>NC_092707.1:347958511-349164761 GCF_047496885.1 Scyliorhinus torazame
AAATGTGGAGCGTCCACATTTAACAGGATGATTGGTGCCTCTTCCAGGACACCGCTGACCATGACGTACCGTCCCCCTGGGTCCGTACCGTCCTAGTCTCAGTAAATCTCGTCCTCTTGCTGATCAGGATGGCTACTCCCCTAGCCCTCGGCCCGTAGCACGAATGGTACGTCTGGCCCTCCTAGCCCTTCCTTACCAGTAATTTATCCTTCTCCCTCAGGTGTGTCTCCTGCAGGTAAACTATGTCTGCCTTCAGGCTTCTCAGGTGGGCGAAGACTCTGGATCTTTTCACCGGGCCATTAAGTCCCCAGGTGACTATCCTGGTAGGGGGTTTCTGACCCCCCCCCCCCCCCCCGGTCCTGCGGGATCAACCATACTTACCTGGTGGACAAGCCCCTGCACTCTGGGGATTCCCTTTGTTAGGTGACTGTCCAAAATGGCCACGGTCGCCGCTCTCCCATGAGGTTGGGCCCCTGCCCTCCGGGTTTCCCCATTGTCCAGGGAGCACCCAACATGGCTGCCAACTGTGTGTACGACACGTGAGTGTGCCCCTGCACTCCGGGGTCTCCCTTTGTTTCGGGACCTTCCAAAGTGACTGCTTGCGGCGCCATCTTGATTCCTCGACCTGCTGAGGCCTGTGTCTGTCTCGCTGCCAACCCTTTCCGATCCTTCTGCCCTTTTTGTGCTCCAAGAGTCCCCTCCCTCTTCCCCCCTTCCCCTCTCTATCCACCCTCCCTTTCCTCCCCCCCTGTATTTGCCCCCCTTTCTGCCCTGCCCCCCACCCCCCCTTGGCCAGACACTCCCTCTCCCTGAGAGGTGCGCCGCGGCCTCCTTACTGCTCGTCTCCCTGTGCTAGTCCTCCCTGCTAGTACGGTGGCTCCCCTCCCTGGGCTGATCTCACCCTGCCTCTGTTCTGTCTGCCCACCTCCATTCCCTTCCTCGCCTCCCTAACCTCTTTCCCCTCTCCTCGCTTCCCTCTCTCTGTCCTACTACTTTAGTCTGAGAACGAGGCAGCACAGTTCCGCGGGAACACAGAGTCCGTACAACAGATCTTGGTCCCGTTTCGTCCTCCACTTTCCATCTTTTTCAACGCTGCCTTCACCATTGTTGCATCTGTTCCTTTTCTAGATTGTTGGTCTTCACGAACCCGCGGCCTCCGCCGGGTGCTGAAGTGCTGTTCTTTTCCTTTATAGGTTACCCAGAGTCTGGCCGGGAACAACATGCCGAACCTCACCCCACTCTTGTAGAGCGCCGATTTCACCTTATTGAATTCAGCCCTTTTTTTCGCGAGGTCTGCCCCAATATCCTGATAGACCCTTATTCTGTGTCCTTCCCACGAGCACAACTTTGTCTGTCGGGCCCACCTTAGGATCTTTTCCCGGTCCTGGTACCGATGCAGCTTCGCAATGATCGCTCTTGGCTGTTCCCCAGCCTTGGGTTTTGGCCGGAGCGACCTGTGTGACCTGTTGAGTTCTGGGGGGCTAGGGAAGCTGTCCCTCCCGACGAGGTTGTCCAGCATGTGGGTGGAGGGAAGGGTCCCTTCCCTCCACCCCCTCTGGCAGACCCACAATGCGGACGTTCTGTCAACCTGGACCTGTTTTCCTGGTCCTCTACCTTTCCCCGCAGGTTCCCTTTGGCCTCCACCAACCTCTTCACCTTGGTCTCCAGAGCCACGTTCCTATCACTCTGGTCGATTGCCGCCCTTTCCAGCTCCAGGATCATCCTTTCCTGGGTTTCCTTCTTTCCCGGGCCTTCTATTGTGCGCTGGAGGGCGGCCATCGCTTCCATCACCACTTCCTTCACCACCTCGTTCATGACCACCTGGAGCTCCATTTTGATCTCCTCCCTCATGGCAGCCAGTTCTTTTTTAAGGAATGTCTGCCATCCCACCCCGGGTGTAGTGCGGGGTGTCGTTGCCTGTTCGTGCTCCTTGTTCGGGTCGCAGGTCGCCTCCTCCCTTGTTTCGCCGGGGCCTCCGCCTCGCCTCCTGCGTCCGCTGGTCCATCCGTTCGCTGCTCCTGCCCCTTGCCGCCGCTTCTGCCTTCTCACCGGGCCTTTGAACTACTGTTTGCCGGCATTTTCCCTTCTGCTTCTGCGCTACTTGTGTCTTTTGGGGTTTTAGGAGTTTGGGGCCAAGAATCCTGGAAAATTTGTTTTTTTGGGTCCGATTGGGAGAAGAGCCACCTGGTGTGTGTCCGCTCAGCACATCACCACCACCGGAAGCAACCAAATGTTATTTATGTGCAATATAAATGAATACTCTGACAGACAGGGATGCCAATGTGATGTGTAGATCTTAAAGATGGCCATCTAAAGCACCCAAAGGAAACCCACGCAGACACGGGGAGAACGTGCAGACTCACACAGACAGTGACCCGAGCCGGGAATGGAACCTGGGACCCTGCCGCTGTGAAGCAACAGTGCTAACCACTGTGCTACCGTGCCACCATTACATCAAAATATAGCCACAGGATTTCTTTTTAAGACCATTTGTCAGAAAGAGCTGTTTTTTTTAAATTTGATCATTCTGGGTGCTTCCAGTCTTTCTGGGCCAGTAACTGTGCTGCTGCGATACCTCACAAGGTAATGATTTCATCGTGCATCTAGTCGGGGTTCTGAGACACAACCTCACCATGGTACCACATTATGCATGTGCACCCTGATGTGTTGGGTGTTCTGGATCACAAACAGGTCACCAACACTGGAAGTGGTGCAACTCGATTTTGTTATAAGGTTAACTATATTAACATACTTGAACTGTGGGTAAATGCAATACCAGCTTTAACTGTTGACCCTTGCCTAGTCCTAACCAGGTGATGCACTCAGCACATGGCGAATGTCTGTGTTGCAGGCTGTGAGCTCTGTGCTCCGAGCTGGCTGCCACTAGAATGAGCGGGGACTCTCCTGTCTCCTGTCTTTATAGTGCGTGTGCTCTCACTGGTGATTGGCTGCGGTGTTGTGTATGCTGATTGGTCCCACTGCATGTCCATCAGTGTGTGTGTGTGTGTGTGTGTCTGCACTGTGATATACTGGTGTATATTATGACACACCCAAAATGTCACAGCCAGTCAGTGCATTCACAGAATGGCTAGTCATCATTGTACAGCCAGATTGCAGGAAAACCTACTGCCCGTTACATAGGTCACTATGGGAAAGCCGTGCAGTTCGCTCATTCTCCTATTGGGACTAACCTGAAGCTCTCGGGTTTGTTGAAACAATTACATCCTGGAAGAATATACACGCAACGTTGAAGGACTGAAGACAGAAGCTGCCACCCAACCATTTTTGGTCTGTTTTTAACTGAGCGGGCTGTCTGGAGATTTCTAAAATGTAAGCCAGACACCAAAAGCATGCAATTTGAAATACAAGTTCCTTTCTCCACTTCCTTTTGTATTACCTGATATGGAGACAGTTAGGTGTTTAGGTTATTACATTTCTTGGTGAATTTTCAGCAGCAACAAAGCAAGGAAGAGAATTCAAACCATGAACTAATACCTCACTGTATCCCCACCCCCTCATCTTGCATCCCCCCCACCCAACCCCTTCCCGCTGTGTTGCTGGATATGACAAAGAGTAGCTGCCTCACAGTGTGGCAAGAACACCTTACATTGCAAACAATCCTCAGAACACCAAGCAACTGTCTCTTTCAATAAAGAACTCTGCAAAATTAACTTTAACATGAGCTATTACTGAGTGTTCAGTGCTACACAGGAAACATTTAATATCAGCACAAACTGTAATACTAGAGGAGTGCAGAAACTAACCACAAAGAATGAAATACAGCAAAATGAAAATGATGGATGGAAACAGAGGGTTGGGCCCACTGGTGACACTTGAACCTGCCGAGTAGCTGTGTATTTCAACTAAATCCCATGTCCCTTTTATACCATTGATTGTGTCTCTGATGGCAACCCCCCCCCCCCCCCCCCGCATCAGCACAAACCCTGTGAATTAATTGTCTGGCTCTCATTCTAACTGAATTATTGAAACATTAGTGTTCCAGGTTTTTAACTCACTACCTCCTGCCGGAAAGGCTGCCTGTGGTCATTAGAGATAGCATGCTCTGGAGAGCTGCATATGCCACTCAGCCTACACATATAGGCCAGTGATTTGGTGCTTTTGGCGCTGTTAACCTGTACAGATCTTTCCTAACATCAAGAAACGTCCACAACAAGATCCAAAGAGTTACATTTGTGATTTGGTATAAAATGCATTCCTGTACACCCGGAGATGGTAGGTTTGAGACTTCTGAGAAACTGAAAATGAGAAACAAACTTGAAATGATGGCAGCTAATAGCACTTCCAGTAGCTCAGTCATGGAAAGGGGGGTATTAAATCTTGGATAATCAAATCTATGCCAGTATATCTAAAATCTCGCCATCATTATTAGCAGATGAGCTATAGTATTTAAAATGTTGTTATGAACAGACTGGAAGCTGTATTTAATCACGTGCTGGTAAAGATCCTGATGGGAATTATAGATTAGGGGCCCAATCGAACGGTCTTGTTTCGCCCAACTCAGGACGCGACGAGGCCATCATGCTCGGGACGTTTCACGAGATCTAATGAGATGTCAAATGACGTCACGATCTGGATCTCGCCCACACTGGGCGGGTTCCAGATTTGCATATTTAAGTGAGCAGTTAGGCACCGGATTCTCCCAAGGCCTGGGATGGAATGCTTTAGCCTGGGAGACCTTTCCATGGCACACAAACGTGGACCCAGGCAGTTCTTCCAGGCTGGAGGTCGCCAGGTGGTCAGGCTCTGGGCAGCATGGTACCTTGGCTCTCTGCTGGCACATGGACAACTTGGCACTGCCACACAGGCACCCTGGCAGTACTAACCTGGCACTGCCAAAGTGCCTAGGTGGCACTTACAGTATTGCAGGGGCACTGCCAGGGTGCCAGTGCCCTGCTGTCAGATTTCTGAAGTGTGGCTGGGAAATGGATTGGTAGGTACCCTTGATCTTTGTCTAGCAGTGGTCAAGAGTATTGGGTCTCCTGGTGGGACAGGAGATTTGTAGGTGGAAGGTTGGCAGCACACTCTTGAAGGAGACCCCCCAGCCATGATGAACAAGGCCTCTGGGTATTCGGTTTCACTGTTATTTATAGGGGTGTACAATTCATCAAGCGCCTTCTTCACTTCCCCCTGGAGTGGGATGTCGACCGCTGTGATGATGGCAGAAGTGAACTCCCGTGGAAGGTAGTATGGGCGTCACTCCACAGTCAGGTTTTCCAGGGCCAGGGAGCAGTAATTTGTCAGGGTCACCACGTCTGAGCACCAGGAGGAGTTGACAAGGAGGCATACCCCTCCTTGCCCGATGCTGCCATGCGGTCCATCCGGTGAATTGAGATACCCTCAGGTTGAATGGCACAGTCTGGCAAGGCAGGAGTGAACCATGTCTCTCTGAAGCAGAACACACAGCAGTCTTTCAATTCTGTCTGAGAAGTAAGCCCATCGTTAAGCTCATCCAGCTTGTTTTCAATCGCTTGGACGTTTGCCACTAGTATGCTGGGGAGAGGAGACTTGAAACCGTGTTGTTTCAGTCTCACCTACAGACCGTTGCGTGTCCCTTGCTTCCTAGGTCGGCAGCTGCTTCTGGATGGTCCCGGAATCCGATGGGAGACGTCTGACCGTGTGGATGGTAAGTGGTTACGACTGGCTTGTCCTGGGCGCTGGGTGCGATTTAGGGGGCCGCGGGCGTTGGTTGCAATATTGGGACGACGGAGGTGGAAGTGGGGGCATGTTCGCAATTGGGTCAGGCCTCAGGGTACCGCGCGGACTTGTTTACCTTTCAACGTGTTTGGATCTGTGAGTGGGATCTTCGCTGTTTTGGGGGTGTTCAGGGCGGGTTTGTGTTGCTGGGTCAGGTTGGGCCAGGTGACGTGGTTGGTTCCAGCATTGGTGGTTGGGTTGGGCGCTCCTGAGTTTAGACCTCGATCCAAGCCTGGCCAGGCCTATTCATCGATTCTCCTCTTCTCTTCTCTCTGGTGTGTCAGGGCACTGGGCAGGCCTCTCCGGATTGGATCGGGCTGGTTCTCATGGTCGGAAACCGGGTCGGGTATTCTGGGAGCTGGGTCAGGCACTTCGGGGACCGAGGGCGCTTCATTGGCCAGTTCAGGCATTCCGGGAGCCGGGCCGATTCCGGTGCGAGTTCGGGGTCAGGCCTTTCATCAAGCCTCTTCAGCTTCCAGATTGAGGTCAGGGACAGGTCGCGGGATGTCGGAGGATCTCCAGACCTGTAAGTAAACATAAAAGTGCATGGTTAGAGATAGTATTAGTTTTAGAATTATGTTTGAAAAGGTTAGTATGATTATAAAATATGTAAGAGGATCTGTGGGGGTGAGCTTGCAGAAAGTTGCCACTCTCCGGTGCCATCTTGGAATCATAGTTTCATTTTCATTTCCCTTCACACTTGAATGCATCTCAAGTACCCTGCTGTGACCTAAGCATAATATTTTTAAACATCTAACTCTGACTGACAGCTCCTGACCACATCCAAAGCAGTTAAGTGCTTTCTGCTGAGAAAAAGAGGAGTCAAAGCAGTTAACTCCTTGATGTTTATAAACATTGTGATTAGGTTCAAGGCAGGGTACTTGAGATGCATTCAAGCACTGAGGCAAATTAAAATAAACAATCTGGATACTTAGCTGTCTGCAAGCTATTACCTTGTCAATTACAGCCTACTAAAAACTATTTCTATTTGAAAGTGAACAGAAGCCTGGCAGATCAAAGGATCTGGGGGGTTCAAAGACTTTTGCTGTGTTTTGGCTTTCTACGAAGTAACAGCTGTTGCTTTGGACACATCTGTCTGAGGTAGCAGGTGTAAGGGACAGATAAGGGAAGCACAGTGGTGCAGTGGTTAGCACTGCTGTCTCATAGTTCCAGGGCCAGGGTTCAATTCTGACCTCGGGTGACTGTCTGTTTGGATGTTTGTACTTTCTCCCCGTGTCTGCGTCTGTTTCCTCTGGGTGCTCCGGTTTCTCCCACAGTCCAAAGATGTGCAGGTTAGGTAGATTGGCCATGTTAAATTTCCAGTTAGTGTGGGGTTACAGGGTGGGGGTTTGGTCATAGGTAGGGTGGTCTTTCGAAAGGGCAATGCAGACCTGATGGGCTGAATGGTCTCTTTCTGCACTGTGGGTATTCTATGATTCTATGAAGTGAAAAAGCAGTGGACTGTTCTTCAGCTTCAAAGCAGGGATGACTGATATGGGGGAGTCTCTGATATGGGGGTTGGCTGATGGGGGAGATCTCTGATGACGGGGGGATCTCAGATGTTGGGTTCCAATGGGGGGGGGGTCTGATGGGAAGGTCTCTGATGGGGCTCTCTGATGGGGCCTCTTCTCTAACATGGATATATGATATGGGATTTCAATGGGGGTCTCTGATGGGAAGGTCACTGATAGGGAGGATCTCTGATAGGGGTCTCTGACAGGGTGTCGGACAGGGGTATCTGATCGGCAGCACTCTGATTTGGGGTCTGATCGGGGTCTCTGTTTGAGGTCTCTTGTGGGGTCTCTGATGGAAGGGTTTAATGGGGGATCTGATGGTGGTCTCTGGTCGTGGTCTGATGGGGAGGGCAGGATTTGCATTGTGGCAGGGAGGGGCCCTCCGATGGACCTTGGGGGCACCTACATTAAACATCTACCCATTTGGCCCACCGCGAGGGCCACCACGTCAGGGTCACATTGACAAATATTTGCATCAATCGACGGCCACGAGGGGCGAAATTCTCCGACCCCCCGCCGGGTCGGAGAATCGCCGGGGGCTGGCGTGAATCCCGCCCCCGCCGGTTGCCGAAGTCTCCAGCACCGGATATTCGGCGGGGGCGGGAATCGCGCCGCGCCGGTTGGCGGGCCCCCCCCCCGCTCGATTCTCCGGCCCAGATGGGCCGAAGTCCCGCCGCTAAAATGCCTGTCCCGCCGGCGTAAATTAAATCACCTACCTTACCGGCGGGACAAGGCCTGCGCGGGCGGGCTCCGGGATCCTGGGGGGGTCGCGGGGCGATCTGGCCCCGGGGGGTGCCCCCACGGTGGCCTGGCCCGCGATCACGGCCCACCGATCCGCGGGCGGGCCTGTGCCGTGGGGGCACTCTTTCCCTTCCGCCTCCGCCACGGTCTCCACCATGGCGGAGGCGGAAGAGACACCCTCCACTGCGCATGCGCGAGAATGCTGTCAGCGGCCGCTGACGCTCCTGCGCATGCGCCGCCCGGAGATGTCATTTCCGCGCCAGCTGGCGGGGCACCAAAGGCCTTTTCTGTCAGATGGTGGGGCGGAAATTCGTCCGGCGCCGGCCTAGCCCCTCAAGGTTGGGGCTCGGCCCCCAAAGATGCGGAGGATGCCGCACCTTTGGGGCGGCGCGATGCCCGTCTGATTTGCGCCCTTTTGGGCGCCAGTCGGCGGACATCGTGCCGGTTCCGGAGAATTCTGCCCCAGAATCCCGGCCGAGAGAGCCTGAGTATCACAGAAGCATGAGAATCCAGTGTCCAGCCTGTTAATAGGGTGCAAATAGGTTCAATAACTCATTTGAATCCCCCACCGGCGGGGGCACGAACCTTAATGCCGGGAGAGAAACCTGGCATACATCTGCGCAGTTGTATCAGGATTTGCATTGGTATCTACATTTTCTCTGCATTATAAACAGGTAAGTTTACGAGAAGCAATGTCAATGAATGTTGAAGGTATTTTTATGGACTAAGTAATCACTGCTTTTTACAAAACTGGGGGTTTTGCAATTTGTGCATTTTTGGTAAAAAAAGATTAATTTCTAAGCTGAATGGGCACCCTAAAAAACTCCATTTTATTGTGTATAATTACAGATGATAAATGTTCAGTCAGTATATACAGGAAGTCATCCATTATTTGATTTCTTTCTGCAAATGAAGGTTGCAGATTTCCAGCTATGCTTTTAACAAGACGTGCACCGTCTACATGGATGAACTGTCTCGTCTGAAGTCTTCTATGATGCTTGCAAGCAGCAATGATATAAACACTGTTAGAAATACAGATTATCGCAAAACTGAGGCCAGAAAGGTCACCGTTTGTAAATAGCCAAATTCACAATTGCATAAACTGTTGTGGTCAAGACTCACTTGTTACCAGCAGAGTTAGCTTGTCACTGTTCATGCTTGCAAAGCCATTTAGTTTATAGGGTAGGTGGGAATTTGGTCTAGACCAGAATTTAATGACATTGTTATTGCCTTGCAATAAAAGGACCAGTTCAATTGTTTTCGCTCCGCTGCCTGAAGGTCAGATGCGCATTTAAGTCTAGACTCATCAAGCTCAGTGATTTTAGAATGACAACCATAAACTTAAGTGACAGAGATGGCGAGTACTGCGATCATACAGTTTAATTGAACACAGAGGTGACTGTGCACAAAACATTGAAGCTCAAAAAGATTCTCCGGAATGAGAGAAGGTTTGGGTTTTTACTCTGCAGCCACCTGAAAATTAAATTTTGCCCAGTACTCTGATTTCTCCCCCCCAAAAAGGTAGCAGACACTGAGCTATACTTGATACTCATTTTAATTCAGGACCGCCACATGTGATGTGAATCTTTTGTTATCATATTTCACCCCAAAAAACATTTGACTTCTGCTGAGGTAAGTCTTGAAAGGTGGCAGTGATCGTTTTGAATGTTTAGCCTTTTTAGCGAGTGCTGGAAGGCTATTAAACAATGAGAAACATGCCTATTTGTCTTTACCGATTGCATATACATAAGGAGTAATATATGTTTGACTTGGGGACTGATGAGGAAAGGGCAATATTGAATTGGTGACTCATTTTTCCCTCATTCTTCTCTTTTCCATTGCCATCTAATTTACTTCACTCGTTTTGTGTTACTCATAGAATCGTAGAATCCCTACAGTGCAGAAGGAGGCCATTCGGCCTATCGAGCCCCCCCCCCCAGCTTAAAAACAATTGTGGAGCCTCAACTGGAAAGCTGCTGTTCCTTTTTTTTAAACGTTGAAATTTAGGAGGTTCTGCTGACAATATTAGTCTTGGAATGGCTCATATTATGCTCATTCACCTGGGGAAGGAGCAGTGCTCTGAAAGCTAGTGATTCGAAACAAACCTGTTGGACTTTAACCTGGTGTTGTAAGACTTCTTACTGTGCTCACCCCAGTCCAACGCCGGCATCTCCACATCATATTAGAGATACAGAAGTAAACAAATATTTAGCTTCACTGGGGCCACAAAATGGGCTGTAGTGGACAAGCTGCCCCATTGTAGGCACTGCCCAATTATCTTCCCCATTATCTTCAATGGACGAGGAAATTGAAAGGGTTGTATAACAAACAACTGATTCACTTCAGCTCATGTTGTGAACCCATGGAAGGTGACTTTTTCCCAATGTTACCTGAAGTGTAAATCTCTGAATTAAGGTCGTATGATTTGTTCTGTAGGACGATATAAAGAGAGATAATTCTCCACAGAATAAAAACACGAAAAACCTGCTAACCCTATGGAGCATGAGGTCTTCTGGCAGTGGGAAGCGTCTCTGCCTCTGAGCCAGAAACTCTGGGTTCGAGTCCCACGCCAGGACCTGATAGCCAAGGAAGGTGAGTTCATAACGTGGTCAAACATGTTGAGTATGTCAACCTGAAAATCTTTCCAAATGTCAATGGTAGGCAGTAAGAGAGACCCCTGGTCATCCACGCTTAATGTGGAATGGCATTCCTCAAGCTATAAGCCTCTGGCGATTCACTAATGACCTGATCTGGGAATTACTAGCGATGTAAACAGACAAAAGTCTGCATTAGCACACCATTAGGCGCTAGAAGATAATTGGAATGCAGCCCTATCAAAATCAATTTGTAAAAGTTCCAGCGAGCCCTATGATGCTCATATTCCTGTTCCATTACCCTCCTGTGAATGGTCTGGGAACATTAGTATGATCTCTCCAATTTCAAGTATTGAATATTTTGTATTCCTCCAGATGAATCATGGAAAGCAAAAGTAAAATAATGTATTCTGTTTCAGGACTGAGTTTTGCACAAACATTACAGGGCCCTTCACAATGAAGGTTAGGGTCTAAAGGGTTATGGTCCTAAATTGCCCTGCATGTTTTGTAATCTCAAAGGATGATGTCAAGACGCTTTTATTATGAAACGTGTGGGAGGAAGAACTAAGTTTACTCAGTTCATTGAAGATCTATTGGGCAGTTAACTGGCAGGCTGCCCATCATGCCATTGCTCAGGAGAGAGGGATATTTAAGAATAATCTTTCCGCAGGATTTTCACAGACCCCCCAGAACCTCAGTAAAGTTATCCGCTCAAGTTTTAGATGGAGAAGACATCATCTGATATTTATATTTTGGCATGTTCCCAATGTCAATAGTTCTGTGGATATTAAGTGTCTCAAAACATTCTGTTCATAACTTATATTCCATAAATTTTATTCATAAATTACAACAGTACTTTAAAAACTCCAAATTTTCAATCTTTGGCCCTCCATTTCTGCAGACATTGATTTGCTCAACAGCATGCGGCCACCTCCACTTTTGATGCCCAAGTCCCCAGCAAAACCATTACTTTCCCTTATCTTGGTCATTCCTCTGTTACAGTCTTCATCTTTGTACAAGGCTTGAAAGGATATCGTAGACAATTGGTTTAGCCATCCACCGTCAGATTTGGTTGGATCAGATAAAGCACAATCAGATCCTGTGTCTACTAAAACTGCTCACTATTCCAGGATCATCCTGGAATGCCTAGACAACCCCCAGCTACCTTTCCCTATTGCAAACCCTTCTAAAATCCCTCTACCGTGTCTCCTCCACCCTCACCTCCAAAAATAAACATGAGGAGCTCATACCTTTCTCTGTAACGGAGATCCAGAATATCTGATCAGATGCAACGATAAAGATTATTATTATTATAATCTTTCTACTCCTCTCTTCCCTTTAACTCGTTGCGCGGGCCGAACTTCCTTTAAAGATTCCCTATGACCTTGTCCTGAAATAGCATATTTCCCTATTTGCACTTCATCTCCGCTCATGGCTTCTCTGAGTTCATTTTGTCCATAGGACCCTCCTCCTGCTCCCTCAACCCAATTCCCAATTGACTACTGACCACCTAATTTCCACTCATGGTCCACATGTTGGCAAATGTGGTAATACAGTGGTTAGCACTGTCCTTATGCCTTCTCATTTTCAGTCCTTTACAAGAGGGGATAGTTTCTTCCTATCTTCTCTGTCCATCCCCCTCATAATTTTAAACATCTCTATCAAACCTCATCTTAACCTTCTTCACTCCAAGGAGGACAGTCCAACCTCTCCAACCTATCCCCATAACTGACGTTTCTCATCTCTGAAACCATTATTGTAAACCTCTGCTGCACTCTCTCCAATGCGTTCACATCCTTCCTATAGTGTGGCACCCAGAACTGTACATAATATTCCAGCTGAGATCCAAATAGTGTCTTGCATAACCTCCTTGCTCTTGTACTCTATGCCCCTATTAATAAAGCCCAGTATACTATGTACTTTATTAAATGCTCTCTTCACCTGTCCTGCCACTTTCAGTATCTATGCATATATATACCCAGGTCCCTCTGTTGCTGCACCCTTTTAAGAATTTTACCCCTTATTTTATATTGACTCTCCATGTTCTTCCTACCAAAATGCATCACCTCACACTTGTCTGCATTGAACTTCATCTGCCACCTATCTGCCCACTCCACCAATTCGTCTCTGTCCTTTTGGAGTTCCACACTGCCCTCTTCACGGTTTACAATATCTCCAAGTTTTGTGTCAACCACAAACTTTGAAATTGTCCCCTGTACACCATGATCTAGATGATCAATGTATATCAGGAAAAGCAAGGGTCACAATATCGACCTGTGGGGAACACCACGCCAAACTTTCCTCCAGCCCAAAAACTATTCATTAACCGTTACTCTCTGATCCCTTTCATTCAACCAATTTTGTATCCACATTGCTCCTGTCCTTTTTATTCCATGTGCTATAGAGTTTTTCACAAGTCTGTTGTGTGGCACCATTAAATAAGTAGGAAAGGTACGGTCTTTTAAAATGCTTCAAAAACAGCATTGCAATGTGGGGTCATGCCCTCTTGACATATCTGCTGAGCAACAGGATTTACGTACTTGACGTCATGCTGGTGACAATAATATTCACTCAAACATATCGGCAATTGTACTGCAGTTTTCACATAGCAGAACATCTTCCAGTAACACTTTTCACGAGAGGAATATCAGAATCTGATTAGAAAGTGGGAGAGCGGTTAGTGGAGACTGATGGTCCAAAGTTGTGTTTATACTGGTTTTAGTGGAGTGCTAGCACTGCTGGCTAACAGTGGCCTCTCACAGCTGGTGATAATCCAGCAAACCTTCTGGATTTGTCAAGGCTACGCACAGCTAGCTGGAGGCAATAAAATAAATGTTGGGAATTAGTGGTTTAGCATCCATCTAAATCTAATATAAGCATGGTTAACAAAGTAGGTTTTGAGAGGGTTTTTGATGCTCATCTGTATCAGCACAAGCTTGATTGCCATGCAATTATATATTACTTTAATAACCTTACATTGAATTTATTTTCATTAATTTGTACAAGCTGATGTAAAATAAGCTTGACTTAGTGTCTCCATCACATTACACCAGAGGTTCCTGGGAGTTGAAAACAGAACAACAACATAACCATGTTGAAACAGAATGGTGATTTTTTTCCAATGTCCGATCTCTCAGAGTGACAAGGTTACTCACCAGATCCATCCATTTGACTGTTTCCACAAAACTTTCAGGGATGCTCCAATGATATATTCCTCCACAGCACCCTACCGTGATGAGGTTGTACAATGAAGGCAGCAGCAGTTTAAAGAGTGCAGCACAAATTTAGAGTTTCATATTGTATAAGCAGTTGAGGTTAAAATTTGGGCCTAGATTTTCACTATGGTGGAGAGGCTACCTGTCGAGGTGAAAATCCCCGAAATGGCTGGAAATTCTAAGTCCCAACCCCAAACACGACACTTCCTATTTTGGCGAGTATGGGACGAGAGTCAGACCAAGGTTCACGTATGAGTGGTTTTCAGAGGCAGTTGACCATTTAAATCAGCATCTGCCTCCCCTGAAGTGGGGCTTTGGTAGACCAGGAGTGTTAAATCTGACATGTGCACATTGGACAAGGTATGAGGACATCTGAACTTGGTGCATTAATTTTGATGGTCAGGGTACATCTTTGGACAGGTAAGGTACCCCATTGGATATGGTCCTGGGACCACAGTGGAGAAGCAGTGTACCCATTTGGAAATGGTCCTAGGACCGCTTTGGAAGAGGTAAGACACCCCTTGTAAGAGGTAAGATACCCTTGGGAGAGATAAACGCACCCTCTGGGAGAGGTAAGCCACCCTTTGGGATTGCTAAAATTGAACATTGTTGTCCGTAAAAGGTGCATTAACTCATTGAAACTGTTGAAACTGTCTAGGAACTGCCAAAGCTGTCAAGGAACTGTCAATGGTTACTAGATGAATTGGTATGGAGGGGGAAGGGCAAAATATGTTGAGTGAAAGGAATGGATTGGCATGAGTTGGCACTAAGTTGGCATAGGGGCTATAAAGGGCCATGGGAGGTAGGGGATATAAGAGGCCATGGGAAGTGGCTAACATTAGATGGGTTGGAATGGAGGTATGCAGGAGCTTGGGTTTGGGTGGGGGAATAAGGTGGCATTGTTGGACTGGACAGGACATGGAGAAAATGATGAGGTGAGTAGTAGGTGAATTGGCATGGAAAGGGCAAGGGATCATGTTAAGTCTGAGACTAAGGTCCTGAACTTAAAGAAAGCTAACTTTGATGGTATGAGACTTGCATTGGCTAGGCTAAGCTGGCAAAGGATTCTTAAGGAATTGGCGGTGGATAGGCAATGGCAGAAGGATGAACTTCAACAATTGTACATCCCTGTCTGGCACAAGAGTAAGAAGGGGAAGGTATCTCTACCATGGCTGACAAGGGAAAACAGGGTTAGTGTTAAAGTCAAAGAGAAGGCATATAAATTGGCCAGAAAAAGTAGCAAGCCTGAGGACTGGGAGAAATTAAAAATTCAGCAGAGAAGGACAAAGAGTTTAATTCGGAAAGGGAAAATAGAATACAAGAGTAAGCTTGCAGAATACATAAAAACTGACTGCAAAAGCTTCTATAGGTATTCTATAGGCCGGCACAGTAGCACAGTGGTTAGCACGGTTTCTTCACAGTGCCAGGGTCCCAGGTTCAATTCCTGGCTTGGGTCACTGTCTGTGCGGAGTCTGCACTCTCTCCCCGTGTCTGCGTGGGTTTCCTCCGGGTGCTCCTGTTTCCTCCCACAAGTCCCGAAAGCCGTGCTGTTATGTAATTTGGACATTCTGAATTCTCCCTCTGTGTACCCGAACAGGTGCTGGAATGTGGCGACTTGGGGCTTTTCACAGTAACTTCATTGCAGTGTTAATGTAAGCCTACTTGTTACAATAAATATTATTATCATATGTGAGGAGAAAAAGACTGGAGAAGTCTTAACCCTTATAATTAGAATCTGTTGAATTCATAATGGGCAACAAAAAGATGGCAGACTAGTTGAACAAATACTTTGGATCTGTCTTCACTAAGGAGGACACAAATAACCTTGCGGAAATACTAGGGGACAGACGCTCTAGCATGAAGGAGTAACTGAAGGAAGACCTTATTAGTCAGGAAATTATATTGGGAAAATTGATGGGATTAAAATCCGATAAGTCCCCAGGGCCTGATGCTTTGCATCCCAGAGTACTTAAGGAAGTGGCCCTAGAAATAGTGGACGCATTGGATCATCTTTCAACATTCTACAGACTCTGGAATAGTTCCAATGGATTGGAGGGTAGCTAATGTAACCTCAATTTTTTTTAAAGGAATGAGAGAGAAAACAAGGAATTATAAACCGGTTAGCCTGACATCGGTGGTGGAGAAAATGCTGGAATAAATGATTAAGGATGAAATAACTGAGCATTTGGAAAGAGGGGACAGGGTCGGTCCAAGTCAGCACGGATTCACTAAAGGGAAATCATGCTTGATAAGTCTTCTGGAATTTTTTGAGGATGTGACCAGTAGACTGGACAAGGGTGAACCAGTGGATGTTGTGTATCTGGACTTTCAAAAAGCTTTTGACAAGGTCCCACACAAGAGATTAATGAACAAAACTAAAGCTCATCGTATTGGGGGTAATGTATTGACGTGGATGGAAAACTGTTTGGCAGACAGGAAGCAGAGAGTGGGACTAAACGGGTCCTTTTCAGAGTGGCAGGCAGTGACTAGTGGGGCACCGCAGGGTTCAGTGCTGGGACCCTGTGAGGAGGATGCAAAGAGGATGCAGGGTGACTTGGACAGGCTGGCTGAGTGAACAAATACTTGGCAAATGCAATATAATGTGGGTAAAAATGAGGTTATCTACTTTGGTGGCAAAAACAGGAAGGCAGATTATGAATTGAATGGTGGCAGTTTAGGAAAAGGGGAAGTGCAACAAGACCTGGATGGAACAGTTGCTGAAAGTTGCCATGCAGGTACAGCAGGCGGTAAGGAAGGCTAATGGCATGCTGGCCTTCATAGCAAGAGGATTTGAATATAGGTGTAGGGATGTCTTGCTGCAGTTATATAGAGCCTTGGTGAGCCTACACCTTGAGTATTGTGTGCAGTTTTGGTCTCCTAGTTTGAGGAAGGACACTCTTACTATTGAGGGTGTCCAGCGAAGGTTCACCAGACTAATTCCCAGGATGGCAGGACTGACATATGAAGAAAGACTGGATCGATTGGGATTGTACTCACTGGAGTTTAGAAGAATGAGAGGGGATCTCATAGAAACATATGAAATCCTGATGGGACTTGGCAGGCTAGATGTGGGAAGAATGTTCACGATGTTGGGGATGTACAGAACTAGGGGTCACAGCCTAAGAATAAGGGGTAAGCCATTCAGGACTGAGATGAGGAAGAGCCTCTTCTCTCAGAGAGTTGAGAACTTCTGGAGTTCTCTACCATAGAATCACAGAATCAGAGAGTCATAGAATTAACGTGCAGAAGGAGGCTATTCGGCCCATCGAGTCTGCACCGGCCCTTGGAAAGAGCACCCTATTTAAGCCCACACCTCCACCATATCCCCGTAACCCCACCTAACCTTAGAAGGCTACGGACCCCAGAAGTGTAGAAGATTTTAGTTTAGCCGGGCAGCATGGTCGGCGCAGGCTCGGAGGGCCGAAGGGCCTGTTAATGTGCTGTACTTTTCTTATTCTTTGTTCTTTGTTCTTTTGGATACTAAGGGCAATTTAGCATGGCCAATCCACCGAACCTGTACAACTTTGGACTGTGGGAGGAAACCGGAGCACCCGGAGGAAACCCACGCAGACATGGGGAGAAGGTGCAAACTCCACACAGGCAGTCACCCAAGGCCAAAAATGAACTCAGGACCCTGTATCTGTGAGGCAGCAGTGCTAACCACTGTGCCATCGTGCCAGAAAACTGATCACAGAAAGCTATTGGGCCCAATTCATTGGATATATTCAAGAGCAGCTGGATGTAGCCCTTGCGGCTAAAGGGATCAAGGGGTATGGAGAGAAAGTGGGAGTGGGATACTGAATTTGTATGATCAGCCATAATCATATTGAATGGTGGTGCAGGCTCGAAGGACCGAATGGCCTACTCCTGCACCTACTTTCTTTGTTTCTATAGGTAAAGGAAATATGAAGGGCTATGGAGGTGGGTAGAAGGAGGTTTCTGAATTGAAGCATTGTACAGGGCGAACTCCACCTCCACATGTGCAGGGTGGAGCCTAACGCAGCTAAAGGTAGTGCACAGTGCGCACTTGACCAGAACATGCATGAGCTTATTCTTCCCGGATGTGGAGGATGAATGTGAACAGTGCCAGGAAGTCCCGACCAACCACACCCACATGTTCTGGTCTTGCCCCAAACTTGTCGGGTACTGGACCGTCTTTTTCGAGGCCATGTCCAAGGTTGTGGGGCTGGAGGTGGTGGTCTTCGCGGTATCAGAACAGCCAGAACTCTTTACAGGGAGAGGGGCGGATGCCCTCGCCTTTACCTCCCGGATCACCTGCCAGAGATTCCTGCTCAGCTTGGGATCAGCAGCACCATCCAAGGCCGCAGACTAGCTGTCCGACCTGACAGAATCCCTCAAGTGAGAAAAAATCAAATACACCATTGGAAGATCGGAAAAAGGGTTCCACAATGTCTGGAAACTATTCACCAGCCTGTTCCAAAATCTGGTTGCGACCAGCAATCAAGAAGGGAGGAGGGGGAGGGGAGAGGAAGGAAGGATCGAAACGGATGACAGAAGGAGAAAAGAAAGGGGGGGAGCTGTTTGAACACAGGGAAAGCAGGGCAGAGAAGCCAGAGGGGACAAAAGTATGCCCAGTTAGCACCAAACATACCCCTGGTATGTTTTAATACCAGGAGGCCACATTTATATTATTAACACAATATGATTGTGGCAACCGAGCACCGGAGACCCAAAATTAGGAGCCCCATATTTGCATAACGGCCGGGATTCTCCGAAAATGAAGCTATGTCCCCACGCCCGCCGGAAAACGGGCGCGAATCACTCCAGACTTTTTCGAAAAGTCCGGGGTGATTCTCCTATTTCAAGAGGGATAGCAGGGCCCCGGCATGTGCCGCACAGCTCATGCTGCCGATACGGCGCCCTTCACTTCCGGCCGCAGGTCCGCGCATGCGCGCGGCAGCCGGCCACGGGTCCGCGCATTCGCAAGCCGGCCATTTTCGCGCCAGCCCCCGAGCAACATGGCGGAGCCACACAGTGGCCGGGCGCGGAAGAAGATAGGCCCCCCCGGATCGCGCGCGCCTGCCGATCAGTAGCCCCCGATCACGGGCCTGGCCGTCGCTGTAGGCCTCCCACCCCGAGTCTGATCCCCCTGCCCCTCCACCAAAACGGCCAGCGCGGTCGCGATTCCGAGCTCCCACCGGGTGGAACCGTACGGGAACCACGCCGGCGGAACTCGGCAATCGTCGCGAGGGCCTCTTTCAACAGCCCCCGACTGGCGCTGCTTCGACCGCACGCACGCGGCTGGCGGCGATTCTCCGGTCCGCGGAGAATCGCGTCCTGGCGTCGGAGCCGATTGCGGGTCTGAGACCCTATTCGTTGCCCCCATGCCGAGTGTGATTTCGGCCAGGAGGCTTGGAGATTCCCGGCCGCTATTTTTGTATGCATGCATTTTTATTTTTTATTTTGTATACCAATTTCATAGGTTCCCTTTATAGTCATGTGAAACCCCGTGCAATGTTGTCATGAATAAATGTGAAACCAATAAAAATATATTTCAAAAAATGACTTTCAGCCATGGGGATGGCACAACAATTCTTTAGGACTTTAGCAATGTAGGTGTGGGAGAGTGGTTGGGGAGGAGTGGGGGGGGTGGGGGGGGTCTTAAGAGGAGACTTCTGACTATGTCGGTGCAAGGTCTTTTGCGCCACTTGGGTACAGCCCAGATGAAGAATATCTCGAGGGAGAAGAAAAGCCTTTCACCTTTACCGGGAATTACATGTCAAAATGCTGAATACAAAATGTCTTGCACGCAACTAACATTCACTTTACCAGGCCGGTTCCCAAGAACTATAGACGTTATTTTATCTAAAAGTATACTCACACCTCATTAGTCTTACTTTGATTCAACAACTAAGGTAATTCAGAAATCCGAACAAAACCCAGTTCAGTTATGAGTAGAAACATGCTCTGAGAAACATTAGGCATTCACTTCAATTTACTGCAGATTTGCCTGACTGAGGAAAAGCAGGCAACATAACACATTTTCCTTCCCTTTATATCGATTTTTTTAATGCCAACTTTTATAAAACAGGGTTCCAGCTCTCTGACTAACAGTGGTCCTTTTTCTATGTGGGCTCAAAAATTCTGAAAGGTTTCTGCATAACTGATAAACATGATTTGCAGCATTTCTTTTGAAGGGAAATAGTCCGTAACTCCCACTTATGCCAGTTTTATGCTGAAATGTTGTAAAGTTCCTCTGCCATTTACTTAATTTCTGAAATACGTTTGCTAACACCCCTCCTGTTTACACAGATCAGCACCCATGAAAGCCACCAGCTTGCAAGTGATCCCTGGATTTTTGCAAGTAATTGCCGGTAGGGTTGGGAATGGCCACGATTTATAAATCACGGCCCCAGAAGGTAACTCTGCATCTGACAACCTTGGGATATGCTCCAAATTTCAAACTGAGGGGGGGTGTGGGTGGAGGGATTCAGGGGCACGTTCACCTCCAACTAACAGCCTCTTACACTACTGGGGAGCTTGTTTAATCGGCCCAGTCAGGGCACCATGGATTTTAATCTTGGAGGTGGATAGCTAGTTAGAAAAAATTTGCAGCTTTGTGTGCCCACCCTGGAGAAAAGTGGCTCGGAATGCACAATTTTTATTGCAGGTGGGAGGGGCAGGGGCTGCTGTCGGGCCAGCTGACCCCAGAAACTTTCGGAGCCAGAAGCAGGATCGATTTAGGAGCTGGGCTATTTATGACCCAGGTCCCTAGATAAAGGGCCGCCCTGGAAGTCAGTCCCTGTGACAGGAAGGAGGTTGTCAAGGGTTTGCAAGGCTGCAGGGGAGGAGACTTCAGAAAGCTGTCATGTGAGTAAAAGTTGTAAACTTTGACCAAGTGGTTATTAATGCTGTGAGAGATGGCACATCATGAGCCTTCCATCGGACATTTTAGATTCTGAAGTCTGCCTATTGCAAATGAGCAAGGAGTCATTCAATGTTGACAAAGATCCACCACAGCGTACCCTGCCATGTGATGCCCGCATCTTGGCAGTAGCAGATCGCAACACGATACAGCAAGTGAAATGAACCTCGCACTTCAGGCCTGTCCTCAGGGCACCATATGCAGATCCTTAATGTCCTGTTACTTGCCCTTTTACCTGTCATATTTTCCAAGGGTGGGCACTTGAAAGAGCCTTTCCATAACCAGGACATCAGCGCACTGTCTTCGCAGGCATTCTTGACTCCGCTTGTTATTCAAACAGAATCCTATTATCTCCAGAACGCACCATGACATTCAGGGGTGCATACTGTCATGTGAGAGTACCTTTAAGAAATGGGTGTTTATCAGTGATGTCAGAGTTTGGGTGGAGCAGGGCTGTCTGTCTGCTTTTACTTTCACTGTGGGCTTGCAGCTACAGGGTGTGTTTAGTTTTGTTTTAGATTTGGAGAAGCTGCAGTCACAGCCAGATGTGTGTGAATCTCTGCAAGCTGATTAATGTTCATTTGGTGATTTCAAAGTGGTAACTGTTCTCAGTAGTGAAGTTAAACCTGATGTATTTCTGTAAAAAGGGTTATTTTTGGCTGATGGATGTTGCAAGGAAAGATTAAGAGTTACTTAGAGAGTACTGTATTCTTTGGGGGATTTATTGGTGTTGATAGTTGCTAAGATGTTTACTGTGGGTTTATAAACGTGTCAACTGGTTTCATAAATAAACATTGTTTTAATTTAAAAGTACTGTAGTTTTCTGTTGCATCACACCTGCAGAGTGGGCCTTGTGCTCCCCATGACCACAATATATTAAAAGTTGTGGGACAGGTGAACTCCATGATACACTTTTGGACTCTCTAAACCCTGGCCCATAACAATATGTGCGAACACAGTATACCCAGCCTTTGAACCACCCAAATACATCAGTCTTGGCACAACTCGAAATTAAGATTCCAACAGGTGATTGCATGTGGGGATTGAGTAGTGCTGCAGAAAGTGAGAATTCTTTTTCATCTATGTGCTTTATTCATTGTCACAGTAGAATGCCTCAGAGGAGCAGCGTGTGTGTGTCTCATCGATTAAATGCGCCCAGGTTCTGCAACCAAGACCTGGAGATCCTGGTGCAGGAGATCAAGGACCAGAGGGACACCCTGTATCCAGAAGATAAAAGGAACCATCATGGGAGGCATGAGCAGCTGTGGTGAAGACATTTGATAAAATCGTGGATACAGCACCACAAGCAACCTGCTGCACTCAGGAAAGAGGTGTTATTCGACTGAGGAATACATTTCTCTCAGGTTTGGATGTCAGATGACTGCGACATCGGAAGGGATAACATGTCATGTACAATAAAGACATAATGGACATAACACTCTTGTATGTCAAAGTATAATGAGGTGGCATCTGCATGTTAATTTTGACGTATGGCCACTTAGATGATGCTCGTAACTGGATGCAGCATTCAATGTCCCAAAATTTGCATTTATTGAGTCCTTCCAGGAAGAAAGAGTTCAAAATGCCAAAGAGGTGGGTGTTTTGTGCAGTGGAGGAGAATGCCAAGTAGATTATTCCAGTGCCTTCCCAGGCCAGTGTAGGAAATGGAGAATCTCCGATTGCAGGTGCCAAAGGTGGTGTTATAATCACCTTTGAGCATGGCTTCATTGGTGGGGATGGGGGTTATTCAGCATGGGGGAGTTGACCGAGCATAATGAGCAGTTGGGATGGATGACTACTTCACCCCAGCAGCCCACCCCATCCAGCCCTCCAAAATGCAGCTGGCACACGGTGCAAAAAATTGGTGTGGTCAAGAGTTCTGCTCATCTGGGGCGCAATTCTCAGACCCCCCCCACCGGGTCGGAGAATCGCCGGGGGCTGGCGTGAATCCCGCCCCCGCCGTGTCCCGAATTCTCCACCACCAGAGATTCGGCGGGGGCGGGAATCGCGCCACGCCGGTCGGCGGGGGCGGGAATCGCGCCGGTCGGCGGGCCCACCCCAGGCGATTCTCCGACCCACGATGGGCCGAAGTCCCGCCGCTGTCAACCTTCTCCCGCCGACGTGGATTAAACCATCCTTTGAACGGCAGGACAAGACGGCGCGGGCAGGCTCCGGGGTCCTGGGGGGGGCCCGGGGCGATCTGACCCCGGAGGGTGCCCCCACGGTGGCCTGGCCCGCGATCGGGGCCCACCGATCCGCGGGCGGGCCTGTGCCGTGGGGGCACTCTTTTTCTTCCGCCTTCGCCATGGTCTTCACTATGGCGGAGGCAGAAGAGACCCCCTCCCCTGCGCATGCGCGGAGATGACGTCAGCAGCCGCTGACGCTCCCACGCATGCGTCGCCCGGCAAAGACCTTTCGGCACCGGCTGGTGTGGCGCCAAAGGCCTTTCCCGCCAGCCGGCGGAGCGGAAACCACTCCGGCGCCGGCCTAGCCCCTCAAGGTGAGGGCTTGGCCCCGAAAGGTGCGGAGACTTCCGCACCTTTTGGGGCGGCCCGACGCCGGAGTGGTTCCCGCCACTCCATTACGCCGGAACCCCCCGCCCCGCCGGGTAGGGGAGAATCACGGTGTTTGACCTGTTACTGCATCTTTGCTCAGACTGTGCAGGAATTAGTTATCTACTGTTGTGTCTCACACAGATCTCAATGTCCATCCCCCATTCCTTCCAGGGCCAAAACATTCCTCAGGCTTCAGGAGGTGGGAGAAGAGATGCCTGAGGAAACATCATCCCTGTTGATAAGCCCATACTCCACCAACACAGGTACTAGCACTGCGGACGGAGGTAGCATGTGCTTAGAATTGATTCCACATGGTGAAGAGCATGGCACCAGATTGCAGGAGGATGTGCATGAGTCAGAGAGATCTGTACCCAGCCCCCCCTTGGGAGAGGAAGGCAGTGACGATGGTGCTCCAGTTGACATCAAGGTTGGGCCTCAGGAGCCACGTTATGGGGCACAGTATTTGGATCAACAGTCGATGTGTGGACATCTAGCAAAGTTCCCCGAGGCAATGTGTGTTCATGCACTGCGAGTGGAGTTCATTGTGATGATGAGCTCGACCTTGTTTCAGAGGTTCAATCGCATGAGCTCTAACCACGAGAGACTGGCCAGTCTCACGGAAAGCCACATTCAGCATCAGTCCCACTGGATGCAACAGCATCATGAAATCCTGCAAAGGGAACAAGGTTCACTCAGTAACATGGAACAATCAGTTTGTAGTTGACTGCTCAGCAACCTGGAATAGCTGAGGAATCCGAATTCTTAACAGGACATTCTCGCTGGTAACACAGTGGATGCTGGAATGGATGACTGCTGCACCACAGCAGCCCACCCCATCAACCTTCTATAAAGCCAGCCCAGGGCTGAGGAGCTTTCAAAGGAAGATGGGTTTGCTGTGAGTGTCTGCCCACTCATTCTCCACGGCTTCCCCATCCCCTCGGCCAGACCTCTCAGTCGTGCTACAATGGCCAAGGCTGCCCATGCAGAATTGCAGGACCCACAATATCAGGCAAGCCCCCATTGGATATCTGAACGAGGAGGCCGCCACCACACTTCTCAACACCTTATGGACAGGGAGGTGAGAGGTCTGCTTCCACCTCCTCCGAGGCAAAACGAGGGAGGGTGCATTTTGTCGGAACCATGATGTCTTGTACACTAATGGGCTCACATGCGCGGTTATATCTCACATTGTTAAGTATACCTTTCTGCAAATACACCACAGAAATCAAAGGATCGATATATTGTTTTATCCTTGCTGAATGGTACATACAATAATGGGTAAATATAAAATTGCATGTTCTAACTGGTGTGACTGAGAATTGTGCCAGTAGGCCATTCCCTCAGTGACCGGACATTTGTGAGGGGGTGGCCATGCAGGTTCATCAGAGTGAAGTTGGGTGCCCAGTAAAACGTTCATTGCTGATAGCAGTCAACCATGACATATGAGCACCGGGGGCCCCTCAAACAGTGGTGACTGTGAGAGGCTGTGCTCAGCTCCCCAAATGAGAAGTAACAATCTTTGTGTAGGTTCACCTATAGTCCATAAGACCATAAGAAATAAGAACAGGAGTAGGCCATTCGGCCACTCAAGCCTGCTCCACCACTCAGTAGGATCATGGCTGATCTGGCATTCCTCATGTCCATTTTCCTGCCCTTTCCCCATAACCTTGATTCACTTACTGATCAAGAATCTATCTATCTCAGCCTCAAATATACAAAGCTCTCTATGGAAAGGAGTTCCATGGACTCACAATCCTCTGAGAGAAGAAATTGCTCCTCATCTCAGTTTTAAATTGGCAACCCTTTATTCTAAGACAATGCCCTCTGGTCCTTGACTTTCCCATGAGGGGAAATATCCTCTCAGCATTTACCCATCAAGCCCCTTACGAATCCAATATGTTTGAATGAGATCCCCTCTCATTCTTCTAAATTCTAATGATTTGATTTTGATTTTGATTTGATTTACTGTCACATGTGTTATGGGCGAAGTGTTTTCAGATCCCCAAAATGTATCATGGAGTTCAACCAACCTCTCCCTTTAATGAATTTGTTGCTTTTCCTAGCATACGGCTTTTTCCCTAGGTGTGGAATTACAATTATGGACACGTGGGTTTTTAAACACAAAACACTGTTTATTCCATGAACTCAACTTAACATCTTAAATAAACATTGGATCTCTTAACACCCCTTACTTCAAAGATAACCCAGAAAATATTGCAACAGTAAATAACTCCTTAAAATGTTCCTTCAAACTTCCAAGAGACTTAACACCTTTAAACAAAATCATATCAGGTTAAAGGCTTTACTTTAAATCACCCAAATGATCCAGAGATAGTCTTTCATGGCAGAGATCCAGCTCACTGCAAAATACAGACACACACCCAGCTCTTTTCAAAACTTGCAGCTCTCTGGAAGCACACAGCCACACACACACTGCTTTTTAAACTGAAACTAAAAACCTGCCAATATGGCTGACCTGAGCTCAGCCCCACTCACTCTCTGACATCACTGTTTTCTTAAAGGTACATTGCTTAAACATCCAGGTCTTAAAGGTACCCTCACATGACACCTCCCCCCAAGAAAAAAAAAAAACCCATCAACTTCAAGATGGTTTCATTTTTCAATTTTGCGTCATCCACTAACAAATGTACACAGTAAATATACTTTTTTTAATAAAAACAACACATGCAAACAGTTATAATAATCATAAATGTCCATTTTTCTTTGTTCTTCTTCCTCCAACCAAAATCCTTCTCGATTGACAGTCTCTTTGAACAAAGTCTCTGCACGATCCATCCATTCCTCTACTCTTCGGCATTTCTCTTTAGAATCAGATACTTTAGTTCAATCTGACCACAGGGTCCCTTGCAATTCTCCAATACAGGAACATTGGTGATCACAGCTTTCAGGCAGTCAAATGCCTGTTGAAAGTCCGCTGTCCATTGAAACTTTTTACATTTCTTCAGCAATTCCATCTGTGGAGTAATCACGCCACAAAACTTTTGCACAACTGTTCGATCAAATCCATTCATGTTCGAGATTGCATTGCCTCCCTTCGTCTTGAGGGTATCGGAAACTCATCAAGGAAAAGTGATTCGGGCTTCTCCAAGTTCACTTTCGGCTAGGTTCAGCACCAAACCCGCCTCCTGAAGTCGATCGAAGAACTCCATATGATGTTTTAAATGTTCTTTCCATGTCTGGAAGTTGGAAATAAAAGCAGATTGTCCCACTTTCTCAATGCAATCCTCCAAACATGGGATATGATAAGAGTCCGTTCTTGTAACTGCATTCACCTTTCGATAGTCCACACTCAACCGTTGGGTACCGTCTGGTTTAGGTACCATCACTATGGGTGAGCTCCATTAGCTGCAACCCACTTCAATTATGCCATTCTTCAGCATGCTCTCAATCTCTCTGTTAACCTGTGCCAATTTTAAAGGATTAAGTCTATATGGATGTTGTTTGATAAGAACAGCATTTGCCACATCTACATCATGTATAGCCATTTTAATACTTCCCAATTTATCCCTACAAACTTGCCCATGTGATATCAATAACTCTTTCAGGTCAGTTTGTTTTTCCTCTGGAAGGTAACTTAACAATTCATCCCAATTTTTAAGAACATCCTCATTTTCCAATTTAATTTGAGGTATGTCAAATTCACAGTCATCTGGATTTGGTTCGTCACTTTGAGTTCGAATCATTAAAATCCCCGTTTTCTCTCTTTTCCTTTCAAAGTACCTTTTAAGCATATTCACATGACACACTCGGTGAGTCTTCCTTCTATCTGGTGTTTTTACCACATAATTCACCTCACTTAATTTCCTTTCAATCCGATACAGTCCACAAAACCTAGCTTTTAAAGGCTCCCCTACCACTGGGAACAACACTAAAACTTTATCCCCACGGGCAAAACTACGAACTTTGGATTTCTTGTCCGCTACCCGTTTCATCACATTTTAAGACCATAAGACATAGGAGTGGAAGTAAGGCCATTCGGCCCATCGAGTCCACTCCACCATTCAATCATGGCTGATTTCAACTCCATTTACCCGCTCTCTCTCCATAGCCCTTAATTCCTCGAGAAATCAAGAACTTATCAACTTCTGTCTTAAAGACACTCATCGTCCCGGCCTCCACCGCCCTCTGTGGCAATGAATTCCACATACCCACCACTCTCTGGCTGAAGAAATTTCTCCTCATCTCTGTTCTAAAGTGACTCCCTTTTATTCTAAGGCTGTGCCCCCGGGTCCTAGTCTCCCCTGCTAATGGAAACAACTTCCCTACATCCACCCTATCTAAGCCATTCATTATCTTGTAAGTTTCTATTAGATCTCCCCTCAACCTCCTAAACTCCAATGAATATAATCCCAGGATCCTCAGACGTTCATCGTATGTTAGGCCTACCATTCCTGGGATCATCCGTGTGAATCTCCGCTGGACCCGCTCCAGTGCCAGTATGTCCTTCCTGAGGTGTGGGGCCCAAAATTGCTCACAGTACTCTAAATGGGGCCTAACTCATGCTTTATAAAGCTTCAGAAGTACATCCCTGCTTTTATATTCCAAACCTCTTGAGATGAATGACAACATTGCATTTGCTTTCTTAATTACGGACTCAACCTGCAAGTTTACCTTTAGAGAATCCTGGACTAGGACTCCCAAGTCCCTTTGCACTTCAGCATTATGAATTTTGTCACCGTTTAGAAAATAGACCACGCCTCTATTCTTTTTTCCAAAGTGCAAGACCTCGCACTTGCCCACGTTGAATTTCATCAGCCATTTCTTGGACCACTCTCCTAAACTGTCTAAATCTTTCTGAAGCCTCCCCACCTCCTCCATACTACCTGCCCCTCCACTTATCTTCGTATCATAGGCAAACCTAGCCAGAATGCCCTCAGTCCCGTTATCTAGATCGTTAATATATAAAGAGAACAGCTGTGGTCCCAACACTGAACCCTGCGGGACACCACTCGTCACCGGTTGCCATTCCGAAAAAGAACCTTTTATCCCAACTCTCTGCCTTCTGCCAGACAGCCAATCGTCAATCCATGTTAGTACCTTGCCTCGAATACCATGGGCCCTTACTTTACTCAGCAGTTTCCCGTGAGGCACCTTATCAAAGGCCTTTTGGAAGTCAAGATAGATAACATCCATTGGCTCTCCTTGGTCTAACCTATTTGTTATCTCTTCAAAGAACTCTAACAGGTTTGTCAGGCACGACCTCCCCTTACTAAATCCATGCTGACTTGTCCTAATCCGACCCTGCACTTCCAAGAATTTAGAAATCTCATCCTTAACAATGGATTCTAGAATCTTGCCAACAACCGAGGTCAGGCTAATTGGCCTATAATTTTCCATCTTTTTCCTAGGGTCTGCTCCCAGTCGATTTTCGTCAGTTCCTCCCTCATGCCCCTGTAGTTACCTTTATTTAACTGTAACACCTTTACATCTGATTCTACCTTCTTTCTTTCAAATTGGAGATTGAATTCGACCATATTATGATCACTGCCTCCTAAGTGCTCCCTTACTTTAAGATCTTTAATCAAGTCTGGCTCATTACATAACACTAAGTCCAGAATGGCCTGTTCCCTCGTGGGCTCCATCACAAGCTGTTCCAAAAAGCCCTCCTGTAATCAGTCAATGAATTCCCTTTCCTTGGGTCCACTGGCAGTATTATTTACCCAGTCCACCTGCATATTAAAGTCCCCCATGATCACTGTGACCTTGCCTTTCTGACATGCACTTTCTATTTCGTGGTGCATCTTGTGCCCCTGGTCCTGACCACTGTTAGGAGGCCTGTACATAACTCCCATTATGGTTTATTTGCCTTTGTGGTTCCTCAACTCTACCCACACAGACTCCACATCATCCGACCCCATGTCGTTTAGTCCTATTGATTTAATTTCATTCCTAATTAACAAGGCAACCCCGCCCCCTCTGCCCACCTCTCTGTCTTTTCGATAGGTTGTGAATCCCTGGATGATTAAATGCCAGTCATGAACCCCCTGCAACCATGTCTCTGTGATGCCTACCACATCATACCTGCCAGTCACAATCTGGGCCACAAGCTCATCTACCTTGTTCTGTACACTGCGCGCATTTAAATATAGCACCTTTAATTCTCTATTGACCGTCCCTTTTTGTTTTCTTAGTGTGGTGGACCTTGGTTTACTGAGCCTTTCCATACACTGTGTCATATTTTGTGGGATGGGGACTATGGTAACCTCTCCTGAGTTCTGTCTTTTTGTGCTTTTTTGTATTCCTAAGCAGCTACGCTTCCCACTGATTACTTCACCTCTTGGTTCCCTGACTTTCCCTTCCCCCCCAATCTTTAGTTTAAAGTCCTATTGACCACCCTATTTACTCTTTTCGCCAGAACACTGGTCCCAGCTCGGTTCAGGTGGAGACCATCCCAACGGTATAGGTCCCCCCGTCCCAAAACTGGTGCCAGTGTCCCATGAAAAGGAACCCCTCATTCCCACACCACTCTTTCAGCCACGTGTTAACTTCCCTTATTCTTGCCTCCCGATGCCAATTTGCACGTGGCTCGGGCAGTAATCCGGAGATTATGACCCTTGAGGACCTGTTTTTTAATTTGAATCCTAGCTCTTTATAATCTCTAAACAGGTCCTCTTTCCTAGACTTGCCTATGTTGTTGGTACCAACATGGACCACAACAACTGGATCCTCCCCCTCCCTCTCCAGTATCCTTTCAAGCCGGTCAGAGATGTCCCGCACCGTGGCAGGCAACATACCATGCGGGACTCTTTATCCTGCTCACAAAGAATACTATCTATCCCCCTGATAATAGAATCCCCTACAACTACAACTTGCCTATTTACTCCCTCCCCTTGAATGGCCTGCTGAACCATGGTGCCTTGGTCAGCTGACTCATCCTTCCTGCAATCCTGTTCGCCATCCACACAGGGAGCAAGTGTCTCATACCTGTTGGACAGAGTCAAGGGCTGAGGCTCCTGAGTTCCTGACTGCTGGTTCCCTTTACCTGCCTGACTTGCAGTCACACCCTGCTGTCCCTGGCCACTAGCAGGATTTAAAACTTACTCTGACAGGTGTGACTGCCTCCTGAAACACAGTGTCCAGGTAAGTCTCCCCCTCCCGGATGTGCCTCAGTGATTGAAGCTCAGACTCCAGCTCATCAACTCTGAGCCGGAGCTCTTCGAGCAGCCAACACTTACTGCAGATGTGGTCGCTGCAGCTCGCAATGGGATCTGCCAGCTCCCACATCAAGTAGCTCAAGCACATCACCTGACCAGCCATCACTAATTAATTAATTAGTTTAATTTAAGTTTATGGTGGGGGCAGCTTCAGCCAATCAGACAAAACCCTGCACTTTTAACTTTCAAAACGTTGTGCAACTTTCAAATGTTGTCTAGCCAATTAACCTGCTCTATCTTATGTTCTTATCTTGCCCAGTGAAGCAGTTGAGGCTCCTTCTTTAAACGTTTTTAAGAAAAAGATAGATGCCTTTCTAAAGAATAAAGGGATTCGGGGATATGGTGTACGGGCCGGAGAGTGGAGCTGAGTCCACAAAGATCAGCCATGATCTCATTAAATGGCGGAGCAGGCTCGAGGGGCCAGATGGCCTACTCCTGTTCCTAGTTCTTATTTAATTGTTCCCTAAAATTTGACACGTAATCCAATAGTGTAATTTCCGATTTCTCACCACCAATTTTTCCTTCATCAATTTAAGTGGTCCTCCTACCTCATGACCAAAAATTAGTTCAAAACGACTAAATTTGGTAGACTCATTCGGTGCATCCCTAATTGCAAACAATACGAATGGGATTCCTTTATCCCAATCCTCTGGATAATCTTGACAATATGCCCTCAACATTGACTTTAATGTCTGATGCCACCTTTCTAATGCTCCCTGCGATTCTGGATGGTACGCAGTTGATTTAAATTGTTTTATTCCATGCTATCCATAACTTCTTTGAATAACTTTGAAGTAAAATTTGTTCCTTGATCCGATTGAATTTCTGTGGGTAGTCCATATCTAGTAAAGAATTTAAGTAACTCCTCTACAATCCTTTTAGCTGTAATATTACGTACTGGAATGGCCTCTGGAAACCCAGTAGACACATCCATCGCAGTCAAAAGATTGATTCCCACTTTTTGTTTTAGGAAGCGGTCCTACACAATCGATTAGGACCCTTGTAAAAGGTTCCTCAAATACTGGAATGGGTATTAAGGGTGCTGGTTTTATCACTACTTGAGGTATCCCTATCACTTGGCATGTGTGACATGATTGACAAAATTTAACTACATCTTTATGTAGTCCTGGCCAATAAAAATGTTTCTGGATTTTAGCTTGTGTTTTCCTTATTCCTAAATGACCACCCACTGGTACCTCATGTGCAACTCGCAACATCTCCGTTCTATACCCTACCAGCAATACTACTTGATGAACTTCTGCCCACTTTTCATCCGCCTGCATATGTACAGGTCTCCATTTTCTCATCAAGACATCATTTTTACGGTAATAACACTCTGGTATACTCTCTTTATTGTCTCCCATCAGACCACCTTTACCTTTACCACTTGAGTATTTCGCATGTCCCCAGTTTCTATCCCTCACCGGCTGAAACTGATGTCGGAAACTAATCTTTGATTTGTGAACTAATTCATAATCATCTGCCATGTATCCTGCTAATCTTGTAGTTTTAACCCTCTGTTCTTCCACATGAGTTCTCACTACATCAGGAATTGAATTTTTTAACTCCTCCAAAAGTATAATTTCTCTGAGAACTTCATATGCTTGGTCTATTTTCAAAGCCCTTATCCACCTATCAAAATTACTCTGTTTGAGCCTTTCAAACTCCATGTATGTTTGACCAAATTCTTTCCTTAAATTTCTAAACCTTTGTCTGTAAGCTTCAGGCACTATCTCATATGCACTTAAGATGGATTTCTTCACCTCCTCATACGTTCCAGATATCTCCTCCGGCAAACACTTCACTAGCTCTACCTACCAGCTTTGTTTGAATCAGTAACACCAACATGTCCTGTGGCCATTTCATTTGTTTAGCTACCTTCTCAAATGAAATGAAAAAGGCTTCCACTTCCTTCTCGACAAACCTTGGTAATGCTTGGACATATTTAAATAGATTCTTACCAAGCCTTCGACTATGACGCTCTTTCTCCCTATCCTCATCACTATCATCCAACTGTACGTTTCCCTTTACGTCTGCCAATTTTAACTGATTGTCATGTTTCATGGCCATTTTCTGAAGTTCAAACTCCCTCTCTTTATCTTTTTCCCTGATCTGTTCTCCCTTTCTTTTTATTTTTGTTCTGCTAGGGCTATTCTTTCTTTTCTCCTTTCTTCTCTCTTCTTTTTCCTCTCTCTTTCTCTTTCTTTTTCCTCTCCATCTCTTTCTCTTTCTCTTTCCTCTCTCTCACTCTCGTATTCCAACCGCTTTAATTCTTTCTCATGTTCCATTTGTTTAATTTGCAACTGAATTTTTGCCATTTCCAAAGAGTCAAACTCTATCTCAGGCAACTTTAAATGCTTAACCACCACCATAATTACCTCATCTTTTCGCATTTTATCAGGTAATATTAACTGCAATGTTTTTGCCAAATCTAACAGTCTGCATTTCGTTTCTGTCCGTAAAGTACTACGTGTGACATTCTCCACCCCCCAGAAACATCTGAGCCTCTGAAAGAGCCATTGTTCACAACACTCTCCCCACTTAAACTAAAACACCACATCGGAAAAGCAACAATCCTTCACTGTCTTTAAGGTCACAAAAGCCAATCCAATAGATAGACTTTTATCCCCCTCGAGCCCCCAATTGTTAAGTGCGAGGCATTTTCAGAACCCCAAAATGTATCATGGAGTTCAACCAACCTCTCCCTTTAATGAATTTGTTGCTTTTCCTAGCATACGGCTTGTTCCCTAGGTGTGGAATTACAATTATGGACACGTGGGTTTTTAAACACAAAACGCCGTTTATTCCATGAACTCAACTTAACATCTTAAATAAACATTGGATCTCTTAACACCCCTTACTTCAAAGATAACTCAGAAAATATTGCAACAGTAAATAACTCCTTAAAATGTTCCTTCAAACTTCCAAGAGACTTAACACCTTTAAACAAAATCACATCAGGTTAAAGGCTTTACTTTAAATCACCCAAATGATCCAGAGATAGTCTTTCATGGCAGAGAGCCAGCTCAATGCAAAATACAGACACACACCCAGCTCTTTTCAAAACTTGCAGCTCTCTGGAAACACACAGACACACACACTGCTTTTTAAACTGAAACTAAAAACCTGCCAAAATGGCTGACCTGAGCTCAGCCCCACCCACTCTCTGACATCACTGTTTTCTTAAAGGTACATTGCTTAAACATCCATGACTTAAAGGTACCCTCACATGACACATGTACTGAAGTACAGTGAAAAGTATTTTTCTGCGGCCAAGGGAACGTACACAGTGCGTACATAGTAGATAAAAAAAAGAATAATCAACAGAGTACATTGACAAATGGTACATCGACAAACAGTGATTGGTTACAGTGCGGAACAAGGGGCCAAACACAGCAAATACACGAACAAGAGCAGCATAAGTATTCTTACAGGGAACAGATCAGTCTGAGGGAGAGTGAACTAATAAAGATTTTAGAAGGATATTTCTCACCTGGACCGTTGTTAATTTCAGAAAGATTTTGGTTCCACTGCCGTAGTCAGGAAGAAAATGAAAGCATTTTACAATTCGTAGCAACTTTTAGAAGGTTAGCAAAATACTGCAAGTTTGGTGCAACATTGTGCTCTTTGTGATAGGCTGGTATGTGGACTCTGCCATGAAGGCATTCAGAGGAAGCTGCTGACTCTAAATGATTTAACCCTGAGAGCTACTGTGGAAGCTGCCACATCTATGGAACTAGCAACAAAAGAAGCTTCTAAGATTGGGGCTGGAGCGAAGATCCACAAAATGGAGACTGTCAGAAACAAGGCTGCAAGGATACAACCATGTAACTAATGTACACAAGTTGGACACTCAGCAGGGAATGCTGGAGTAGAGAAAATAAGTGCAAGAACTGTAGTAAGAAGGGCCATATTGCCAAAAAATGCTGGGCTCAGCAAACTTCATCAACACTAAGGATGTGCAAAAGAAAACATCCATGCAGATTAGTCACATCTATGAGCTAGAGATAAAGGTCCAGACGACTCGGGAGATGAGGTACCCGAACAACTTCAGGGGCTGAAACTATGTATCTTGTCAGTGCAGGGCAATCAGCAAAGTTTCTTGGCATTTCCAAAACATGATGGTAACCAAGTCAAAATGGAAGTGGATACAGGTGCAACTGTATCATTGATACCTGTGACTATTTATAATCAGAAGGTGAAGCATCTGCCTTTAAAACCATCAAATGTTATCCAAATGACATACACAGAAGAGGTTGTACCATTAAAAGGGTAGTTTAGGACTTCCGGGTGCGGCGATGACCAGCTAAGTTGCACGTTTCGGCACCTCCCGTTGAAACGGACTTTTGGGCTCTTATTAGGAGCCCCAACGGCAATTTTTAACGGCCAAAATCATTGTGCGGTGAAATAGGAGGGAATCCCCCCGGATAAATATGGATAAAGGAGAGGATAGCGGCCAGATTGCAGTGGATCCACTGGAGCAGCGGCAAGGAAGGGAAGCTCGAAGCAAGGTGGCGTTGGAAGGTGGCTGTTTGGTATGGGGCCCGGAGCAACAAGAGTTCCTGCGGCGCTGTGTGGAAGAGCTGAAGAAGGAGGTGTTGGCCCCAATGCTACAGGCGATTGAAGGGCTAAAGGAGGCGCAGAGGACCCAGGAGTTGGAGCTTCAGGTCGTGAAGGCAAAGACTGTGGAGAATGAGGATGAAATACAGGGCCTGGTGGTAAGGACAGAGACGCACGAGGCACAGCACAAAAGGTGTGTGGAGAGGTTGGAAGCCCTGGAGAATAACTCGAGGAGGAAGAATTTAAGAGTCTTGGGTCTTCCCGAAGGCACAGAGGGGGCTGACGTCGGGGCATATGTGAGCACGATGCTTCACTCGCTAATGGGATCGGAGGCCCCGACGGGCCCTTTGGAGGTGGAAGGAGCTTATCGAGTTCTGGCGCGAAGACCAAAGGCAGGAGAAATACCTCGAGCCATAGTGGTGAGGTTTCTCCGCTACAATGACAGAGAGATGCTTCTAAGATGGGCGAAGAAAACTCGGAGCTGCAGGTGGGAGAACGCGGTGATCCGCGTATACCAGGATTGGAGTGCGGAGGTGGCGAGAAGGAGGGCAAGTTTCAACCGGGCCAAGGCGGTGCTCCACAAAAAGGTTAAATTTGGAATGTTGCAGCCGGCGAGACTGTGGGTCACACACCAAGGGAAGCACCACTACTTTGAGACGGCAGAAGAGGTGTGGACATCCATTGGGGACGAGAAGCTGGAATAGTCTGGCGAGAGAAAAAGCTTCTGTAATAAAGTGGTGGGGTGATTATGTGGGACGAGGAAGGGGAAGTGGGGGGGGGGAATTTTTTCAATTTTTCAAGTTTGTAACTTTTCTCTTTTCCCCTCGTTTGGGGGGGGGGAGTATGGGGAACTGTGGGCGCCGGTGGGAAGGAAAGGGGAAGGAGAAGGGAACTGCGCCATCAGGAGCGGGGCCGAGTGGGAAACGCGGGCTTTGCTCCCGCGCTATGGTAATTGTGGCGGGAACGGGGACGCAGGAAGGAGGGGGCCTCGCACAATGAGGGGCCGAGGACAAACGGGGGAAGCTGAGGTCAGCCAGAGTTTGCTGACTTCTGGGAGCAACATGGGGGGTGCAACTACGCTAGAAAGGGATCTAGCGGAGGCGGGGGGGGGAGTTAACTGGGTTGCTGCTGCTAAGGGGAAGGGGGAGCTGTTATGGGGCGGGGTGGTCGGGACGGGAGAGCACCGTCGGTGGGATATACGGGTACGTGGGAACCGGGTGAGGAGCTGGGTTAGAAAAGGGGATGGCTAGTCGACATGGGGGGGGGGGGGGTAAAGAGCCCCCCAACCCGGTTGATCACGTGGAACGTGAGAGGGCTGAATGGGCCGATTAAAAGGGCACAGGTACTCGCACACCGAAAGAACTTAAAGGCAGATATGGTCATGTTGCAGGAGACGCACCTGAAACTGGCAGATCAGGTCAGACTACGTAAAGGATGGGTGGGGCAGGTGTTCCATTCGGGCTTAGATGCGAAGAATAGGGGGGTGGCTATTCTGGTGGGGAAACGGGTACTGTTTGAGGCAAAGACCATAGTGGCGGACAGTGGGGGTAGATACGTGATGGTGAGTGGCAGATTGCAAGGGGAGGTGGTGGTTCTGGTGAACGTATACGCCCCGAACTGGGATGATGTAAACTTCATGAAGCATATGCTGGGGCGTATCCCGGACCTGGAGGCGGGAAAGCTGGTAATGGGGGGAGACTTCAATACGGTGCTTGATCCAGGGCTGGACCGGTCTAGGTCTAAGACCGGGAGGAGGCCGGCAGCGGCCAAGATGCTTAAGGACTTCATGGAGCAGATGGGAGGAGTAGACACCTGGAGATTTATTATGCCTAGGAGTAAGGAGTTTTCATTTTTCGCCCATGTTCACAAGGTGTATTCACGGATAGACTTTTTTGTCCTGGGAAGGGCACTGATTCCGAAGGTGACAGGGATGGAGTACATGGCCATAGCCATTTCGGACCACGCTCCACACTGGGTAGATCTGGAGGTAGGAGAGGAAAAGGAGCAGCACCCACTCTGGATTTTGGATATGGGGTTGTTGGCGGATGAGGGGGTATGTCTAAGGGTGAGGGGGTGTATCAAAAGGTACCTGGAGCTTAGTGATGATGGCGAGGTCCAGGTGGGAGTCTGGGAGGCGCTGAAGGCGGTGGTCAGAGGGGAACTGATATTCATAAGGGCCCATAAAGGGAAGCAAGAGAGCAAAGAAAGGGAGCAACTGTTGAGAGAACTTCTGAGGGTAGACAGGCAATATGCAGAGGCTCCGGAGGAGGGACTGTACAGGGAAAGACAAAGGCTACATATGGAATTTGACCTGCTGACCACGGGCAAGGCAGAAGCACAGTGGAGGAGGGCACAGGGAGTACAGTATGAGTATGGAGAGAAGGCGAGCCGGTTACTGGCCCAACAACTGAGGAAGAGGGAAGCGGCGAGGGAGATAGGTGGGGTGAGGGATGAGGAAGGTGAGATGGAACGGGGAGCGGAGAGGGTGAACGGGGTGTTTAAGGCATTCTACGAGAGGTTGTATAAGGCTCAGCCCCCAGAAGGGAAGGAGGGAATGATGCATTTCCTAGATCGGCTGGAATTCCCGAAGGTGGAGGAGCAGGAGAGGGCGGGACTGGGAGCACGGATTGAGGTGGAGGAGGTGGTAAAGGGGATTGGGAGCATGCAGGCGGGGAAGGCCCCGGGACCGGATGGGTTCCCGGTGGAATTTTATAGGAAATACATGGACCTACTGGCCCCGCTTTTGACGAGAACCTTTAATGAGGCCAGGGAAAGGGGGAAGTTGCCCCCGACTATGTCGGAGGCGACGATATCGTTACTCTTAAAGAAGGAAAAAGACCCGCTGCAGTGCGGGTCTTACAGGCCTATTTCCCTCCTGAATGTGGATGCTAAGCTCCTGTCCAAGGTGATGGCGACGAGGATAGAGGATTGTGTCCCGGGGGTGGTCCACGAGGATCAAACTGGATTTGTTAAGGGGAGACAGCTGAACACGAATATACGGAGGCTGCTAGGGGTGATGATGATGCCCCCGCCGGAGGGGGAGGCGGAGATAGTGGTGGCGATGGACGCTGAGAAAGCATTTGACAGAGTGGAGTGGAACTACCTATGGGAAGTGTTGAAGAGATTTGGTTTTGGAGAGGGGTTTATTGGATGGGTACAGCTGCTGTACAGGGCCCCGGTGGCGAGTGTGGTCACGAACAGGCAGAGGTCCGACTACTTCCGTCTTTATAGAGGGACAAGACAGGGGTGTCCCCTGTCTCCGTTACTGTTTGCATTGGCAATTGAGCCGCTGGCCATAGCACTGAGGGGCTCTAGGAAGTGGAGGGGAGTACTCAGGGGAGGAGAAGAACACCGGGTGTCATTGTATGCAGATGATCTATTGCTGTATGTTGCGGACCCAGTGGAGGGGATGCCTGAGATAATGTGGACACTCAGGGAGTTTGGGGAATTTTCAGGGTACAAAATGAATATGGGGAAGAGTGAGTTGTTTGTGGTGCATCCGGGTGAGCAGAGCAGGGGAATAGATGATTTACTGCTGAGGAGGGTAACAAGAGATTTCCGGTACTTAGGGATCCAGATAGCCAGGAACTGGGGAACCCTACATAGGCTTAATTTAACATGATTGGTGGAACAGATGGAGAAGGATTTTAAGAGATGGGACATGGTGTCCCTGTCACTGGTGGGCAGGGTGCAGGCGGTCAAAATGGTAGTCCTCCCGAGATTTCATTTTGTTTTCCAGTGCCTCCCGGTGATGGTTACGAGGGCTTTTTTCAAAAAAATTGAGAAGAGTGTTATGAGCTTTGTGTGGGCTGGGAAGACCCCGAGAGTGAGGAGGGGGTTTTTGCAGCGTAGCAGGGATAGGGGGGAATGGCACTGCCGAGCTTAAGTGATTATTATTGGGCCGCCAGTATCTCAATGGTGTGTAAGTGGATGGGAGAAGGGGAGGGAGCGGCGTGGAAGAGACTGGAAATGGCGTTCTGTAAAGGAACCAGCCTACAAGCATTGGCGACGGTGCCGTTGCCGTTCTCCCCGAAGAAATACACCACAAGTCCAGTGGTGGTGGCAACGCTGAAAATCTGGGGGCAGTGGAGACGGCATAAGGGAATGACGGGTGCCTCGGTGCGGTCCCCGATAAGGAATAATCATAGTTTTGTCCCGGGGAGAATAGATGGGGGATTTAGAACATGGCAGAGAGCAGGGATTGTGCAACTGAGGGATTTGTTCCTAGACGGGACGTTTGCGAGTCTGGGAGCACTGACGGAAAAATACGGGTTGCCCAAGGGGAATGCATTTCGGTATATGCAATTGAGGGCTTTTGTGAGGCAACACGTGAGGGAATTTCCGCAGCTCCCGACGCAGGAGATTCAGGATAGAGTGATTTCGGGGACATGGGTGGGGGATGGTAGGGTGTCAGATATATACAGGGAAATGAGAGATGAGGGGGAGATCATGGTGGATGAGCTGAAGGGAAAATGGGAAGAAGAGCTGGGGGAAGAGATCGAAGAGGGGCTGTGGGCAGATGCCCTACGCAGGGTAAACTCTTCGCCCTCGTGTGCCAGGCTTAGCCTGATACAATTCAAGGTCTTGCACAGGGCGCACATGACCGGAGCAAGGCTCAGTAAATTTTTCGGGGTAGAGGATAGGTACGGGAGATGCGCGAGAAGCCCAGCGAACCACACCCACATGTTTTGGTCATGCTCGGCACTGCATGGGTTCTGGGTGGGGGTGGCAAATGTGCTTTCGAAGGTGGTGAGGGTCCGGGTCGAGCCAAGCTGGGGGTTGGCTATATTTGGGGTAGCAGAAGAGCCGGGAGTGCAGGAGGCAAGAGAGGCTGATGTTTTGGCCTTTGCGTCCCTAGTAGCCCAGCGAAGGATATTGTTAATCTGGAAGGAAGCTAAACCCCCGGGCGTGGAGGCCTGGATAAACGACATGGCAGGGTTTATAAAACTGGAACGGATAAAGTTCGCACTAAGAGGTTCGGCTCAAGGGTTCACCAGGCGGTGGCAACCGTTCATTGACTATCTCGCAGAACGATAAAGGAACTGGGAAAGTAGCAGCAGCAACCCGGGGGGGGGGGGGGGGGGGGGAGGGCTGGGGTGGGTCCTCAGGGGTGTTTTTGTATGGATATTTGTACTTGGATATGTATATTGGCTTGTTTGACTTTATTATTTGGGAGAGTTAATATTTTGTTATGGCAGTTGCCATTTAGTTTATATATTATTTATTTATTTGTTAAAAACGGTCACTATTATTTATATTGTTTTATTGTTGTGAAAGGGAAAAAATTTTGTACTGTTTTGTTTGGCCAGAAAAAAAATTTGAATAAAATATTTTTTTTTTTTAAAAAAGGATACTTTATGGTAAAAGTAGAAATAAATGGACAAATAACGAAGTTGCTTCTTCACGTTGTCTGTGGTAATGTTCTTGCTTTATTTGGTTGGGAAAAATCACTCAACTGGGGAGCAGTAAATCAATTAGTGGATTCAATGAATGACCAACAACGCTTCTGGGGAAATCTGCAAAGGTATTTGAAGATTCATTGAGTTCAATGACAGGAGTTGAAGTTCAACTTTAAATCAAGCCAAACAGTACACCACAGGGTCTCAAAGCTAGAACCATACTGTACGCCAACAGGCAAAACATTGAAGAAGAACTAGAAAGACTAGTCCAAACAGGAGTAAATGAACCAGTTGCTGAAGTGATTGGGCAACACCAATAGTTCCTGTATTGAAACGCGATAGCTCAGTGAGAATATGTGGAGATTTTAAAACAACTATAAACCTGGTATTGTGCGCCACTCACTATCCACTGCTATTGATTGAAGAATTGTTTGCTGGACTTTCTGGAGGGCAGAAATTCAGTAACATTGATCTTCCATAGGCATATCAGCTGTTGAATGTGGCTGCAGAATAATGGCCACTCATCATTGTGATGCACAAAGGTCTGTTTCATTGCAGCAGACTTCCTCTTGGACTAACATCTGCTCCTACACTTTATCAGAGATCCATGGATCTAATTTTAAGAGGGTTGAATGGAGTACAATGTTATTTAGATGGCGTACTCATCACTGGTTCAAGTGAACAAGAACACTTGAAGAATTTGGAAGCAATTCTGGAGCATTTGCAGAGCCACAACCTGAAAGTTAACAAGGAAAAGTGTAACTTGTTCAAGTCATCCATATATTAACTTGGTCATACCATCGCTAAAGATGGTTTACATAAGGAACCAAAGAAGATGGTTGCAATCTCAGAAGTGCCACCTCCTAAAAATGTAACACAAATATGGTCGTTTTTCAGACTGATCAATTATTATGGTAAACATGTGCTGAATATAGCAACACTATTGAAGCCTTTAAATACTTTGCTATGTGCCAAACAGGCATGGCACAGGTCAGAAGAAAGTAAAAGGGCTTAAAATGATGTAAGAGATGCTTTACGTAAGTCAGAGCTGTTGGTTAATTATAATCCCAAGCTCAAGTTGCATCTTGCTTGCTATGCATCACCCCATGAGGCTGGTGCAGGCGTCTTGCACATTGTGCCTCCAGGAGAGAAACAACTGACATCATTTGCTTCACAAACTCTTACTAGCGCAGAAACAAATTATGCTCAGCCAAAAAAAGAGGCCTTGAGCGTCATTTCCGGGATAAGAAGATTCCACCATTATTTTATGGACACTATTTTACTCTTTTGATGGATGATCAATCTTTGGGCAGTATAAAGATATTTCTTCTTTAGCATTTAGTATGTTTCAAAGCTAAAAGCAAATTACTGCAGATGCTGGAATACAACAAAGAGGACAAAGAAAGTACAGCACAGGAACAGGCCCTTCAGCCCTCCAAGCCTGTGCCGATCGTGATGCTATAACTAAAAAAAGAACCTTCTGCCCTTACTCGGTCTGTATCCCTCTATTCCTCCCTATTCATGTATCCATCCAGACGCCTCTTAAATGTTGCTAATGTGCCTGCTTCACTACATCCTCTGTCAGCGTGTTCCAGGCACCCATCACTCTCTGTGTGAAAAACCTACCCCGTACATTTCCCTTCAACTTTCCCCCTCTCACCTTGAACCTGTGCCCCCTTGTAATTAACCCTTCTAAAAAGCCTCTGACGATCCACCCACCTCTGCCTCTCATCATTTTTGTAGACCTCTATCAGCCTCTGTCTTTTCAGTGAAAAGAATCTGAAACAAAAACAGAAAATACTGGACAATCACAGCAGGTCTGACAGCATCTGTGGAGAGAGAAGGGAGCTAACCTTTCAAGTCTGGGTGACTCTTTGTCAAAGTCTAGCACGTCACAAAGATGGCCTTTGATATTATCGGCACACACATATGATAATCCAATATCGTAAATTAGAGCAACAAGGGCGGCAGGGTGGTGCAGTGGTTAGCATTGCTGCCTACGACGCTGAGGACATGGGTTCCATTCCAACCCCGGGTCACAGCGCTTATAATTTCTCAGGAAACTAAGGAAATTCAGCATGTCTGGATTTGGATTTTGTTTATTGTCACGTGTACCGAGGTACAGTGAAAGGTATTTTTCTGCGAGCAGCTCAACAGATCATTAAGTACATGAAAAGAAAAGGAAATAAAAGAAAATACATAATAGGGCAACATAAGGTACACAATGTAACGACATAACACCGCCATCGGGTGAAGCATACAGGGCTGTAGCGTTATTGAGGTCAGTCCATAAGAGGGTGGTTTAGGAGTCTGGTAACAGCGGGGAAGAAGCTGTTTTTGAATCTGTTCATTCATGTTCTCTGACCTTTGTATCTCCAGCCCGATGGAAGAAGTTGGAAGAGTTTCTCGCTGTAGTTTCTTGAGGTCTTGGGCCGAGCAGTTGCCATACCAGGCTGTGAAGCAGCCAGATAGGGTGCTTTCTATGGTGCACCTGTAAAAGTTGGTAAGAGTTAATGTGGCCAAATTTCCTTAGTTTCCTGAGGAAGTATAGGCTCTGTTGTAATTTCCTGGTGGTAGCGTCGACGTGGGTGGACCAGGACAGATTTTTGGAGATGTGTACCCCTAGGAATTTGAAACTGCTAACCATCTCTACATTGGCCCCGATGATTCTGACAGGGGTGTGTACAGTACTTTGCTTCCTGAAATCAATGACCAGCTCTTTAGTTTTGCTGGCATTGAGGGAGAGATTGTTGTCACTGCACCACTCCACTAGGTTCTCTATCTCCCTCCTGTATTCTGACTCGTCGTTATTCGAGTTCTGGCCCACTATGGTCATATCATCAGCAAACTTGTAGATGGAGTTGGAACCAAATTTTGCCATACAGTCGTGTGTACAGGAAGTATAATAGGGGCCTAAGTACGCAGCCTTGCGGAGCCCCGGTATTGAGGTCTATTGTGGAGGAGGTGTTGTTGTTTATTCTTACTGATTGTGGTCTGTGGGTCAGAAAGTCAAGGATCCAGTTGCAGAGTGTGGAGCCAAGTCCTAGGTTTTGGAGCTTTGATCTGAGCTTGGCTGGGATTATGGTGTTGAAGGCGGAGCTGTAGTCAATAAATATGAGTCTGATTATCATAGATTATCATAGAATTTACAGTGCAGAAGGAGACCATTTGACCCATCGAGTCTGCACCGGCACTTGGAAAGAGCACCCTACCCAAGGTCAACACCTCCACCCTATCCCCATACCCCAGTAACCACACCCAACACTAAGGACAATTTTGGACACTAAGGACAATTTATCATGGCCAATCCACCTAACCTGCACATCTTTGGACTGTGGGAGGAAACCGGAGCACCCGGAGGAAACCCACGCACACACGGGGAGGATGTGAAAACTCCGCACAGACAGTGACCCAAGCCAGAATAGAACCTGGGACCCTGGAGCTGTGAAGCAATTGCGCTATCCACAATGCCACCATGCTGCCCTCACTGTAGGAGTCCTTGTTGTCGAGATGCTCTAGGGAAGAATGTAGGGCCAGGGAGATGGCATCTACTGTGGACCGTGTTGCTAACTTTTGGTTGGCTCTTAAATGTTGCTCGTTGTGTCTTTACTTAATTTGCTCTGTTTCTGTAACCTTTGCGCTCGAGTTGCCAGGTATCTTTATGATACCACCACGAGGTTCAAGTAAGTTAGTAAGATTCAAATCAAAACACATTTATTATACACAGTCAATCACTACTCATGCATAAAACTCTACTTACTAGACTATCTCTAACACTAAAAGGCCTATACTTAGCTTTGGAACTGGCCCACCAGGTCAGGGGAACAAATGGCCTTTTGTTCGATTCTGAGTCTGGAGGCTTCAAAGCTGGTATAGACTGGTAGCTAGGAGCGCCTATCTCGTAGCGTGCGTTGACTGGAGACTTACTTGGTTGATGTAGCGGCTAGGCAGGTCACTGTCAAGGGTTGTTTCGAGCTGCTGAGTGACCCTGCCAAGAAGGTCGAATTGATCTTGGGGACTCTATTTTATAGTCCCCAGGGGCTTCACACCCTTTTGGGCGGACCCCGTACCTGGTTCCAAGTGATTGGACTAAGTTCTGATCACTTGGATCGATTTCTCCCATCCTGGAGCTGTTCCCTGATCGCTGAGTGGTTCCTAAGTGTCTGTTGGCCTTGTTTCTCTTGGCTCTTGCTGGTGCCGAGGAGTCTGGCTTGGCCTTGTTTACCTTAACTGTTTCCAATTGTTCTAGGGGATCGCTCATCAGTATGTAGATGGTTGTTCGTTTCAGTGCTGTCTGGGTTCCTGCAAGTTCTGATTACAGGAAACTTTGCACCTGCTTGTTTTTCCTGCATTGGCTGAATTTCCCTGCATTCTTAGCGGATCTCCATTTTAAAGTCGAGAAGTGGCCAACCCAGGTGGCTACACACCCTCCTTGTGATCCCTGACGCGAAGCGTGAAGGATCATATAACTGCGTCGTCTTCACTCCCTGACAAAGCTAGCACTCTTCCATGGCCTCTACACTGACCATAACTATGCACGAAAATTTTAACTGACAATTCTAAGTGGCGCTATGTCACAACCGGGACATGCAGTACTACATATAAAAAAACGGTACCTCTAACTATCTTCCATAAACTACACTCACTTAAACATCCAATCATACTAACTTCCTAACAATACAAAAATAATAGCAGCATTCACATTTTCCTCTGGCTTGGCGGTCAAGCACAGAGTTGTACAATCTTTCAGCTGCAAATGAGACATGTTTTTTTATTCACAAATGACGCAAACCTAATGTCCTTTATTGTAGATCAAGGGGTTCGGGGGCCTAGTGAAAACCAAAAATAGGGGCTCTCATCCTGTTTACCGGGGTGCGAGAGTGGTAGGCTCTCCTCTGCCATTTCCTCATGCGGATAGTCTGTACGATGCTGCAGAATATCGTCAATGCTAAAAGGGATTCAATGACATATGAAAGGGAGTACCACGTTATAAACCTATCACACCATGATGGTGTGTTGTTACTTGTCACTGGGCTCTGGGTGCTATGGGGAAGCGAATCATTGACGGCTGGAGGGGGTTGGGGTCGGGGGGTTCGCGTTTGCGCGTAACCGAATACAAATTATACTGGTAACGAAAAACACGTATGGTGTCTTCATTGTTCTCTTCTCTCTTCTCTTCTCTTCCTTTCCGTCTCTTCTCTCTTCCTGGAGCTTCTGGAATTCTGTGGATCAAGCATAGTTTCTGTTACTATCTTGTTTAATATCTTGTACGTTAGCATGTCTGTCTTTTACTGCCACTTTCCCTTTATAATTGGTCACCATGTGTGACTCCCTCATTTTTAAAAAAAAATGAATATTTGGACTAGACATCTAAGAAAATACTGCCATACTGCGAGCCTTCTCGCAGCCTGTGTGATTTACCATCCCAGTGTTTCAGGATGTAAATAGCATAGGGAAGCAACCTAAGGGTTGCCAAACCCAAACAAAAGAATTTTGAACGTAACGAGCCAAAATGGGGTGCGTATGGGCCCCGGCGAGTAAGATTTGGATGGAATCCCTGGGTAGGACGGTGGTCAATGCCGTATGTGCTCTACCCGAGCGTAGCTGACCAGTGGGGGGTCCTCAGGCAGGGTGGGGACCAATGCCATTTCTCCACTGCCTGAGCAACCGGCAAGAACGGTTAAGAATGTGGTCGTCGTGGGGGGCTGCCTCTCGAATTAGGAGAGTAACCAAGAGTCGGTTCTGTCGACAGACTAGTTCCTCTGAACTATTGTCTGGGACAAACTTGTACCTTTAACCATTTTCTGTCGACAGACTAGTTCCTCTGAACTATTGTCTGGGACAACTTGTTCCATTAACAGCTATTGGGCGTCAAAGGGGATGGTGACGTGGGGCCGTGAAAAACTTTCCGAGTTTACACACAACACTTAACTATAACATTAACAAACAAACATTCAACAAACATGGTGCAGGTTCCATCAGAATACAGGACATCGTAAATCACATTTAGACTGGGGTGTAACTAGCATATGGAGGGAGTGCAGCGTGACCGAAGAAGAGAGGAAGGAGGAGTGAAACAAAAATGAAGTGGCATTGCTGAGGTAACGCTGCCATGAGAAGTGGTGGGTAAGCGCTCACAGTTCGCATGGGGCAGCTGGGACCTTGTAGCTGCTGTGGATGGTGTTCTCTTTCATATCTGGGGGTGAGTCTAGCTGGTGGTGGGGCAATCTCGGGTGAAGTGTCCTGGCTGCCCACAGTTGTAACATGACCCCTGAGGCACATAAGGTGGAGTAGGCTCTCTGGTGCATTGTTCCCTTGGGTATGGTTCCCTGGGTGGGGGGTCGGAGCTGTTGGTGTCGTTGCTGGTTCGGGGGGTATTGGTGAGTTGATTCCGTTGCTGTTTCAGGGGGGCTTGACATTCTCGTGCGTAATGTCCTAACTGTCCACAATTGTAGCATTCCTGGGATTTAGGCTGCTGTGGGCTATTTCCCTCATTTACCCATGTGGGGTTCTGGTGCGTTTTAACTGCTTGAATATCTGCCTCGGCCTGATTTTCTTCGGGTTTTCTAATCGCGGGTTTGTTGTGGACAGATTGCTCCCAGGAGCGGGACAACCTTTTTAAAACCCACTTTTCGTTGTGCATTTCTTCCGAGGGGTCATAATTAGTACAAGCTTTTTGTCCTGCCTCTGTGACATGGAAGATAAGGGTGCGGGTCCATTTGGCCATGTTGTCTGGGGACAAATGGGCGCGGTCTAAGTTTCCAAAAACGGCTGTAAAATGGATCCACAGGCGTCCAGCAAAAGCTGTGGGGTGTTCTGTTTCTTCTGCCTGCACTTATTCAGGCCTTCTACTGGGTCACCTCTGTTATAACCGATCGCGTCTAGGATCGCCTTGTGCATCTCTGCAAGGGTGCCTCCTCCTACATTCTGTGGGTAGGGAAGGGCTGCTACTACCGAAGGGTCTAAGCTTAAAACTGTGAGCTTCACTTGCTCACGCTCATCCAGGCCGTACATGGTCGCCTGCTGCTTCACTCTAGCAAAGAAGTGGTGGGGGTCTGAGGTGGGGAGGAACGGTGTGATCTTTTCGGACGCGTCCCATAATTGGGTCACGGTTATGGGGGTAGTGTAAAGGAATTCCGCGTCTCCGTCTGATGTGACTGTGCGGTGGGTAGTTACTGAATTCATGGGTGCCTGATCTATCTGCTCTGTGGGGGGTTGGGGTGCTTTTCTCCTTTGGGGATTTCCTTGCGCACATGTTCCCTGTACATATCTATGCGTGGTTTGGTTTAGTTCTTGCCAATCAGGGCCATCTTCTTCATCTAATTGGGATCCAAAGGTGCTTTGAAACCCATTTTGCACTGAAAGCAAAGACTGCAGTTCTGCAATCTGCTTCCGGCATTTTGCATGATCCACTGAGCTTTGTCTGTGCTCCGTGGTGGCAGCATGGAGTGCTCTTAATGCTGCTTTTAGATCGCTGCACTGCCTTTGCAATGCCTCTACCTGTTTCTTCCTCTTCTATTACCAGGACTGCATGTTGCGTGTCCTGATAGGCCTTATCGTATTGGGTTTTGAAGCTGCTCAGATGCGCTAAACAAGACTGGTGGACCCTCTTGGCATCATCCACCTCTCCGTCCTTTGCTGCCAACTTCCTTCTCAATTCTACATTCTCTCTCTCGATCTCACTAACATCGACCTTGCTCATTCGATGTCTCTCTTCTATCTCTTTGTGGAGCGTCCGAACAACCTCCTCTGTGCCTCGCAATTGTGCCAGACAGGACACGATTGCCATCGGCTTGCAAGCTTTCCTTAAGCTCTTCTTATGGATTTTGCTCAGGTACTCCCACCAAGTATGTCCTATACTCCCGGGACCTGTTTCTTCATTTGAACAAAAGTCACTCCAAAGGGGCCATCCCTTCCCTTTGAGGCACCTTCTAATCTCAACTTCCCAAACGGGACGCTGACCTACTCTGTTGTTGGTCGCTGCGACCACAAATTCTTGAGGGTTCATGAGGCGTTCCATTGCCTTCATTGCCATTTTTCCTATCTGAATGCTCTCTTTTAAAATTTGGAATGAGGGGTACAAAGGCAGTACTGTAAACACGGGTACGGCGTTCGCTATTTTCCGGAATACAAACTCCCGACAGTTTTTCGCAACAAAATCTATCAGTTTTACCTTATAGCCCTGTTAGTGATGCATGCATTAACACACTTCCGAATTATGGGGATTGATCAGAACTGCTCGCATACTTGTGAATGTTTCTGTTCCCAATTGGACTCTCAATTCAAATTTTGGGTTCTCTCGCAGTGGTTAGGCCACTTCTAAGTCGGCTCCCATCAGATGTCGCCAGTAAATGTTGCTAACTTTTGATTGGCTCTTAAATGTTGCTCGTTGTGTCTTTACTTAATTTGCTCTGTTTCTGTCACCTTTGCTCTAGAGTCGTCAGGTATCTTTATGATACCACCATAAGGTTCAAGTTCAAGTGCTGATCAATAACTCAATACACCAGTTAGTAAGATTCAAATCAAAACACATTTATTATACACAGTCAATCTCTACTCATGCATAAAACTCTACTTACTAGACTATCTCTAACACTAAAAGGCCTATACTTAGCTTTGGAACTGGCCCACCAGGTCAGGGGAACAAATGGCCTTTTGTTCGATTCTGAGTCTGGAGGCTTCAAAGCTGGTATGGACTGGTAGCTAGGAGCGCCTATCTCGTAGCGTACGTTGACTGGAGACTTACTTGGTTGATGTAGTGGCTAGGCAGGTCACTGTCAAGGGTTGTTTCGAGCTGCTGAGTCACCCTGCCAAGAAGGACAAATTGAACTTGGAGACTCTATTTTATAGTCCCCAGGGGCTTCACGCCCTTTTGGGCGGACCCCGTACCTGATTCCAAGTGATTGGACTAAGTTCTGATCACTTGGATCGATTTCTCCAATACTGGAGCTGTTCCCTGATCGCTGGGTGGTTCCTAAGTGTCTGTTGGCCTTGTTTGGCTTGGCTCCTGCTGGCGCTGAGGAGTCTGGCTTGGCCTTGTTTACCTTAACTGTTTCCAATTGTTCCCGGGGATCGCTCATCAGTATGTAGATGGTTGTTCGTTTCAGTGCTGTCTGGGTTCCTGCAAGTTCTGATTACAGGAAACTTTGCACCTGCTTGTTTTTCCTGCATTGGCTGAATTTCCCTGCATTCTTAGCGGATCTCCATTTAAAAGTCGGGAAGTGGCTAACCCAGTTGGCTACAACCGGTTGCAGCAGTATGCGTATTGCAGTGGATCAAGACATTCTAGGAGTATGAAGATGATGCACTTCATGACCAACCTCTCGAAGCACTTCATTACAACTGAGTTAGGACCACCGGACGGTAGTCATTGAGGCACGTTCTTCTTTGGCACCGGTATGATGGTGGTCTTCTGGAAGCAGGTGGGGATCTCGGAGCGGCGTAGGGCCAGGTTAAAGATGTCCACAAATACATCTGCCAGCTGGTCCGCGCAGGCTCTGAGTGCACGACCAGGGATCCTGTCTGGACCCGTCGCCTTCCGAGGGTTTACTTTCAGGAAAGCTGATCTGACTTCGGAAACTGCGATGGTGGGTATGGGTGTCTTATGGCTGCTGGGGCACTCAACAGCGGATCGTTGGTTTCCTGCTCGAACCAAGCATAGAATGCTTTGAGTTCATCGGGTAGGGGTGCTTTGCTGCTGGAGATACTGCTCGGCTTCGCTTTGTAGCCCATTATGTTGTTTAGGCCTTGCCACAACCGCCGAGAGTCTGTAACGTTAGTCTGTGACTCTTGCTTGGTCTGATATTCCCTCTTGGCTTCTCGGATGGCTTTTTCCACATTGACCCTTACCAACTTTACACCATAGTAAGGATCCTATCTGGCTGCATCACAGCCTGGTATGGCAACTGCTCGGCCCAAGACCGTAAGAAACTTCAGAGAGTCGTGAACACAGCCCAGTCCATCACACGAACCTGCCTCCCATCCATTGACTCCATCTATACCTCCCGCTGCCAGAGGAAAGCAGGCAGCATAATCAAAGGTCCCTCCCACCCGGCTTACTCACTCTTCCAACTTCTTCCATCGGGCAGGAGATACAAAAGTCTGAGAACACGCACGGACAGACTCAAAAACAGTTTGTTCCCCGCGGTTACCAGACTCCTAAACGGCCCTCTTACGAACTGACCTGATTAACACTACACCCCTGTATGCTTCACCCAATGTCGTTGTTTGTGTACTTACATTGAGTACCTTGTGTTGCCCTATTATGCATTTTCTTTTCTTTTCTTTTCATGTACTTAATGATCTGTTGAGCTGCTCACAGAAAAATACCTTTCACTGTACCTCGGTACATGTGACAATAAACCAATCCAATCCAAACTGGCTGTGTGGAGTTTTCACATTCTCCCCATGTCTGGGTGGGTTTCGCCCCACAACCCAAAAATGTGCAGAGTAGGTGGATTGGCCAAGCTAAATTGCCGCTTAATTGGAAAAAAATAATTGGGTACTCTAAATTAAAAATCTTTAAATAAGTATATCAGAGCCACATGCAAATGCTTTGTCAAGAGTGCCATTACAAGTCAAGCATTAATCTGAAGAAAATTTAACCAACATCCTGTATTTCTCACTCATGGGTAATGCACCTGTGATCTCATCTCAACTTCAGGGACACACAAGAATGGATCCAGTGATGGGGAAGGTGATGGATTTGGTCCAGAAAGGAACGCTGTCAAATGTTTGCAGGAAAAATCCATACCACGAGCCCTGCATCACACAAAGTCTTGAGCTGACAGCGCATAACGGATTTCAATTATGGGGAATCCATGTGATTATTCCTCCGTGCTTGAGTAGTAAAGTCCTTGGTCAACTAGATGAGTGAGGTCCTGGTGTGGTGAGGATGAAGGTCCTGGCATGGCGTTATTTTTAGTGGCCAGGATTAGATGCTCAAAGTGGGGCAATGCCAATCCTGTGCATCTCGGATTGGAGAATCCCGGCCATAAGGTTCGATGGGCTATTTGGAAGAAGAGCAAGGGAATTGTTCCTGGTGACGTGACCAAGATTCTTCCCTCAATCAACATTACAAATGGATCTCTGGTTATTATCACCTTGCTCTTTGTAGATGTTTCCTTTATGCAGATTGGCTGCCACATTTCCTACATTACAACATGAATACAGTTCAGAAGTAACTCATTGGCTGTCAAGGACTGTGCGACGGCATGTGGTCATGAAAGGTGCTATGCAAATGCAATTATTTTTTTTCTCAGTAGACAATGAGCGTCAGCAGTATTTTATATCATGGGGAATCACAGGTCAGCCGATCCAACCTGACAAATTTCAGGTGGCGGGGTGTCCCACCTAGCGACCCAAAGAGATAAAGAGGCACCAATCACGGCATCCCAAGACCATTTAACGCTCCATGCAGTGTTAATTGGCTGGAGATTAGATTCTGCCCCTCACGCGGAAGGATGTCCCACCTCAGAGAGCCATCAGACAATCTGATTGGGTGGCAACTCAGTAGTCCCAGCAGCGCCATTAGTAGCAATGGCCAGGATTGTGACTATGCTCCATCCCAAATTCTAAGGCTGGGATTTTCCAGCCCTGTATTGGCAGAACCTACTGAGGGACACCCAGCAGCCCAGCCATGACTTTCAGTGGGACCAGACAATCCTGGTGGTGGGCAGGGTCAGAAAATCCCACCGTACGTCTTGGAGTCCAGGACCAGGTAAGTGCAGGGGCTCTCATGGTAGGAGGGGAAATAAGACCAGGGCTGGGGAGAGAGGGTAATGGGGGTCTTGATGTATAGATCTTAGTAGAGGGGGGAGTGGAGCATAATGGGGGACTGACCTTGGGGGTGGAGTGTTTGCTGTGGAAACAGGGCTCACGAGGGAGGTATTCCTCCACCAAGCCTTTCCCATCTCAGGACCGAATCGGGTTTTAACCAGCGTCCTCAAACTCTTTCTGCCAGCCTCAATTGGGTACGGGAAGTCCACCCTCAAACCCAGCCCTGTTGACCCTGCAAAGTCTTCCTTCCTAACATCTGGGGTTTATGCCAAAATTGGGCAAGCGGTCTCACAGAGTAGTCAAGCAACAGACTGACAGAGTCATACTCACAGCATCATACCTTGCAGACATTGTACCAGACGCATTCATCACCATTCTTGCTTATGCCCTGTCCCACCAGGAGATGATCCATCTTGGCCTCCTCCAGAGATTCCCAGCATCGCAGATTCGATCCCGGATTCAACTGACTCCAAGAGATATCAAGGAACGGCTGAAGGCACTGGATACTGCAATGATAATGACAATATTCCAGCAATAGCATTAAAGACTTGTGCTCCAGAACTTGCCGTACCCCTAGCCAAGTTGATCCAGTACAGCTACAACACTGGCATCGACCCAGAAAAAGCAGGACAAATCAAACCCAGCCAATTACTGCCCCATCAGTCTACTATCAATCATCAGAAAAATGATGGAAGGGGTCATCAACAGTGCTATCAAGCAACAGTTTCTTAGCAATAACCAGCTCACTGATGCCCAGTTTGGGTTCCACCAGGACCACTCAGCTGCTGACCTCATTACAACCTTGGTTCAAACATGGACAAAAGAGCTGAACTCCAGATGTGAGGTGAGAGTGATTGCCCTTGATGTCTAGGCCACATTTGATTGAGTACGGTATCAAGGAACCCTAGTAAAACTGGAGTCAATGGAAATTGGAGGAAAACACTCTACTGGTTGGTGTCATACCTGGCACAAAGTTGTTGTTAGGGTCAATCAGCTCAGTTCCGGGACATCACTGCACAAGTTCATCAGGAGAGTGTCCTATCTTCAGCTGCTTCATCAATGACCTTCTTTCCATAAGGCCAGAAGTGGTATATTTGCTGATGACTGCACAATATTTAGCATCAATCACGACTTCCCAGATAATGAAGCAGTTCATGTCCAAATGCAGCAAGATCTGGACAATATCCAGTCTTGGGCTGACAAGTGGCAAGTAATATTCGTGCCACAGAAGTGCCAGAGAATGATCATCTTCAACAAGAGATGATCTGAACATCGCCCCTTGACATTCAATGATATTAGCATCATTGAACCCCCACTATCAAAATCCTGGAGTTACTATTGACCAGAAATTGAACTGGATAGCTATATTAATACTGTGGCTACCAGGGCAGGTCAAAGGCTAAGAAACCTAAAGTCAGTAACTCACCTCCTGACTCACCAAAGCCTGTCCACAATCTACAAGGCACAAGTCAGGAGTGTAATGGAATACTCTCCATTTGCCTGGATGAGGGCAGCTCCAACAACACTCAAGAAGCCCAAGAAAAAGCAGCCTGCTTGATTGGCAGCCCTTCCACAAACACTCCCTCCATCAATGGCAAATAGTGGCAGCAGTGCGCAACATCTACAGGATGCATCTTCTAATGAATTCACCAAGGCTACTTGGATACCACCTTACAAACCCACGACCACTGCCATCGAGATGGAAAAGGTCAGCAGATACATGGGAACCACCACCACCTAAAAGTTTCCTTCCAAACTATTCACCATCCTGACTTGGAAATATATCACCAATCCTTCACTGTCGCTGGGCCAAATTCCTGGATTCCCTCCCTAACTGCACTGTGGGTATACCTACACCACATGCACTGCAGTGGTTCAAGAAGGCAGCTCACCACCACCTTCTCAAGGGCAATTAGGGATGGGCAATGAAGGCTGGCATTGCCAGCAAAACCCACATCCCATGAATGAATAAAAAGAAGTAAAGAGATTTAAATGATAAATCGTGTTATTACGTGACCCATTTTTCATGTACCTTCACTTGCATGAAGTGTTTTTCCATTCAGGCTTACTGTTCTGTATGACATAGTTAACAGTAAAATCTAAAGACCCAATTTAGTTAAGATAAGTTATCCAATATGCTTATTTTTGGAGTGGAACTGCCAACCATGCCAAGCATTAATAATCTGACGCTAGTGAAGGTCATAGGAAAACATGGAATGTGGAAAGAAAAATCAAGCCTCAAGACTACTTATTGCACCTTACAATGGGGAGAACTATTAAGAGACTGAGAGCACATAGGGAATTCATTTTGTAAATAAATAATCCATTTTATTTTGAGTCATTTTTAAAATAAATTTAGAGTAACCCAGTTCTTTTTGTTCCAATTAAGGGGCAATTTAGTGTGGCCAATCTACCTAACCTGCACATCTTTTGGTTGTGGTGAGACCCACGCAGCCACGAGGAGAATGTGCAAACTCCACACGGACAGTGACCCGGGCTGGGATCGAACCGGATCCTCAGTTCAATGAGGCAGCAGTGCTAACCACTGTGCCATCAAGGCGACTCCTTAGTTTAAGTCTTGAAGGTTAAAGGTTTGGGGAACTTTGTCGACGGTGGCAGTGTGTGCAAAAGTCACAGAAAATTTATTCTCCCATTGGTTATATTTCATCCCGAACTTTCTCATAATTTATGCACGTTCAGAGACTTGTTCTATAATATACCCAGAAGCAGAATCTATCCTTTACTTCAAACCTAAACAATGTTGCTTCTGCTGGTCTCTGGGACTAAGTTGATATGTGTTTAGATAACATAAAATTTCATGCCAAAAAAATGAATCGCAGAGTTTATAAAGGTCATTGACATGAAGTAATATGGGTAGAAAGATACACAATGGAAAGACTGTAACATTGTGTGAGAAGGAGGAGGAGAAGGGGGGAAGAGAGAAACAAATTTTGAAAGTTGCTTTTTTAAGTTTATTCATGTGATGTGGCAATCACTGGCCAGGCCACCATCTATTGTCCATCCCTAATTGCCCTTGAGAAGGTGGTGGTGAGCTGTCTTCTTGAACTGCAGCAGTCCAAGTAGTGTAGGCACACCCACAGTGCTGTTAGGGAGGGAGTTCCAGAATTTTGACCCAGTGACAGTGAAGGGTCATTTTTAAGTCAGGATATTGTGTGACTTGGAGGAGAGCTTACAGGTGGTGGCGCTCCCATGCACCTGCTGTCCTTGTTCTTCTATGATGTGGAGATGCCGGTGTTGAACTGGGGTGAGCACAGTAAGAAGTCTTACAACACCAGGTTAAAGTCCAACAGGTTTGTTTCGGATCACTAGCTTTCGGAGCACTGCTCCTCCAGTAGATGCTCAAACTGGGGGAATGCCAATCTTGTGCATCTCAGATCGGAGAATCCCGACCATAAGGTCCAATGGGCTATTTGGAAGAAGAGCAAGGGAATTGTTCCTTGTAACGTGACCAAGATTCTTCCCTCAATCAATATTAGATATGAATCTCTGGTTATTATCACCAAATGCCCTGCCTGCAACAGTAGTGGACTCGCCAACACTAAGGGCATTCAAATGGTCATTGGATAGACATATGGACGATAAGGGAATAGTGTAGATGGGCTTTAGAGTGGTTTCACAGGTCGGCGCAACATCGAGGGCCGAAGGGCCTGTACTGCGCTGTCATGTTCTATGTTCTATGCTCTTTGTAGACACTTCCTTTGTGCAGGTTGGCTGCCACATTTCCTACATTACAACATGAATACAATTCAAAAATAACTCATTGGCTGTAAAGGACTGTGCAACGGCATGTGGTCATGAAAGGTGCTATGTAAATGCAATTATTTTTGGTCCTGAGGAGGAACCATTTGGATCATTTCACCTGAGGAAGAAGCAGTGCTCTGAAAGCTAGTGATTCGAAACAAACCTGTTGGACTTTAACCTGGTGTTGTTCTTCCTCTTACCTTGTTCTTCTAGGCATTAGAGGTCGCAGGTTTGGATGTTGCCCTGGCAAGTTGCTGCAGTGCATTTTGTAGACTGTAACAATGACTGTACCAAGTTTTGTCCATGAATATGTTCAATTAACCCTGAATTAACTTGTAATTATAGCACCTTCTCTGTGTCTGGAACTCTCATTCCTACTACATAGACAAGGATTGCAACTTCTTTCAATTCCAAAACCTTATTAATAGTCCCTTTGTTGTCTAAGTACACATCCATCTTCATAACATTGCGTTCCATTCCAACCCAGAACCAGGAATTTATTTGGGGGTTTTCCTGTTCCACTGCCGAATGGTTGGTGGAAGTCCAGTTTATGGATCGAAGTGAGATTTCCACCGAATTATAGCGGAGTGAGAAAATTCCCAGTTTAAGTATTTCAAAACGTCTTTCCAGGGGTCAATATTCCAGCAATTTGTTTTGCTGGAGTCCGCTCCATTTCTTTATAGGAAACATATTTCCCTAATGTCTGTTTTAGAGATGTTGGATGTCTTTGTTGTTGCAAAGCAAAACGGTATGGAGGTCCCCACTATCTGGATTCTTGTAAAACACGATGAGAGGTTTATTAAGGGTATCGCTCATACAATCAAGATGATGATCTGCTCAAAGCCCGCGCAAACACTCTACTGATGTCACTACACATCACATGATGCAGAACCAACAAGAATCTATTCCCAGCTACATAACATTCCTTCCTCTTTACTTAATTACTGCAACAACAATTAGCATTTATAGAACAGGGGCATCATTCTCCGACCCCCCGCCGGGTCGGAGAATGGCCGTAGGCTGCCGTGAATCCCGCCCCCACCCCCGCCCAAGTCTCCGGTACCGGAGATTGGGCGGGGGCGGGAATCGGGCCGCGCCGGTTGGCGGGACCCCCCGCTGGATTCTCCGGCCCGGATGGGCCGAAGTCCCGCCCAGAAATTGCCTGTCCCGCCGGCGTAAATCAAACCTGGTATTTACCGGCGGGACCAGGCGGCATGGGCGGGCTCCGGGGTCCTGGGGGGTGCCCCCACGGTGGCCTGGCCCGCGATCGGGGCCCACCGATCCGCGGTCGGGCCTGTGCCGTGGGGGCACTCTTTCCCTTCCGCCTCCGCTACGGCCTCCACCATGGCGGAGGCGGAAGAGACTCTCCCCATTGCGCATGCGCGGGAAACTGACAGCGGCCGCTGACGCTCCCGCGCATGCGCCGGGAAACTGTCAGCGGCCGCTGACGCTCCCGCGCATGCGCCGCATTTCCGCGCCAGCTGGCGGGTCAACAAACGCCATTTCCGCCAGCTGGCGGGGCGGAAATCCCTCCGGCGTCGGCCTAGCCCCTCATTGTTGGGGCTAGGCCGCCAAAGATGCGGAGCATTCCGCACCTTTGGGCCGGCGGATGCCCGTCTGATTGGCGCCGTGTTTGGCGCCAGTCGGCGGACATCGCGCCGTTGGGGGAGAATTTCGCCCCAGATCCCCTGATATGTTAATTCTTTACATATATATTTTTTTAAATTTAGAGTACCCAATTCTTTTTTTTGTCCAATTAAGGAACAATTTAGCTTGGCCAATTCACCTACCCTGCATATCTTTTTGGGTTGTGGGGGTGAGACCCACACAGACACAGGGAGAATGTTCAAACTCCATACGGATTTCTATACATATATACAATTCAATAAGACGGTCTCTGTGGTGGACATCAATTTCATTTTGGTAGAGTTCGGCATTCTTGAACTTGGCTACGTGTGACCTCAGAAGTGTTCTCATTCTAGTTAGTGGTGTAGCTCCCAGCTTAACACACTCTCTCCCTGGTGGAATATTAAGTAATAGGTTAAGAGACATTGCAATTAGTTGTCTCATTTATGTTAAGTAACATTAATTTTTTTTTTAAAATTTCGAGTACCCAATTACTTTTTCCAATTAAGGGACAATTTAGCGTGGCCAATCCACCTACCCTGCACATCTTTGGGTTGTGGGGGCGAAACCTACGCAAACATGGGGAGAATGTGCAAACTCCACACGGACAGTGACCCAGAGCTGGGATCGAACCTGGGACCTCGGCGCCGTGAGGCAGCAGGGCTAAAAGTATCCATTAATTGACACTGATATGTAAAGGGGCTTCAGGTGGCCTCTGTCAGGTGATGTATAGTGAGAGTTTTGTGCAAAGGCTGTTAGAAGGAAATAAATGTGTGTTTGTGAAAAAGGAACAGAACTTTAGACTCTTTATATCACAGCAACTAAAACGTCTAACATGGAATACTCCCTTTTTAGAGATTTGCTCCCTCCTAGCAATTTGAGCTTGTTGTTGTCATTTGACAATCTCTGAAATATCAGGTGGAGTTAACCTCTTAAACAACAACTGCGTTGCTGGTGAACTTTGCATGGTAGTATGTATAGTGTTCCGATAAGATATTAGAAATTTGTTTACTCTTCTTGATAATGTCCCCTGGTCCTTCAATGACAATAAACCAATCCAATCTAATCCAACTTTTTTGAAATAAACTGTGCATCATTATAACTGACAATGTGCTCTAGTGTTCCAAATCTTGCGAATATTTGGTCTAGATTTTCAATGGTCTGCTCAGTCATCGATGACTTCATTGTTGCAACTTCTGGGCATTTTGAATGCTCTTCCACAATCATCAAGAATATGTGACCCTCCTGTAGCCAGTATAATCAACGTGCATTCTCTGCCATGGCTGTGTCGCCTATTCCCTGAGATGTAATGAGTGTGATGGTGGAGCGTTCAGTAGTTTTGTGCAAGATTGGCATTGCCTAACTTTCTCCTCAATTTGAGTGTCTAATCCTGGCCACCAAAAAAAACTGTGTGCCAATTCCTTCACCGTCACCGCACCAGGATGTCCCTCGTGTAATTGGTCAAGGACTCTTCTATGCAAGCACAGAGGAATAATCACACAGATTCACAGATTCCCCTAATAGAACTCTGTTCTGTACTGTCAACTTAAGTCTTCATGTCGGGCTTGAGGTCTGGATTTTTCCTATGAATGTCTGACAGTGTTCCTTTTTAGACCAAGTCCATCACCTTCCCCATCACTGGATCGGTTCTTGGATATGTTTGAACTTGAGACATAGTCACAGGTATACTATTCGCAAGCAAGAAATACAAAAGGTAAAATTCATTAATAACTTGAAACGGTTACATTTCTCCTTCTTAATTCTCCGGTCGTGGCTATTCACATGCTTAAGGAAAGCTTCCAAATTCTCCAAGTGCTCCTGTGCACTTGAATCAGTGATGAATCTAGCATCAAAATCACATTGCACTTAGAATCTGATCCATGGATCTTTGAAAAAGAGCAGGTGCAGATGTTATTCCAAAAGGAGGTCTTCTATAATGAAACAGACCTTTGTGCATCACTATGGTGAGTAATGGCTGTGACTCGGCAGCCACATTCATCTGCAGATATGCCTGTGAAAGGTCAATTTTACTGAATTTCTGTCCTCCATAAAGTCCAGCAAACAATTCTTCAATCAGCGGCAGTGCATCATGATCGACGCACAAAACTGGGTTTCGTAGTTTTGTGGTTTTAAGGTTCTCATTGAGGCATCCCATTTTAATATAGGAATGATTTATGTCGCCCACTCACTTGGAGCAACTGTCATGTTGGGTGTTCTGGTTTACAAACAAGCCAACAATGCTGGAAGTGGTGTAACGCTACTTTATTAACTGTTCAACTATGCTAACATGCTGTAAACGTGAGTGTAAGCAATACCAGCTTAACTGTGGACCCTCTCCTATCACTAACTATGGTGAGGCACTCAGCACATGGTGAATGTCTGTGATGCAGGCTGTGAGCTCTGTGCTCTGAGCTGGCTGCTGCTAGAATGAACGGGAACTCTCCTGTCCCCTGTCTTTATAGTGCTTGTGCTCTCACTGGTGATTGGCTGCGGTGTTGTGCATGCTGGTTGGTCCTACTGCATGTCCATCAGTGTGTGTATGTGATTGCACCATAATGTACTGATGTATATTATGACAGCAACTGGTTCAATGACTCCTGTCCTGAGTAATCTTTCTAGTTCTTCTTCAACATTAGGCTTGATGGATTACGGTACGGCTCTAGCTTTGAGATATTTGAGTGTGCTGTGTGGCTTGATTTTTAGGTGTAGTTCAACTCCAGTCAAAGAGGCTTGTGAATCTTTGAATACCTTCTCATATTTCTTCAGAAGTTGTTGCAAGATGCTCTTTGAATCACTAATTAATCGACTGTTTCCCAGTTAAGCCTAATCTTAGTCAACCATGTTCTGCCAAATCGAGCAGGAAAGTTTCCATGGACAGCGTGGAGAGGCAACTTTGGTGTCTGTCCATTGCTTCTACTTTCACCAGAATGCATCCTTTTTTTAAATAAAACGCATTTTATTCAAACTTGTATCAAAGTAGGTTCTAGCAAGTAAACACCCCGGGAAACATTCTTCCCAACAATCAACAAAGGAGATTTTCCTCCTTTTTCACTCCCCCCTCCCCACCCCCACCCCCCTCCCCTCCCCCCTGCGACGAACAGCCCCTCAACATTCACAAACATTCCCCACCTTTTCTCGAACTCCCCTGCTGAGCCCCTTAACTAATACTTTATCTTCTCTAACCGCAGAAAGTCATACAGGTCACCCAACCATGCTGCTACCCCCGGTGGCGATGCCGACTGCCACTCCAGCAAAATTCGTCGCCGAGCAATCAGAGAGGCGAAGGCCATGACATCGGCCTTCCTCCTCTTCATGAGCTCCGGCTTCTCTGAAACCCCAAATATCGCCACCAAAGGGTCTGGGTCCACTCCCTCCTCCAGTATCCTGGCTAAGACCACGAACACTCCCGCCCAGAATCTTCCCAAGTTTTCACAACCCCAAAACATGTGCGCATGATTCCCTGGCCCCCGCCCACACCACTCACACTCATCTGCTACCCCCTGAAAGAACCCACTCATTCTCGTCCCTGTGCACCACATTGAACAATATCAGGCTCATCCTTGCACAAGAGGAGGTCCCGTTTACCCTTCGCAGTGCCTCACTCCAAACTCCCCAATTGATCGCCATTCCCAACTCCGCTTCTCATCTCTCCTTGATCTTCACCACCCGCTCACCTCCCTGCTCCCCCAGCCACTTATATATATCCCCAATTCTTCCCTCCCTTTCTACACCCAGAAGCAGCAGTCGCTCCAGCAGGGTGTATCTCGGCAACCTAGGGAACCCCTTCCAGACCTTTCATGCAAAGTCCCTAACCTGTAGATACCTGAATTCACTACCCCTCGGCAGCTCTGGCCTCTCCCTTAGCTCCTCCAGACTGGCGAACCCTTCCACAAATACAAATCCCTCACCTTGACCAGCCCCACTTCCCTCCACCTCGTGTATACACTATCCATCCCCCCGGCTCAAACCCATGATTCTCGCACAGCGGCGTCAGCACATCCCTTCCACCCTAAAATGCCTCCTCAGCTGATTCCATATCTTCACCGTGGACTGCACCACTGGGCTCCCTGAATACCTACTCGGAGCCATTGGCATTGCTGCCGTCACCATAGCCCTCAAACTAGACCCTTTACAAGATTCCTCCTCCATCCTAACCCACTCTACCCTTTCTCCTTCCCACCACCGCCGCACCTTGTCCACATTTGCCGCCCAATAATAATGAAGCAAGTTTGGCAATGCCAAACCCCCCTGCTGCCTCTGTAGCAGGGTCCTCCCCAATCGGCACCTTCCCCACCCATACAAAGTCAGAGATGATTGTGTCCACTTTCTGAAAAACGCCTTTTGGTATGAAGATCGGGAGAGCCTGAAAGATAAACAAGAACCTCGGCAGAATATTCATTTTCATCACTTGGACCCTCCCCGCCAACGTTAAGTGCAGTGTATCCTTTTAAGATTCTCCCTGGCCTCCTCCACCAGCTTCATTAAGTTCCACTTATGGAGCCCCGTCCATTCCCTAGCTACCTGAATCCCCAAGTACCTAAACCTGTCCCTCGCTACCGTAAATGGCATCCCCTTAAATTAGCCCGCTATGCCAGCTCATTCACCGGGAATACCTCGCTTTTCCCCACATTCAAACCCTCCAAACCCTCCAAACCTCCCCAACAGGCCCATAATTCTTCCCATACTCTCCAATGGATCCGAAACATACAGCAGGAAGTCATCGGCATAGAGCGACACGCGATGCTCCCTCTGTCCCCTCATTATCCCCTGCCACTCTGCCGACCCCCTGAGAGCCATCGCCAACGGCTCTATGACCAGTGCAAACAGCAGTGGCGACAGCGGGCACCCCTGCCTCATACCCCTGTGTAAGTCAAAGCTTCGTGAGATCATATCATTCATCCTCACCCTCGCTCTTGGCACCATTTACAGCAAACGCACCAATGCCACAAATCTCGGCCCAAACACAAACCTTCCCAAAACTTCGAACAAGTACCGCCACTCCTACCGATCAAATGCTTTCTCCGCGTCCATGGACACCACCAACTCCGGTACCAGAGCTCTCGACGGATTCATCACCACATTCAACAGCCGTCTTATATTACTCGTGAGCTGCCTGCCCTTCACGAAGCCTTTTTGATCTTCTGCAATCACCCCCGGGACACAGTCCTCCATCCACCCCCCAACAACTTAGCCAATATTTTCACATCCGTGTTCAATAGTGATATGGATCTATACGACCCACATTCCACCGGATCCTTCCCTTTTTTGGGGGATTAGTGTGATTACCGCCTGCTTCATCGTCTCCGGCAACTCCCCCTTCTCCCGTGCTTCATTAAACGCCCCCACCAGATGTGGTGCCAGGTCCGCCGCAAATTCCTCATAAAATTCTGCCGGGTACCCATCAGGCCTAGGGGCTTTCCCCGACTTCATACCCCTGATACTATCCAGCACCTCCCTCAGCCCCAGGGGCTCCACCAACGCCCGCCTCTTTGCTTCTTCCACCTGGGGAAATTCCAGCTCGTCCAGAAATCGGCCCATTTCCCTCCTCTCCCCCTGGATCCGCCTCATAAAGTCCCTGGTAATACTCTCTAAATGCCTCATTTATCTTCCCTGGCTCTGACACCACATCCCCAGCCCCAGTCCGGATCTTCAATATTTCCCTGGACGCAGCCTGCCTCTGCAGTTGCTGCACCAGCATGCGGCTCGCCTTCTCCCCATACTCAGATTGCACCCCTCTTGCCCTACGCAGTTGCCCGACCGCCCTCCCCGTTGTCAGCCTGTCAAATTGCCCCTGCAATTTTTTCCTCCTCGCCAATCCCTCTATGGTGGGAACCCTCGAATATTCCCTGACCACCTCCACTATCTCTATCACTAGACGGTCATGTTCCTCCCTCCTTTCCTTATTCGCACGAACCGTAAATGAGATAATTTCTCCCCGGACCACTGCCTTCAGTGCTTCACAAAAAATGCCCGCCGACACCCCCCCATTCTGATTGAACTCCACATAATCCCGAATCACCAACCGCACTTTATCACAAAAACCTACATCCACCAACAACCCCGAGTCAAACCTCCACCCCGGCCTCTGCTCTTGTCCCATGTGAACTGAATATCCAGCCAGTGGGGTGCATGGCCCGAGATAACTATCCCTGCGTACTCTGCCCCCTCCACCCCAACCAAAACCTCCCGACAAACTACAAAGTAATCAATCCTCGAATACACCTTATAGACGTGTGAAAAGAAGGAATACTCCCTTCCCCCTGGGTTCTGAAAGTGCCATGGATCCACCATACCCATCCTCTCCATAAACCCCCCCCCCCCCCCAGCTCCCGTGCCATTCGTACCCTACCCATCGGCCTGGGACTCGATCTATCCACCCTCGGCTCCAGGACACAGTTAAAATCTCCTCCCATGATCAACTGGTATGTGACCAAATCCGGGATTGCTGCCAGCAACCCCCTCATAAAACCCACATCATCCCAATTTGGGGCACACACATTTACCCCTTCCAATACCCCACTCACAATCACATATCTCCCACCTGGATCCCTCACCTCCTTTGCACTCACGAATCCCATTTTTTTGCTCATTAAAATCGCCACACCCCTCGATTTCGAATCAAACCCCGAGTTAAAACCTGCCCAACCCACCCCTTCCTTAACCTAACCTGGTCCTTCACACGGAGGTGTGTCTCCTGCAAAAAGACCAACCCGCTTTCAAGCTCCTGAGGTGCACGAACACCCGTGACCTTATAACTGGCCCATTTAGTTCCCGGACGTTCCACGTTACCACCCTTACCGGATCCGGGCTTGCGCCTCCAATCCCTTTACCATCCTTCATCTTCCCCTCTTAACTCCTGCCTGTTTAATTCCACTCTGTACCTAGTCCATCCCAGATGGCCCCTTTCTTCGCCCTTGACCATGTAATCTCTCACACCACGCCGTAACACCACCCCCCACTTTTCCCCTTCCCTTCTTCCCCCCCACTTCCCCTTTCCCCCCTCCCCCCCCCCCCCCCCAACTCGGCCACACCTCGTGGCCTTCTCCCCCACCACCTCACTTCCGTTCACCAGCTCCCCCTGCCCAAAGGCACATCTTAATGACCTCCCCCTCCCTCTCCCCCCCCCCCCACTCCTCAGCTCAAGGAGGAAGGCTCCCAGCTGGCCTTACCGTCCCCACCCAAACAAGGACTTCTCCTGAACTCCAGGCAGCCTTCTCCAAAAGCCAGCAAACAAAAGTTAAACACAAACAATCCCATAAAACAGGAGGGGGGATGGGAACATCCATCCCACATAAACTTTTCACCCCACAACTCCTTACAATCCCAACATTGAACAGAAACACCACTCCCAGAAAAAAAGGTGAAAATCTCCCAATCCCTACACCCACTTCAAACACGCTCCCGACCATTACAAAGTGCCAGCACCCCGGTTCCTAAGCATTGTCCACTCAGTTCCCCCCAGTTTATGCTCCTAAATGAAGTCTTCGGCCGCTTCTGGGGTCTCGAAATAATACTCCCGGCGTCCGAACGTCACCCAGAATTTCGCCAGGTAGAGCACCCCAAACCTGACCTGCCACCGGTACAGCACCGCCTTGGCCTTGTTGAAACCTGCCCACCGCTTTGCCAACTCGACTGCGATGTCCTGATAAATCCGGATGTTATTTCCCTCCCAGTCGCAGCTACGCTTCCCCCTGGCCCATCGTAGAATTTTCTTTTTCTCCACAAATTTATGGAGCCTCACGATCACCGCCCACGGTGGCTCCCCAACCCAAGGCTTCTACCTCAGAGACCTATGCGCTCGGTCCACTTCAGGAGCCTTTTCCAGCACCCCTTCACCCCTTCTGCCACCAGCCCCGCCAGCATCTTCGAGACGTACCTCGTGGCACTCACACCTTCCACTCCTACAGGCAGGTCCACTATTCGCAGGTTCTGTCTTCTCGAGGTATTTTCCTGCTCCTCAACCTTTGCCCTCAACGTCTTACAAAGTTCTCCTAGGAGCCCCACCTCCACCTCCAGAGCCACCACATAATCGCTGTGGTCCGAGATCACTCCTTCAATCTCCCGAATCTGTGACCCCTGCACCTCCAAACGCCTCTCCATCCGCTCCAAAGTACTCTTCAGGGGTGCCACAGCTTCTGCAATGGCCTTTGCATGATCCTCACGCTTTTCTTTCCTCTGCTTATGGAATTCCTCCTTGATAAAAGTCATCATCAGTTCTTGTATCTGGGGCTTTCCAGCTTGCCCCTCCCCCCGCCTGCATGCTGGAAGAGACTGTTGCTGCAGCACCAGACTGTTTCAACTTTCCAGCCAAATTTCTCTACTGCCAGGTCTGGCGATCAGGAGAGATACCATTCCAGGGGTAAACTACTCCTCTAACATTCACCTACGCCTTTTCATCAAAATTCCACCCGGATCTGAGTGAAAAGAGCCCTTTTCTGTGACTTTAAGCAGGAACAGCCCTGTATGTGACCACTCACTCCATGGTCACAACCGGAAGTCATAATGCATCCTTTTAATGGTACAACCTCAATGTACATCCTGAGGATAACATTTGACGATTTTAAAGGCTTCAACTTTTGATAAGTTGTCTCAGGTACCAGCAATACTGCTGCACCGTATCCACTTCCATTTTAATTTCATGATGTTCAAGTTTTGGATATGCCCAATGATGTTGTTGATTGCTCAGCATTGACAGGACAACTAGCTTAAACTCCTGCAGTGGCTCGGATTTGCTGTCTTTTGAGTGATCTTGAGCTTCATCCACTATTTTGTAGACACGATTAGATTGTTTATTTGTGTTGTTCTGAGAGATAGATAGAATTTACAGACCAGAAGGAGGCCATTCGGCCCATCGGGTCTGCACCGGCTCTTGGAAAGAGCACCCTACCCAAGGTCAACACCTCCACCCTATCCCCATAACCCAGTAACCCCACCCAACACTAAGGGCAATTTTGGACACTAAGGGCAATTTATCATGGCCAATCCACCTAACCTGCACATCTTTGGACTGTGCCTTCTTCTTGCGCCTTCTGGTGTAGGAGAGTTTTTCTGATCCTAGTACGCTTTGACAATATGGCCCTCCTTGCCACAGTTCTTGCATGTATTCCATTTACTCAGCATTCCCCCGCTGAGTGTCCAACCTGTGTACAACGGTGACATGGTTGCACCTTTGCAGCCCTGTTCCTTGAGGTATCCCCATTTTGTGGACCTTTGCCCCAGCCCTATCTGTGAAACTTCTCTCGTTGCATGTTCCATAGATGTGGCAACTTCCACAGCAGCTTTTAGAGTTAAATCACTTACAGAAGCAGCTTCCTCTGAATAGGTTCACTGCATAATCCACAGACCAGCCTGTCTCAAAGAATATCGTCAAGTGTTGTACAAAATCTAGCTAATCCTCTTAAAGACGCCACAAACTGTAACATACTTCACCTTCTTCCTGACTATGGTGGGCGCTGGAATCGGAACCTTTCTGCAATCAATAATGATTTAGGCGACAAATATCCCTCTAAGGTTTTCATTAGTTCACTGAAGTACTTGTCTCCTGGTTTTGCTGGGTGAACAAGATTCTGTAGCAGCATAAACGTTTTACGGCCAACTGATCTGAGAAATGCTGCAACCTTTAGGTCCTCCGATGTCCAATTAGCTACTAAAAACAATTGGAATCTTTCTTCATATGAATTCCATGTTTCATAATCCTCATCAAACATGGCCACGGCACCTGTTTTCTGTCATATTTGGATCCTGGCTCCAGGGTCTACACTTATCCATTCCAACTGTGTTGGTAGATCTGCCACAAACAATCCCATGAACAAGCAACGAGGAAATCTTTCCTCTTTTCTACCTGAGTAATTTGACTTTTTGCCCTGTAGTGGCCCATGCTGAGTCGGCAGACTTCAAATTCTCCATTCTCCACAGCTCATGTAGCTCCGCCATGTGCACGATCTCTGCAGCCCAGGCCCCACTCACTTCAATGGAAGCAAGCCTTCCCTGACTGCCGGTCTTCTTACTCACAGTTGCTGTCAAAACCTTTTGATAAACTTTCACATCGGCAGCAGTGCTTCACCTAACATCTGTGAGAGCGTGGGTCCAGTCCCAAGCCTCTCCCGTTGCTCGCGATGCCGTCCCACAATTAGTCAACAAAATTATCTTTCAAGCGTTTTTTCTGCCTCAATCCTCATTGCCAGTTTTCTCTCCTGTTATATTTTGGTGTTGCCCCAAAGAGAAACGTTATGGAGGTGCCCACAGTCAGGATTGTTGTGAAACGCAATGAGAGGTTTATTAAGGGTGGTGTGTGATGACGTAAGACATTTCAGATATATTGCATTAGTACATAGAAGTTACAGTGCAGAAGGAGGCCATTCGGCCCATTGAGTCTGCACCGGCCCTTGGAAAGAGCACCCTACCAAAGCACCCCCCCCCACCCTATCCCCATAACCCAGTAACCCCACCCAACACTAAGGGCAATTTTGGACACTAAGGGCATTTTAGCATGGCCAATCCACCTAACCTGCACATCTTTGGACTGTGGGAGGAAACCGGAGCACCCAGAGGAAACCCACGCACACACGGGGAGAACGTGCAGACTCCGCACAGACAGTGACCCAAGCCGGGAATCGAACCTGTGACCCTGAAGCTGTGAAGCAATTGTGCTAACCACTATGCATTATATGTATTTGGTGCAGTAAGGGTTAATAACCTGGGTTAATGTGTGTGTGTGACTGCTGCAGTAGTGTTTTTAGAAATTCTGGTTTGCAAGACAGCTAGGCTTTTGGAGCCAGAGGTGCAATTAAAGCATCATAAAAGTTTGGGCTAATGGACGTTTACTTATATTAAGAGAGTTCTCTGCAGAGTAGTTAATTTGAGACATTGTGTCCAGTTCAGTAAAATGATGTAGTTAATGGAAGGAGCCAGGGGTTGAAACAGTCAGGTGTTAAAATTTTTCAGAGTTTTAGTTTTTGGCTAGAAGGTGAGCTGAGAAGGATTCTGAAGAGATACAGCCAGAGATTCTGCATTATTCTGATAGGGTGTCAGGTCTCTTTCTTTAAGCAGTCTCAAAAAAAATCTCTTTCTCAAAGTGGAGTATTCAAAACATCTTGATACAGCAAGTATTCCTGACTGCTAACTATATTTTAAAAGTGTATTGGGATCTGAAATGATTTTGTTGTTTGAGTGGAAATAAAGATAGCAGTTAAGGGTTATTGTGTCACTGTAATAATTAGCATTGCTTGAGGGCTTAGTGTAAGCCATTTTCTTGTGTGATGTTAAAGATATTTTAATACTATGTTAATAATAAAGTTTGTTTTCATCTACCATCTCCCTATTTTGTGTGAAATCACTCCTTTCCTCACAGTCTTACAAAATTAAGCTAAAATATTGGGGTTTTTGTCCAGTATTCGAGCCACTGTTTAGGTTCGGTCCGGGTTTGTGATAGTTTCTCATACAATCAAGGTGGTGACATTCCCTTGAGTTCGCACATTCTCCCCTGTCTGCGTGGGTCTCACTCCAACAAAACCAAAAAAGATGTGCAGGCTAGCTGGATTGGCCACGCTAAATCACCCCTTAATTGGAAAAAAGAGAATTGAGAACTCTAAAAAATTTTTTTAAGGTGGTGGGCTGCCCAAAGTCCACGCAAACGCTCTGCTGATGACATTACACATCACGTGATGTAGAATCAGCAAGAATATATTCTCAGATACAAAACAAGAGGGAGCTTGTTAATTTTTAAATCTGTAATTCAATACATACACTCAATCCAAGCCAAACTGGATATCATAGAATCATAGAATTTACAGTGCAGAAGAAGGCTATTCGGCCCATCAGGTCTGCACCGGCCCTTGGAAAGAGCACCCAACCTAAGCCCATACCTCCATCGGACCATGGAATCACACTTAAACTTTCAGCAATTACTCATAAAATATATGCTCTTTATTCATTTGTTACCGACATTTTTCTTAACATTAAACTTTATGTGCATCAACCTTTGTTATGTTTTTCACCCAAGTTGTCACCTAGATTCTTTTGGTTCAAAAGCAGACAAATTACAACACAATAAAACGGTGACAGGCAGAATATGCAGTTTTGGAGTAATTTATTTTGAATTTAGGAGTATATTGCCTTTAGTTCTTTGGTAAATACAAAAGGCATCAGAAACTACAGCATTTCATTGCCTCAACTTGTCACAGTTGAATTAGCTCAGGCATCTGCAGGACCACTATCTACAAAATTTTACATCTGTGCCATTTCTACTGAAGAGCTGGTTATTTCACTTCATCAACTGTAAGGATTTGACATTTACATCCATGCTTGCTATTGCTGGGTTTATTTATACAACTGAAGTACTTTTTTCTATGTTGGTCACATGCTTTGCATGGTAGCACAGATCACTTCTGATAGATTTACCAGGATGCTGCCTGGTTTGCAGGATAGGTCTTATGAGGAAAGGTTGCGGGAGTTAGTGCTTTTCTCTTTGGAGCGGAGAAGGATGAGAGGCGACTTAATAGAGGTTTATAAGATGATGAGGGGGATAGATAGAGTGGACGTTCAGAGGCTATTTCCTCGGGTGGATGTAGCTGTTACAAGGGGGCATAACTATAAGATTCAGGGTGGGAGATATCGGAGGGACGTCCGAGGTAGGTTCTTTACTCAGAGAGTGATTAGGGTGAGGAATGGACTGCCTGCTCTGATCGTGGAGCCGGACACTTTAGGAACTTTCAAGCAGTTATTGGATAGGCACATGGAGAACACCAGAATGACAGGGAGTGGGATAGCTTGATCTTGGTTTCGGACAATGCTCGGCACAACATCGAGAGCCAAAAGGCCTGTTGTGCTGTACTGTTCTATGTTCTATAACTGCCTTTTCTCTGAACGCAACTTCATTCTGAGATTTGAACCAATTGTTTGAAGGGTGTGGTTTTTTTTTATAAATGTTTTTATTGGGTTTTTGAATAAAGTATATTTACCGTTATGTACACAAAATAGAATACACATATATATATGTACATAGAAGAGAAGGGAACACACACAGAAAACAAAACAAATAACAACAACAAAAAAATTAAAATTAAATAACTGGTAGGGTTTTATGCACTAGCTCAACAACAGCAGCTCTGTACAATTGGCAGTATTGTTTTTAGCACATAAGTAGGTATCTGTTTGTGGGGGGAGTGGAAACTACATATACATTTGGGCGCAGGGGAAACAAATACAGAACAATTACAGAGGGCGATACGCGAATGGATCTGGTGTTGGTGTTGCCGCTTGCTTCTCCTGGACGGTTTTCGCTGCCGTTGTCGTCTCGCGATCACCCCCGCTTCAGCCGTTCGTCCCGTCTTTCGCCCGTATTTTCCTTGTTCGCCGCTCCTATAGATGCCAGGTTTGTTATCGTTTCCCGTGCCCTCCTTCCGGCTGTCATTCCCTTGCCTCCCCCCACCCCACCACCCCCACCCCCCGCCTCCCCCCACCTCGTGTGTGTTTTTTTTACACGTTTGTATGAAAACTTACTCTGTACTTATATTTTGAAACTGTGCATGTATGTATCAATGATTCCCTTGTTATTATATCAGCATCTGTATCATAGTTTGAACTATGTTTTGTCATCAGGTTGGTATCCTGGAATTCCCTAACAGCATTGTCGATACACCATCAGACAGAACTTCAGCCATTTAAAAAGAATGCCCATGACCATTAACTCAGCCCAATGTGACTCTGAATGCTATCAGATGACACGGTGGCACAGTGGTTAGCACTGTTGGCTCACAGCGCCAGGGAGCTGGGTTCAATTCTGACCTTGGGTGACTGTCTGTGTGAGTTTTCACTTTCTCCCCGTGTCTGAGTGGGTTTCCTCCCACAGTCCGAAGATGTGCAGGTTAGGCGGATTGACCATGTTTAATTGCCCCTTAGCGTCCAAAAATGTGCGGGTTAGGTGGGGTTATGGGGACAGGGCGGGGGAGTGGCCCTAGGTAGGGTGCTCTTTCAGAGGGTCGGTGCAAACTCGATGGGCTGAATGTTCTTTTTCTGCGCTGTAGAGTTCTATGGTTCGATGAAAAAGCCACAACTGAATAAAAGAGGCAGATAGAACATAGAACATAGAAAAATACAGCACAGACAACTGAGCTTTGCAATGAATAGTGAGGCATTACCCTTTCACATAATGGTATTAATAATGAAGCCTAATCTTATAAAACACTACAAATTTCCACTCTAATCCTAAATGGTCTAATAACATTTAGTGTCTTTATTGTATCCTTGTTTCATTTCCTATGCGCATGCAGCCAAACCACATTGCATTTTTTGGCTTCCGTAGCCTGAGTTACTTTTTGTGGGTTATTTTGCTGCTTGTCTGGCACATTCACAATAAGCTGGTGTACTGTCTTCATTTCATTATCTTACAATTTTCTGTAGACTATTAAAATTAAATTGTGATATCAGTTGCTTTTGCTTCTTCTGCCAGGTGATGGTATTTTATGTAAATGTGAATGTCTTGCCCAATCTTTGAGTCAATGTAAGTAGGGGAAACAGCTGCAGAGCGAAGAAAGCTGCTATTTTTAAAATTAATCTTGCAGATTTCCAATGCAGGGTCACACAAAAATGTTCACATGGAGTGTGCATAAATCCAGCTGCCAATAGAACGTAGAACATTACAGCGCAGGACAGGCCCTTCGGCTCTCGATGTTGCGCCGACCTGTGAAACCACTCTAAAGCCCATCTACACTATTCCCTTATCGTCCATATGTCTATCCAATGACCATTTGAATGCCCTTAGTGTTGGCGAGTCCACTACTGTTGCAGGCAGGGCATTCCACGCCCTTACTACTCTCTGAGTAAAGAACCTACCTCTGACATCTGTCTTATATCTATCTCCCCTCAATTTAAAGGTATGTCCCCTCGTGCTAGACATCACCATCTGAGGAAAAAGGCTCTCACTGTCCACCCTATCCAATCCTCTGATCATCTTGTATGCCTCAATTAAGTCACCTCTTAACCTTCTTCTCTCTAACGAAAACAGCCTCAAGTCCCTCAGCCTTTCCCCATAAGATCTTCCCTCCATACCAGGCAACATTCTGGTAAATCTCCTCTGCACCCTTTCCAATGCTCCCACATCCTTCCTATAATGTGGCGACCAGAATTGCACGCAATATTCCAAATGCGGCAGCACCAGAGTTTTGTACAGCTGCAACATGACCTCATGGCTCCGAAACTCAATCCCTCTACCAATAAAGGCTAACACACCGTACGCCTTCTTAACAACCCTCTCAACCTGGGTGGCAACTTTCAGGGATCTATGTACATGGACACCGAGATCTCTCTGCTCATCCACACTACCAAGGATCTTACCATTAGCCCAGTACTCTGTCTTCCTGTTATTCCTTCCAAAATGAATCACCTCACACTTTTCTGCTTTAAGCTCCATTTGCCACCTCTCAGCCCAGCGCTGCATCTTATCTATGTCCCTCTGTAACTTGTAACATCCTTCCACACTGTCCACAACTCCATCGACTTTAGTGTCATCTGCAAATTTACTCACCCATCCTTCTACGCCCTCCTCCAGGTCATTTATAAAAACGACAAACAGCAGTGGCCCCAAAACAGATCCTTGTGGTACACCACTAGTAACTGGACTCCAGTCTGAACATTTCCCATCAACCACCACCCTTTGTCTTCTTCCAGCTAGCCAATTTCTGATCCAAACTGCTAAATCACCCTGAATCCCATGCCTCCGTATTTTCTGCAGTAGCCTACCCTGGGGAACCTTATCAACCGCTTTACTGAAATCCATATGCACCACATCAACTGCTTTACCCTCATTCACCTGTTTGGTCACCTTCTAAAAGAACTCAATAAGGTTTGTGAGGCACGACCTAACCTTCACAAAACCGTGTTGACTATCTCTAATCAAATTATTCCTTTCCAGATGATTATACATCCTATCTCTTATAAACCTTTCCAAGATTTTGCCCACAACAGAAGTAAGGCTCATTGGTCTATAATTACCGGGGTTGTCTCTACTCCCCTTCTTGAACAAAGGGACAACATTTGCTGTCCTCCAGTCTTCTGACACTATTCCTGTAGACAAAGATGACTTAAACATCAAAGCCAAAGGCTCAGCAATCTCCTCCCTAGCTTCCCAGAGAATCCTAGGATAAATCCCATCCGGCCCAGGGGATTTATCTATTTTCACACTTTCCAGAATTGCTAACACCTCCTCCTTATGAACCTCAAGCCCTTCTAGTCTAGTAGCCTGAATCTCAGTATTCTCCTCGACAACATTGTCTTTTTCCTGTGTGAATACTGACGAAAAATATTAATTTAGCACCTCTCCTATCTCCTCGGACTCCAAGCACAACTTCCCTCTACTGTCCTTGACTGGCCCTACTCTTACCCTAGTCATTCATTTATTCCTGACATATCTATAGAAAGCTTTAGGGTTATCCTTGATCCTACCTGCCAAAGACTTCTCATGTCCCCTCCTGGCTCTTCTTAGCTCTCTCTAGGTCCTTCCTAGCTAACTTGTAACTCTCGAGCGCCCGAACTGAACCTTCATGTCTCATCTTTACATAAGCCTCCTTCTTCCTCGTGACAAGTGTTTCGACTGCTTTAGTAAACCACGGTTCCCTTGCTCGACCACTTCCTCCCTGCCAGACAGGCACATACTTATCAAGGACACGCAGTAGCTGTTCCTTGAACAAGCTCCACATTTCCATTGTGCCCATCCCCTGCAGTTTTCCTCTCCATCCGATGCATCCTAAGTCTTACCTCATCGCATCATAATTGCCTTTCCCCCAGATATAACTCTTGCCCTGTGGTATATACCTATCTTTCCATCACTAAAGTAAACGTAATGGAATTGTGGTCACTATCACCAAAGTGCTCACCTACCTCCAAATCTAACACCTGTCCTGGTTCATTACCCAGTATCAAATCTAATATGGCCTCGCCTCTCGTTTGCCTATCTACATACTGTGTCAGGAAACCCTCCTGCACACATTGGACAAAAACAAACCCATTTAAAGCACTCGAACTATAGCGTTTCCAGTCAATATTTGGAAAGCTAAAGTCCCCCATAACAACTACCCTGTTGCTTTCGCTCCTATCCAGAATCATCTTTGCAATCCTTTCCTCTACATCTCTGGAACTTTTCGGAGGCCTATAGAAAACCCCTAACAGGGTGACCTCTCCTTTCCTGTTTCTAACCTCAGCCCATACTACCTCAGTAGACGAGTCCTCATCAAACGTCCTTTCTGCCACCATAATACTGTTCTTGACTAACAATGCCACCACTCCCCCCTCTTTTACCACCTTCCCTGAGCTTACTGAAATATCTAAACCCCGGCACCTGCAACAACCATTCCTGTCCCTGCTCTATCCATGTCTCCGAAATGGCCACAACATTGAAGTCCCAGGTACCAACGCATGCCGCAAGTTGACCCACCTTATTCCGGATGCTCCTGGCATTGAAGAAGACACACTTTAAACCACCTTCCTGCCTGCCGGTACACTCCTGCAACTTTGAAACCTTACTCATGACCTCACTACTCTCAACCTCCTGTATACTGGAGCTACAATTCAGGTTTCCAAGCCCCTGCTGAACTAGTTTAAACCCTCCCGAAGAGCATTAGCAAATTTCCCCCCCAGGATATTCGTACCCCTCTGGTCCAGGTGTAGACCATCCCATTTGTAGAGGTCCCACTGACCCTAGAATGAGCCCCAATTATCCAGAAATCTGAAACCCTCCCTCCTGCATGATCCCTGTAGCCACGTGTTCAACTCCTCTCTCTCCCTATTCCTCGTCTCGCTATCACGTGGCACGGGTAACAACCCAGAGATAATAACTCTGTTTGTCCTAGATCTAAGTTTCCACCCTAGCTCCCTGAATTCCTGCCTTACATCCCTATCCCTTTTCCTACCTATGTCGTTGGTACCTATGTGGACCACGACTTGGGGCTGCTCCCCCTCCCCCTTAAGGACCCCGAAAACACGAATAGGCAGACATCATGGGCAGGATATTGTTTTAAGGTCAGGACCACAGAATTGGGTTCACTTCTGGTTCCAGCTCCTGAGGCCCATTGCGGTTTTTGAACAGTTGACCAATCAATAGCCAAGGTTTGTGTCGTGGTCCATTTAAGCATGATGGGTGAGTACCAGAGATTGGAGGGCCAACAGAGGGCCCTAAATTCGTGTTAGATCGGCAGCCCCACCGTCAAAGGTCAGAGCTGCAATTGTAGGTAAGAGAGAAATGGAACCTCGACAAGGAGGTGGCCATTAATGAAATCTATATTGGCCACAACTACCAGACCACTACCCTCAATAGGCACTTGAAGAGCCCTATTTAGCCAACTGCTGCTTGCAGATACCCTGCCAGGTGGGCACCATGGGGACTGGGCTGCCTTATTGACCGCCTTAATCACATTTTAGTTTGATGTTCTAAGTTTCATTTGTGATTTTTTTTTTGTGTGAGGCAGTATCCCTTTAAGAGGCTGCTCCTTTTACTTTGTCCCTCAGTTGGTTTGATTTAGTTTAATTTATTTTATACAAAATAGGGATTAGCCATTATTCCGCCACCCCACCCCAACCATCCACTTTTAAAGTGGTCCAGAGACAAACAGGCACGTAATCACCCTCCCAACTCCAATGCAAATCATAAATCGTGCCCAACATGTTGAGTTGCTATTCTACATCCTATGTTTAAGACATTTCTGGATTTTACCTGCAGGAATCATTCCCTAACGAGCACTAAACCAGTTTTCCCACGAAATAAAACACCTCAACTTCAATTTTAGTGAATAATTACATGACATTCTTCAATTTGACGAAAGTAGCCTATGTTCTGACGAACGCCCATCAAGACACAGAATATGCATTTATTGGACATCTGCAAAGTTTGGCACATTTTTATGACAGCTGGAAGAGTTTAATTGGTATTGCAACTGCATGCAATCCATTCGAAACATTGGTTTATTATGACTTCAATATAAAATGTACTGAAGTGTAGAAACAATTCATGCAGAGTGACTTCCTCACAAAGTAGCAGTCGTGTGAGCCCGACAAATAAGGCTGGCACTATTGACAACCAAAAGATGAAATGATTATGTGAGTTGGCATGATAATAAGCGTTTAGGCACTTAATTCAGTTACTATGGTGAAAGATTAGCCACCATTCATGGAGTGGTAGGTGAGTTCTTTTCAATGAAAGCCTGCCAAGTTGCAAAGAGTTAAAAGAAAAACAAATAACGTATCTTTGAGAGCAAAGGCACACCTAAGGCAGCAGGCCTCCCATGCAATATCCATTTAATATGGATTGAGTCAATGGAACGCTGTTCATGAACTTTAATCGCATATTGGAGGCATCTCCTAATTCACATGTTAATTAGGCCTTAATGAGCCTATAGTGCACCATTGGACTACAAATGCTCCAGCCACATCCAAGGCAGATTATCATGTGCACTGTGCATTTGATATTTAGAAGGCCTCAGTATCCATGCAGTAAGGAACCAATGCCTGGTGATCAACACCGCTTTGGAAACAAAAGTTTGTACTATTGACCTCTAAATGTGCTTAGGTAATAGTTAGATGTTCTGATAGAGAACTGCATCTCTGAATAGATAAGGGTGGATTGAACTGCCCTATATCCACCTTGCATGGGTGAGTTTTCAAATGTATGCTGATGACACCCAAGTCTGCCTCACATCACTTCTCTTGACTCCTCCGCTGTTGCTAAATTATCAGGCTGTTTATCTGATCTCCATTGCTGCTCAGCACAAATTTCCTCCAATTAATTATTGACTGAAGCCTTTGATTTTTGGTTCCTGCTCCAAACTTTATTCCCTATCTGCCAGCTCTAGCTTTCTCCCTGACAACAGCCTGAAACAAAACCAGATTGTTTACAGCCTTAGTGTCATAGAATCACAGAATTGTTACTGCGCAGGAGGAGGCCATTTGGCCCATTGTGTCTGCACTGGTCTCCAAACGGGCATCGTGACCCCCCCCGTCTTGATCATCTCTTCCAGCCCCAAACCCTTTACATAATACCTGTGCCTATCCAGTTCGAGCATCCCAGATTTTAATTGTTCCCAGATTTTAATTGGTGGCCGTGCCTTCAGTTCCATTGACTGTACATTTTGGAATTCCTCCCCTACACCTCTCTCCATCTAAACCTCACTTTTCTCCTTTCAGAAATTCCTTCAAAACTACCTCTTTGATCAAGCTTGTGGTCATCAGGCCTATTATCTACTTACGTGACTCAGCGTCTTATTTTGTCTTGTGATGCTCCTATGAATCACCTTGGGGTGTTTTGTCAGTTTAAAGATGCTAGATAAATGTATGCTTAGATAGCACTGTTGCTTCACAGCACCAGGGTCCCAGGATCAACTCCCGGCTTGGGTCACAGTCTGTGCGGAATCTGCACGTTCCCTCAGTGTCTGCGTGGGCTTCCTCTGGGTACCCCGGTTTCCTCCCACAAGTCCCGAAAGACGTGCTGTTAGGTAATTTGGACATTCTGAACTCTCCCTCTGTTTACCCGAACAGGCGCCAAAATGTGGCGACTAGGGGATTTTCACAGTAACTTCATCACAGAATCACAGAATTTAAAGTGCAGAAGGAGGCCATTCGGCCCATTGAGTCTGCACCGGCCCTTGGAAAGAGCATCCTACTCAAGCCCACGTCTCTACCCTATCCCTGTAACCCAGTGACCCCCACTTAACCATTTTGGGACACTTAAGGGCAATTTAGCATGGCCAATCCACCTAACCCGCACATCTTTGGACTGTGGGAGGAAACCGGAGCACCCGGAGGAAACCCACGCAGACACGGGGAGAACGTGCTGACTCCGCACAGACAGTGACCCAAGCTGGGAATCGATCCTGGGACCCTAGAGCTGTGAAGCAACTGTGCTAACTACTATGCTACCATGCTGCCCATTGTTAATTGTTCATTGCAGTGTTAATGTAAGCCTATTTGTGACAAAAAAGATTGTTATTATTCTGTTGAAATCACATTAAATCGGATTGTTTATTCTCCCATGTGTTGGGCATAGTGCAGCAATGTTCATCATTTCTCAATGTAAAGCACGACTGCCGCCTTATTATTACTAGCTCGGGAAAAGAAGTTTTCTTTGACCTGAGACACGGTGGGTGATGTATAAGAAGGTTAATGCATGATACGGGTAAACAATAGCCACACTGGAGAGGGTTTGTGGTGCACAGATTTTACTCTCAAGGACAGTATCTCCACCAATGGCAGCTGGCTGAGCTTGTCGGTGTGAGGTGTTTCATTATCTATTTAAATGTATTCACTCAACAAGTGGTACACAAAAGCATACACGACAAAAAAGATTTCCATAAAGCTGCTTTGCATTCTCTTACTCCCTCGGCCACCTTATTGTTGGGTCTCCGCAGGTAGGAACCCCGTGCAAAGTGAAAAATTAAATAAATCATGGACTTCTCTTCAGGATCATTAAACATTCCTCTGTGTTTACACAATTAACTGATAAAGCTCCTAAAGCTCTGATGAAAAGACACAAAGTCTTGCACTGAGATTTTAATCTCCACTGAATACCTATTGCTTGTGTCCTGTTGGATAAGCCTCTGCCAGGCTGCTCCTGTGGTGCAAGGGAGATGGTGCCGGGGGTGGGGGTGGCAGCGAGAGGGGGTGGGGGTGTGAGTAAAAAGCAACAGAAGGCAACTGAAGAACACAAAACTCATTTCTCATCCCCCCCCCCCATTTTGACCCCCCCCCCCCAAAATGCCAAATAAATGTTCAAAACAAAAATCACAACAAATAATGCTGTCTGTCTTCGTCATCGAATCGTGAAAGCCATCAAGATCGTAAACACCGATCAGCAGGCATTCTGATAGATATTGAAATTAAATTTGCAATATCCATAGTTAAAAGCAAATTACAGCGGATACTGGAATCTGAAACAAAACCAGAAAATACTGGACAATCTCAGCAGGTCTGACAGCCTCTGTGGAGAGGAAAGGGAGCGAATGTTTTGAATCTGGATGATGCTACTTTAAAGAAATGGCGTGGGGGCCTGGAAGTTCCTGGGCCTGGCTGGAACAAGGATTCGAGTTGGACTAGATGACAGGAAATTTGGGTAAGACACATTTCTGCTCAGAGTCGACCTTTTTTCTATATATTCTGATATTGCAGTGGAGAAAAGACAAAATAAAGGCCTACATTTCTAAAGCACCTTTTACAAAATGAGGATGTCCCAAAGCATTTCACAGCCGCTGAAGTACTTTTGAAGTGCACTCACTGATCTAATGTATGAATTGTGGTTGCCAATATGTACCCAGCAAAGTTCCACAAAAAACAAGGTGATAATGACCAGATAATCTGTTTCCAATGATGTTGCTTTGCACTTCTGTAAAATAGTGACATGTGATTTTTTTTACACTTGCCTGAGACAGCAGATCAGCCTCATTTAACAATTTGATCTGACAGATGATGCCTTCAATGGCGCACTGTTCCCTCGGTACTGCCCATATTAGCCTGGGTTTATGCACTCACATTTCTGGAGATATTTGTGAACGGATGGGTGCAAATTTCCTTTTTCTCACTTCAGTCGTGGTGGCATTGCCCCGAAATGCAGGGTTGGCAAGTTAGCGTTTCACCACTATCATTCCCAACAGTTCCACTGAGCAAACATGGCAGTGAGAGGAGGAGGAGGAGGAGGGGGGGGGGGGGGGGGGGGTGGAGGCACTAACACCAGCTTCCCAATTGCCTTGGTCCTATCCCTGTAACCCCACTTAACCTGCACATATTTGGACACTAAGGGGAAATTTAGCATGTCCAATCCACTTAACCTGAACATCTTTGGACTGTGGGAGGAAGCCAGAGCACCAGGAGGAAACCAACACAGTCACCCAAGGCCAGAATTGAACCTGGGTCCCTGGTGCTGTAAGGCAGCAGGGCTAACCACTGTGCTATCGTGCTGCCCACAATCTAGCTGCATTTCTGATCATCCTGATTGCACCAACAAGCTGATGGCCCAGTGTGTAGTTAAATGACAGAATCCTTCACCCCTTTAATGTTAATTTTTCTGCAGTGGTTAGCACTGCTGCCTCAAAGCAGTGGGGACCCGGGTTCGATCCGACTGTGATCACTGTCCATGCGGAGTTTGCCACATTCTCCCTGTGCCAGGGATTGGCATGATGGTGCAGTGAGCGGTTGCCCCCCCCCGGTTTGCCCCTCCCCAGCAAACCTCCACCCTCCCATGGCGGCTACCCATGTTGCTACCCTGCTATCTGCTACTCTTCAACGTTGCTACCCTGATGTCCAGCCCCACAGGACTTGCTGCAGCGGACTTGGGCTTGAGGGACTTTGACCCTAGAATGGTTTGTAAATTATGATTGATTGAAAAGATACTGTTATATTCCATTGTTTTCAGATTTGTGCGGTAAAATCGGTGAGTTCATATGCCCCCTCATAGTCCCAGCAATTTTTGAGCCTCTATCGTTTCTTTAAAGCTGTTATGAATATTGAACATTTAATTTGCAAATGTCACCTCAGCAACAATATCATATACGGCAATCCTTGTGAGGCATATGTGGACTGGAAAGTGCTGCTTTATCTTTCAATGGCTCCTTTTTCAGTCAGTTCTACTCCATGACACAGTGGGGAATGTTTGCACAACAACACAAATAGCTTTCTTATTGGTGCCTGCAGAAGATGTGTTTTTCACTGTGCTACACTCTAGCTGTGACTACCGAGGAGTCGACCCGCTGTCTTGCAGCCACAGGGAAGATTATTGCAATCCTCAATCACCTCCTTCAACTGGCCAAAGAATTCCTTCTGGAGTTGCAATGTGGTTTTCACTCAGTGAGCGGTACCACAGACATTAGGCTCAATCTTCTGGCCTCGTTACACTCACGTTCAAGCGTAACGAGGCCAGTGAATAGCAGGAGAGGCTAAAAACAGGAACTATGGCCAGGCAGCAAACAGTTTGCGATGCAACTGACCCGCTTCCGTAGGCGAATTCGGAATCTCGCAGTAGCGTGCGAGAAACCAATTATCACCACTTAAGCCCTATTTCCATACAATTAACGACAGCCACACGTCAGCCAATGGCCTCCTGCCATTCAGCGGCCTCCCCAGCAAGTGGTCACGCTGGCGCCGATTCGTACTCCTTTTGAAAAACATGAACCTGACGGAAGGGCTTCTGTGGGGAGCCAAGGAGGTGAGTAGCCATCTTTGCTCACAGGCAAAGAGGCCGGGAGGCTGGGCTTGCTACCCTTGTGCTCAGTGGGGGATGGGGGAACCTCAGCTGAGGGTGGGGGAGCCTCCGCAGGGGTGGGCTGCCATGGGAGGTGGGGGGTTGCTGGGGAAGGGGCAACCGGGGGAGCAACTGCTCGCTGCACCATCATGCCAATCCCTGGATTGTGTGTACCTGTTCTGGGGGCAACCCTTCTGCCCGTCTGCCCCGGACCACCCATAACTGCCACCAGCTGTTGAGACATCTAGCCTTGTAGCTGAAGGCTATTGCCAATAGGGAATTGGCAAACATGGTTAACTGAGCACTTAATATAACCAAGTGTATTCCCGTGGGTGGGCGGGCCATGTAGCATGCGGGAGTCCTAAACAGACCGTGATGCCTGAACAATATACCTGAAAACTGTGCGAGGCAGCACCACACACGCAGCAGCCAATATCCGAACACCCAAGGGATGGGACACCGCTCCAGCAACATGTCCACGGCACGAGGGTGGGTGGGTGCCACGGGGAGTGGGCTAGCACCCAGTCCGGGTGGTGACGTGAGCGGGTGTCCAGGATACAGAGTCTGGGGCCCAGTGAGGGGGGCCTGCTGCAGCCTGGAATACGTGGGGAGGACATTCCGAGTAGGGGTGGTGGTGGGGGAATCAGTGAGGGAATGGAGAGCCCCGAAGTGGGAACCACTGCTGTATCCTGGAGCAGTGGGTCATCCCTGCCCTCTTCAAGGCGCACCCCAGGATGGGGGCTGACTCTTGGGTGATAAGTAACATCCACTGAGGACCTGGCTAATGAAGCCAGTACGGAGGCCGGAGACTGAAGCGGAGACCCGGTACAACGAGTTCCATGCAGCCACCAGGGCTGTCATTGAGCAATGCTTCAGACTCCTCAAGATGAGGTTCTGATGCCTCGACCGCTCCGAAGGTTGTCCTCCAGCACATCGCCCGGAAGGTCACCCGCTTTGCTGTGGTCTGCTGTGTCCACCACAACCTGGCACAGCAACGGGGCGATAAGCTGGAGGTTGGTGAAGAGGAACATGTGGCCACCTCGGTGGAGGAGGAGGGAGAGGAGGAGGTGAAGGGGGGCAGGGACGAGGATGATGATGAGGCGCCGGACCAGCAGAGGCTGATGGAAGAGGCCGGGGAGGAACCTGAGGCCCAGCTGGAGGCTGCAGGACAGGCAGCGGTGGTGAGGGCCTGGCAAGCAAAGGAGGATCCTATACTGGCCTGATTCACCTAGACGTGGCCTGGTCCATCATCGCATCCTTACCCACCCACCGCCCCAATTTCCCACCCTCCCAGGGTATGTGTCACATCAATCCAGGGTGCTGGAACTGTGTCGGCACTCTCCACGGGTTACTGTTGGGGGCAGGGAGGTGATGATAACCCGCAGAGAGCTGGGCACTGGTGCTCCTCAATCTATGCCATAATCTGGCCCCTGCCTGTCTGCTGAGTGCTCACTCACACCCATCACCTGCATGCGGCAATGCATTGCAGAAAAAAGTGGCAGAGGCTTCCTACTGGTTGTGCACAAGGGTGTTTATTATTCAATATATGTCCCCACTTTCCTGATGGTGATCCCCACCTAACCCCCCTACCTACCTTGTCCCCCCTCCCCAGATGCCCTCAGTGATGCACAATGTACTTTGCCCTCCTAGTTGTGTCCCCAGGATGCACCTCCGAGGTGGAGGCAGCCGGTTTCAGCTTATGTTTCCCAAGCGAACTATTGCCCCACTTTATCTCCTGGAACTAGATTCAGCATTGCCTTCCTCCTTAGTGGACTGAAACAATGTGTTTCCTTTCCTACCTCCCTTTCTCCTGCCCTCCCTTCCTTTCTTTCTTTTTGTAATCAATTTTATATCTCTATCACCTTCCTCATCCCTACAATCTTCTGGGATCTCTTTACTCCTCCAACTCCAGTCTCTTGTACATTCCTCATTTTCATCACTCCCTCATTGGCATCCCTGCCTTCAGCTACCTATGCCTTAACTTTAGGGTTCACACCCTGAATCACTTTGCCTCACCACCTTTCTTCTCCTTTTCTATGCTCCTTCGAACCTGCCTCTTCGAAAGAAACTTTGGTCACCAGTCCTAATACAAGGCATAGTGTCAAATATTGTTCAATAATGCACCAGTGAGGCATGGGATATCTTACTATGATAAAGGCGTCATATAACTGTACATTGTTGTTGTTACATGTTCCTATTATCTATAGTCAGTGTTGTGCATGCACCAATTTATTGCATTTATTATTACTTCCCATATCATCATTTTGATTAACTTTTTAATGTCAATTCTTACAAGGGCAACTGCTGTAATTAACACTTAGAATATTACTCAGAATGACAACATGCATTCATATAGTGCCTCTATTGTAGGAAAACATCCCAAGAATCTGCATTGAGGTTGAAGGAAAAAGGAAACTTACCTGAAAAAGGAGGGATTGGAGGAGTGGCTAAAATCGTAGTCAAAAAGGCCAGTTTATGGAGAATCTTAAAGAGGGTGATGTTTGAGAGGTTGAGCATTGAGGGAAAGAATTCCAGGGTGCTTAGTGGAAAGCATGGCTACCAATAGCAGAATGAATGGAAGGGGACTTTACACAAGATTCCAGGATTAGAGGATTAGATCTTCAGGGGGCTGGAGGGTTGGGGGAGGTTATAGTGACAGGGAATGGAAAAGACACAGAGATTTCTTTTTTTTTAAATTATATTTATTAAAGTTTTTTAACACAATTTTTCTCCCTTACAAACAATAACCCCCCCTCCTCGTAACAAAAAAAACGAGAAATCGGGCAGAGCAAGATATCTACATGGCAAAATGATATATTTACACAGCTTTGTACACTGGCCCTCTCCCGTACGTGCCAGTTTCCCCAACCCTTCATGTTATCTCTTGCTCATCCACCCTCCCAGGCAGTCCCCCCTTTCCCCCCCCCCCCCCCCCTCCCCCCCCCCCCCCCCCCTCCCAGGACATCCCCTCCGCCCCCCCCCCCCCAAGGTTGCTGCTCCTGCTGACCAATCTTCCTCTAACGCTCCGCGAGATAGTCTAGGAACGGTTGCCACCGCCTGTAGAACCCCTGCGCAGACCCTCTCAAGGCGAACTTAATCCTCTCCAACTTTATGAACCCAGCCATATCATTTATCCAGGCCTCCAGGCTGGGGGGCTTCGCCTCCTTCCACATTAGCAAGATCCTTCGCCGGGCTACTAGGGACGCAAAGGCCAGAATGCCGGCCTCTTTCGCCTCCTTGCACTCCCGGTTCGTCAACTACTCCAAATATTGCTAGCCCCCAGCTTGGCTTGACCCGGACTTTCACCACCTGAGATATTGCTCCCGCCACTCCTCTCCAGAATCCCTCCAGTGCCGGGCATGACCAAAACATATGGACATGGTTCGCCGGGCTCCCTGAGCACCTTCCATATCTGTCCTCTACCCAAAGAACCTACTCAACCTCGCCCCCGTCAAGTGCGCTCTGTGGACCACCTTAAATTGTATCAGGCTGAGCCTGGCACACGAGGAGGAGGAATTAACCCTAACTAGGGCATCAGCCCACAGACCTTCCTTGATCTCCTCCCCCAGCTCCTCCTCCCATTTACCCTTCAACTCTTCTACCAGCGCTTCCCCTTCTTCTTTCAACTCCTGGTGTATTTCCGACACCTTGCCCTCCCCGACCCATACACCCGAGATCACTCTGTCTACAATTTCTTGTGCCGGGAGCAACGGGAATTCCCTCACCTGTCACCTCTCAAACGCCCTCACCTGCATATATCTAAAGGCATTTCCCGGGGGTAACTCGAACTTCTCCTCCAGTGCCCCTAGGCTCGCAAACGTCCCGTCGATGAACAGGTCCCCCATTCTTCCAATCCCCGCACGATGCCAGCTCTGGAACCCCCCGTCCATCTTCCCCAGGACAAACCGGTGGTTACCCCTGATTGGGGACCACACCGATGCTCCCATTGCACCCCGGTGCCGTCTCCACTGGCCCCAGATCCTTAGCGTTGCCGCCACCACCGGGCTCGTGGTATACTTTGTCGGCGAGAGCGGCAGCGGTGCCGTCACCAACGCCCCCAGGCTCATTCCTTTACAGGGCGCCATCTCCATCCTCTTCCATGCCACCCCCTCTCCCTCCATAACCCACTTGCGGATCATCGCCACATTTGCTGCCCAGTAGTAGCTCCCCAGGTTTGGCAGCGCCAACCCTCCTCGGTCCCTACTGCGTTCCAGGAACCCTCTCCTTACTCTCGGGGTCTTATTCGCCCACACAAACCCCATAATACTCCTGCCTACTCTCTTAAAAAAGGCCTTAGTGATCACGATGGGAAGGCACTGAAACACAAACAGAAACTTAGGAAGGACCACCATTTTGACCGACTGCACTCTACCCGCCAGCGAGAGCGGTAACATGTCCCATCTTTTGAAATCCTCCTCCATTTGCTCCACCAACCTCGTCAGATTCAGTTTATGTAGGGTCCCCCAACTCCTGGCTATCTGGATCCCCAGATACCGAAAGCTCCCCTCCGCCCTCCTCAGCGGTAGGGCCCCTATCCCTCTTTCTTGGTTCCCCGCCTGTAATACAAAGAGCTCACTCTTCCCTACATTGAGCTTATAGCCCGAAAACTCCCCAAACTCCCTTAGAGTCTGCATGACCTCCACCATCCCCTCCATTGGATCCGCCACGTACAGCAACAGGTCATGACACAGAGATTTCTACACAAGGATGAGAACTTTTAATTTGGAGGCTTTGGGGGATTAGAGTTAATGTATGTTGGTTAGGACATTGATAATGGATGAGTAGGACATGGCATGGGAAAGGATGTGGGCAGCAGAATTGCAAATGAGTTGGGAGATAACAACGGGTGAAGGGTAGGAGGCCATTGGGAATATATTGAAACACGTGAGTCTGGAGGTAACTAAAGGCATGGACGAGGGTTACAGAAGTAGAGCTGAAGAACACAATTCATCATAATGGGAGTAGGTGGTCTTTGTAATGGAGAAAGAAGTTGAATAAGAAAATCATAACTGAACAGGACACTAAGTTTGTGAGAGATTTAAACAGAAATTGCTGGAAAAGTAAATATTGATTTGGGAAGTGGTTACATTGGTCAAAGACTGGAGAAGAGAGGAAGGTAGAAAATGGGGCACTAGTTTGCAAGGGCAGGGAGGTCAAGGGTGTGTTTTTGATACAATGCTATTGAATGGAAGGGAACAGTTTAGCAAGCATGAGAGACAGGGAAGGAAGTTGTCTGGTCTGCAGTTTCGTGAGCATGGGGTCAAGGGAGCAGGAAATAGCTTTCCACGACATGATAAACCAGGTGGACCAGGGAGAGATGGCAGAGAAACTATAGAGAGATGTGGGTTCAGGGCTAGGGCAGAGAGAGGCGTGGGAACATGTAGCATGGTGGGGAAGGGAAGGATGTAAACAAAAACTGTGCCTGCTCTGATGGTCTAAACATTAACCAAAAGGAATGGAGTATTTTTGCTTCAGTTGTTTGAAGTGAAGGTAGAGAGGTCAGGGTAGAGGTGTTTAAGGAGATAATTGGCGGTGCAGAAATGAAGCCAAAGGTAATCTTTGTACTCCAGGATGATCATTCAGTAGCAGATGTTTCTGGAAGATAAGGGTTAGGCCTGGCAGAGTTTGGTGTGCACAGCTAAATCGATAATATACCAGGTATGCCTGAGTGTCCCTTGGAAGAGGCAGCAAAGATGAGGGCCATACTAAAGTGAAAGGTTGGGATGATTGAGAGTTAAGATTTTGCTGGTGATGAGAACAGTAAAGATGAGGAATGGTTGAGCAAATGCACAGCTACATGAGTATTGTGGTGAGTAAGAAGTCAAACATTTAACAGTCCCTGTGGTGGTTGCAGTTTATTGCAGGTTTTCCCTACTGGTGGAACAATGCACATTTCTTCTCCCCTGCTTGCAACTAATGTCTGCTTGTCTGCTGTATGCTCAATCCTTAGGTTTTGCATTTGACTTGGATACGTTACTTTAACTCGTAACATTAGTGGGGGGGGGGGGGGGGGGGGGGGGGGTGTTGGACTGTGTATGTTGTTGGTGACTATGTATGGATGGACGGTAGATTCCTGATTCCTTTTATGCAGGAAAATACGAGTTAAAATAACATTTTTTTAAATAGATATTTTTATTCTCCTTTTTCACATTTTCATCCAATTCCTGATTCCTTTTCTTTGATGTTTGTATTTAAAACGTTGAGAGTTGTTTGGGGGTTGGTGGGAGGAGGGGATTGTTGACCAGGGGTTTGACATTGTATTTGATTGTTTGTTGGTGGGTTTAAATTTGGATGAAAATGTGAAAAAGGAGAATAAAAGTATCTATTTTTAAAAATTTTATTTTAACTCGTATTTTCCTGTATAAAGTTGTTTCAAGGCTCCATGCCAACCCATCTCCATATCTTTCTGAGCCCAAACTTTTGCCCTCACTCGACCTCCCCCCTTCCGGTTTGTGATCTAGCATCTTTCTGAGCCTGCGGCCTAATATGTTGAGCGTTTCCAGCCTGGTCTGTTCTTGACTTCCGATATCCCGCATCTGCAGTATTTTTAAAAACTGACTGTGGGTGTTTACATTCACCTCACTTCAGAAACTGTGTGGGCAGCACGGTAGCACAGTGGTTAGCACAATTGCTTCACAGCTCCAGGTTCCAGGTTCGATACCCGGCTTGGGTCACTGTCTGTGCGGAGTCTGCATGTTCTTCCCGTGTGTGTGGGTTTCCTCCGGGTGCTCTGGTTTCCTTCCACAGTTCAAAGATGTGCAGGTTAGGTGGATTGGCCATGATAAATTGCCCTTAGTGTCCAAAATTGCCTTTAGTGTTGGGTAGGGTTACTGGGTTATGGGGATAGGATGGAAGTGTGGGCTTGCGTAGGGTGCTCTTTCCAAGAGCCGGTGCAGACTCGATGGGCCGAATGGCCTCCTTCTGCACTGTAAATTCTATGATTATGAAAGCAATGGTACAGATAGAAAGAAAACCAAATCGGCCCCGGCTCATTTTTGTTTTCAAGCTTGATAACCCGGTCCTCAGAGCACCAGCCAATCGTCGAAAACTTCCTTCAGCAATTAACTTCCAATTATCCCCATTCAGACATCTTGCTCCACAGGAAGGACCTGAGAAGTGGTCTTAAAGGGACAGGCCACCCACCATATCAGCAAATATCACAAAAATCCTCAGGCCCCTGGCTATCCGTAAACAATCGGCTACTAATGCAGAGCATTGTTGAATCGATATATTGTTTGGCCTAGCTCGAAACAGAAGTGATTTGAAGAAAAGTATTCCAGGGCACCATAGGGTTAGTTAGTGCGGTCATTACATTGATGAATTAATGCAGGGACAAACTCAATCAGAGTGCTGATGCGGGTAAGAGCTGGAACAGACCCAATTCACCGCAATTAAAAAAAACACACGGTGAGCATTTCAAAGGCAATCCATGAGATTGGAGGTGGAAAAAATTGAACGTCAATTTAAAAAAATGAGGACTTCAGAAACACTTCCAGTTGCTAAGCATATTAGGTAACTGGCCAGGGGTCCGGCTGAATAGCTTCGAAGCACTGCCTCCATATCTGGTGCCTTCCCCGTGTATACAATGCTGGGCTTTTTTTTCGACTTGAAATAATATTGTTTAGATAAGGGCAGAGACAGACACAATTTTAATTACGGTGCGAAAAAGACCAATATTTCAATTTACAGTCAAAGCTCCGTATATTATTGCATGGTTTACAAGTTGTCAATTAAACGGCGGGATACTAATTATATATATTTGGCAAGTAGAGTGCTGGCTTTCAAATCAAAACACAGGAAATATATTGGAGTAAGTAGTTATTTGCTGAAAGATGTTTTCCCCCCCAGCCAAGCCTTTCCAACTGCCTGGTATGTTCCAGTACAACTGCTGGGAAATATTGTGTTAACAGGAACTCCGCTCCACCTTACCTAATTTTCTCTCCCCAGACAGTAGCACAAAACTACTTCCTAAAATCTCTCTGGGTGATTTTCTGCAAACAGTGGTCGCAATGTCAGGAATTTTAACGCAGTTTTATCCCAATTGCATATTAGCCTGTCTGCAGTATAGCCCACAATTGAAGTTTGCTGTCACAGTTCTGGCAATGGGCTGTATGGGGTAGAAGTACATCACGTGGACGGGATAGCAGCATATTTCTGAATTTGATATTGAATGTTCGACAGAAACTGAACTGCAGTCAATGTAATGACCGCACTAACTAGGTAGATAGAGGGTCAGCCTTTACACCCTCAGAGCTCGATACTGGCGCTTTGAGATCCCCATATGTTCGTTTTGAATTATTGAAAAAAAAAGGTTTCTTTCATACAATCATTTAAACATTATTTTTAAAACTAAAAGGCTCAGCGTTACATCAATGCATATATTACAGTTCGCAAATAAATTAATTCAATATATTTATTATGGTTCATCAATTAATTAATTCTATGTATATATTGCCGTATGCAAATTAATTAATTTAACGCATATATTAGTTCATAAATTAATTACTTCAATGTATGTATTACACTTTACAAATTAATTAATTCAATGCATATATAATCCGCTTTATACATTAATTAATTCTATGCATATATTACAGTTCACAAATTAATTTAATTCGATGCATATAATACACTTTATAAATTAATTAATTCTATGCATATATTGCAGTATACGGATTCATTAATTCTATGTGTTTATTAAAGTTTATTAAAGTGCAAGTGGAAACAATGGGAACGCCGTTAATACACATCTCTTTCTCACTCACGAAATAAATCAAAGTGTCTTGTGGTTATCTAGACAGGAGCAAACAGCTCCAATTCGGTCTACCTTCAAGCCCTTCGCCCGATTGCATGGGGCAGTGTGGACGTTTCAATGTTGTTGTTGCAGTATGAATCTGGACCAGTGTTTATCATTTTGTTACTTCGCGATTGGAAATGTTTCGATATTTCAGGAAAGTTCGCCTGTGAATTTAGTTCCAGTTCCAATTCAAATGAATAGCATCAATTCTCCGCCCAATTCCAGTTAGAAATATATATTTTTTCTCTTCTTCACAAGGAATCTGCTTCGTCTGACCTTGGCCTCTGGTAACTGGATGTTGTTTCCTGTATACATGTCGCAGAGTATTTTTTTTTGTGATGTGCCATAGATTATGAATATGCAGTATGATTCTTCTCAGAATCAATATTAGCAAGCATAAGGCTGAAGTGTTGTTAAAATGAGCGCATTGCCAGCAAATATCAAGTTAATTCGTAAATTATTCTTCCTTTTTGTAACAGTAACGGGGTCAAGCTCTTAGTCATCTGATGATTTAAAATTATACTATATGGTCATGCAGTCACTCAATAAAGTTATATAATAAAAATATAAAATATATATAAAGATATAACCATGATAGGTGACCTCGCTGTATCCCGCCTTTTTGCCATAAGGTGATATCAGACAAGCAGAATTGGTACAGCCGCCTTCTCCGTATCAAGTACTATATATACCCGGGGAAGTCTGCCAAGATGAAGATCTCTGGCATTTAGAATGAAATGTTGCCCCCGTGTTAATCGCCTCGGTGTAACACCCACCATCCTGCGGGTTATTGATCTATTAATAAACGGCTGATTAAAGTCTAAAACCTAACACCGTGCTAAATTTGACTCATTAGTAAACTGACCGTGTTGTCAAACCTCGGGCGTCCAGTAACTCTTGCTCCTTGAGCTATGTAGTGCGGGAAGAAGTCTATTTCTACCAGTCGATACGTTCCGTTCCAGCGCACGTAATGACTGTCATGGAGCAATATTGGGTTGGGATTATGAATCAGAGACGATCATTGATTAATGCTTGAAATGTGGTACATTGAGTACTTAGATATGCGTGTGAAGACTGAGCTGCAGTTCCCAGTATCCAGAACTGCTGGCGTTGTGAATCTTTCCCGACGGGTGGAATGACACAGTCGGCCAGGTCATGCAGTGCACAACATCGCGATACAAATGAATTACTGTATCTGTAAAACGCTTTTTTTAGAAATCAATCCTAAAGGTGCAGGAACATTCCCTGAGATAGGCAGAAACACACAGAGGCAATAAACCCAGCGAAGTTTAAGTCGCAGGGCAACAACGAGAACTTATGTACTGCCTCATTCTGTGTGCCCTGGTGATACATTCTGCCCCGCTCTCGTTGCTAAAATTACACTCCATTTGAATGGATTAGTAAAATCCCTGGAATTAGTCTCCAGAACACTAACAAGGCAAAGGATTAAATATGCTCGGGTTTGAAACTGAGGTTTGAGAGATCAACAGTTGTGTGGCGGTGGATGGCACAGCCGTGCAGATATCATGGTGTCTGTTCCCTCCTCACCCACACAAATTGCCCTTTCCAACATTATTGACTCTTGGCAGGACGTCCCGTTCGTTTTAAATGGATTTACACATTTAAAAGGCGAAGCTTGGTTGTTGCCGAATCCGATCGGGAGCTTTTCCCATTCGTTAGTTTGGTATTTGTGAAATTGAGCGGGCGGTTCACGTGCAGATTATTATATACACTATAAAAGGTTACATTCAAATATAAGTTTCGCCCCGCTCTTTAAGCCACAGTACGTGTTCTCATATAATTGTGCACTGGGGTGGGGGGTGTAGATCGTTGTTAAATTGTACATAGTCCTGTATTTATGTTGCGGTTATAATACAGTTGGCAAAAATTGAAGGCTCGGTTATATTGTGAGGAAAATGGGCGCCGTGTATATTGTGCAAGTTGTTTGACATGTTGTGGGTAAGTGAGCAGTAGGAATGGTGTCTCTTTAAAACCCGCTGGATTTATTACTTTGAATCCTCCAGGCCACCCAATCCCGAAATGCGAGTCTCGCTCAGCATGGTGAAACAGTAGATGGCGTATTTCTTAATTGCAAAATATAATTTCTCGAATTTCGGTCTCCGAAATGTGTTAGTTGTTCCGGCATTGCCGCCATAGCCACAGTGAAGGGACATTTCCATCAAAATAGGTCTAACCACAGTCAAGTACAACGTTAAAAAAAGACAAGAAACTGTTTCCCCTGAACTGGGAAAATAATGCAGAGATCGCCTGAAAGCGGCGCATGAATCAGTAAATGGGGCAACACATTAATCCCGCGTACATTAACAAAGCGGCTTTGCATGGCACAGCCAGGAAACAACTGCAAGAAATATATTGTGCAGCGCTTTAGGGCTTTATAAACAAGTCGCCAATGTGATTTAAGAAATGGTTTGGAGTGACACAAGAGTTGGGACACAATTGGCACAAACACAAACTAAAACAGGGATTGAAAATTTCCGAAACTCACAACCAAGCTAGCAGCATCTGTGAAGAGAGAAATGGAAATATCTAAGCATTTCAAGTATGGGCGCTTCACCCGAATTCTCAGCCTCCTTTACAATATGTGACAAAGTTCATTCAAACTAATTAACCCCCTATCCATTACTTTTCCACCAAATGTTTAAGATTCCGCTGAACGATGCAACTACGAGGATATACAAGTTGGTCAAAATTCTATTTGACTGGGATCGTGATGGTGAAACTTGCCTTCTTGAGAATAGTCCAGCCTCACGTGTATTTTGCTGAAAATGCTGTTGTTGGGGTTTCCTGTGTAAAGGTCCCACACTGTACACCGTGTCGACCCCAAGTAAAATGGGATAAACTGAAAGTAGAAGACTGTACAAGATATAAATTAACACGACGAAGCGCACGGGGATGTTTCATTAGGATAAAGGGGCTATATAAATACAAGTTCTTTTGATTTAGTTACCGCTCTTCATTTCCATTATTTGCTTCTTAGGTTAGAGAAATTAGGGATCGCACAGTGGATGAGGCTGAAGTAATCCAGCGTGATCCACCGACTCTAAATAGTTACTTCAGTCAGTATACTGTAACAACAATTCTGTATAACCTGCATGAAAAGCTGCCCCGAAGTTATCCAGGTTGCGCGCCCTTCATTTATTCCCATTCATCAATTATCGCACTAATCAAAACATTTATTTTTTTGCCCCCTTTCCGGCTCCTCTAGAATTTGAAGCATGATTGCATTTGTTAATTAGTCGCTAATAGCGAGGTAATGTGCGCTTGATGGATAACCGTGTCATTGCCAATCACTCCACTCATTCATATTCCCAGCGGCGCGGGGCGGAGTATTTGGGCTCAGGTTTGTCACGTGCGCTGTCTGGCGGGGCGGGCCAGAGAGCACCTCCTTCACAATGGCTGTTGATGATTGGCGTGAGGGCGGACCAATAGGTTGGCGGCGTTCGGTGCGTCGATTAGTCCAGATCCCAGTGTACGGGAATCGCTCGCGCGCGCCAGCTATCGCCGGGCGCCGTGGCAGAGGAGAGGAGGGGGGGGGCGCGATGCTCTCTGGGACTTGTAGTCCCGGAGATCCTGGGCCGTCGGCGGCCAAGGTGAAGGGACTACGACCCCCATGCTGCCACGCGACGCTATGCGCATGGCTACTTTACCCCTGTCAATCAGCACGCGTCACGCTGCTTTGCTTATCAAAAGTTTGTGTGTGTGCGGGGGGAGGAGTGATGGAGGGGGGAAGTGCAGCCAATGTGAAGAATACATAAGGAATGGGGGGTGGGGAGGGAATCCCCAAGTGTTATCTTCCCTGCAGGGTAGAAATGTTACTGTACAATGTGAAAACTTCAGTTTCAAACAGCCGCCCTCGATAGTGTTTCACACACTAACTAACTAACTCCCTTTGGCAGATTGAGAACGAGATGAAACGCAGAAAGATTGCCATCGCAGCCGGACTCTGCTGTTCATTCTTCCTGGGCACTTTGCTCAATTTGTTATTCATCCCCGGGTTTGACCATCAGCAGCGGTGGCGGCATCAGCGCCTGGAGAGTCCCGGGCAGCGGGATCACCTCAGCGTGGACCCGTCACTCCTCTTCAGCCGGGTGAGCGACCGGGACCTGCTGCAGCAGCTGAGGGAGAGGTACGAGGAGGTGGTCCGCTATCGGCAGCAGCCAGGCGCTTCGGCGGCGGCGGGGAGGCTCGCCAGACCGCTGGAAAGGCGCTTGATGGACCTGGCCCAGAACAGCTCCCCTGACCAACTGCAAGCCCAGCAGCAGCAGCAGGGACACCCCGGCTTTCACAAGACTGCGGCGGGAGAAAGCACCTTGGTCTTCAGCAGCCCAGCCAGTGCTTTTCGGTTCCATTCCCTTTCTCTGGGCTGCCCGCATATTAATAACGCCAGCAGTGTCCATTACTTGGGCTCTGGGTACACAAAAGCGGTGTACAAAGCGGTGCTGAACGACACGCTGGCAGTTGCTTTAAAGTCGGTGGACTTTGGGGGCCACGACATGGAAAACTGTGTCAAGCAGTACGGCACACTGGAAGCTTGCTACAGGCTGGCGTCCTACAAGCTTGTCAAAGAGATGACACTTTTACAACGGTTGCAGCACTCTAATATTCTGAAGGTAAGTGCCAAGGAATTGTGTCCATCGGGAACTTGTTCATGGGGCAAATTCTTAATGGGGAGGGGGCGAGGAGAGACTGAGCATATTCGGTTTATTTGGGGATTCCGTTCTTTATTCCGACCCCATCCTGATCTCTTTTGGTCAGAAACAGGCTTGAAAAATGTGTCGAGCGAGTGCTCAATGAAAACACCGCTAACCCCACCATTATCTAAACTCATTCACGGTGTTCCCGAACATTTCGAGCATCCTCTCGCTGGAATTAAAATGTGCAAAAGCAAACAATTCCGTTCATTCAAGATATTTCTCACTTCATCTTCCCGAGACAGCACATTGGATTTCTGGCGGTACATGTGACACTGAAGTACATATGATTCAATTCTAACCCTCCCCAGTTATTTCAACATCATGTCACTGTACAACTGGGTGGCGATATGAACGGTTTTGAAGTTCTTAGACATAATTCACATTTCAAAGTCCAGAAGACGCAATTATGGGCTGACTTTTTTTTAAAAAGTGAATTAAGTTTTCGAAATGATGTTAGGCTGAAATGTGTTGGTTGTTCGTTCTCTCTGCCGCTCACTTATTGTGTTATTCAGTCAATGTAATATTTAAGAAACAATTCATTTTGGATCTTTGTTGAAAGGTGGGGGTTGGGGAGTTGGTCAGTTCTCCTTGGAGCTTTATCGGAGGGGGTTAATTTGGGTTAACTGTGTTCCGGCTGGCCCCAGCTCCACACATGCCCAACTTCCCGCTGCATTTTGCTTTTAAGGTGCCTTGCTCTCGGGTGACCGAAGCCGAGATCCCCTCCTGTTTTTTTTTAAAACACAGACTGGCTGAGAAACTGGAATGTATTGTCAGCACTGCGTGCGGATTCCCTCCAAGGCGTTTGAACTGCAAGAGTTTCAGATTGGTTGTGGGTAAGGGGGTTGCCGGTTGGATTAGGGGCTCGACGTTCTCGCCAGGGCTTCAAGGGGCAATGCTGTAAGATACTGTTCCAGTTTAAAATGCAAATAGGCGAAATCACTGCTCCCACTTTAACACAGACGGGTTGTAATGTATTGATCCTAAAAACGATGACTCCGCCGCTTTCAAAATTAATCACTGCTCACAACACATTTGAAACCTTGCACAGATTAATAAAACCGGTCACTACATCACCGCGTGGCTCCGAGTAGTTTTAAGGGCCACACAGACATGATGCGCTTGGGACATGTTGCACATTTCCTGCAAGTTTAGTGAAACCACTGCGCTTACACAGGGGACAAGGCTTCTCACCCCCCGGCTTGTCAGACCCCACCCTCCCCCACCTCATACCTTCCAGCAAACCCTAATAATAAACTCGGGATGGGATCTTCTTGCCACGTCTATCTCGGGCCGTGTACACTCTTAATGATTGAAGAAAATAGTGTAGGATCAGCCCTTCGATTCGTCGGTTGCCCCGGCTTCATATCGAGAGCGACAAAGGGGTTTGTGTTTTATTCGGTATGATTTTTTTAAAATGCCAGATCCATTTCAACCGATAGCTTTCTCCAGAACTTTGTGGGTTGAGGGAGGACGGACAGATCAACCGGATAATAGATAACAGGACAGACAGAAAGAAAGAGGGGGGTGCAATTTAGGAGAATATTTGAGAACATGCAGTGGGGAATTGGAATGGGTTTGGGGGAACAGACAGATGGATATATGTGTGGCGGATAGGGAAAGATGTCAAATCCAGGAGGCAGTTTCTATAGTAACCATGCCTCGGTTCCTTACTGGGGAAAGCGATTTCACCCTGGACAGATGGCAGGTTTAAGTGTCATTTGCAAGATAACAACCATGATCTGTAGTGCTCAGCTAACTCAGCTCTGCCCTACGTCTTGGACAATCCGCCCAGGCTGGTTCCAGCTTCAAATATCAGTCAGTCCTCTGCCTATTATCAACGGCTGAACGGTTTCAGTTAGGGAGTAAAGTAGTACATTTTCCTCGGCAAAACATTTTTTTTAAATGATACTGGCGTTTATATGAATAATTTCCGTTATTAAAAGGGCTCTCTCTCTTTTGTGGGAAGGTGTCAAGGCACCAGGAGAAATGGCTGAGTCTGTCAAAAATGCAATTTCCCCCCTGCTCCCCGCGCTCGTTGCAAATCTGTATTTGAAACAAGTTTGAGGGCCCAATTCTAACGCTGCCCTCAGTAATAACGTTTGACCCGACCCGCCACCTCTCCCCGCGACCCCCAAATTAATAAGAGCATCGGCTGTGTCCCTCTTAACAGCAGCCCCGGAATATGACTCCGCTGTGACAGGAAATCCGTGTGGATTTGTATCAAACTTTGCCAATGTGCTTTTTAATTGAAAAAAAAATCCAAAGCGGTTGATGAATTTGATCAGATTCTCCTGAGGATTCTTTGGCTGCAATTTCCGGGTCTGCAAGTAGCGCTCTCAACCGGAGAGTGTGCCCTGTCACTGCACTCAATGATAGGCCCTCCCTCTTATCCATCTAACAGTCGAAGTACCTCCATGAAAAAACACCAGTTCATTCAAATGATTGCAGATTACAATTTATTGAGCTTCGGGGAAAACGAATGTTCTAGACCCGCCCGCCCCCCCCCCCCCCCCCCCGCATTTGGTTACTCTTCCCTGGTCAGAAAGAACGGTACAAAATGCAGTCTACAGATCTGATACTCGCAAACACAGAACACCAGTTTCAATTGCCACTTCGACTGGATATTGTTTGTTATAAACAAGTGTTTGCCTGTATTTAATACATTAGCTGGGCAAACAGAGGAGATTAAAGTGCAGTGGTTCACTGTCCAGTTGTAATCTGTGTGCTGATATACCTCATGGATCCTACAGAGCAGATGCTTTGTGAAGCTCAGAAGGTTTGATAAAATAAGCTTGGGTTTTAGTGAGAACAGATATCCAATGACTATTGCTGGGAATGGAATTCAAACTATACAGTTTACTTGGTCTGGGTAGCGGGGCAGCTAAACAAGTGTTCATTCGCTCATCGAAATATGGAAGATTCCTGGGGAAGCTGTCCCTTTGAAAGAAGGTTTGAATATGCATAAACTCCTCCCGCGCCGAAATCTCTGACCACGAGCAGGTGGCAGCATGTAGAAAAAGTTGTTGGGAAATTGGAGTTATTGGCAGGAGGGGGAGGTAGGTTTCTGTGAGGAGCTGTTTAATTCAAAAGGGTTCAAGCTGAAATCCGGCAGAGTGCGATCGATGTGGATCTCTGGTTTATTGGCCAGATCAAATCAGAGCTGCTCCAAATTGCATTCTCTTTTCCACTTAAAGCGAGGATGTCCACTGACAGCCTTTCTCTCTCACACAAAAACACACGCACTTATTAACAGTCCTACTGTGCCTCCCTCTGAATCTTGGGTTAGCTATTTTTCTGGATAGTAACTTTCTTCAGTGGATTAAAAATATCGACCCAGAGCACCAAATAAATCGCAGCAGAAGGAACACCTTCTCCAAGCCGGAGAATACACTCCTGTGCAATTTCCCCCACTCAGTTAGGTATTCACAGGAATGCCCCTTTGGAAGGACGTGCGCGCCCCAATTTTGAGAAGGGGTGTGTAGTTAATTCCTGAGTAACACTTTCTAGAGGATAGACATGTAAGCAGCAACTCATTCGATCCTGACTCCTGCTAGTTGTACCTATACACCACCGTGTTCAAGATATCGAGGCATTTTATTTAACTGCTCCTCTATCGAACGAAAGACGGTGTCAATCCACTCCTGCCTTATTTGACCTCAATTTATTGAACAGAATTTGCACCTCAAAGCCGGGAATTCACAAATGTCTGGACGAGGTTAACCTCATTGCGAGTTCACTAGTGCTGCTCCAGGGTGAAGTGGTTCGGTCAGGGAAAGGTGTCAATTATGTATTTCACATGGTCCCTGTTCCTGCTCTGGGCTGCACAGGTAGCAATATGGCCAATAAATGGTTGAGAAAGAAACCGTCACCAGGGCGGGGAGGGAAAATACATTTGTCACCAATCTGCACATTGCAGACGCCATCTGAACAAGATGTGGCTTTCCTGTGTATTTTGGAATTCATTTTATTCTGATTCACACAGAAAGCTGCTTTTCCAGCGATTCCTTTTGTGAATGTGCCAAATTTGCATTCACTTTATAACAAGAAAGATGCTGGGAGCAGAAATGCAAATAAAAAATGGATCGAATTCCTCAGGGTTGTTGTGGCCGGAGGCCCGAGGCTCACACTCGCTATCTACGATGACAGATGCTCTTTAACCTCATTGCTTTCCGCCTGAAGTGTGTTGGTATTGATCGATTGCCTGTCCTCTCTCCCCCCCCCCCCCCCCTCCCCTCCTCCCTTTGCATTTCACCAACTACTGAGGGTGATCTTTGGCCCTCCACCTTTGGAGGGAGGATGGAGTGTGGGTGGGGTGGGTGACTTGTCCCTGTCACCTCTGGGTACTTCTCCACCTCTTGTGGCAAAGGAGCCGAATGTTTCAGTGATCCTTGCGGCTGTTCAGCCCTGAGGGCTCATTGACCGGCCGCTCAATGGAGTTGACGACGGGACAGGCTGTCATCTCCTTCACATAAGATGAAATATATGTGTATATATATATATATATAATAGCAATGTCAGCAAGTTTCCCTGATCAGAGAACGAACGTGGGCCTTTTGGGCTCTCATGTTTTCTGCATTGCTGAAGGGCAGTCTTCAATTATCAAACACAAACCACTGACTCCAACTCGTAATAAAGTTCATCACACGGCGCAGGAACCATCCGCATCCAGATCATATGACAAGGAAAGAAATCGTCTGAATATTGCCATCGAATGAACAGAGATTTGGCCTGTTCTGCTGATCTAATGGTTAACGATTAACCGGCGATTAACTGAGGGGAAAGTCAATCGCAGCCGTGACATCAATGTTATTGAGGTGACTGGCGAGGGTAAATTGGAGTGCAGACAGGAGGCAGCAAGTTTCTTGTGAGGTTTTCTGCTCAGCGCTGAGGGGAGGCGCACTGAGGAGGCCTGTGTGTGTGTGTGGAGAGAAGATTTGGAGGGAAGCTTGTGAGCTTAATTATTCTCCCGCTTTGTTCCAGTGATAGCAAAGGGGCAAGGAATGCCTGTTGTAGTTACTGCAGAATGCGTGTTGTTGGGGGTGGTACAGTTCAATGCAGAGGAACACAGTCTTGTTGGCTTAGCGCTGCTGCCTTATGCAATCCAGTCAACCAATAAATAACCATTCAAATCAAATATTGCAAAAGTCATTGGATCAATTGCACATGGTTAAAACCTATAGATTTGAAGTAAGTTAAGGATTTAAAAAAAACATGGTGACATCACATCGGGGAGATGGAGGGAGCTCGATTGGCCAAGGCTCTTATATTTATTGCATGTGTTTTTCTACATGTTGTGAGTGAGACAGGGGGAAATTGGGATAAATGGCGGGGGGGAGAGGGGAGGGGGGGGGGGATGAGAATTGTACACCGAACAAGGCACAGAAAGGGTAAAGCAACTATTTCTTCAAGCTTCATTTGTATGGTATTTATGTTGATGCAAAGTAGTTTTGCTTGCTGTCGAATGCAAGTGTGCATTAAAATTCAGCAGATCACCAGGTACTCTTAAATAATGAAGCGTGACAGCCTCTCCAGGAGGCTATCTCACATCACTTTGACTTCCCACTTCCCATACTGGTGCTGTTTAAAATTTGAGAGCCTGTTCCACAAACCAGTTCTCTGCATTTATATTACTAGCCCCAGCTCTCGACCTTTGACAGCAAGATCTTAAATTAGGAGATAAATTGGATCTACCAGGATTTGGTACTGATAAATGCACACGCTGGACCAGGTCTCCTGAATCCAACCTGAGTGCGATTTTAATTTTCCCAAGGATCTGCTTCAATTCAGTTCAAATTCCCAAAGAACACATAAGGTTAGCATTGCCTTCAGCAATTTTAATGAATACAATACACAAAATACAAGAACATGTTCGGAGAAACACCCCAACGCATTATTTCACACATTTGGTGCTAATATGAGTTTAAGAGACCAAGGAGAAGTGACAATGATTTATCGTTTTGTTTATTAAGGGTCCGAAGAAATCATGAATAATAATGCGTGGCTCACTCTGCACCTGCAGAACCAAATCAAAAAGGGAGCATTTTATTTCAAGTTCACCAGGCATCTCAGTGAATAAATAGTACAAGAGAGTTTGTGCTTCAGAGCATTATGAAGCAGCTCGTGGGAGATATATCTCTGGAGCATAGAAAGATTGAGCAGAAGGACAGAGGGCTTCATATTTCACCAGGGCACTTTCAGAATTTGAATTCAATTTTAAAAATCTGGAATCAATAACCTGCCCTCAGTAAAAGTGATCATGAAACTGATGGCTTGTCATTCAAAATCCAACTGATTCATTAATCTGCTTTAGGGGATGAACCCTGTTGCCCTTCCCTGATCTGGCCTGTGTGCCAGTCCAGTCCCGCACTAATATCTTTGACTCTTAATCTCCCTCTGAATTTTTTTTAATTAAAAAATATATATATATTTATTAAAGTTTTTTAACACAATTTCCCTCTGAATTGACCTATCAAACCATTCGGTTGTATCAAATTGGGCAAAGAATAGACTACAGCAGTTCACAAGGGCCACTATCAACATCTCAGGCCAACGAGAAATGGCCAATAAATGTTTGCCGTGGCAAACTGACATACTACAACAGAGTTATGCAGCTAGGCTTGTCCAAGAGTAGTACCTGAGGAGGCTCAGACTGACTAGGAATGGCTGCATTTAAGATGTTCTGCCTGGTTCATAAAGACCTTCAAAGAAGTCAGCCATTTGCAGTGCACCATACAGTGTCAATGGAAGCCACTACTCCTCTGTAAACACATTGTGTGACACGCACTATCTCCATTATAACATTAGATTTTTCAATATCCTTAATTTTCTTCCCCACTTCTTTCCTCCTCTGTCAAAGGTACAGACTCATGCTGAATTATGTTTCGGAAATTTGAATGTAAATCTTGCCACAGTTGCAGATGCCCCTATGAGGAGGCAAGGGGCACGGTTGAAAAGCCAGGGCCTTCATGAATAACCTCAGATGGTACAGGAATTGAACCCATGCAGTTGTCATTGCGCCACATCACCAACCAGCTGACCATCCAACTGAGCTAACCAACGAAAAGTACTATTGGCCCCCCAACAGCTCACCCAAGTGATTGCTGTGCAAGCGTAAACCTGAACAGTAAATGTTAGCAGGGTGCTTAACAGTGGAGAGCATCAGAATGGGGCTTGATCTCATACACGTATGCACACTTTCCAGCAGGCTTAACTGGCCAAAATCAGGAGAAGAAAACCTGGTTGGCTTTCTTCCCCTCTGACTCAGAGGTGGAGAGATCTGTTGTGGCATCTCGCTGGCTGATATCAATTAACGTATGGTTGGCGCAGTGGGTTAGCCCTTTGCCTCATGGCGCCGAGGTCCCAGGTTCAATCCCAGCTCTGGGTCACTGTCGATGTGGAGTTTGCACATTCTCCCCGTGTTTGCATGGGTTTCGCCCCCACAACCCAAAGATGTGCAGGCTAGGTGGATTGGCCACGCTAAATTGCCCCTTAATTGGAAAAAATGAATTGGGTACTCCGAAAAAAAAAATGTTTTAATTAACATATGGAGTGAACTTGCACTTTTTCTCTCTTATATTCTGAAGGGTAAACAAAATACTGTAGGGGCAATAAATTCTCATTCTTTCCCTTCATGGGATCCCCATACAATGCCTTCCCTAAACACTATTGACATGGGTAAGGAAGGAAAAGAAGGACAAGCTTTGTGACCAATTTCAGAAAAAATGGTGGGACATCCTTTCCAACTCCAGAAGGCAATCGAGCAAATGGCAAGTGTCCATGGTTATCCATGACACATCACTGAGCAAACGCAAATGACACATCCCTCGTTTGCCCAAATGTTCTCCACCAGCAAAATAAATGACATACTACAGCATTTCCATATCTACCATATTCATAAGAAAACTGTTGTGGATAGCTTCAACCCTTTGAAAAAATAAACCCTTGTTTATTTTTTCAATAAAAACTACTTTTTCAATAAAAGCTGAGATGATAAAATGAGCAGCAATGTACATAATTGTTGCCACTGATTTTGCCATCATTTACAGACTAAAGCATTTTGCACGATGCTTCATCCATATCACCAAGCCCCTTTTGGAGACTTTCTCGGTGAGCTCCATGTGTTCTTGCAGCATGAAGATGTGTGCTCGCAGGCATTCAGGAAAATGTCACAACTCTATAGAGTGCAATTATAAAGGAAAACTCTCACTTTGAGTTTGAAGCCTTGCTGGAGGCTGGCATAAGACTGCTTCTGAATTGCACTGGGCTTCTCTCCCCAGTGATTCTGTTTGCTATTCACTTCACACAACAAAACAGGGTCCATTTTTCTTGCATATTCATTCATGAGGGGCTGCTGCTTGCATGCTGTTAACTTGCTGATGACAGCTTAATAAGGTCCTCACTTTGTGTTTCACCCCAATGAGCTTGTCAGGCTTTGTGTAGCAGGCTAACCTTTCCCTTTTTTCTCCAAAGGAAGGGGCAGTTGTGTCACTATTATTTAGAAGAATGAAGAACTTTTGAGAGACGGGCTGTGACAGATTGCACTGAGGTTGTCACACAAATCAAAACCTACAAAATTCTGATTTTCATTATTAAAAACATTGGTGGACTCTTTAGCCTAGAAATAAAAATAATGAAGCAGATTACAATAAATAATTACCTTTAACAGTTCGAACGGTGCAGTATGTAAATTCAGTGGTTTTGATTCTATAGGTCATTTCCCTTATTCAAACATGATTAGGTATTGTTTTCAGAAACAAACAGGAATGATGTAAAGAAGCACAAATCGATTTAAAAAGTAATTTTTGCCGGCAAAATGTTGCTCTCTTTGTTCTATGTGACAGTGGACAAAGTACTGTCCTGATTGCAAAAATAAGTTTGTCTTAAAATGATTGGAAATAGACAGCAAACAGTGTACAATCTGGAATCTCAGCAATCAGGCTGAAAATAATTTATTTAAAAAGAGAGATGACAAGGATATACATAATGGGGGAAAAAGTTAAATTGTCGTTTGTAGATAAACGACTTGGGAAATGTAGAGTAAAACAATTTTTAAAAATTTAATTTGTTCTTTAATGATCTGAGGTAATCTTATTCAGTTAAAATCTTGATTTATACACAGGATATAAGCAGTTCTTGAGTTCCTCAAAATTTTACTTTTTGTCTTTAATCAATTTATTCCCCTATTTGGTTCCGACAGACTATATACTGATGTTAATGGACTATTTTTGCAGCACACTTGAAACTTTTGATCAAGTGTTTCTTTTCCTCTAACTATGATAGGTCTTGTGTAGAATTTACCATAAATGTGAGTTTTTTGAGACACTAAGATAAATTGTGTACAAATCTCCAATAATAGTCCTAGGTTGCACTCCATTTTATACAAAGGTAAACGTGTAGAAATGTTAATGATTGGGGGTTGGGTGCTGCACTTGAGTGAAAAGCACAGATTGCTCATGATTTACCACAAACCATCAAGTTGTCAGTTTAACATCTCAAGATCCTGTAAGGAAACTGGTTTTGATAATTAAAATGTCACATTGATGAAGTAAGTAGTTCTAAGGTTGGGGCTGAGGTACATATTAGGGTTGTGCAAAGGAAATTTTAATCTGCATGGAACCGTAGATCAGCCATGATCTTATTAAATGGCGGAGGGATGAATGGTCTCCGTCTGTTCCTATTTCTTACAGTCTTTTCAATAAATTGACTCCATTATTGGCTCTAATTTTAATGAAAACAGTAGGGGAAAATACTGCCATCCCTCACTGGCTTACTTAAAACTGACCATGCCTCAGAATAATTTGTCAGATGGCTAATATTCCTAATTCTTTTATGGAGCAACTGAATTATGGAACGGTTAAAGAGCAACATTACAATTACATGGGATCAAGTTTAACTGTTCCACCCATTGTACAGAACATCTGATTTTCTTTTACACTGACAGCCATTGCTCCTTTCAGTTCAACGCAAGCCTTATGATTTGTTAGTGATAATCCTTTGATCTGATGAATTTTTATTTTATCTTTAAAGACTTAATAATAATAATAATCTTTATTATTGTCACAAGTAGGCTTACATTAACACTGCAATGAAGTTGCTGCGTAAATCCCCTCGTTGCCACACTCCGGCGCCTGTTTGGGTACACAGAGAGAATTCAGCATGTCCAAATTACCTAACAGCACGTCTTTCGGGACTTGTGGGAGGAAACTGGAGCACCTGGAGGAATCCCACGCAGACACAGGGAGAACGTGCAGACTCTGCACAGGCAGTGACCCAAGCCGGGAATTGAATCTGGGATCCTGACGCTGTGAAACAACAGTGCTAACAACAATGCCACCGTGCCGCCCTTAGCTACTAATGTGACAGCGCATGCCATAAGGCAAAAATTATACTTAATCATAGGTCTGTATGAAATTACGAAGGCAGCACGGTGGCACAGTGGTTAGCACTGCTGTCTCACAGCGCCGAGGTCCCAGGTTTGATCCTGGCTCTCAGTCACTGTCCGTGTAGAGTTTGCACATTCTCCCCGTGTTTGCATGGGTTTCACCCCCACAACTCAAAGATGTGCAGGCAAGGTGGATTGGTCACGTTAAATTGCCCCTTGGAAAAAAATGAATTGGGTGCTCTAAAATTAAATTGCGTCTTTCCAGGAAATCCAGTCCTGCCACTTCAATTTAATGAAGACATTTCGTTAACATTTATTATTACTACAGTGACAAATGTTCACATTTAGCAGCACTTTATGACATAAGCACGTTAGCAAACAGGTTCCAGTTTACCCAGTGAGTGGGTAAGAATGTGCAATTCACTACCTCAAAAAGGAGTTGATGTGAATAGCATGGGTGCATTTAAGGGACAGCTACATGAACAGATGAGGAAAAAAGGAATCAAAGTTTCTAAAGGTAAATGAAGTAAAGGGGAAACTGACTCATGTGCGGCACGGTAGCATAGTGGTCAGCACTGTTGTTTCACAGCGCCAGGGTCCCAGGTTCGATTCCCGCCTTGGATCACTGTCTGTGCGGAGTCTGCACCTTTTCCCCGTGTCTGCGTGGGTTTCCTCCGGGTGCTCCAGTTTCCTCCCACAAGTCCCAAAAGACGTGCTGTTAGATGAATTGGACATTCTGAATTCTCCCTCAGTGTACCCAAACAGGTGCCGGAATGTGGTGACTAGGGGCTTTTCACAGTAACTTCATTGCAGTGTTAATGTGAGCCTACTTGTGAAAATAAAGTTTATCAAACAAACTATGGCGGGGCAGCACGGTGGCACAGTGGGTTAGCCCTGCTGCCTCACGGCGCCGAGGTCCTAGGTTCGATCCCAGCTCTGGGTCACTGTCCGTGTGGAGTTTGCACATTCTCCCCGTGTTTGCGTGGGTTTCGCCCCCACAATCCAAAAGACGTGCAGGGTAGGTGGATTGGCCATGCTAAATTGCCCCTTAATTGGAAAAAAATGAATTGGGTACTCTAAATTTGTATTAAAAAAGGAAAAAAAAAACTATGGCACCTGGGCCAATGGATTAGATTCTGTGCTGTAAAGATTGATCAAATATGGTGCAAAAGGCCCCAGGTATCATGTTTTGATTATCCGTTAATTGTGTTGCAGCAATATTACCAGGACTAGTCTGTTTTGTCTACACATCAACTTTGATGAAACAACTTAACATGCTGTTCCCCCCCCCACTTCCCAATCATTCTATTCTGCAGCTATATGGTTATTGTTACCAGGACAGCAATAACATCGCAGACACATTGACCACTATCACAGAACTCGGATCTCCATTAGAGATGATTCAACTTCTGCAGACTTCATGGGAGGAGCGATTCCGAGTGAGTACTGAGGGTCTCCGGAACTTTGAGTGGGAAGATGGCCGGAGGGGGAGGGGGGGGGGGGGTGGGGATTGAAAACATGCTGGAAAGAATGGAAAGGAAATATCTCGGCCACAAAAGAACGTTGTTTCCAAAACTATTCTCTGCGATTTTAAATCCTGCTTGGTAAACAAGGTGGCCTTTTTAAATCTTCTAATTAGTCAGGAGCTTGTTGGTCAAACTAAACTATTTTAATCTGATTAAGCATAATGAGATAATCTCTCTTGTCTTTTGTTTAGAATTCTTGGATTTAACATTCCAATTAGCATAACATTTAAAATAATAGCAATGCTCTTTTGTATCTTCTTCCATGTATCTTTCAATGCATATTTTTAACTGCTGTACTTCCTATTATTGTCAGAGGCTCAGAATCTCAAATGTTGTGGTAAAGCATCCCCAAAGAGACGAGCCTCAAACACAACAGGCACTTTGAGGAGGGACAGGCAGTGTGTGTGACACTTCCATTTTGCTTTTGCCATGAATAACATCTGTTATATTTATTTCCTTTCCTCTTGCCTAATGTGTTTCATCATCAAATACATTTTTGACATTTTTCGAGAAAATAAAACAAAGCTAAATTTAATTTTTTTCCCTTTTTTAAAGCAAAAAATGCTCTTTTTCTTGTTACTTTCTCCCCAACTTAAGCTTTCTGTATTCTCAGTCGGGATGGTAAGTCCATACAGTGTATAGGCATTGCGATTGATATTGTCAATTGTGCCCTTCAGTCTCCCTCTGGTAGGCACCCTTTACTGCTGCAGGAGGCCACAGCTATTGATAGGAATTTTCTTTATCTGCCACCACCAGAAGGCTTCTTTCTGAGAGATTTGTCTCCTGGAAGATTTTAAAAGCAAATGTGAGCCGTTTTGTTCAAAGATTCAGTGCTCTCGTGAAATATTTTTTTAGTAATATTTTAACAAAATGGAAGAGCTCTCTCTGACTAGGTCACAAAGGATTTTCTGCATTTCTTTTTTAAAGTAGTTAACTGTAAATTTCTACAGCAGTTTGTTTTCTTCAAATCCCTTCTTTGATGCTAATTACTTTGTTTCCCACGCGCGTTACGTAGAATGAACTACAAGGTGCCAAACAAATCAAAATGACACCACTGTCGGGGCAGCACGGTGGCGCAGTTGTTAGCACAGCTGCCTCACGGCGCCGAGGTCCCAGGTTCGATCCCGGCTCTGGGTCACTGTCCATGTGGAGTTTGCACATTCTCCCCGTGTTTGCATGGGTTTCACCCCCACAACACAAAGATCTGCAGGGTAGGTAGATTGGCCACGCTAAATTGCCCTTAATTGGAAAAAATGAATTGGGTACTCTAAATTTATTAAGAATTTTTTTTTTTTTTTTTTAAAATGACACCACTGTCTTAGATTCATTAAATGTGTCTTCTTTTGTGTGATGTAAACATAGTGAACTTCCAGGGCGGCATGCGGTGCAGTGGTTAGCACTGGGACTGCGGCGCTGAGCACACGGGTTTGAATCCCGGCCCTGGGTCACTGTCCGTGTGGAGTTTGCACATTCTCCCCGTGTCAAGAGTGGGTTTCACCCCCACAACCCAAAGATGTGCAGGATAGGTGGATTGGCCACGCTAAATTGCCCTTTAATTGGGGGGAATGTGCAAACTCTAAATTTATAAAAAGAAACATACTGAACTTCCCTCTATTACAGTGCCATGCTGAATTTGGTATTTGACATAGAGCTGTGATGTAAAAACACTGTTTGGGATGGTGCTATTACAGAGCAGTGCATCTCAGGTTCAATTTTCAGCCTTTGCCAAGTTAACTAATCTTAGCCAGGGCAACAGTTAGGGTTCCTGATTAGAGAGAGAGAAATCAGTCAGTCTTGCTTTTGATTGTCTCCCGATGCAGACATAAATTTCAAGCGAAGACAGAATTGGACTTGGCTGCATGTCCTACATAGTTGAATACATTCATATTTAAAGAGTAATCAGTTGGGTGAGATACAGATTGGTTCCAGAGAAATGTGTCCTTCTGGACCATGCTTCCATTCTGCAATGGCATTGGTGGAACTGCATTGCAGCAAGAGGCATTATTGGCAGCAAGAGAGAGAAATCAAAACAGAACGGATAGGGACCTGAAAGCACATCAAATTAAGATGTAGGCTCAGCAATATTAGCCAGTTAGTCTTTATTTATAAACAATTTCAGTGCAATCCCTCCTTATACATCTATTAACAAATTAAGAACAAGTGAAGCTGTATTTCACTGAGCTCTGTCTTTTTGGAGCTTTCTCTATAAAACCTGAAGCATGTTGTATTAAGTCTACGTTGTGCTCTTTTCATTGCAGATATGTTTGAGTTTGATACGCTTATTACACTATTTGGCCCATTCACCTCTTGGCTCAGTGACATTGTTGGACTTCCGTCCTCGCCAATTCGTTATTGTGGATGGTGAACTAAAAGTGACGGATTTGGATGATGCCAGCATCAATGAAACACCCTGCTCAAGAAATGGTGACTGTTTTATGGAGTTTCCTGCTCGGAATTTCACCTTAACCTGCTCCTTGGAGGGTAGATGCCAAAGCATGAACGAGAAGCGGAATCTTTACAATGCATACAGGTAATCGCTTCTTTCACTGCTGAACGTGTCCGAAGAGCTCAGATTGCAACCACTGGCTATTGTCTGAAACCAACTGTTCATCAGTTTCATCACCAAGCAAAATTGCCTTGAAACTGCATTCCACTTAGCAAAGAACACACGTGTCATTAACTTCGTTCTTTGGTTCTTAGAAGGGATAATATGTCCAAACATGGTACTGTCTGATATGCACTCAGTGTTTATTATGACAAGAGAGGAAAAGCAATGAATAGTGAGAGAATTTGCAATGATCCCAATGTTTTTGCACTGTTCAGTCATAATCTAGGCAACAACAAATACCCACATACAAACACCATATCATACTAATCTTTACAGATAGGTGTGATTGCTCCATTCAATTCCTTTCAGAAGCATGCAGTCTGAGCAAAACATCATTTAGCCACTAACACGAGCCTTGCTATAAGAAAGATATGAGACGTTACAGAACAAAAACATGGCTCTGCAAGATTCTGTGGAATCTGTGTGTTGAACTCACATGTGATATGTAAAACATCGACATGCATCTTTTATACCTTAGAAACTGCTGCCAAATGCATTGCCACAAAACTACTGCAGAAATGGCAAATGATATTTGGAGATTGGGGAAGGACGGATTTTAAGCCGGCATTTGCAACACCGGCGGAAAATCCCACAAAATCGCAGGTGCAAGAATCTCGCTCGCGAGATCTCGTTCTCTGATTTTCCCTGCTTCCTCTGGTGGCAGGGTCATTCTGGATGGGAACTTTCTTTTAATATATTTGAATAAATTTAAATGTATTTAAAGGGCTTCCCCATCATATGTTCCCCTCGGATAGGGAATTCCCCCTTGGTCGATGTGACGTCACGTCAGCAAGGTTTACAACAACGTCTGCAAAACGTGAAGCTGTCAAGGGAAACCTACCAGGGACGCAAAGGTAAGTATAGCCCGGGGGGGGGGGGGGGGGGGGGCATGCCCGGGCAGTGCTCTGTCACTGTGAGAGGTTGGCAATGCCAGAGGGCTGTGCCAGGGATGAGCACTTTGGGAAGCCCTATTGGAGGGGTTCTCCTTATGTGAAGGGGGCACCCCGATGCTTGTGTGGTGGAGGCGGTTGACCCGATGCTTGTGGAGAGGGGAGGGCTGCCACAATGCTCGTGTTGGGGGGAGTTGCTGTTATACCTGGCAAGGGCTTGATGGGGTGGGAACAACTAACGCCCACTCTTGATTCATCTTTAAAAGGAGATGTGAGGGGGCCAGCATGGCCGCAAGGTTCGGGATAAACTTGCCGTAATAGTTAATAAGTTCTAAAAATGAACAAAGCTCTGTGGCATCCATTGTGTTGGGGGCCTGCTGAATGGTGCGCTCCACCCAGTAACTGAGGTAGACCACCTCTCTTGCATGGAAGACACATTTCGCCCACTGCAAGTGGACACCAGACTCAGAGAACCGTTTCAGCACGGCCTCAAGGTTTTCCAGATGTTCTTGTTTGGATGCTTCCGTGACCTGTACGTCTTCTAAGCAGACTGCCACACACGGCAACTCTCAGGATGGTCTCCATTACTCGTTGAAATATAGCACAGGCAGAAGACACACCAAAAGGCATCCAGGTGTATTTGTAATATCCTTTGTGTATTGATTGTAACATATTTCTGGGAGGCTGCGTCCAACTCAAGCCATAAATATGCGTGGCCTATATCGAGTTTAGTGAATGAGTGTGTACCCGCCAACTTTGCGTAAGGACCTTCAATGCAAGGCATGGGATATCGATCTAATCTTGAAGCCGTATTCACTGTCCGTTTATAGTCCCCGCATACCAGACTGTCTTGCCCGGTTTGAACACCAGCACCACCAGCGCTGCCCAATCCATTAAATAATACGGGCCTGATGATATCCAGAGTCTCCAGCCGACTGAGTTCAGTTTCCACTTTTTCTAACGACGCATAGTATTTCTGGCCTCGCCCAGAAATACTGGGGTTGAGCTCCGCTATTTTTCCCAGTCTGTGTTGAAATATTTTGGGATACATGCCCAGCACTTCGTTTAGGCCATCAGATCCCACCTGGAGGATGCATTGCCAATTTAGTTGTAGGTGGCTCAACCAATCATGGCCCATCAAGCTGGGGCCTTGTCCCCTGACCACAATCAGCGGGAGGCGCACCGATTGGTGACCATAAATCTCTGGAGTCATGGGGGTACCTGCAAAGTTCAATGCCTCACCAATGTAGATGGTCAACTCTGCCTTGGTATCTGTCAGGTCCAAATCCTGTATTCCGTGTTTAATGCGGTCAAACACACTCTGTCTCATAACAGAAACCACCGTGCCAGTGTCCTGTTCTATGTCCAGCAAATGCCCGTTCACCTGCACCGTAATCCTTATGAGGGCCACCCAGGACATCTTTGTGGTCTTATAAAACTGGCAAGGGACACTTGCCAGGGTGCCAGGCTGCATTTTTTCCATGCTGGGGATCGGGTCCAGGGGTGCTCTGTGCAGAGGGACTGAGGACCCCCTATTGGTCAGTTGGGGCTTTGGGAGAAGGGTTGGGAAATGGTGCCCTGATTTCTCCCTGCACTGAGGAGATCGGGTGAGCGGAGCTCCTCTGTGCAGGAAACGGGACTAATTGCAGCCTCGCCGGGGAGTTCCCCGCTGAGGCCCCGAATATAACCAGAGTCCTGGTAGATAGCGTGGTGTTTCTCTGCGCTGCGAAACACCCGGCTAAACGCGCTCATCCCGGACTCTGTTCCAATTCGGTTAGATCGTGCCCCTCAGGTGGATGATTTGATCATTTACTTTACCACTCTCTGCGGAAACCTGCTTTCTGCTAATTTGTTATGTTTCCTACATTATAATGGGTCGAAAGTACTTCATTGGTTTTAAGTTGCTTTGGGATATCTTGCTGTCATGAAAGAATCGTCTTCTAATTTTCAACATTTCTGTGGAAATCCTTGCACGGTACTAAAGCATCTGTTTAGTCCAAAACAACTTGACAGTGCTGAAGCCCAATAATTGTTTTATTTGGTTTTAGTATTTTGATTGATCTTGCTGCATGCCATTGTCATCATTGGTCCAATTTTCAACTCCTACCCACCTACCTATTTCTCACTGAAAAATAGGCAGAGGACAATAAGAAGTAGAAACATACCTTGGTCAGGTACAATCTTCAGGCAGGCTTGAAAATGGGAGAGCAGCTTGACCACCTTAAACAGGTGGAATGCAACTTAAATATGCAAATCAGTGTCTTGCCCTGGTTGTAGAGGTTTGCGTTCATCTTTTCAGATACAAACAGAATGAGTGTGCACATCGCCTCACACACACACATTTGAACGTTTCAGCAGTTGAGCTGTCTAACCAGTGGTCCTTAAGGGGATCCTTAACGGACCCAGGAAACTTTTAATTTGTTTGGTGGGGCCAAGAGGAGCAATGTGCTTTCTGGTTCTGAAACAGAAAAGTCACTGATGGGCTGCCTCTTAACATTGGCAGTGTGGTGCGGTATAGAAACCACCCAGTTTTTAATTCCAATGAATTCAGGGGAAATTGAAATCGAGTAGTTTCCATGAGGTTGGCCGATGCACAAAGCCAGTGTTACACTGCGATGGGAGGATCGAAAATCTACATCCTTGTTTTTGTTTTTTACCCCTTCGTATGCTCTTGTGAAACATCAGGGAGAGGATACTCTCAGCTTTGCTAACTTCTTTGAAATTTAACAGAGTACAAAAAGAAAAGATAAAGTAGTGGATCGGGGATGGGGAATTGCTTTTTAGTAATAGTGTGAAGCGAGTGACAGCGAATCAGCAGCTTACATCCACCCAAGTTACTTCAGTGGAAAAAAAAGATAATTTGGAGAACAATCTGCCAACTTTTAATTGTCCCTTTTCCAATTTTACCTCAGATTAATTTTAAAACCACTTATATATAATGTAGCATTAAAAGGGTATTTTGTGAATAAGATTTATGGAACTGATCAGTAAAATAGCGAGGGTGAAATTCAACTTCATTGAGGCACAAAATGGGCCCAAGTGGATTGGTCATTCATTCTGTATCGCTCTTGACCTCCCTTTCCACTGACTTCATTCCATGTATTTTGTGCCTCTGCCAAAGTTGAATTTCACACCCAATGCCTCTATCTCACATCCGTGACCAAGCCTAATTCCTAGCTTTTAGCTAAAATTATTATCATGATAATAGGGTGCAAGAATCATTCGTAAGGAATGCAGAGTGGCATTGGCAGATGACTGCATGAAAGTTAGTTGACTGACCTTTAGACTTGAGATCTGAAGTAGGAGGGAAAGAAAAATAATAAATCTCTTATCTGTCAAAAAGGTGTTTAACACAGCTTAATATTTGCTCCCATTTCAGGTTCTTCTTTACCTATCTCTTGCCACACAGTGCCCCATCAAGTCTCCGGTCACTGCTGGATACTGTAGTGAATGCTACAGGTATGAAAATGACATGTTTATTACACTGGCTTCATTCTGTCTGAAGATTTTGGTTTACATATTTCTAGCAATAGTCTGACAAGTATAGAACTAGAATCCTGATATTACAATAGATTAGGATAGAAGCTGCAATTCACTGGAGTACTTAAAATCAAATTGGCTTGCCAATCCTGATGAAACAGTCAAATGTATTAGATACGTTTCATTCATTGATACATGCACTTAATCACATGGACCCTCTTGCCAGGATTTTCCAGGATTAAGAGAGGGCGTGCAGAAGAGGCTGACGATAGACAAGCAAAGGACTTGGAGATTGTGCAGGTGTAGTAGGAGCTAGCGCAGTCCCCAGAAATAGGCAGGAGGCAGGAGTGAGACCATGGAGTGATTTGAGCACAAAACCACAAATTTTAAATCTGAGGTACTGGGGAGTAATAGTTAATCTTAGTCAATAAGGAACTAATTAGTACAGGAAGCAAACACCCACAGTTATCTGTCAGAGAATGCGACTCATGCCTTTGATTGCAGGTGTTTCAATGGTGTGGGAGCGGCAGAAAGCTGGGCCAGAATTCTCCGGTCGTTGAGATTCAGTTTTTCCGCTGACGGCAGGTTTCGTGGAGGGATGGGGTTCTTTCAATGGGAAATCCCATTGACAAGCGGCGGGAGGATAGAATCCTATCGCCAGCTAACGGTACACGGCCGAGAAACACGCAGCTGGGGGATCGGAGAATCCCGCCACTGGTTTGAGGAAACAAGTCAGTGAATTCACAGGCCTGTTTAGGCAGCAGAATTTACCAATTCGAGAAATATAATCAATTGAAAATTATAGTAATTAATTGCTTTGTGTGGTTTTACAAACATATCTTTACACAAAGAACAAGCAAATAATTGTGATGAAAGATCGAACTTCCAACAATTTAAATGGATATTTTACTGGACAGTTTGCTTATTTAGTAAGTTCCAAATGTCATATTTCAGAAACCATATCCTCTGAATTGCTTAGACCGTCAATTTTAAGGGCAGCACGGTGGCGCAGTGGGTTAGCCCTGCTGCCTCACGGCGCCGAGGTCCCGGGTTCGATCCCGGCTCTGGGTCACTGTCCGTGTGGAGTTTGCACATTCTCCCCATGTTTGCGTGGGTTTCGTCCCCACAACCCAAAATGTGCAGGGTAGGTGGATTGGCCACGCTAAATTGTCCCTTAATTGGAAAAAATGAATTTGGGTACTCTAAATTTATTTTTTTTTAATAAAAAAAATTCTAAGCATCAATTTTAGGATAGTGCAGCCTGCAATATGAGAGATGGATTGTAATAGGGAAGATTATTCTCCCAGCAAACACATACAAAGTGCTACTCCCATTGTGATTTATTATTTTCCATGTTTTATTTGAAACCAAAGACTAAAACAGATTTGGAGATTCAAACCGTTTTCTATGAACGCAACCAGCCGATTAGGTCATGGATGGATCCTGGGATTTTCATTTACAGTTCAAGGGAATCTGCAAGTATTATAGAGTTGCATAGGAACAGAAGAACAGCAAATGATTGGGTGGGGAGAATCAGAAAGTAAAATGATTGGAAATAAGTAGATTGTTGTTGTTGTTGTGCTGCAGCTGGGTGTAAATTGTTGCTGAAAAAGGTTTTCAAAACTGACTAGCTTCACCCAAACACTCAAATATTCTGGATTCATTGTCTCATCCAACATTAAATGGCTTTCGTTAAGGAAGTGCAAGACTCCCCGAGCTCATAAAAGAAGTTGGTACGTCTGTCCTACAAAAAACATATACCTGCCCCAAGCCAGTTTAAATCCTCCACTTTGGTCACATTGCAGATGATGGCCGTTACCAATCTATAATATTTGTGTTAATATGTTTAACAAAAAAAGTACCGAAAACTTCATTCTCATGCAACATTGTTTTTAAATCATCACGATTACACAACAAAAATGTGCAACTTTCTACCTGTATAAACTCTAGCTCTTTGGAAATGGTCCGTTCAGTAAATGGATCGTGTGGATTAGATGTAGCCTTTCTAGGACTTATCAGTGGCTTGGTATTTCAAACAATACTTGCTTATTGCAAAACAGGTGCAAACTTGTTTCATTCTTCACAAGATATGGGGCCCGATTCTCCTCAAAGTTAATTTCAAAGTTAATTTGAGGCGGGTTTTTCCGTGAGTTCCCCATCGCTATTCAATGACACTTAGTCACTTTTTTGGACCCTGGGGAATTTCCCACCGGTTTAGCCCACAATTAGAATTTTTTTAGCACTGGGGAGCTGAACTCCGAGATTGGAAGAGGAGCACTGCCTGCGTGCCAGGGTGGCAGTGCAAGAGTGCCATTTTGAAAGGGTGTCCTGATCTCTAAGTGAATTTGTGGACCCCCCCCCCCACACATGGGCAATGTCACCCCCCCACAAACATGAACACCACCCCACATCCCCCAAGTGAGGACACCCCGCTATGGGTTCCCTGGAGGTTCGCCCTCTTCAGCACCCCCCCCCCCCCCCCCCCCCACCCCCGCAAGCTCCCTTACAGCACTCCCTTCCTTCTAGGACCCCACCCATCACCCACCCGACCTCCCTGAGACCCCTACTTACCTGTCCTGTACATCCCCATGCTTGAAAACCCCCACTCCGCCCTCATTACATGGGCATGGCCCCCTCACCCCCTGACCCTTGGCAGTGCCACCCTGGCACTCAGGCACCCTTGCACTGTCATCCTGGTACCCAGGCAGTGTTCTTGCTGGCTTGACAGTGCTATCCGGTCACTTTGGCAGTGCAAGGGTGGCAGTGCCAAGGTGCCCACATTCCAGGAGGAGGACCAGGGAGCTACCCTGCACTTACCCTGACTACCCTGGGATCTCCGGTGGCCCAGGAGAGATACCCCAGGTGCCTTTCCACCTGGTCCACGATTGTGTGGACCAGCACAGATTGGTACCCGGCTGCAGCCTCTCAGGGAAGGCCGGTGGATCCCGCACAGATATGTCGTAAGTAGGTCATTCGCTCCCACCCATTTGGGGCGGAGTTCCAACTCTGACGTCTCGCAGGGCTTAGGTGAATCTCGGGAGGCACGAAGGCTGTCGGGAGGTCTTTCCTGGCATTCTCCATCCATGTTGCTCTCAAGCGAGATCCCAACGCTGCCGGAGATTTGCGCCCATAACCAGAAATGCATCTTGTCACCAATGTCCTGATCTCAAGTGTGGGTATGATGCCGCAGCAAAAAGGAAAGATTGAGCCATGCCTTCCGTATGCGTTGACACTTACTCACATTGTTCTCAGCAAGGTTTCGAGGCGAATGACAGGACATGCCATTATCGGGGTGAAGAGAAAGAATGGCCGACTCTTATCGCTGTACCCGTGTTGTTTGACTTAATGACAAATGGTGGTTAAGCTCACCCTACACCACCACCTTCCCCTCACCCCAACTCTCCTGCTCCATCTCCACTTGGATGAGAGAGGGATTTGTAGTGTCAAGCTACAACATGAAAAGAACAGAGATGGGACACAGGCTTCTTCCTGTTGGTCTGCTTAATTGTGAAAGAATAGACAATGTTGCTGGATATTGTACCCACAGTGCCAATCCCACATTCCGGTTTATTAATGACACACCCACAATGTAGTACCATAATTAATTAATTCATTCTGCAGTTACAGCTCACACAAATCCATTCCACTTGGTGTTAATTGTAAAATGGCCAACACAAGCGCTACTGTCGGAGCAGAAGGCGTTTAATTGTAGTGGCGTTTTCCAACAGTGTATGCTGGTTTGTGACATTCCTACTATGCTAATATATTTAATTGACCATCACATAAAATATCATGGGCAGAATTCTCCGATGTCACCCACTGGTGGGATTCTCCGGACCTGCTGCAATGAGTGGAGTTTTGGCCAAATGCCAAATTCTCTGTTCTCGCTGGCAGTGGTGACAGGGCAAATGAGACCCAGAGAATTCTGCCCCATTTGTGTTTTATTTTGTAATTAACCAACTCTCCTACTTCCCTTCTTATACTCAGCTCCATTAAAGATATGGCCAATTGCCATTTTACAATTAGAAAGTAAGGAGTGTGACCTGATCATCTAATACTATAATGCTCATTCCTTCCTACGGGGTTGTACCTGCATTGTGAGCATCACCACACAATGGCCTTACTGAGATCAGGAACTTGCTATCTTGAGACTTGCAGCGATAACCTATTTCCTAGCATCCTCCGTGCCATTGCATGGCCCTGGTCATCAGATTTCTATTAGTTTTTTTAAATTGAAAAGCCTAGATGCAGGTCTAAGGCCTGCAGTTCAAGAATGAGAAGAATAGAAGAGAAGACAATGGATATCAGAAAGTAGTGGAGTAGTGGTTAAATGACTCTTAAGTTTGGGGTTTAAAAGCTTGAGGATTGCATGGTCTGTAGGAGGAGGGGGAAAAAATTGGTGGTGCACAGTTTGTAAGGCTGTGTGGAAGAAAAAGAGAATTAGTTGGCCAGTACAATGAATACAATGAGTATTCAACACAGTTTGAATGTAAGGGGTCAGAAGCAGAACAAGAGAAAACTGTTCAGAGCAGCACTGACCATAGCAGCATTGAGAAGCTAAAATGGAAAGAGAAAGTCACATTGTACTCAAACGATTGAAAGAGACAAGAAAGCATTTAACTGAAACATTGTTTGTTTTGCAGGGGAGTTGCGCTGGGGAATAGACGAGACACTAACTCAGCTAGAGGAGGTTCTGTACCTGTTCAAGAGTGGTTTATATCTGCAGAATGTCACACAAAGTCGAACCTCGGGTAAGACAGCCTTAATTACGCTTACTGCACGACTGCCAAACCTCCAAACATGCTGTGTTCTGTTTGAGCATCAGGTTAAATGGAGGGGGCAGGGGAAACTTTGATTCATCACAGATTGTGTCATTGATTCAAATGTTCAAAGTAGTGCTGAAAGTCTGTGGTTGAGATGTACGAAGGCAGATTGTAAGAAGACAAATAATTATAAAGTAATTTTAATCCTGGCATGCAATTAGGTGGGGCGACATTACATCAGTGTTGATCCGTGGCAAAGGTTGGCTCACAAAATGTACCTTTTATTTTATTATACTGTAGGGTAGTTTTGTTTGATTGATGTCATGAAAAGAAGTAGCAGGGATTTTTGAGACTTTGGATTGTTTTGGTGCTGTAATCAATGTTACACCCTCACATTCTGAAGAAGCAATTACCATTTAGGTACAGTACAGTTATTTCAATATGGGGGTGTAGGTTAGGGAGAGTGGGAGGATGGTAATAGATCAGCACCTTTTCACTGTGTGTCCATGAAATAGGAGATTGCCCACACCTTGTTGAACATCAAATTGTTAGGAGTATAATCTATCCCTTCACTGAAAGCAAAGTTTTGTAAGGGCCCCAAAGAATCCAGCACGAGTTTTAAGGATACAAAATAATAACGTTTATTTACTATAACTATATATACATAGCAGTAGCAGTAACTTCCCTTGCTACCTTCTCCTTCCTCCTGGTTCCTGGACTGGCCAGCTTATTTATAGTAGGGGTTTATCCACCCACCTCATTGGGGAAGTTCATACTCCCATAGGATTGTGGGATAGTCATTAGTCCCCAGCCAATCGTCAGTAGGCAGGTTATAACACAAAGGAAAAGCAGAATGTGAGTTGCCCTCATTCAAAGTGTCAATGTTTGCTCAATGGTAGCATTTTTGCCTCTGAGTCAGAAGGTCGGTGGATTCAAGTCCCACTCCAGAGAAATTAATTTTAAAAAACTATGATGATACGCCTTGCAGTACCGAGGAGTGCTGTACTATCAGGTGCAAACATTTAGATGCAATTTTAAATCAAGGCCCCATCTACCCTCTCAGGTGGGTGTAAAAGATCACATGGTGCTATTTTGAAGAAGAGCAGAAGAGTTCTTCCTGGTATACTGGCTCATATTTATCCTGCAGTCATTATCACTGAAACAAATTATCTCGCATTATATCATGTTTGTTTTCAGACTTTCCTGTGTGTGAATTAAGGACGCGTTTTCCTGCATTATCATAGCGGCTAATACCACGTAAAAACACTTAATGGGCCATAACGTTCTTTGGGACTTGCTACGGTTGCGAAAGGCATTATATAATTGCTAGCAATGTTGGCTCTAAGCTGCACAGGTGCAAAGCTGACCAGCAATCTGAAACATATTGCACAGGCAACATTCCCTCAAAGTTGTGTGTGCACCCTCAAACATTTTTCAAATTTCTACAAAGATAGATTAGAATGAACATTATTTGCAAGTCTATTTTATGATCTGAAGAAAGGAGAAACTCGGGAACAGATCTCTTAATCACTTCTTTCATCGGGGAAACAATGCAATGCATGTGCACTTGTATGTGAGTGTGTCTTTGTGTCCATGCACCTACATGCATATGTATGAGTGTGCAATGAGAGGCCTGAGTGTAAAACACAAAACTTAGCTGTCGCGAGGAAGTTGAAATGATTATATAGGGTGGAATCTGCCTGGTCAAGTAGAGGTGGGCTCCAAGGTAGCACCGGGAGAAAATTTTGCAATGACCGTGTCGGGTAAGCGGTCTGGCATGTTCCTGCCTCTGGCCGATAATATTGAAGATGAGGTGAAAATGGTAAGGGATACTTGCCCGATGCAGCGGGTCGCCACTTACCATATTTAAGTGCCCAATTGTGGGAAAATCGGAGCACCAGCAGGAAGATCCTGGTGGCAGACAGACCTTTGCTGAGACCAAAGCTCAGCATGTACCTGGAGGTAGCTTGTCGGTGGCTGGCCTGGGGGAGTCCAGAAACCCCCCCCCCCCCCCCAACTCCCCAGAGGTATGTGGGTCACATCTGCGGCTGCAGGCCATCCTGTTGAGGGGAATGACGGCTGGGGTGTTTCCCTGGCAACTGTGGCCACATTTTAATTTTGACAATGTAGTACTGTTTCAGAGGGTGCCTCGAGATAGAGGTGCGACCTTGCAGCGGCAGTGCCCACCTCTGCTGATGGAGCTGCTGTTCTCAGATTGGGCCGGCAGCCTCAAGCACCTTCTTGCCACCCTTAATTGGATGGCAGTTGTAGTGGGGTCAGTTAGGAGCCCACCTCCCCGAAGATTGTGCCAGTGAATGCATTTCGGGCAAGTGCGATGTCGGGACCCAGAAATGTTCTCAACCCTCAATCAATTTTTAAAGGGCATAAGATCCCGCCCATACAGTGCTAACCTGACATGTGTCCAAGTCACAACCACATGTAATTCTACAACAGATATTCATGGATTAATTCTAGCCCCTCACAGCTGCTATTCAAATTATAGTTTGTACCCATAAATCAGAGATTTTTCAACTGCTATGATCTGAAGTTATTCTATTAATTTAACCAAGTAGCTTTGGTTGGTTTGTTTGATGTTTGATGATCAGAAAATGAACAAATACGTTTTTGTTTTCTATTGTAAGTCTAAGAATTCTTTGATCCAGGGTGGTGTTCCTCTTGTTAGTCACACTGCAAGATGCTTTTTCTCCAGCTTTTGCATTCTCTAGTGAAGTATCACTCTTTAAGATGCTTGAGTGAACCTTTGTTCTGTGAGCAGTTCTGGGCACAACACCTTAGGAAGGATATTTTGGCCTTGGAGGGAGTGCACCGTGGGTGTACAAAAATGAAACTTGGAATACAGAGGTTGAGTTAAGAATTTCGAAGATTAAGGGATGATCCGATCGAAGTATTCAAGATATGAACAGGGAAAGACAGGGTAGATAAAGATAAACTATTTCCACTGGTTGGAGAATCTAGAACTAGGGGGCATAGTCTAAAAATTAGGGCAGACCGTTCAGGAGAGATGTTAGGAAGAACTTCTTCACTCAAAGGGTGGTAGAGGTTTGGAACTCTCTCCCACAAACAGCAGTTGAAGCTAGGACAGTTCTTAACTTAAAATCGGAGGTTGATAGATTTGTGTGAAGCAAAGATATTGAGGGATGTGGGCCAAAGGCAGGTATATGAGTTAGGTCACAGATCAGACTTGATCTCATTAAATGGTGGAGCAAGCTCGAGGGGCTGAAAGGCCTACTCCTGTTCCTATCTTCCTTTGAATGGCAGTGAACATGTATAACTATAAAAATTGTACATCGAGCACCTATTTCTTATCTGTCACATTTCAACAACTATCTGTGCCACACTGTAAAAGAAAATATAAAGACTAATGGAAAATCAAGGACAGAAAATATCAGTGCCAGAACAACTGCTGCATCATGACTGTTGTATGTAGCAGCATATTTTCAAACAGTAATGACCTCTTAATTACTCTTTGTCTGACTTCTGGTTGCAGCTATGCCTAGGTAGGTCGCACGTTCGGCAGCTCCTGCCGGGAACGGACTTTTGGGCTCTTCAGAGGGGCCCCAACAGCAATTGTTCGACGGCTTCCAGTGTGGGAAGGTGACAGCAAGGTCCCCCCGACATTATATGGATTGGACCAGGAGTGGAGCAGTTAAAAAAGTGATCCTCGTGCAGCGAAAAGTGCGAGGGAGGAAAAACAAGATGGCGGCGGGTGGAGACCAAGCAGCGTGGGCGCAGTGGTCGCAGGAGCAGCAGGAGTTTCTTAAACGCTGCTTTGAGGAGCTGAGGACAGAAATGCTGGCGCCAATGAAGGCGGCGATTGAGAAGCTAGTGGAGACCCAGAAGGCCCAAGCGGCGGCGATCCGGGAGGTGCGGCAAAAAGCCTCGGAGAACGAGGACGAGATCTTGGGCCTGGCGGTGAAGGTGGAGGCGCACGAGGCGCTGCACAAGAGGTGGGCGGAAAAATTCGAGGACCTGGAGAATAGGTCAAGGAGGAAGAATCTTCGGATTCTGGATCTCCCTGAAGGAGTGGAGGGGCCCAATGCCGGGGCATATATGAGCACGATGCTCAATTCGCTGATGGGTGCAGGAGCTTTCCCGAGGCCCCTGGAGCTGGATGGGGCTCATCGGGTCCTAGCAAGGAGACCCAAAGCCAACGAGCCGCCAAGGGCTGTAGTGGTGAGGTTCCACCGCTTTATGGACAGAGAGTGTGTCCTGAGATGGGCCAAAAAAGAGCAGAGCAGCAGGTGGGAGGACACGGAGATCCGAATTTACCAGGACTGGAGTGCGGAGGTGGCTAAGAAGAGGGCTGGTTTCAACCGGGCTAAGGCGGTGCTCCATCAGAAGGGGGTGAAGTTGGGGATGCTGCAACCAGTGCGATTGTGGGTCACGTTCCAAAATCGGCACCACTATTTTGAAACGCCTGATGAGGCATGGAACTTTATACAGACTGAAAAGTTGCACTCAAATTGAGGGCTTGTCGTGGGGGTTGTTTACTGTGTTTACTGCGTTTGGGGAATGTTCTTTTTGTTTGAGTGCTGGGTGGGGATGGGTGAATGGTTTTGATGTGGGGGCTGTGGGAGCGTGTGGGCGTCGGTGTTGGAGGGGCAGGGCCCCACGGAGGAAGAGGGGTGGTGGAGGCCCGGGAATGGGGAGTTGGGGTAAGGCTGCAAAAAGGAGCTGCGCCAGAGGGGCGAGGCCGTCTCAGGAAAGCGCGGGCTTTTTCCCGCGTTAGGGAAGGATGGGGGTCGGGCCGGGGGGGTGGGGGGGGGGGGGCGGTGCTGGAGAGCTGGAGAGGAGCGCACACTGACTGCCAAGGGATGGGGGGGATTCTCTCACTGGGAGGTCGATGGAATGGCGGGAGAGGCTGGGGTCAGCAGGCGTTAGCTGACTTACGGGAGTGTCATGGGGGGAGCAAAATGGCTAGATGAGGATCTAGTGGGTGTGAGGGGGGGGCAGGGGGAGGAACTGGGTTGCTGCTGCATTGGCCAAAGGGGAGCTGGAAGTAGGAGAGGTAGTCGGGGTGGGGGTCCGCCGCCTGGGGGACTGGAGGATGCGGGAGGCGCGGGGACGTGGCTGGCCTAGAAAAGGAGATGGCTAGTTGGCAGGGGGGGAGGGGGGGGGCAAGTAGCCCCCCGATCCGACTGATAACTTGGAATGTGAGGGGCCTTAACGGGCCGGTCAAGAGGGCCCGGGTGTTCGCGCACTTAAAGGGACTGAAGGCAGACGTGGTTATGCTCCAGGAGACACATCTGAAGGTGGCAGATCAGGTTGGGCTGAGAAAGGGATGGGTAGGGCAGGTCTTCCATTCAGGGCTGGATGCGAAGAACAGAGGGGTTGCAATACTGGTGGGGAAGCGGGTGTCGTTTGAGGCACTGAATATTGCAGTCGATAATGGAGGTCGACATGTGATGGTGAGTGGTAGGTTGCAGGGGGTGCGGGTGGTACTGGTGAACGTATATGGCCCGAATTGGGATGATGCCGGATTTATGAAACGCATGCTGGGTCAGATTCCAGATCTGGAGGTAGGAAGCTTGTTAATGGGGGGGGGGGACTTCAACACGGTGTTGAACCCAGCATTGGACCGTTCTAGGTCCAGGACGGGTAAGAGGCCGGCTGCGGCCAACGTGCTCAGGGGGTTTACGGACCAGATGGGGGGGGAGTGGATCCATGGAGGTTTGCCAGGCCACTGGCCAGGGAATTTTCCTTCTTTTCCCACGTCCATAGAGCCTACTCCCGGATAGATTTTTTCATTTTGAGTAGGCCGCTAATCCCGAAAGTGGAGGAACGGAATATTCGGCCATAGCCATCTCGGACCACGCCCCGCATTGGGTGGACCTGGAGTTGGGGAGGAGAGGGACCAGCGCCCGCTGTGGCGCCTTGATGTGAAACTGTTGGCGGATGAGGGGGTGTGGGGGTGTATTGAAAGATATTTGGAGGCCAACGACAATGGGGAGGTGCAGGTGGGGGTAGTCTGGGAGGTGTTGAAGGCGGTGGTCAGGGGACAGCTAATCTCCATTAGGGCCCACAGGGAGAAGAGAGAGTGGAGGGAGAGGTTGGTGGGGGAGATTTTAAGGGTGGACAGGAGGTATGCAGAGGCCCCCGAGGAGGGGCTACTTAGGGAGCAATGGAACCGCCAGACGGAATTCGACCTGTTGACCACGGGGAAAGCAGAGGCACAGTGGAGGAAAGCGCAGGGGGCAGCGTATGAGTATGGGGAGAAGGCGAGTCGGATGCTGGCACATCAGCTTCGTCAGAGGGAGGCAGCGAGGGAGATTGGTGGAGCTAAGGATAGAGGGGGGAATACGGTGCGGAGTGCGGTAAGAATAAACAATGTATTTAGGGCCTTCTATGGGGATCTGTACAGGTCTGAGCCCCCAGATGGGGAGGAGGGGATGCGACGATTCCTAGATCAGCTGAGGTTCCCAAGTGTGGAGGAGGAGGAGGTGGCTGGTTTGGGGGCGCCGATTGGGCTGGAGGAGCTGGTTAAAGGATTAGGGAGCATGCAGGCGGGGAAGGCCCCGGGGCCGGATGGGTTCCCGGTTGAATTCTACAGGAAATACGTGGACCTGCTGGGCCCGTTGCTAGTGAGGACTTTTAATAAGGCGAGGGAGGGGTGGACCTTGCCCCCGACCATGTCCAGGGCGCTGATTTCTTTGATCTTGAAACGGGACAAGGATCCATTGCAATGTGGGTCGTATAGACCGATCTCGCTCCTCAATGTTGACGCTAAGTTGCTGGCGAAGGTGCTGGCTACGAGAATTGAGGACTGTGTCCCGGGGGTGATTCATGAGGACCAGACAGGATTTGTGAAGGATAGGCTGCTGAATACAAATGTGCGGAGGCTCCTCAATGTGATTATGATGCCCTCGATGGAGGGGGAAGCGGAGGTAGTGGCAGCTATGGACACGGAGAAGGCCTTTGATCGGGTGGAGTGGGAGTATCTTTGGGCAGTGTTGTGGAGGTTTGGTTCGGGGAGGGGTTCATTAGTTGGGTCAGGCTGCTATATAGAGCCCCAGTAGCGAGTGTGGCTACGAACCGGCGGAGGTCGGAATACTTTCGGCTGTATCGGGGGACGAGGCAGGGACGTTCCCCTTTGTTGTTTGCATTGGCAATTGAGCCGCTGGACATGGCACTGAGGGAGTCCAGGGAATGGAGGGGACTGGTCCGGGGGGTGAACTCTTTGTGGTGCATTCAGGGGACCAGGGAAGGGGGATAGACGAGCTACCGCTGAAGAGGGCGGAAAGGAGGGCGGAAAGGAGCTTTCGGTATCTAGGAATCCAAGTAGCTAGGAGTTGGGGTGCCCTGCACAAGCTTAATTTGACGCGGTTGGTGGGGCAGATGGAGGAGGATTTTAAAAGATGGGATATGCTGCCACTCTCACTAGCGGGTAGGGTGCAGTCGGTCAAAATGATGGTCCCCCCGAGGTTTCTCTTTGTGTTCCAGTGCCTTCCCATTATGATCCCGAAGGCCTTTTTCAAACGGGTAAGCAGGAGCATCATGGGATTTGTGTGAGCGAATTAGACCCCGAGGGTGAAGAGAGTGTTTCTGGAGCGTAGCAGGGACAGGGGAGGGCTGGCGCTGCCGAATTTGTGTGGCTATTATTGGCCAGCCAATGTAGCGATGATCCGTAAGTGGGTAATGGAGGGAGAGGGGGCGGTGTGGAAGAGGTTAGAGATGGCGTCCTGTGTGGGCACGAGCCTGAGGGCGCTGGTGACGGCACCGCTGCTGCTCTCGGCAACAAGGTACACCACGAGTCCGGTGGTGGTGGCAACGCTGAAGATCTGGGGTCAGTGGAGGCGACACAGGGGTGAGGTGGGAGCCTCCGTTTGGTCCCCGATTTGGGAGAATCATCGGTTCGTCCCGGGAAGGATGGATGGGGGTTTTCGGAGCTGGCAACGGGCAGGGATTAGAAGAATGGGGGACCTGTTCATCAATGGGACGTTTGCGAGCCTAGGGGCGCTGGAGGAGAAGTTTGGGCTACCCCTGGGAAACGTTTTCAGGTACATGCAAGTAAGGGCGTTTGTGAGGTGGCAGGTGAGAAAATTCCCACAGCTTCCGGCACGTGGGATTCAGGACAGGGTGATATCGGATGTACGGGTTGGAGAAGGCAAGGTTTCGGCGATTTACCAGGAGCTGAAGGAAGAGGAGGAGGCCTCGGTGGAGGAGTTAAAGGGCAAGTGGGAGAATTCATAGAATTTACAGTGCAGAAGGAGGCCATTCGGCCCATCGAGTCTGCACCGGCTCTTAGAAAGAGCACCCTACCCAAAGTCAACACCTCCACCCTATCCCCATAACCCAGTAACCCCACCCAACACTAAGGGCAATTTTGGACACTAAGGGCAATTTATCATGGCCAATCCAACTACCCTGCACATCTTTGGACTGTGGGAGGAAACCGGAGCACCCGGAGGAAACCCACGCACACACGGGGAGGGTGTGCAGACTCCGCACAGACAGTGACCCAAACCGGAATCGAACCTGGGAGGAGGAGCTTGGGGAGGAGATTGATGAGGGTCTGTGGGCTGATGCCCTGAGTAGGGTTAATTCTTCCTCCTCTTGCGCCAGGCTCAGCCTAATACAGTTCAAAGTTACTCACAGAGCGCATATGACAGGGGCGAGGTTGAGTAGGTTCTTTGGGGTGGAGGACAGGTGTGGGAGGTGTTCGGGGAGCCCAGCAAATCACATCCATATGTTCTGGTTGTGCCCGGCGTGGATGGGTTTTGCGAGGACTATGTCCAAGGTGGTGAACGTCCAGGTCAAGCCGAGCTGGGGATTGGCATTATTTGGGGTATCGGACGAGCCGGGAGTGCAGGAGGCGAAAGAGGCCGGTATTCTGGCCTTTGTGTCCCTGGTAGCCTGGCGGAGGATTTTGCTACTATGGAAAGATGTGAAGCCCCCCAGTGTGGAAGCTTGGATCAATGACATGGCAGGGTTCATCAAGCTGGAGACGATAACGTTTGCCTTGCGAGGGTCTGTGCAAGGATTCCTCAGGCGGTGGCAACCGTTCCTAGACTATCTCGTGGAATGTCAGGAGGAGGTCAGCAGCAGCAACCCAAGGGCGGGGGAGGAGGTGGGGGCGTTTCTTTTGGGGTGGCGTTTGGGTGAAGGTGTTTTTTTTTTCCTTATTTGTGTTTTTGTATATGGGGGAAATCCAATGTATAATTTCTGATTGCTGTGTTCTTGTTTCTTTCTTTTTGTTGGGGAGGGGGTGAAAATGTGTTGAAAATTTGTTGGAAAATTTGAATAAATATATATATATATTTTTTAATTCTCTTTGTCTAAGAGAACCCTCAGCCTTCAGCAGCAGGGGTGAATCTCAAATCACTGTCCTTCCCACTTTTCCGATATAAAAACAGTGGGTGCAATTCTCCATTTGGGAGATGTGTTGATGCTGGGACTGAATTGTGCGCAGTTTGCGTTCCTGTTTCTGGAGCAATTCAGGATATGCTAATGGGCCAGGAAACCGCTGGTGAGAATTCCGAGCAATTCCCGGCCCAGCGGGTGTTCTAGCCTCTGTGGCTGGAGTTAGCGCCAAAGAGCCTGTTGGAGCTGTTTTTAAATGCTTCACTTACCACACACTCAATGCATCCTGAAGACCTGCCCCCCCCCCCGAGGTTGAGAGTCCGAGGTGGACCCACAGCTCCATACCAGTGAGGAGCAAAGGGACGCCCTCTTCCCCAGGGTGGACTGCAGATGCAAGCTCCTGCAGACTGCAGACTCCTGAACACTGCCCGTGAGGTGGTGGTGGAGGCAGTCAGCGCTGCCAGTTCCATCAGGAGGAGACAGCTGGTCATCCGAGGGGTGGGGGTCACTGGTGAGAGGGACAGAGAACTAGGAAGGGTTGCAGGTATCTTATGGTTGGGGTGAACTCTGCTGATCCCCTGTTCCCTCTGCAATGGGGCAGCGCTTCTGTGGAGTGTCAACATCTGGTGGACTCCTGATTGAGCTTGAACTTTGATGATGCAGCTGGGGTATGAGGGTGTCCAGAGGGGCAGCCTGGGTGGGCTCCCAGATGACCAGAGGCTTTCTGAGCATTGAAAGGAGACAGGCAGCACTCAGCAGTATGAGTAGCCAGGAACCTGTAAGTAGCACCAAGGGGTGCGTTGAAAAAACAGACTGCAGCAATGGTGACCTGAGCCCGGCCATCCTGATTCTGAGGGGAACACCCTAAATCCACGGACCTGTCATCAAGTCACTACCCTTTACTCCTCCCAGCACGGGAAACAAACATCCAGGAAGCTCAACGGTTTTTCAATGTTTTTTAGCCTCTTGCTCACCCTCTGCAGCCATGGCGCCCAGTCCACGTTTGTCAATACTTGTAGTAATTCACACCCGCTAGACTTCTGCCTGAGAGGAGCATCGCGGAAGGGCGGAACCGACTGTGTCCAACCCGCTAATCCCACTTAAATGCATGCAAATGCCTGATTTGCATGCCACCGCCGGCACGGGGCGCAAACCCCGTTATCGCCACCAACGAGGGACCGGAGCATTGTGCCTGAATCGGTGCCAGGCGCAGACCTCGATTTTGGCCGGACGCCCGATTCTCCGCCCGATCGCGATTTCCGGCATCAGAGAATTTCGCCCAATATTCAACATTGTCCTCTGTCTCATCCGAACTTCTGTGGAAAAGTCCTAGTTCCAATGTTACCCCCCTTAAGTTTTAGTCATCCAGGAGTTATTCCCTTAAAAATGCAAGTTGGATTTGTGAAAAAAAGAGACTTCCATTTGCATCGCACTTTTCAGAATTGCAGTCTCCCCGTGTCTGCGTGGGTTTCCTCTGGGTGCTCCGGTTTCCTCCAAAGATGTGCAGTTTTGGTGGATTGGCCATACTAAATTGGCCCTTTGTTTCCAGGGATATGCAGGTTGGCGGGGGTGGAATGAGAGCCTGGTTAGGGTACCCTTTCAGAGCATCAGTGCAGACTCAATGGGCCGAATGGCCTCCTTCTGCACTGTAGGGATTGTATGATTCACAACCTCCAGAAGTCCCGTAGTGCTCTACAGTTTAAAGAGTACCCAATTTTTTTTTCCCAATTAAGGGGCAATTTAGCGTGGCCAATCAGCCCACCCCGCACACCTCTGGGTTGGGAGGGCGAAACCCACGCAGACACAGGGAGAACGGGCAAACTCCACACGAACAGTAACCCAGGGCCCGGATTCGAACCCGATCCGTGCTCTACAGTTTTTGTAGTGTAACGTGAGAAAGACAGCAGCCAGTTTGTGCATGACTAAATCTCACAAACAGAAACAGATTATCTTTGAAATCGTGTCATGGGATCTTTTACAATCATCAGCAAGGGGCCTTAGTTTAAGGTCTCACCGGAAAGGCAGCACCTCCTGCAGTGCAGTCGTCCCTCAGTACTGCAGCAAAATGTCAGCCTAGATTTGGTGCTCAGGACTTTTCGGTGGAGTTTGACCTCATGCCTTTCTGACACAGGGAGAGATTGGTATCAACTGAGCCACGGCTGCTGACATTGCTGTAAATTGCCGAATCCAAAAGTAAGGGGAAAAATAATGGGTAAAGTTTGCCCAGTTAATCCAAGCACCATTTGGCCTTAATGGGATTACTGGATCTCAGGAGGGAAAAAGGGCTGGAGATTATCTTTTTGCTTTTCTTAGCCCAGGAAACATGGAAGTATTTCTGCTGGGTTTGCCAGAGTCTGACCCTTCAATGATTCATTCGATTTCCAGCCCACCCCTAGAACTGCCGACTTGCCCCTCCCTGAACTGGCTTGTCAGCTGATTTGCTGCCTTCCCTGATTGGAGAGCTGCACCAGGGAAGCTGCTTGTCATCCACAACTCACTATTGGCATTCAAATGATGGCCAAAGCCATGTTTGGCATAGACCCTGGCCTGCACGGCCCAAAATGCAGAACCGCTGCTCTGGAGACTTTGCGCCAGTTTTGGGTGAAAGTGAAATTTCTTGCCCGTTGTATTTACATGGATTGATGGGCGGAATATTATCAGCATCACAAAGGCAGCTTTGGAGGCAGAAAGGAAAAGTTTTAGGAAAATCTTCTGTCAAGGTGGCACTCGATGCATCCCCACTTTTAAGTGGTGTTGGAAGACACGGGTAGAGACTGACATCAGCCATTCATCCAATAGCAGCAGGTTGCTAAATAGGACAAATTAAGTGCCACTTAGGAGCAAATTGGTGACATTTTGCCAGGATTTTACTTCTTACTGGAGACAAGACAACCTACACTGAGACCAAAGCCTGGTAGGTGAAAGCAGGCCTCCTATTAGTTTCCAACCCCCTCCCGCCAGAGTCACAGGTGCCAGAGGGCTTAAGCACCTGCTATAGGCCATTCTGTCAACCCTAATGGTGGCCTGCCAGCTCTGGCCACAATTTATTTTAAGCTTTTGCTGAAGCAGACATCTCCATCCTGGGGCATCTCTACCAGTGGGGCTTTAGCCACTCAGGGTGTAGGGTGCTTCCTTAAGGCTCCCGCTCCCCCCACCTTCTGTGCACCCTGACCCCTGTCCTTAAGATGTGAAGGTTAGGTGGATTGGACATGATTAATATGCAAGGGTACGGGGATAGGGCAGGGGAATGGGCCTAGGTAAAGTGTTCTTTCGGAGGGTCGGTGCAGATCTGATGTGCCGAATGACTTCCTTCAGACCTGTTGGAATTCTCTGGATTAATTGGAAGGCGCTCCCGAAGGCAGCCTGTTAATTGGCCTCTCCAATAAGATTGCTTACCTGGAGAGACATCATAGAATCCTTACAGAGTACCCTACTTAAGCCCACACCTCTACCCTGTCCTCACAACCCAGAAACCCCGCCTATCTTTTTTTTTGACACTGGGGGCAATTTAGCAGGCCAATCCACCTAACCTGCACATGTTTGGACTGTGGGAGGCAACTGGAGCACCCGGAGGAAACCCACGCCGACACGGGGAGAAAGTGCAAACTCCATACAGACAGTGACCCGAGGCTGGAATTGAACCCGGGACCCTGGAGCTGTGAGGCTAACCACTGTGCCACCATGCCACCCATATATCATAAACAACTAAGGTGGTAAGATTCCACACAGTCATAAAACAGCATAGCCGTTGACTTGTTTTATTCATAAAACAGCATAGCCGTTGACTTATCCTGAGCAGTATAACAGAAAATTTATTCAGCTTAAATAAAAACAGAAATGCTGGAAATTCTTTGCAGGCCTGTCAGCACAAGAAGGAGAAAAGTCAGCTCAACAGTCTTGGTAGGTCACTTCATTAGAACCAATCCCATTTTCTTTCAGTTGTTCCTATTCACTCTACTCTATGGAATATCCCTTTTAAAATAAAATAAAACATAGCAAAAGTTCCGTTTTCTGTGTATTATTTTGTCACATTCCACCGCTTGGTGCAGTAGATACAGCCAGCATAATGAGACAAAATAAAAACACTTGGGTATTGTAAAGAAAAAATCCGAACAGGTTTGGGTTGTGGGCAGGCCATATGTCTGCTGGAGTTGAGCTGTCCAGTCTTTCTGGCTGGGTGACGGTTAGTTGATTTGAAATGGGCGTCTGTCGCTTACTGCTTCATTGCAGCTGTATAGCAGAGGGAGACGAGTGATGATTGATTGCAGAGTTCAGAGTGGGGAATAGAAAGGACAGAAAAGCCATTCATTGTCAAACAGAACTGAAATAACCCCAGATTGTCTGTACTTACCTTGCTTCATAATTAGCATGAAAAGCTGCACAGGTGTTCCGATGATTTTCCAATTCTCTGATATCCGTCATGCTCCCTGCTGACTGATGCCTGTCATCACGTTAAATTTATTCTCAGTACCACAATAAATACTACAAACGTTCCTTTGTGGAGAAAGTGCTAGGAAGGTTGTGCTTTCTCCGGTGCTGCTTGATCCCAGTTTAAGTGGCAAATCGGAACCCACCATTGAGGTGCTGTGGATTAACTGCTGCTCATTGTTTCGGTTTTTAAAAATTGTTGAGAGACATGCAATGACCAGAAATCAGCAGGAAAGCTATGGTCAGTTTTTCTCTGTCCCTTTTCAGGTTGTGTTCAATTGTCACACTCTCTCTTCCGCTTTTTCTCTCTGTATATCACATTCTATCTCTCCCTTGCTGTCTGCCTCTCAATTTATTCTTTGCGCTCTTTCTGCCTCCCTTTTCCTCTCCCAGTCACACTCTTTCTTTCCCTATCTGCCTGCTGTATTGTTCCTCCTTCCTTTCCCTCTTTCTCCATCTTCCCCTCTCCCACCTTGGGCCAAGTGGCTAGCACTGTGGCTTCACAGTGCCAGGGTCCCAGGTTCGATTCCCCGCTGGGTCACTGTCTGTGAGGAGTTTGCACATTCTCCCCATGTCTGCGTGGGTTTCCTCCGGGTGCTCCGGTTTCCTCCCACAGTCCAAAGACTTGCAGGTTAGGTGGATTGGCCATGATAAATTGCTCTTAGTGTCCAAAAAGGTTCGGAGGGTTTATTGGGTTACGGGGATAGGGTGGAAGTGAGGGCTTAAGTGGGTCGGTGCAGACTAGATGGGCCGAATGGCCTCCTTCTGCACTGTATGTCCTATGTTGGGCTTGATTTTAAATCTGGGTTGGGAACCTGAAGCCCAGGCGATGCCCGGGCCTCGGACCCTCCACCTCAACTGTGTCGCTCATGCAATGCTATTTTGTAATGTAAATGACCTGGCTGGACCAGAGGTGAGCCTGTGACCAATTAAGGCTGTCAAGTGTTACCAGGAGGTGGGAGCTGCCTGCAGAACATGAGCAGCAAAGGCAGCTGGCAGCTAAGGTCGAGACCTGCTGCATCCTTCACAAAGAGAGCAGGCAGCACTTTGGAGGGCCAGCAGCCTAACCGTAGTATTCAATTGTTCAATAGTTCGATGTTTGATTATGTGTGCCTGTTGACTCTTCTGTGTTCTGTGCGCTATTAGTCAAGCCTGGGTATGGTTACAGAGAGAAACAGAAATTAAACTGCAATGGTAAGATGTCAGCTTGACACTGCAGGCATTTTAAAAGCTTTGTAAATAAAACTCCTGCTCAAACTGGTGTGTCATCTCTATAGATCTCCAAGACATAAAACACAACACGAATCTCACATGAAAGTGTCCAAATGGCCAAATGAGAGGTAATGCATGCGATCCAGCACAAGATCCAGCAGGCCCCCACGTAAAAACGCTCTCATTTTCCCACCATATTGAATCCAATAGCCATGCGTTAACATGCACCAGTTCACTGATTTTTCAATCGAAGTTCACAGTGGTTAGCACTGCTGCCTCACAGCGACAGGAAGCCGGGTTCGGTTTCAGCCTCGGGTGGCTCTGCGTGGAATTTGCAGGTTCTCCCTGTGCTGCGTGGATTTCCTCCGAGTGCTTCGGTTTCCTCCCACAGTCCACAAATGTGCAGGTTAGGTGGATTGGCCATGAAGATTGTGTGGGGTTACGGGGGTTACAGGGAAAGCACGGGCGAGTGGGTGCTCTTTCGGAGGGTCGGTGCAGACTCGAAGGGTTGAATGGCTGGACTGTAGGGATTCTATGGATTCATCCTTTCCCTTCTCAACCCTTTAAGAAGCTCCTCAAGGAGCTCAACAAGCTGTTAATTGGAGGTGTGTGTGTTCCCTGTTTCAGCACCTCTCATTTTCCTGTTGAAAATTGGATTGCGCTCAGAGGCTTTGGGATCCAGAGACACCTTCTTGGAATATAATTTTTATATTGACCCGCAACCATTCTCAACTCGACTGGCAATTGAAAATTCAGCCCCTTACCACCCACTTTCTTTCTCATCTGCCTCTAGCAATCATTACTTTTTTCTCTCTCAATTCTTTTGTGCACTCCATCTTTCTACAGTGCTGTTTCCATACACTGCTCTAACTTTTTTATGATATGTTACAATGGGTACCGAGGTAATATGAATGTCCCTAAACTTCCAGTTGTCCACTGTGCAGGAGTGTACCTTCAGGCTGAGCAAGACTAGCGTAGGCCTCCCGTCCCGGGCTTCCATACGCTAATTGTGAGGCCCATTCCTCACTGCTTACCTTTGGTAGCCCATTGTTTGTAGCCCCTGCCAACCACAATCCCACCCCCACCTCCTGGCAAGCTAGCACCTCCTTTTTGGGTTTGCTGACGATTTTGATGGGGCCAGAGGTAAATTTACACTTTTGGGGGCGCCGCTCTCCCTCTTTGCGGGGTTGTGTGAGCCTTTTTGTGTCTCTAATCCGTGGTGTTAGGGTCCTGGGACTGTTTGGTGGGGCAGGGGCCCTAGTTTTGGGGAGCAGATTATCTTAGAATTTTAGAAAAAGTCATTCCCCCTAGTGGCTGCATCATGGATTGGATTAAAACCATACGTTAATGTTCCTCTGTGTATCACATGAAATGCAGAGATTAAAGCTCTTTCCCATCCCCGGAAATCCCCTGATATGGAGATCAGATGGAAACCTGGTACCATTATACACACCTCAATCTGCCCTACATACAAGATGTGACCTGTGCTGCAGCGTAGTACAAATATACCCAACGCAGTACGTGCAAAGATTAATCGCCAAGCTTTACTAGGCAATATATACTGAGGCAATAATTTGAAACCATATTGAAAACAGAAAAAGCAACAGCTCTGAGGGGGAATGCCAGAATTAACAGACCATTCCCTCTGTCAGGTCGACATTGTCAGAGAGTCACTGGAAAATAGACTGCAGCCTGCAGGAGATTCACACTAAAACCCTCCCTTTTCAATTGCAGGCTGGTTCTCCAGCTCCAAAATTGCAGCATATGGTCCGTGGTCCGGTGAAGCCCCTCGCTCTCTCCGTCCATACTCATGATCTCTCCCTTCCCCCTCTGTCCAATCTTCACCCTTCCATCCTCTTTCCCTCCATTCTCCCTTCCTCCAGCTCCATCCCCCAGCCCCCCCTTATGCTTTTCTCTTTCCTCCGCCAGCTCTCCGTCGTCCCCCTCTTTCTCCCTCTATTCCTGTGTAAATTTGCAGTGGAACTCGTTGGTCGATCCGGCTGCTCCACTTTGCCGACCAGGGGAAGGTATCACGGCACTGGTTCGGTTACCGAGCCATAACCGCCCCCCCGCACGGGGTCGATGCCGGCTGGGCTGCAGGGGGGCGGCCTTTGAAAGAACTCAAGACCAAACACAACCTCTTTTTAAAAAAATATATTTATTCAAATTTTCCAACAAATTTTCAACAAAACCACCCCCCCACCCCCCCAACAAGAAGAAAGAAACAAGAACACAACAAGCAGAAATTAAACATTGGATTTCCCCCATATACAATAAACCCCATTTAAGAACACAAATAGGGGGAAAAAAAAACACCTTCACCCAAACGCCACCCCAAAAGAACCCCCCCCCCCCCCCCCCCCGCCCGCCCTTGAGCTGCTGCTGCTGCTGACCTCCTCCTAACTCTCCACGAGATAGTCTAGGAACGGTTGCCACCGCCTGAGGAACCCCTGCACAGACCCTCGCAAGGCAAACGTTATCCTCTCCAGCTTGATGCACCCTGCCATGTCATTGATCCAAGCTTCCACACTAGGGGGCTTCGCATCTTTCCATAGTAGCAAAATCCTCCGCCGGGCTACCAGGGACGCAAAGGCCAGAATACCGGCCTCTTTCGCCTCCTGCACTCCCGGCTCGTCCGATACCCCAAATAATGCTAATCCCCAGCTCGGCTTGACCAGGGCATTCACCACCTTGGACATAGTCCTCGCAAAACCCCTCCAAAACCCATCCAGCGCCGGGCACGACCAGAACATATGGACGTGATTTGCCGGGCTCCCCAAGCACCTCCCACATCTGTCGTCCACCCCAAAGAACCTACTCAACCTCGCCCCTGTCATATGCGCTCTGTGAGTAACTTTGAACTGTATTAGGCTGAGCCTGGCGCAAGAGGAGGAAGAATTAACCCTACTCAGGGCATCAGCCCACAGACCCTCATCTATCTCTTCCCCAAGCACCTGCTCCCACTTGCCCTTTAACTCCTCCACCGAGGCCTCCTCCTCTTCCTTCAGCTCCTGGTAAATTGCCGAAACCTTGCCTTCTCCAACCCATACACCCAAAATCACCCTGTCCTGAATCCCACGTGCCGAAAGCAGCGGGAATTCCCTCAGCTGCCGCCTCAAAAATGCCCTCACTTGCATGTACCTGAAAGCGTTTCCCGGGGGTAGGAAAACTTCTCATCCAGCACCCCTAGGCTCACAAACGTCCCATCGATGAACAGGTCCCCCATTCTTCTAATCCCTGCCCGATGCCAGCTCTGAAACCCCCCATCCATCCTTCCGGGACGAACCGATGGTTCTCCCGAATAGGGGACCAAACCAAGGCTCCCACCTCGCCCCTGTGTCGCCTCCACTGCCCCCAGATCTTCAGCGTTGCCGCCACCACCGGACTCGTGGTGTACCTTGTCGGCGAGAGCAGCAGCGGTGCCGTCACCAACGCCCTCAGGCTCGTGCCCACACAGGATGCCATCTCTAACCTCTTCCACGCCACCCCCTCTACCTCCATTACCCACTTACGGATCATCGCCACATTGGCTGCCCAATAATAGCCACACAAATTCGGCAGCGCCAGCCCCCCCCTGTCCCTGCTACGCTCCAGAAACACTCTCTTCACCCTCGGGGTCTTATTCGCACACACAAATCCCATGATGCTCCTGCTTACCCGTTTGAAAAAGGCCTTGGGGATCAAAATGGGAAGGCACTGGAACACAAAGAGAAACCTCGGGAGGACCGTCATTTTGACTGACTGCACCCTACCCGCTAGTGAGAGTGGCAGCATATCCCATCTTTTAAAATCCTCCTCCATCTGCTCCACCGACTGCGTCAAATTAAGCTTGTGCAGGGCACCCCAACTCCTAGCTACTTGGATCCCTAGGTACCGAAAGCTCCATTCCACCCTCTTCAGCAGTAGCTCGTCTATCCCTCTTCCCTGGTCCCCTGAATGCACCACAAAGAGCTCACTCTTCCCTATGTTGAGTTTATACCCCGAAAAGTCCCCAAACTCGCTAAGGATCTGCATGACGTCCGCCATCCCCTCCACTGGATCCGCAACATACAGCAACAGGTCGTCAGCATACAACGACACCCGGTGTTCCTCTCCCCCCCGGACCAGTCCCCTCCATTTCCAGGACTCCCTCAGTGCCATAGCCAGAGGCTCAATTGCCAGTGCAAACAACGAGGCAAACTGCCTCGTCCCCCGGTACAGCCGAAAGTACTCCGACCTCCGCCGGTTCGTAGCCACACTCGCCACCGGGGCTCTATATAGCAGCCTGACCCAACTGTGAACCCCTCTCCTAACCCAAACCTCTGCAACACTTCCCAAAGATAGTCCCACTCCACCCGATCAAAGGCCTTCTCCGCATCCTTAGCTGCCACTACCTCCGCTTCCCCCTCCACCGAGAGCATCATAATCACATTGAGGAGCCTCCGCACATTCACAAATCCCGTCTGGTCCTCATGAATCATCCCCGGGACACAGTCCTCAATTCTCGTAGCCAGCACCTTTGCCAGCAACTTAGCGTCAACATTGAGGAGCGAGTTCGGTCTATACTACCCACATTGCAATGGATCCTTGTCCCGCTTCAAGATCAAAAAAATCAGCGCCCTGGACATTGTCGGGAGCAAGGTCCCCCCCTCCCTCGCCTTATTAAAAGTCCTGACTAGCAACGGGCCCAGCAGGTCCACGTATTTCTTGTAAAATTCAACCGGGAACCCATCCGGCCCCGGGGTCTTCCCCGCCTGCATGCTCCCCAGTCCTTTAACCAGCACCTCCAACCCAATCGGCACTCCCAAACCAGCCACCTCCTCCTCCTCCACCCTCGGGAACCTCAGCTGATCTAGGAATCGTCACATCCCCTCCTCCCCCACTGGGGGCTCAGACCTGTACAGATCCCCATAGAAGTCCCTAAATACCTTGTTTATTCTCACCACACTCCGCACCGTATTCCCCCCTCTATCCTTAACTCCACCAATCTCCCTCGCTGCCTCCCTCTTACGAAGCCGATGTGCCAGCATGCGACTCGCCTTCTCCCCATACTCATACCTGCGCTTTCCTCCACTGATCCTCTGCTTTCCCCGTGGTCAACAGGTCGAATTCCGTCTGGAGGTTCCGTCGCTCCCTAAGTAGCCCCTCCTAGTGGGCCTCTGCATAACTCCTGTCCACCCTTAAAATCACCCCCACCAACCTCTCCCTCTCCCTCCTCTCTCTCTTCTCCCTGTGGGCCCTAATGGAGATTAGCTCTCCCCTGACCCCCGCCTTCAACACCTCCCAGACTACCCCCACCTGCACCTCCCCATTGTCGTTGGCCTCCAAATATCTTTCAATACACCCCCGCACCCGCCCGAATACCCCCTCATCCGCCAACAGTCCCACATTAAGGCGCCACAGTGGGCACTGGTCCCTCTCCTCCCCAACTCCAGCTCCACCCAATGCGGGGCGTGGTCCGAGATGGCTATGGCCGAATATTCCGTTCCCTCCACTTTCGGGATTAGCGCCCTACTCAAAATGAAAAAATCTATCCGGGAGTAGGCTCTATGGACGTGGGAAAAGAAGGAAAATTCCCTGGCCAGCGGCCTGGCAAACCTCCATGGATCCACTCCCCCCATCTGGTCCATAAACCCCCTGAGCACCTTGGCCGCAGCCGGCCTCTTACCCGTCCTAGACCTAGAACGGTCCAGTGCTGGGTCCAGCACCGTGTTGAAGTCCCCCCCCCCCCATTATCAAGCTTCCTACCTCCAGATCCGGAATCTGACCCAGCATGCGTTTCATAAATCCGGCATCATCCCAATTCGGGCCATATACATTCACCAGTACCACCCACACCCCCTGCAACCTACCACTCACCATCACATATCGACCTCCATTATCCACTGCAACATTCAGTGCCTTGAACGACACCCGCTTCCCCACCAGTATTGCAACCCCTCTGTTCTTCGCATCCAGCCCTGAATGAAAGACCTGCCCTACCCATCCCTTTCTCAGCCTAACCTGATCTGCCACCTTCAGATGTGTCTCCTGGAGCATAACCACGTCTGCCTTCAGTCCCTTTAAGTGCGCGAACACCCGGGCCCTCTTGACCGGCCCGTTAAGGCCCCTCACATTCCAAGTTATCAGCCGGATCGGGTGGCTACTCGTCCCCCCCCCTCCCCGCCCCCCTGCCGACTAACTTGATGCACCCTCCAGTCCACCAGGCGACGGACTCCCGCCCCGACTATCTCTCCTACTTCCAGCTCCCCTTTGGCCAATGCAGCAGCAACCCATCCCCCCTCCTCCCTCCCTCCCCCCCCCCCCCCCGCTAGGTCCTCATCTAGCCATTTTGCTCCCCCCATGACACTACCGTAAGTCAGCTGACTCCTGTTGACCCCGGCCTCTCCCGCCATTCCATCGACCCCCCAGTGTGAGAATCCCCCCACACCTTGGCAGTCAGTGTGCGCTCCTCTCCAGCACCGCCCTCCACCCCCCTGGCCCCACCCCCATCCTTCCCTAACGCGGGAAAAAGCCTGCGCTTTCCTGAGCCGTCCCCTCTGGCGCAGCTCCTTTTTGCGGCCTTACCCCAACTCCCCATCCCCGGGCGTCCACCCCCCCTCTTCCTCCGTGGGGGCCTGTCCCTCCAACACCAACGCCCACACTCCCCCACAGCCCCCACATCAAATCCATTCACCCATCCCCACCCAGCACCAAATCAAAAAGAAGATTCCCCAAACGCAGTAAACACAGTAAACATCCCCCCATGACAAACCATCAGTTTGAGTCCAACTTTGCAGTCTGGATAAAGTTCCATGCCTCATCAGGCGTTTCAAATAGTGGTGCCAATCTTGGAACGTGACCCACAATCCCGCTGGCTGCAGCATCCCGAACTTCACCCCCTTCCGATGGAGAACCGCCTTAGCCCGGTTAAAACCAGCCCTCTTCTTAGCCACCTCCGCTCTCCCGTCCTGGTAAATACGGATCTCCGTGTTCTCCCACCTGCTGCTCCGCTCTTTTTTGGCCCATCTCAGGACACACTCTCTGTCCATAAAGCGGTGGAACCTCACCACTACAGCCCTTGGCAGCTCGTTGGCTTTGGATCTCCTTGCCAGGACCCGATGAGCCCCATCCAGCTCCTGGGGCCACGGGAAAGCTCCCGCACCCATCTGCGCATTGAGCATCGTGCTCATATATGCCCCGGCATCGGGCCCCTCCACTCCATCAGGGAGACCCAGAATCCGAAGATTCTTCCTCCTCGACCTATTCTCCTGGTCCTCAAATTTCTCCTGCCACCTCTTGTGCAGCGCCTCGTGCGCCTCCACCTTCACCGCCAGGCCCAAGATCTCATCCTCGTTTTCCGAGGCTTTTTGCCACACCTCCCAAATCGCCGCCCCTTGGGCCTTCTGGGTCTCCACAAGCTTCTCAATTGCCGCCTTCATTGGCGCCAGCATTTCTGTCCTCAGCTCCTCAAAGCAGCGTTTAAGAAACTCCTGCTGCTCCTGCGACCACTGCGCCCACGCTGCTTGGTCTCCACCCGTCGCCATCTTGCTTTTCCTCCCTCGCACTTTCCGCTGCACCAGGATCACTTTTTTAACCGCTCCACTCCTGGTCCAATCCATAGAGTGTCGGGGGGACCTTGCTGTCACCTTCCCACACTGGAAGCCATCGAACAATTGCCGTTGGGGCCCCTCTGATGAACCCAAAAGTCCGTTCCCGGCGGGAGCTGCCGAACGTGCGCCCTACCTAGGCATAGCCGCAACGGAAGTCTTGACCAAACACAACCTCGATGGGCTCTCCTGGAACTTGTTTAAGTCACTCAAGTTTGACACCACAACCACCTCTCAGTGTCGCCCCCGCCCCCCTGCATTGGCTGAGGCCCGTACTGCTGTGTCTTTCATTGTAAGTCTGCCTCGAGGTGGGACCTATTCGCGTGAGTCCTGGGGTTAGAATCTCACACTGCAGAGAACCTGCTCCTTCCCTGTCCACCCCAGCTCCCTCCAGCAGTCAAAACTAAGACTGGAGTCTCTCCAAGAATGTACTGTATTATTCCACTGATTGAACATTGACCAAATGTGAGAATCACACACTTGGTAGTTTTGCTGCAACAAAAGGTTTTCCACCCATTCCCCTCACCCCTCACCCCGCCCCATCCCCACCTCAGGCTAAACCTCAATCCCTGGCAGAAACCCAGCAATCTTTAAGGAGCTGACTGGCGCCGGGCCCTTCTCCATTGCATTCTTGCTGGTGCAACTAAGCTGTTGTGTCTCTCTTCCCCCGTTGAATAAGTGTGGGAAAGAAGATCAGCCATAAAAATGGGACAAATCTAAAACTAAAAATATAATCCTTGAATTGCAAAAAAATGAGAAATGCACTAAATTAGAAGTAAAACCGACGGGGAGAATGCGCACCAGTAATTTGAAAGGAGAGCTGGAAAGATGTTTTCACTGATCACAAGGCTTGGCTAGCACTGCAGAGTGCCACACAAGTATGGGAGAGTTAGCTGCATGTGTTTGCACAGGCACAACTCAGTGCTTGAGAAAATAGATGGGTCAGAGAGGCTGTATGCTCTCAGCTACACAATATGGGATACAGCTTCTATTAATTTTGTTTAATTTTATGCAGGTGGTGGGCATTAACTGGGGAATCACTTGTGTTCCTATAAATAGGAACAAATTGAAACTGATGGCTCAGTTATGAGATGCATGTTTGTCATGTGTATATTTGCGAATCGAAACTTAAAAAAAGATGTGAAGATTGCCTCCAGTTCTATCCTTCACTGCCTGGCTTTCTGGGTTAGAACAGTTTCTGAATGGGAATCGGTGCCGACAGTGCGTTTCTTCTGCTTTGTGGACTGGATCAGTGAAATAGGTCAGTCATATCATGAGATTCTACTAAACCTGGCAGACCGTCTACCTTCATAGAAAAATATGGGCAGAATTTTCCATTCAGCGCATGGAGCGGTGGCCGAGGTGAGAAAACCGGCGTGCAGCTCTCCAGCTGAGTTTTCTCTCCAGATAATCCGGCACAAAAATATCTGGAGGTGGGGCCTTTGTCGACAACAGTGGCAGGGCAGGACCAGATAGAGCCTGCAATGCTGGCTCCACCGAGATTTGGATTTGGATTTGATTACTTGCCATGTGTACTGAGGTACAGTGAAAAGTATTGTTCTGCGTATAGACCAGGCAGATCGTTCCATACATGAAAAACACATAGGACATATGATAAATACGTAATGTAAAATAGACACAGGCATTGGGTGAAGCATACGGAGTGTAGTACTTCTCAGGAGTGAATATGTGTGAAGAGGTCAGTTCAGTCCATAAGAGGGTCAGTTAGAAAAGGGCTCCCCGATCGGCGCTTTAAAAAATGCAATCTCCCATGGATATGCAAACCCCATGCCCCACCAAACATATATGGGAGACCCTCCCCCCCACAAGGGCAGCATGGTAGCATAGTGGTTAGCACAGTTGCTTCACAGCTCCAGGGTCCCAGGTTCGATTCCAGGCTTGGGTCACTGTCTGTGTGGAGTTTGCACGTTCTCCCCGTGTGTGCGTGGGTTTCCTCCGGGTGCTCCAATTTCCTCCCACTGTCCAAAGATCTGCAGGTTAGGTGGATTGGCCATTCTAAATTGCCCTTAGTCTCCAAAAAAGGTTAAGTTGAGTTACGGGGATAAAGGGGATAGGGTGGAGGTGTGAGGCTGAAGTAGGGTGCTCTTTCCAAGGGCCGATGCAGACTCGATGGGCTGAATGGCCTCCTTCTGCACTGTAAATTCTATGATAATCACCAGGAACACCCCTCCCCATGCAAATGGGTTACTCTTCCCCTGCCCCCCCACACACCGAGGTAACCCACTCCACACAGATACGGAGAGCCCCTCCCCACACACGCATAAGGGTAACCCACTAATGGAGCTCCCCAGAGGACCCAGTCCTGGCATTACCAGAGTGTCAGGGCACTGCCCGAGCATGTCCCCCTACGAATATACTTATCTGTGCGCTCGTGGGGGGTTCCATTCGACTGTTTCACGTTTCTGAAAAAAAGTTGTAAATTTTACCAATGTGACGCCATGTCGGTGTGGGGGGACGATATGGTGGGGAAGCCCGCTAATCATATTAAACTTGTATGAAATGTGGTCTCGTATTGAAATGAGATCTCGTTTTCCGATTCATAAGAGGTTTTACGACAACGTCGCCAATCGCGTTTGCAGCGGATGCAAATTTGCGGCCTACGTGTTGAGAAGCTTTTCCCCCCTCCGCACAATCATCAGGGGCTTCCCCCACACCTCGAACAATCGTCAGTGTCTCCGCCCCACCGGACATTCAATGAGGGCTTCTCCCCCCTCCCCCTCCAATCACCGCTGATGTATTGCTGGTGTTTCCCTCCCCCCCTCCCAGTGCCTGCTCCTCCCAGTGCCTGCAAATTTCTCACCTCACTGCCAGCTGACCCCCCCACCACACAGAAATGGAACCATGGGGTCCTATAAGTGCTACACCCTGGCACTGCCCCTGGCACTGGTTGGCAATGTCAGGTTGGCATTGTGCCAGTCTGGACCAAGTGGCACTGCCCGGGCATGTCAACCGCCGCCCCCCCCCCACCCTGGGGGCTATATTTACCTCCTGGAGGGATCCCTTCGACTGAATCCTATTTTTAAAAAGCTGTTGTCAACCTTGCCAACATGACATCACAAGGCATGAATAATCGGCGGGGAGGGGGGGTGGGGATCATGTGGCGGGGGGCTGGCGAATCATATTAAAATTTATCTAATTCATTAAAATGAGATTCTCGCCTGGGGTGTGGAAAAACGGGAAACGCATTCTCTCCGGATTTTCCACCCGCGTCACCGTTCTCTCTGACAGAATTGCCCCCTCAGACTTTTTTCTCCTTTTTGTGAGTAGTAGTCTAAATGGTGAGCTTACATTTTATTCTGTTGCAGCTGTACTTCTGATATGACGTTGCGTTTGCAGGTGAAAACTTGGGAAAGTCTGGCATTTTTCCAGCCAGGATCTGCACTAAGCAGTAAATCACAACCTGACTGCTGTGAGTGGAGTAAATGGTCATTAGGGCTGATTAAATTCAGCTTCAGGGATTCTTCAGACAAACTGAATAAAGAGACCACAATCTATCGCACCTATAACACTGCATTAAACTGTAAAGTGAGTTTGTTTGACCCGACAGGGTTTTGGGATATGGGCTCATTGAGAATGTATACAAGACTTGAGTTATTACTGGTGAATTGTGCTTGTTGTAATCGGTTTTGTGTTTTTTTGCCTATATGTATTCACAGTAACTGGCCTGGAGGCAAACTGTAACAGATCATTTTGTACTCGCCAAGACTGTTTACATGTGATGTATGGTGTTCGTTCTTTGAAAGAAGCATGACTGTCAAGTTAATTCAACTCACACAGCACATTAATCGAAAGAGGAAATTGTCGTCTAACTTTAAGATTTTTATCAAGAATTCTTTTTAAAAAAGAAAAAAATGTCAAATTGGGAACATGATCTAGTTTCTGTTTAGGCTAAAGAATTGATCTTGCAGTTAAACAGACATTCAGTCATCTTAGCTGCATATGGTTCTCCACCCTTAAGAGTCATTTATTGAAACTGCCATGGAGAATCTGCTGGCCAATAATGTCAACAATGTTGCAGTATCGCTTCTTCCAAATTTCTCCCCTTTTCTTTTGAAGGTGTTGGGATATGGTTCCGTGGGAATCTACCGTCCTCTGGCGCCTGACTCAATTTGTTATTCTTCATGTTTGGACCGAGTGTGTGAGTGCACAGATTGTTTGACTGAGAGGAATCACAGCTGAATGTAAACTTAGCCTTGTCTGATGTTCACATATGCATTTTCGGCTAGATCAAGATCAGGAGCAACAGCTCTGCCTGATTATTTTCATCCTCTTTAGGTCAGGAAATTGATGGAAACTATGAAGCCAATACCCTAGCTGAGACCAGCTAACCCAGCAGGGACTGTCGACCAAACCTCAGATGTTCCTTGTCGACTGGTTCAAACCAGAATTGGGGAGCACAATCGACCACCTGGGTGGACTCTCTTTTTTCTGAGCAGAGTACTGACTCTTAAGCAGGTTTGCAGGTGGCTTTCGCACCGCCTCCCTGCCTGCTCTTGACCTGTCTGCAATTTTACAGAGGGCGGGCAAGGCCGAGGGTAGCCTGTCCACCCTCACCCCAATGGAGGTCCTGAAGTGGCAGAGGTTAGGTGACTAAGGGCTGCTTCCCAACTGGTTACAAGTTTTTCAAGGATGGGGGTGTGGAGGGAAGCCGCAATTGACATTCCTGTTCGATTCTTGGGCAGAAAAAGGAGGGGTGCCTCCATTACTGGTTCCCTTTCAAGATCAGGCATGGTGTTCAGCCCCCTTCAGGTGCTCTATTTCCACCTGGTCTTCCTATCACGACCCCCACCCCTCTCTCCCCATTACAGTGGACTTCCCCTCCCATCCCTGCCATGAGACTCCCACACATACCTCCACCCTGCACTCCAGAATATAGAATCTGGGGACGGTTCTAATCCCAGCTGTGGCCGCTGCTCCCAAAGGTGCTGCTGGGACTACAGATCTGCTGGCCAATCGAACTGGCCGGCAGCTCTCTGGGATAGGATTTCCTCCTGAGTGAGAGGCAGAAATCTCTTCAACCAGCCAATTGTTGCTTTCTGGAGTGTTAAAAGACACTGGGGATCACAGCATTGGTTGGCATGTGTTCCCGGCCGACTCTTTGAGTGGAGGGGCAAGGAAAGCCGGCCAATGAAAGATTCTGTGCTGGATTCTCCGATTTGGAGACTATGTCCGGAGCATGTGTCTGGTCTTACGACCAGAAAGTCGGCGCCGCTCCCGCACCGATGCTCCACCCGGTTGGGGGCTAGCAGCTGCGCCACGTAAAGCCCCCGGCTTTACCTGCAGATATGGATGGAGAACTGCAGGGTCCATGGCCGCGTATGCGCAGGGAGGTGACCTGCAGTGGCTGCGCCGTACAACATGGCGCCAGCCACGTGCGGACCCGGCCTGCCAGATAGTGCCCCCCCTGTAATCCCCCTCGCCACCCCGGGACCATCCCCCACCAGTCCCCCCCCCCCAGTTTTCCGCTGAAACCCCCTAGGCCTGCGGAACGCCCACCCCCCCACGGCTGTGGCGGCACTGGACGCAGTCCGCAGCTATCACACGAGGCCCGATAAACTGAGCACACACGACCGACGCCCTCGGAAAGTTGGCCCATCAGGGGTGGAGCATCGGGGGAGGGCCTCAGGTGACGTCCTGAGGCAGTCCCAACGGCGTGCGGTGTACTCAGCAATTACACCGTTTTTGAAGGGGTGGAGCATCCAAAAACGACTCCGCCCCTGATTTGGGTGTAAAAAATTATTCTCAGGCCAATCGCCAAACCCGATTTCGGCGTCGGCAATCGGAAAATCCCGCCCTCTGTGTTTAGCGATTTATGGCACAGTCAGGTGAAATCTTCCAACCGGGAGGGAAGGGAAATTAGCAAGAAAATCAGTTTGGGGCCACACTCACCCCGTTCTTATTGGCTGCTCAGATTGGCAGTGGCAGAGGCCAAAGTTGATGTGGAACCAATGGAAAGGGAGATAAGTGTGCAGGTTGCAAAAGAGTTTAAAAGAGTTCAATTATTAAAACTTGTCCTTCTTTCATCAATATTAAAATGACCGTATGAAATAAAACATCTTGAGAAGCACGGTGGCAGAGTGGTTAGCACTGCTGCCTCACAGCGCCGAGGTGCCAGGTTCAATCCCGGCTCTGGGTCACTGTCCGTGTGGAGTTTGCACATTCTCCCCGTGTTTGCGTGGTTTCGCCCCCACAACACAAAGATGTGCAGGGTAGGTGGATTGGCCACACTAAATTGCCCCTTAATTGGGAAAAATGAACTGGGTACTCCAAATTTATTTTTAAAAATGAAATAAAACATCTTTATGTCTAGAGCCGAATCTCCCAAATAAAACAAAAATTCAAATATGCCAAGTCAGTCAACACATGTGAGCAAAACAGAGATCTTCGGATCCTTCTTTACAAGGCTGCAGTAGGCAACTTACTTGTTATTTCAAATAAAAGCTTTAAAGTAAAAGAAGAGAAGGAACGGCACAAAAGTTCCCTGATCGCAAAGACAGTTCAACATTAGAAACAACAAAATCGCCCAGGAGTAGCTGCCAGGAAATATTACCACAGGCTACAATTTGAAACTGCTTAAGCCTTGTCTGGGAAACGGACTGTCTGGAGGGAGAGAAACATCAAACGGCCTGATCAAATCACATTTTATCCACAGTCTCTCCAAAACAATGCTGATATCAACACCCAATGATATTTTTAAAAATAACTGATTTAATTTATCTTCCAAAAGTTGATTACCATTACAATTAACCACTGCATAAGTAGAATCACATTTAAATGCATTGCAAGAAATGCAAATGTGCGATTTTACGGCTGTGCCTATCTGGTGATAGACATGTATTTAGTACTTTAAAAGACCATTAGGGTGCAAATCAACCATAACCTTGCCTTTTGTGCTATGATTTATTACTGTGAGTGAGCCTTCAAATATTATTGAAACTTTTCGGGTAAAGGCCTCTCCTGGCAGGACGCAGGACTGAACTCGACCAAGCCTCAATATAATCTACTAGATTCAAAGCAATGGGATGTCTCCAGTGGTGGGAACAGCTGGTTTGAGAATGTGCTTGGATGTTTAATAAGTTGACGTTTGTTGCATTTTTGTTTTGAATGAGGCTGGTCGCTGCTCGCAGGAAATCTTCAGTCTCTTTATCTGAGATCAACCAGTCATGCTATCTGCTTTGAATGACTGTGAAAGGTATGGGAGTAGCTGCTGGCTTGGAGGGAGGACTTGGCACTGAGATACACAGAAGCTCACAACACAAGCATACCTTTTGCTTATCTGTAAGATGAACTGTAGGAAGTGCCCCTTTCTTCGGAGCTTCAGCAGGTGTCTCTGATCATTGCCAAATTTGTCTTGGCTAACACCCAGAATCATCCATATTTAAAGTGAAAAGATCTTTGCAGAGCAGGTGGTGATCTTTCAACAACATACAGTTGCCAATCAGCAAAAATGACACCGATTAATTGGCACACGTCTGTATATCAGACAAAATGTTCCGTCTTATTCAAAATAAGTGAATTGTGATAAATCTTGGGGGGGTTTTCATTTTTGAAGTGTGAACATTGCTCATATTTATTGCCCATTTGTGGTTGTTTCCAAGATGACAATGGCGGTTCTTCTTTTTGACTTTCAAGCCATGTGACCCAGCCCCACCCATTCAGGCTAGTGGAGAATATTCCATCAAACTCCCAATACAACCTGCAGAGGGTGGAAGGGTTTTGGGTCATCAGGGGGTGAGCCACTTTGCAAGCCGGGAATCGAACCTGGGACCCTGGAGCTGTGAAACAACAGTGCTACCCACTGTGCTTACGTGCTGTTGCTGGCATGGAACTTGGCAAAGGCCATTGAATGCGAAAGAGAGGCTCTCTTTTGTTGCAGATGGTCATTGCTTGGCACTTGCATGGCACAAATGTCACTTGACTCATATCAGCCCAAGGCTGGACATTATTCCAATCTTGCTACATGCCAGCATGGACTGCTTTGTTATCTGAGAAATGGTGCATGGAGCTGACTCTGTGCAGTCAGCAGTGGCCAGCCCCACCTCTGACCCTATGATGAAGAAAAGGTCATTGACAACGCCACTAAGAATCGCCAGGACTAGAGTGTTTTCCTGAGGAACTTTTACAATGATACCCTGAAATGGAGCTGCTGATCAAAGCTATCTTCCCATGACTCTATTCATCGGATTAAGTTATGTGGAAGGGAGCAGGGAATTATAAGCAGATATAGACAGACCAAGTGAGTGAACTTTGACAGCTGGAGTTCAATGAAGGAAAGTGTGAGGTCATCCACTTTGGGTCTGAGAAAAATAAATCGAAATATATTCTTAACGGTGAGAACTTAGGTACTGTGGACGAGCAAATGGATTTAGGTGTCCGTGCACACTAATAACTAAAAACTAGTGCACAAGAACAAAAGGCAATCAAAAAGGTTAATAGAATGTCAGCCTTTATGTCAAGTGATGCTTCAGTTGTGCAGGGCCTTGATCAGACTCCATCTGCATTCAGTTTTGAGCACTGAACCTCTGTAAGGAATATCTTGGCCTTGAAAAAAGGCAGAGAGCACAGATTCACCAGAATGGCAACAGGGTTTAAAAGGTTAAAATATGGGGACTGCTTACGTAAAGTTGGCTTGTATTTTTTTCCCTTGAGGTTCGATGGTTAAAGGATGACTGAATTTAGATGTTCAAAATGATAAAGGGATTTGAGAGGATAAGTAGTGAGAAGCAATTTCCTCTGATGGGGGAATTCAGAACAGAGAAAATAAGAACTAAGCCATTTAAGGGTGAAATCAGGAAGCACTTTTTCGCATGAATTGCAGTGATGTCTCAACTTCGCTACCAACCCTTCTCCAAAACTGAACAATTGAAATGTTCAAAAGCGAGATTGCTTGATTATCTTTGTTGTAAAAATATCAAGCAAAATGGAGCAAAGGAGGGTTAATCAAATTGTAGTACAGATCAATCATAATATGACATAATTGGCTTGATACTGGCACTGCTCCTGTCAGAGAATCTAGAACTCGGGGGTCACTATTTGAAAATAAGGGGTCGCTCATTTATGACTGGGCAGGATAAATAGTTTCTCTCAGAAGGTCGTGAATCTCTGGAACTCTCAAAAGGCAGTGGAAGCAGAATCTTTCAATATTTTTAAGGCAGAGCTAGATAGATTCTTGAGTAACAAGGGGGTTAAAGGCTACCGGGGTAGGCTGGAATGGGGGGTTGAGGTCACAATCAGATTAGCCGTGATCTTATTGAATAGCGGGAGCAGACTCGAGGGGCCGGGTCCTGCTCCTAATGTGTATGTCTTGTTCCTATGGTGATGTAAGAGCCTGGGACTTCAGCTGACAGGAATAACTCCCATCATTATGCCTGGTTAGTCTTCAGCAGTCACCAGATATTGCTGAGGAGGACTTTGCAGGGTGGTGTGGGCTGGGGGCACCTCTGTGTCCTACTTCAATGTTTGCATTCCAGCCAAGTGGTCTATCTGGTTAGATATTTGTTTTTTCTTTCCAGCAACTTGGTACAACTGAATGACTTACCAGGGTATTTCATAAGTTATTTGCATGGTTAAAATACTTTAAAAAAAAAATTTAGAGTACCCAATTCATTTTTTCCAATTAAGGGGCAATGTAGCGTGGCCAATCCACCTACCCTGTACATCTTTGGGTTGTGGGGGCGAAACCCACGTAAACACGGGGAGAATGTGCAAACTCCACACGGACAGTGACCCAGAGCTGGGATCGAACCTGGGACCTCGGCGCCGTGAGGCAGCAGTGCTAACCACTGCGCCACCGGGCTGTCCTATTTATTGCTGTTTTTATCATATTCTAGTGTCCGAGTACTTGTCTTAATGGTGCATACAATGCTATCTATTTATTTTCTAAATCATATTATATTGCCCTAGTACCTGTCTTACTTTTTCTGTCTGGTGTGACTGGGGCAACTCAGTGTCACCTCTTCTTGGCAACTACAAAGTAGGCCTATTTAAACTGCAAACCTATCCTCTGTAACAGATTGCTGTCCTCTTCCTGGAATCTGGCCAGCTTCACTTTGAAGGGCTGCAGCAAATTTTTATTCATTGCGGAAAACAAGTCGCTGTCTATCTAAAAAAAGGACACCAAGGAGCATTTACAGAAACATTGAGTAAAGCTGTGGAATCTCTTAATGGTTGTAGGAGGGAACCTGGACTGAGATCTTTGCGTGCATAACCCCATGCTGGTTATAGGAAAATCCACGGGAGCTCAGGAGAGGGTTATATGCACGCATCATTGTCTACAGTTAAGATCAGCACATGTGCACTTTAGCAAGAGTTGGTGCATTGTGATGAAGAGCAGGAACCCTGGCTAGCTTCCTCTGCTAAGCTAGGAAAGCTGTGCTATTTGTAACATTCCTACCCCATCCCTTACTGGGATCAGCATATCCCGTGCACACTGTGTTGGCCGATGTAGCTCAGCCAGTTGGTAGGTTAAGTATTCGAATCACAAGCAGGATGTACGTGAGTTCTTAAATAATCACTGAAGGATGCGGACGGGCATCTGTGAAACAATTATATCTAATGTACAGGATCTAAAATACAATAATTACAGAGAAATCGCAGTTTTGAATTAATGAAATGAATAATCGTGAAAGTTGAAGTAGCAGGCTAATAATAGCATAGTATATGTGCTGTGTTTTATTATGGAGTAACTTTAGGCAGTTTACACATGGAAATATCTCTTTCAATCTTAGTTTTTCCTTTGCCATTTACCTGGCCAGTTGTGGACTTCAACGCTCCATGTAACACATGTACTACTTTAACATGACTTGGAAGGCCAGTCTAATGGCAACCTCAAGCAGCTCCATGTAAACAGTTTAAAGTGCAAGCTGACTGACAATGTGCAGGGAAATGCAGTAAATGATGGTGAAAGTATTGGGAAATTGCATTACCATGTGGTGCAGAAGTGTTTTCACACATGTGAAAGGTTGTAAATAGTGACTTTAGTGATTATAGCCTACCGCATAAGCAAAAGATCAACAATAGTCTCTGTGCATTACTTGAAAGGCACTTTTTTTGAAGTATTCCTTTTTAAAGTGATTTACTTCGCTGGCCCCAGTGGAGTCTTTTCTACGTCACACCAAATTCAAAAGGGTGACAGAGTGTCCAGCTTTCCAAACCCCATCAATGCTCCTCTGAAGCAAGCCACTGTTTGCTTTGCAACAGCAAACTGGGGATGATTCTGCTTCCAATTTTCCTTCTCTCCCATTGGGGAAAACACCTGGCCCCGTATAGCTTGCTGCTTCCTTCCAGCGATGACTGCAACAGAGCCTCAAGACATGTTCTGATATATGTCTTCGTGATCAGACCACCTAGTGTTGAAATACATTTTAAAAACATCTCGGACCAAATTATTCAGAACCTATTTGAACAATAATCCCAATTGAGAAACCTTTAAGAATGCAAACTGTAAATCATTTTTAATGATGGACTTGGCAGTTTCATGAATAAATTTGTCCTTTCTTGAGTGCCACATTCTTTTCATCTGTTTGCCTTCCTCCTTCCTCAGAGCTATTGTGTTGAGATATGATACGAGCCAAGAGACAGTTTAATTGTGGTGCCTCTACTGCCAACTTGGGCTGAGCACAGCTAGTTTAGCACACACTGCTCTGCACAGATCAACTCCACACTATTTATACCAATTGAGTTACTGGGAAAGTCGGCAATATTCTACAAGTTTGGAGATACCATCATGGTTCCAAACCAAGCTTCTTCAGAACAAACTTGATTTGAATTTACTTTATACAGAGCCCTTTAATAAACTTTTGACTGTTCATGGGAGCATTAAAAGACAACATGATCTAGTGACTCGTAATGTTGTTTAGGTGTCACTGTTGTTCGAAGGATCTTTGCGCTTGCTATCTTGCAGTTACAATTTTGTTTCCTTGGGAAGATTTTTGAGTCCGCGTTGGCCACTAGTGAGAACGGCGGCTCAGGTGCAATTCTAGCCGGCGGGTTTGTGTTTTCCAATTTTTCCAGGCCTCTCGCCGGTGATGTAATGAGAATCCTGCCACTGAAGGCGGGAATCCTCATTCAAATACATTTTGGGTGCAGTTCAGCAGACACTTGAACTGCACTCACTTCTAACCCACCAGGTTACACACAGGCCGCTGAGTCTCTCAAAGGTGGAAGTGCTTCATTCAGGTGGAGTTGAGAGGGGCAACTGTGGGGAAATGGTTATTGTGTGACAGGGGAGGGAGTGAGTCTCAGCGGAAAGGTGCTCACATAATGGGCTGTGCATGGTTGGATGTCCCAGATCCTGAGAGGGTTGTGGGTCGGTGCATTGTCAGGACTCCTCATTGCACACTTCGATGCTCTCTTTCTTTCAGTTTTTTATTCGGAAGAATCATGGAGCCAGTCGAACTGGCAATTCTTTTGATTGCGATCGAGCAGCAGCAGCAACATCAACATGTCGCTGCACAAGAACAGTGCCCTGCAGAGGAGGGGGAGGTAAGGCCTGTTGGTCTTCCAGGAGCAGGACAACAAATGATGGAGCCTCGGAAAAACCACTACCGGCCATGGGTGTTCCGACGTGGAACTTCCTACCTGCAGATGTCAGAGGTCCAGTGCCGGAGACAACTGTATCTGCCTTGGGGGATAGTGGACAACCTGTGCCAGGTGACGCAAGGGTTGGCACCACATGGACTGGGAGGTCACCATTGCCTGTGGCCCTGATAATTATTGCCACTCTGAACTTCTATGGCAGTGGCTCGTTTCAGGACTGCACGGGTGACCTGTGTGGTATTTCCCAGTCAGCAGTGCACAAATGCATAAGGGGGGTCAGGGATGTGCTATTTGTGAGGGTCCACATGTACATCAACTTGGACCGGGACCAAATGAGCCAGGATGCCAGGGCTATGGGCTTCGCCCGCATAGCAGGCATGGTCCAGGTGCAGGGTGTCATCAACTGCACCCATATGGCTCTGCCCATGGAGGCATGGGGTGCTATTTTCTAACTGCAAGCAAACCACCCCCTCAATGCCCAGATTGTCTGTGAATATGTGGTGTACATCATGCAGGTGTGTGCCCATTTCGTGGGGAGTGTCCATGATAGTTACATCTTGGGGAGCGCGCAGATCCAGTGTCCCAGAAGCCAGCCTACTAGTTAATCCCACCGAAGTGCGAGATTCTGCGCTGGTGGAGGGTCCAGGTGACAAGTGTGATGCCTCATCAATGCTGGTCTCCGAAATGTCTCCCTCGGAGCTGCTTAGGTCTGTGGTGTCCAAGGACTGTTAGGATGGTCTGGGCTGGTCTTCTGGTCGCCCTGCAATGGAAGAGAAATGGCATTGGTGCGGGACGGGGAACACTGATAGGACAAAGGTCACTCACATGAGGATTGCGCCATGTCTGCATGTCTTGAGGTTTCTAACTTCAGTCTTTGACCTGACTTCGCCCTCTGCACAGAAGCGGTCCTGTTCCTCGTCGGGAAGCTTAAGGCTCGTTCCTCAAATGCGGTTAGGGTCTGAGCTCTGGGATCACTCTGGCTGGCTGTGACCATTCACGCCTGTTGTGCTCGAGTTTGTCCTGCAATGAGATAGATGGGAAGAGTGTAGGTGGGAGTCATGCCACATCAGATGTGGATGAAGTGTGGCATACATGGGAGGTGAGTGAGAGTGGACATTTGAGGGGCACCAGAGGTACTAGGGAAGTAATGGTCGGTCGGGGTGGAGGGGGAGACAACACATGCCAAGCGGTGTGACCCTGTGGCGTGGGTAGAAGTGAGATCACTGTGGAGGTGTGAGGGGTATGTTAAGAGTTTCTGAGGGAGACATCAGATGGTGGGCTTACCCTGACTGCACAAACCCTGGCTGCTGAATGAAGGTCAGTCATCCGCAGCCCGGTCCTTTTATGGAGCGAGCTGGTGCTCCCAATCGCCGCCACAGCCTCCCAGGTGGGGTTGGTCATTTTGCTGGATGGACGACTGCCAGATCGTAGGTAGATGATCTCCCTTCTCTGCTCAACCCCATCCAGAGGTTGCTGAGGGCTCCCTCTGTAAAGCATGGTTCAGTTTTTCTGGCAGTCAGCCCCCCGCTGCCTGTGTTGAACTTGGAACAAGCAGTGGGGAGGTGTTTAAACAATGCCTCTCACTAATTTCAGAGATTTAGCTTTCCTAGGGCAAACATATCAGAGGTAAGCTTTCACCAGCGCTACATGAATCATGTGGAGAAAAAAAATTGTTGAAGAGATGAATATACAGTGAGTTTCCCAATGCTGGGATTCTGCCCGGTTTTCTCACCGGAGCCAACACTTTCTGAAAATATTATAAAACTCCACCCCTTGTCTACGATGCAAACTGCTCATCGCAATGTATTTTTTATAAGCTTCTCAATTTTGGAATCTAGATGCATCAAATACTTTTGAGGAATTTCTATGAATCTTGATGACTACTTTAGTGGAAATTTGGTTACCTATCACTTAACTTTGGTCCCAATATTTTAAGGAACATGAGAGGAAGTTGCTTTTAGCCTGGCCTGGCCTCTTTCTGATGGCTTTTATCAACCTAGTTTAACATTTTAAAAAATAAATTTAGATTACCCAATTATTATTTTCCAATTAAGGGGCAATTGAGCGTGGCCAATCCCCCAACTGCACATCTTTGGGATGTGGGGGTGAGATCCACGCAGACTCGGGGAGAATGTGCAAACTCCACATGGACAGTGACCCGGGGCTAGGATCGAACCCGGGTCCTCGGCGCCGTGCTAACCACTGCGCCACCGGGCCGCCTCGCGCTTTTATCAACCTAACACTGAACTGATTCAACAAAATCTAGGTTCAAGTGCACCATTCCTCTGATTTGTAAATTGAGCTGCCATGATGAAGATTGATCAGAAAGTGCAATGCCAGCATGGTCTAACAAGTAAGCTCCTGGGAGCCCATGTGAGACAGTCAGGTAGTCTGCTGCCTTTGCACTTTTGAGACCTGCATTTGGGTTTGGCTCAGATGCAAGGGGTGAACCTCTACTCAATGGCAATTGTGAGGATCTTACACAAAATTAATTTCAACACTCTCTCAATTGGAGTAATGTGCCACCCGGTATGATTCCGAGTCACATGAGCCGGGAAATTTCAGTTTCAGTCTTTGGTGTGTGTTGAGGGAACTGATCTCAGTCAACAGGGATGACAGACATAATTAGCTGGTCAACCAGAGAGGGACAGGAAGATCAGCTGAGGTTCTCATTTATGATCTGTATGTAATGCTCGAAAGTGCTTGTAAGAGGATCAGTCCAATCACTTGCTGGTACTCATTAGGAGAACGTTTGAGCAATGATCACTTGGATAAAGTAGCAAAGGGAGCTGCAAAATCATATTCCCAGTAAGTAAATGCTTTCACAAAAGGAGAGAAATTTGAAGTCAGAGGAACAAGTTTGAGTCGTCTCAACCCAGCTCCTGTTTTCGATCGAGGTCCTTAGAACTACAGTTGCACCTAAACAACATCATAAGCCTGTAGATCATTTTGTGTTGTAATGCTCCTGTGAAGCGCCTTGGGACCTTTTTATTATATTAAATATACGTTGTTATTGTTGATTATAGGGTGCAAGCCCTCATGCTGTTTTCTGTCCAGCAACAAATTAGTTTTAATTTCAGTGGCTGGTATGGATCTTCCACAGCCATTACGGGAGTACTCATGGCAAGAAATTAAAGGTGTGATCATTGTTTGGTGCTACCGCTACTTATCGGTCATGGGGTAAATGGGACATGTTGCTTACAGTGGAAGCCAAGGTTAGAAATAGTTTTGAGTGGAAGTCATTCCGTAATATGAACATGACTTTATTGGGATGCTGGTTGCTGAGGATGCTGAGGATGTAGTTCCACGGAAAACTTCAAACAACATAGGAAGGTTAAAAGGTGGAGTCTACATACAGCTGCGGGGGGAAAAAAAATCTTCATTAGTGATTATTTTAATTTGCTGCTGCATGGCTTAGCTTTAAAGTTCCGAGGCAGCTGGGGAGTTGAGAGACAGGACACATTTTTTTTCCCCTTGAACCACACAGAATAGAGGGAGTTCATGAAGGGAAGCGAGACTGAACGGCAGCCAAGGGTGCAGTACAGGGCAGGCCAGAAGAAAGTATCAAACCGACATGCTTCATGTACTTCTTTCTTAGAATCCCATCAAGGAACCTTTTTTTGTCAAACAGAGCAAGAAACGTTTTGCTAATTAAAAGCCTCTGCACCATTCATGTGCAGGGAGGGGGGGGGAAAAAGCAAAATAGTTTTGCATTTCTGATTTGGGGGGAGGGGCAGAAGACTCCAGTCCAGCTCTAACAGCAACAATCAAACTCAGTGTTTGGGATTTGATGAAGAAATAGTTCAGCTGAATGGATGCTACTTATTAAAAGCTGCATTCTTTCTGCGAGAATGAATAGAATAGAGATATGCACCTCCACAAGAGTAATGGATATTGAATTTGCTGAGCCAAATTTATCTGCAACATCTTTTTCAGAAATATGTCGGTTTCTGCAGATTCAATAGATAGAGCTTTGTGCAGTGAATCATAAAGGAACTTTTGAAGTTGCAGTTAGTGCCATTTTCTTACATTTTATTTTGAGATGGTTGAAGGGCTCAGAAACACCTTTTTTCCTATAGGCTTGTGAATAATTGAAAAGTGGTTGATTAAACATTTAAACACTTGACTGTCGAAGGGTGTTAACAATGTCATATTCTTCCTTTGTGGAAAAACACAATTAGTTGCATGCTTTTGAGAAATGTGCTTTCAAGCTGCTGCTTGATTTACTGAAGCATCGTTAGCTATACAGCAGACGGAATGCTGAAGAAATAAACACCCAAAATACTGAGTGTGCACAGCAGGTCAGTCAGCGTCTGAAAAAGAAAAGGTGGATTACTGTTTTGGTCAACGGTGCATTTCCTATTTTAAAATTTTTTTAAATTATAAATTTAGAGTACCCAATTCATTTTTTCCAATTAAGGGGCAATTTAGCGTGGCCAATCCACCTAGCCTGCCCATCTTTGGGTTGTGGGGGCAAAACCCACGCAAACACAGGGAGAATGTGCAAACTCCACACGGACAGTGACCCCGAGCCGGGATCGCACCTGGGACCTCGGCGCCGTGAGGCAGCGGTGCTAACCACTGCGCCACCGTGCTGCCCACTTCCTATTTTTATTTTAAATGATTTCCACAGTTTCTTATTTTAAAAGGGTGTTTGTTGTTCACTATCCTGGGAGTATGGGATCAGTGAAATGTCCCTGAAATGTCATGGAGATGGCAGATTGACATGCAGGTCTTCAGTTTTACACAAGAAGTGACCAAGGGCATGGATTATGATGAAACAAATTGCTTTCCATTCCTCTAAGGGCCTAGCCTCCAGATGGCTCCTTCTTCCGCTGGTGTGGCCCAAATATGAATTCACTGGCCAAAATACCACTATGCCTGAGCACATGTCCATAGCAGGCACTATGCTGCCTGTGTGAACATTAAAAATTAGAGAGGCTGGGTTTCAGTACACGGAAGCAGCATCACGAATGCTGACTTAATTTAGTGAAGTAAAACTGTTTGAGATTGGCCTGCTGTTATTCTTAACACTATTAAACAACAGTTTAAGGGGGTGTGTTACCATGTAATTGTGTCTTGTAAACGTTTTATTGTGTTGTATACCAAACATACAATGGTGCATATAAAAAAAGTTACTTGATGTGCTCTGCCAATAATGGCTTACTACATAGGTTCGTCACCTGATATTATACTTAGCTACACAAATTAGAAAGGTCCAAGGTCTAATATTTGTTCTGTTGAGTTTGTTGGTCGCAGCCTTGCTGATGGTAGAGGCGGGATATTTGTTCTTAGCACCTCAGTGTTAGGAAGGACTGAGATCAACAAGGGTTTACCATTCTGGTCGCTGTCCAATAAACACTTATCTGTGGATATTGGGTGTGAAAAGACCGAGAAAATCTGTGAGGTGTAGACTGCTCATACTGCTGGAATTTTCTGGTCCCACCCGCCCCAGGACTGGAGATTCCCACCTGGAGTCAACGAACCTTTGGCTGGTCCGTTACATTTTCCACTGCACCCGCAGCGATTCCTGCCATTGGGTGGGGGGGGGGGGGGGGTGCAGAATCCCGGCCATACAGTTCATACATAAAGAAAGGGCAGCACGGTAGCCTTGTGGATAGCACAATTGCTTCACAGCTCCAGGGTCCCAGGTTCGATTCCGGCTTGGGTCACTGTCTGTGCGGAGTCTGCACATCCTCCCCGTGTGTGCGTGGGTTTCCTCCGGGTGCTCCGGTTTCCTCCCACAGTCCAAAGATGTGCAGGTTAGGTGGATTGGCCATGATAAATTGCCCTTAGTGTCCAAAATTGCCCTTAGTGTTGGGTGGGGTTACTGGGTTATGGGGGATAGGGTGGCGGTGTTGACCTCTCCAAGAGCCGGTGCAGACTCGATGGGCCGAATGGCCTCCTTCTGCACTGTAAATTCTATGAGAAATGGCCCACCTGGGTGAGTTACTGGAATACTGTGCAATCTATATGAACTAAGACAATTCACTGCCTTTGGAAGGTGTGGCAAATTGAGAAGTCAATAGAGAAACCACAGTGCCAAGCGAAGGATACACCAAATCTGAGCTCCGATCAGTTTACATTGCTGTCAAACAGGCAGTATGTTACTGATTTTGCCAGGAATTAAACTTTCATAAGAGCCTCCTAACTGGTATATTTATCAAGGATATGTAGCTAATTACATTTTTTATAAGCGGAAATACATACTTTATATGAAGTTCAGTTGCCAAATGATTAACTGTTTGCTTTTTTCTTTTGTCAAATTTTAAAAGTTCATCTTCTAATACTTTGGACCCAATCTAGCAGCTTTGAGCAGACAGTACAAAACATCTATTTGCCAATAACTAATGTGACTGGCCTAGTCCTATGGCTTTAAGTCTGTTAGTCGTTCATTTAGCTTGCACGTGGCAAGGCTGCTTGGTTAAACAGCATGCTTCACTAAATAATTAAAGGAAAAAATTCAAGAGCTGGACAGGTTACAGCCAGTTTTTTTTTCAAACATGCTTGAAAATCACCACAATATACTAATTCATCTGTTTTCAATTATCCCACTGCACTGTGCGTCTCTTCACAGTCCAAATTATTTGGAAGAAAAAAACTAGGCCTGAATTTTATGTGGGGGTTATAGGATAACATCTAGTGGCATGGTGAGGGTGCTGTGCCCTGCCTACCACTTAATCAGCTCTGTTGGGATTGTATCAGTGATGGGATAGGAGTCAGCCCCACCCACCCTGGAGCCAATTCAGACCCTTTAGTGACCAATTAATGGCCAATGAAGAGACCCATCTTGTTGTTGCTGATATTTTACCAGTTGCGGGTGAGTGGCAAAGCCGCCAGATAAACCCTGGTGGCCTGGCTTTGGAGTTGGCAAAGTGGCATACTTCCTGTTCGATCATCCTGTGTCCCATGAAGTCCCCACCCCAATGAAAGGGTCAATTAAGTATACCCACCTTCCCCCACCTCACAGGGGCCTACTTCATTGGCCCTAAAGAAGCTGCCCCACATAGCTGGTTATCCAGCCTCTTCCACCTCCTTGGCGGCACGGTAGCACAGTGGTTAGCACAGTTGCTTCCCAAAGCACCAGTATCCCAGATTCCATTCCCTGCTTTTGTCACTGTGCGGAGTCTGTGTCTGCATACATTTCCTCTGGGTGCTCCGGTTTCCTCCCACAAGTCCCGAAAGGCATGTTGTTAGGTACTTTGGACATTCTGAATTCTCCCTCAGTGTACCCGAACAGGTGCCGGAGTGTGGCGACTAGGGGATTTTCACAATAACTTTGCTGTATTAATGTAAGTCTACTGGTGACACAAGTAAAGATTATTATTATTATCCATGACTCCACATCGGAACTGCCTGGATTGGGTGCTGCTGGCCACCTGATGATTGGCAGCTCTAGGAGGCAGGGCAGCTCCCATATGGAGACTGAGGCCATGCCTGAGGATCATAACATCCGGTCCTGGCTTCCCGGACCAATGGAGGTGGGTGCGCCCCAACTTTTCATCCAATGGGTGTAGCCACCATCTCTGCAAGAACTAGCAACTTTCTCACATTCGGCAGGGATCTCATGTGTGAGTTTACAATTCCGCTCCCCCGCCCCCATGTCATTCCAAGATCATTCCCTCAATATTGACTGTGCCAATGTATCCCATTATTTCTCTTGCCCTTCGTAAGTGAGAGCATGAAAAACATTCACAGCCTCTGCTGTTAGTTGGTCTGACGAGAGCATGAGAGAGAGAGAAAGAAAGAAAGAAGAGTAGGGAAGGTAAAGGGAATAGGATAAAAGAGTAAGTTAATGGCATTTGATGGATGCAGCAGATGTGACAGGCATTTTACTGCTTTAATTCCTCAGGGCATTGCCTTGACCAATTAGATTCAAGCTAAGTGGTTTAAATTTTCCAACGATGACGTTCAAAACATTTTCAAACAATGGGCGGCACGATTGGACAGTGGTTATCACTGCTGCCTCACAGCGGCAGGGACCCGGGTTCAATTCCGACCTCTGGCTACTGTCTGTGTGGAGTTTGCACTTTCTTCCTGTGTCTGTGTGGGTTTCCTCCAGGTACTCTGGTTTCTTCCAACAGTCCAAAGATGTGCAGGTTATGTGGATTGGCCATGCTAAATTGCCCCTTAGTGTCCAACGGTTAGGTGCGGTTAAGGGTTTGTGGGAATAGGGCTGGGGATTGGGCCTAGATGGGGTGTACTTTCAGAGAGTTGGTGCAGACTCGATGAGCCAAATGGCCTCCTTGTGCATTGCAGGGATTCAACGAATGCCTGACAGTTAACTGTCAGTCACCATGAACTGATGCATTCTCCATGGCAACAACTCAACAAGAGTCTACTTGCTGACCAATCAACACTTTCTCTTCTCATACAGCATAATGTTGTTATTTCCTCTGACATTGCAATCTTTGTGATTGCCCTGATGAGTTCAAAATAAAAAGTTTTAACAAAATGTCTTTTTTCATCAATACTCAAGTTCTATCCTAACAAATGACTGTTTATTTTCGTACTTTAAATGGTTGTCTGGATTCTCAGCCAAGCCTCCTATTGATACTTTGAAAGGTCTGGATGATTGACAGTTATTGGCTTGTAGTGAAATGACTTTTGTCATGAAACATCTGGATTTTCAAATGGTCCCCATAATATATTAATGAATAAGGTCCAAGAATGCAGAGCCAGAGGACAAGTGAGAATGTATTGCTAACTGGCTCCAAGACAGAGACTGGGCATAAAGGCTGGTTATTCAGTGGCAGAATGTTGGAAATGGTATTCCACAAGGATTGGTGCTGGGACCACAGATGTTCACATTTTAATGATTTAGACTTTGGAATCAAATGCAAAATTTCAGAATTTGGAGATGGCACCTAATTGGAGGGGTTGGGTGATGTTACTGAGGAAGATTGCAAAACATTACAGGCGGGCCTTAATAAACTTGCAGAATGGGCAAATAATTGGCAAATGCAGTTCAAGACAGATAAATATGAGGTAACACATGTTGGTTGGAAGAGTACGGAGGTCAGTTATAACTTGGAAGGTGCAAGTCTGGAGGGGAATCGAGGAACAAGGTGATTGGAGTATAAATACATCAATCACTACATCAATCAATTTATCTGACAGGAAAAACATAATTTACTGCAAGCATTTAGTGTAAATCAATTTTCAGTCTGAACATATTCTTTTCACATGAACTGGAGTTGAAAACAATTTCAGAGCAACATGAATTGCTGAATTCTCTTTAACAGAAAATTCTTATTTTTCTGTCAGGAAAATTGATTTGCAGTTGAGGCAATAAATGGAATTAAGATACAGATCAGCCATGATCATGGAGCAGACTCGAGGGACCAAATGGCCTTATTCCTGTTTACATATTGCTATGCTCCAAAATTGCTACTCTAATTTGCTAAAAAGAGACAAAGATATTTAAATAAAATTCATTGAGTGATAAAGGCAAGACAATTAACATTCTTTTGAAGTCAAAATCAGACCAGGCTTCCAAGTTCAAAGACTCATAAGTTGTAGTTGGTAATTACGGATATTTAATCTTTCCATGTCCTGATCTGTGATAGTATGGCACCATTTGATGGTAGATCAGAATCACATGCAAGAATGAATATAGTACTTGCTCTTGTAATTGCAAATAACTAGGAGGTAAAAAAAATGCAACTATAATTGTAATTATTTGTTGCAGTTCATCTTAACCTTCTGACCTTGTATCTGATTAGCAGAAGCACTGCACTGAGATTAAAGCAACATTCCAAAAAAGTATGTTTCAACAAAATCTCATTTAAAAGTAGCATTTTGTCATACTTGGGTAGTCCAGGCTACAAATTACTGCAGGCTCAGGTCATGCCCACTCATGTCATGAAACAACATCAACAATAACATTTGTCTGGATTTTCAAAAGGCCCTCCTTAATGCTCCACAATGGACTAATGAATAAGGGCTGAGAATGCAGATTCAGAGGACAAGTGAGAATGGATTCCTAGCTGGCTCCAAGACAAGAGACTGGGTGTGATAACACTCACCTGGACCACTTTCTCCCCATGGGCTTCGTAGAATATGAGTTCCCGTGGTGAACGGGCGGAGGTCCACCCAGCTGGTGCTCGTTAGTGGGACCTTGAAATGTAGCTCCCAGACCCGGATCGGCAGTTCTCGACAGTCCTGGGCCGAGCGGGACGTTTGCTTTGTGTGCCATGGTAGTGGCTTTATTTTCAGTTTAAAATAAACCAGTTTGGCCTTTCACCCCTCGCCTCCTGGAATTATTACACTGGGCATAAAGGCTAGTTACCCAGGGTGAGGGAAGTGGTATTCCACAAGGATTTGTGCTGGGACCACAGCTGTTCACACTTTATTGTGATTTAAACTTGGGAATCAAAAACACAATTTCTGAATTTCCGCAAATGGGGGGAAGGGAGAGGGAGTGATTGGGTGATGCTACTGAGGAAGGTTGCGAAAAAATGCAGGCGGGCATTAATAAACTTGCAGAATAGGCAAGTAAAGTTCAACACAGATAAATGTGAGGTAGCCTATTTTGGTAAGAAGAGTAGGGAGGTCACTTATAACTTGGAAGGTGCAACTCTAGGTGGGATCGGGGGACAAAGTGATCTCTGTGTACAAATACATCAATCACCAAAAGTTTGATCCCGGCCCCGGGTCACTGTCCGTGTGGCGTTTGCATATTCTCCCCGTGTCTCCATGGGTCTCACCCCCACAACCCAAAGGTGTGTAGGTTAGGTTGATTGGCCATGCCAAATTGCCTCTAAATTGGGTACTCTAAATTTATTTTTAAAAATAAATACGTCCTACGTAACAATACCTTGCGCAGAATTTTCTCAAAAAATGGCAAAGTGTCCAGTTCTTTAGTCGAGATCTTCCCACACTTGCCATTTTGTGGAAGCTGGGCATGTCTTACACCATCATTGTGAGGGAGGGGACTTAAAGACGTCGGCAAACCTGGCTCCACAGAGATTGGGGTGCCATTTTTAAAGGGTGCCCTGATCTCAATGAGGTTAAAGACACCCTCCCCCCCCCCCCCCCTACCCCATAGACATCGGCACACCCCCATCAATAATCGCAGGCTGCAACCCCCACCCCACCCCCCAGGATCACTGACATCAGGGCCCTTCCAATGGGCCTGCCTAGGCCTTGCCCCTTCAGGCCCTGCCCCTAGGTTGGCACTGCCAGGGTGCCGGCGGCACTACCCTGCCATGTCCCTGACCACCCAGGGGCTACACTGGCCTCCAGGCCCCATGTGTGGTCATCATGTCTGGTCTCCGTTTTTGAAGAAGTGATTCCCCGCCAAATCACGCCGTTATATCACGCCGGCGGGTGGGGACATCTGACATTCCCGGGAGATTCGGCACCGAGTCGATTTTGAATAGTTAAATATATTAAAATGTCTGGTAATCAGGTTCATGCCTCCTTGGGTGGGGTCTCTCTCTATTCCTATAAATCCTATAAACTCTTGCCTCCACAACCATGTCTTGCTTTTTTATGCTCTCCAGCAAGAGAAATGCCACACATCATGAGCACAGTGCACACATCAAGGAGGGCGGGGTCTTATTCTGAGAAGCTTCCCGTCGAGAATCCTGTCATGGCCGTTCGTGAGAGCTTCTGACCATAACGGGATTCGTAACAGGGCCGGAAAATCGCGCCCCCTTATATTTGTATAGTGCTTTTACCACACAAAAATGTCTTAACGGGCTTTCCAAAGCATTATAAAACAAAATAACCCACTGAGCCACAAATTGGGATAGGTGACCAATGGCTTGATCAGTGAAGTAGCTTTTAAGGAGTGTCCAACCCTGTTTGAGCACTGAATTGGAGATGGTAACAAGAAGATTTGCACTGTGTGCCACTTCACACATCATTTCTAAGATCTTTTGTTCTTGGCTACAATTATTGTCTGTCACTGAGAAGGTGCTGGCAACTACTACACAGGTCATTATTTTGAAGAAGAACGGGGGAGTTCACCACAGTTTTCTGGCCAATGTTTATCCTTCGACCAACATAACTAAAATAGATTATTCGGTCATCAGCCCAATGTTGTTGTGGGAGTTTGCTGTGTGCAAATTGGCTATAGCGTTTGCTACATTTCAACAGCGAGCACACTTCAAAGTACTTTATGGATTTCTTTGTGACGCTCTGAGGTCATGAAAGGCAAGTCTTTTTATCATTCGGGTGCCAGGATTTGCAGAAATGATCGGTGGCACTTTGGCAAGTGCAGTAACCATGGTACATTGGCTGTTGTTCACACTGGCATGGCTTCTTCCCTTCAGTAATAATAAAAACATGACAAACTGTTGCAGAATCTGAGTACAGTTAGCCAGGCTTTCAATAAAGACAATAAAGATTATTTAAAAAATAAAGATGCCTCCTAGTTCGCCATACCAACTTCCTATCGGACAAGGAGTCTCAGCCAACGAGTGGTATGCTGTGTCTTGAGGTGCCTGGGAGGGATGGGGTAGGACAGGGGTCTGGTGCAGGTATCAGCAATTGGCCTGAACTGCTTGCCATCCTTGTTGCTGCTAGCTAATCTTCTAAATGTGCTTAATAAAGGAATTCCCATTGGGCAAGAAGACATTGGTGCCACGAATGGAACAAAATTGGCACATAGGGGGTGGGATTTTCCACTCCCACGCCGAAGTGGCCGCGCCGTCGTGAGCGCCGTTGAGGTTCATGACGGCGCGGAACGGCCCTGGTCCCGACCAATTCAGGCCCTGACAATGGGCCAGGATCGGGGCCGCGTCATCTACACGCGCCAGGCCTTGTCGCCCGCGTAAAAGCGGCGCCGCATAGATGACGCGGCCGGCGCCGCACAACGGGCGTCATCCACGCATGCGCGGGTTGGCCGGCGCCAACCCGCGCATGCGTAGTTGTCGTCCTCTCTAAATCCGCCCCGCAAGAAGATGGAAAGAAAGAGGTCCTCCTTTAGAGAGGACGGCCCGACGAACGGTGGGCACCGATCGCGGACTACCCCACATTCCAGGTGAAGCCCGGTGCAGGATCCCCCCTCACCCCCCCACAGGCCGCCCCCCCCAGCGTTCACGCACCGCCCACGACTGCAGCGACCAGGTGTGGACGGCGCCGGGGGGAACCCGCCGTTTTGGCCTGGCCGCTCGGCCCATCCGGGCCTCAGAATAGCGGGGGTGCCAGAGGATCGCCATTTTGGGTGTCTCCGGCGATTCTCCAGCCTGCGGCCCGCGAAACTCGACCGGGCCGTTCCCGCCGCTTGGGAGAATCGCGGGAGGGCGATGGACCGGCGTCCCCGAAAATGTTGGCGGCCCAGGCGATTCTCCCAACCGGCGTGGGAGTGGAGAATCGCGCCCAGGCTCTTTGGCAGTGGCAGGGTGGGGTGAGGAGGTAGTATAGAAGATTAAAAAGAAAGGTTTAAAAATTGGCTCAAAATACAATGACCTCAACTTTACTGTATCTTGGGCAGTACAGTGGCACAGTGGTTTGCGCTGCTGTCTCACGGCGCCGAGGTCCCAGGTTCGATCCCGGATCTGGGTCATTATCCGTGTGGAGTTTGCACATTCTTCCCGTGTTTGCATGGGTTTGCCCCCACAACCCAAAGATGTGCAGGGTTGGTGAATTGGCCACGCTAAATTGCCCCTTAATTGGAAAAAATGAATTGGTTACTCTAAAAAATGTTTTTTAAAACTTTACTGTATCTTTTCACATTGCACTATTTAATTAACTTGTGTAGCAAAACTAGGTGGTCACTTCACATGGGACACAATGATGTCCTACAGGTCAAAATGGTGGGAACTGGACATTCCAAACCTTAATTTACTATTTAAATAGAATGCTTAGGTGTTTGAGGCAGACACTTAGAACATAAGAACTAGGAGCAGGAGTAGTCAATTCAGCCCTTCGAACCCGCTCCGCCATTCAATATGATCATGGCTGATCTCATGTTTGCCTCATCTCCACCGTCCTGCCCACTCCCCATACCCCTTCATCCTGCCACTAATTAAAACCCTATCTATTTCCTCCTTAAACTTGTTTCAACTTGTTCCGGCGTCCACTACCCTCTGGGGTAGAGAATTGCACAGATTCACGACCCTGGCACCATAGCTGAAAAATAGATGAAGTGCAAAGTGAATGGAATTCTAGTGGATTGCATCCTGATCAAGTTTGAGATTGTGTTTGGATTCCATAATACATGAAAATGTACTCAAAAGTATCCTCACAGGTAATAATAACTAGACCATTTGATCATTAATTTGTTGATTGTTAGAGCATTTTGCACTCTTCTCTGGTGTTGAATTTAACCAGGCTGACTAGCCTTCCTCCAGACCATGTACCATGAGGGAGATAGTGACCTCCTAGGAATTGCCAATCCTTGACGTGTGCACTGTGCTCGTGATGTGTGGCATTTCTCTTGCTGGAGAGCATAAAAAAGCAAGACATGGTTGTGGAGGCAAGAGTTTATAGGATTTATAGGAATAGAGAGAGAGAGAGAGACGAGAGTGAGGAGAGAGAGAGAGAGAGAGAGGAGAGAGAGAGAGATCAAGAAACAATTAGACAAAAAGGTGGTGAATAAGATGAATTAATCAAAATGAAGCATCTTGGTTTTTGACATGAGTGGATACCTTACACACACACTGCTCATCGTTGAAAGTCAGGATTTATTCCACCAGTTTCATGCAGATCGGTTTGGTTCATAGATTAATGATGTTAACCTCACTTATTTGCTTTGTTTTCAGAATACAAACAATTAGCCAATGTTGCAGTACCAGATGAAAACTACAGGTGTTGGCCATCTTACCACCATGAAGGCTGCCTGCTGTCCGTCTTTGATCTTAATGAGGCCATGGAGATTTGTGATAATCATTCCCAGTGCCATGCTTTTGTTCTAACCAATCAGACAACTTGGACAGGTAAACCTTAATCTAGTCCAGACAAAATCCAATCCAGTATGGCAACAAGGGGTGGGTGAAAAACCTGCCATATTGGGACAACTTTAGTGAGAATATTGGGCTGGTCCAAGTTAAGTGTACCTCCCTAACAATATTCACGAATGGGCTTTTTATTTGAGGTATCGGGCCTTTGCCAAAATGTTTTATTCCAATTGTCTTTTGATTAAAAAAAATAAAATGGCGGCCTTGCTCCTAACCTTCATCAGTCATGCTGATGATCTTCATTCAAAGTGGAAGATAAACCTGAATGAAACAACTCTCAGGGAGATCCCAGTTCATGCATGGCCCCATATATTTGTCACACTGAGGTGGTCTTATTTAATTGAATCAGGAAAATGCACAGCACCATGATAAACCTTAATTTAAGGAATGGTGGGGTGGCACGTGGCGCACTGGGACTACGGCGCTAAGGAGCCGAGTTCAAATCCTGGCCCTGGGTCACTATCTGTGTGGAGTTTGCACATTTTCCCCATGTCTGCGTGGGTTTCACCACCACAACCCAAATATGTGCAGGTTAGGTGGATTGGCCCCACTAAATTGCCCCTTAATTGGGAAAAAAATAATTGGGTACTCTTAAAAAAAAATTTTTTTAATTAAGGCATGGTTCCATCAGCTAATAACAATATTTAGGGTACTCGAAGAACTCCAGAACGAGGGTAATCGACTTCTATTTTTTTTAGAGCATCCAAATTCAAACAGGATATGACAGTTTTATGAATTATATTGCTAATATGTGTACAGGCTTTAAGGGAACTTTTAAATGAAGAGACTGTTTTGAAAGTAAGGAAGATCCCTGAAGAAAAAGTGGTGTGGTATGACATGGAGGAGGAAGGGAATTTACTTAGAAAGAAAGTCAAAGCAAGCCACAATGAGCATTCCAATGGTGAGCTGTATGAACCACTGATCTATCATTCTCTGTCATATCTTGATGCATGCGCCAGTAATCACTGCCAGCACAGGCTAGGATCAAGTCCAGCTGTTGGAGAATGTGAGTGGGAGCTCAGTTCAGCTTGTACGAGGTCAGAGTGTGAAAACACCAGGCACCGATGAAATCTGAAAATGACACTCCACTGAAAGATTGCTTTAATTACTTCTATGAGCTGCAGAAGGATAACCAGCGTAGCAGTGACTGTAATTGCTGCTTGTCTGTCAGCATAATATGCTGCTTCAGTAATTTAGAGGAAGTTTTGAAAACCAAGTCCCGTCTAATTAAAGCAAGCAGGTGAAGGAAACTCATCCTTTGGCATATTTGATCACCATTTGCTGAAACAGGCTGGAGCGAGAGTTCAGCAGCTGTGGGGTTGTTTTCTCATTGGAGTGAAATTCTGACCAACTATTACTTCTCCTCCACTCACAGGGCGGCATCTTGTTTTCTTCAAAACCAGCTCAAATCACATGGTGCCTGCTGCGGAGAAGATAACATTTGTGAAAGTGACGGGTTGATTATTGGACCGGCTTTGGACACTCGAGAGCACAAGGGGAATAATAAGCAAGGCCCATTATGGGGCGAAGTGCGCGTGCGCAGTTGCTGGTGTGTTTTTTCCTCTCCACTGCAGCGCGATGACATTGGACGAAAGAGAGGCGATTAGGATCACCTGGAAAATGTGCAATAAGGCGAGGGTGGGGAACACGAGCCGGAGAACAAGCCACATGTGTGCGTGGCTTTCTAATGCAAGGTCACTGCCATTTAGTCTGACAATCTGCTCCACTTCTCTTGTCACTGAGCAAGTAGAAAAATTACCTCAGGATGCTGCGGGAAATAGGTCAAACTGTAAGACATTGCTTGAAGTAGATGGGAGGGGCCATTTTGAAAATGCATTAATAATAAGTTTCCCGTATGTCAGGATACAGAAAGGAATTCAGTCACAGTGTGCTTTTGGCATTTTCAATATTGGAGTGTAACAAGGGTGTTTCATTTGCCCTCATTTTTATTTCTTGGTATTGTCTTTCCTTCCCCTACCCTACATAGTCACTCCGTGCACAGCCTTGTTCTCAGATCTCCATTGATGCTATTCCTCATAGCTGACAGGGGAATGTTTGTGGGTGATGGGGGAGTAGGCCTTCCATTCCAAAATTTTCTTCCAAAAATCTCAGGGAATCTCAGGTTTGAAATCTATCCCTTGAAGTTGGGCCCTCGGCATATTAACATGTTCAGATGAAAATTTTCCCCCGCTATTTTAATGAAGCGTTAACCAGTTTCTTCCAATACTCCTCAGCTTGTTCCAAGGCACAAACTTTTGCAATTCACTTCACTAACCTGCAACCTAATAACACAAGTCTTTTCATTATTTTGAAAATACCAATGCTTATCAATTCAGTGCTGTTCAGTAACATTGGCAGAGCAGGAGATTTGAAAAACATTAGAAAATTGAAGCTTTAATGTACACCCAAGAAAAAGCAACAACTGATCAGGTGTATTTTTAACTTTTTATCATCTTTTGGTGGACAAAGTTTGTCTTGCTTATTTGCTTTCAATGAAAGTATTATTGATGTAGTGACATCTGTTATGATCCTTTCTGGCTCCAAGGGGTCATTTTCCAACTTTACACCTCAGCGATTGAATATTACCCATCAGAGCTCATATTGGAAATTGAGCTGTACACTGTGCATGATTTTCTGGTTATAGCTCTACGGCATCGTAAGAATCATGTCTGAATTTCTGATAGCGATGAGGCTCTCCACTGAGAATGTAAAGGCAGAAAATCACTTCTAATATTTTTTAAAATGTGATATACATATTTTTAGCAAACATTTATTTATTTTTTGTATTAAAACAGCATTAAACATGACGAAGTGGACATCAAGTGTATTTTGTTGAGTGTGTGTTCCTGTGTGAGTGTTCCTGTGTGAGTACAGTGGTGTGGGATATCACTGGGCAATTGGAAAGCTTCTCAACAGCTTTCATTCTTTCCAGCTGCAGCAGAATATGTTGATCTGAGCGCCATATCTGGGATGACTTGCTTCATGTGGTACAGGAGCCACAACTAGGCAGAGGCTGGGGGCAGAGGTGGGTGGGGAGTTGGACGTCACTTGTTGGATGCCATGTACACAGTAGGGAAATTGCCTGGTGTTGTTTTTGTTTGACGCAATGGCATTTTTTAATCTCTGCAATCTGAAACTTCACTAAATGCCACCTATGCATTGTGACGATTGCTTGTATGATTTGGGTGAAGCTGGGACTGCTGATTGCACATTGTATTGTTGATCCCATAGAGCTAAAGTGTGAAAGACCTGTTCAGTCTGGCAATCGCAGAGTCAGATCTACAAAGGATGTGATTAGTGCGGTGAGGTCTGTGTGTAACCAGGACAAGATGATTTTTGATTACACACTTGATTAGACTAGAACAGAGCACAGTCCATCAAAGCCTTTTAACATATGGGGGAGGGGAAAGAAGCATCCCAAACTGAAATAGATAAATTTGTAAGACAAATAATGTGTTTAAACCAGTTAACAGATGGACAGTGCTTCACATTAAAGAAATGTCCGAGTTGAATGGGGCAGGTGTGATGGATTGCTTGTTACTCTATCCTCACTGTGAGGTTCAAACAGGCTGACCTGCCCTTTTGCCTTTTCAAACACATCCACTCACTCTACTTCAGATCCTGAGAAGCTCTAACCCTTGTTCTGAAAGAAGATCCAGGGTCTGCTGAATGGCTGACCCAGAGCACAAGATAAACAAATCTGGGGGAAAAAGCAGCTGAATGATATTTACTCAGTACAATACCAGCAGCCATTGATGAAAAGTGACTGTAGGACAATGGGAGGATAGGAATAGGAACACAGACTGATTTATATACATTTCTTCAAACTTCGAAACGCTACCGGTGTTTTATTATACACAGTCCCTGTTAACATCGTTGTCTTGCGGAGGGTAAACGGTGATGTTTTAAAATGTTTTTAATTGCAACAGCAATGGAATAAAATGCCCATTTTGGTAATAAGAGTTGGAGGTAGATATTTGGCAAATGATTCAGCTTTGAGGTGGGGGCTTGGGAGGGGTTGTTGAATTTAAAGTGGGGCGGGCTAGTGCTAAATTGCCCGTTCATCAAAATGATGAACAAGATGTTTACACAGCCCATTACATTTCTTCCCTTGACTGCCCCCCCCTTCCCCACCCCTGTTTTCCCCTCTTCTGAAGACACCTGTTCATACTGCAAGAGCCCAAAGGGTTCCCAAATGGACAAAAGCCTTTATGCCTAATCACTCTTCACATGGGGGCCAAAACATTTACGTTTTGGAGGCTCTTCCTTCCACACAGCTAGCCAGATTTTACACACACTCATCCTGAACAGGTCTTGCCTGATTTTCACTTAGCCCTCGGGTGGATGGGATAGCAGGCAGGGACCATTACTCCAGACCCTTGACATCTTTCCTCCCACTCAGATTTACACTGACACTCTCAGCATTTAAATGAAGGAATAATGATTTGCTAACATCTACCTTTCATCATTTGTACCACATGTGTGCTCAGCAGTTATAATGACTGTAAGACAAAGATCACAAGGCCAGTGCGTCCTAAACTGTTGCCCAATATGATCCCATTTTAATGCCACAGACTTTGTGTGATGCTAGAGTGAAGATTGGGGAGTTGTTGAGCGGGTAGGGGTGAGAGAGTTGCCACCATTTATTTTAATCAAGCCAAGCCCAGATCATTAAAAGCTTGACAAAATCTTTTTATCTTCACCATTTTTATCATTCAACCACACTGCAAACTGAATTACCATCACTTGCTGTGATGCACATCCTAACTCCCACTGCACCCCCCCCCCCCCCCCCCCCCCCCACCCCCACCCCATCCCCTCCAAACAAGCTACAATGGGTTTCTCCTTGGACCATCATCTCAACTTGTTCTTTCTGAAGAAAAAGGAGGAACAACATTGGCGAGCCAGGCTTGTGAATCTGTAATGGGAATACATGGGGCTGGATTCTCCGTTTTTGGGACTAAGTACCCACGCCATCGTGAAAACTGTGGTCCTTTACGCCAGGAAAACTGGAGTGAAAAGCGCACAGATTCCCCGTTTTGCTGGGGGCTAGCAGGGAGCCAGTGTAGACTTACTGGGGCCCCCAGCACTTCCCGGTCAGAGACCGCGCATGCACACAGCGGCGCCCGCAGCAGCTGCATCGTGCACCATGGCGGACTCAGCCCAGGGACCTGGACCGGCAAAATAGTGCCCCGCATTGGCCGCTCGCCCGACCCGGACTGCCCCCAGCCCCGAATGAAGACCCCCCCTGCCCACCGATCGGCCCGCCCCCGACTGTGACGGCCCCGGATGCCACACAGTCCGCAGTAGCCACGCAAGGATCACGGACGGTGAGACCACATGAGTCCCACGCCGTCGGGAATTCGGCCAGTCGGCAATGGAGCATCGTGGGCAGGCCTCATGCAATGGCCTGAGGCGGTGGATACTCGGGAGTACGCCGATTTTCGGGGGGGTGGAGAATTTAAAAACCAGCGCCGCTCCCAATTTCGTGGCAAAAGGATTCTCCGCCCCGTCGCCGAACACGATTTCGGCATCGGTGGCGGAGAATCCAGCCCAAGATACCCACCCAATGGAATCCAAGAGGATAAAGCAGAGGCGGGTTGCTATGATCCAGAATGCACTGCTTGAGAGGGTGGTGGAAGCAGGTTCAATAATAATTTTCAAAAGAGGAATTGGATAAACACCATGACATTTTGCCAGCCTTTGGGAAAATGGCAGAGGAAAGTGGTTCTTTCAAGGAGCCAGCACAAGGTCAATGGGCAAAACGTCTTTGTTCTGTGCTGCATCATTCCATGAGCATGAGCAGTAAAAGCCCAAATGCGAGCCACCCCTTATCCAAAGGCCTCCCATCATTCAGCAGCCACCCCATCAAGTGGTCATGCTGGTGGCAATTAGTACTCCTTTTGAAAAATGTGAACCTGGGGGAAGGGCTCCTATGGGGTGCCGAGGAGGTGAGTAGCCATCTTTGCTCACCGGCAAAGAGACTGGGGGAGTTGAGATTGCCACCACTGTGCTCGGTGGGGGCTGGGCCACCATAGGTGGGTGGCGGGGGCGCTGTGTGGATAACCGGGGGGCACCCGCTCACGGCACCATCATGCCAACCCCTGGATCATATGTATCTGTTCCTGGGGCAACCCGTGTCCCTGCCTGTCTGCCAGACCAATCAGCCATAACCCCCACCAACTGCCGAGGCCTCTGACCATGCAGCTGAAGGCTATTTCTAATAGGGAATTGGCAATTGTGGTTAAGTGAGCACTTTACACAGCCCAAGTGGATTCCTGTGGGTAGGTGGGCCATGTAGCATGTGGGAGTCATTGCCCAGAATCCCAAACACACCTTGATGCCTGGACACTGTGCTTGAACACTGCGGGAGGTAACACCACACATGCAGCAGCTAACATCCAAACACCCAGGGGATGGGGCACAGCTCCAGGGGAATGGGCCGGCGCCGTCGACTGGAGGATCTGCAGGTGAATGGACATGTGGTCAGTGGGAGGGATGGGTCAGTCAATAATGCAATAACAACTCACATTTGACAGGTCCCCTGGGTGGAGCCTGGTGGTTCCTCACCTCTGCCAGCGTCTGCCAGCCTCTACGTGGGTGACCGATCTGTCCTCAGCCACCCCAGTCACCTTTTTTGGCACTGGAGGTGAGTCCTGCTGGCTACAACCCGAGCTCACAGCTGCCGCCATTTTGTCCCAGGCAGCACTGGCTGCCCTATGGTTCACCCTCCAGGACCCTCGGGGGAACAGGACATCCCTCCTGGCCTCCAGGTCAGTGACCCTGAATATTGGGGCTGGTCTCCTCGGCGCCATTGTTGCGAGCTGGCTAGCGTTGGCTGAGCAAGTGCAGCCTAAGTGCTGCTCGACCTTATTAGCGGGGGGCTGGCGAGCGTGGCCCCAGCGAATCAGCTGGAAAGCTGCGAGACGCACGTGAGGCCTCGCTAAGTGGACCAATTGACGTTGAATGGAGATGCCGGAAAGCTTGTGGCAATTCCCACTCACCACAACACTTAGAAATCTTTCCGCTTGCTGTTATATGTGGTGGATCCGGTGGGGGGAATGCCGGAGGTAATGAGGATCCTCAGGGAATTCGGGGATTTCTCGGGGTACAAGCTCACCAGGGGGAAGAGCGAGCTGTTCGTGGTTCACCCAGGGGACCAGGAGAGGGGGATTGGCGTGCTTCCACTAAAAAGGGCGGAGAGGAGCTTCAGGTATTTGGGGATCCAGGTGGCCAGGAGCTGGGGGGCCCTGCATAGGCTTAATTTCACAAGGTTGGTGGGGCAAATGGAGGAGGGGTTCAAGAGGTGGGCCGCGTTGCCGCTGTCCTTGGCTGGTAGGGTGCAGTCAGTCAAAATGACTGTGCTCCCAAGGTTTTTGTTCCTGTTCCAGTGCCTCCCCGTGTTTATCCCGAAGGCCTTTTTCAGGCGGGTTAACAGGAGCATAATGGGGTTTGTGTGGGCGCGAGGGACTCCGAGGGTGAGAAGGGTGTTCCTGGAGCGGAGTAGAGATAGGGGGGGGGGGCTGGCGCTGCCCAACCTCCGTGGGTACTACTGAGCCGCCAATGCGACGATAGTGCGCAAGTGGGTAATGGGGGGGGGAGGGTGCTGCATGGAAGAGGCTGGAGGCGGCGTCTTGTGAGGGTACGAGTCTGGGGGCGTTGGCAACGGCGCCGCTGCCGCTCCCTCCAAGGACGTATACCACGAGCCCGGTAGTGGTGGCTGCCCTCAAAATCTGGGGGCGGTGGAGGCGGCACAGGGGGGAAGTTGGGGCCTCGGTGTGGACCCCAATACGGGGGAACCACTGGTTCATCCCAGGGAGGACAGATGGAGGGTTTTCAGGGTGGCACAGGGCAGGAATACGAAGGTTGGGAGACCTGTTTGTGGACGGGAAGTTCACGAGCCTGGGTGAGTTGGAGGAGAGGTATGGGCTCCCCTTCAGGGACACCTTCAGGTACTTACAGGTAAGGGCGTTTGCCAGGCAGCCGGTGGTGGAATTCCCGCAGCTGCTGCCACATACAGTACAGGACAGGGTGCTCTCGGGGGGTGGGCAGGAGTGGGGAAGATCTCAGAAACTTACCAGGTGATGCAGGAGGAGGAGGAGGCCTCGGTGGTGGAGTTGAAAGGTAAGTGGGAGGAGGAGTTGGGAGAGGAGATCAAAGAGGGGACATGGGCAGATGCCCTAGGGAGGGTGAATTCTTCATCTTCGTGCGCGAGGCTCAGCCTCATACAGTTTAAGGTGCTGCACAGGGCACACATGACCGGGACAAGGAAAGCTGGTTTTTTGGGGGTGAGGACAGGCGTGTTAGGTGCTTAAGAAGCCCAGCAAACCACACCCATATGTTCTGGGCATGCCCAGCGCTGGAGGAATATTGGAAGGGCGTAGCGAGGACGGTGTCGAGGGTGGTAGGATCCAGGTTCAAACCGGGCTGGGGGCTCGCAATATTTGGGGTGGCAGATGAGCCGGGAGTGCAGGAGGCGAAAGAGGCCGGTATTCTGGCCTTTGCGTCCCTGCTAGTCCGGTGGAGGATTCTTCTTCAGTGGAAGGATGCGAGGCCCCCAAGCGTGGAATCCTGGATCAGCGATATGGCGGGGTTTATTAAGTTGGAGAGGGTGAAATTCGCCCTGAGAGGGTCGGTACAAGGGTCCTTCAGGCGGTGGCAACCGTTCTTAGACTTCCTGGCAGAATGGTAGACATTGGTCTATGGCAGCAGCAACTCGGGGGGGGGGGGTTACTTTAGTTATGTTTAATTATACTGGGGATCTGAGGGGGTGTATATATTTGCTATGTTGGCTGTGTTAAGTTGGGGTGTTAATTTATTGTTTTTGTACAGGGGGAGGTGGATATGGAGGGTTGTTTTTTTTTTACTGTTTTGCATTTAACCCTGTTGGGTTCCTTTCTCATTTTGTTATTGATATTCTGTGAAAACCTTAATAAAAATTATTTAAAAAAAAAAGAAATCTTTCCAGAGAATCGCTCCCCTTGTGTTTTGTTTTCTCCTTGGCACCTATGTGAACTCTTAAATGTAATTCTGTCTCCTCCTATCATACTGTTAAGAGGTGCCCCATGGCCATTGATTTATGGAAAGGAGGAACTAATAGTATTAATGAAATCAGTAAAGTCAGATGACTATATTCTAATGCAAACCATTCTGGGGCCAAACTAGACGGCTCTCCACAGTTTGATGCTCCTGGTCTTTAAGGCAACAAACAGTCTGTGCATCCATTGAACAAACGTGGATGTCAATAGGGTCTCTGTTTTACAGAGTTTCAGTGAAGATCTGGCAGAGACTTCCGTACACTCCTAAGCATCCATAATATTACTACTCATACAGGTAGTGGATTCCACCACTTATGCACATTGTCTAGAATGCTTCTCAGCACTTGCATGTAAGTTTGATACACTGCAAGCATCCTCGTTTTAAAAACAGATCTGTCAGAATTAGTTTTCCAGGTTCTTCAATCGAGGAGCGGCATTCCAATTAGCAATGTCTGCTTCAGTACCTTCCATTGACACCTGCTCATTCATGCTTGTTTATCTCAATATATCTCCTTTGACAGATTGTCTTCTTCCTCAGATGTCTTGGAGTTAGCCCTTGAAAGGGGAGTGAGTGAGTGAGTGATGACACATGCACTGAAATGTTGGTAAGGCCAAATGTAGATGGGCCTGAATCTTCTTCTTCGGTTTCCTCAAACACATCTCGGCAAAGAAAAGAGGCTAGAATGCTAAGGGTGGGGTTCTCTTGTCATTTTCAGTAATGCTAGTAACTTGAGGTTTTTGTGACGTTATTTAATGTTCAACACAATAGGATGAGAAATGAGAGAAGCAGAATATTATGACAAATCTGCAGCTGGCACTTGACTTGCTATCTCTCCATTAGTTCTCCCAGTATGACCACTCTCCCAGGCGCTCCACTGCTTCTCTTTGCTAGGGTGAGTATGTCATAATATACACCAGTATATCATGGTGCAGACACACACTGATGGACACACAGTGGGACCAATCAACACATACAACACCGCAGCCAATCACCAGTTAGAGCACACGCACTATAAAGACAGAGGGCATCAGGGTTACCGCTCATTCGAGTTGCAGCTAGCTATGAGGACAGAGCTCACAGCCTGTAACACAGACATTCACCATTTAGCACAGGGCTAAATCGCTGGCTTTGAAAGCAGATCAAGGCTGCCAGCAGCACGGTTCAATTCCCGTACCAGCCTCCCCGAACAGGCGTCGGAATGTGGCGACTAGGGGCTTTTCACAGTAACTTCATTTGAAGCCCACTTGTGACAATAAGCGATTTTCATTCATTTCATTCATTCATTCATGTGCTGGGTGCATCGACTGGTTAGGACAAGGCAAAGGTCTTTAGTTAAAGCTAGTATTGTGGTAACCCACAGTCTGAGTATGTTAAACAGTTAATGATTCAATAAAATAGTGTTGCACTATTTCAAGTGTTGGTGACCTGTATGTGTTCCACGGATCCAGAGCACCCAACACAACAGAGTAGGCAGTGGTTCTCTGCCTTTTGTCAATTTTTGTCAGCTGTAATTGGCGTCTTCCCCGGTAAAAATATTCCAAAAGGTGAGAATGACGTCTGGTGATAATGCAGTCAAACCCAAATGTCTGCATGCAGCCCATAATTGGATAATAACAGGTACATGAGCCAGGCAATTACATTCAGTTTCTTCAGCCAGAGTGTGGTGAATCTGTGGAACTCTTTGCCACAGAAGGCTATCAAATCACGGAGTGTCTTTAAGACAGAGATAGATAGGTCCTTGATTAATAATGGGATCAGGGGTTATGGGGATGAGAAAAATATCAACCATGATTGAATGGTGCAGCATACCCGATGGGCCAAATGGCCTTATTCTGCTCTTATGTCTTATGGTCTTATGCCGTGGGATGCTTCAGCGGATGTGAAGGGAGGAATACTTGCCGGTGAAGGCTAGAAGAATAAGGAGCATTGTATGAGCTCATGGATGGTTTTGGCACGTCATGCAAGAGCCTTAACAACAGCGAGGGAGAGGTAGGTGATTGTAAATGACAAATAATCTTTAGTATATTCTTGAAAGATGTAGCTGGGCAAGGTGATTAAACTCTTTCAGGGACAATTTGGAGTTGGCACTGACTGTCCTGGCTATCTCCTTTCACTGCTGCTGTGCTGCTCTCCATGTGGGCTTGTGCCAATAAGTGCCAATACCTTCCTTCTCTACCCGTCTTTGTGGGAAAGTGCTTCCACAGACTCATCATTGAAACTTGCAATATGAAAGTCCAGTTTGAGAAATAGCAAGGAGCACCCTATTTTCTTGGTACAGGATATTTATTACCAATATTCAAGGTGATGGTGGCATTGTGGCAATATCACTGGACTAGTAATCCAGAGGCCCAGGCTAATGCTCCAGGGACACAGTTCAAATCCCACCATGGCAGCTGGTGGAGTTTAATTCAATGAATTAATAAATCTGGAATTAAAAGCTATTTTAAGCGAAATAAAAATTAAATTAAAAACCATGTGATGTCAATTATTGTAAAAATCCATCTCGTTCACTTATGGCCTACATGTGACTCCAGACCCACAGCAATGTGGTTGGCACTTAAAATGGCCCAGCAAGCCGCTACAAAGTCCAAAAAGAATGCACCACCCAGGCACTGCAAATCCTCCTTACTCACATCGGGGGGCTTGTGCCAAACTTGGGACAGTTGTCCCACAGACTAGTCAAGCAACAGCCTGACATTGTCAGACTCATGGAATCATTCTTTACAGACAATGTCTTAGACGCCACCTTCACCATTTTTGGATATGTTCTGTCCCACCGGCAGGACAGAATCAGCAGAGGTGGTAGCAGAGTGCCATAGAATCAGGAGGGAGCTGCCCTGGGAGTCCTCAGCATTGACCCCGGACCCCATGAAGTCTCATGGAATCATGTCAAACATAGCCAAGGAAACTTCTTGCTGTTTACCACCTATTGCCCCCCCCCCCCCCCCAACTGATTAATCAGTACTCCTCCATGTTGAACAGCAATTGGAAGAAGCACTGAGGGTGACACTCTGGGTAAGGGGGGGACTTTAATGTTCATCACCAAGAGTGGCTCGGAAGCACCACTACTGGTCGAGATGGTCTAATCCTATCTTCAGTGAAAAATGCCAAGTTGATTATCCATCTTGGCCTCCTCCTGAGGTCTTCATCAACACAGATGCCAATTGTCAACCAATCTGATTCACTCCACACAGCCTCAAGAAAGGCTGAAGGTACTGGATACGGTGAAGGCTATGGCCCTGACAATATCTCAGCTGCAGTACTGTACACAAAACATGTGCTCCGAGCCAAGCTGTTCCAACACAGGCATCTATCCACCAAATGGAAAACTGCTCAGGTATGTCCTGTCCACAAAAAGCAAGACAAATCCAAGTCAGCCAATTACTGCCCACCAGTTTACTCTCAATCATCATGAAATTGATGGAACATGTCATTACCAGTGCTATCCAGCAGCACCTGCTCAGCAATAACCTGCTTACGGACGCTCAGTTTGGGTTGTGCCAGGGTCACTCAGCTCCTGACCTCATTACAACCTTGGTCCTTGGTCCAAGCATGAACCAAAGAGGTGAATTCCAGAGTTGAGGTGAGAGCGACTGAGCTTATCATCAAGTAGCATTTGATACAGTGTGGCGTCAAGGAGCCCGAACAAATCTGAAGCCATTCAGAATCAGGGAATACCTCTCTACTTGTTGGAGTCAAAGCTAGCAACGTGGAACATGCTTCTGGTTGTTGCAAGCCAATCATCCCAGAACCAGCACATTTCTGCAGGCTTTCTCAAGACATTGTCCTCTGGCCAATCACCTTCAGCAGCATCATCAATTACCTTCCCTCCATCAGGTCAGAGTGGAGATGTTCACTGAGGTTTACACGGTGTTCAGTATCATTCACAATCCTTCAGGTATCAAAGCATGGAGCATGACCTGGGAATTGTTCAGGTTTTGACTGATAAGTGGCAGGTGACACATGCATCACACAAGTGACAGGAAATGACCATCTCCAACAGGAGAAAATGTAAACTTCTCCCCTTGAAGTTCAGCAATTGGACTCCTCTACATTAATAACCTGGGGTTACCATTGATCAGAAACTGTACTGAGCCAATCATATAAATACTGTGGCTATAAGAACAAGTCAGAGGCTGGGAATCCTGTGGGTGGTAACTCACCTCCTGATGTCCCAAAGCATATCCATCTTTTAAAAAGCACAAGTCAGGGGTTTGATGGGGTACTCTCTGCTTGCCTGAATGAGTGCAGCTCCAACAATACTCAAAAAACTCAACACCACCTACAATAAAGCAGCCTCATGATCTGCACCCCACTCACCACCTTAAACATTCACTCCCCAATCACCAGTGCAGAGTGACATCAATTTGTGCCATTTGTACTGCACCAAGAGCCCCTTCCAAACCCGTGAAATCTAACCCCTAGAAAAACCAGAGCAGTACATTCATGGGAACTACTCCATCTGCAAGTTCCGTTCCAAGTCACACATCCTGATATGGAACTATATTACTATTTCTCATTGCTGCTGGGACAAATTTCCTCTGTGGGCACTCTGGACATACCGACAACATGTGGACTGCAATAATTCAAGATGGTTGCTCATCATCAACCTCTCAAGGGCCATTAGGAATGGGCAATAGATTGCTAACAATTCTCCCATCCCACAAATGAATGGATGCTTCAGCGGGATTTGGACAGGCTGAGTGAGTGGGCAGATGCCGTATAACATGGATGAATATGAGGTTATCCCACTTTGGTCGCAAAATAGCAAGGCAGATTATTATTTGAATGGGTGTAAATTGAGAGAGGTGGATACAAGCAAGTCCTCGTCCATCTGTCGCTGAAAGTAAACACGCAGGTACAGCAGGCAGTAAAAAAGGCAAATGGTATGTTGGCCTTCATAGTGAGAGGATTTGAGTCTAGGAATAAGGATGTTTTACTCCAATTGTACAGGGTATTGGTGAGGCCACACTTGGAGTATTGTGTGCAGTTTTGGTGTCCTTACCTGAGGAAGGATGTTCTTGCTGGGGGAGGAAGTGCAGCGAAGATTTACCAGGCTGATTCCTGGGATGGCAGGACTGCCATATAAGGAGGGACTAAATCGGTCATGATTATATTCATTGGCGTTTAGAAGTTTAGAAGAGTGGGGTGGCGGGGGGGGGGGGGGGGGGGGGGGGGGCAGCACGGTGGCGCAGTGATTAGCAATTCTGCCTCACGGCTCCGAGGTCCCAGGTTTGTTCCCGGCTCTGGGTCACTGTCCTTGTGGAGTTTACACATTCTCCCCGTGTTTGCGTGGGTTTCACCCCCACAACCCAAAGATGTGCAGGCTAGGTGGATTGGCCACGCTAAATTGCCCCTTAATTTAAAAAAATGAATTGGGTGCTCTCAATTTATTAAAAAAAGAAGAGTGAGGGGGAAATCGCGTAGAAACTTATACAATTCTAACAGGATTAGAAAGGGTAAATTCAGAAGGAATGTTCTAGATGGTGAACGAGTCCAGAACTAGGGGACATAGTTTGAGGATAAGGAGTAAACCTTTTAGGACTGAGTTGAGGAGAGATTTCTTCACCTAGAGTGGTGAATCTGTGGAATTCACTACCACAGAAAGCAGTTGAGGCAAAAACATTGTGTAATTTCAAGAAGGAATTAGATGTAGCTCTCGGGGCTTAAGAGATAAAGAGATAGGGGGGAAAGGGAGGATCAGGGTATTGAACTTGATGATAAAAAAATAAAATAAATAACCTTTGTTGTCACAAGTAGGCTTGCATTAACACTGCAATGAACACTGCAATGAAGTTACTGTGAAAAGCCCCTAGTCGTCACATTCTGGCGCCTGTTCGGGTACACAGAGGGAGAATTTATAATTCTCAGCTGGTACAGGATCATGCATGATCATAATGAATGGCAACGGGCAGGCTTGAAGGGCCGAATGGCCTCCTCCTTCTTATATTTTCTATGTATATTTCTATGTATGTATGAAAAGAAAATGTGAAAAACCTAGATTCCGATATCCACACATACACTTTCCAACAAATGTCACTGGATAGCAATCAAGAATCCTCAATCACTTACCCCATCTTAGCCAAGGAGCTCTAAGGAGAATCTAATTGTAGTGCGCATTCTACTGACCTAACTGAAATCAGCTAACTCAGTACTGATGCAGGATCAAAGCCACTTGTGACCATAAAGCGCAGATTTTTAATAAGAGATCCATTAGTCAACAAAATGTAAATGAAAGCTCTGATGTGCCAGGGATTTAAGAAATGAAATACTTTATGATGACTAGAGCGCTGAATAGAGGAAAATGTCAGCTTGAATTATTTGCTGTAGGTATCCAGGAGCTTAATGTTCTCAAACTTTCAGCCAAGCTGGATAGATGCCCATCACTAAAGAAAGCTAATGATTTCATTATGTAATTTGTTGGCAATATTTAATATAGGCTTCAACTTATGTTCTCCAACATGCAGTCTTAGCAGTTCCAAAAATTGATGTTTCTGCAACAACTTACACATGTATCACTCTATTAGTCACTTGCACAAAGTGCTATTACCTGTCTGGCACAAAACTGGAAGAGTTTTATCTTCTGTTATGAAGTGAGGGAAATAGCAGAGTGGAGTTGCTCCTTAGACTATGAGCTGATTGAAAAAGCAGCCATTTGCTTTCATCTTCTTGCCTTAATCCTCCAGGAAGATTCCAGAGACTCAAAACATAATTGAGACGCTTTAGTAGGAAGCGTACTACAATTCCACAATTTGTTGAAACATTAAAAGATCTGAATGATTTCTTCTTCCCCTCTATCTTTCCTGGGGTACAATTAGGCCAGATGTCATGTGTGTCGTGTTAGGTACACTGGTCTAACACTGGCTGCAACTGGATGCAGTTTAGATCAGAAAGGTACTCCAGATCTTGAAGTTAGTACAATCAGGTTTATTGAACTAATAGCACAGTTAGCACAGTTCTCTGTGAGTTCGACTCTCTGCTAACTTAAGTGTGGTTACTCTGTCTGACTGAACCAGACTAGCTCTTAGCCATGTGGTGGAGGTGTGAGATTGTAACACCACCCTTGACTGACTCTCTAGATGTTCATCAGTGGAAAGAGGCGGAGTGTGAGTGCCTCGTGTCTTTTATAGTCAGATCCCACCCCTGAGTGTCCTGCCTGCTTATTGGTCATATCCTGTTCTTTGTGTCCATTAGCTGCTTGTCTGTATATCGTTATGTGTGTGTTGCATAACACGCTGCAAGAGGGGGTCTTTGGCTGTCTCCTCACGGATACGAATCACCTTCTCATCAGATGCCGGGAGTGTGCTAGCACACAGCAGCACCTGTGACTTAACCTGTGACTCAATTTGCTGGATGACGTTCAGTGGTTCACAAGGCACGGTGATGGAGCGGGACTGTGTTTCGGCAATGATGAGCTCCTTGCCAGGCGTGTACACCAGGCCAAAGTCGTACCTTCTGAGTTTGAGGAGGATGCGCTGCAACCGAGACGTCATGTCATTAAGGTCCTTGTGGATAATGTGGACCAGGGGCCTGTGATCCGTCTCGACTGTGAATGCCGGCAGGCCGTAGACATAGCCGTGAAACTTGAGAATGCCAGTGAGAAGGCCCAGGCATTCCTTCTCTATTTCCGCATACCTTGTTTCAGTGGGCGTCATTGCCCTTGATGCGTAGGCAACCGGTGCCCAGGATGAAGTGTCATCGCGTTGCAGCAGGACCGCACCGATGCCATCCTGGCTTGCATCTGTCGAGATTTTCGTTTCCCTGTCTGGTTTGAAAAATGCCAATACGGATGCAGTGGTGAGCTTGGCTTTCAGCTCCAACCACTCTGCCCGTTGGCCACCTTCCACTCGAAGGTAGTGGACTTCTTCACTAGGTTTCGTAGGGCCGTGGTGTGTGAGGCCATGTTTGGGATGAACTTACCCAGAAAATTGACCATGCCCAGGAAGCGCAATACCACCTTCTTGTCTTCCGGGACCTTCATGTCTGCGATGGCCTTGACCGTGTCTGTGTCAGGGCACATGCCCTGCTGAGAGATCTGGTCTCCTAGGAACTTGAGTGTCGACATGCCAAAGCAACATTTGGCCCTGTTCAGCTTCAGGCCATTGGAGTGGACACGGCGGAATACCTGCTGGAGACGGGAAACATGCTCCTCAGGGGTCGTGGGCCACATGATGACGTCGTCCACGTACACACAAACCCCTTCGATGCCCTCCACCATCTGCTCCATGATGCAATGAAATATCTCCGATGCTGAGACGATGCCGAATGGCATACGGTTATAGCAGTACCTGACAAACGGTGTGTTGAAGGTGCAGAGCCTTCTGCTGGACTCATCCAGCTGGATTTGCCAGAATCCATGTGACGCATATAACGTGAAAAACCGTGCATGTGCCATCTCACTGGTGAGTTCCTCCCGCCTCGGGATGGGGTAGTGTTCACACATTATATTCTGGTTGAGATCCTTATGATCAATGCAGATGCGCAGGTCTCCAGAGGGTTTTTTAACCACCACCATCGAGCTGACCCAGTCAGTCGGTTCGGTTGCCCTGGAAATAATCCTCTGCTGCTGCTGCTCCTTGAGCTGTTCCTTCAGGTGTTCCTTCAGCGGAGCGGGGACCCGGCGTGGTGCATTGACCACTGGCTTGGCATCAGGTCGCAGTAGGATGTTGTACCGATATGGCAAAGTGCCCATCCCGTCAAACACATCTGGATACTGAGCGAGGATGTCGTCAATGCCAGTTTGAAGATCCACATTGGAGGATGTCTTTGAATAAACCCTCTGCACCAGGTTTAGCTTTTTGCAGACATGCGCACCCAGGAGGGATGCCCTGTCCAGCTTGACAATTTCAAACCTTAGCCGTGCATGCGTGCTCCGGTTGGAGACGAGTAGATGGCAGGACCCCAGTGCCATGATGGCATTACCGTTATAGTCCAGGAGCTGGCAGGCTGCTGGAAGGACCTTGGGGGGCTTCTTGATGCGTATGAAGTCTGCCTGTGAGAGAAGGTTGGCAGAAGCACCTGTGTCCAGCTTGAACTGGATGGAGCTGCGGTTGACCTGCATCACCGCACGCCATTCGTCCTCCGAATCCACAGCGAGGATGGACTGAATGTGAGATGAGTTAGGTGTGGCATGTTCACGTGTGGTAATGATGCCCACTCGGTAGGCGGACTCCAGGCACTCGTCCTCTGGATCTGTTGTACTGCCAGGATCAGAATCCTGTAATTGTCGTTGCGCATTCTGGACGCGCCGTCGTCGGAATTGGGAGCGCTGGCCCCTGACTGATGGTGCAGACCTGCACAAGGCTGCATAGTGTCCAGGCTTCCTGCAGTTTAAACATCGCCTGCCTCTTGCAGTGCAGTGTCCCTTTAAGTGGGCGTTGCCACAGTACGGGCACATCATGACGTCGGTGTCGTGACGCGGTGTACGTCGTTGCACATGCGCAGTGCGGTCAGCAGACATCTGCACCTGCGCAGTGTGGATGTCGGCCGCTTCATTATCCCGTTCGCACCAGGCTTGCGTGGGGCTCCGGGAAAAGCGCGCGAGATGGCCGCTGTCTTCAATGCTGAGGTGCTGCATCCGGGAGATGGCCTGCACACTCACTGCCACGTGGGAGGCAACTTTTTCGTTTTCAGCCGATTTGTATTGGGAAAACCGACTTTTTGTGTGCTCATGCACTGTACATGTTTCAGTCGCGACTGGCAGGGTCATATGCTTGATTTTTAAGAGCTGCTCTCTCAGAGGATCAGAATAAACTCCAAACATGATTTGGTCTCTGATCATGAGGTCAGCAATATCACCAAAGTTGCAGGGCAGCGCTAGCAGGTGGAGGCTAGTTAAGAATGCATTGAAAAATTCATTTTTACCTTGTAGACGCTGTTTGAATATGTAGCGCTCGAAGATTTCATTGGTGTCCACTTCACAGTGACTATCGAACTTGTCTAGGATGGTCTGAAACTTTGTCTTGTCCTGGCCTTCAGTGAAGTTAAACGAGTTGAAAAGTTTGATGGCTTGATCACTCGCTGTTTAAAGGAGAAGCACAATCTTTCTTGCATCAGACGCACCCTCGAGGTCTGAGGCTGCAATGTACAGCAGAAACTTTTGCTTGAATGTCCGCCAGTTGGCACTGAGATTGCTGGTGATCCTGAGCTGGTGAGGAGCCTGAATCTTCTCCATGGTGCAGGGATACATTTGCTGGTCATCAAGGAACGGACTGAGGTAAGCCACCTTAAATTAGTAGTCTCCTGGTATCATGTCGTGTTAGGTACACTGGTATAACACTGGCTGCAACTGGATGCAGTTTTGATGAGAAAGATACTCCAGTCCTTGAAGTTAGTTCAATCAGGTTTATTGAACTAATAGCACAGTTAGCACAGTTCTCTGTGATTTCGACTCTCTGCTAACTTAAGTGTGGTTACTCTGTCTGACCGAACCAGACTAGCCCTTAGCCACGTGGTGGAGGTGTGAGATTGTAACAACACCCTTGACTGACTCTCCAGATGTTCATCAGTGGAAAGAGGTGGAGTGTGAGTGCCTCGTGTCTTTTATAGTCAGATCCCACTCCTGGGTGTCCTGCTTGCTTATTGGCCATGTCCTGTTCTCTGTGTCCATTAGCTGCTTGTCTGTATATCATTATGTGTGTGTCTGCATATCATGACAATATGGGCACCTAAAACAGTAAATGTTGACCTGTCTGTACAACCTAAGAAGACATCACAAGTAGCCATGATCCTGTGCTCACCCAAGGTCCACTCACAAGCTCGATAAGCTGGGTTCCCTGGATAGTGATCAGGAGGAGGGACTAGGTCAGGGGGGCACAAAGTGAAATGCAATGTTCCAATGAAATCAACTAATACAACACAGAACAGCAATTCAACATAGACTCACTCAATGCCACACCTAATATGTTGATGCAAAATTTAAGAACATAAGAATTGGAGCAAGAGTAGGCCACCTGGCCCCTCGAGCATGCTGCGCCGTTCAGTAAGATCATGGCTGATGTTTTTGTGGACTCAACTGCACTTACACAACCGCTCAGCTTAACCTTTAATTCCTTTACTGTTGAAAAATCTATCTCTCTTTGCCTTCAAAACATTCAACAAGGGAGCCTCAACTGCTTCACTGTGTTGTGTTTGGTCCCTTGCACTTTACGATGAACTCACCAAACACTTTGTTCTGTCCAAACCAAGATCCTTGAATTTTGTCTCGTGCGGTAGGATGACAATCTGATACGGAGCACGTTATCATGGAGTCTTGCTACTCCTCTGGAACTTAAACCTGTGCTGACCAATTACATGTACGTGGGTGGCATGGTAGCAAAGTGGTTAGCACAGTTGCTTCACAGCTCCAGGGCCCCAGGTTCAATTCCCGGCTTGGGTCACTGTCTGTGCGGAGTCTGCACATTCTCCCCGTGTCAGCGTGAGTTTCCTCCGGATGCTCCGGTTTCCTCCCACATTCCAAAGATGTGCAGGTTAGGTGGATTGGCCATGCTGAATTGCCCGTAGTCTCCAATCATCCGGTACTACTCCAGTGGAGAGTGAGGACGCAAAGGTCATCGCCAACGGCGCAGCAATCTCCTCCCTCGCTTCCCATAGTAACCTTGGGTATATCCGTCAGGCCCAGTGGACTTATCTGTCCTGATGCTTTTCAAAATTTCCAGCACATCCTCCTTAGTATCAACCTGTTTGTGTCTATTAACTAGTTCACACTGTTCCCATGAGCAACAAGGTCCCTCTCTCTCGTGAATACTGAAGCAAAATATTCATTTAGAGCCTCCCCTACTTCCTCAGACTCTAGGCACAAGTTCCCTCCACTATCCCTGATCGGCCCTACTCTCACTCTGAACATCCTCTTATTTCTCACATAAGTGTAAAACGCCTTGGGGTTTTCCCTACTCCTTCCCGCCAGGGCTTTTTCATGCCCCCTTCTAGATCTCCTCAGTCCATTTTTGAGTTCCTATCTTGTAACCCTCTAGAGCCAAGTCTTTGTTCCTTCCTGGCTACCTTGTAACCCTCTCGAGCCAAGATCTCAAGTCTTTGTGCACCAAAGGAGATTAAAAGTGGGGGTGGTCTTCCTGCAAGAGACGCACCTCCGCGTGAAGGTCCAGGTTAAGCTAAGGAGGGGGTGGGTGAGTCAGGTTTTCCACTCGGAGTTTCATTCAAAGTCGCAGGGGGCGGCAATTTTAATGAGTAAGAAAACGGGGTTTGTGAGCGCGAAGGAAGTGAGGGATCCGGGTGGGAGATACGTGATTGTGAGTGGGGTATTAGAAGGGACACCACTGATATTGGTGAATGTGTGTGCACCGAGTTGGGATGATGTAGGTTTTATGAGGGGTTGGTGGCAGGGGATTATGTGGAGACGGAGGGAGCATCGGGTGTCACTCTTTGCTGACAACCTACTGCTGTATGTTCTGGACCCAGTGGAAAGCATGGAGAGGATCATGGGGACGTTTGGGGCATTCTCGGGATATAAGCACGGTATCACATGGGTCGCACTGTTGCTTCACAACTCCAGGGTCCCAGGTTCAATTCCCGGCTTGGGTCACTGTCTGTGTGAAGTCTGCATGTTCTCTCCGTGTCTGCGTGGGTTTCCTCTGGTGCTCCGGTTTCCCCCCACAAGTCCTGAAAGACGTGCTGTTAGGTAATTTGGACATTCTGAATTCTCCCTCACTGTACCCGAACAGGCGCCAGAATGCGGCGACTCGGGGCTTTTCACAGTAACTTTGTTGCAGTGTGAATGTAAGCCTACTTGTGACAATAAAGATTATTTAAAAATATAAATGTAGGGAAAAGCGAAGTGTTCTGGTGAACAAGTTGAGTCAGTGAGCCAATCTAGGGGGGATGCTATTTAAGGTGGCCAGAGGCAGGTTTAGATGCCTGGGGATTGGGGAAGCGAGGGAATGCGCGATGGTACACAAATGGAATTTAACAAAACTGGTGGAGGAGGCTAGGGAGGATCTGAAGAGGTAGGACACGCTGCATATGACTTTGGCAGGGAGGGTCCAAGTGGTGAAGATGAACATTCTGCTGCGGTTCCTGGTCATATTCCAGACACTTCCGATCTTTGTACCGAAGGAGCTCTTTCAAAAACTGGACACAATTATTTCGGATTTTGTATGGGCAGGGAAGGTGCCAAAGTTTAAGAGGACTGTTACAGAGACAGAGGCAGAAGGGAGAGTTGGCGGCGAACATGGAGAAGGTTAGGCGGTGGTGCAAAGGAAAAGGGGTAGAATGGGTTAGGATGGAGGAAGAATCCTGTAGGGGGTCCGGCTTGAGGGCTATGGTGACGCCGGCATTGCCAATGGTGCCAAGGAAACACTCAGAGAGCCCTGTAGTGCCGTCCACAGTGAAGGTCTGGAACCAGCTGAGGAGGCACTTTAGGATAGAGAGGATGTCGGTGTTAACACGGTTGTGCGAAAACCACTGTTTTGAGCCGGGGGGGATAGATGGCATGTATACATAGATACATAGATGATAGGAGCAGGAGGAGGCCTTTTGGCCCTTCGAGCCTGCTCCGCCATTTATCACGATCATGGCTGATCATCCAACTCAATAGCCTAATCCTGCTTTCTCCCCATAGCCTTTGATCCCATTCTCCCCAAGTTCTATATCCAGCCACCTCCTGAATCTATTCAAAGTTTTAGCATCAACTACTTACTGTGGTAATGAATTCCACAGGCTCACCACTCTTTGTGTGAAGAAGTGTCTCCTTATCTCTGTCCGAAATGGTTTACCCAGAATCCTCAGGCTGTGACCCCTGGTTCTGGACACACCCATCATTGGTAACATCTTCCCTGCAGCTACCCTGTCTAGTCCTGTTAGAATTTTATAAGTCTCTATGAGATCCCCCCTCATTCTTCTGAACTCCAGCGAGAACAATGCTAACCTAGTCAATCTCTCCTCATATGACAGTCACGCCATCCCTGGAATTAGTCTGGTAAACCTTCGCTGCACTCCCTTGAGAGCAAGAACATCCTTCCTCAGAGAAGGAGATCAAAACTGCACACAATACTCCAGGTGTGGCCTCACCAAGGCCCTGTACAATTGCAGCAACACATCCCTGCTTCTATACTCAAAACCTCTTGCAATGAAGACCAACATTCCATTCGCCTTCTTTACCGCCTGCTGCACCGGCATGCTTACCTTCAGCGACTGGTGCACAAGGACACCCAGGTCCCGCTGCACACTCTCCTCTCCCAATTTACAACCATTCAGGCAGTAATCTGCCTTCCTGTTTTTGCTTCCAAAATGAATAACCTCACACTTATCCAAATTATACTGCATCTGCCATTGGTTTGCCCACTCGCAAGTGGAGAGAAGTGGGACTGGTTAAGGTGAGGGACCTGATCCTGGAAGAAGGGTTTGCCAGTTTAGAAGAACTGAAGAAGAGGTTAGATCTCCCGAGAGGAAGTGAGTTTAGATACCTGCAGATAAGGGACTTTGCGAGAAAGAGTTTCCCAGATTACCGAGATACACCCTGTTGGAGTGACTGCTGCTTCCAGATGTGGAAGAGGAGGGCAGGATCGGAGACACACACAGGTGCCTGGGAGAGTAGGAAGGTGAGCAGGTGGTGAAGATTAAGGAGAAGTGGGAAGGGGACCTGGGAGGGGAGATAAACGGAGAATATGGAGTGAGGCGCTATGAAGGGTAAATGCGACCTCGTCGTGCGCAAAGATGAGCCTGATACAGTTCAAGTGGTACACTAGGGGCTGATTTAGCACAGTGGGCTAAATAGCTGGCTTTTAAAGCAAACCCAGGCAGGCCAGCAGCGCGGGTTCAATTCCCGTACCAGCCTCCCCGAACAGGCGCCGGAATGTGGCGCCTAGGGGCTTTTCACAGTAACTTCATTTGAAGCCTACTTGTGACAATAAGCGATTTTCATTTCATTTCATTTCAGGGTACATATGACTCTGGCAAGAATGAGTGGGTTCTTCCAGGGAGTGACAGACGAGTGCGAGAAGTGTGGGCGAGAACCCGCAAATCATGTTCATATGTTCTGGGGCTGCAAAACATTGGGGAGATTTTGGGCAGGTAACCAGGGTAATGGGGGTGAAGGTTGAGCCGGACCCATTGGTGGCAATATTCGGGATATCGGAGAAGCCGGAGCTGATGGAGGCGAGGAAGGCAGATGTTGTGGCCTTCGCCTTTCTGATTGCCCAGCAAAGAATTCTGCTGGAGTGGCGGTCAGCAATGCCGCCGGGGGTTGTGGCCTGGCCAGGGGACTTATTTGACTTAATTCGTCTGGAAAAGATTAAGTACAAATTAAGGGGTTCAGCGGAGAGCTTTGAGGCAAGGTACGGGATGTTTGTGGCTGTATTTGAGGAGCTGTTTGTCGTGGGGGTGTTGGGGGGTGAGAGGGGAGGGAGGAGGGGGATGAGAAAGGGGAAAATTTGTACAAACTGTATAATGTGTTGGGGAGTTTGTTCCCCGAATTGTTTATGTTTTGTAACCTTTTATATACGTTTGGAATAAAATACATTTTTATAAAATGAGGCAATACATCAACAAGTAATTAAAGGCATTGACAGATTATCAGATTTACGCACCAACCCTACAATTGACAGATGTTTCCACAGTGAGCAATTCAAGTAGAAACTGAAGTGTGTACAAGTGTGTGCTTTTTATTATCTCACCTGAAAAATGGCATTAAAGGATTCCTCAAAATCTAGGGGTTCATGAATGAATTGAGTTTTGGTGTTGCTCGATTAAGCATGCACGCCGGCTTCTGTCAGTTGGAGGGTTGGTGAGTAAATCAGGACTTCTGATAATCTGTCAATGCCTTTAATTGCATGTTGATGTATTGGAGCATATTGGAAAGTTTGGGTTCATATCACTTCAGGGTACAAGATTTTACAACATTACCGTAGCATTTCAGGGCACTAACAGTTTCTTAAAGATGGTTTCCTTGGTTTATATCAAAGTTTAAAATAATTTTTTTGTGGCAGCAAAATGACAAATGCTTGTGGTTATTTTCTCTTAAATATCTGGTGCATGCATATCTGGGACTATGACGCTGAGGATCCGGGTTCGAATCCCGGCCCTGGGTCACTGTCCATGTGGAGTTTGCACATTCTCCCCATGTCTGCGTGGGTTTCACCCCCACAACCCACAGATATGCAGGTTAGGTGGATTGGCCGTGCTAAATTGCCCCTTAATTGTAAAAAGAATATTTGGGTACTCTAAATTTATTTTTTAAAAGTGGATTGGCCATGCTAAATTGTCCATTAGTGTCCAAAGGTGTGCAGGTTAGGTGGGGTTATGTGACTAGGGTGGGTGAGTGGGCCTAGGTGGGGTGTTCTGTCAGGGGGTCAGTGCAGACCAGATGGGCCGAATGGCCTCTATCTGTATTTGATGATTCTAACTGTTTCTTAAAGATGATTGCAAAATGTTACTGGGCAAGAATCCAACAAACATTTTCATAAAAATCTTCAAGTGGTTTTCTATAAAACATCAATATATCAGATGTCTCTGTAGAAAGAAGAAAAACTGAGGAATGTGCTTGGAAGCTGAGTTATTGGTATCTGATATGTGTTGGCCCTATCATTCTCTGTACTCTCTGCAAATTGCTTTCAATAAGCTCTTGGCAAGTTCAATGGTACAAATGAAAAATTGCCACAGAATCAAGAGTTACAGCAAGAAATACTGTCCTCCAGTTTCATTGGGTGAAATTTTCACATCTATTTTCAGAGTGTCTGGCTCTGTTTGGAACCCAGCGTGTAGCTCTCCAGCTGCCTACCCAAATTTTTAGTACCGATTTTAAGTTGCTCTGAAAAAAAAAAATCAAGGGCATGATTTACTCCATTACTGTGGTGGTACAGGACCTGATACAGCTGGCAAGGCCGACTCCATTTAACCCCATTAGTTTGCCTAAAATTAATTCTCTTCATTAACATAGCACACAATTAGCCGGGTGTTTCCCACGCTCGGAGCACTGAGGAACACCACACTATCGAATGGCCTTTCGGGTAGATCGGGGGCCTCAGCAGGGATCGCCCAGCTAAGGCTGCACTTAGTCCCATTTTCTGCACTGAGAAGCTTGCCGGAACTCCTCAGTGCAGGGAGAGATCGGGAGGCCATTTTTAAATTATATCCCGATCTCTCGGCTCCCGACACAACCTCCCACGCCCCCCAAGCACCAACTCATGTATAAGGGGGTCCTCGGCCATCACCCACCCCATCGCCCTGCACCAGGTCCAATCCCCATCGCATGAAAAATGCCAGCTTGGCACCTTGGCAGCATCAGCCTAACTCTCTGGTAGTGGCCCTGCCAGCTGGCAATGCCACCTGGGCTCCTTGGCAGTGCCAAGTTTTGCCAGCAGTGCCAGGGTGCAACCCTGCCCAGAGGGCAAGCACCTGGGGGCCTCCGAAGTCCTGGGAGACCCCCATTAGTGCCATTCTGTCTGGTCCCCGTTTGTGGAGACCAGCACTGAATGACGCTCACCCAAGGTCTCCAAGAGAAGAGGGTTTTAGATCCCATGCCTTGGTTAGATCTCAGGAACACATATTAGGGCAAGACTAGCTGTCTCACTCTAATAAGCAAATTTACCAGAAAGTGATCCCACCCACAATAGGCGCACTGTTTTCCAGGCTGGATGTGGACCGAATGATATGATTCAGGGTGTAATTGCCTGAGGCTGCTACTTGCCAAGTGTATGGAACAGTTTAACTGGGACACTCGTTCTGAAGTGTTAATGAAGAGAATTTGTTTTAGGCAAACTAATGGAGTTAAAGGTTGACAGATTTTAAAGAAGGTAGCTGCAGAGATTGTGGATGTATTGATCGTCATTTTCCAAATATCTTTGGATTCTGGAACTGTGCCAAAGGATTGGAAAATTGCCAAGGTGGTGCCCTTGTTCAAAAAGGGAGAGAAGCAAAATACAGAAAACTACAGGCCAGTTAGGCTAACTTAAGTTGTTCGAAAAATATTAGAATCAATTATTAGGGAGAGAATAGCAGTGTATTTTGACAGTCATAATTTGATCAAGCAGAGTCAGCATGTTTTCATGAAGGGAAAATCCTGCCTGACAAATTTACTAGAGATCTTTGAGGAGGTATCAACCAGAGTAGATAGAGGTGAATCAGTCAATGTTGTATATTTGGATTTTCGGGCAGTAGGGTGGCGCAGTGGTTAGCACTGCTGCCTCACGGCACCGAGGTCCCAGGTTCGATCCCGGCTCTGGGTCACTGTCCGTGTGGAGTTTGCCCATTCTCCCCGTGTTTGCGTTGGTTTTGCCCCCACAACCCAAAGATGTGCAGGCTACGTGGTTTGTCCACGCTAAATTGCCCCTTAATTGGAAAAAATGAATTGGGGACTCTAAATTTATTTTAAAAATAACATAAATTTGGATTTTCAAAACGCATTTATAAGATGCCACAATAAAAGCTGCTATGCAAGATAGGAGCCCATGGTGTTGGGGGTAATATTCTGGCGAACTAACTGGAAGAAGCGAGTAGTGATAAGGGGGCCTTTCTCAGGTTGAAGGGCAATAACCAAAGACAGGGATCAGTGCCGGGACTTGTCGCTCTTCATAATATATATTGATGATGTGGAGGAAGGAACAGAGTGTACTGTGGCCAAATTTTCAGATCATACAAAGGTGGGAGGGAAGGCAGAATATAAGGAGAATATAAATAGTTTCCAGAGACATATTGATAGTCTAGGTAAGTGGGCAGAAAATTGGCAATAAAATTAAATGTGGGAAAATGTGTAATGGTTCATTTTGGAAGAAATGATGAGAAGGCGGGTAATTATTTAAATGAGAGAGACTGCAGAAAGCTGTAGCACAAAGGGACTTGAGGGGTCCTTGTTCATGGAACCCAGAAAGCTGGCGTACAGGTGTGGCAGGTAATAGGGAAGGCAAGTGGAATGCTGCCCTTTATTTCAAGGCTGGGATATAAAAGTAAAGCGGTGTTGCTGCGACTGCACAAGGTACTAATGAGGCCACATTTAGAATACTGTGTACAGTTTTGGTCCTCTTATTTAAGTAAATATATATTATCATTGGAGGCAGTACAGACGAGGTTTACTAGGATAATCCTGGATATGGAAGGAATGCCGTATGAGAAAAGATTAAACACGCTGGATCTGTACTCCTTGGAGTTCAGAAGAATGAGAGGTGATATGACTGAAACATATAAGATTCTTAGAGGGTTAGACAGGGTAAATGTTGGGAGGATGTTTCCACTCGGGGTTAGATAGGGTAAATGTTGGGAGGATGTTTCCACTTGGGGTTAGATAGGGTAAATGTTGGGAGGATGTTTCCACTTGGGGTTAGATAGGGTAAATGTTGGGAGGATGTCTCCACTCGGGGTTAGATAGGATAAATGTTGGGAGGATGTTTCCACTTGGGGTTAGATAGGGTAAATGTTGGGAGGATGTTTCCACTTGTGGGAGAGTGTAGGAGCAGAGGACATATTCACAGAATAAGTGGGTGCTCATTTAAGATGATTTGAGGAAGAATTTCTTCTCTCCGAGTGGTGAATCTTTGGAATTCTTTTCCCAGGACACATCAGCCGTGTCCTTGAACATTTTCAAGACTGAGATCGATAGGTTTTCATCAGTCGGACAATTAAGGCATACATATAAGGCAGGAAAGTGGACTTGGTGAGTGTTCGATCAGCTGGCAGAGCAGGCTCAAAGGACTGAATGGCCTAATCTGGTTCTTATTCCTTATGGTCTTATGGCTTAATAGGGCTTTGCAGGATCACCTGTGCTTTACCAAGTCTTATCCTGATCCAATGCCTGGGTCAATGCAATATGGTCCTGTTTGGGAGAAAATGATGCACAACTAAGTGGGGCTGATATTAAATGACCAAAGTTACTTAATTGTCCTGGAGCTGACAGGTTTCAATTGTCAGTTGCTCTCCTGAGCAGGGGGCAAATTCTCCTTCCCAAAGCCGTTTAACATTTGCCTGTCAGGGCACAATGACTGCTATTTTCACGAAGTGACGGGAATGGAAATCCACGGTAAGTTTGCGACTAATCAGGATATACCCAAAAAATGTAATTTCCATGTTTGTTATGACTTGGTGGATTTTACTTTTACTCACAGTATAGACAAAGGATAACCAGGTTGCCACACGGCAAGATACTTAACTGTCATAATATACACCAGTATATCATGGTGCAGACACACACACTGATGGACACACAACAAGATCAGTCACCACACACAACACCACAGCCAATCACCAGTTAGAGCACACTCACTATATAGACAGAGAGCATCAGAGTTCCCGCTCATTCGGGATGCAGCTTCTCAGAAGGACAGAGCTGACAGCACAGATCTTCACCATGTGCTGAGTGCATAGTCTGGTTAGGACAGGCATAGGTCTTTAGTTTAATCTAATATCGTGTTAACCCACAGTGAAAGTATGTTCAACAGTTTCTAACTTAATAAAATAGTGTTGTACTCTTTTAAGTGTTGGTGGCCTGTATGTGTTCCACGGATCCAGAGCAGCCAACACAACATGATACCAGGAGTTGAGGGATGTTAGAACTTCTTAGACCTACCTGCAAGTGATCTGCCTTCCACCAGCATACAGCCATCCTGCAAAATGGACAGCGTCCGCCCGCCGCCGCCGCTCCGCATCACCGGTAACCTAGGGGCCAACTGGAAGATATTCAAACAACGCTTCCAGCTCTACCTGGAAGCCACAGACCGGGAAGCTGCCTCAGACACCAGGAAGATCGCTCTCTTCCTATCCACAGCCGGGGAACATGCCATCCACATTTTCAATTCTCTCACCTTTGCTGATGGTGAAGATAAATCAAAATTCAAGACGGTCCTCCTCAAGTTTGACAGTCACTGCGACATCGAGGTGAGTGAAAGGTTCGAGTGCTACGTATTCCAACAGCGTTTGCAGGGTAAGGATGAACCTTTCCAGTCCTTTCTGACCCACCTCCGCATCCTTGCGCAGTCCTGTAATTACGGGCCCACCTCCGATCCATGATACGCGACCAGATCGTTTTCGGTGTTCAGTCGGACCCCCTACGCCAGCAGCTCCTCAATGTAAAGCAGCTCACCCTAGCGATTGCCATCGAGACCTGCGTGTGACACAAACACGCCATTAGTCAGTATTCCCACATCCAAGCGGCAAGGTCCCCATGAGGCAGAATGGGTTCAAGCAATCGATCAACGCCTGGGCCTCAGCCTGGATGAGAGCGGCCATTTCACGCGCTTTTCGCTGACTCCCGCGCTTGTGCGCACCGAACAAGGGGACGGCGACGTCGACGAACATCCTGCGCAGGCACGCACCACGTACGACCGCACCGCGCATTCGCGGTGGCGCAGCAAACATACTGACGCGACAACGTGCGGCAACTGTGGCTCCGCCAACTTAAAGCGGCAATGCCCTGCCAAATCCCGACGATGCCTGAGATGTGGCAAACTTGGCCACTATGCTGCTTTATGCAGATCAGCTCAGCCTGCCAACTCGTGTCGCTCCAGCCAGCCTCACAGGAATTTCCGGGCCATTCAACCCACGGTCACCGAGTCCGATTCGGACCTGATACCCGATATTGACACCGAGGACCCGAAGGCGTCTTTTCGAGTCGGTATCGTTACAAAAAACAGGGTGTCCCCGAAGCAAAGACACCAGCCGCTGTTGGTATACAGCATCGATCCAGACGATGAGTGGTGTGCCACCCTTGCGGTCAACCGGTCCCAAATACGATTCTGCCTGGACACTGGTGCCTCCGCCAATCTCATTGTGTCTGACCTCCAAATCTTCGTGTCAAACCAGCCATCCTGCCATCAGCCTGCCAGCTATTAGATTATAATGGCAATGCCATTGCTGCCAGCGGCTCGTGCCAACTTGAAGTGACGCACAGGTCACGCAAAGCCATCCTGCCCTTTGAAATTGTGGGCTCCTCGAAAGCCTCCCTGCTTGGCGCGCAGGCATGCAAGCTGTTGAACCGAGTTCAGAGAGTTCACTCTCTCTCTCCTGCTGATTCGTCTGCCTTTCAGGACACCGACTCCAGGGCGCAGCTCGACGCCATTAACTTTTTAAAAAATATATATATTTTATTGAAAATTTTTTCGATCAAAATTTTTTCCCTTTACAGATCAAACATAACAGTAAAGAAAATTTAACAATAAACAAATGGCTAATCAACATGGTAATCTAATTGTTTAACATAAACTAAAACTTCCACCCCCCCCCCCCCCCCCCCCCCCCCCCCTCCCCCCTGGGTTGCTGCTGCTGGTCATCTGTCTTCCCTCTAACATTCGGTAGTCGAGGAATGGCTGCCACCGCCTGGTGAACCCTTGAGCCGATCCTCTCAGCGCAAACTTTATCTGCTCCAGTTTTATGAACCCCGCCATATCGTTTACCCAGGCCTCCAGTCCGGGGGGTTTCGCCTCCTTCCACATCAGTAGAATCCTACGCCGGGCTACGAGGGACGCAAAGGCCACAACGTCGGCCTCTTTCGCCTCCTGCACTCCCGGCTCATCCGCAACTCCAAATAAAGCTAGCCCCCAGCCTGGTTTGACCCGGGCCTTCACCACCTTGGAAATCACACCCTTCACTCCCTTCCAATACCCCTCCAGTGCCGGGCACAATCAAAACATATGTGCGTGGTTTGCCGGGCTTCCGCCGCACCTCCCACACTTGTCCTCCACTCCAAAGAACCTGCTCAGTCTTTCTCCCGTTATGTGTGCTCTATGTAGCACCTTGAATTGAATCAGGCTCAGCCTGGCGCACGAGGAAGAGGAATTTACCCTGATTACGGCATCAGCCCACATACCCTCCTCTATCTCCTCCCCTAGCTCTTCTTCCCACTTTCCTTTTAATTCGCCCACCAACTCCTCCCCTCCTCCCTCATCTCTCGGTATATCTCTGACACCTTGCCCTCTCCGACCCACACCCCCAAAAGCACTCTGTCCTGAATCTCCTGTGCCGGGAGCAGCGGAAATTCCCTCACCTGTTGTCTTGTGAACGCCCTCACCTGCATATATCTAAGGAAGTTTCCCCGGGGCAACTTATACTTTTCCTCCAATGCTCCCAAGCTCGCAAACGTCCCATCTATAAATAAATCTCCCACCCTCCTAATTCCCAACTGGTGCCAGCTCTGAAATCCTCCATCCATTCTTCCTGGGGCAAACCTATGGTTGTTCCTGATTGGGGACTCCACCAGGGCACACCTCTCTGTCACCTCCATTGTCCCCAGATATTCAATGTTGCCGCCACCACCGGGTTCGTGGTAAACTTTTTTGGTGAGAGCGGTAGCGGCGCCGTCACCAGCGCCTCTAAGCTCGTCCCTTTACAGGACTTTCTCTCCAGTCTTTTCCACGCCACTCCCTCGCCCTCCATCATCCATTTACGAATCATCGCCACATTGGCGGCCCAATAGTAGTCGCCCAAATTCGGTAGCGCCAATCCTCCTCTGTCCCTGCTACGTTGTAGGAACCCCCTCCTTACCCTCGGGACTTTCCCTGCCCACACGAAGCTCGTGATGCTCCTGTCTATTTTTTAAAAAAAGGTCTAAGTGATTAGTATAGGGAGACATTGAAATACAAATAAGAACCTCGGGAGGACCATCATCTTAATTGCCTGCACTCTGCCCGCCAACGACAGAGGCTGCATGTCCCACCTCTTGAAGTCCTCCTCCATTTGTTCTACCAATCGTGTCAGATTAAGTCTGTGTGAGGTTCCCCAGCTCCTAGCGATCTGAATCCCCAGGTATCGGAAGTTTCTTTCCACTTTCCTTAGAGGCAGGCCTTCTATCTCTCTACTCTGGTCCCCTGGGTGTATCACGAATAGTTCACTCTTCCCCATGTTAAGCCTATATCCCGAGAAATCTCCGAACTCCCTCAACATCTGCATAACCTCTATCATCCCCTCCGCTGGGTCCGACACATACAACAGTAGGTCATCCGCGTATAGCGATACTCAGTGTTCTTCTCCCCCTCTAATCACCCCTCTCCATTTCCTGGAGTCTCTCAACGCCATGGCCAGAGGTTCAATTGCCAACGCGAACAACAGTGGAGATAGCGGGCATCCCTGTCTTGTTCCCCTATATAATCGGAAATACTCCGATCTTTGCCGACCCGTGACTACACTTGCCATTGGGGCCCCATAAAGAAGTTTGACCCAGCTAATAAACCCGTTCCCGAACCCAAACCTCCTTAACACCTCCCATAAATACTCCCACTCCACCCTATCAAATGCCGTCTCTGCATCCATTGCCGCCATTATCTCTGCCTCCCCCTCCACTGGGGGCATCATTATCACCCCTAATAGTCGTCGCACGTTGACATTCAGTTGTCTCCCCTTTACGAAACCTGTCTGGTCTTCGTGCACCACCCCTGGGACACAGTCCTCTATCCTCGATGCCAGTACCTTTGCCAGCAATTTGGCGTCCACATTCAATAATGAAATAGGTCTATAGGACCCGCACTGCAACGGATCTTTATCCCTCTTCAGAATTAGCGATATCGTCGCCTCCGACATTGTCGGGGGTAAAGTCCCTCCTTCCCTGGCCTCATTGAACGTCCTCACCAACAACGGGGCCAACAAGTCCACGTATTTTCTATAAAATTCCACTGGGAACCCGTCTGGTCCCGGAGCCTTCCCTGCTTGCATGTTCCCCAGCCCCTTAATAACCTCGTCCACCCCAATCGGTGCCCCCAGGCCTTCCACCTCCTGCTCCTCCACCCTCGGGAACCTTAATTGATCCAGGAACTGCCGCATCCCCTCCTCTCCCTCTGGGGGTTGGGACCTATACAGTCCCTCATAAAAGGTCTTGAACACCTCGTTTATCTTCCCTGCTCTTCGCACCGTGGCTCCCTTTTCATCTCTAATTCCCCCTATCTCCCTTGCTGCTGTCCTCTTTCGCAATTGATGAGCCAGCAGGCGACTAGCCTTTTCCCCATATTCAGACCTCCTCCCCTGTGCATTCCTCCACAGCACCTCCGCCTTTCTGGTGGTCAGAAGGTCAAACTCCGTCTGGAGGCGTCTCCTCTCCCTGTACAGTCCCTCCTCCGGGGTCTCTGCAAATTCCCTGTCCACCTTTAAAATCTCCCCCAGTAATCTTTCCCTTTCCTTGGCCTCTGTTTTCCTTTTGTGGGCCCCAATGGAGATCAGCTCTCCTCTGACCACCGCTTTTAGTGCTTCCCATACCACTCCCACACGGACCTCCCCGTCGTCATTGACCTCCAGGTATGTCTCAATACATCCCCGCACTCTTCCACACACTCCCTCGTCCGCCATCAATCCCACATCTAATCGCCAGAGTGCTCTCTGCTCCCTTTCCTCTCCTAGTTCCAGGTCCACCCAGTGTGGGGCATGGTCCGAAACCGCTATTGGCTGAATACTCAGCTTCTTCCACCCTTGAGATCAACGACCTTCCCAGAACAAAAAAATCTATCCGGGAGTACACTTTATGGACATGGGAGAAGAAGGAGAACTCCCTGGCCCTCGGTCTAAGAAATCGCCATGGATCCACTCCCCCCATTTGGTCCATAAACCCCTTGAGCACCTTGGCCGCTGCCGGCCTTCTTCCGGTCTTTGATCTGGATCTATCTAGCCCTGGGTCCAGCATGGTATTGAAGTCCCCTCCCAATATCAAGTTTCCTACCTCCAGGTCCGGTATACGACCCAACATCCGTCTCATAAATCCGGCATCGTCCCAATTCGGGGCATATACATTAACCAACACGACCTCCATTCCCTCCAGCCTGCCACTCACCATTACATATCTACCTCCGCTATCTGTTACGATGTTCTTTGCTTCAAATGCTACCCGTTTCCCCACCAATATGGCCACCCCTCTATTCTTTGCATCTAGTCCTGAGTGGAAAACCTGTCCCACCCATCCTTTCCTTAACCTAACTTGGTCCGCCACCTTCAGGTGCGTCTCTTGGAGCATAGCCACGTCTGCCCTTAGTCCTTTCAAGTGCGCAAGCACTCGGGCCCTTTTAATCGGTCCGTTCAGGCCTCTCACGTTCCACGTGATCAGCCTCACTAGGGGGCTACCTGCCCCCCTCCCGTGTCGACTAGCCATCACCTTCTCTAGGCCAGTCCCATATCCCGCCTCCGCGCTCCCACTCGCTCCGCAGGCGTCGCATTCCATCCCCGTCCACCCACTCTTTAGCCATTTCCTTTTTGATTTCCGCAGTAGCAACCCAGTTGTGTCCCCCCCCCGCCCCCGCTAGATCCCTTTCTAGCGTGATTGCTCCCCCCATATTACTTCCGCAAGTCAGCTGACTTCAACTGACCCCGGCTACTCCTGCTCACTCCTTGACCCCCCCCGTGTGGGGAACTCCCATCCGCCTTGCGCCTGTCTTCCCGCCATAATCTTTCTGGCGCGGGAACATCCCTTTATCTGACCCGCCTCTTGTGGCGCAGCTCCCTTTCCTCTCCCCCTCCCATTCCTCATTCTCCGCCTATGTCCCTTCTTTCCCCCCTCACCGGCGCCCACATTTCCTCGTGTCTCCCCCCATCCCAATTTACTTCTCTATTTACATCAACCATAACAATAACAATAACATTCCCTACAGTATCAGTCCCTCAGTTCCGATCCAATTTCTCCTCTTTAATAAAGGTCCATGCTTCTTCCGCCGTATCGAAATAATGGTGTCTCTCCTGGTACGTGACCCATAGTCGTGCCGGCTGCAGCATCCCGAACTTCACCTTCTTTTTGTGTAACACCTCCTTGGCTCGGTTAAAACTCGCCCTCCTTCTCGCCACCTCCGCACTCCAATCCTGGTACACCCGTACCACTGCATTCTCCCATCTGCTACTCCACACCTTCTTAGCCCATCTCAGGACCTCTTCTCTATCTTTAAGGCGGTGAAATCGCACGATTGTCGCCCTGGGTGGTTCTCCCGCTTTTGGTCTTCTCGCCGGGATCCGATGTGCCCACTCCACCTCCAAGGGGCCAGTAGGGGCCTCAGCTCCCATCAATGAGCTTAGCATCGTACTTACATAAGCTCCACAGTCCGCTCCTTCCACTCCCTCAGGGAGACCCAGTATCCGAAGGTTCTTCCTTCACGGGCCTGTTTTCTAGGGCCTCAATCCTTTCAATGCACTTTTTATGGAGTGCCTCGTGCGTCTGTGTTTTGACCGCCAGGCCCAGGATCTCGTCCTCATTATCCGTCACCTTCTGCTCCACCACGCGGAGCTCTGTCTCCTGGGTCCTTTGTGCCTCCTTGAGCCCCTCAATTGCCTGTAGCATCGGGGTCAGCACCTCCCTCTTTAGTAGCTCCACACACCGTCTCAGAAATTCGTCTTGCTCGGGCCCCCATGTCGCCTGGGCTTTCTCCGCCACCATCTTGTGTCTTCTCCCTTTCTGTCCCTTTCGTCGACGATTCCTCGCGCTGCAGCCGCCGCCGACGATATTTTCCTCTTTCGTTGGGGGGGGGGGGGAACTCCCTATTCACTCACCCCACACCGGGTTGCGTCGCCCAAAAATTTCCCGTTGGGGCTCTTAAAAGAGCCCGAAGGTCCGTTGGAGCTGGAGCCGCCGAAACGTGCGGCTTAGCTGGGCATCGCCGCAACCGGAAGCCCTCGACGCCATTAACAACCAGTACCATGACGTCTTCGAGGGCATGGGCATGCTCCCGTACACCTACTAGATTCTATTAAAATCGAATGCCACGCCTGTGGTGCACGCACCTCGCAGGGTGCCAGCACCCCTTAAGGACCGCCTCGAGCAGCAGCTGCAGGACCTCCAGAACCAAGGAGTGATTTCCAAAGTCACGGAACCGACCGACTGGGTCAGTTCCATGGTATGTGTAAAAACGCCTTCTGGCGAATTGAGAATTTCCATTGATCCCAAGGATCTGAATTGCAAGATCATGAGGGAGCATTATCCAATTCCCAAGCGCGAAGAGCTCACATGTGAGATGGCTCGCGCCAAGCTCTTTACCAAACTCGACGCCTCAAAAGAATTCTAGCAAATCAAGCTCGATAAATCCAGCAGGAAACTCTGCACATTTAGCACTCCCTTTGGCAGATATTGTTACACAGGATGCCGTTTGGGATCATCTCTGCATCAGAAGTGTTCCATAGGATTATGGAACAAATGATGGAAGGCATTGAAGTCGTTCGCGTCTATGTCGATGACATATTCATTTGGTCCACCACCCCGCAGGAGCATGTTAGTCGCCTCCAGCTCGTATTCAGACGTATACATGAGCATGGCCTCCGCCTCAACAGGGCCAAATGCTCTTTTGGTCAGACGGAACTCAAGTTCCTCGGGGACCACATCTCCCAATTGGGTGTGCAGCCGGATGCGGACAAGGTAGCTGCCATCACAGCTATGAAAACACCAGAGGACAAGAAGGCGGTCCTCCGATTTCTGGGCATGGTCAATTTTTTAGGGAAATTCATCCCTAACCTTGCCTCTCATACCACGGCTCTCAGGAATCTGGTCAGGAAGACGACAGGCTTCCAATGGCTCCCTGCCCACGAGCGCGAATGGAGAGAACTCAAAACAAAACTGACCACGGCGCCGGTCTTAGCTTTCTTTGATCCAGCAAAGGAGACCAAAATTTTGACCGATGCCAGCCAATCCGGCATTGGGGCAGTGCTCCTTCAACATGACGAGGCCTCATCATGGGCCCCCGTTGCATATGCGTCATGTGCGATGACCCTCATGGAGCAGCGCTACGCGCAGATAGAAAAGGAGTGCCTGGGCCCTCTGACCGGTGTGGTTAAGTTTCACGATTATGTCTACAGACTTCCTCAATTCACCGTCGAGACCGATCATCGCCCACTGGTCAATATAATACAGAAAGACTTGAACGACATGACGCCTCGTCTCCAGCGTATTCTTCTCAAGCTCCGGCGATACGACTTCCAGCTGGTGTACACCCCAGGCAAAGACTTCATCATTGCTGACGCTCTCTCCAGGTCAGTCAACACTCCATGTGACCCAGCGGGATTTGTCTGCCAGATTGATGCCCAATTGGCATTCGCGGCCTCCAATCTACCTGCTTTGGATGAACACCTCATTCTAATTCGCCGCAAGACGGCGGCTGACCCTTTGCTACAGCGTGTCATGCGCCACCTAACAGACGTGTGGCTCAAGGGCCAATGCCCTCAATTCTATAATGTCAGAGATGATCTGGCGGTAGTAGATGGGGTTCTTCTAAAACTGGACCGCATTGTCATCCCGCATAGCATGTGCCAGCTTGTCCTGAAACAACTACACAAGGGCCATCTTGGCGTGGAAACGTGCCGCCGACGGGCCCGAGAGGCAGTGTACTGGCCCGGCATTAACGAGGACATAGCGAACACAGTGCTCAGCTGCCCCACTTGTCAGCGCTTCCAGCCGGCCCAACCACGTGAGACCCTGCAGCCCCATAAGTTGGTCACGTCACCATGGACCAAGGTGGGCATCGACCTGTTCCACGCGCTGGTTAGAGACTATGTCCTGATTGTGGACTACTTTTCGAATTACCCGGAGGTGATACGATTGCACGACCTCACCTCGTCTGCAGTCATTCGTGCATGTAAAGAAGCCTATGCTCGACACGGCATCCCGCTCCCGGTTATGTTGGACAATGGCCCCTGCTTCGCCAGCCAAGAATGGTCCAACTTTGCCAGGCGGTACAATTTTGCCCATGTGACGTCCAGTCCCCTGTACCCCCAATCCAACGGCAAAGCGGAGAAGGGAGTACATGTCGTCAAACGGCTCCTATACAAGGCTGCCGATGCTGGGTCCGATTTCTACCTCACCTTGCTGGCCTATCGCTCCGCCCCACTGTCCACTGGCCTGTTACCAGTCCAGTTACTCATGAGTCGCACCCTGAGGACGACGGTGCCGTCCATCCCTGTCCCAGACCTCGACCACATTCCGGTCCTTCGCCGGATGCAGCTGTCTCGTGCACAGCACAAGGCGGCTCATGACTCCCGTGCAGCTGGTCTCCCGGCTCTGGCTCCAGATGACAACGTCCGCGTCCATCTTCCGGATGGTGGCTGGTCTGCAACCACTGTGGTCCTTCGGCAGGTGGCCCCCCGCTCGTTTCTGGTTCGTCTACCGGATGGCTCCATTCTGCGCCGCAATCGACGTGCCCTTCGTCTCATTCCACGCTCGCCACGTGATCCTCCAGTGTCGCCTCGCCCTCCTGCTGACCCTGCCACGGACTATGCAGAGTTCCCTGCCACTCTGCCTCCCACTGACTTTGACGCAGTCCAGCCCGCTCCTGAACCGGCGGCTCTCGACCCACCCTTGAGGCGGTCAACCAGAATTCGTCGCCCACCTCAGAGACTAAATTTCTGAACTTTTCGAACTTATGGACTCTCTGAATTGTTTTGTTGCTTTGTTTGATCGTTTCCCTGGTTTGTATATAGTGTTGATCTCGTTACTCTTGTTACATACTGCTTCTCTGCACCAGGCACCTTCCCATGTAAGTAGCTTAGTTCTCATGTACGTAGTCCTGTAAATATGTCTTCGCACCCCACACGTAGTTAGGAACATTCTCACCGCACATTATTTATTGCCACACACATACATTTCTTTATAAAAGGGGGATGTCATAATATACACCAGTATATCATGGTGCAGACACACACACTGATGGACACACAGCAAGACCAATCAACACACACAACACCACAGCCAATCACCAGTTAGAGCACACTCACTATATCGACAGAGGGTATCAGAGTTCCCACTCATTCGGGATGCAGCTTCTCAGAAGGACAGAGCTTACAGCTTACAGCACAGATCTTCACCATGTGCTGAGTGCATAGACTGGTTAGGACAGGCATAGGTCTTTGGTTTAATCTAACATCGTGTTAACCCACAGTGAAAGTATGTTCAACAGTTTCTAACTTAATAAAATAGTGTTGTACTCTTTTAAGTGTTGGTGGCCTGTATGTGTTCCACGGATCAAGAGCACCCAACACATTAACCAGTTGTCAGAGTTTATTGCAGAGATGTTGCTCACCACATAGAACATAGAAAATACAGCACAGAACAGGCCCTTCGGCCCACGATGTTGTGCCGACCTTAAATAGAAGAAGAGGGAAAAATCTCCCAAATGTCTCTGATGATGTCACCATGTGACATACTATAGAGAGGCATTGGGTACGATACATAACATCCCTCCCCCTTTACTCCTTTAATGGGACTACAAATACTAACAAAGATTAACGTAAACTTTTACTCATGGTGAACAGTGATGATATGAGGCTGTTTAGCACACTGGGCTAAATCGCTGGCTTTGAAAGCAGACCAAGGCTGGCTCAGTAGCACGGGTTCAATTCCCGTACCAGCCTCCCCGAACATGCGCCGGAATATGGTGACTAGGGGCTTTTCACAGTAACTTCATTGAAGCCTACTTGTGACAATAAGCGATTTTCATTTCATTTAACCAAGTATTATCATTATGCAATTTTATACATATATTAGTTCGAGACACTTTCAGGTGGAAGCCAGTTCTGCTAAGGCAGAATCCGTTATTCAGGAGCCTTTGTTTTCTCACTCTCGGTAGTTTGTTCCACGCTTGGATCAGGCACATCATCGAAGAAAGTTGGTTCTTCTTCAGCTTCTACAGATGTTGTTGGCTCAATTGTTGGAGAATCGGAATTCTACTCAGTCATGATCATAGCTCCAAACTTTGAGTGTCAGATGCTGGCCTTTTTCTGATACTCTGTAAACTCTCTTTTCGAGGTGAGGACCTGACTGGTGTGTCTCCTCAAAGCTCTCTTGTTATTGGTTTGCACCGCATAAGAAACAGCCCCACCTCCTGTGCAAGTTCTCAAGATTATATCTGGGGCGAGATTCTCCGACCCCCCGCCGGGTCGGAGAATCGCCGGGGGCTGGCGTGAATCCCGCCCCCGCCGGTTGCTGAATTCTCTGGCACCGGATATTCGGCGGGGGCGGGAATCGCGCCGCGCCGGTTGGCGGGGCCCCCCCGCGATTCTCCGGCCCGGATGGGCCCAAGTCCCGCTGCTAGAATGCCTGTCCCGCTGGCGTAGATTAAACCACCTACCTTACCGGCGGGACAAGGCGGCACGGGCGGGCTCCAGGGTCCTGGGGGGGGGGCGTGGGGCGATCTGGCCCCGGGGGGTGCCCCCACGGTGGCCTGGCCCACGATCGGGGCCCACCGATCCGCGGGCGGGCCTGTGCCGTGGGGGCACTCTTTTCCTTCCGTCTTCACCACGGTCTCCACCATGGCAGAGGCGGAAGAGACTCCCTCCACAGCGCATGTGCGGGAATGCCGTGAGCGGCCGCTAACGCTCCCACGCATGCGCCGCCCGGTGATGTCATTTCCGCGCCAGCTGGCGGGGCACCAAAGGCCTTTTCCGCCAGCTGGCGGGGCGGAAATTCGTCCGGCGTGGGCCTAGCCCCTTAAGGTTGGGGCTCGGTCCCCCAAGATGCGGAGGATTCCGCACCTTTGGGGCGGCGCGATGTCCGACTGATTTGCGCCATTTTGGGCGCCGGTCGGCGGACATCGCGCCGATACCGGAGAATTTCGCCCCAGATGTTTATTGTTGATATAGTTTTTCAAAGATAAGGGATATAAGCCACCAGTTTCCCGGCACTCGTAGCACCGAGAAACACATGGTTATTCAACACTACTCATGTTGAATAAGGGACCTAAATGGGGAACGCGCGGCCAAGGCTGCACGATCTCTGCTCGCCGGAACTCACCACTGCAGCAAGAGTTTGTAACGTCACTTTTAAATGGCGTCCCGATCTCCGAGACCCACAGAAAAAATCCCCAACCTCCCCCCAGCCCAAACGCAATCCAAAGATGTGCAGGGTAGGTGGATTGGCCACGCTAAATTAACCTTTAATTGGAAAAAATGAATTGGGTACTCCAAATTTATATTAAAAAATAAATCAATCAAATTCCCATTTAGTTTTGGATAGACCCAAAATCTCAGTGCATCACCTTTCATTGGATTGGATTGGATTGGACTGGATTTGTTTATTGTCACGTGTACCGAGGTACAGTGAAAAGTATTTTTCTGCGAGCCTCTCAACAGATCATTAAGTACATGAGAAGAAAAGGGAATAAAAGAAAATACATAATAGGGCAACACAACAATGTAACTACATAAGCACTGGCATCGGGTGAAGCATACAGGGTGTAGTGTTAATGAAATCAGTCCATAAGAGGGTCATTTAGGAGTCTGGTGATAGTGGGGAAGAAGCTGTTTTTGAGTCTGTTCGTGCGTGTTCTCAGACTTCTGTATCTCCTGCCCGATGGAAGAAGTTGGAAGAATGAGTAAGCCGGGTGGGAGGGATCTTTGATTATACTGCCCGCTTTCCCCAGGCAGCGGGAGGTGTAGTTCTTTGATCTCTGTAGATATTGTGTCTGCCTGGGAATTTTCATTGTCCTCAGTCATTCTGTAGACTCTTTTTTGGATTTGGGTGCGATCTTGTGTTTTACCCATCTTTGAGGCTTGAGAATTTTGTCTGAGCCACCATGCCTTTGTTATGTGATCTTTCTTGCCATAATTATGACATTTGTTTTCTTGACACCAACATTCTTGTGGAGAATGACCACCCAGGACAATTTTGGCATGCTTGGATGTTGAGAGATCTTTTTTTAGTATTCATTTGTTGCCAGCTCCAATTTAGGAGGCTTCTTTTGCTGCCAATTCCATAGATGCTGCTATTTCAACAGCAAGTTTTAGTGTTTCATAGATTTTTGTCATCAATCGTCTCTGGATTGTCTCATTTCTCAATCCAAACACAAGTCTGTCTCACAGCGTGTCCTCAAGGGTCGGTCCAAACTAACAATTCTGTGCTAGTTTCCATATGCTGCTACAAATGGTGGAATATTTTCACCCTCTTCTTGACTACATTGATAAAATCTGAATTCCTCTGCTAAAATTAGTGGTTTGGGCGAGAAGTGTTCTTCAAGGGTCTTAGTTAATTCCTCATAAATATTGTAGTATGCTTTGCAAAATGGACAAGAGTTTGTAATAGCGTGAAGGTTTTCCATCCTATTATACTCAAGAAATTTGCTACTTTAATTTTAACTGGTATCCTGTTTGCAGCAAGGTGGTACTGGAATCGCTCTTCATAGGAACTCCACGGTTCCGTATTCTTCTAAAATGGTCCCATACCTCCACTTTTTCCTGGCATCACAGTTACCTGTTCTTAAGTTGTAACACTTCCTTTAACAATCAACCCCCTTATTTCCTGGTTTTCTCTTTTGTAGGAGTTTTTTTTTCCTGAGCCTCCCGACTGAGCAAATCGACTAGCACAATAGTTGACTCTCTGGCTGAAAATAGTTTCTTTGTTTCCAAGCCTCCAAGTCTCCGAGTGCTGCCGGCTCGTGGTCACATAGGAATAATTTAAGCATGGTCCTCAGTTCTTTCTATCAAATCTAAAATTAACATGCACTCTTAGCAAGGCTAAAAACCCTGGGTGGGATTCTCCATCCCGCCGCACCAGTGGCGTGCCCACCCCAGCAGCAGGATGCTCCACCCCGCCAGCCAGCTAATGGGGCTTCCCATTATGGCCACCCTCACGCCATCGGGAAATCCCGGTATGGGTGTGCTGCTGGCGCAATGGAGATTCCCGCCAGTAGAGGATTCAGCCTCCTGTTCCCGATGGCCAATTTTACTGCACATTTATGGATGGGTGGCACATTGGCATATGGCCGCCTCACAGCTCCAGGGACCCGGGTTCAATTCCGGCCTCAGGTAACTGTCTGTGTGGCGTTTGCACTTTTCCCCCACGTCTGAGTGGGATTCCTCCGGGTGCTCCGGTTTCCTCCCACAGTTCAAAGATGTGCAGGTTAGGTAGATTGGCCATGCTAAAGTGCCCCTTAGTGTCCAAGAAGTTGGGTGGAGTTACTGGGTTATGGGGATAGGGTGGAGGTGTGTGCTTGAGTAGGATGCTCTTTCCAAGAGCTGGTGCAGACTTGATGGGCCAAATGGCCTCCTTCTGCACTATAAATTCCATGACTTAATGGATGGTGGGGTGGTCTCCTGAAAATCGATATCTGCCTCGAAGTCCAGGTCTGGCTGCTTTTTTCCCCAGACTATTTCACTGGAAAACCATCCTTGTCGCCAGCTTTGTTTTTAATAGTTATGATTTTGGGGGGTTTTACATTTACTCACATTACAGACAAAGTATAACCAGGTTAGTACACTGTACGTTACTTAACCAGTTGTCAGAGTTTCGTGCAGAGGTGTTGCTTGCTCACAGCCAAAGATGGAAGAGAGGGAAAATGCCCTAAATGCATCATAATCATGTGATATACCATGCAGAAGGTATTGGTTACAATACTTAACAATATTGGTTTACTTTTCTTGTGGGGCCCAGAGGAGAAAGTGAAACTGACAAGCTGGGAAGACTTTGAGCCATTGCACTGAAGAGCTCTAACCATGACCATTTTGAGATGACCACTCACCTTAAGCTGCACTTCCCTGCTGTCAGCCTTCAACATGGCACGGGAGCAGCTTATGCTGAGAGCCACGCCACTGCCAACAGATCAGTCCAAAGATGTGCAGGTTAGTTGGATTGGCCATGATAAATTGCTCCTTTGTCTCCATAGATGTGCATGTTAGGTGGGGTTATGGGGGTAGGGTGGGGGATTGGGCCTAGGTGGGATACTCTTTCAGAGGGTCAGTACAAACTCGGTGGGCCAAATGGCCTCTTTCTGCACTGTAGTGTTTCTATGTTCATATATTCTATGTGAGAGGGCGAAGACTGAGGGTGAGTATGCTCAGATGAGGATGCGAGGTTCCTGGAGAGAGGGGAGTGAGTGGAACTGCAAGATGCGTCGACGAGGCATGCTGTGCAGGAGAATGGTTAGCAGGTCTGAGCGTGTATCTTGGTACCTGAAAGTGTTACATCACTCACTTGGCATGTCCTCCGCATGTTCTGGAGCCTCTTGGGGCATTGTCTGCTAGGGATGACATTTCAGCAGCTGACTTCCTTGGCCACTTACACCCACACTTCTTTGCTTGGAGAGGTTGTCCTCCAACTCCCATCCATTGGAAGGTCATCACATTGCAGCCGCTCAGATCCCACAACAGGATTCACAGGTAAGTCTGAGAGACGTGGGGAGCAGCCTTTCTGGCATTGTTAGATTTCTCTCTTTCTCCTGCTGTTTGCTCACAACTTAGAACATAGAACATAGAAAATACAGCACAGAACAGGCCCTTCGGCCCACGATGTTGTGCCGAACCTTTGTCCTAGATTAATCATAGATTATCATTGAATTTACAGTGCAGAAGGAGGCCATTCGGCCCCTTGAGTCTGCACCAGCTCTTGGAAAGAGCACCCTACCCAAACTCAACACCTCCACCCAACACCAAGAGCAATTTGGACATTAAGGGCAATTTATCATTGGCCAATTCACCTAACCCGCACATCTTTGGACTGTGGGAGGAAACCGGAGCACCCGGAGGAAACCCACGCAGACACGGGGAGGACGTGCAGACTCCGCACAGACAATGACCCAAGCTGGAATCGAACCTGGGACCATGGATTTGTGAAGCAATTGTGCTATCCACAATGCTACCGTGCTGCACAACTTGGAAGAGACATTGAAATCAATTTCATAACCTGCAGTAGTGAGATTCAAACTCATGGCCTCTGAGTTACTTGTCCCCAAACCTAATTTCTGTGAGAGCTTCCTTTGGGTCTCTTGCAGTTATTTATTTTTAGAAAGAAAACTGTTTCCTTTTGGGGAAAGGAACTGAATTGGTTAAACACTGTAATTTTGCGTGGTTTTCTGCATTGTCAAAACCACAGCAAGAGGTGTGTGGAATCTCTTCACAATATCTCTTTCCAAAATTAAAAGTTTAGTGAGAAGTGCCAGCGAAGAACAGGACCCGCTGTCAAAGTTAATGGCTATGGGGATCCTTTTGTTTCTTCCAGATTATTTCAGTCAATTTAAAAAGAATTTCCTTTTATCTGAACAGTGAGTGCTGCTGATGTTATCAGGGAAACTGGCCTGAAGCATTTGCTGGGTCAGATCTGTACTGAGTGTGAGGGAGTACTTTTAATGTTTCCAGCACCGATCCCAGTATTTAACATGGGGATGATACAGGCATTGTCATTTTGAGTATTCCTGCGAACTCAGCTTCCTCGCGCCATCAGACCCGGTGACTCCTCCCAGCCATCAATGATGCTATCTCAGTACTCATTATGAAATACATTGACAGGGAGGAACCGTCTTCTTTTCTCTGAATGTCTCATTCGGTTTAATGGGGGCTGCAATATTAGTGGCCAGCCTGGATCCGCATCTGAGCCACCCAACTACAGGAAAATAGATTAGTAGTAAAGTATGCAATTCACCTCTTAGATGTTTTGTCAGAGTGCCAGGCATTCTCAGACAGGTCCAGAAGGTGTTCCCTCCCCTTGAAGTGATTGGAGCGGTTCCAGGAGCCTCCTGCCTATCAATAGTCACACCTGAACATCCATGATAGGATAGAAAACCTGAAGAAGCAAGGTCGACGTGAAGCACTAAAAAGCAATATCGATCCAATAATAAGATGTCTGGTTGTTACTTTATTTTTCAGAAAAACATTGTTCCGTACTGTAAACAAAACGTCCCTCACTCCCAGGCTCCGTCTCCATCATAGAACAAACGTTCCAAATAATTTACCACACCTTTACTTCTTGAAACCTCAGGGGTATTGGCACCAGTTGAAAAAAGGCTTTGCGAGAATCCCTCCGCAGTACCGTTTCCCCCCACAAATTGCCTATTTTACCAACTTTTATCCTGAGCAGTCCCAAAGCAAAAGTCAGCACTTGACGATGTTTTTGTAAATTGTGCTCACCCTTTGCCGGCCCTTTTGGTGTGGTCCATTCTGCCAGCAGATATCAGTCTCTCTAATCTTATCTGAATTGGCAGAGACTCTGACTGTAATCCTTCAAATCTCCCTGTATCCGCAGCACATTGCTGCTTTGTGACACACGCCTGCCACAGGAATGTGCAGGTTAAATTGCCCTAAAAAGGGGAATGTAAACATTTTTCAGCCCACCAGCTGCCTGGTGCCTTGAGAAGCGATTGCAGGATAAATAGCAGCCGTACCACTGCCATTTGAAATTTGCATGGAGGTATAGTCCGTCGCATAATTCTGCTGTAAAGGTGGCCCAATCCAAATTGAGGCACAAAATGTCAGACCCCAAGGAGTTAGAGTTGTATCGTTCTAACTGCAAGCTGGGCTCAGTAAAACTGTAACCAGGGCAAAGGAAATCTTTCAAAAACATTCTAATTTGACAAACACTTGGAGGCCAGTGAGCGAACTCTCAGCATTTTCATCTTGTGTCTATTTGCAAAGCTGTTTTACTTGACCAGACAGTGGCACCATACCAACACTTCCATCCACTTCATATCCAGCCAGGCAAATATTGCACTCAAGCTGGTAGCTATAACATGTAAATGTTCAGGTATTGTGAAAAAATGCTTGCTGATTTCTCTCCTAAATATCCCCGGTCCAATATTGCGATTATGCTCCCTCATCTTGACTCCCCATCAAGATGGAATAGTTTCTCTTGTGTCCACCTTAACTAGTTTTTGTATTTTACAGGATTTTTAAGTCTCCACAGGTGAGTAATCCAGATTTGTAATGAGTCCACAAGATTTTTCTGGAGAAAGTTTGGTTTGGTTGAAGTCATGCCATTGTTCTAATTATTAAACAGATTTGAGCCCTTATTTCTTTTTTAAATTTAGAGTACCCAATTCATTTTTTCGAATTGAGGGGCAATTTAGCGTTGCCAATCCACCTACCTTGCACATCGTTTGGGTTATGGGGGCGAAACCCACGCAAATACGAGGAGACTGTGCAAACTCCACACGGACAGTGACCCAGCGACGGGATCGAACCTGGGACCTCGGCGTCGTGAGGCAGCCGTGCTAACCACTGCACCACCGTGCTGCCGGGCCCTTATTTAAAAGGTAGTAAAAATGATTTGTTTCCTTTTAAAAATGTTCAGTCTGCAATTTGTTCAGTCTGGCAAATAGTTCAAGTACCAAGATAATTCTACAAGTTAAAATTGCGGAAGTTAGGAGCATGAAAAGGTAAAAAGGGGGATCACTGAGTGCTTCATGATTAATGGGATACAAGTTGAGCATCCCTTATTTGAAATTCCGAAAACTGAAAAATTTGAAATCCGCACTTTTTTTTATCACCGAAGTGAAGACGTGCACCATACATACGCAGTTCCCAACATGCAACACACATGCGCAGTTCCCAGCTGTGCACCACACATGTGCAGTTCCCAATGTTCCACACATACGCAGTTCCCAACATGCACGGCGTATGCGCAGTTCCCAACTGTGCACCACGCATGCGCAGTTCCCAATGTTCCGCACATACGCAGTTCCCAACATGCACCACACATGCGCAGTTCCCAATGTTCCGCACATACGCAGTTCCCAACATGCACCACGTATGCGCAGTTCCCAACTGTGCAGCACACATGCGCAGTTCCCAATGTTCCGCACATACGCAGTTCCCAACATGCACCACACTACGAAGTTCCCAACGTGCACCACACATACGCAGTTCCCAATGTTCCGCACATACGCAGTTCCCAATGTGCATCACACATACGCAGTTCTCAACATGCACCACACAAAAGCAGTTCCCAACATGTGCAATATATTCCAAAATCCGAAAATTTGCAAAATCCGATCCACACCCGGCCCCAAGCATTTCGGATAAGAGATTTTCAACCTGTATTACCACGTAAGATCTTTGAAGCAAATATTATAAATGTTTTCAAGCGATACTGGATGTTTTTTGAAGGTTAAAAGCTCAGAGAGATATGGTGAGAAGGTAGGTTGTTGGCAATAGGCTGTCAAATGTTAGCTGCCCTTATAACTTGTTTTTTATTCTTTATGGGGGCTTTGCTGGCAAGGCCAGCATTTCTTGTTCATCCCTAATTACCCTTCAGAAAGTAGTGGTGAGCTTCCTTCTTAAATTGCAGCAGCCCTTCTGGTGCAGGCATTCCCACAGTGCTGTTAAAAAGGGAGCTGAGACTTCCGGGTGCGGAAATGGAGGAGGACTTCAAGAGATGGGACATGGTATCCCTGTCACTGGCAGGGAGGGTGCAGGCGGTTAAAATGGTAGTCCTCCCGAGATTCCTCTTTGTGTTTCAGTGCCTCCCGGTGGTGATCACGAAGGCTTTTTTCAAAAGGATCGAAAAGAGTATCATGAGTTTTGTGTGGGCCGGGAAGACCCCGAGAGTGAGGAGGGGATTCTTACAGCGTAGTAGGGATAGGGGGGTGCTGGCATTACCGAGCCTAAGTGAGTACTACTGGGCCGCCAATATTTCAATGGTGAGTAAGTGGATGGGAGAAGAGGAGGGAGCGGTGTGTAAGAGATTGGAGAGGGCGTCCTGTAGGGGGACTAGCCTACAAGCTATGGTGACGGCCCCATTGCCGTTCTCACCGAAGAAATACACCACAAGCCCGGTGGTGGTGGCGACTTTGAAAATTTGGGGCCAGTGGAGACGGCATAGGGGAAAGACGGGAGCCTTGGTGGGGTCCCCGATAAGAAATAACCATAGGTTTGCCCCGGGAGAATGGATGGGGGATTTTGAATATGGCAAAGAGCAGGAGTAACGCAACTGAAAGATCTGTTTGTGGATGGGAAGTTCGCTAGTCTGGGAGCGCTGACCGAGAAATATGGGTTGCCCCAAGGGAATGCATTCCGGTATATGCAACTGAGGGCTTTTGCGAGGCAACAGGTGAGGGAATTCCCGCAGCTCCCGACGCATGAGGTGCAGGACAGAGTGATCTCAAAGACATGGGTGGGGGACGGTATGGTGTCAGATATATATAGGGAAATGAGGGACGAGGGGGAGATTATGGTAGATGAGCTGAAAGGGAAATGGGAAGAAGAGCTGGGGGAGGAGATTGAGGAGGGGCTGTGGGCGGATGCCCTAAGTAGGGTAAACTCATCGTCCTCGTGTGCCAGGCTAAGCCTGATTCAATTTAAGGTGTTACACAGGGCGCATATGACTGGAGCACGGCTCAGTAAATTTTTGGGGGTAGAGGATAGGTGTGCGAGATGCTCGAGAAGCCCAGCGAATCACACCCACATGTTCTGGTCATGTCCGGCACTACAGGGATTCTGGATGGGGGTGACAAAGGTGCTTTCGAAAGTAGTGGGGGTCCAGGTTGAACCAAGCTGGGGGTTGGCTATATTTGGGGTTGCACAAGAGCCGGGAGTACAGGAGGCAAGAGAGGCCGATGTTTTGGCCTTTGCGTCCCTAGTAGCCCGGCGCAGGATACTGTTGATGTGGAAGGAAGCCAAGCCCCCGGGGGTGGAGACCTGGATAAATGACATGGCAGGGTTTATAAAGCTGGAACGGATTAAGTTCGTCCTAAGGGGATCGGCTCAAGGGTTCACCAGGCGGTGGCAACCGTTCGTCGAATACCTCACAGAAAGATAGAGGGAATGGAAAAGAAGAGGTAGCAGCAGCAGCCCGGGGGGGAGGGGGGGGGGGCGGGGGGAGGGGGGGGGGGAGGAACCAGAAGGACTCTCAGGGTTGTTAATATATATGTATAATATGTATAGGTCGTTGCTATAAATAATTGTATATTGGACTGTTAAATCATATTTTTGGAGAGTGTTTATCTGAGACAAGGCTGTTGCCATTTAGTTTTAGTTTTCGTTTTTGTTATATATTATTTATTCTTTGTTTATAAAACAGGTCATTGTTATTTATACTGTTATATTATTGTGTAAAGGATACACAATGTACTGTGATGGTTGACCAAAAATTTTCAATAAAATATTTTATTTAAAAAAGGGAACTCCACTGGGTCACTGTCCGCGTGGAGTTTGCACATTCTCTCCGTGTCTGCGTGGGTTTCACCCCCACTACCCAAAGATGTGCAAGCTAGGTGGATTGGTCACTCTAAAATTGCCCCTTAATTGGATAAAAAAATAATTGGGCACTCTAAATTTATAAAACAAAGGAAAGGGAGCTCCAGATTCGTGTCCCAACAATTTTCTTTTTAAAAAAAATATATATTTATTCACATTTTTCAACAGATTTTCAACAACCCCCCCCCCCAACAAACAGAAAGAAACAATCAAAAATTATACAAAAATTATACATTGGATTTCCCCCATATACAATAACCCCCCATATGACATTTAAAAGCACCTATAGGGAAGCCCCCCCCCCACCCACCCAAACACCCCCCCAAATGAACCACCCCCCTCCCCCCACCCCCCCCCCCCCACCCTGGGCTGCTGCTGCTGCTGACCTCCCCCTAACGGTCCGCGAGATAGTCTAGGAACGGTTGCCACCGCCTGAGGAACCCCTGCACAGACCCTCGCAAGGCAAACGTTATCCTCTCCAGCTTGATGAACCCTGCCATGTCATTGATCCAAGCTTCCACACTAGGGGGCGACGCATCTTTCCATAATAGCAAAATCCTCCGCCGGGCTACCAGGGACGCAAAGGCCAGAATACCGGCCTCTTTCGCCTCCTGCACTCCCGGCTCGTCCGATACACCAAATAATGCCAACACCCAGCTCGGCTTGACCCGGACGTTCACCACCTTGGACATAGTCCTAGCAAAACCCCTCCAAAATCCATCCAGTGCCGGGCACGACCAGATCATATGGATGTGATTTGCTGGGCTCCCCGAGCACCTCCCACACCTGTCCTCCACCCCAAAGAACCTACTCAACCTCGCCCCTGTCATATGCGCTCTGTGAGTAACTTTGAACTGTATTAGGCTGAGCCTGGCGCAAGAGCAGGAAGAATTAACCCTACTCAGGGCATCAGCCCACAGACCCTCATCTATCTTCTCCCCAAGCTCCTGCTCCCACTTGCCCTTTAACTCCTCCACCGAGGCCTCCTCCTCTTCCTTCAGCTCCTGGCAAATCACCGAAGCTTTGCCTTCTCCAACCCATACACCCAAAATCACCCTGTCCTGAATCCCCTGTGCCGGGAGCAGTGGGAATTCCCTCACCTGCCGTCTCACACACTCCCTCACTTGCATGTACCTGAAAGCGTTTCCCGGGAGTAACCCAAACTTCTCCTCCAGCACCCCTAGGCTCGCAAACGTCCCATCGATGAACAGGTCCCCCATTCTTCTAATCCCTGCCCGATGCCAGCTCCGAAACCCCCCATCCATCCTTCCCGGGACGAACCGATGATTCTCCCGAATCGGGGACCAAACCGAGGCTCCCACCTCGCCCCTGTGTCGCCTCCACTGCCCCCAGATCTTCAACGTTGCCGCCACCACCGGACTCGTGGTGTACCATGTCGGCGAGAGCGACAGCGGTGCCGTCGCCAGCTCCCTCAGGCTCGTGCCCACACAGGACGCCATCTCTAACCTCTTCCACGCCACCCACTCTCCCTCCATTACCCACTCACGGATCATCGCCACATTGGCTGCCCAATAATAGCCGCAAAAATTCGGCAGCGCCAGCCCCCCCCTGTCCCTGCTACGCTCCAGAAACACTCTCTTCACCCTCGGGGTCTTATTCGCCCACACAAAACCCATGATGCTCCTACTTACCCTACGTACCGAAAGCTCCTTTCCGCCCTCCTCAGCGGTAGCTCGACTATCCCCCTTCCCTGGTCCCCTGAATGCATCACAAAGAGTTCGCTCTTCCCCACATTGAGTTTATACCCCGAAAAGTCCCCAAACTCCCTTAGGATCCGCATGACGTCCGCCATCCCCTCCACTGGATCCGCAACATACAGCAACAGGTCGTCAGCATACAGTGACACCCGGTGTTCCTCTCCCCCCCCGGACCAGTCCCCTCCATTTCCTGGACTCCCTGGGTGCCATGGCCAGAGGCTCAATTGCCAGTGCAAACAACAAGGGGGACAGGGGGCACCCCTGCCTCGTCCCCCGGTACAGCTGAATGTACTCCGACCTCCGCCGGTTCGTAGCCACACTCGCCACCGGGGCTCTATATAGCAGCCTGACCCAGCTGATGAACCCCTCCCCAAACCCAAACCTCCGCAACACTTCCCAAAGATACTCCCACTCCACCCGGTCAAAGGACTTCTCCGCATCCATAGCTGCCAGTACCTCCGCTTCCCCCTCCACCTGGGGCATCATAATCACATTCAGGAGCCTCCGCACATTTGTATTTAATTGCCTACCCTTCACAAATCCCGTCTGGTCCTCATGGATCACACCCGGGACACAGTCCACAATTCTCGTAGCCAGCACCTTTGCCAGCAACTTAGCATCAACATTGAGGAGCGAGATCAGTCTATACGACCCACATTGCAGTGGATCCTTATCCCGCTTCAGGATCAAAGAAATCAGCGCCCTAGACATTGTCGGGGCAAGGTCCGCCCCTCTCTCGCCTTATTGAAAGTCCTCACTAGCAACGGGCCCAGCAGGTCCACATATTTCCTGTAGAATTCAACCGGGAACCCATCTGGCCCCGGGGCCTTCCCCGCCTGCATGCTCCCCAATCCTTTAACCAGCTCCTCCAGCCCAATCGGCGCCCCCAAACCAGCCACCTCCTCCTCCTCCACCATCGGGAACCTCAGCTGATCTAAGAATCGTCGCATCCCCTCCTCCCCTGCCGGGGGCTCAAACCTGTACAGATCCCCATAGAAGTCCCTAAATACCTTGTTTATTCTCACCGCACTCCGCACCGTATTCCCCCCTCTATCCTTAACTCCACCAATCTCCCTCGCTGCCTCCCTCTTACGAAGCTGGTGTGCCAGCATCCGACTTGCCTTCTCCCCATACTCATACGTCGCCCCCTGCGCTTTCCTCCACTGTGCCTCTGCTTTCCCTGTGGTCAACAGGTCGAACTCCGTCTGGAGGTTCCGTCGCTCCCTGAGTTGCCCCTCCTCGGGGGCCTCTGCATACCTCCTGTTCACCGTTAAAATCTCCCCCACCAACCTCTCCCTCTCCCTCTTCTCTCTCTTCTCCCTGTGGGCCCTAATGGAGATTAGCTCTGCCCTGACCACAGCCTTCAGCGCCTCCCAGACTACCCCCACCTGCACCTCCCCGTTATCATTGGCCTCCAAATATCTTTCAATGCACCCCCGCACCCGCCCGAATACCCCTTCATCCGCCAACAGTCCCACATCTAGACGCCACAGCGGGCGCTGGTCCCTCTCCTCCCCAACTCCAGCTCCACCCAATGCGGGGTGTGGTCCGAGATGGCTATGGCCGAATATTCCGTTCCTCCACTTTCGGGATTAGCTCCCTACTCAAAATGAAAAAATCTATCCGGGAGTAGGCTCTATGGACGTGGGTAAAGAAGGAAAATTCCCCGGCCTGCGGCCTGGCAATCCTCCATGGGTTCACTCCCCCCATCTGGTCCATAAACCCCCTGAGCACCTTGGCTGCAGCCGGCCTCTTACCCGTCCTGGACCTAGAACGGTCCAGTGCTGGGTCCAGCACCGTATTAAAGTCCCCCCCCCCCCCCCCATTATCAAGCTTCCTACCTCCAGATCCGGAATCCGACCCAGGATGCGTTTCATAAATCCGGCATCATCCAAATTCGGGGCATATACGTTCATCAGTACCACCCGCACTCCCTGCAACCTACCACTCACCATCACATATCGACCTCCATTATCCACTACAATATTCATTGCCTCAAACGACACCCGCTTCCCCACCAGTATTGCAACCCCTCTGGTCTTCGCATCCAGCCCTGAATGGAAGACCTGCCCTACCCATCCCTTTCTCAGCCTAACCTGATCTGCCACCTTCAGATGTGTCTTCTTGAGCATAACCACGTCTGCCTTCAGTCCCTTTAAGTGCGCGAACACCCGGGCCCTCTTGACCGGCCCGTTCAGGCCCCTCACATTCCAAGTTATCAGCTGGATTGGGGGGCTATTCGCCCCACCCCCCTCTGCCGACAAGCCATCTCCTTTTCTAGGCCAGCCACGTACCCGCGCCTCCCGCACCCTCCAGTCCCCCAGGCGGCGGACCCCCGCCCCGACCACCTCTCCTACATCCAGCTCCCCTTTGGCCAATGCAGCAGCAACCCTGTTCCCCCCCCTGCCCCCCCTCACCCCCGCTAGATCCTCATCTAGCCATTTTGCTCCCCCCATAACACTCCCGTAAGTCAGCTGACTCCTGCTGACCCCAGCCTCTCCCGCCATTCCATCGACCCCTCCCTCCATTCCATCGACCCCCCAGTGTGAGAATCCCCCCATCCCTTGGCAGTCAGTGTGCGCTCCTCTCCAGCACCGCCCTTCCCCACCCCCCCTTGGCCCCACCCCCATCCTTCCCTAACGCGGGAAAAAGCACGCGCTTTCCTGAGCCGGCCCCGCCCCTCTGGCGCAGCTCCTTTTTGCGGCCTTACCCCAACTCCCCATCCCCGGGTCTCCGCTCCCCCTCTTCCTCCGTGGGGGCCTGTCCTTCCAACACCGACGCCCACACTCTCGCACAGCCCCCACATCAAATCCATTCACCCATCCCCACCCAGCACTCAAACCAAAAGAACATTCCCCAAACGTAATAAACATAGTAAACATCCCCCCACGACAAACCCTCAATTTGAGTCCAACGTTTCAGTCTGTATAAAGTTCCATGCCTCATCAGGCGTTTCAAAATAGTGGTGCCGATCTTGGAACGTGACCCACAATCGCGCTGGCTGCAGCATCCCGAACTTCACCCCCTTCCGATGGAGAACCGCCTTAGCCCGGTTAAAACCAGCTCTCTTCTTAGCCACCTCCGCACTCCAGTCCTGGTAAACTCGGATCTCCATGTTCTCCCACCTGCTGCTCCGCTCTTTTTTGGCCCATCTCAGGACACACTCTCTGTCCATAAAGCGGTGGAACCTCACCACTACAGCCCTTGGCGGCTTGTTGGCTTTGGGTCTCCATGCCAGGATCCGATGAGCCCCATCCAGCTCCAGGGGCCTCGGGAAAGCTCCCGCGCCCATCAGCGAATTGAGCATCGTGCTCATATATGCCCCAGCATCGGGCCCCTCCACTCCTTCAGGGAGACCCAGAACCCGAAGATTCTTCCTCCTTGACCTATTCTCCAGGTCCTCGAATGTTTCCGCCCACCTCTTGTGCAGCGCCTCGTGCGCCTCCACCTTCACCGCCAGGCCCAAGATCTCATCCTCGTTCTCCGAGGTTTTTTGCCACACCTCCCGGATCGCCGCCCCTTGGGCCTTCTGGGTCTCCACAAGCTTCTCAATCGCTGCCTTCATTGGAAGCAGTCGAACAATTGCCGTTGGGGCCCCTCTGGAGAGCCCAAAAGTCCGTTCCCGGCAGGAGCCGCCGAACGTGCGACCTATCCAGGCAGAGCCGCAACCGGGAATGCCCCAACAATTCTCATGGACATGTCTTTAATATCCCGCATTGTACAGACAACGGACTGGATTCTCCGATCCCCGACGCTGAAATCGTGTTCGGCAATGGGGCGGAGAATCCCCGATGACGATGAAATCAGGAGCAGCGCCGCTTTCGCGATGTTTCACCCCCTGAAAAGTGCCGGAGTCTAGGTGTACGCTGCGCGCCGTATCCATGCCGTCCTTACGTTAGCGAAGGCCTGCCCCAAGATGCTCCATCCCCGACCGGCCGAGCTCCCGGCGGCGTGGGTCGCGTGTGGGTCACCCGTCGGGAACTCAGCATGGAGGCTGCGGAATCAGTCCAGCGCTGCCACAGTCGGGGGAGGGACGATTCGCGGGCAGGGAGGGCATTATTCGGGGCTGGGGGCACTGTGGTGTAGCGGTCTGGGATGCGCGAGCCGACTGAAGGGGGGACTATTTTTGCGGACCAGGTCTGCGGGCTGCAGGCCACCGCCGTGCGCAAGCTGGCAATTCTGCAGGCCTTCTCGGCAGCTAGAGCTGAGACCTCTACGCTGCCTGGCTGCTAGCCCCGCCCCCCCACCCCCACCCGGAGCAGGGAATCAGTGGCCGTTTTGTTCCAGTTTTCCTTGCGTAAAACACCACCGTTTTCACGCCAGCGTGGGGACTTAGTCTCTCAAACGGAGAATCCAGCCCAATATTTTTATAGCAGCAATGCCTCTGAGGCAGTCTCACATAGAACTGGCCTATAGTCTGCCTGTTTGCTTCTTAAAAGCCCCAAAAGATGTGCGGTTAGGTGAATTGGACATTCTGAATTCTCCCTCCGCGTACCCGAACAGGCGCCAGAGTGTGGCGACTGGGGGCTTTTCACAGTAACTTCATTGCAGTGTTAATGTTAGCCTACTTCTGACAATAAAGAGTATTATTATTATTATTATTATTATTATTAATAATCAACCCATTCACGATATGTTGCCTTTTCTGTGGCTCTGCTGTAACTATGGCAATCAGTGAGTTGCCCTCCTTTCTTTTGATATCTATATTCTAATGCTCAGAGTCGCCAGGTATCAAGTGATACCACCACCAGGTTCAACCGGCTATCGATCAAAGAGCCAAACACCAGTTAGTTAGTTCAATGTCAAGGGTACTTTATTTACACACACAATTAGTCATGCAACATAAACACTACTAGTTAACGACACCTATCGACTAAGACAACCTGTACTTAACTTCGGGAACCCGGCTTAGGTCAGAGAACAGTGGCCGTTGTTCGATTCTGGATCTGTCGAGTCTGGAGAAGTAACTGCTGCTCAGCTCGGCTCATCCGTCTGGTAGCGAGCGTTGAACTTGGACTTGCTTCTGGTGTTGCTGCGATTGGAGATGGTCGGTGCCGGGGCGCCAGGTCCAAGAGAGGACAAACATGTGGCAAACTCTTCTTCTTATACTTGGGGGTTTTCGTGCTCTTTTGGGCGGTCCTTCAGTTAGGACCCCACTAATTGGGCGATTCCTGATCATTGCGTTCGATTCAAACCAATAAATGGGTGGGTGCCTGGATGGCTGGGCATGTCCCAAGCGGTCACTGACCCTGTTGTTTACGCTTCCCTAGTACAGGGAGTGGCGCCGAAATGTCTGGGACTGTACCGGTCGCTCAAGTACCATCCTTTGACTTGGTGGAGATGGGCCATCAAATGCTAATCCGCCCATCAAAATGCTAATTGGTCGGAGTTTTGATACTGTCTGGACTCCTCACTCGCAAATATACATTTCACGCTCTGAGCCTGCCTGAATCTTGCTTTGTCCATTTTACCCACTATGCTTTGCGAGCTTCTCTGTTCCTGGTTGTAAGTGGTCATCCCAGATGGCTACAGATATTTGAATATTCAACTTAGTTATATTAATTTTCCCATCAGAGGTTTATTTTAAATGGCTCCGTGAAGCTCTGCAGACATCACTGGGAAGAGCCACTTACTTCTGAACAATGTTAAAAAACAGGAAATATTTGCCTCAGTTCACGGAATCACATGTTTTTCCCATTCCACCAGAAAGGGCAGCTGTCAGCTGTGTTTCATGAGTTTTCACTTAGAGCTGTGCTGGATATTGTTTGTACTTCAAACCCAAATGAAACAAATAATCATTTGGCCTGCTTTTGTGCTGTGACCATTCTATGTTTTTAAATTTAAAAATAAATAAATTTAGAGTATCCAATTCATTTTTTTCCAATTAAGGGGCAATTTAGCGTGGCCAATCCACCTACCTGTACATCTTTAGGTGGTGGGGGCGAATCCCACGCAAACACGAGGAGAATGTGCAAACTCCACACAGACAGTGACCCAGTGCCGGGATCGAACCTGGGACCTCGGCGCCGCGAGGCAGCAATGCTAACCACTGTGCCACCGTGCGACCCGACCATTCTATGGTTAACGTCTTGCAGCAAATTCTTTGCTTCAACTAAGTTATGGACAACAGTTATGAAGGGAATGGGAACATTCAAAGTTTCAAAGCGGCAAAAAATGTGCTTCAAAGATAAAGCTGCCCTAACAATAGTGATAGAATCTATCACATTTACATAGCACAGAGGCACTAAACAGCTGATGAACGAAATGATTATTTGAGCTAGTGCTTGGGAATGTGACTGTTTGAGACATGCCTACATTTTCAGAGTTAGGAAAATCAAAATGGAAAATAGCTACAGAAAATTGCATGAAGACTACAGCTGAGAAACTAGTAATTTGTTCCAAATGGTGACCTTAATCTGTGAAGACAGTGTAGTCACGGTGGCCAATGCCAGCAATCAAGCCCCAAGTCTCAACAAGTGGAATGGCCTCAACTGAATAGTTAAATTCAGTGGATGTTTCCAAAATGGTCGACAATAGGGTTAATGCTCCAGACCACCCTCCTCGAAACTACCTCCTTATCAACATATCTTTCTATTCCTTTATCCCTTGTTTTGATCTAGATTTCCCTTAAATGTATCTATCTTATTTATTATACTGCATGTCATTACAGTTTTAGACCTATACTGGGCTATGTACAAGGTTTGTGAAACTATTTACAATATTAGTAAGAGAAAAACTTTTTGTTACAGTCCAACAACATTCTTGGTGTCACGCCGATGCCACGAGTCGAGCGGGCGGTCTGGTCTTCCTCGTCGATCACCTCAGCCCCGGTGGTGGTGCAGGTGCTTGTTCCGGCGTTGTCGTCTCCGGGAGCGTTTCGGTGTTTGTTCCTGTTTCACTCCTGGGCGGACACGGGAGGAGGACCGATCCTCCCGGGAAGGGGGCGGTCGCGGGGTGCGCCGGTGGCAGGGAGGGGATGATCGGTGTCGGGGGGGGGTGTGCCAGCGGGCGCCAGGTCTCGCAGGGCGACCGTGTCCTGTCGGCCGTTGGGGTACGCCACGTAGGCGTACTGCGGGTTCGCGTGGAGGAGGTGAACCCTCTCGACGAACGGGTCACACTTCTGCGCCCGCACATGTTTCCGGAGCAAGATGGGTCCTGGGGCCGCCAGCCAGGTCGGCAGCGACGTTCCGGAGGAGGACTTCCTGGGGAAGACAAGGAGGCGCTCATGAGGCGTTTGGTTAGTGCTGGTACACAGCAGCGACCGGATGGAGTGGAGAGCGTCCGGGAGGACCTCCTGCCACCGGGAAACTGGGAGATCCCTGGACCATAGGGCCAGTAGGATGGTCTTCCGGACCGTGCCGTTCTCCCTCTCTACTTTACTTGCCCGTTCCACCGGGGGTTGTAGCTGGTCGTCCTGCTCGAGGCTATGCCCTTGCTGAGCAGGAACTGGCGCAGCTCGTCACTCATGAAGGAGGACCCCCTGTCGCTATGGATATATGCGGGGCAACCGAACAGTGTGAATATGGTGCCAAGGGCTTTAATGACTGTGGCCGCTGTCATGTCGGGGCAGGGGATGGCGAAGGGGAAATGGGAGTACTCGTCCACCACGTTCAGGAAGTATGTGTTGCGGTCGGTGGAGGGGAGGGGCCCTTTGAAATCCAGACTGAGGCGTTCAAAGGGGCGGGAAGCCTTGATCAGGTGCGCTCTATCCGGCCTGAAAAAGTGCGGTTTGCACTCCGCGCAGATGTGGCAGTTCCTGGTGACTGTACGGACCTCCTCCACAGAGTAGGGGAGGTTTCGGGACTTTATAAAATGGTAGAACCGAGTGACCCCCGGGTGGCAGAGGTCCTCGTGGAGGGCTTGGAGACGGTCTATTTGTGCGTTGGCACATGTGCCGCGGGATAGGGCATCGGACGGCTCGTTCAGCTTTCCGGGACGGTACAAGATCTCGTAGTTGAAGGTGGAGAGCTCGATCCTCCACCTTAAGATCTTATCATTTTTAATTTAGCCCCGCTGTGCATTATCGAACATGAAGGCTACCAACCGTTGGTCGTTGAGGAGGGTGAATCTCCTGCCGGCCAGGTAATGCCTCCAATGTCGCACAGCTTCCACTATGACTTGGGCTTCCTTTTCCACTGAGGAGTGGCGGATTTCTGAGGCGTGGAGGGTTCGGGAGAAAAAGGCCACGGGTCTGCCCGCTTGGTTAAGGGTGGCCGCCAGAGCTACGTCGGAGGCGTCGCTCTCGACTTGGAAGGGGAGGGACTCGTCGATGGCGCGCATCGTGGCCTTTGCGATATCCGCTTTGATGCGGCTGAAGGTCTGGCGAGCCTCTGTCGACAGGGGGAATGTAGTGGTCTGTATTAGCGGGTGGGCCTTGTCTGCATACTGGGGGACCCACTGGGCGTAATATGAAAAGAACCCCAGGGAACGTTTCAGGGCTTTGGAGCAGTGGGGGAGGGGAAATTCCATGAGGGGGCGCATGCGTTCGGGGTCGGGGCCTATTATCCCATTGCGCACTACGTATCCCAGGATGGCCAGCCGGTTTGTGCTAAAAACGCACTTTTCCTCGTTGTATGTGACGTTCAAGGCGTTAGCGGTCTGGAGGAATTTTTGGAGGTTGGCGTCGTGGTCCTGCTGATCGTGGCCGCAGATGGTTACGTTGTCGAGATACGGGAACGTGGCCTGCAACCCGTGCTGGTCAACCATTCGGTCCGGCTCCCGTTGGAAGACCGAGACCCCGTTTGTGACACCAAATGGGACCCTTAGGAAGTGGTATAGACGCCCGTCTGCCTCGAAGGCTGTGTACTTGCGGTCACCTGGGCGGATGGGGAGCTGGTGGTAGGCGGACTTGAGGTCCACGGTGGAGAAAACCTTATACTGGGCAATCCGATTTACCATGTCGGATATGCGGGGGAGAGGGTACGCATCGAGCTGTGTGTACCTGTTGATGGTCTGGCTATAGTCTATGACCATCCTTTGCTTTACCCCGGTCTTTACTACTACCACCTGGGCTCTCCAGGGACTATTGCTGGCCTGGATTATGCCTTCCTTCAGCTACCGCTGGATTTCAGACCGAATAAATATCCGGTCCTGGGCGCTGTACCGTCTGCTCCTAGTGGCGACGGGTTTGCAATCCGGGGTGAGGTTTGCAAACAAGGACGGCGGTTCAACCTTGAGAGTTGCGAGGCCGCAGATAGTGAGTGGGGGTATTGGGCCACCGAATTGAAATGTTAGGCTCTGCAGGTTACACTGGAAATCTAATCCCAGTAATGTGGGCGTGCAGAGTTGGGGAAGGACGTAGAGCCTGTAGTTTTTAAACTCCCTCCCTTGCACCGTTAGGTTCGCGATGCAGAACCCTTTGATCTCTACGGAGTGGGATCCTGCAGCTAGGGAAATCTTTTGCGTACTTGGATGGATGGTCAGAAAACAGCGTCTTACCGTGTCGGGGTGAATGAAACTTCCGGTGCTCCCGGAGTCGATCAGGCATGATGTCTCGTGTCCGTTGATCAGCACCGTTGTTGTCGTCGTCTGGAGCGTCCGGGGCCGTGATTGATCCAGCGTCACCGAAGCCAGTCGTGGTCGTAGTGTCTCGGCGTCTTCTTCGGACCCCGTGGAGCCGTCGATGCTGGGGTCCTTTGTTGTCATCCAAGATGGCGGCGTCCATGAATCGCACGCGGCCGGGGGTGGACAAAATGGCCGCCCCCATGGATCGCACGTGGTCGGGGGTGGACAAAATGGCCGCCCCATGAATCGCACGTGGCTGGGGAGTCACAAGATGGTGGCGCCCATCCTCCCCTCGTGGTGCCCGGGACCCAAAATGGCGGCGCCCGCGGGTCGCACATGGGGCGCTGGGGGGTTGGGGAGCGTTTGGGATGCGCTGGGCTCGTTCTTCTCCGGGGATTGCGGCGACCCCCCGGGACCGGCACACAGCCGCGTAATGGCCCTTCTTGCCGCAGCTTTTGCAAATAGCTGCGCGGGCCGGGCAGCGCTGCCGGGGGTGTTTCGCTTGCCCGCAGAAATAGCAGCGGGCCCCCCCGGGATGATCTGGTGCTTTAACCGCGCAAGCCTGTGAGGGGGGGGGGTTTGTCGCGACGGGGGTCCACGGAGCCCAAGAGGCTGCCGCGCGGTCGGGGCCGTAGGCGCGGGCATTTTGCGAGGCCACGTCTAGGGAAGCTGCAATGGCCCATGCCTCTGAGAGTCCTAGCGACTCTCTTTCTAAAAGTCTTTGGCGGATTTGGGGAGAGTTCATACCTGCCACAAACGCATCGTGAATTAGCATGTCCGTGTGTTCAATCGCGTTCACCGGCGGGCAGCTGCAGCCCCGTCCCAAAATTAGCAGCGCGGCGTAGAATTCCTCTAACGATTCTCCGGGACTTTGCCGTCTCGTTGCGAGTTGGTAGCGTGCGTAGACCTGGTTCACGGGCGAATGTAGATGCTCTTCAGTGCTGCGAGCACCGTCGGGAAATCCTCTGCGTCTTCGATGAGAGGGTAAATTTCCGGCCTTACCCTCGAATGCAGGACCTGCAGTTTCTGGTCTTCTGTGATCCGGCCGGGGGCCGTTCGGAGGTAGCCTTCAAAACAAGCTTGCCAGTGTTTAAAAACTGCTGCCGAGTTCGCTGCGTGGGGGCTGATCCGCAGGCATTCCGGGGCGATCCGGAGCTCCATAGTCCTTTAAGCTCGCTTAATAAATTGTAGCGCACAATGACTTACGAGAGAGACGAGTAGAGATGAAGTCGATGAGGCTTTATTGAGCGAGACTTGTCCCCAGCAGTTCAGCAACAGAATGGAGCGGCGGGGAGAAGCTAGGGTTCTTATACTCCGCCTTCAGGGCGGAGCCAGGAGTCAACAGCCAACCAGGACCCGGGATCTGTCAGCCAATAGCATCATGGCTTCACAGTCCCACATGACCCCTAATACATACTACCACACTGGACTAGTCACTTTAATAGTGATCATGAAATTACTGATTTTGTAGAAACCACCTTCAGTCCTTTGAAGAAGAAATCTGTCATTAGCTCCCTTTCTGGTCTACATGTGACTCCAGACCTACACCAATGTGGTTGGCTCTGAAACAGCCCGGCAATTAAGTCACTCAGTTGTATCAAACCCCGACTGCCAAAAGCATTATGCTTCTTTTTGTTAACCAAATAAAAACTGCGGGATAAATTTAAAATGCAGTTCCTTAAAGGGATACTGCATCAAAGTAAACAGAATCTTAAAGGAAACTTAAAACATTAAAACAAAATGTGAATGAAAGGATCAATATAAATTCATTGAATTTAAATTTCCCTAGCTGCCATGGTGGGATTTGAACACACATCTTTGGGCCATTAGTCAGGCCTCTGGATTGTTAATCTGGCAATTTTACCACTATGCATTGTGTGTGCACCTATTCGCCAACTCTGAGGAGGACAAACAATCTTCAGATGTTGTTGGAGTATCAGATTATTTTCTCACACCTTCCACATGTGCAGGGGCCCCTCAGCATGCCGGGGCTCTCTAGGCCTCAGGCAGCCAGAGGACACTGGCAAAGGTCCACCCAAGTGACGAGGCAGAAAAATCAGCAACCTGCCTCCACCTCAGCTGGTAGTAGCGACTCATAGCATCACCCATAAGGTAGCTAAGAGCACCTTACTGCTGTGCAATGTTGAGCAGCAGATCACTATAATTCTGGACACCCTTGCAGGGCACACTGCAGGGCACCCCAGATATGTCCAGACACCTGAATCCCAATTGCTTGTTCAATTACTCGTGCTCAGGTGACTTTCACTGTACCTCTCCTGAGTGGCAGTGTGTGGGTTCCTCAAATATGTCAGCAGCACACCTTCAGAAGGCAGCCCTTAAGGAAAATCGCTTATTGTCACAAGTAGGCTTCAATGAAGTTACTGTGAAAAGCCCCTAGTCGCCACATTCCGGCGCCTGTTCGGGGAGGCTGGTACGGGAAAGGAGCCACCCACTAACTCTATTTCAAGGTGAGGCTATCCCTGGGTGAGTTGACTGTCGCAGGATGAATGCATCGTGACTGTCCCATAGGAATGATGCACAGATATGCATGATGACCTTTCAGTGGTTGCAAACCAGCTGAACACTGCTGAACTGGAATCTCTTTCAGTTGATGAAAGATCTTTGGTGATCCAGGGGCACCATTGAATGACAAGTGTATGCAATTGATGACTCCCTGGTGTGAGTTCAGCCACAGGAGCAAATCTGAATGGCAAATCTCAGTCTGGTTGGTCTCATCAGTTGCAAAGTGTACATAAATATTGACCCTGAAAAACACTGCAATGGGCACCTGGGGGGCTGTACCTCAGGCAGCAGGTTGTGATCTGAGGACTCACGGACCCCGTGTCCAACTGTTGTTCGTGTGGAACTATTTCTCCATTTTGCTTTTCAAAGTTCTCATTTGATATTTGCTACTACCACCAAATCACCAGCCAATTCCTGGGAGGAGCCTGAGGTGAAGAAATGAAGGGTCGTGGAGATCTTGACCAGCCCAGGCAATGTGCACCCACCTGATCCACTTGGCAGGACATCTTCTTCCAGAAAGGCTGAAAATGTCAGTGACCAACTGAGCGGAACCTCTGAGCCTTCAGTCACTGGTGCTTAGTCTTGTCCAGGAATCTAATGTGTGTATAACCTTGTGTTTGGGATATCGTCTTCTGCAAGCTGAGCTTCTAGTCCAAGCTCCCTGTCATGTGGAGAGGCTGGTGGTTGAGGAGAAGGCTGCTGCTTGGCTACACTGCTCCGCATCTGAGATTCAAAATGGATGTGCATATGCAGCTCTCAGGATGATCTGAAAGTTGACTGCTCGGAAGTCCAGATTGACAGCAAAAACTCCAAGGCAGTTGGAAATCACCAACGCAATGATAGGACACTCTCAGAATGAGTCCTGTAAGCACAAGCCTTTCACTGAACCAAGCAAGCAGGAGTCAGATCTCAGTTTTTAAAGTATTCCTTGCCTGCCATTGTTCAATCCTGTAATCCTGATGCTGCCGTGCCTTGCTTTCCAAGACAGGTTCCAGGAAGCCCAGAAAAACTGCACAAAGTGTTAAATTCAGGATCCTTGTTAACGAGCAGCTTAATATTTAAATAGCAGATCACACTGCAGACCAAGTTCAGGTTTAAGGCAGAAGTCATCAGGTGTCTACTAGCTTCCAGACATGCAGGTATTCTAGCTGTTTCAACTGCTCATCTGCTCAGAAGCCCACCCAATGGGTGGAATCTGACCAGAATTTGGCCAAGTCAGGCTGAAAATTGGCATGTAACTCTTCAGTTGAACAGACCTGGGGCGAAATTCTCCGTTATCGGCGGAAAGTCCTCCGATCAGCGCAAAAAACGGCGCAAATCCGACTTGCGTCACGTCGGAAAAATGGGTCGAAAGTCTCCGGCCCGAAATGGGCTAGCAGCGACGTAACGGGATCCGCGCTTGTGCAGTGGTTCACGCCGTGCAGCGTCATACGCGCAGCACGGCGTGACGGCTCATAAGGCCGCGCTGCTCCCCCCCACCCGACCGCAACACCCGACCGCAACACCCGACTGGATGGCTGGCCGCCGCTCAGCCCCGAGGTTCGAGTCACGGGATGTGGAGGCGCTCCTGGACGCGGTGGAGCAGAGGAGGGACGCCCTGTGTCCCGGGCACGGCCGCAGAGTTGCCCTACGCCACAGCCGGCGTCTGTGGAGAGAAGTGGCAGAGGCCGTCACCGCTGTGGCCCTAACACCACGGACAGGCACCCAGTGCCACAAGAAGGTGAACGACCTCGTCAGAGCAGGCAGGGTGAGCCTCCCCATATCCCCCCTCCCCCATATCCCCCATAATCCCCCCCTCCCCCATATCCCCCCTCCCCATATCTCCCTCCCCCATATCACCCCTCCCCATATCCCCCCCTCGCCCATATCCCCCTCCCCCATATCCCCCCTCTCCCATATCCCCCCTCCACAATATCCCCCATATCCCCCCTCCCCCATATCCCCCACTCCCCCATATACCCCCTCCCCCATATCCCCCCTCCCCATATACCCCCTCCCCATATCCCCCCTCCCCATATCCCCCCTCCCCCATATCCCCCCTCCCCCATATCCCCCATATCCCCCCCTCCCCCATATCCCCCATATCCTCAAGTGAATCCAGCCCTAACCTTAACCTCTGCAATGCACGCGCAACCGATGGCGTGCATTCATATACCTGCCTAACAGTGTTGCCTTTTACCCCTGCCCCCCCCCCCCCCCCCCCCCCCACAGGATAAGCGCACACACAACAATAGGGAGCATGTGAGGACTGGAGGAGGCCCCGCTGATGAGAGGCCACTGACCAAACACGAGGAAAGGGCCCTGGAACTGGCTGGCGGACCTGACGACCGGGAGGTTGCTGATGCAGATGTCGGGGGCGTAGTAGCAAGTGAGCCACCGACAGCCCGTCCCCATATCCCCCCTCCCCTATATCCCCCACCCCCATATCACCTGATCACTGCCTGATGTCTAACCATGCATGCTTCATTGTGTATCGCAGGACCAAACGTCCAGGCACCCATCCCCGCAGATGCAGACCGCCCGCAGGATGCCCCTCGGAGGCCACGGGAGACGGAGAGACCCGCACCCTCCAGCATGCGACGCCCGCAGGATGCCCCTCGCACACCACGGGAGATGGAGAGACCCGCACCCTCCAGCATGCGACGCCCGCAGGATGCCCCTCGCACACCACAGGAGACGGAGAGACCCGCACCCTCCAGCATGCGACGCCCGCAGGATGCCCCTCGCACACCACAGGAGACGGAGAGACCCGCACCCTCCAGCATGCGACGCCCGCAGGATGCCCCTCGCACACCACAGGAGACGGAGAGACCCGCACCCTCCAGCATGCGACGCCCGCAGGATGCCCCACGGAGGCCACGGGAGACGGAGAAACCTGGAGCAACAGGGAGACGACACCCCCGTCACGTGCGGGAGCGATCACCCAGCGACGAGGGGGGCAGCCACAGGCCCCCGTCACATCCGAGCCAGGACACCACTACCCAGGACACCACTACCCAGGACACCACTACCCAGGTAGACAAAATACCGGACAGTGACTCAGAGTGGATGGGTGGAGACGAACCCCCACCCCAAAGTGCCATGGACTCAGAGTGGGACGAAGAGCACGACACACCACTGCTGTCACCAACACCCTCCACCATCGCAGAAACACTCACCTCGGTTGGGCCCTTTAGTGATGAGGTGTCTGCTACACTTACTGGTGCGCACAACACAGCCGTCCCGGTACAGCAGGTGGAGGTAGGAGCAGCAGAGGGGCCGGGCGGTCGGAGGGCAGCCCAGCCCAAGCGAACATCTGCCGCCCAGATGGATCCCGGGTTCCTGCAGTTACCACACCCACACATAGATCCGATGCAACCACCGACCCGGAGACGAGCGAAGAGGGTGACGGGCGGCTTGCGGCGGCTGCAGTCGCAGTTGGAGGAGTCCACCCGCGTCCAGGAGCTGGGAGTGGTGCCGGTCATGCATGCCACCCAGGCCGACACCGCACGGGTGGCGTCCGCGGTGGAGGCAATGGGTGCGACGGTGTCAGACATGGGGAACGGTTTGCGAGGCCTGGGGCTTTCCGTGCAGGCGGCGTCTGTGGCCCAGGACATGGCTGCCCTCTCACAGGAGGCCATGAGCCAGTGCCAGCGCCAGATGGCAGAGGCGCTCAACGCCATAGCCCAGTCTCTGCAGGCCATGGCCCAGTCTCAGCAGGCCATGGCCCAGTCTCTGCAGGCCATCGCTGAGGGCATCGTCGCCAGTGGCCATGTGCGAGCCGGCGTCGCACTGTCACAGACAGGGTTTGCCAACACCCTGGGCTCCATGGCTGCAAACCTGCAGACCCCTGTCGATACCAGCACGGGCCTCCAGGACTGGCAGCGCCAGATGTCGGGGGGGCGTCGGATGGCCAGTCCATTCGCATCCCCCACCCATGTAGAGGCCTGGGGGCCATCGGGCACCCCTAGGGAGGAGGAGGTGGTGTGGTCCGTCCCGGCTCCCCCTGTAGGGGAGGTCCCGGTACACCGCGACACCCCGGACTCCCCCCCTTCCGTCCCAGGTGCATCGGGTGGGCAACGGGCAGGACAGGCTGGCAGCTCGCCATCCCAGTCGCCCGGGCCGCAGCCTGGCCCATCTAAGCCAGGACGCCCCAGGAAACGGCCGCCAAAGGGATCCAGTGTCAGAGGGCAGAAATCACAGGAGTCCACCTCCAGTTCTGCTGTACCGTCTGGGGAACCACGTAGACGTAGTCAAAGGGCCCGTAAGGCCAAACAATTAGACACTGAGTAAGTTGGCACAGGTGCAGGGCACAGATGAGTTTTAGGGGCGAGGGCACGTGCATGAACTCCTTTGGTTATTAAAGTCAATGTTACACCTACCGAAGCTGCCTTTGTGCTCTGTCCAAAGCGTGCGGGGGTGTCATGTACGTTGAGCGCAAGTGTGTGTGTGAGGGGTGGTCTTACCTCAGCCCCAGGTGAGTCTGCCCCCTTCCCCCTGGGCCGCCATCAACCTCCCCCGGGCAGAGGACGGGACCGTGCGCTGCAGTGTCACAGCCGTATGCAGGGATGGTCCGGGTGGATGGTGGTACTGTGGCCATGGGTCAGACATAGTCCAACGATGTGGAGCCAGGAGCTCACCGCAGGGCGGGTTGTCATCATTTTCCATGGCCTGCAATAGACACGCGTCCACCCGCAACTGTGTGAGCCCGGCCCGTTGTGCCGCAGGTGGATCGGCAATGGGGGGGGGGGTGGTATGCATGCGGGTGGGGTGGGTGGGGTTGGGGTTGTGGGTGGTCAGCTGTTGCCATGGTGTGCGGTCTGTGGCCATACTACCCGATTCCCACGCCCATCTAGTCAGTGAAGCGGGCGGCTATCAGTCTGTCCCGTGCCCGCTGGGCCAGCCGGTAACGGTGGACAGCCACCCGCCTGTGTCTAGCCCGTCTGCCCTGACCATTGCCCCCATCCCCCTCATCTGGGGAGGACTGCGCCTCTTCCTGCTGCTCCTCCACTCCGCCCTCCTCTGCCTGCGGCACATCGCCCCTCTGCTGGGCTATGTTGTGCAGGACGCAGCACACCACAATGATGCGGCCGACCCTATCTGACCGATACTGGAGGGCGCCCCCAGAGAGGTCCAGGCACCTGAAACGCATCTTCAGCACGCCAAAGCACCTCTCTATCACTCCCCTTGTCGCTACATGGGCATCATTGTAGCGGTTCTCCGCCTCATTGCATGGCCTCCGTATAGGCGTCATCAGCCACGATCGCAATGGGTAGCCCCTGTCGCCCAGCAACCAGCCCCTCAGCCGGGGATGGCGTCCCTCGTAGATGCCGGGGTTGGATGACCGCGACAACACGTATGAGTCGTGTACACTGCCTGGGTAACGGGCGCAGACGTGCAGTAGCATCATGCGGTGGTCGCAGACCACCTGTATGTTCATCGAATAGGTCCCCTTCCTATTGGTGAACACGGCCCTGTTATCTGCAGGTGGCGGCACGGCGACGTGCATCCCATCGATCGCGCCCTGGACCATGGGGAACCCGGCCACGGCAGAGAAGCCCACGGCCCGGGCATCTTGGCTGGCCCGGTCCACGGGGAAGCGGATGTAGCGGTGCGCCATGGCATATAGGGCATCTGTCACAGCCCGGATGCACCAATGCACCGATGTCTGCGATATGATGGACAGGTCCCCACTCGGTGGCTGGAATGACCCCGTTGCATAAAAGTTCAGGGCCACCGTAACCTTGACGGACACGGGGAGAGGGTGTCCCCCGCCAGTGCCACGCGGTGACAGGTGTGCCAGCAGGTGGCAGATGTGTGCCACGGGTTCCCGCCTCACCCGGAGTCTCCTCCTGCATTCCCGGTCCGTGAGGTCCTGGTATGACTACCGGGGCCGGTACACACGGGGCGCCCTCGGGTGCCTCCGTTGCCGTGGGGCCGCGACGTCCTCCTCCCCCTCCTCGTCCTGTCGGTCAGGTGTCCCTCCAGCCTGGGCGGCTGCCGCCTGTCCCTCTGCGGCAGCCTGCGCCGCCTCTCTGGCACGCTGCTCCTCCTCCTCCTCCTCCTCATCCAGGGCAACATAGACATGAGCGGCTGCCGCCACGGCGGCCAACATCGCTGGATGATCTGAAAACATGACGGCATGGTGGGGGGGGGAGGGGAACGACGACATGTCATCATTGCCCATATCCCCTCCTCCCCCCAGCCAGGTGGCATGGACCGCATGGGTCCAACTGTTGGAGGCTGGCACCTGGCCAGGTGGACCAACTCACTTGCCCTCGCATCCCCCTCCCTGGCACGGACCCCCCATCCCCCTCCCCGGCACGGACCCCCCCCCAACCTCCACCCCGGCACGGACTCCCCATCCCCCTCCCTGGCACGGACCCCCCCCAACCTCCACCCCGGCACGGACCCCCCCCTCAACCTCCACCCCGGCATGGACCCCCCATCCCCCTCCCCAGCACGGACCCCCCCCCCAACCTCCACCCCGGCACGGACCCCCCATCCCCCTCCCGGCACGGACCCCCCCAACCTCCACCCCGGCACGGACCCCCCATCCCCCTCCCCGGCACGGACCCCCCCCCAACCTCCACCCCGGCACGGACCCCCCATCCCCCTCCCCGGCACGGACCCCCCCCAACCTCCACCCCGGCACAGACCCTCCCCCAACCTCCAACCCGGCACGGACCCCCCATCCCCCTCCCCGGCACGGAACCCCCCCCCAGCCCCCTCCCCGGCACGGACCCCCCCCCCCATCCCTCTCCCCGGCACAGACCCCCTCCCGGCACTCCCCCGGAGCCCAGCCTACTCTAACCACCCCCCCCCCGCCGCACACACACACACACACAACCCGAGACACACCTCTCCTCACGCATTCAGACTGTGGCCACGCCATTGCCTGCCCAGAGCCAACCCCCCAGGCCGTCACTCACCTCCACGCTGGTCAGCGTGAACCTGGAGCACAGGGTCACGCCGATGAAAAGGAGGTGTAATTTACGTCGATGTGAACGGTCATCACGTCGACGGGACTTCGGCCCACCCGGAAGGGAGAATATCGGCAGGCCGAAAATCGGCGACATTAACGCCCCGCCGACTTTTCTCCCTTCGGAGACTTCGGCAACCAGCGGGGGCGGGATTCACGGCGCCCAACGGCCATTCTCCGACCCTCTGGGGGGGTCGGAGAATGACGCCCCAGTTTTCTCACAGAATCATGAGCCTCCTTTGCCAAAATTAAGTGAATGAGCGTGGTTTGCGCCATTACTCTGGTGGGATGGGGCCTCATAGAGCCAGGAACCAACTCCAAAGAGACCAGGGCACCATCTTTAAAAGGCATCCTGATCAACGCTATAGCCTCATAGCCCGCAGCCCATTTCACGGAGGTCTCAGAGGCTCTCCCCATCTGACATTTATCGTCGGCAACCTTCCCCCCCCAACCAACAATCCTGGCAGCTATTCGCCCCCCTCACTGTCCGTTTTCCCACCCACCAACCACACAACAACGCATCGCACCCCCTCAATGGCGCACTCACTAGGGTCCACCATGGCACTGCCCAGGCATGTCAGTCTATCCCCAGGGTGCTAAGCTTACTTCTGCACTGCTGGAGGGATCCCCTCGACAGCCTTACATCTGGCCAAAACTTTTGGAAGCGTAACCTTATGTTGGCGAGATATGAATGTTTAGCGAGGGGGGATCATTTGGCCAAAGGGCCTCATAAAACATGAAATATATTCAACTTTCGTCAAATGATGTTGGCCGTGAACCTTGTGATGTTGTTTGCGAGGGGCGGGGAAAATCAAGAAACGCGATCTCTCCGGTGAGAATCACATTTCCCAATTTTCTGCCCTCGTTGCCAATCCCATGGGTGGCGAGTGTGGGCTCAAGATTCTGCCCACTGTGTCGGGTTAAAATTCTACCAGCCCAACCCTCTCTTAGTTCCTGTCACCCTCACAGATACTTCATTCCTTTTGCTTCTTACATCCACCCTTTCATTACCTTCAACACCTTAACCAGGTTGTCCCTCAGTCTTTCCTTTACAGTGGAAAGAGCCACAGCCAGTTTCATCTTTCTCAACAATTATTACCTTTGAGTTCTGGTATCATGGGTGGTACGGTGGCACAATGGTTAGCACTGCTGCTTCCCAGTGCAAGGGGCCCGGGTTCAATTTCGGCCTTAGTTGACTGTCAGTGTGGAGTTTGCACTTTGTCCCCGTGTCTGCGTGGGCTTCCTCCGGAGCTCCGGTTTCCTCTCACAGTACAAGGATGTGCAGGTTAGGTAGATTGGCCATGCTAAAAATTGCCCCTTAGTATCCAAAGATGTATAGGTTATGTGGGTTTACGGGTATAGGGTGGGGGAGAGGGCCTAGGTAGGGTGCACTTTCAGGGGTTTGGCGCAGACACGATGGGCCAAATGGCCTTCTTCTGCACTGTGATTCTATGATCATTCCTGTAAATCTGTGCACAACATCATTACAGACAACGCAGACCATTTAGCCAATCTTCATGTATCAACAGGAACTGCTCTGGAATGACTCCCCCATGCAAAATGAAATATCTTCCATCTCTGATCACAGTCAAGAAAATGTATCCTTTCACGGGAAGTGGGTGTCACTGGCAAGGCCTCCATTTGTTGCCCATCCCTAATTGTCCTTGAACTGAGTGGCTTGCTGAGCCATTTCAGAGGGCAGTTAAAAGTCAACCACATCACTGTGCGTCTGAAGCCACAGAATGGCCAGACCAGGTAAGGGTGGCAGATTTCCTTCCTTGAAAGGCATGAATGAACCAGATGGGTTTTCACAATGATCAATGGCAGTTTCATGGTTGCCCTTACTCAGGCTAGCTTTCAATTCCATATTTTATTCATTGAACTTAAATTCCAACAGCTGACATGATGGCATTTGAGCCCATGTCCCCAGAACATTAGCCTGGGCCTCTGGTACTCCAGTGGCATTATCACTTTGTCACTATCTCCACCAATAACATCTTAAAGCACAGAAAGTGAAAAGGAGATTTGATAGAAGTGTTAAAAATCACGAACATTTTTTGATAAACGAAACAAGGAGAAATTGTTTCCAGTCCAGTTCTGTTAAGACGAGTGGTGACAGAGATAAAACTTGAAAATGTCAAGGGGAAATGGAAACACATCGACAGTTTCTAAGAAACACTGGCAGCAGGATTTCAAAATTTATTATATCAGATAAATATAACCCTGGTGGACTTCACTTTTTGCTTATTGTGACCGCCTGCTGTGTGTTAATCTGTCTGCTGGAATGTTCTGAAATGTTGGGCGCGATTCTCCGCTCCCCCGACTAAGTGCCCATGCTGTCGTAAACGCTGTCGAGTTTCACAACGGCGCGAAACGGCCCCAATCGCGACCGATTCAAGGCCCGAAAATGGGCTAGGAGCGGGGCCGCGAGGAACTCGGGGGGCGTGTCGCGAAAGCAGCGTCGTCAGCGCTTGCCGGGCATTGGCGGCGCCTAAAAGCGGTGCGGCATAAATGACGCGGCCGGCGCCGCGTAACTGGGTCACCCGCGCATGCGCGGGTTGGCCGGCGCCAGCCGGCGCCAACCCATGCATGCGTGGTTGCCGTCCTCCCCGAGGCCGCCCCGCAAGAAGATGTCGGATGGATCTTGCGGGGCGCGGAGGAAAGGAGGTCCTCCTTCAGAAAGGCCGGCCCGCCGATCGGTGGGCACCGATCGCGGGCCAGACCACATTTGAGGCCCACCCCCGGTGCAGGAACCCCCCTCCACCCCACAGGCAGTCACCCCAGCGTTCCCGCGCTGTTCCCGCCGGCAGCGACCAGGTGTGGACGGCGCCGGTGGGAACCCGTCGTATTGGGCAGGCCGCTCGACCCATCCGGGCCGGAGAATAGCCGGGATAGCGGAGAATCGCCATTTTGGGTGTCTCGGGCGATTCTCTGGCCTGCGCCGCGCAGAACATGATGGGGCCGTGCTCGCCGCTTGGGTGAATCGCGGGAGGGCGTTGGACCGGCGTCGCGTGGAAAAATGGTGCGCCACGCGATTCTCCCAACCGGTGCGGGAGCGGAGAATCGCGCCCGTTAGGTGTCGTGTTAGGTGCACTGGTATAACACTGGCCGTAACTGGATGCAGCTTAGATCAAAAAGATACTCCAGACCTTGAAGTTAGTTCAATCAGGTTTATTGAACTAATAGCACAGTTAGCACAGTTCTCTGGGAGTTCGACTCTCTGCTAACTTAAGTGTGGTTACTCTGTCTGACTGAACCAGACTAGCTCTTAGCCACGTGGTGGAGGTGTGAGATTGTAACAACACCCTTGACTGACTCTCTAGATGTTCATCAGTGGAAAGAGGCGGAGTGTGAGTGTCTCATGTCTTTTATAGTCAGATCCCACCCCTGAGTGTCCTGCCTTCTTATTGGTCATGTCCTGTTCTCTGTGTCCATTAGCTGCTTGTCTGTATATCATTATGTGTGTGTCCGCATATCATGACATCTCGCCTTTTTTTTATGTTGGGATGACATATGTGAACGTATTTACAAGAATAGGCCAATATTAACATATATACATGCAGTGGATGTGAACATGTGTACATGTGAAAACAGCTGTCTAATGCGAGAGCACAGAACATAGCAAACAGCACAAATGTTCATAAGTCCAGTCTCTGTGGCTTGCGTCTGATCCTGGTCGACCGCCGGAGAGGTGGTGGTGGGGACGACAGCACCTTGATGGGTGGGATTGAAGCCTGACTGGTGGCCTCGTGAGTCGAGGTATCAGGAGGTGGCAAAACAACAGAAGGAAACGGAGAAGAATGTGGTTGCGGGCAGGCAACTTTGCGCAGTGCCCGTCTGTTTCGTTTCACAACAGAACCATCAGCCAGACGCACCACATAAGAGCGGGGGACAGCCTGTCGAACAATGACAGCTGGAGCTGACCAGCCTCCATCAGGGATCTTGACCCGAACAGTATCTGACGGGGATAACACGGGCAAATCGGTGGCATGAGCATCATAGCCCTGTTTTTGCCGGTCTCGGAGTTGCTGCACCTTCTGCAGCACCGGGAGGTGATCCAGGTTGGGCACGTGTATGGCTGGAAGTGTCGTTCGCAGGAGTTGAGCCGGCGAAATGCCAGTGGACAGTGGGGTCGCTCTGTATACAAGCAGCGCAAGGTGAATGTCAGACACAGAATCCGTGGCCTTGCAGATGAGCTGCTTCACTACGTGCACCCCTTTCTCAACTTTTCCGTTTGACTGCGGATAGTGTGGGCTGGAAGTGACGTGTTTGAACTGATACGACTGGGCAAAAAGAGATCATTCATGGCTGCTGAAGCACAGGCCATTGTCAGTCATGACAGTGAGTGGGATACCATGCCTTGAGAACGTCGCCATACAGGCCTTGATGACGGTCCGAGATGTGAGGTCTGAGAGCTTCACAACTTCTGGGTAATTGGAAAAATAATCAATGATTAACACGTAATCATGACCATTTGCATGAAAGAGGTCGATGGCAACATTGGATCACGGAGAGGTTTCGATTTCATGCTGCTGAAGTGTCTCCTTACTCTGCGCTGGCTGGAAGCATTGACAGGTCGCACAGTTAAGGACCATGTTCGCGATGTCCTGGCTGATCCCGGGCCAGTAGACAGCCTGCCTGGCTCGGCGTCTGCACTTTTCCACACCCAGGTGGCCCTCATGGATTTGATGGAGCACCAAGCTCTGGAGACTGTGTGGAATTACAATCCGTTCCAGTTTGAGGAGGATACCATCAATCACCGTCAGGTCATCCTTTACGTTGAAAAATTGAGGGCACTGCCCGTTTTGCCAGCCATTGGCTAGGTGTTGCATAACACGCTGCAAGAGGGGGTCTTTGGCTGTCTCCTCACGGATACGAATCACCTTCTCATCAGATGCCGGGAGGGTGCTAGCACACAGCCTCACCTGTGACACAACCTGTGACTCAATTTGCCGGATGACGTTCAGTGGTTCACAAGGCACGGTGATGGAGCGGGACAGAGTATCGGCAATGATGAGCTCCTTGCCAGGCATGTAGACCAGGTCAAAGTCGTACCTTCTGAGTTTGAGGAGGATGCGCTGCAACTGAGGCGTCATGTCATTAAGGCCCTTGTGGATAATGTGGACCAGGGGCCTGTGATCCGTTTCAACTGTGAATGTCGGCAGGCCATAGACATAGTCGTGAAACGTGAGAATGCCAGTGAGGAGGCCGAGGCATTCCTTCTCTATTTGTGCATACCTTTGTTCAGTGGACGTCATTGCCCTTGATGCGCAGGCAACCGGTGCCCAGGATGAGATGTCATCGCGTTGCAGCAGGACCACACCGATGCCATCCTGGCTCGTATTTGTCGAGATTTTCGTTTCCCTGTCTGGTCGAAAAATGCCAATACGGATGCAGTGGTGAGCTTGGCTTTCAGCTCCAACCACTCTGCCTGATGGGCCACCTTCCACTCGAAGGCAGTGGACTTCTTCACTCGGTTTCGTAGGGCCGTGGTGTGTGAGGCCATGTTTGGGATGAACTTGCCCAGAAAATTGACCATGCCCAGGAAGTGCGATACCGCCTTCTTGTCTTCCGGGACCTTCATGGCTGCGATGGCCTTGACCGTGTCTGTGTCCGGGCGCACGCCCTGCTGAGAGATCTGGTCTCCTAGGAACTTGAGTGTCGACATGCCAAAGCAACATTTGGCCCTGTTCAACTTCAGGCCATTGGAGTGGACACGGCGGAATACCTGCTGGAGACGGGAAACATGCTCCTCAGGGGTCATGGACCATATGATAACGCCATCCACGTACACACGAACCACTTTGATGCCCTCCATCATCTGTTCCATGATGCGATGAAATATCTCCGATGCCGAGATGATGACGAACGGCATACGGTTATAGCAGTACCTGCCAAACGGTGTGTTGAAGGTGCAGAGCCTTCTGCTGGACTCATCCAGCTGGATTTGCCAGAATCCATGTGACACATCTAACTTCGTGAAAAACCGTGCATGTGCCATCTCACTGGTGAGTTCCTCCCGCTTCGGGATGAGGTAGTGTTCACGCATTATATTCTGGTTGAGATCCTTGGGATCAATGCAGATGCCCAGGTCTCCAGAGGGTTTTTTAACACACACCATCGAGCTGACCCAGTCAGTGGGTTCGGTTACCCTGGAAATGATCCCCTGCTGCTGCAGCTCCTTGAGCTGTTCCTTGAGGTGCTCCTTCAGCGGAGCCGGGACCCGGCGTGGTGCATGGACCACTGGCTTGACATCAGGTCGCAGTAGTATCTTGTAGCGATATGGCAAAGTGCCCATCCCGTCAAACACATCTGGATACTGAGCGAGGATGTCAATGCCAGCTTGAAGATCCACGTTGGAGGATGTCGTTGAATAAACCCGCTGCACCAGGTTTAGCTTTTTGCAGGCATGCGCGCCCAGTAGGGATGCCCTGTCCAGCTTGACAATTTCAAACCTTAGTCGTGCCTGGGTGCTCCGGTTGGAGACGAGTAGATGGCAGGACCCCAGTGCCATGATGGCATTACCGTTATAGTCCAGGAGCTGGCAGGCTGCTGGAAGGACCTTGGGGGGCTTCTTCATGCGTTTGAAGTCTGCCTGTGAGAGGAGGTTGGCAGAAGCACCTGTGTCCAGTTTGAACTGGATGGAGCTGCGGTTGACCTGCATCACCGCACGCCATTCGTCCTCCGAATCCACAGCGAGGATGGACTGAATGTGAGATGAGTTAGGTGTGGCATGTTCACGTGTGGTAATGATGCCCACTCGGTAGGCGGACTCCAGGCACTCGAACTCTGGATCCGTTGTACTGCCAGGATCAGAATCCTGTAAGCGTTATTGCACCAATGAACCGCAGCTGATATTTCATGGCGTATCCTACAGATTTGGAAGGTTCATCAGGAAATTTAATTCACGGATTTCTAAGGGCACTGGCCAGAAGTGACATTACAATAGTTTTGGGCCTTCATATGATCTTTGAAATTTGGTATTTTAAGCATTGGAGCAACTCATCTTACAGAAGACAGGTGCCATGGACAATTACTTGACTGCTGACAGAGAATCATTTCAAACATCAGTTTAATTTAATTTGGACGCGCCGTCGTCGGAATTGGGAGCGCTGGCCTCTGACTGATGGTGCAGACCTGCACAAGGCTGCATAGTGTCCAGGCTTCCCGCAGTTTAAACATCGCCTGCCTCTTGCCGGGCACTGTCCCTTTAAGTGGGCGTTGCCGCAGTTCGAGCACATCATGATGTCGGCGTCGTGACGCGGTGTACGTCGTTGCACATGCGCAGTGCGGTCAGCAGACGTCTGCACCTGCACAGTGTGGGTGTCGGCCGCTTCGTTATCCCATTCGCATCGCGCATGCGTGGGGCACCGGGGAAAGCGCGCGAGATGGCCGCTGTCTTCAATGCTGAGGCACTGCATCCAGGAGATGGCCTGCACACTCTCTGCCTCGTGGGAGGCAAGTTTCTTATTTTCAGCCGATTTGTATTGGGAATACCGAATTTTTGCGTGCTCATGCAATGTACATGTTTCAGTCGCTATTGGCAGGGTCATATGCTTGATTTTTAAGAGCTGCTCTCTCAGAGGATCAGAGTGAACTCCAAACACGATTTGGTCTCTGATCATGGAGTCAGCAATATCACCAAAGTTGCAGGACAGCGCTAGCAGGCGGAGGTTAGTTAAGAAGGCATTGAAAGATTCATCTTCACCATGAAGATGTTGTTTGAATATGTAGCGCTCGAAGATTTCATTGGTGTCCACTTCACAGTGGCTATCGAACTTGTCCAGGATGATCTGAAACTTTGTCTTGTCCTGGCCTTCGGTGAAGTTAAACGAGTTGAAGAGTTTGATGGCTTGATCACCTGCTGTTGAGAGGAGAAGTGCGATCTTGCACGCATCAGACGCACCCTCGAGCTCTGAGGCTGTGATGTACAGCAGAAACGTTTGCTTGAATGTCCGCCAGTTGGCACTGAGATTGCCGGAGGTCCTGAGCTGGTGAAGAGCCCAAATCTTCTCCACGGTGCGGGGATACATTTGCTGGTCTTCACGGAACGGACTGAGGTAAGCCACCTTAAATTAGTAGTGTCCTGGTATCATGTCGTGTTAGGTACACTGGTATAACACTGGCTGCAACTGGATGCAGCTTAGATCAAAAAGATACTCCAGACCTTGAAGTTAGTTCAATCAGGTTTATTGAACTAATAGCACAGTTAGCACAGTTCTCTGTGAGTTCGACTCTCTGCTAACTTAAGTGTCGTTACTCTGTCTGACTGAACCAGACTAGCTCTTAGCCACGTGGTGGAGGTGTGAGATTGTAACAACACCCTTGACTGACTCTCTAGATGTTCATCAGTGGAAAGAGGCGGAGTGTGAGTGCCTCGTGTCTTTTATAGTCAGATCCCACCCCTGAGTGTCCTGCCTGCTTATTGGTCATGTCCTGTTCTCCGTGTCCATTAGCTGCTTGTCAGTGCCTGCCCGTATATTATTATGTGTGTGTCTGCATATCATAACATTAGCTATCACAAAATACCGCTAAACTACCTAATAAAACGATTGTTTATTGTCGGAAGTCCTTGGGCCTTTATATGATCTTTGAAATTTGGTATTTTAAGCATTGGAGCAACTCATCTTACAGAGCTTCACATGAAGATAAACACCATGGACAATACCGGTTTAGACAATTTGAGGAAGGGATTACCTGAAGCTGCTTCATTTGTAACAACTTATTTGATACATAAATACTGAGGCCAATACAGAATATTAAAATGAGAGGCAAAAGTCAGACCCATGATATAGAAATGGGGCAAACAATAAAGAAAATCATAGAAATACATATGCACCTGAAGCTAATATTTTGATGTGGAATTTCATTGCAAATGGGGAAATAATTGTTTAATATTCAATCTCTATTTTAAATATTCAAATTTCAGGAAAAACTCATGTAGCTTAACTCAGAGATGACTTGAGTTGCAGAAATTGGATTTGTGGCTTGGATTTCTCAAAAATAATTTGACAGAAGACAGCCTCCTGCGCCAGAACTATTGTTGCATTAAATGGGAAATGTTAAGACTTTAAATTAAACTGATGTTTGAAATGATTCTCTGTCAGCAGTCAAGTAATTGTCCATGGCACCTGTCTTCTGTAAGATGAGTTGCTCCAATGCTTAAAATACCAAATTTCAAAGATCATATGAAGGCCCAAAACCATTGTAATGTCACTTCTGGTCAGTGCCCTCAGAAATCCGTGAATTAAATTTCCTGATGAACCTTCCAAATCTGTAGGATACGCCATGAAATATCAGCTGCGGTTCATTGGTAGGACTCGAGCTTCCAGACCAGAGTCTCGAGTTCAGTGGTGAGCGACCTGCGGCCCTGGGGGCCACATATGGCCCATCCGACACCCACCTCCCCCGAACACCCTTTTCCACCCTTCCAGAGCCTTTGTAACATCAGTCCAGGATGATGAGCCTGTGTTGGCACTGTCAGTGGGTCAATGTATAAGGCAGGAGGGTAATGATAACCCGCTGTGAGGTAAATTCAGGTGCTCCTCAATGTATAGCAACGGGCGTGATTCTCTGGCCTCGTTACGCTCTCGCTCAAACAAAACGGGGCTGGTGAATAGCGGGAAAGGCCAAAAATGAGAACCGCGCCAGGCGCCAAACAGTTTGCAATGCAACCGGCTCGCTCTTATAGGTGAAATCGGGATCTTGCCGTAGCGTGGCAAGAAACCAATTATCACCACTTAAGTCCTATTTTCATACAATTGACAAGAGCCACCCCATATCCAACGGCCTCCCTTCATTCATCGGCCTCCCCGGCAAGTGGTCACGCTGGCGCCGATTAGTACTCCTTTTGAAAAGCATGAACCTGGCCGAAGAGCACCTGTGGAGAGCCGAGGATGGGAGTAGCCACCTTTGCTCACAGGAAAAGAACCCGGGGTCACTGGACTTGCCACCCCAGTCCTCAGTGTGGGGGGTGGGGGACCCTCCGCTGGGAATGGAGGACCCTTAGCTGGGGGTGGGGGACCGTCCACAGGGGTGGGCCGCCATGGAAGGGTGGGGGGGAGGTGCTTGGGGGGGGGGGTGCAACCGGGGAGCAACCGCACCCGGCATCAGCATGCCAACCCCTGGATCGTGTGTACCCTTTCTGGAGACAGTCCTTGTCCCTGCCTATCTACCCCACCGACCACCCATAACACCCACCGACTGCCGAGGCTTCTGGCCGTGCGGCTCAAGGCTGTTGCTAATGGGGAATTGGCAATCGTGGTTAAGTGAGCACTTCGCACTTCCCAAGTGGATTTTTGTGCGTGGGAGGGCCATGTAGCAGGTGGGAGTCATTGCCTAGCATCCCAATCACACCTTGATGCCTGGCCACTGTGCCTGAACACTGCGGGAGGCAACGCCACACCCGCAGCAGGGGATGGGACACAGTTCCGGGGTCATGTCCATAGCCGGAGGGTGGATGGGTGCCACGGGGAGGGGGAGATGCCTGGAGAGATAGGCCAAGGTTTCGGAGATCAGGCAGCATTGTGGATGAAAATGACAGAGGCATCGTACTGGTTGTGCACAAGGGTGTTTATTGTGTGTAACTATTTCCCACTCTCCAGATGGTGCCACCCCCTCTCCCCCCACCCCTCACCCCATACCTACCGCTTCCACCCTGTCCCCCCTTCCCCTATGCCCTCAATGATCCTCGATGTGTTTGGCCCTCCCAGCTTTACCATGGCGTCTAGGTGTCCCCAGGACGCACAACAGCGGTGGAGGCAGCTAGCTGCTTACCATGCCCGTGGCCTTCGATGCCCCTGGCGAACATCCTCTGGGGGCTCTGGGGCAGGAGGGCCCCGGCTCACTTGTCAGCGGCACATGCACAGCCATGCTGCCCTGTTCCATGTGCTGGCTGTGAAACATGGCCTCATCAGACGGGTGAAACCCGGGGGAGCTGGTGGCCATGATCGCCACTTCATGGGCAGGTCCGGCTTGGCACCAAGTGCCCCCTCGTTCCGCTCGATTGCCCATAGGGCCCTAGGGTTCACCTTGGGCTGGAGGGGTAGCTGGCTCGAGCCTGGCTGCTCCTGCATTGTCTGGCTCTGCCAGCCCTGGTGCCAGCGCCCGCAGCGATGCTCCTCAGTGACTGGGACATGCTCTGCAGTGCCTCGACAATGCCCACCTGCTACTGTGACAAGCTCCTCAGCGCATCGGTCATCCCATCTGAGAGCAGGACATGTCCCACAGAACCTCATCAAGGTCAGCCTGGTACTGGGTGACATCCCCAGCGTGTCGGACATTCTGCTGAGGCCCTCAGTCATGGCTGTCACAACTGCGTGATGCCTTGGACACTTTCACTCATGCTGCCGACATTCTGCACCAGGCTCTCCACTGCGATCGCCACCCTAGCAGTGTTCGCCTCGGTACCACGCATTGCCAGCAACGTCTCCTGTGCCCGTAGCCTCTGGGACTCCTCCAAGCGGCTATGGACCTGCTGGAGTGTTGCTAACATTTCCCTATTGGCTCCATCAGCTCCGTGATGACCTCTTCCACAGGCTCAGCATCTGACTGGGACCCAGCTGGGTCCTGGGACCCTGCAGAACTCCGACTGCTGTCTCGCCTGGGGGCTCCTGCCTCCACCTAATGTACATCAGTAGCAGTGTGGTGCGCACGAGATTGTGCCTCCGAAGCCTGTCCACTAACATGTCCCACCGAGGTGTGTGTGTCTGTGCTGGTGGAGGGTGGGGATGACAGCTGTGGTGCCTCGATTGCGAGTCCGCAGCCGCCATGCGAGAGTCCCAACCGGCCATAGTATGTTAGTTCCATGCCGTTGGGAACTCGGCCAGTCAGGAGTGGAGGATCGCTGTGCGGGCCTCTGGCAATGGCCCCCCAGCCGCGCGGTGTACTACGCGAACACTTCAATTTTCGGGGCCCAGAGAATCGCCAGACTGGCACCGGGCCCAATTTCGGCGTGAAATAGAATTCTCCGCCCCCGCGCCAAACGCGATTTCGGCGAGGGGCTGCGGAGAATCCAGCTTCCTAACTCTCCCTAGCTACTGACGATGCCGTCGCTTCCCCTCACCCCCAATCCCCTCTCAGTGATCCTCTATCTTTTTATCCCTCCATTCTCTGCTGCTACATCTAGATGCATCCCTAGGATGCACATCAGAGATGGAGATAGCCTGCTGCGTTCTGTGCCCTGTGGCCTTTGATGCCGCTAGCATGCCTCCTCTGGAGGACCTGGGGCTGGAGATCCCTGGCACCTTGCCGGTGGCACTTGCCTTGCCGTACCACCCTGTGCCACGCTGACCTCGAAACCCACCGTTGTCAGGATGCAGGGACTTGGCAGAACTGGAGACCGTCATCGTCTCCCTGTTGGAAGGCTTCAGATCGGCCTCCGGTGCTCCCTCCTCCCAGATGGTGCCGTAGGGCACTGGGGGCCACCTTGGGATGGACGGGCATCTGGAGTGAGCTCCAGAGCGTCCTGCACCACCCGGGCCCTCGCGGCTCTCCAATGTCTGTACCACGGTGGCGATGCCTTCAGTGATGCTCCTCTGTGACTGGGCCATGCTCTGCAGTGCCTCGGCGATGCCCACCTGAGACTGGGACATGCACCACAGCGCCTTGGCAAGGTCCACATGCATCTCGGACATGTCCCCCCAGTGACTGGGACATGCTGTCGAGGAGTTCAGACATGGCTGTCACAGACTGAGCCACGCCTTGGACACCACCACTCATGGTGCTGATGTCATGCTGCAGGCTTTCCACCCTTAGCCATTGGGACATCTCCAATCGGCTATGAACCTGCTGGAGAGTCGCTGACATCCCCTCCTGAATCTCATGGACGCACCGTAGAGTCAGCTCCAGGATAACCTGGTCCAAGGCTCGACATCTGACTGGGACCCAGCCTGCGCCTGCTGTCTCCCCTGGACATTCCTGCCTCCACCCGATATGCCTCAGTAACTGTGTGGTGCCCATTCATGCGGCCCACTCACAAGCCTGGGTTGCCCATCACTGCTGCAGCTTCAAACTCATCCCAGGGCTGTCGTCCAGGTTGGCATTTTAATGCAGGATTGAGGGAGCAGAATGCTGTTGCTCATTTAAGAAATTGCACCAAGTTCCTGTCGGCCCTCTCAGCTGGGTATAAACGTTTTTATGGCACTATTTGGAGAATAGCAAGTGCGTTTCCTTGGTGTCACTGGCACTGTTACCCCAAAACCATAAACACCAGATTAACTTCTCATTTTTGTCATTGTTGTTTAAAGGACCCTCTTTGCTGACAGCTGAATTCCAACATTTGAAAAATATCCTATTGAGTGGAAGCTGCTTTGGAACGTCCCCACGCTGTGAAAGGGGCTAGATGAAGGCAAGCTCTTTCTTTTACCCAGGTTTATATATTTTAAAGAAAGTACAATAGCGGCGACTTTTATATTAAAATGCAGCATGGGTTTATGGAGAGGTGACTAATTCACCCAATGAGGAAGAGGTGAGATGAGAAGGCTGCAGCAGTAGAGCAGAAGCAGGTGAACAAGGGCATCGCGACAGAATGGAAAAATAGAGACCTGGAGCAGATCAGCCCATAGCAAGCCTCCAGCTAGAAAGTCAGCCAACAGCCAACGAGGTATCACCGGAAACCAGGCAACCAGCGGAGGTCACTACAAACCAAAATGAGGGCAGAAGGCTACAGGATCCCAGGAGTAGAAAGCAGGATCGGAAGGTGGGACAGAATGGATGCAACTTCTATTTATAGTTATCTTCTTAGTTGTTAAAGGCATTTTGTGGGAACAAGCACAAGACGTCTGTATTAATTCTAAACGTATCGGTATCAGCAACAGTGCTCATGCTTCTTGATGTGTTGGGTGCTCTGGATCCGTGGAACACATATAGGCCACCAACACTTAAAATAGTACAACACTATTTTATTAAGTCAAAACCTGTTGAACATACTTTCACTGTGGGTTAACATGATATTAGATTGAACTAAAGACCTATGGCTTGTCCTAACCAGTCGATGCACTCAGCACATGGTGAAGATCTGTGCTGCAGGCTGTGAGCTCTGTCCTACTAGGAGGCTGCAGCTCGAATGAGCGGGAACTCTGATGCCCCCTGTCTTTATAGTGCATGTGCTCTAACTGGTGATTGGCTGCGGTGTTGTGTGTGTTGATTGGTCCTGCTGTGTGTCCATCAATGTGGGTATCTGCACCATGATATACTTGTGTATATTATGACATCCCCCCTTTTATAAAAGAACGTATATGTGTGGCAATAAATAGTGTATGGTGAGAATGTTCCTAACTACGTGTGGGGTGCAAAGACATATTTACAGGACTACGTACATGAGAACTAAGCTATTTACATGGGAAGGTGCCTGGTGCAGAGAAGCAGTATGCAACAAGAATAACAAGATGAACACTATATACAAACCAGGGAAACGATCAAACAAAACAACAAAACAATTCAGAAAGTATCTAAGTCCGGACAGTTCATAAATTAAGTCTCTGAGGTGGGCGACGAATTCTGGTTGACCGCCTCAAAGGTGGGTCAAGAGCCGCCGGTTCAGGAGCGGGCTGGACTGTGTCAGAGTCAGGGGGATGCAGAGTGACAGGGATCTCTGCATAGTCTATGGGAGGGTCAGCGGGAGGGTGAGGCGACACTGGAGGATCACATAGCAAGCGTGGAATGAGACGAAGGGTGCGTTGATTGCGGCGCCGAATGGAACCATCCGGTAGATGAACCAGGAACGAGCGAGGGGCCACCTGCCAAAGGACAACAGCGGTTGCAGACCAGCCACCATCCGGAAGATGGATGCGGACGCTGTCATCTGGAGCCAGAGCCGGGAGATCAGCTGCACGGGAGTCATGAGCCGCCTTGTGCTGTGCACGAGGCAGCTGCATCCAGCGAAGGACCGGAACATGGTCGAGGTCTGGGACATGAATGGACGGCACCGTGGTCCTCAGGGTATGCCCCATGAGCAACTGGGCTGGCGACAGGCCAGTGGACAGTGGGGCTGAGCGATAGGCCAGCAAGGCGAGGTAGAAATCGGACCCAGCATTGGCAGCCTTGCAGAGGAGCCGTTTGACTATAAGTACTTCCTTCTCCGCTTTGCCATTGGATTAGGGGTACAGGGGACTGGATGGCACATGGGCAAAATTGTACCGCCTGGCAAAGTTGGACCATTCCTGGCTGGCGAAGCAGGGGCCATTGTCCGACATAACCGTGAGCGGGAGGCCGTGTCGAGCAAAGGTTTCCTTACAGGCACGAATGACTGCAGACGAGTTGAAGTCGTGCAACTGTATCACCACCGGGTAATTCGAAAAGTAGTCCATGATCAGGATATAGTCTCTGCCCAGCACATGGAACAGGTCGATGCCCACCTTGGTCCATGGTGACGTGACCAACTCATGGAGCTGCAGGGTCTCACGTGGTTGGGCCGGCTGGAAGTGCTGACAAGTGGGGCAGTTGAGCACTGTGTTGGCTATGTCCTCATTGATGCCGGGCCAGTACACTGCCCCTCGGGCCCGTCGGCGGCACTTTTCCACGCCAAGGTGGCCCTCGTGTAGTTGTTCCAGGACGTGCTGGTGCATGCTATGCGGGATGACAATGCGGTCCAGTTTTAGAAGAACCCCGTCTGCTACCGCCAGATCATCTCTGACATTACAGAATTGAGGGCATTGGCCCTTGAGCCACCCGCCTGTTAGGTGGCGCATGACACGCTGTAGCAAAGGGTCAGCCGCCGTCTTGCGGCAAATTTGGACGAGGCGTTCATCCGTGGCAGGTAGATTGGAGGCCACGAAGGCAACATGGGCATCAATCTGGCAGACAAATCCCGCTGGGTCACATATGGAGTGTTGACTGCCCTGGAGAGAGCGTCAGCAATGATGAGGTCTTTGCCTGGGGTGTATACCAGCTGGAAGTCATATCGCCGGAGCTTGAGAAGAATACGCTGGAGGCGAGGCGTCATGTCATTCAAATCTTTCTGTATTATATTGACCAGCGGGCGATGGTCTCTCTCGACGGTGAATTGAGGAAGTCTGTAGACATTATCGTGAAACTTAACCACACTGGTCAGAAGGCCCAGGCACTCCTTTTCTATCTGCGTGTAGCGCTGCTCCGTGGGGGTCATCGCACGTGACGCATATGCAACGGGGGCCCATGATGAGGCCTCATCATGTTGAAGGAGCACTGCCCCAATGCCGGATTGGCTGGCATTGGTCGAAATTTTGGTCTCTTTTGCTGGATCAAAGAAAGCTAAGACCAGGGCCGTGGTCAGTTTTGTTTTGAGTTCTCTCCATTCGTGCTCGTTGGCAGGGAGCCATTGGAAGTCTGTTGTCTTCCTGACCAGGTTCCTGAGAGCCGTGGTATGAGAGGCGAGGTTAGGGATGAACTTCCCTAAATAATTGACCATGCCCAGAAATAGGAGGACCGCCTTCTTGTCCTCTGGTGTTTTCATAGCTGTGATAACAGCTACCTTGTCCGCATCCAGCTGCACACCCAACTGGGAGATGTGGTCCCCGAGGAACTTGAGTTCCACTGACCAAAAGATCATTTGGCCCTGTTGAGGCGGAGGCCATGCTCACATATACGTTTGAATACGCGCTGGAGGCGACTAACATGCTCCTGCAGGGTGGTGGACCAAATGATTATGTCGTCGACATAGACGTGAACACCTTCAATGCCTTCCATCATTTGTTCCATAATTCTATGGAACACTTCTGAAGCAGATATGGGGCGAAATTCTCCATTATCGGCGGAAAGTCCGCCGATCGGCGCAAAAAACGGCGCAAATCCCACTTGCGTCACGTCATAAAAATGGGCCGATAGTCTCCGGCCCGAAATGGGCTAGCAGCGACGTAACGGGATCCGCGCTTGCGCAGTGGTTCACGCCGTGCAGCGTCATACGCGCTGCACGGCGTGACGGCTCATAAGGCCGCGCAGCTCCCCCCCACCCGACCGGAACAGCCGACCGCAACACCCGACTTGATGTCTGGCCGTCGCTCAGCCCCGAGGTTCGAGTCACGCGATGTGGAGGCGCTCCTGGACGCGGTGGAGCAGAGGAGGGATGCCCTGTATCCCGGGCACGGCCGCAGAGTTGCCCCACGCCACAGCCGGCGTCTGTGGAGGGAGGTGGCAGAGGCCGTCACCGCTGTGGCCCTAACACCACGGACAGGCACACAGTGCCACAAGAAGGTGAACAAACTCGTCAGAGCAGGCAGGGTGAGCCTCCCCCATATCCCCCATATCCCCCCTCCCCCAAATCCCCCCCTCCCCTATATCCCCCCCTCCCCCATATCCCCCATATTCCCCCCTCCCCCATATCCCCCCCTCCCCCATATCCCCCCTCCCCCATATCCCCCATATGCCCCCTCCCCCATATGCACCCTCCCCCATATCCCCCATATTCCCCCCTCCCCCATATCCCCCTCCCCATATCCCCCATATCCCCCCCTCCCCATATCCCCCCTCCCCCATATCCTCCATATCCCCCCTCCCCCATATCCCCCATATTCCCCCCTCCCCCATATCCCCCCTCCCCCATATCCCCCATATCCCCCCTCCCCCATATCCCCCCCTCCCCATATCCCCCCTCCCCCATATCCCCATATTCCCCCCTCCCCCATATCCCCCCTCCCCATATCCCCCATATCACCCCTCCCCATATCCCCCCTCCCCCATATCCCCCATATCCCACCCTCCCCCATATCCCCCATATTCCCCCCTCCCCCATATGCCCCATATCCCCCCTTCCCCATATCCCCCATATCCCCCCTCCCCCATATCCCCCTCCCCATATCCCCCATATCCCCCCCTCCCCCATATCCCCCCTCCCCCATATCCCCCATATCCCCCCTCCCCATATCCCCCATATTCCCCCCTCCCCCATATCCCCCATATCCCCCCTCCCCCATATCCCCCATATCCCCCCCTCCCCCATATCCCCCCCTCCCCCATATCCCCAAGTGAATCCAGCCCTAACCTTAACCTCTGCAATGCACGCGCAACCGATGGCGTGCATTCATATACCTGCCTAACACTGTTGCCTTTTACCCCTGCCATCACCCCCCCCCCCCCCGCCAGGAGAAGCGCGCACACAACAATAGGGAGCATGTGAGGACTGGAGGAGGGCCCGCTGATGAGAGGCCACTGACCGTACACGAGGAAAGGGCCCTGGAACTGGCTGGCGGACCTGAGGACCGGGAGGTTGCTGATGCAGAGGTCGGGGCCCCACGAGCAAGTGAGCCACCAACAGCCCGTCCCCATATCCCCCCTCCCCTATATCCCCCTCCCCCGTATCACCTGATCACTGCCTGATGTCTAACCATGCATGCTTCATTGTGTATCGCAGGACCAAACGTCCAGGCACCCATCCCCGCAGATGCAGACCGCCCGCAGGATGCCCCTCGGAGACCACAGGAGACGGAGAGACCCGCACCCTCCAGCATGCGACGCCCGCAGGATGCCCCTCGGAGACCACAGGAGACGGAGAGACCCGCACCCTCCAGCATGCGACGCCCGCAGGATGCCCCTCGGAGACCACGGGAGACGGAGAGACCCGCACCCTCCAGCATGCGACGCCCGCAGGATGCCCCTCGGAGACCACGGGAGACGGAGAGACCCGCACCCTCCAGCATGCGACGCCCGCAGGATGCCCCTCGGAGACCACGGGAGACGGAGAGACCCGAACCCTCCAGCATGCGACGCCCGCAGGATGCCCCTCGGAGACCACGGGAGACGGAGAGACCCGGACCCTCCACCATGTGACGCCCGCAGGAATCCCCTCGCACACCACGGGAGACGGAGAGACCTGTAGCAACAGGGAGACGACACCCCCGTCACGTGCGGGAGCGACCACCCAGCGATGAGGGGGGCAGCCACAGGCCCCCGTCACATCCGAGCCAGGACACCACTACCCAGGACACCACTATCCAGGACACCCCTACCCGGGACACCACTACCCAGGATACCCCTACCCGGGACACCACTACCCGGGACAGCACTACCCGGGACAGCACTACCCGGGACAGCACTACCCGGGACAGCACTACCCGGGACAGCACCACCCGGGACAGCACTACCCAGGACACCCCTACCCGGGAAGACGAAATACCGGACAGTGACTCAGAGTGGATGGGTGGAGACGAAAGCCCACCCCAAAGTGCCATGGACTCAGAGTGGGACGAAGAGCACGACACAACGCCACTGCTGTCACCAACACCCTCCACCATCGCAGAAACACTCACCACGGTTGGGCACTTTAGTGATGAGGCGTCTGGTACACTCACTGGTGCGCACAACACAGCCGTCCCGGTACAGCAGGTGGAGGTAGGAGCAGCAGAGGGACCGGGCGGTCGGAGGGCAGCCCAGGCCAAGCGAACATCTGCCGCCCAGATGGATCCCGGGTTCCTGCAGTTACCACACCCACACATAGATCCGATGCAACCACTGACACGGAGACGAGCGAATAGGGTGACGGGTGGCTTGCGGCGGCTGCGGTCGCAGGTGGAGGAGTCCACCCGCGTCCAGGAGCTGGGAGTGGTGCCGGTCATGCGTGCCACCCAGGCTGACACCGCACGGGTGGCGTCCGCGGTGGAGGCAATGGGTGCGACGGTGTCAGACATGGGGAACGGTTTGCGAGGCCTGGGGCCTTCCGTGCAGGCGGCGTCTGTGGCCCAGGAAATGGCTGCCCTCTCACAGGAGGCCATGAGCCAGTGCCAGCGCCAGATGGCAGAGGCGCTCAACGCCATAGCCCAGTCTCAGCACGCCATAGCCCAGTCTCAGCAGGCCATGGCCCAGTCTCAGCAGGCCATAGCCCAGTCTCTGCAGGCCATGGCCCAGTCTCTGCAGGCCATGGCCCAGTCTCAGCAGGCCATCGCTGAGGGCATCGGCGCCAGTGGCCATGTGCGAGCTGGCGTCGCACTGTCGCAGACAGGGTTCGACAACCCCCTGGGCTCCATGGCTGCAAACCTGCAGACCCCTGTCGATACCAGCACGGGCCTCCAGGACTGGCAGCGCCAGATGTCGGGGGCGCGTCGGATGGCCAGTCCGTTCGCATCCCCCACCCATGTAGAGGCCTGGGGGCCATCGGGCACCCCGAGGGAGGAGGAGGTGGTGTGGTCCGTCCCGGCTCCCTCTGTAGGGGAGGACCTCTGTAGGGGAGGGTACACCGCGACACCTCGGACTCCCCCCCTTCCGTCCCAGGTGCATCGGGTGGGCAACGGGCAGGACAGGCTGGCAGCTCGCCATCCCAGTCGCCCGGGCCGCAGCCTGGCCCATCTAGGCCAGGACGCCCCAGGAAACGGCCGCCAAAGGGATCCAGTGTCAGAGGGCAGGAATCACAGGAGTCCACCTCCAGTTCTGCTGTACCGTCTGGGGAACCACGTAGACGTAGTCAAAGGGCCCGTAAGGCCAAATAATTAGACACTGAGTAAGTTGGCACGGGTGCAGGGCACAGATGAGTTTTAGGCGCTAGTGCATGAACTCCTTTGGTTATTAAAGTCAATGTTACACCTACCGAAGCTGCCTTTGTGCTCTGTCCAAAGTGTGCGGGGTTGTCATGTACGTTGAGCGCAAGTGTGTGTGTGAGGGGTGGTCTTACCTCAGCCCCAGGTGAGTCTGCCCCCTTCCCCCGGGCCGCCATCAACATCCCCCGGGCAGAGGACGGGACCGTGCGCTGCAGTGTCACAGCCGCATGCAGGGATGGTCCGGGTGGATGGTGGTACTGTGGCCATGGGTCAGACATAGTCCAACGATGTAGAGCCAGGAGCTCATCGGAGGCGGGTTGTCATCATTCTCCATGGCCTGCAATAGACACGCGTCCACCCGCAACTGGGTGAGCCCGGCCCGTTGTGCCGCCGGTGGATCGGCAATTGGGGGTGGGGGGGTGGTGTGCATGTGGGTGGGGTGTGTGGGGTTGGGGAGGGGGGTGAGGGTGCTGGGTGGGTGGATGGGTGGGGGGTGTGGGTGGTCGGCTGTTGTCATGGTGTGCGGTCTGTGGCCATACTACCCGATTCCCACGCCCATCTAGTCAGTGAAGCGGGCGTCTATCAGTCTGTCCCGTGCCCGCTGGGCCAGCCGGTAACGGTGGACAGCCACCCGTCTGTGTCTACCCCGTCTGCCCTGACCATTGCCCCCATCCCCCTCACCTGGGGAGGACTGGGCCTCTTCCTGCTGCTCCTCCACTCCGCCCTCCTCTGCCTGCGGCACATCGCCCCTCTGCTGGGCTATGTTGTGCAGGACGCAGCACACCACAATGATGCGGCCGACCCTATCTGACCGATACTGGAGGGCGCCCCCAGAGAGGTCCAGGCACCTGAAACGCATCTTCAGCACGCCAAAGCACCTCTCGATCACTCCCCTTGTCGCTACATGGGCATCATTGTAGCGGTTCTCCGCCTCATTGCGTGGCCTCCGTATAGGCGTCATCAGCCACGATCGCAATGGGTAGCCCCTGTCCCCCAGCAACCAGCCCCTCATCCGGGGATGGCGTCCCTCGTACATGCCGGGGATGGATGACCGCGACAACACGAATGAGTCGTGTACACTGCCTGGGTGACGGGCGCAGACGTGCAGGATCATCATGCGGTGGTCGCAGACCACCTGTACGTTCATCGAATAGGTCCCCTTCCTATTAGTGAACACGGCCCTGTTATCTGCAGGTGGCCGCACGGCGACGTGCATCCCATCGATCGCGCCCTGGACCATGGGGAACCCGGCAATGGCAGAGAAGCCCACGGCCCGGGCATCTTGGCTGGCCCGGTCCACGGGGAAGCGGATGTAGCGGTGCGCCATGGCATAAAGGGCATCTGTCACTGCCCGGATGCACCGATGCACCGATGTCTGCGATATGCCGGACAGGTCCCCACTCGGTGCCTGGAATGACCCCGTTGCATAAAAGTTCAGGGCCACCGGAACTTTGACGGACACGGGGAGAGGGTGTCCCCCGCCAGTGCCACGCGGTGACAGGTGTGCCAGCAGGTGGCAGATGTGTGCCACGGTTTCCCGGCTCATCCGGAGTCTCCTCCTGCATTCCCGGTCCGTGAGGTCCTGGTATGACTGCCGGGGCCGGTACACACGGGGCGCCCTCGGGTGCCTCCGTTGCCGTGGGGCCGCGACGTCCTCCTCCCCCTCCTCGTCCTGTCGGTCAGGTGTCCCTCCAGCCTGGGCGGCTGCCGCCTGCCCCTCTGCGGCAGCATGCGCCGCCTCTCTGGCACGCTCCTCCTCCTCCTCCTCCTCCTCCTCCTCATCCAGGGCAACATAGACATGAGCGGCTGCCACCACGGCGGCCAACATCGCTGGATGGTCTGAAAACATGACGGCCTGGTGGGGGGGGAGGGGAACGACGACATGTCATCATTGCCCATATCCCCTCCTCCCCCCAGCCAGGTGGCATGGACCGCATGGGTCCAACTGTTGGAGGCTGGCACCTGGCCAGGTGAACCAACTCATTTGCCCTCCCATCACCCACCCCAGCACGGACCCCCCCCCAACCCCCAACCTCCACCCCGGCACGGACCCCCTCCCCAACCCCCAACCTCCACCCCGGCACGGACCCCCCCCCCAACCTCCACCCCGGCACGGACCCCCTCCCCAACCTCCACCCCGGCACGGACCCCCTCCCCAACCTCCACCCCAGCACGGACCCCCCCCCCAACCCCCAACCTCCATCCCGGCACGGACCCCCCCCCCCCCAACCTCCACCCCGGCACGGACCCCCCCCCAACCTCCACCCCGGCACGGTCCCCCTCCCCAACCTCCACCCCGGCACGGCCCCCCCCCCCAACCTCCACCCCGGCACGGACCCCCTCCCCAACCTCCACCCCGGCACGGACCCCCTCCCCAACCTCCACCCCGGCATGGACCCCCTCCCCAACCCCCAACCTCCACCCCGGCACGGACCCACCCCCCCAACCTCCACCCCGGCACGGACCCCCTCCCCAACCTCCACCCCGGCACGGACCCCCTCCCCAACCTCCACCCCGGCACGGACCTCCTCCCCAACCCCCAACCTCCACCCCGGCACGGACCCCCCCCCCCCAACCTCCACCCCGGCACGGACCCCCTCCCCAACCTCCACCCCGGCACGGACCCCCTCCCCAACCTCCACCCCAGCACGGACCCCCCCCAACCCCCAACCTCCATCCCGGCACGCACCCCCTCCCCAACCTCCACACCAGCACGGACCCCCCCCCAACCCCCAACCTCCACCCCGGCACGGACCCCCTCCCCAACCTCCACCCCGGCACGGACCCCCTCCCCAACCCCCAACCTCCACCCCGGCACGGATCCCCCCCCCAACCTCCACCCCGGCACGGACCCCCTCCCCAACCTACACCCCGGCACGGACCCCCTCCCCAACCTCCACCCCAGCACGGACCCCCCCCCAACCCCCAACCTCCATCTCGGCACGGACCCCCTCCCCAACCTCCACCCCAGCACGGACCCCCTCCCCAACCCCCAACCTCCACCCCGGCACGGACCCCCCCCCGCAACCTCCACCCCGGCACGGACCCCCTCCCCAACCTCCACCCCGGCACGGACCCCCTCCCCAACCTCCACCGCAGCACGGACCCCCCCCCAACCCCCAACCTCCATCCCGGCACGGACCCCCCCCCCAACCTCCACACCAGCACGGACCCCCCCCCAACCCCCAACCTCCACCCCGGCACGGGCCCCCTCCCCAACCTCCACCCCGGCACGGACCCCCTCCCCAACCCCCAACCTCCACCCCGGCACGGACCCCCCCCCCACCTCCACCCCGGCACGGACCCCCTCCCCAACCTCCACCCCGGCACGGACCCCCTCCCCAACCTCCACCCCAGCACGGACCCCCCCCCAACCCCCAACCTCCATCCCGGCACGGACCCCCTCCCCAACCTCCACCCCAGCACGGACCCCCCCCAACCCCCAACCTCCATCCCGGCACGGACCCCCTCCCCAACCTCCACCCCAGCACGGACCCCCCCCCCCAACCCCCAACCTCCATCCCGGCACGGACCCCCTCCCCAACCTCCACCCCAGCACGGACCCCCCCCCAACCCCCAACCTCCACCCCGGCACGGACCCCCTCTCCAACCTCCACCCCGGCACGGACCCCCTCCCCAACCTCCACCCCAGCACGGACCCCCCCCCCAACCCCCAACCTCCACCCCAGCACGAACCCTCCCCCAACCCCCAACCTCCATCCCGGCACGGACCCCCCCCCCCAACCTCCACACCAGCACGGACCCCCCCCCAACCCCCAACCTCCACCCCGGCACGGACCCCCTCCCCAACCTCCACCCCGGCACGGACCCCCTCCCCAACCCCCAACCTCCACCCCGGCATGGACCCCCCCCCCCCCCCAACCTCCACCCCGGCACGGACCCCCTCCCCAACCTCCACCCCGGCACGGACCCCCTCCCCAACCTCCACCCCAGCACGGACCCCCCCCCAACCCCCAACCTCCATCCCGGCACGGGCCCCTCCCCAACATCCACCCCAGCACGGACCCCCCCCCCCAACCCCCAACCTCCATCCCGGCACGGACCCCCTCCCCAACCTCCACCCCAGCACGGACCCCCCCCCCAACCCCCAACCTCCATCCCGGCACGGACCCCCTCCCCAACCTCCACCCCGGCACGGACCCCCTCCCCAACCCCCAACCTCCACCCCGGCACGGACCCCCCCCCCCAACCTCCACCCCGGCACGGACCCCCTCCCGGCACTCCCCCGGAGCCCAACCTACTCTAACCACCGCCCCCCCCCCCCCACGGCCGCACACACACACACACAAGCCGAGACACACCTCTCCTCAGGCAATCAGTCTGCGGCCACGCCATTTCCTGCCCAGAGCCAACCCCCCAGGCCGTCACTCACCTCCTCGCTGGTCGGCGTGAGCCTGGAGCACCGGGTCACGCCGATGAAAAGGAGGTTTGATTCACGTCGACGTGAACGTCATCACGTCGACGGGACTTCGGCCCATCCGGAAGGGAGAATATCGACAGGCCGAAAATCGGCTGCCTTGCGCAGACCCGTGACATTCTCCGCGGCAGCGGCGCCATTAACGCCCCGCCGACTTTTCTCCCTTCGGAGACTTCGGCGGGGGCGGGGGCGGGATTCACGGCGGCCAACGGCCATTCTCCGACCCGGCGGGGGGTCGGAGAATGACGCCCATGATTCCAAACGGCATCCTGTTGTAACAATATCTGCCAAAGGGGGTGTTAAATGTGCAAAGTTTCCTGCTGGATTTGTCGAGCTGGATTTGCCAGAATCCTTTTGAGGCGTTGAGTTTGATGAAGAGCTTGGCGTGAGCCATGTCACATGTGAGCTCTTCGCGCTTGAGAATTGGATAATGCTCCCTCATGGTATTGCGATTCAGATCCTTGGGATCAATGCAAATTCCCAATTCGCCGGAAGGCCTTTTTACACGTACCATGGAACTGACCCAGTCGGCTGGTTCCGTGACTTTGGAAATCACTCCTTGGTTCTGGAGGTCCTGCAGCTGCTGCTTGAGGGGGTCCTGAAGGGGTGCTCGGACCCTGCGAGGTGCGTGCACCACAGGCGTGGCATTCGGTTTTAATAAAATCTTATAGGTGCCCTCGAAGACGTCGTGGTGCTGGTTGTTAATGGCGTCGAGTTGCGCCCTGGAGTCGGTGTCCTGAAAGGCAGACGTGTCATCAGGAGAGAGAGAGTGAACTCTCTAAACTAGGTTCAACAGCTTGCATGCCTGCGCGCCAAGCAGAGAGGCTTTCGAGGAGCCCACGATTTCAAAGGGAAGGATGGTTTTGCGTGACCTGGCGCCACTTCAAGTTGACACGAGCCGCTGGCATCAATGGCATTGCCATTACAATCTAATAGCTGGCAGGCTGATGGCAGGATGGCTGGTTTGACACAAAGACTTTGGAGGTCAGACCGCGCAATGAGATTGGCGGAGGCACCAGTGTCCAGGCTGAATCGTATTTGGGACCGGTTGACCGTCAGGGTGGCACACCACTCATCGTCTGGATCGATGCTGTATACTGATAGAGGCTGGATTCTTTGCTTCGGGGACACCCTGTTTTTTGTAACGATACCGACTCGAAAAGGCGCCTTCGGGTCCTCGGTGTCAATGTTGGGTAGTAGGTCCGCATCGGACTCGGTGACAGTGGGTTGAATGGCCCGGACATTCCTGCGAGGCTGGCTGGAGCGATGTGAGTTGGCAGGCCGAGCTGATCTGCATAAAGCAGCATAGTGTCCAAGTTTGCCACATCTCAGGCATTGTCGGGGTTTGGCAGGGCATTGCCGCTTTAAATGGGCGGAGTCACAGTTGCCGCACGTCGGAGCGTCAGTATGTTTGCTGCGCCACCGCGCATGCGCGGTGCAGTCGTACGCGGTGAGCGCCTGCGCATTACGTTCGTCGATGTCGCCGTCCCCTCGTTTGGTGCGAACGCGCGCGCGAGTCCGCGAAAAGTGCGCAAAATGGCCGCCCTCATCCAGGCTGAGGCCCTGGAGTTGCTCGATTGCTTGGACCCGTTCTGCCTTGTGGGGACCTTGCCGTGCCGTTTCAGCCGCTTGGATGTGGGAATACCGACTCGTGGCATTTTCGTGTAGCACGCAGGTCTCGATGGTGGTCGCTAGTGTGAGCTGCTTTACCTTGAGGAGCTGCAGGCGTAGGGGGTCCGACTGAACACCGAAAACGATCTGGTCGCGTAACATGGAGTTGGACGTGGGCCCATAGCCACAGGACTGTGCAAGGATGCGGAGGTGGGTGAGAAAGGACTGGAAATGTTCATCCTTACCCTGCAAAGGCTGTTGGAATACATAGCGCTCAAAACTTTCATTCACCTCTACGCTGCAGTGAGTGTCAAACTTGAGGAGGACCGTCTTGAACTTTGTTTTATCTTCATCATCCGCAAAGGTGAGAGAATTGAAAATGTAGGTGGCATGGCCCCCGGCCGTGGATAGGAAGAGAGCGATCTTCCTGGTGTCTGAGGCATCCTCCCAGTCTGTGGTATCAAGGTAGAGCTGGAAGAGTTGTTTGAATATCTTCCAGTTGGCCCCGAGGTTACTGGTGATGCGGAGCGACGGTGGCGGGCAGACGCTGTCCATTTTGCAGGATGACGATATGCTGGTGGAAGGCAGATCACTTGCAGGTAGGTCTAAGAAGTACTAACATCCCTCAACTCCTGGTATCATGATGTGTTGGGTGCTCTGGATCCGTGGAACACATACAGGCCACCAACACTTAAAATAGTGCAACACTATTTTATTAAGTCAAAACCTGTTGAACATACTTTCACTGTGGGTTAACACAATATTAGATTGAACTAAAGACCTATGCCTTGTCCTAACCAGTCTATGCACTCAGCACATGGTGAAGATCTGTGCTGCAGGCTGTGAGCTCTGTCCTACTAGGAGGTTGCAGCGCAAATGAGCGGGAACTCTGATGCCCCCTGTCTTTATAGTGCATGTGCTCTAACTGGTGATTGGCTGCGGTGTTGTGTGTGTTGATTGGTCTTGCTGTGTGTCCATCAGTGTGTGTGTATCTGCACCATGATATACTGGTGTATATTATGACACTTCACATCTGTGAGATTTCAATCTTGTAGGTAACAAAATGATTACACTCATCACTGGCCATTGTGGTAATTGTATCAATTAAGTACATTTAGGTGGAGGGCATTGATTGGATGGTGACTTGAGCACATATAAAGAAACATTGACACAGGAGTAGAGTGGAGTTAATAGATATTTACCTGTGATGTTTTACTCTGTGAATGAATGTAGTCCATGTAAAGACTGGCTCTCAGGATCAACATCCTGGGGCTTACCATTGATCAGAAAGTGAATGAACTCGTCATATTAATACTGGGGCTACCAGGGCAGGTCAAAGGCTAGGAATCCAACGGCGAGTAACTCACCTCCTGACCCCCCCAAAGCCGGTCCACGATCTACAAGGTACAAGTCAGGAGTGTAATGGAATACTCTCCACTTGCCTGGATGAGCGCAGCTCCAACAATACTCAAAAAGCTCGACACCATCCAGGACAAAGCAGCCCACTTGATTGCTCCCTCTTCTGCAAACATTCAAACCATCCACCACCATCAAACAGTGGCAGCCATGTGTACCATCTACAAGATGCACAGCAGTAACTCACCAAGGTTCCTTAGACAGCACCTTCAAAACCCATAACCACTACCACCTAGAAGGACAAGAGCAGCAGATACCTGGGAACCCCATAACCTGGAGGTTCCCCTCTGTTGTGTTGGGTGTTCCGATATACAAATGAACCAACACGGTTGTAGATGGTACAACTCTGTTTTATTATTCTGTATAATGACAACTGTTAACTTCTGGCTGCGGTTCGTACTTCACCAGTTAACCTGTGGACCCAGCCCTAGCACTATCTTAGAGAGGCACTCAGCACATGGTGTATGTCTGAGTGGCACACTGTGAGCTCTGTGCTCTGAGATATCTCCTGGTAGAATGAGCGGGAACTGTGGTGTTCCCTGTTTTATAGTGCGCGTGCTCTCACTGGTGATTGGCTGTGATGTTGCGTGTGCGTTGATTGGTCCGTCGACCTGTCCATCAGTGTGTGTGTGATTGCACCATAATATGTTAATATGGATATCATGACACCCTCCAATTCACTCACCACCCTAACTTGGAAATCTACCGCCGTTCCTTCACTGTCGCTGGGGCAACATCCTGGAACTCCCTTCCTAATAGCACAGTGGGTGTACCTACATCTCAAGGACTGCAGCGGTTCAAGAAGGCAACACATTACCATCTTATGAAGGGCAACTAGGGATGGGCAATCCCGTAAATGAATTGAAAGAAAGGAGAATAACAGTGCACACCTTGTGCAAGTTTTGAACAACACCGAATCCTTTGATGTGGTCTTGGTCAATTAATCACCCTCAAAAGGTGGAAGCTGTATCTGCACCATGTAAACAGAATTGCACCAGTCTTGCTTATCTATAGTGACTTCAAGTTGAAATTATCTCCATGACCTCTGATGGCATCGTCCATAATCATGCAAGTAAGTCCCTTGTGACATCCACTAACTGCACAGATTGAAGTAGGACATCTTCAAACAGTTTAGATTCTCTGTCTCCCTGATCTCTATTGATGTTGGATGAATAAAAAATGGTTTTACTTTCCCCTTTGAAACACGTTGAATCAACTCTTTGCGATGTTTATACTTGCTACCATAATACTATTTGAAAACAATTTTTAAAAATATTATCAGGAAACTTGCCAGATGTGTGTGACACATGAAAGAGGGTATTGTGCAGTTAGAACTTGTAGTAATTTTTGAGTGCAGCGTGTCTGGGTTCAGCAAAGGAATATTATTACAAATCATAATAACGGAGTTAGACCATAGGTTGTTTTATTAAAACTAGAAGATCCCTAAAAAAGTTTTTAGTTATTTTAATATTCATGCAGGATAATCCTTTGAGCTTTCAGGAGAATATACTATCGCATTAAAATAATAATCTATCTTGGCTACTTGGATAAATGAATATTACTGTACTTGGAGTGTAGTCAAGCCGTTCTACTAGATACAAATGGAATATCTTTATTACAGCTTCCAAGAAGCTTTGTTTTCTTGTTACTGTAAAAAAAACGTTTTTCCTCCACAACGTTTAACTCAGTATAAAGCACATGGCTGGCCAATATGTAATGGTGATTTTATAGATAACAGCATTTTTCTAGCACTTCCTGCACACTCCTGGACAGGATACAAGAACAAAGTTAATATTTGATAAACAAGTTGTTTCTCATCTTTATTCTCCAACCTTTTTCTCCCCATCAAAACCATTCTCATCTCATATTCCTTCATTAAAATTTTCAGGGCGAATGCTTCTTTGAACTTTTCTCTCTTGTTCCTCCTGCGCTCCAATAATATTGCAGTTGATGAGATATGATCACATTTGGGTGCTGGCTCCAGTAAGACATTTGAACAAATATGTGAAGCCCTGACTTGCTTTTAAAAAAAAATCATTTATGGGTTGTGGATGTCGCTGGTTAGGCTAGCATTTATTGCCCATCCCCTTTTTAAAAAATGTTTCCAATTAAGGGGCAATTTAGCATAGCCAATCCACCTCTCCTGCACATCTTTTGGTTGTGGGGGTGAGACCCATGCAAACACAGGGGGAATGTGCAAACTCCACACGGACAGTGACCCGGGGCATGGATCGAACCCGGGTCCTCGGTGCCGTAAGGCAGCAGTGCTAACCACTGCGCCACCGTGTCGTCCTCCTTATTGCCCATCCCTAGTTGCCCTTCAGAAGATGGTGGTAAGTTGCTTTCTTGAACCGCTGCAGATGAACCCTGAGATGTTGGTACATCCACAGAGATGTTAAGGAGGGATTTCCAGGATTTTGACCCAGCGACAGAGAAGGAACAGCGATATATTTCCAAGTCGGGGTGGTAAGTGACTTGGAGGGGAACCTCCAGGTGGTGGGGTTCCCAGGTACCTGCTCATCTTGTCCTTCTAGATGGTGACAAAGTAGCCCCAACATGCCATGTCACAGATTCTAAGAAAGAATCATATTCCTAATTTGTCGTACACTGGGATCCTGATCAAAATCACTCGGATCCTGATCTCTCGCCTATAGTTGAGAGAGAGGACTGGAAAGGGAGCCAACTTGGACCACATGATCACAACTCTGACATTGGTTGTAGAGCGATGATCAAAAGGAGCCTGAGTACATGCCAACCATCATTGTATGGCAAGAGTATTCAACCTCTTGCCCTTGGAGCTATAAACAAAATAAGTCCATATTCTAATTGAGCTGCATGCATTTCATTTGCTGGTGTTCAACAAATCTTCTTGGTTTGATTGATGATTTAACTACCAATGAGACGTGAAGCTGAAAACTACTCTTTCCAAACCACCAAGCTCACAAAGTTCACATAAAAAGCAAATTTAAAAAATAAAAAAAAACAGAGTAAACTGAAGCTTCAAGGATATTGTACATATATATGGCCCTCGGGCCATAAGATGGGTACCACAGCTGTGCAGCAGAGGAAAACCCGAAAAAGGTAGCAGGATGAATAATGCGGAGTCAAAAATATATAATTGCACATTCTCCCAATTTTTTCTATCGATGGAAATCTCACTACCACACGTGACATAGAGACAAAAGTCAGTCAGAAAACGAGATGGCCGATCTCATCTCTTGACAGGAAGGAGCTTTTCATTCAAGAATAATGCATCCTGTTTTTCCAGGATGTTCACTATCCTGCGCATATTACATTTACATAAAACATTTGTTTTGAACACTGGATTCTTTGTTCAGAATTTCAGAGACTTGCCTTCCACTTTACTATACTTTAGCAAACCCATAATAGTAGCTTTGTCCCCAGTAACTAAATATAGTAAGGTCAGCATGCTTGTGAGCAGGAACCCATTAATATAAAGCTGTTCTTAGTGCTGCACTGCTTTCATCCTTCATGATAATAAGTGCACAAAGTATCATGTTCGGAGATACGTCTGTACAGAAATAATATGTGAAGTAAAGGATAGGTATCCCAGTGCAGGCTATTATCGACCTGAAAAAGCCGTATACTGCTACATTTTTAAAGTGCGTTTTGTACAATGCACTCAACAAGAATGTATTTATAATTTTAGACAAATTTAATATTTGCACCAGCACTGCTTGAGAAAGGTCTGAGCAGTCTTCATCTCCCTCTGGTCAAGAAAGAACGTGAACACATTTAAATGGCATTTTACTGAGCTGACAGGACATCCCAGAGTACTTCACAATGAATTGGTTATTCTTGACGTAGTGTCATCATGTACAGAAAAGATGTCAGCCAATTTCTGCACAGCAAGGTCCCAATACAAGTGGAATGAAAGTCCAGTGAATTTGTTTGGCTGGTTGAGGGCTAAATATTGGCCAGGATACTGGGAAGACTGCTTTAAATATTCTCCTGAAATCTTATTTACCAAGTTAGTCTATTTTACATTTTTGAAACTTTTGTGGGGGGTTATAAGGTCAGAGAAATTAGTAATGTAAAAACGTGCTCTTTCTATTCCAATGTCAATATTAAGCACTCCGAGATCAGCTGTAACACAGCAAGGTGCATAGTAAAATACCTTTACTCTGTCCCAGCCATATTCCAGAGCTCCAATCTCAGGACAACACCATACCAGTATGAATCTATTTCCATTCTCACACCTGCCAATCTTTGGCGATTTTGCTATCTATTGCTGAATGTGGATTTTTTTTTTTTGAAAAACATTTTATTAAGGCGTTTGCGTTATAAATTTAAACAAAATAATCAACCACACTCCAAACCAACAACAAAACCCAGCCAACATGGCTTACATAAACAATCCAATCCCAATTCCCCACCAACCTTCCCCCACCCTACCCAAATCTCCATGCCTCCCCTTTTTACGCCCCCCCCCCCCTGCTGCCAGCTAATTTCCCCCAAATAAATCGATAAAAGGCAGCTACCTCCAGGCAAACCCTAGCATTGACCCCTCAGGACAAACATGACGTTCTCGAGCCGGAAAAACCCAGCCATGTCACTGACCCACACCCCAACTTCGGGGGCTCCTAGTCCCTCCATGTCAATAAAATCCGTCTCCGGGCTACCAGGGAGGCAAAGGCCAAGATATCAGCCTCTCTCGCCCCTTGGACTCCCGGGTCTTCTGACACACCAAAAATCGCCACCTCTGGACTCGGAGCCACCCTTACCTTCAGTACCACCGACGTGACGTCAGCAAATCCCTGCCAAAATCCCCTAAGTTTGGACAAGCCCAAAACATATGGACATGATTCGCAGGCTCACCCGCACCCGCCCATGCCTATTCTCCACCCTTCAAAGAACCTGCTCATCTGGGCCACAGTCATGTGCGCCCTGTGGACCACCTTAAATTGTATCAGGCGAAGCCTGGCATACGACGAGGACGCATTGACTTGCCTCAGGACATCCTCCCATAACCCAGCCTCGAGCTCCCTGCCCAACTCTTCCTCCCACTTCCCCTTCACCTCCTCTATCGCGGGTCCCTCCCAATCCATCAGCTCCTTATATATTTCTTATACCTTCCCCTCCCCGACTCTCGCTTTCGACACTGCCTTATCCTGTAGCCCCTGGCGTGGTAGGTGCGGGAAAGTTGATACCTGCCTCCACACAAAGTCCCTCTCCTGTAGGTAACGGAACCCATTCCCATCGGGCAACTCAAACCCCTCCTCCAACTCTTACAAACATGGAAAGCCCCCATCTATAAATAGATTCCCATACCGCTCGATCCCTGCCTACAGCCACCTCCAAAACCCCCCATCCAGCCCCCACGGAACAAACCGGTGGTTGCCGCATATTGGCGCCCACACCGATGCCCCCTCCAGCTCCATGTGCTACCGCCACTGTCCCCACACCCTCAGAGGCGCCACTACCGGGCTTGTGGAGTACTGAGCTGGCGAGAATGGCAGAGGCGCCGTTAACAGTGCCCCTAAATAATGTTGGCGGGTTAGCTCCGTAGGGAGGCTGCGGCAAGGGAAATTGTCCAGATGAGGGACAGGGCAGGGAAGTTGGTGGTAGCTCCAGATCATATTAACAAGATTTAAGGAATTCCATGAGAGGTTGTACAGGTCAGAGCCACCCAGGGGAGGCCGGGAGATGCAGGATTTTCTAGATAGGCTGGAGTACCCGAGGTTAGGGGAGGGGGACAGGGCTACATTAGAGGGGGTGATACTGGAGCAGGAGATAAAAGATGCGATTGGGAGGATGCAGTCGGGGAAGGTGGCAGGGCCGGATGGGTTTCCGGTGGAATATTATTAAAAATTCAAAAATAAGCTGGTACCTCTGATGGTGGGGATGTTTGCGGAGGCGATAGGGAAGGAGGTGTTACCACAAACTTTGGGGCAGGCATCGATTTCCCTGTTATTTAAGAAAGATAAGGATCCGACGGAGTGTGGGTCGTCTCGGCCCATATCACCTTTAAACGTGGAGGCAAAGATATTGGCGAAGGTACTGGCAGGTAGGCTGGAGGAGAGCCTCCCGAAGGTGATAGGTGAAGATCAGACGGGGTTTGTGAGAGGGAGGCAGCTCATTTCGGACATTAGGAAGGTATTGAACGTGGTTATGGTACTGGCAGAGGTGAAGGAAACAGAGGTGGTTATGGCATTGGACGCTGAGAAAGCGGGTAGAATGGGGGTACTTGATGGCAGTTCTGGAGCGGTTTAGGATTGGGCCCAGATTTGTGGATTGGGTAAAGCTATTAAATAAGGAGCCGAGGGCCAGTGTCCTCACAAATAACATCAGCTCAGAATACTTTCCTCTCCACCGTGGGACTAGGCAGGGATGTCCTATGTTCCCCCCTGCTGTTTGCACTAGCAATTGAGCCATTGGCCATCGCGTTAAGAAGTTTGTGGGTATGGAAAGGGATAATGCGGGGGGGGGGGGGGGGGGGGGCGGTGACAGAGCATAGGGTGTCCTGATATGCCGATGACATGTTATTATATGTGTGGAACCGAGTGTGTCAATAGGGGGAATATTGGAGCTGCTTAGGGTGTTTGGGTCTTTCTCAGGGTACAAATTTAATCCAGACAAGAGTGAATATTTTGTGGTGTCTCGGCCAGTAGTTTGGGCAGGGATGGGGGGGGGGCTGCCATTCTATTGGGCAGGGACTCACTTCAAATACCTGGGGGTGCAGTGGCTCGGGATTGGGGGGGGTCTCTAAAGTAACAACATTTCTAGTTTGGTGAGGAGGACGAAAGCTGATCTGGCAAGGTGTGATGGTCTCCCTCTGTCACTGGCGGGTCGGGTACAGGCGGTTAAAATGAATGTGCTGCCGCGATTCCTGTTTATTTTTCAAATTATGTTTTTGTCCTGTCCAAAGCTGGAGGATTACTGGAAGGAGGTTTTCCTGCAAATGCACTTTTTAGAGAGATTGAAGGGATGATTACTGTTGTGTTGGGTGTTCCGATACACAAACGAACCAACACGGTTGTAGATGGTACAACTCTGTTTTATTATTCTGTACAATAACAATTGTTAACTTCTGGCTGTGGTTCGTACTTCACCAGTTAACCTGTGGACCCAGCCCTAGCACTATCTTAGTGAGGCACCCAGCACATGGTGTATGTCTGAGTGGCACGCTGTGAGCTCTGTGCTCTGAGCTATCTCCTGGTAGAGTGAGCAGGAACTGTGGTGTTCCCTGTTTTATAGTGCGTGTGCTCTCACTGGTGATTGGCTGTGATGTTGTGTGTGTGTCGGTTGGTCCGTCCACCTGTCCATCAGTGTGTGTGTGTGATTGCACCATGATATGTTAATGTGGATATCATGACAATTACCTCGTTCATATGGGGAGGGAAGGTGGCCAGAATTAGAAATGTGCTACTACAGAGAGGAAGGTAGGTAGGAGGTTTGTGTCTTCCAAGCCTGGTGTATTATTACTGGGTGGCGAATGTGGAGAAGGTACAGAGCTGGGTCAGAGGGGTTGCCTCCCAATGGGTCAGAATGGAGGAGAGTTTGGGTAGGGGGTCGGGATTGAAGGCGCTGGCGACAGCGCTGCTCCCGATGGCCGCGGGGAGATACTCAGGGAGTCCGGTAGTAATAGCTTCATTGAGAATTTGGAGGCAGCTTCGCCAGCACTTCGGGTTGGGGGCAGGGTCAAGGGAAATGCCGATTCGGGGAACCATGGGCGGGATTCTCCACTCCAGTGCCGAAGTGGCCGCGCCGTCGTGAACGCCCTTGAGGTTCACGACGGCGTGTAATGGCCCCGATCCCGACCGACTCAGGCCCTGACAATGGGCTAGGATCGGGGCCGCGTCATCTACACGTGCCAGGCCTTGTCGCCCACGTAAAGGCGGCGCCGCATAGATGACGCGGCCGGCGCCGCATAACTGGCCAACCCGCGCATGCGTGGTTGCCGTCCTCTCTAAGTCCGCCCCGCAAGAAGATGGCGGACGAATCTTGCGGGGCCGCGGAAGGAAGGAGGTCCTCCTTCAGAGAGGACGGCCCGACGATCGGTGGGCACCGATCGCGGGCCACCCCACATTTGAGGTACCCCCCGGTGCAGGATCCCCCCCCCCCGCAGGCCGCCCCCCCCCCCCCCCAGCATTTGCGCGCTATTCCCGACGGCAGCGACCAGGTGTGGATGGCGCTGGGGGGAACCCGCCATTTTGGCCTGGCCGCTCGGGGCCCATCCGGGACTGAGAATAGCGGGGTTGCCGGAGAATCGCCATTTTGGGTGTCTCCGGCGATTTTCCAGCCTGCGGCTCGCGGAACTCAACCGGGCCGTTCCCGCGGCTTGGGAGAATCGCGGGAGGGCGTCGGACCAGCGTCACGGGAAATTTTGGCGGCCCAGGCGATTCTCCCAACCGGCGCGGGAGTGGAGAATCTCGCCCCATAGATTTGAGCCAGGAGGGTGGGATGGAAATTTTCGGAGATGGGAGGAGAAAGGAATTAGGACACTAAAAGATTTGTTTCTTGGGGGTCGGTTGCGGGATTGACGGAGCTGGGAGCGATGTATGGGCTGGAGCAGGGGGAAATGTTTCGATACATGCAGGTTCAAGATTTTGCCAGAAAGGAGATACAGAGCTGCCCAGTCGAGCCAGCTTCCACATTGCTGGAGGAGGTGCTGACGACAGGGGTACTGGAGAAGGGGTAGTATCGGCGGTTTACGGTGCTATTTTGGAGGAGGAGAAGGCGCCGCTGGAAGGGATCAAGGCAAAGTAGGAGGAAGAGTTGGGCGAGGGTATGGAGGAGGGGTTCTGGTGTGAGGTGCTCTGGAGGATGAATGCCTCCACCTCGTGTGCGAGGTTGGGGCTGATACCACTGAAGCTGGTGTATAGAGCACACCTTACAAGGGCGAGGAAGAGACGGCTCTTTGAGGGGGTTGAAAAAGTGTGTAACGTTGCGAGGGTGGGCCCTGCAAACCATGTTCATATGTTTTGGGCCTGTCCAAAGCTGGAGGATTACTGGAAGGAGGTGTTCAGGGTAATCTCTAAAGTGATGCATGTGAAACTGGACCCGGGCCCTCGGGAGGCCATATTCGGGGCGTCGGACCAGCCGGGGTTGGAAACAGGCGCGGAGGCAGATTTTGTACCCTTCGCCTCATTGATCGCGTGAAGGCGGATCCTGTTAGGGTGGAGATCAACCTCTCCACCCTGTGCCCAGGCTTGGCAGGGGGACCTGCTGGAATTCGTGACGCATGAAAAAGTCAAATTTGAACTGAGGGGAAGGATGGAGGGGCTCTACAATTCATGGGCGTTATTCATTATGCACTTTCGAGAATTGGATCACATCGAACATTGGCGATGGGCTGGGAGAGTTGGGGGGAGAGTATTAATGGTGACGATGGGTGATTCCTGATTCCTTTTTGTCATTTGTTTACGTTAACATGTGGGCTAATGTTTGGGGTTTGGTGGGAGGATGGGATTGTTATTGATACGGGGATTGACATTAAATTCATTACTGATTATTGTTTATTGTTGGGTGTAAATTTGGGAGAAAATGTGAAAAAGGAGAAAAATATATATTTTTTAAACTGCCCCTAAACTTATGTCCCTACATGAGGCTGCCTCCATTCTCCCCCACTACCCATTTCCTGACCATCGCTATATTTGCCACCCAGTAGTAATGTATAAAGTTCGGGAGAGCCAGCTACCCCCCCTCCGCCGAGCCCACTCCAGGAGCACCTTCTCCACCCGTGGGGTTTAACCGCCCACACAAACCCTGACGTCACTGAATTCACTTTCCTGAAAAACACCTTAGGAGACTCTGAAAAACAAACAAGAACCTCAGGAGGACTGTCACCTCTGCACCCTCCCTGTCAATGACAATGGGAGCGCATCCCACCTTCTAAAGTCCCCTCTCATCTGCTCCACCAACCAAGCCAGATTCAGCTTGTGCAGCTGCTCCCAACTCCGCGCCACCTGGATGCCCAAATATCCAAACTCCCCCCTCACCACCTTGAACGGCACCTCCCCCAATCTCTTCTCCTGCCCCCTCGCCTGGATCGGAAAGATCTCATTTTTACCCATATTCAATTTGTACGGCCAAGTTCCTGTAGGATCCCCATAATCCTTCCAATTCCCCCCCCCCAAAGGGTGCAAAATACACAGAAACAGATTGTCCGCGTAAGGCGAGACCATGTGCTCCACCCCCGCCACCCCCCCCCCCATACTATTCCCTGCCAGACCCTCAACGCTCTCAGCTCCATCGCCAATGGCTCTACAGCCAAGGCAAAAAGCAGCGGGGAGAGTGGACATCCCTGCCTTGTCCCCCGGTGCAGCGTAAAATAATCCAAGCACACCTGGTTCGTCCGCGCACTTGCCATCGGTGCCTGATACAGCAGCTAGACCCAATCCACAAAACCCTGCCCAAACCCACCCCCCCCCACAAATAGTCCCATTCCACCTGATCGAAGGCCTTCTCCATGTGCATGGCGACCACCACCTCCAGGTCTCATCTCTCGGGGGCATCATCATCACATATAGCAACCTCCTGATATGAGCCGCCAGATGCCTCCCCTTCATAACCCTTGTCTGGTCCTCCCCTATCACCCCTGGCACACAGTCCTCAATTCTCGAGGCCAAGATGTTGGCCAATAGCTTGGCATCCACATTTAACAGTGAGATGGGCCTATATTATTCAAACTGATCTGGATCCTTATCCCTCTTCAATATCAGAGAGATCGAGGCCTGCGACAGCGTCGGGTTGGAGCACCCCCAACTCTCTTGGCTCGTTAAACGCCTTCACCAACAAGGGCCCCAGTACCCCCGGGAACATTTTGTAAAACTTCACTTGGTATCCGTCCGGGCCCGGGGCCTTACCCGACTGAATCGCTTCCAGCCCCTCCACCACTTCTACCAGACCACCCAGCCCCTCCACCAGTTCCTCTTCCACGCTCGGGAACTCCAACCCCTCCAAAGGCCTCCTCATCCCCTCCACCCCGGCAGGGGGTTCCGACTCGTACAGCCTACTGTAGAAATCCCTAAACACCCCATTGACCCCCACAAGGTCCAAAGCCGCATCCCCCCACCCCTGTCCTTCACTTTCCCAATCTCTCTCGCTGCTTCCTGCTTCCTCAATTGATGTGCCAGCATCCTGCTCGCCTTCTCACCATATTCATATGCCTTTTCTCGCCCCCCTCAGCTGCCCAACCACCTTCCCCGTGGATAACAACCCAAACTCCATCTGCAGCTTCTGCCGCTCCTTCAGCAGTCCCGCTTCCAGGGCCTCCAAGTACCTCCTGTCCACCTGCAGGACCTGCTCCACTAGCCTTTCCATCTTCACCCGCTCACACCTTCTCCCTGTGTGCCTGTATCGAGATAAGCTCCCCTCTCACCACTGCCTTCAGTGCTTCTCACAGTGTGGCCGTCGAAACCTTCCCTGTGTCGTTTAGCTCCACATACCCCCGAATCTGGAGAAGGGGGTGTAGATAGCCTGGGTCACATTGTGATCCAAAAAGACGAGGTGTTGGGTGTCTTAAAAAATATTAAGGTAGATAAGTCCCCAGGGCCTGATGGGATCTACCCCAGAATACTGAAGGAGGCTGGAGAGGAAATTGCTGAGGCCTTGACAGAAATCTTTGGATCCTCGCTGTCTTCAGGGGATGTCCCGGAGGACTGGAGAATAGCCAATGTTGTTCCTCTGTTTAAGAAGGGGAGCAAGGATAATCCCGGGAACTACAGGCCGGTGAGCCTTACTTCAGTGGTAGGGAAATTACTGGAGAGAATTCTTCGAGACAGGATCTACTCCCATTTGGAAGCAAATGGACGTATTAGTGAGAGGCAGCACGGTTTTGTGAAGGGGAGGTCGTGTCTCACTAACTTGATAGAGTTTTTCGAGGAGGTCACTAAGATGATTGATGCAGGTAGGGCAGTAGATGTTGTCTATATGGACTTCAGTAAGGCCTTTGACAAGGTCCCTCATGGTAGACTAGTACAAAAGGTGAAGTCACACGGGATCAGGGGTGAACTGGCAAGGTGGATACAGAACTGGCTAGGCCATAGAAGGCAGAGGGTAGCAATGGAGGGATGCTTTTCTAATTGGAGGGCTGTGACCAGTGGTGTTCCACAGGGATCAGTGCTGGGACCTTTGCTCTTTGTAGTATATATAAATGATTTGGAGGAAAATGTAACTGGTCTGATTAGTAAGTTTGCAGACGACACAAAGGTTGGTGGAATTGCGGATAGCGATGAGGACTGTCGGAGGATACAGCAGGATTTAGATTGTCTGGAGACTTGGGCGGAGAGATGGCAGATGGAGTTTAATCCGGACAAATGTGAGGTAATGCATTTTGGAAGGGCTAATGCAGGTAGGGAATATACAGTGAATGGTAGAACCCTCAAGAGTATTGAAAGTCAAAGAGATCGAGGAGTACAGGTCCACAGGTCATTGAAAGGGGCAACACAGGTGGAGAAGGTAGTCAAGAAGGCACACGGCATGCTTGCCTTCATTGGCCTGGGCATTGAGTATAAGAATTGGCAAGTCATGTTGCAGCTGTATAGAACCTTAGTTAGGCCACACTTGGAGTATAGTGTTCAATTCTGGTCGCCACACTACCAGAAGGATGTGGAGGCTTTAGAGAGGGTGCAGAAGAGATTTACCAGAATGTTGCCTGGTATGGAGGGCATAAGCTATGAGGAGCGATTGAATAAACTCGGTTTGTTCTCACTGGAACGAAGGAGGTTGAGGGGCGACCTGATAGAGGTATACAAAATTATGAGGGGCATAGACAGAGTGGATAGTCAGAGGCTTTTCCCCAGGGTAGAGGGGTCAATTACTAGGGGGCATAGGTTTAAGGTGAGAGGGGCAAGGTTTAGAGTAGATGTACGAGGCAAGTTTTTTACGCAGAGGGTAGTGGGTGCCTGGAACTCACTACCGGAGGAGGTAGTGGAAGCAGGGACGATAGGGACATTTAAGGGGCATCTTGACAAATATATGAATAGGATGGGAATAGAAGGATACGGACCCAGGAAGTGTAGAAGATTGTAGTTTAGTCGGGCAGTATGGTCGGCACGGGCTTGGAGGGGCGAAGGGCCTGTTCCTGTGCTGTACATTTCTTTGTTCTTTGTTCTTTGTTAATGGCCTCTCTCACCCGTTCACACACCTCCTCATCTGACAAAAGTCCCACATCTAGCCTCCAGCGGGCGCTGGCTCCCTCCCTTATTCACCCACAAGTCCACCCAATGCGGAGCATGATCTGACACCACTATCGCCGAGTACTTCCCATCGACCACCCCCGCCAACAGCATCCTATCTAGAACAAAAAACTCAATTTGGGAGTGCACCCTGTGCACATGCGAGAAAAACGAAAATTCCTTCGCCCTCGGCCTCCCAAATCTCCACGGATCCACCCACCATGTGCTCCATAAACCCCCTCAGCTCCTTCGTTACCGCCGACACTCCCCCCGACCTCGAACTCGACCGGCCCAACCTTGGGTCTAAAACCGTATTAAAATCCCCCCCCATTACCAGCCTCTAGAGTCTAGATCGGGGATCTTCCTCAAAACCAGCCTCAAAAACTCCACATCACCCCAATTCGGAGCATAAATATTCACCAACACCACCGGCATCCCCTCTAATTTCCCACTCACCATCACATATCTCCCCCCAGAGTCAGTCACTGTACTCCACACATCGAACGCCATCCGTTTATTAATCAAAATCACCACCTTCTTCGTTTTAGAATCTAATCCCGAATGAAATACCTGCCCTACCCCCCCTTTCAAAACCTAGTCTGATCCATCACCTTCACATGTATGTCCTGTAACAGAGCTACATCTGCCTTTAGACTTTTTAAATGTGCGAAGACACGGGCCCTCTTGACCGGCCCATTCAACCCTGGCACCATGTGATCAGCCTGGTCGGGGAGCACCTCCCCCAACCCCCCAACCCACCTCCACCCCCTCCCCTGCTGATCAACCAAATTCCCTCCTGGGCCAGCCTCTAGCCTGCATCCCACACCTCCTCAGGCCCGCCCCGGGCACCTACCGTCATCGACCCCCCCATACCATATTTTAGAAACCCCACCCCTCTCAGCAGTTTCCCCCTCTCCCCCCATCACAAAATAACAACCCCAACCCCCATCAATACACCAATCACTTGCTCACCCCCCACTGTGCTTCCGTGAACTAGCCCGCCCAGCTAGCCTGGCAGTCTATGCCCATGGCGCCTAGCATCCTACCCCTCAGTGATTCCACCCCCCCCCCCCTCCGCCCCCCGCTCAACCATTCTCCCAGTTCAAACTTCACAACACCCACCAAACACAAAGAAAAGAATAACCCACCATCCCCCACCAAGAACAAACCCAGAGCAATGGCCCCAACACAGTACAAAAATAACTCAAACAAACCCCAAAGGGACAGAAAGGGAACATCTCCTCCAAGGTTCAGTATCCTCCTTCTCCAACCCGTTCACTGTCCCTGACAAAATCCATCGACTCCTGAGGCGTCCCGAAATACAGCACCCAACATTTATCGGTCACCCACAGGCGCGTCGGGTACAACATGCCAAACTTCACCCCTTTCTTAAAGAGGGCCGCTTTCACTTTATTCAAGCCCGCTTTTCACTTAGCCAATTCCACACCCAGGTATACACACAGCTCGCTGCTCTCCCAGCTACAGCGCCTCGTCTGCCTGGTCCATCTCAGGATCCGTTCCTTATCCAAGAACCGGTGCAGGCGCACCACCATCGCCCTCGGCGGCTCGTTGCCCTGCGGCTTCCTCATTGGCAAGGGCCGTATGAATGCCCCCCCCTCCCAGCAGCTTCTTGAACATTCGAGCTAAATACACGCCGGCACTCCACTCCCTCGCTGCCCTCCAGCAGTCCCACGATCGTCAAATTGTACCTGCGAGACCGATTCTCCAGGTCCTCCACTTTCTCCTGCAGCCGCCTCTGTTGATCCCGCATAAACCCCATCTCCGCCGCCATCGAGGCAAGCTGCTCCTCGTGCTCCCCCACCGTCTCCTCCACCTTCTGGATCGCCTGGCCCTGGACCTCCAGCCTCATCTCCATGCGGTCGATCCCCGTCTTTATCGGGTCCACCACCATAGCCAGGTCCTCCAAATTCTCCTTCCTCTGCTGGGTGAACTTCTCATTCAAGAAGCCCACCAGCTGCTTCATCGACCACTGGGAGGGTAGGATCAGTCCCTGACCCTCCGCCATCTTCTCCTGTGTTGCAGGCACCACCCTGGCTATCACCAACTGGTCCCTTCTTTTTCGGCCACTTCTGGTCCACAAATCCATCCACTGGTGGGACACTCTCTACTACCACCCATCCTGCACCTTTTTAAATCCAAAGATCCATTCGTTAGCCGGGGAAAAGGTCTGGAAATTCCACCACGAGCGAGAGCCACCAAAGTGCAACCACTCACATCATGGCCGCCGCCAGAAGTCCCTGAATGTGGATTTTTAAAATTGTAAACCAATGCTCATGGATTGAAGCAATATTATTTTTATAACAATTTATTTCATACAGCCTGAGGATAGCAGACTTCCATCTTCTCAGACTGGACTGGATTTGAACTCAGGCCATGGCGGCTGACTCAGCCATATTTATGATGGCACACAGGCGGTTGTACATGCAGGCAGTGTTTTCGCAAAAGCCAACACATTTCTTCATGAAGAGAATGAGGTGCGCAGTCAGGTGGATGGATTTCAAAAGGGAGCAATCTTGTTTAATCAACCTTATTGAATGTTTTAAGGAGGTACCAGAGTGAGTAGGCAATGGTAACGCAATAAAAAATAATTTATCTGGACTTCCAAAAGGCCTTTGATAAAGTGCCCCACAATAAATTAATGAATAGATCAGAGAATGTGAAGTTAGGGAACAAGTGCCAGAATAGATCGCTAGCTGGCTCCAAGCCACAAAGCAGAGAGTGAGAAAATAAAAGTCATTAAACAGAGTGACGGAAGATGGGAAGTGGTATTCCACAAGGACCAGTGCTGGGGCCGCTTCACAATTTACATGAATGATTTGGACTTTGGAATCAAAAACATGGAGCTGGATTTAAGACGATGGTGTACCGTCCGTCAGCTATGCAGCTGGTGGAAGCCCCGAGCCACCTACTTTGATGAAGGCCCGCTGAATTAAGTGCCACTCAGGCATTTAAGTGGACAGCAGTGAGCTAACCCAAGATCAAGGACTCTGGGGGTGGGTGTCCCACCTGCCCAGAGCTGCCAGTCTATCAGAGTGGGGCAGCTTTATTGAAAGGCAGTGCCTGCGAGGAAGCAGTGACTGCTGTCAGTAGGACGCCCACTCCTAGGCCGAGGATTGTCGCTGGATCCTAGGCCACAGGTGGGTGGTGATGGGAGGGTGGTCGTGGAATGGGGGTAATGTTTGGGGGGGGGGGGGGGTAGGGGCCCACAGCAAGGATTGGCGGGTGACTCTCGGTGGGGCCCCCCCATTCCTGATGTTGGATCCTTTGATCAGGCACTCTATGCATTTGAACAAGTGACTCCCCTGGGATTCCACACACAATGCTGCATGGATTTGCTTGTTGTGCTCCCCACATGATGAGTCCCCCACCCATCGCTGGGTTAGTACCGGCAACACTGGGATGACGCCCTTAAGTGGATATTGATTGCCGTCTGTTATGGCCCAGGGTTCAGAAAACTCTAAAGTATATCATGGAGATCACTTGACTTTTAATAGAATTACATAGAATTACATAGAACATACAGTGCAGAAGGAGGCCATTCGGCCCATCGAGTCTGCACCGACCCACATTAATCCCTCACTTTCACCTTATCCCCGCAACCCAATAACCCCTCCCAACCCTTATGGACACTACGGGTAATTTATCATGGCCAATCCACCTAACCTGCACGTCTTTGGACTGTGGGAGGAAACCGGAGCACCCAGAGGAAACCCACGCAGACACGGGGAGAACGTGCAAACTCCGCACAGACAGTGACCCAGCGGGGAATCGAACCTGGGACCCTGGCGCTGTGAAGCCACAGTGCTAATCACTTGTGCTACCGTGCTGCCCAAAGTTGAGGTAAGTTAACTGTGCTTCCATTCATCTGAAATGAAATGAAATGAAAATCGCTTATTGTCACGAGTAGGCTTCAATGAAGTTACTGTGAAAAGCCCCTAATCGCCACATTCCGGCGCCTGTTCGGGGAGGGTGGTACGGGAATTGAACCGTGCTGCTGGCCTGCCTTGGTCTGCTTTAAAAGCCAGCGATTTAGCCCAGAGAGCTAAACCAGCCCCTTTAGATTGTGGTTATTGGGGGCACAAGGGCCTACTTTGTAGGTGTGATGCAACAGAGATCTAAAGTACTTTTAAAACAGAACCATGTTTATTTATGAATCCAGTTAACACTTTATAAACCCACAGTAAACATCTTAACAACTATCAACACCAATAATCCCCACAGATACAATATTCTATAAGTAACCCTTCATAACTTTCCTAACAACATCCATAAGTCCAAAAGACCCTTTTTACAGAAATACAGCAGGTTTAAATTCTCTACAGAAACAGGTATTACGTTGAAATCCTCAAATGATCTGGAGACAGTCTTTAGATTGCAGAGAGAGATCACTGCTCCTTCTTGCAGTGACTGCAGCTTCTTCAACTGTGAAAACAAAACTAAAACACACAGACACACACCAGCTTTTTTGCTCAAAGCGAAAGTAAAAGCAGAGTCACAGCTCAGCTCCACCCACACACTGACATCACTGCAGCTATTTGATAAACACCCATTACTTAAAGGTACATCCACTACAACTATTTGATAAACATCCATTTCTTAAAGGTACTCTCACATGACACATGGATGTGACAGGCCTTCCCCACATAGAATAAACCGGGGTGGAGGCGGGGGGGGCAGTGAGGCCTCCACCCTCCCAACTGTCTAATTCCCCCCCCCCCCCCCGCCCTGCCTGCCCACCAAAATCACCATGGCGGGACGGCGTTAGATTCTGTTGACAATTTCTAAATTTATAGATGAAACCAAATTGTTGAGGTAGTCAATACTGAGGAGGACTGCACCAAATTACAGATGGACAGAATAGGCCAATAACTGACAAATAACATTCAACACAGATAAATGAGAGGTAGTACATTTTGGTAGGGCATTTATTACTTGGAAGATACATATCTAGGTGGTTAGAGAAACATGGGAATTTCGGAGTACAAATACATCAAGCACTAAAGGTGGCACCACAAATTAGCAAACCATAAAAAAGGTAAACCAAACACTAGGCTTTATTTCTTGACGGCTAGAATTCAGGATGTTATGTCAAGCTTGTTTACCTTGGGTAGACCACATTTGAGCGCAGTTCTGGTCTCTCCATGTTCTATGTTCTACAGAGGCCGTGGAGAGATGCAGAAAAGATTTATTAGGAGGAAAGGATTGACAAGCTCGGTCTCTTTTTTCTTAAAAAAGAATGGAAGGACAATCTTTCTTCTTATGACGATGAGCATAATTAGAGATCATCAGTACAAGTTAATCACAAAGGAATTCAGTAGGGAATACAGAGTGTTGAGAATGTGGAACCCACTACCATAGAAGACGGTTGAAGCAAATGGTATGGATGCATTTAAGGGGAAGCTCGACAAACATTTGAGGGAGAAGGGAATAAAGCATTATGATGGTAGATTTAGAATTATAGAATTCCTACATTGAAGAAGGAGGCCATTCGGCCCATCGAGTCAGCACTAACCCTCTGAAAGAGACCCCACTTAGGCTCACTCTCCCGCTCTATCCCCACAACCCCACCTAGCCTGCACATCTTTGTACACTAAGGGTTAATTTTTTAGAATGTCCATTGCACCTAACCTGCACATCTTCGGACTGCGGGAGGAAACCAGAACACCCAAAGGAAACTCACACAGATGCGGAGAGAAAGTGTCATAGCTTGGCATGGGGGCATGAGGGACCAGAGGGGTGGGTGGGGCATACATTGACATCATAGTATCATAGAATTTACAGTGCAGAAGGAGGCCATTCGGCCCATCGAGTCTGCACCAACTCTTGGAAAGAGCACCCTACCGAAGCCCACACCTCCACCCTATCCCCATAACCCCTTAACCCAGTAACCACACCCAACACTAAGGGCAATTTTGGACACCAAGGACAATTTAACATGGCCAATCCACCTAACCTGCACATCTTTGGACTGTGGGAGGAAACCGGAGCACCCGGAGGAAACCCACGCACACACGGAGAGGACGTGCAGACTCCGCACAGACAGTGACCCAAGCCAGGAATCGAACCTGGGACCCTGGAGCTGTGAAGCAATTGTGCTATCCACTATGCTACCGTGCTGCCCCAACATGGGGGCATGAGGGGCCAAAGGGATGGGTGGGGCATACATTGGCATGGGGGTGTGTGGCACGAGGAGCCACAGGAGGTAGGTGGGGGTGAATACCTTGGCATCAGGACATGAGGTGTCATACAGGTTCTTTGGATGCCATACCTTGGTATTAGGGCCCTGTGGGGCAATCACAGCTATTTGCGGTCATGGCCAGATGGGTACCTTGGCATGAGGCACGTGTGGATGATCTTTTGCACTTAGATTTCTAATGTTTCCACATGCAGGCTATAGTCTGTGACTCCTCTGAGAAGCCGTAAACTGTAACTCTGTGAAAATCTGACCCAACCCCATGACAATTGTAGAGGTCGAGGACATACCTATTTTTGCAATGGAGCCAGCTAGGTTGGGAGTGCAAGATGTGGGTTTATGGCCCAAACTGGCCAGTACTCTTTAAAGTTACTCCTGAAAATTGGAAACCTTGGGAATGGGGTCAGGGATTCCAGAATTGGGCCACCTCCACCATTTTTAACGGACTGCCAAGTGATCCTAACTCAGTGAAAATCCAGTCCTGAATGTGAAAAGATGGGATGAGGATCAAGGGGACAATAAACACCAGCATAGACTGGGAGAAGTGAATGACCTGTATCCATGCTGGATATTCAGGAATCCTGAGAGAATAGAACTTCTGTTTCTGATTGTTTGACTTACTGCATAATGAAGAATGCCTGAGAGAAGAATATACCCGTTCTAGTGCCCGCATCAAACACTGTCAGGGTCAACGTCAAGTTCTCAACTCATTATAGAGATTGCTAGATTTCTGATTAACGTTGTAAATGTTGTCACAGTCCCAGAGGACCATAGGCTGCTCTCCTGTTTGAGAGCTGACTGGTGGTGATTTAACCTGAGGGTCACCACACCTCGGGCAAGGTGCAAGGTTGAGAAGGTGGGGCCTTCGTGAATAACCTCAGCTGGTACTGGAATTGGACCCATGCTATTAGTGCCGCTCCACATCACCAACCAGCCATCCAGCCAACTGAGCTAACTGACCCCCAGTCTGATTAACAATAATGTAAAGGGTTATGGGGATAGTATGTGTAAAAGGCATTGAAGTGTCCGATCATCCATGATCGCATTGAATGGTGGAGCAGGTTTGAGGGGCTGAATGGCCTGCTCCTGTTCCTATGTTCCCAATACGGCAATGATGTTCCATTCAACTTCGGTAAATTACCAATGGCTGCACAATATCATTGAAAAATATTTTTTTATTTTCTTCTCCTCATGGCCCCAGTTGATGAGACTGGTAATTTGGTGCCAGTTAGTGGCGAGTTTTGTGCCGTACAGGTTGAGATTGTCATCAGCTCCCTTCACTTAGGGCAGCTGACAGAGCGAAAAGACCTTTATGCCACCAGCCCAGACTAGGTCGAATTGAGGTTTAAGAAGTGAACGTACACAGTTTTAACTTATGGCACTGCCTGGCCCCCTCCTACATTGACTAATTCTTATTTTAGTGTAAATGGTGTAATCAGATGTGGAATCATAGAATATCTACAGTGCTGAAGGAGGCCATTCGGCCCATCGAATCTGCACCAGCCCTCTGAAAGAGCACCCCACTCAGGCCCGCTCCCCTGTCCCATCCCCGTAACCCCACCTAGCCTTTGGATACTGTGGGGCAATTTATCATGGCCAATACACCTACCCTGCACATCTTTGGACTGTGGGAGGAAACCGGAGCACCCGGAGGAAACCCACGCAGACATGGAGAGAAAGTGCAAACTCCACACAGACAGTCACCCGAGACCGGAATTGAACCCGGGTCCCTGGGACTGTGAGGCAGCAGCGCTAACACTGTGCCATCGTACCACCTGTCAGTGGGTTTGAATCAAAGGTGGGATTGTCCAACTGAGTTCAGCTGAGAGTCACATTATAGTTAAAAATATTAAAAATGGATGAACCCCATCAATAAAGGACCAGTTTTTAGAACTTGTGTTCCAGTTCTCAAAGAGGTCAGACACTTCTGTCATTGAGCTTTAATGTAAAGGATTGTCTATGTGGAATAATAGAGGAAAACATGGGTAGGGTGCAACGCACACACATTACAGACACCAATCGGATTTTCCATCCATTATTTCAAATGGACGGAAAGTCAGTAGCCTCTGCCATGGGCAATCCTCCTTGGCTGATTTTATTACAAAGAACAAAGAACAAAGAAATGTACAGCACAGGAACAGGCCCTTCGCCCCTCCAAGCCCATGCCGACCATGCTGCCCGACTAAACTACAATCTTCTACACTTCCTGGGTCCGTATCCTTCTATTCCCATCCTATCCATATATTTGTCAAGATGCCCCTTAAATGTCCCTATCGTCCCTGCTTCCACTACCTCCTCCGGTAGCGAGTTCCAGGCACCCACTACCCTCTGCGTAAAAAACTTGCCTCGTACATCTACTCTAAACCTTGCCCCTCTCAACTTAAACCTATGCCCCCTAGTAATTGACCCCTCTACCCTGGGGAAAAGCCTCTGACTATCCACTCTGTCTATGCCCCTCATAATTTTATATACCTCTATCAGGTCTCCCCTCAACCTCCTTCGTTCCAGTGAGAACAAACCAAGTTTATTCAATCGTTCCTCATAGCTAATGCCCTCCATACCAGGCAACATTCTGGTAAATCTCTTCTGCACCCTCTCTAAAGCCTCCACATCCTTCTGGTAGTGTGGCGACCAGAATTGAACACTATACTCCAAGTGTGGCCTAACTAAGGTTCTATACAGCTGCAACATGACTTGCCAATTCTTATACTCAATGCCCCGGCCAATGAAGGCAAGCATGCCGTATGCCTTCTTGACTACCTTCTCCACCTGTGTTGCCCCTTTCAATGACCTGTGGACCTGTACTCCTAGATCTCTTTGACTTTCAATACTCTTGAGGGTTCTACCATTCACTGTATATTCCCTACCTGCATTAGACCTTCCAAAATGCATTACCTCACATTTGTCCGGATTAAACTCCATCTGCCATCTCTCCGCCCAAGTCTCCAGACAATCTAAATCCTGCTGTATCCTCCGACAGTCCTCATCGCTATCCGCAATTCCACCAACCTTTGTGTCGTCTGCAAACTTACTAATCAGACCAGTTACATTTTCCTCCAAATCATTTATATATACTACAAAGAGCAAAGGTCCCAGCACTGATCCCTGTGGAACACCACTGGTCACAGCCCTCCAATTAGAAAAGCATCCCTCCATTGCTACTCTCTGCCTTCTATGGCCTAGCCAGTTCTGTATCCACCTTGCCAGCTCACCCCTGATCCCGTGTGACTTCACCTTTTGTACTAGTCTACCATGAGGGACCTTGTCAAAGGCCTTACTGAAGTCCATATAGACAACATCTACTGCCCTACCTGCATCAATCATCTTAGTGACCTCCTCGAAAAACTCTATCAAGTTAGTGAGACACGACCGCCCCTTCACAAAACCGTGCTGCCTCTCACTAATACGTCCATTTGCTTCCAAATGGGAGTAGATCCTGTCTCGAAGAATTCTCTCCAGTAATTTCCCTACCACTGAAGTAAGGCTCACCGGCCTGTAGTTCCCGGGATTATCCTTGCTACCCTTCTTAAACAGAGGAACAACATTGGCTATTCTCCAGTCCTCTGGGACATCCCCTGAAGACAGCGAGGATCCAAAGATTTCTGTCAAGGCCTCAGCAATTTCCTCTCCAGCCTCCTTCAGTATTCTGGGGTAGATCCCATCAGGCCCTGGGGACTTATCTACCTTAATATTTTTTAAGACACCCAACACCTCGTCTTTTTGGATCACAATGTAACCCAGGCTATCTACACACCCTTCTCCAGACTCAACAACTACCAATTCCTTCTCTTTGGTGAATACTGATGCAAAGTATTCATTTAGTACCTCGCCCATTTCCTCTGACTCCACACATAGATTCCCTTGCCTATCCTTCAGTGGGCCAACCCTTTCCCTGGCTACCCTCTTGCTTTTTATGTACGTGTAAAAAGCCTTGGGATTTTCCTTAACCCTATTTGCCAATGACTTTTCGTGACCCCTTCTGGCCCTCCTGACTCCTTGCTTAAGTTCCTTCCTACTTTCCTTATATTCCACGCAGGCTTCGTCTGTTCCCAGCCTTTTAGCCCTGACAAATGCCTCCTTTTTCTTTTTGACGAGGCCTACAATATCACTCGTCATCCAAGGTTCCCGAAAATTGCTGTATTTATCTTTCTTCCTCACAGGAACATGCCGGTCCTGTATTCCTTTCAACTGCCACTTGAAAGCCTCCCACATGTCAGATGTTGATTTGCCCTCGTTAGTCGTATGTCGTTAGTACCAATATTCTGTGCACTATAGGTGACCAATAACACCAAGTGGAAAAACAGGAAAATCTACCCTCTTATATCCTCAATGCCAATGCGATCCAAAGATAATTCCACCCGTGGCACCTTTACTGTATAGCCATCAGAAATAGGGGAGGTGGGCAGCACGATGGCACAGTGGGTTAGCACTGCGACCTCACGGCGCCGAGGTCCCAGGTACGATCCTGGCTCTGGGTCACTGTCCGTGTGGAGTTTGCTCATTCTCCCAGTGTTTACGTGGGTTTCACCCCCACAACCCAAAGATGTGCAGGTTAGGTGGATTGGCCACGCTAAATTGCCCCTTAATGGAAAGAAAATTAATTGGGTACTCGAAATTTATTTTTTTAAATTAAATCGGGGAAGCAGTGGTGTAGTGGTATTGTCACTGGACTAGTAATCCAGAGGCCCAGCGTAATGCTCTTGGGACGTGGGTTCGAATCCCCCCACGGCAGATGGTAAAATTTGAACTCAATAAAAATCTGGAATTAAAAGTCTGAAGGTGACCATGAAACCATTGCCGATTGTCGTGAAAACACATCTGGTCACAAATGTCTATTAGGAAAGAAAATTGACCTTACCTGGTCTGGGCTACATGTGACTCCAGACCCACAGCAATGTGGTTGACTCTTAAAAATGTTTTTAGGGATGGGCAATAAATGCTGGCCCAGCCGGCGATGCCCACATCCCATGAACGAATAAAAAATGCTACATTCAAGCTATGCCGGGTCCAACACAAATTCACCCTTGGCGAGCAAGCCTGGAGCGCTGCTGCTGGCATTTGTGCAGTTTCTAGTTGGCTACCTTGACAGTTAATCCCCTGGAGGCCAGCCACATCTCTGGGAGCTTGCAGAAGTTCGGCACTCAGTGCAGATAAGCACATACGCAAACAAAACTCAAGTGCGGTACACTGAGCAGCAGTGAAGATTGCTGTCATGCGATTAACATCTTTATATGTCTTCGCTCTGATGATCTTGTTTCCTTTTGGTCCAACAAAAACAGGCTCAAGTATTTACATGTTAACTCACACAAAGGAACATTTTCTTCACTGGCTGCTGCAAGTGTCTTGGAAAATCTGCTGCTGCTTACCACGCCAAGCAAGTCGCTGAACAAGCGAGGATGAAATGGTGCCCTTACAGACCATGAGCGAGCCATCGATAAGCTCAATGGGAAGATTCTGAAAATCGGCACTGATATGGATCACATTTTAAAGCAAAACGTTCCTGTGGCAGAATCAAAGAAATCTAAATTTTTGTCCTTCTGCTGTACAAAACTGGTGACAACAGCCATCAGAATGAAGTTTGCGGCACGGTGGCAGAGTGGTTAGCATTGCTGCCTCCCAGTGCCAGGGACTCGAGTTCGATTTCTGCGAGAGGTGTGGAGTTTGCACTTCCTCCCTGTGCCTGCGTGGGTTTCCTCCGGGTGCTCCGGTTTCCTCACACAGTCCAAAGATGTGCAGGTTAGGTGGTCAGGCCATGATCAATGCATAGGGACTACGGCGGTAGGTCAGGGGATTGGGCCTAGATAGAGTGCTCTTTCAGAGGGTCGGTGCAGACCTGATGGGCCAAATGGCCTCCTTCCGTGCTGCAGGGATTCTATGGAATATTAAAAATTTAGTTAAATGTATGGGTCACAGAAGTCCACAAATCCTGCCCCGGCGTCAGCACTTAGTCTCAGGAACGGAGAATCCCGCCCATGTTCTTTGATAGCTGAATACGTTGTTAGGATAGGATCGAGATCTACGGCTGGATATAATGCTCCCCTGCCAGCAGGTTTGAATTCAGGGAGGGCATGTTAAACCCAGCATGCGGATTGCCGACACCTACCTGCCTCCATCACCTCCGGAATTATACCATCGGGCAGCCCCCCCACCAGTGGGCCAATTGAGGCCCTTATGTGGGCAATTAATGGGCCTCATCCCTCATCACTGGCATTTAACTGGGAGAAGCATCACCAAGCATGCCAGGGTTCCCTTCGTGGGTTGGTGGTAGGCGGGCATTCTAGCCTTAACTGATCCCTGGGCTTGTTGAAGGGTCCTAAAAAGGTGAAATTTCCCCCCCCCCCCCCCGCAATGATCTCTCAAACCCTGGCCCACACCCACCCACTCTCATTCATCCCAAAACACTTACAAACCAAGACATACCATTCCCCAGATCGTTGGAGACGGGACTGTCATAATATACACTAGAATATCATGGTGCAGACACACACACTGATGGACACACAGCAAGACCAATCAACACACACAACATCGCAGTCAATCACCATTTAGAGCACACTCACTATAAAGACAGAGGGCATCAAAGTTCCCACTCATTCGGGATGCAGCCTCCTAGAAGGACAGAGCTTACAGCTTACAGCACAGATCTTCACCATGTGCTGAGTGCATAGACTGGTTAGGACAGGCATAGGTCTTTAGTTTAATCTAACATCGTGCTAACCCACAGTGAAAGTATGCTCAACAGTTTCTAACTTAATAAAATAGTGTTGCACTATTTTAAGTGTTGGTGGCCTGTATGTGTTCTGCAGATCCAGAGCACCCAACACATCAGGGACAAACCCCAAGATGCACTCCGGGACCCCTTCGATGTCCAGATGCTATGCCTCCGTGTGAATTGCCTGGGAAATTTGAACTTCTGATGGGCAATTCCTCTGTTCCCCCAGACCCTCTGAAAAAGGTCTGCGACTCTGAGTTAGTGTTGGAGGATTTTGAACAATTTTGGCTTACTTACCTGGATAGTTACCCAGGAAATCAGAGACAGAAAAATTCTAACCTAACACCTGGGTAACTACAAAACTGACCCCCCCCCCCGACTCCCACTCAATCCCTTCACTACCCCTCAAGATCCCCTAACCCGGCCTCACCAGTCCACACCACTCAATGCCCGGCTAACAAATCCCTGACTCCCTCTGACCTAACCTGACTAGCTCCCACCGCCTGACTGACCCCCCCAACACCCCTTGCGCCCTCCTGACCACCTGACTCCACTGACACCCCCCCCCCCATGCCCCCCCCAAACTCCCCTCCCCTGAGCCGACCTGACTAGCCCCAACTCCCAGACTGCCCAACCTGACCTGACCCCACTTCGTCCACCCTACTCATTTACCTTACTCACTCTATCCCCTTACCCACTTACTTTACTCAATGCAGGCCCTTACCTTGCCTACTCTACCTCCTCACCCACCCTATCTCCTCACTTACCTCCTTTCTATACCTATTCAAAAGACACTTTGGGACATTTAAACTCGATTGACCAGAATATGGCAACTAGTGCTGTAAAAGGGGATGCAATTTCAGTGTAAATTCTCTCTGCTGCTCCCCCTGAGGTTTTTTAACGCCGTTTTGTCCTGAAAAATCAGAGGAAGTAAGTGTGTATTTTTCTTTAACTTGTTCAGGGTCAGAAACAAGCATTCGGATCCTGAATGGAAGATTTGGGCCAAAATGGCAGCCAAGTTTCATAATGCAAAGTCTCAAGAGGAATGTGATAATGGGCAATCAATTTGTTTTCTTGATGTTGTTTTAAGGATAAGTATCAATTGGCATAGCAGGGAACTCCCTCTTGGAATAGTGCTGTGACATCCACCTCAGAAGGTAGTCTGGTTCTTGGTTTAATATCCTATTTGAAAGACAGTGTTGGCTGGGACTCGCTGCTGCCTTTCGTGGAGTTCCTGATGTGGCGGAGAATCTCGTGTTGGGCAAAACAAACGGGCAAATACAAATTCATGCATGGCAAGGAAGAAGTAATCCCTTCTGGGCGCCTCGCCAGCGCGAACCAGACGCTCCAGGGGTGATAAGTCTCTCAAATGGAGAATCCTGCTCAGCATCTCTGATAATACAGCATTCCCTCAGTATTCCACAGTGGTGTCAGTCCGGATATTGTGCCTTTGGACCTACAGCCTCCTGGTTCACAGGCACGATTGCTACCATTGAGCCACTGTTGATAGTTAGACTCAGGACCTATGGATCATGAAGGTGAAAGTCACCCACTGCTAGCCATGATCTAGTAGCTCTTACTGGGAAATACATATGTGTCTATGGGAGGTGCAAATAGGACTTTGCTGTGACAACCCCCTGCAATAAAGTAACTGACCACAGGGATACAGCCACTCCAGTCCTCATCCAAGGAACACTCTTGCATTGTTTATGTTCACAGAGAAACTGAAGGATGATCAAGATCAGGAACCGTGACTACTTTTTCCACTTCTAACCAGCAGTGGACGGGGAGGAGGGAGGTAGTTTAATATAGATAACGTATTTGAGTGTTTAGGAGCAACCTCTTTGTGGTTTGAAAACCCAAAATCATTTGACCTTCAGTTTCCCAATCTGATACATATTTGCAAAAGGAAGACTTAAAATGGTATGCGGGAAAGGGCAGAGAATGAGATTAAACAGATAGCTCTTCCAGAGCCCTAGCACAGGAACAATGGATCAATTGATATCTATAATAGTCTGCTTCTAATTCATTTGTCATTCTTGGTTTCGTTTCATTCTTATGCTTAAGTTATTGGTTTAATTTAGGGGTGGCGTGTGGCGCAGTGGTTAGCACTGGGACTGCAGCGCTGAGGACCCAGATTCGAACCCCGGCCCGAGATCACTGTCCGTGTGGAGTTTGCACATTCTCCCCGTGTCTACATGGGTTTCACCCCCACAACCCAAAGATGTGCAGGTTATGTGGATTGGCCACTCTAAATTGCCCCTTAATTGGAAAAAAATAAAATAATTGGATACTTTAAATTTATTTTTAAAAAGTTATTGGCTTAATTTACTGAAAATTCATAAAATCACTCATTTTCAACTGTTACAATTGTGTTTGCAAAATTAAACTTATTTATCTGATAACATGATCGGGCAGAATCTTACAGAGGTGAAGGGGATCTCGGCCATTGGCTAGATAGCCGGTGAGACCCCTGCTTTTCGTGAAGACCCGCCACATCTTTGTGCCACTCAGGACCTTGACAGGCAAGTGTTCAACCATTCCTCCTGGATCAAGGACCACTTGGACGGAAGTCCCACCTGCAGTGGCTTCTGCTAGTATGGCACCCACCTGAGGCCTCAGATTGAACAGGGACCCAGGCAGAGATGAATGATGGTGGGCAGGGAGTTGCAGGAAAGGAGTTGTGGGAGAGGGGGTCGGCTGCAAGGCCAGGGGGGTGGCTTTCAGCCAGCCAACCATCCTCCCTGATGCTGGGTTCCTCAATCAGGCACTGACTGCCTTTCAATGGCCCCTCCCCCCACCCCAACTCTAAGTGACTACAAGCAAACATGCCAAGGTTTGCTTGTTGTATTCCACACATGGCAAGCCCTCTGCCTGCAGGAGGGCTAATACCAGTGAAATGAGGATGAGGCACTTAAGCGAGTAAGTGGGCCTCAATTGGTGACTAGGCGGGTATTTGATTTGATTTGATTTATTGTCACATGTACCGAAGTACAGTGAAAAGTATTTTTCTGCGACTAAGGGAATGTACACAGTACGTACATAGTAGACAAAAAGAATAATCAACAGAGTACATTGACAAATGGTACATCGACAAACAGTGATTGGTTACAGTGCGGAACAAGGGGCCAAACAAGCAATACATGAGCAAGAGCAGCATAGGGCATCGTGAATAGTGTTCCTACAGGGAACAGATCAGTTCGAGGGGGTGTCGTTGAGGGGGTCTGGTAGCTGTGGGTATGTTGTCCATGAGTCTTCGCGCCCCAGATTTAAGTGGAATGGCAGAGGGAAGGTGGCAGGTGGGGACCTTATACCTTACGAAATGCGAACCACCCCCCCACCCCCCCACTCCAAACCTGCCAGGGTATAGGGCATAACATTCTTTCCTAGATATGCTTAAATATCATTTAATTTAATACTTTCTGGAAAAGTCCATCCAAACAACAGAGCAGCAGGGCTCGATTCAACTAAATTGGAATAAAGTCCCACAGCGAGCGCATTGAGCTGCCTGTTTCCCGGCACAATGCGACTCACGTTACATAAGGGGCCTCAGTGGGGAACGCAGCTGAGACTGCACATAGCCCCTTGTTGTACACTGAAGGGCTCCCCAATGCGATATCCCCCCCCCCCCCCCCCCAGCCCGGACAATCAGTGCCAGGGCACCACCCTACCCAAAGGGCATACAGCTGGGAGGCCCCCACAAGTGCCGTTCCGTCAGGTCCCGCCTGTGGGGACCAGTGATGAATGGTGCCCACCCGAGGTCTACGAGGCGAAGGGGATGAATCCCAAAGTCTCAGGTACCTCGGGAATCAGCACATTAAAGTGAGACTAGCTAACCCATTCTTAACATGCAGGTTTGCCAAAAGGTGATCCAGCATACAATGGGCAGGATTTACATCGCAACGTCTTGTAAGATCGTGTTGGATCTCGCGAGGCGTTGCGAGTCAGATAGAGCCCAGGAGCGCGGTTTCCCAGGCTTTAATCGCCACGGTGAGCTGCTTTTCGGGTGCAATATGGCCATTGGATCGCGCCCACAGTCGAGAATACAGGGTGCGATTCAACAGAAACATTTCTCAGTGTCATATTGGGCATGTTTGGCAGGGTGTTTCTTGATGACCACGTTGGCGAGATCATGGGCCGTATTCAATGGCACTTAGTGCCATAAATGAACCCCCATAAGCTTCTCGTTATTACTGGCTGCCTCGCCGCCTAATTCGCCTGACTTGCGCCTCAGCTTCTCGCTCCTAACGGGAGCTGTTTTTAAACGCCCCCTCACCACACACTCTCCATCAACACACAATCATGGCAGCACGCAAACCTGCTCCTCGCATTGGGGATGTCGACCTGGCCAGGCTATTTGATGCTGTGAATGAGAGGTGGGGCATCCTGATTCCCCGAGGGGGTCTGAAGATGAACAGCAGATTCATCAATGCCACCTGGGAGGCAGTGGCAGTGGCCGTCAGTGCGGGCAGCATGACCAGGAGGACCGGCATCCAGTGTCGGAAGAAGACCAACAACCTCCACCGAGCTGCAAGGGTAAGTTACCACCTCTCTCCTGGCATTAGTTCCACCTGCCATCCCTCAAATTCCCAAACCCCCACTCCCATAGATTGTTGGCTGACAACTCGCACTCTCCCCACATCCGATCTTCGGGCTTGTTCCTCAGAACCCCTTGGCACCCACCAGCACAACCCCTTCATGTCCAGGTGCAGTGCCCACACATGCCACCTGCTATAGACCCAACTTAAACATTTTTTTACAGTACCCAATTCTTTTTTTTCCAATTCAGCAGCAATTTAGCATGGCGGTCCCCATTGCCTGCACCTTGGTGTTGATGGCCTCAGCAATGCTCCTGAGTGATTGGGCCATAAGGGGAGGAGGTGGTGTACTGGTATTGTTACTGGACTAGTAGGCCAGGGAGCCAGGGTAATGATCTGGGATCCTGGGTTCGAATTCCATCACAGCAGATGGTGAAATTAGAATTCAATAAAAATCTTGAATTCAAAGTTGATGAACGATAATCATGAAACCCATTGCCGATGGTTGGTGTCCAGCGTCCCTCCTCTCTGACGGTGCCCATAGGGCCCTAGGGGACTCCATTTTATGGAGGGGTGACTGGAGTGAGCTCCAGAGGCCCGGTCTCCTGAAGGTTGGGTAGTTTGCTGCAAACAATGGTCCGTTAGAGTTTGCAGCAGACTACCCAGCCTTCAGAACAGCGACCACGACACCACACAACCCTGCCATGGCAACCTCTGCAAGACGTGCCGGATCATCAACATGGGTACCACCATTACACGTGAGAACACCAGCCACCAGGTACGTGGTACATACTCGTGTGACTTGGCCAACGTAGGCTTCCTCATACGCTGCCGGAAAGGATGTCCCGCGCGTGGTGTGTTACATTGGCAAGACCATGCAGACGCTTTGATAACGGATGAATGGACATCGCACGACAATTGCCAAGCAGGAATGTTCCCTTCCAGTCGGGGAACACTTCAGCAGTCAAGGGCATTCAGCCTCTGATCTTTGGCTAAGCGTTCTCCTAGGCGGCCTACAGGATGTGCAACAATGAAGAATCGCTGAGCAGAAGCTGATAGCCAAGTTCCGCACACATGAGTGCGGCCTCAACCGGGACCTGGGATTCATGTCGCTTTACATTCACCCCCCACCATCTGGCCTGGGCTTGCGAAATCCTACCAGCTGTCCTGGCTTGAGACAATGCACACCTCTTTAACCTGGGGTTACCCCTCTCTCCAGTTGCTCCGCCTGGACCTGTAAAGACTTAATTACCTGCAAAGACTCGCATTCAAAGTATCGTCTTGCATCATTGACTTTGTCTATATATGTGTTTCTGGAACCCACCACTTCATTCTCCTGAGGAAGGAGCTGTGCTCCAAAAGCTAGTGATTTTAAATAAACCTGTTGGACTTTAACCTGGTGTTGTAAGACTTCTTACTGTGCCCACCCAAGTCCAATGCCGGCATCTCCACAGCATGGTCCTCTAGGTGGTTCGGACCTCGCCACAACCCATTCTCCATCCTCCGGCCCCTCTATCCTGCTTCTTCCCGGGTTCGTCCTCCAACTCCTCCTGGTCCGCCTCCTCCTCCTCAGACGAGGCTACATGTCCCTCCTCCTCCTCCTCCTCCTCCAGCAGTTGCCCTGTTGCTATGCCAGGTTGTGGAGGGCGGGCGACCTTCTGGGGGGGTGTACTGCAGGGTACTACCAGAGCAGTCCAGACATTGAAACCGCATTTTCAGCAGTCTGCTCAGTGACAGCATAGGTGACATGGGTCTCATTATAATGGGTCTCCACATCGGTCTCAGGCCTCCACACCGGGAACTCAGCTGGTATCCCTTGTCCCCAAGAGCCTACCCGTCATCCTGGTGTGGTCCGCGAAGATGCCGGGGATCTCGGAGTGTCCCAAGATGTAGCTTTCATGAACGTTCCCTGGGTAGCGGGCACACACATGCATGATACGGAGGCGGTGGTCGCACACAATATGAACATTCAGGGAGAGGAACCCCTTCCTGTTAATAAAGGGCACTCCCTGATGCCCTGGAGTGCACAAGGTGACATGAATGCCATCGACTGCCCCCTGGAACTGTTGATGGCGGGGAATCCTGCAGCCCAGGTATCTTGGTGGGCCTGGTGCAGGTTAAAGGTGATAAAGTCTGATGTCCAGCATCCATGACCTCACGGATGCACCTGTGGGCAGTAGATTGAGAAATGCCGCAGAGGCCCGCACTCGAGCCCTGGAATGAACCCATGGCCTAAATGTTGAGGGCTACAGTGACCTTCATGGCTTTGGCCATTGGGAACGGGTGTCCTCCTCCTCTTCCACAGGGTGCCAAGTCTGCGAGAATGTGGCACAGATGCCGCACTGGCTCACTGTGGCACATGCTGCCATGCCATCAAAAGACCAACGACACCTCTGCACCTTGGGCCGTCGCTGGCCGCCCCCTCTGGGTTCCCCCTCAGCCTGATAGGCGGCCAGTGTGTGGCGGCCCCTTGCACAGCCTGCGTTGTCGCTGCTGCCTTCTCCGACATCTGCCCGCCTGGGCTGCCACCTGCAACGGGAGGGCAAACGCTGTGGGACCGACGCCACGGTCCATTTGATATCTGTAAGGAAATAGAGAAGGAGAGAGACCGGCAATCAGCTTCTATCCTGGGACCCTCACCATGACAGTCCCACCTTCTCTCAGAGTGCCATCCAGCAAGCCAGTTGGGTTGGCAAACCTTGTTCTGCACACTCACCTTGGTCACGTCAGGAAAAACAAACACACGGTATCACCCCTCACGGGTTCCTCAACAGAAATGGAGGATAAGCCTGAGAATGTGTTATGATGTCCAAAGCTTTGTCGGAGAAATTATCTGTCCATCAATTTGTTCCTTGTTCCACGTATCAGTGCCATTTTCCATCCAGGAGCCGCAGCTGTGCAGGTCCTCCCACATGGCCCAATCTCACCGGAACCAAATCCTGGCATCCATGTATTCCACTGGCAGTCAAGGTGCAGTTGAACATCCTTGACATCCTGCGTGTTTAACCCACGGGGATGTGTCAGTTCCATGCAGCATTCACCACACCAGCAACAAAAGCATCAGCAATCTGTGAAAGCATTTCTTCAATGGCGTCATCAAGTGGCCCATTTGGATCAATGTCGTGCACCAGGTCCCACAGCATCTTCTTACTTCAAACCAGATTGCCTTCTGGACTCATACATCTCCCTGAATCCAGTGTTCCAAGACCCAGGTATCTCAGAGAAAAATGTCCTTTGGCCCGGCTACAAAAAAGGAAGGAAATAGCAACAGCAGTCTCCAGGCATTTGCATCCACCAGTAGGAGCAGCAGCAAATACAAACTGTGGCTGTGAAGTGCTCTCACAACTAACAAGGACACTACTAGCAATAGTCTTCAGCTGTGAAGCTCGAGGGTGGGCACAGTCAGAGGGAGTGAAATGGACTTTCAGCATTGAAGGCACAGCAAGGCTCTGTCCTGGAAGGGTTTGGTGGGAGAGACAGGATGCAGTCTGCACAATATTTAAAGATGGCTTGAAGGCCTCACAGATGAAAAACCCCTCACCACCCCCCCCCCCCCCCCCGCCTTCCCCCCAAAGCCCAGGGCGACCCCCAACCTGGAATGCTTCAACCCCTCAAGGGCAGCAACTCTTGTGCCCTTGAGCTGCATGCCGCAAAATGGAAATGGCTACTCACCTCCTCACTTCCCCTCAGCAGCCATCACGCCAGCTTAACGATTTTAAAAAGAACAACCTCCGCGTGATTTCTCTCTGACGAGTTGGTAATTCCCGGGAGGCCGCTGCATTTGACTTCTATCTCGCCAATGAGGGTTAATGATATGCTCGCCAATTTTGGGCGAGGTCTGGAACTTGCCATCGGGAGCGGGCTGGGTGAACTGCAATCTGGTTAGTGCCGGCATGAATCTCAATTTTGGCCTTTCCCGCTATTTACCCCTTGAGCCCAGATTCACGCCAAGCGCAACGCAATGGTTGAATCGTGCCTATAGTGTTCAATCTAGTCATCTTCCATCTATTATAGTTGTCTCAAAAACCAATAAGGAATGGTATTTAAACACATTGCACTCCATTAACCACAACTGAGGTGAGTAATTCTTCAGTTATCAGTCATCCTGACGATTCTAAAGAGAGGGATAAGCAGCAAGACAGCAAATTTCTTTTTTAAAATAAATTTGGAGTACCCAATTTTTTTTCCCCAATTAAGGGGCAATTTAGCGTGGCCAATCCACCTACTCTGCACACAGACACGGGGAGAATGTGCAAACTCCACACGGGCAGTGACCCGGGGCCAGGATCAAACCTGGGTCCTCGGCAGCAGTGCTAATCATTGCGCCACCTTCCCGCCCTAAGACAATTTTCACTTTCAATTCTCTCCAGTAACTCCAGCCTCTGATTGAAGTTGTGCAATTTATAAGCTCCATTATGTGAATTATTTATTTTTCAGAAATTTCAAGACCGCTACATTTTAAATGGTTTCCCTTCATTATTGATTCCCACTCTGTTTGGTGGTGTGCATCGGCAAATTACAAACTGGAAGTGATCCAATTTGGGCCATTTGATCCAAATTGGTGCCCAACAGGCCGAGGAGGAGATAACAAAGAACAAAGAAAATTACAGCACAGGAACAGGCCCTTCGGCCCTCCCAGCCTGCGCTGAACCAGATCCTTTATCTAAATCTGTCGCCTATTTTCCAAAGATCTACTTCCCTCTGTTCCCCGCCCGTTCATATATCTGTCTAGATGCATCTTGAATGATGCTATCGTGCCCGCCTCTACCACCACCGCTGGCAAAGCGTTTCAGGCACCCACCACCCTCTGCGTAAAAAACCTTCCACGTACATCTCCCTTAAACTTTCCCACTCTCACCTTGAAATCGTGACCCTTGTAATTGACACCCCCACTCTTGGAAAAAGCTTGTTGCAATCCACCCTGTCCATACCTCTCATAATTTTGTAGACCTCAATCAGGTCCCCCCTCAACCTCCATCTTTCCAACGAAAACAATCCTAATCTACTCAACCTTTCTTCATAGCTAGCACCCTCCATACCAGGCAACATCCTGGTGAACCTCCTCTGCACCCTCTCTAAAGCATCCACATCCTTCTGGTAATGTGGCGACCAGAACTGCACGCAGTCTTCCAGATGTGGCCTAACCGAAGTCCTATACAACTGTAACATGACCTGCCGACTCTTGTACTCAATACCTCGTCCGATGAAGGCAAGCATGCTGTATGCCTTCTTGACCACTCTATCGACCTGCGTTGCCACCTTCAGGGTACAATGGACCTGAACTCCCAGATCTCTCTGTACATCAATTTTCCCCAGGACTCTTCTATTGACCGTATAGTCCGCTCTTGAATTAAACCTTCCAAAATGCATCACCTCGCATTTGCCTGGATTGAACTCCATCTGCCATTTCTCTGCCCAACTCTCCAATCTATCTATATTTTGCTATATTCTCTGACAGTCCTCCTCACTATCTGCAACTCCACCAATCTTAGTATCATCTGCAAACTTGCTAATCAGACCACCTATACCTTCGTTTATGTATATCACAAATAACAGTGGTCCGAGCACAGATCCCTGTAGAACACCACTAGTCACCTTTCTCCATTTTGAGACACTCCCTTCCACCACTACTCTCTGTCTCCTGTTGCCCAGCCAGTTCTTTATCCATCTAGCTAGTACACCCTGAACCCCATACGACTTCACTTTTTCCATCAACCTGCCATGGGAAACTTTATCAAACGCCTTACTGAAGTCCATGTATATGACATCTACAGCCCTTCCCTCATCAATTAACTTTGTCACTTCCTCAAAGAATTCTATTAGGTTTGTAAGACATGACCTTCCCCGCACAAAACCATGCTGCCTATCACTGATAAGTCTATTTTCTTCCAAATGTGAATAGATCCTATCCCTCAGTATCTTCTCCAACAGTTTGCCTACCACTGACGTCAAACTCACAGGTCTATAATTCCCAGGATTATCCCTGCTACCCTTCTTAAACAAAGGAACAACATTAGCAATTCTCCAGTCTCCAGGACCTCACCCGTGCTCAAGGATTCTGCAAAGATATCTCTTAAGGCTCCAGCTATTTTGTCCATCGCTTCCCTCAGTAACCTGGGATAGATCCCATCCGGACCTGGGGACTTGTCCACCTTAATGCCTTTTAGAATATCCAATACTTCCTCCTTCCTTATGCCGACTTGACCTAGAGTATTTAAACATCCATCCCTAGCCTCAACATCCGTCTTGTCCCTCTCCTTGGTGAATACCGATGCAAAGTGCTCATTAAGAATCTCACCCATTTCCTCTGACTCCACGCATAAATTCCCTCTTTTGTCTTTGAGTGGGCCAATCCGTTCTCTCGTTACCCTCTTGATCCTTATATACGAATAAAAGGCTTTGGGATTTTCCTCAACCCTGTTAGCCAAAGATATTTCATGACCCCTTTTAGCCCTCTTTATTGCGCGTTTGAGATTTGTCCTACTTTCCTGATATTCCTCCAAAACTTCATCAGTTTTAAGTCGCCTAGATCTTATGTATGCTTCCTTTTTCATTTTAGCTAGTCTCACAATTCCACCCGTCATCCATGGTTCCCTAATCTTGCCATTTCTATCCCTCATTTTCACAGGGACATGTCTGTCCTGCACTCTAATCAACCTTTCCTTCAAAGACTCCCATATTTCAAATGTGGATTTACCCTTAAACAGCTGGTCCCAATCCACATTCCCTAGCTCCTGCCAAATTTTGTTATACTTGGCCTTTCCCCAATTTAGCACTCTTCCTTTAGGACCACTCTCGTCTTTGTCCATGAGTATTCTAAAACTTACGGAATTGTGATCGCTAGTCCCAAAGTAATCATGACTGAAACTTCAACCACCTGGCCGGGATCATTCCCCAATAAAATGTCCAGTATGGCCCCTTCCCGAGTTGGACTATTTACATACTGCGCTAAAAAACTCTCCTGGATGCTCCTTACAAATTCTGCTCCATCTACACCTCCAACACTACATGAGTCCCATTCAATGTTGGGGAAGTTAAAATCTCCCATCACGACCACACTATATAATCTGTCTACATATTTGTACCTCTACTTCACACTCGCTTTTGGGATGCCTGTAGTAAAGTCCCAACAATGTTACTGCACCCTTCCTATTTCTTAGCTCTACCCATATTGCCTCCGTGCTCGAATCCTCCACCGTGCCGTCCTTAATCACAGCTGTGATATCATCTCTGACCAGTAATGCAACTCCTCCACCCCTTTTACCTCCCTCTCTATCCCTTCTGAAGCATCTATACCCTGGGATATTTAGTTGCCAGTCATGCCCTTCCCTCAACCAAGTCTCAGTAATACCAATAACATCATATTCCCAGGTACTAATCCAAGCCCTAAATTCATCTGCCTTACCTGCTACACTTCTCGCATTAAAACAAATGCAACTCAGACCACCTGTCCCTTTGCGTTCATCATCTCTTCCCTGTCTACTCTTCCCCTTAGTCACATTGAGTTTATTATCTAGTACCTTACTGGCTTTAGTTGCTGCCTCTTTACTGACCTCTAACTTTCTAATCTGGTTCCCATCCCCTGCCACATTAGTTTAAAACCTCCCCAAAAGTGTTAGCAAAAGCACTCCCTAGGACATTGGTTCCAGTCCTGCCCAGGTGTAGACCGTCTGATTTGTAATGGTCCCACCGCCCCCAGAACCGGTTTCAATGTCCCAAAAATCTGAACCCCTCCCTCCTGCACCATCTCTCAAGCCACGTATTCATTCTGACTATTCTTGAATTTCTACTCTGACTGTCTCGTGGCACTGGTCGCAATCCTGAGATTACTACCTTTGAGGTCCTACTTTTTAAACTTATCTCTTAACTCCCTAAATTCTGATTGTAGGACCTCATCCCATTTTTTACCTACATCGTTGGTGCCTATATGCACCATGACAACTGGCTGTTCACCCTCCCCCTTCAGTATGTCCTGCAGCCGATCTGAGACATCCCTGACCCGTGCACCCGGGAGGCAACATACCATTCGGGAGTCTCGTTTTTGACCACAGAAACGCCTGTCTACTCCCCTTACAATTGAACCCCCTATGACTATAGCTCTGCCAGTCTTTTTCCCGCCCTTCTGTGCAGCAGAGCCAGCCATGGTACCATGGGCCTGGCTACTCTGCCTTCCCCTGGTGAGTCATCTCCCCCAACAGTGTCCAAAACAGTATACCTGTTTTGGAGGGAGATGACCGAGGGGACACCTGCACTGCCTTCCTGCTCTTTCTCTGCCTTTTGATCACCCATTCCCTGTCTCCCTCACCAATCCTAATCTGCGGTGTGACCAACTCACTGAACGTGCTATCCACAACTTCCTCAGCATCGTGGATGTTCCAACGTGAGTCCATCCGCAGCACCAGAGCCGTCATGCGGTCTAACAGGAGATGCAGCTGGACACACTTCCCGCACATTAACTGTCACTTGACAACAGTTCCTCCACAAACCACCTTCAAGATACGGTGACCGCAATGCACTGATGCAAATTTTCCCCGCAACAGCCAATCAGCATCTCCGCTCTACTGCCCTCTGCTGGATGGGAAGCAGGTGTCGCATCAGGCCTTGTGTATACTGGCAGCGCCTGCCGTACGAGGACCTGCCGGACCGGGTGTATCGCTGCCGAATGCGGCTGAGCAGGGAGACCATGAGACATTTTTGCCAGATCGTAGCGCATCTGGAGCCGCGGGGGAATGGGGGAGGGTGCCCACCCCGATGACCGTCAAGGTGACGGCTGCCCTGAACCTTTTTGCCACGGAGTCCATTCTGGCGCCGAGTGGGGACCTGTCTGGGACCTACCAGACCTCTGTGCACAAGTGCATATCTGCACCGTAATGGATGCCCTGTATGCCCATGTGGCACAATACATTACCTATGGCATGGACTGAGCCCACCAGGTTGCCCGGGCTGTGGACAATCTAATTGCCTCCAGGTTCGCCGACTAGGGGGCCTGATCACCAACTCAAACATCCCTTCCGACCCCAACAACCCCCCCCCACACCCATGGATACCAACCCCCCCTGCACCCCATCCCCCCCAACCCAGCCCTCCCATCCCCGCCCTCCAAGCTTCCCACCCACCAGCTGCACCACAAGGTGTTGGCCCTCGGTCGGTAGCATCAGCTGCTCTGGTCCATGGGGTGGAGGATGATGACGACCCACTCCGCGATGAGCTCTGGTGCTCGGCAACATCTGACTCCCGGCCTGGTACCACATTCCACCATCTACCCAGATGACCCCTGCATGCGTGCTAACCATGTCATCACACGGGTCCTTCTGGGAAGAGTGGAGCTGGGCTGGGGTCCGGGGCGAGGGCGGAGTGTGGGGGGAGGGGGGTGGGGTGGCGAGTGGTGATCGGTCACGCACCGTTCTGGCCCTACCACACGGCGCCGCCGCATCTCTGGCCCAAGCCCCTGCTGCCTCCGAGGGTGGCCACTGGGTGTACCCCTGAATGCCCTGGGGGCCTTGGCCCGTGCCATCCTCCAACACCCGCACTCAACATCACCGGCCTCCCACATCTCCCCCCCCCCCACCACACCCATCCTGCACACACTGCGGACAGAGCGGCGAAGCAGGTTGGAACGTCAGAGAACATGTGTTTGTTGCTGACAGTGCTATGTACTGTTACTGTGCCCTAGGCCGCAAAGCTGTCCTATGAGCTACACCTGCGGCAACTTAACTGATGTCTAACTTTCTAACCCTACGTGTCCTTCTAGATTGTTCCCCCAGGTGGTGGTGAAATGGTGGTGGCCTGCTGCATAACCCGCCCTGTGACCTGGATCGCCTCTGGAGTGTCCGGGCTCGGAGGAGCCCAGCATTCCTCCGGGTGTCATACGTGGTGTGGTGCCACCCTGCCCTGCCCTTTGCGCATCGGATGCACCAGGGACAGGTGGGGGGGATTCAGATGTGTTCCGGTGTTCCGGCGTCCCCCCCACATGTGTCCCCGGCACAGGTCCCATCACCTCCTCCTCCCTTGGGGTGCCCGAAGGCCCCCGGGCCACTCGCTAAGATGGGGTGTGTGGCCGGTGTGAACTCAGGGGGCTTCTTTGTCACCTGGTGCTGCCAGTCATGGAGACCCGCTCGCGTCTCGACCAGGGTCTCCAAGCTTGCGGCCTTGGAGCACAGGGACTGTGCCACATCCCCCTGAGGCTGTGCCACGTCCCTCTTTAACCATGGCAGGTCCCTCTGGCACTGGAAATGGCTCAGGTCTGCCAGTGCCAGGCCAATGCTCTCGACGCCCGTAGCCATGACCGATTGCGATTGGGCCACGCTCTGGAGCATCACAGCCATGTCCAGGTGGCCCTGGTACATGGCTGCCTGTGACCTGGCTGCCCTGTCCTCGGCCTCAGCCACTGCCCGCACATTGTGCCCCAGGCCTTGGGCATCTTAACCCATGACCGAGACCTTCGCACCCAAGGTTGGTCATAGAAGTTTCAGTGCAGAAGGAGGCCATTCGGCCCATCGGGTCTTGAAAGAGCATCCGACCTATGCCCACTGCTCCACCCTATCCCTGTAATCCCACCTAACTTTTAAACACTACAGGGCAATTTAGCGTGACAAATCCACCTAACCTCCACATCTTTGGACTGTGGGAGGAAACCGGAGCACCCGGAGGAAGCCCACGCAGACACGGGGAGAACTTCACACAGACTCCACACAGACAGTGACCCAAGCCAGGAATCAAACCTGGGTCCCTGGTGCTGTGAAGCATCAGTACTAACCACTGCGCTACCGTGCCGCCCTGGTTTCCACCATGGATGCTAACCATGTGGTGTTGGCCTGGGTGGCACATAGTCAGCACCGTCCCCTGCTCCTGCAAGCACTGGATGGTTGCTGACACCCCCTCATGTAGTCCCTGGCTCTGCACCTGCATGTCCCACATCGATCGGACCTCTCTTTCCAGAAGCGCCAGACCTGTCTGACCGTCTGCCCACTTGGGGGTTCCTACCTCCACCTGATGTACCGCTGGATATGTTTGGTGCGCACTAGATAGTGCCCCAGCAGCCTCTTCAATAAAATGGCGAAATAGTGGAGGGTGCCAGTGACAGCAGTAATGAGAAGTCGGACATGCGCTCTGGGGTGATGCAGGGTTGCGGCGGGGGGCATGGGACCCGGATGGTCCCGCCTCGGCACCAAGTGAGCCGCGGGGTTGTGGCTGGGAGTAGGCGACACCATCCGGTCACCTCATTGTCTGGTGGTGACCCTGAAAGGCACAAGACAAGGCGCATGGCTAGATCGTGGGTGGGGGTGGTGTCGGAAGAGAGGTGACTCATGTGCCGTAGGATATCGCATCGCATTCATGTTCACTTGGTTGTCCCATGCTGACCTTCGCTTCTGCAACTGCCCGCTCTCCCATCCCGCCGACAAGGTCCAGTGCCCTCTTCTCCACGAGGGTGAGGGGCCTCAGGTCCAGAGGGGCCCCTCTGGTCTTTCCTCTCTCCATGCGGTTATGGGCAGCCTTCTCCCGGGGGACAGATAATGCACGGTGCGAGACACTCGGACACGGGCAGCACAGGGAGTCTGCAGCTGGTGGCCTTTGTGTGCGTGGCACCCGGAGGGCGGTAAGCGTGTTGGCTTGTGTTGGCATGTCATGCAGGGTGGGGTGCAAGGGGGCTGCAGCAAGCCAAACAGACTGACCGCAAGATCTTGACGGGCATCCTTTAGTGGCTAGGCAAATGAAAAACTAGAAGTGAAATCTTGACCTGTGTGTGAAACTGCGCTGTCAACCCCAGCCCAACATGCACTCAATCAAAATGATTGAGACATATTTGGAGTTTGATAAGCAACTGCTGCCTAGTTAGGTTTCCTCGGGAACGCGTTTGCAGATCTTGCCTTAATTGAATCCTGGAGAGACCACAGGAATCTGATACCAAAGTCTGCAAAGCTTGCCAACATAGTCCAAATCCCAGCGATAAACAAATTGTGCAAACACAAACACTGCACTGTTTAACATGGGTGGTAAGATGCTTATCAGAATGAATTTTCCATCTTTAAAGGAGGCTGGTTTAGTTGCTGCCTACCCCGTCATTTCATATAATATCTGATAAAGTAAAGCAAAAGAGCGTTTCAACAGAAGAAAATGAAAATCAAAAATTCAAAGCAACCATAAAATGCAAGAGGAGATTTCTGATAGAAACTAATGGAAATTCCTGCTTGTTTCTATTTAGGAAATGTAATCTCCTTCAGCTTCATATGATTTAATGTAAGTCAGGTTGGTTTTGCTCAACACCAATTAGTGGGTGAGTGTGGGGGTCATTAACCTATGCTGCTCTCATGTTTTTGGCATACATTTGGCACCAGTACAGTGTGAATGAAGCAGTACACAGTGCACTTTCACTCCCATCTGGAAGGTTAACACCTGCCCGTAGACTGGGGTGCTGTGACTTCCTCTGATATTTGGAGTTTGCTTTGTACCAGGTAAATGCCTGGACTTGTCAGTGGCACTCAAGAGTCTGAGGAGGCTGGCACACTGTTTGCTTTACAGAGCCACACATGCTGAAATGTAAATTTTTATGCATGGGGGAAAGAGATGTGGTATACATAGGAATTATTCTAAGTTAATTAAGTGAATAACGAAATTAAGTTAATTCAATAACATAAATTACATTGGCAGTATAGGTGTTGTATTGCAGCTGTGGTATGGTGGAGCTTCTGGACTTCAGGGCAATCCATGACAGACACGCCTGCAGAAAGTGTAAGCAGCTGGAGGAATTCTGGATCAGGTTTATTAAGCTGGAAGCTAAACTTCGGACACTATGCAAGTGAAGGAAGGAGGAAAATTACCTGGACACTTTGTTCCAGAAGATGGTCACTCCTCTTAAAATAGGGTCTGTTTTCTGTTTTGGTCAGCGGTGAGGGACAAGAGGATGTGCCCGTGACTGAGGCAGCTAAAGGGACAGAACAGGCAGTAGTGGAGGAGACTCAGACTTTGCAATTGTCAAACCGGTTTGAGGTGCTCACAAGCTGTGTGGACGAAAGCGAAACCTTCAAACTGGATGTGCAGGCTAGCCATGGAACCATGGTACAGGAAGCCACTCAAGTGGGGGTGCAAACAGCAGATGGAGGCTGCTTCGTGCAGGGGCACTAGCTTAGCAGCCCTGGCCACGGCGCCTCTGCCGCTTCCGCCGGCACGCTACTCCACCAGCCCGATAGTGGTGGCGGCTCTTCGGATCTGGGGACAGTGGAGGAGGCATGTAGGGGAGGTAAGAGCATCGGTGTGGACCCCAATCTGCGGCAACCATCGATTTGCCCCGGGGAACATGGACAGAAGGTATCGACTGTGGAGGAGGGCGGGGATTGTGAGGATGGGGGAATCTGTTCCTGGAAGGGAGCTTTCCGAGCATGGGGGCACTGGAGGAGAAGTTTGGGCTGGCGAGAGGGAACGACTTTAGATACTTACAGGTGCGGGATTTTGTACACAGACTGGTGCCGTCCTTCCCACGTCTCCCGCCGAAGGGGAGGCAGGACAGGGTAGTTTCTAGGGGAGAGGTGGGAGAGGGTAGAGTCTCAGACGTCTACAAGGAACTAATGGGAGCTGAGGATACGCAGACCGAGGACCTAAAGCTGAAGTGGGAAGAGGAGCTCGGAGGGGAGATGGAGGACGATGTCTGGGCAGAAGCCCTGAGCAGATTAAACACGACCGCAACATGCGCCAGGCTCAGCCTGATCAAGTTTAAGGTCGTGCACCGGGCCCACATGACGGTGGCCCAGATGAGCAAATTCTTCGGGCCGGAGGACAAGTGTGCTAGATGTGCCGGTGGGCCGGCTAACCATGTACACATGTTCTGGTTGTGCCCTAAACTCAGGGGGTATTGGCAGGGATTCGCAGATGTCATGTCCCGGGTGCTGAAAACTGGGGTGGTAATGAGCCCTGAGGTGGCAGTCTTTGGGGTTTCGGAGGACCCGGGAGTCCAGGAAGAGAGAGAGGCCGACGCACTGGCCTTTGCTTCCCTGGTAGCCCGGCAATGAAAACTGTTAGCATGGAGGGACTCAAAGCCCCCGAGGGCTGAGGTAGGGGCTGTTTAGCACAGGGCTAAATCGCTGGCTTTGAAAGCAGACCAAGGTAGGCCAGCAGAACGGTTCAATTCCCGTAACAGCCTCCCTGAACAGGCGCCGGAATGTGGCGACTAGGGGCTTTTCACAGTAACTTCATTTGAAGCCTACTTGTGACAATAAGCAATTTTCATTTCAGGTATGGCTATCGGACATGGCGAGCTTTCTTGGCCAAGAGAAAGTCAAGTTCGCCTTGAGAGGTTCGCTACTAGGGTTTGCCCGAAGGTGGCAGCCATTTATTGACTTCTTCGCAGAGGAGTAAGCGTCAGCGGGGGGGGGGGGGGTGGGGCTAGAGTAGAGTAGAGTTGGGGATATTGAGGCAGGTCCGTGCATGAACAGAGCCGTGGTTTGCACTGTGTTTAATTTGTGTCCTGACTTCTTTTTTTTTGTACTGTACAATGTCACTTTTTCTATATGCCTAAAATACCTCAATAAAATTGTTTGTTAAAAAAAAAGTGGGGGGAACAAACAGGAATGTGGTGGTATAGCGGACATAGCGGTGAAAGGGATTGACACTTCTCTGCAGCAATGAGCGAAAATCCAGAAGGCTATGTTGCCTGCCCAGTGCCAGGTTTCAGGATATCTGCTCAGGGCTGGAGAGGAATTTGCAGTGGGAAGAGTGGATCCAGTTACTGTGGTCCATGTAGGTATCAGTAACATAAGCAGGGCAATGAAAGAGGTTCTCCATTGTCAGCATGGGAGGTAGCAAATTAAGAAGCAGAACCTCAAAGGTTGACATTATTACCTGAGCCATGTGAAATTGGCAAAGGGCTAATAAGATTAGAGAGATAAATACACGGCTCAAAAACTGGGACGAAATTCTCCTACCCGCCCCGCCACATTTCTGCGCCGACCGGCCGGCGGGGGTCTCCGTAACACCGGCCGGTCAATGGGGTTTCCCATTGTGGGGCAGCCCCACGCCGTCGGGAAACCCCCGGGCGCTGGCAGAACGGAGACTCCCGCCGGCGGAGAATGACGCCCCAGGTGTGGGAGAATTGGATTCTGGTTGATGGTGCACTGGGGTAACTGGGGACTGCTGGGATGAGTGACCTTATGAATTGCATAACTAGGGAAGAAAAGAGAGCTTTAAACTAAACAAAGGGCATGATAATAATAATAATTGCTTATTGTCACAAGTAGACTTCAAGGGAGTTACTGTGAAAAGCCCTTAGTCGCCACATTCCAGCGCCTGTACGGGGAGCCCGGTATGGGAATTGAATCCGCGCTGTTGGCATTGTTCTGCAATACAAGCCAGCTGTTTAGCTCACTGTGCTAAACCAACCCAGAGGGATTAAGCTTGAGTAGATGTAACAAATCAAGAGGTATACTCAAGGCAGGAGACCATAATGATAATATGGGAAAGGAGGGTCATATAATAGCAGGAAGGGGCAGAGAGATAAAACCTAAGAATACACCAATAGCCAAGACTAGATGTTACAAAGATAACAAAAAGACAAAACAGTGACCTCGACATCACACAACCCTGCCATGGCAATCTCTACAAGACGTGCCAGATCATCAACATGGGTACCACCATTACACGTGAGAACACCACCCACCAGGTACGTGGTACACACTCGTGCGACTCGGCCAACGTTGTCTACCTCATACGCTGCAGGAAAGGATGTCCCAAAGCGTGGTACATTGGCGAGACCATGCAGATGCTGCGACAACGGATGAACAGACATCGCGCGGCAATCGCCAGGCAGGAATGTTCCCTTCCAGTCGGGGAACACTTCAGCAGTCAAGGACATTCGGCCTCTGATCTTCGGGAAAGCGTTCTCCAAGGCGGCCTTCAGGACGCGCGACAGCGCAGAATCGCCGAACAGAAACTTATAGCCAAGTTCCGCACATATGAGTACGGCCTGAACCGGAACCTTGGATTCATGACGCATTACATTCACCCCCCACCATCTGGCCTTGGCTAGTTGAAATCCTATCAACTGTTCTGGCTTGAGACAGTTCACACCTCTTTAACCTGTGATTACCCCTCTCTCTCAATCTGTCAAGACTTAATTACCTGCAACGACCCGCATTCAAAGTATTGTATTGCACCTTTGACTTTGTCTATGTATATGTTTCTGGAACCCACCTCTTCGTTCACCTGAGGAAGGAGCAGTGCTCCGAAAGCTAATGATCCGAAACAAACCTGCTGGACTTTAACCTGGTGTTGTAAGACTTCTTACTGTGCCCACCCCAGTCCAACGCCAGCATCTCCACATCATAGCATTCATAACAAAGTAAATGAATTGATAGCGCGCATTGAAGTAAATAAGTATGATCTGATAGCCATTATGTAGACATGGCTGCAGGAGGACAAGGACATGGTCCTGAATATTAAGGGGTATATGACGTTGCAGGAGAATAGAAAGCTAGGAAAAAGGGGAGGGGTAGCACTGTTTATCAAGGATGGCAGTGGTGCAAAAGTTAGAGATGACCTTGGGAGTCAGAATAGAAAATGGGTTTGGGTGGAGATGAGGAATAGGGGAAATAAATCTCCAGTCGGAGTGGTCTGCAGGCCGCCTAACAGTAACCACAATGTAAATAAAAAAGAAGAAATATTGCGGGTTTGTGGTAAAGGGACAGCCATAATCATGGGTGATTTTGATTTACACATATACTGGGAAAGTTAGATAGGTAGTAGTAGACTGGCTGAGATGTTCATGGAATGCTTTTGAGACAGTTTCTTAGAGCAGCACATTCTGGAACTAACCAAGCAGATTATATTAGATCCATTATTGTGTAATGAGACAAGATTAATTCATGACCTCAGATTGAAGATGTCTCTAAGTATTAGCAACCACAATATTATTGAATTATACTTCCAGTTTGAAAGGGGAAAAAATAGATCTAGATTAGCATTTTAAACGTAAATAAGGGCAATTATCTGGGCATGGAAGCGGAGCCAGCCGTAGTGAAGCCAGCCAGCTGAGCCAGCCATAGCGGGCAGCAAGGTAGCATTGTGGATAGCACAATTGCTTCACAGCTCCAGGGTTCCAGGTTCGATTCCGGCTTGGGTCACTGTCTGTGCGGAGTCTGCACATCCTCCCCGTGTGTGCGTGGGTTTCCTCCGGGTGCTCCGGTTTCCTCCCACAGTCCAAAGATGTGCAGGTTAGGTGGATTGGCCATGATAGATTGCCCTTAGTGTCCAAAATTGCCCTTAATGTTGGGTGGGGTTACTGGGTTATGGGGATAGGGTGGAGGTGTGGGCTTGGGTAGGGTGCTCTTTCCAAGAGCCGGTGCAGACTCGACGGGCCGAATGGCCTCCTTCTGCACTGTAAATTCTATGAAAACTGGGACACTGTGCTAGGCGAAACATCAATAGAGGAGCAGTGGCAGACATTTAAGGGAATATTTCAGAATATCCATAACAAAGTCTATTCCTACTATGAAAAAAATTCTAAGGGGAGGACCCACCACCCGGGATAAAGAAATTAAAGAAAATATCAAACTTACAGAAAAAGTACTCAACTGCAAAGATGAAGGACATGTCAGATGATTGATCAGAATATAAAGAATATCAGAGAATAACTAAAATATTAACCAGGAGATAGAAATTAGAGTATAAGAGGAATTTAGGTAAGAATGTACAGACAGATAGCAAGTTTCTACAGGTATTTAAATAGGAAGAGTGCGGAAAGTGAGTGGTGGTCCTCCAGAGAGTGGCAATGGGGAGTTAACAGTAGGTAATAAGGAAATGGCTGATGAAATGAACACATTTTTTCTTCTGTCTTCACTATAAGTGGATACAAAAAACATTCCAGTCATAGCTGGAATAGTAAGAGGTGGAAGGGAGAGGGGAACTTGGTAAAATGCAATAACTGGGGAAACTATACTGAGAAAATTGTTGGAGCTGTGGCCTGCAGGTGTCCTGGTCCTGATAGCTTTTTTATAGACCTTCTGGTGAGTCACTAGCTAGTTTAACTTCCTGCTGTACAAATTAACACATCTTGAACCAACTGCTTTCTGGTGATTGACAGATGGCTTCCATTCCAGGCAGTTCTCTAGTTAACAAGCTGGCTTAATTTGCTTGAGGGTTACTACAATGTCAGATCTTGATTCATAATCTATAGTTAAACCTGACGGATGGCACGGTGGCACAGTGGTTAGCACAGCTGCCTCACAGCGCCAAGGACCCGGGTTCGAATGGGTAGAATAGGTAGAATGCCCTTTTGGAGGGTCAGTGCATGCTTGATAGGCCGAATGGCCTCCTTCTGCACTTTAGGGATTCTGTGATTCTGAAAAGATTCAGAACCTACTACTATGTTACTCATTCAAGAAGCCTAGTACCTGTTTACGGCAGGCACCTGGATGCATAATATAGCATTAAAGGTTCTTCAGGAGTGATAATCTTGCAGAGTTGATTATTTTGAACACATTTTCCAACTGGAGCAATGAACAAATTCTATCCTTATGCTTCGAGATACAACACAAAGTATTTCATTTGGCTTTTCACAACATAATCTACTTCCACTGGCAATATTAATAGCCTGCGATCTACATACTAAAGTCCAAACCTTTATTCTAATTCATTTAGTCTTATTATTGCATGTTCATTTTGGTTGATAAGAAAGTTGTAAAAGTCAGAAAAACATAGGGATGTTAGATATTACAGAATATATGACGTGTGAAAGAAATGTGAATAAATAAGGTCTAACAATTATGTAGATATAAGTACCCATATAAATGCTATTTAGGTGTTTATGTAGGGGTTCATGTATTAGAGGAACCTTCCTAAGTATATGTACCCATGCAAATTTAAGCCTCTTCTTAGGTTTAAATATGCACGCTCAATTTGCTTGCATTTGAATTATTCTTGTTGCATTGCTTTCATCTGTATGTATATTATCCGGGGACTATCTCAAAGATCATTATGGTAGATTATAGGAAATATGTTCAGATTTCACCTTTAACTTCTACTTCATTTCTCTCATGTTTTTTATCCCTTTCCCCTGCTTTAAGAAAGTAATGCTGTGAAATATAACACCCTGCTGAAAGTTAAACACAGAGCATTAAAAGAAAAGTGCTGTCTTTGGAAGCCATCTAAACAGGTATGTTGGGAAAGGCAGAACAAGGACTTTGGAGTTTGAACAGTTGGAGCAAACTTCAGTTCTTGAGCCTGCAGGCAAAGCAGCAACATGAACCACTCAGGAGGCCACAGGCTCTGCACCTGCCAAGACATTGGAACTTAGCTGAGAAATATTTTTGCTTTTTGTCCTTTCTCACTAAACTTTCTCAGCACAGTTGAGAGCATTGAGGATCGTTCCATTGTGTCACAACACTGTGGAGGAAGCAGAAAGGCTAATAGGTTACTAGGAGAGGAGTTAGCTAAGTCTACTGGGGAAATTAGGAAATGTTACTTCCTACCCAGCATATTCCAGGGTATATTTCCTTGTTGAGGAACTCAATTAGCGATAGCAGTTGAGAGATGACAGAAAGAAAAGAAGGTTATGGCAAAGCAGATACGAAAGAGAGAAAAAAGGGCATATTTCTCAGTTACGACTTGTTCCTGGTATTTCCACTTGCATGGGTGAACCCAAACAATACTCAAGAAGTTCAACACCATCCAAAATCAAATAGCAACCCATCCACCACCTTAAACATTCACTCCTTTTACCATTGTATCTGCTGTGTGCGCTATCCACAAGGTACACTGCAGCAACTCACCAATGCTTCTTCAGTAGCACCTTCCAAACTGGAGACATCTATCAGCTAGAAGGACACAGTTAGCACCTCCAAATTCTCAAGTTACACATTGTCCTAACTGGGAAATGTATCACCGCTTCTTCACTGTTGTGGGGTCAAACCCCTGGACCACCCTACATAATAGCACTAAAACCACACGGATTGCGATGGTTCAAGAAGGCAGCTTACCAGCATTTTCTCAAGGGCAATTGGGAGTAAGGAATAAATGCTGCCTTTGCTGGTGACGCTCACATCTAATGAATGAATAAAAAAATCAGAGAGCACTACCGTGACAGGTTACTTGATGTTAGGTTAATCAGGAGTTGGTCCTCCACTTCACAGTGGAGATATTTACCAGACACTATCAGAAAACAAAGGTGGAACAAGTGAATTCAAAGAGCAGGAAGTATAATTGGGTTGGAGTTTGGTTTTGGGCATGGGGCTGTGGCCACAATGCATGCCGGAACCAGAAGGCCTGAGGCCAACTTAAAGCTGGGCCTCAGGGCTCATTGGTATTAATCGGCGAGCTGCTGGTGCCTGTCATGTCTCCATTCACAGAAAGACCATTGAAGAAATACATTTAAGCAGCAGCCCAAAAGTAACTCTGAGGAGAGGATCATGGAGTCAAAACAGAACGGAGTACAGGGAGTGAAGGAAGCACGATTGCTCCTTCTGGCTCCAGAGAAATGTATCTTTTTAAAAACATTTTTGTTTCTCTGGGAATTATTTATTAATCATAAAAGAGGCAGGCCTGTCTGTGGATCCCATCTAGAACACTGAATTGTAGCAAAGTGTCCGAAATAGGCCTAAAGCTTTGAATTAATGTGTTTTGTGCCCATAAGCCTCAAAGATCACCCCACCCAATCGCAGATCAGATAACTTTCAGATGCCCTCTGTGTGTGGGACATTGATCACCTGCAATTTTCTACTTACGATTTCATTTGGAGGAGACCTGGAAAATATCCAGGCTTGAGCTAAAAAGGGGCAAGTAACATTCATGCTACACAAGTGCAGGTCAGAGGCTAGGAATCCTGAAGTGAGTAACTAACTTGATTCCCCAAAGCCTGCCCGCCATCTACAAAGCACAAGTCAGGAGTGTGATGGAATTCTCTCCCCTTGTCTGGATGAGTGTAGGTCCAATAACACTCAGAAGCTCAACACCATCCAGGACAAAGCAGCCCACTTGATTTGCACCACAAACATTCATGCCCTCCACCACCGACGAACAGTGGCAGCAGTGTGTACCAGATACACTGCAGGAATTCACCAAAGCTCCTTAGACAGCACCTTCCAAACCCATAACTTACCACTTATAAGGACAAGGGCAGCAGACACATGGGAACAGCACCACTCCCTGGAAATTCCCTTCCGGGCCACTCACCATCCTGACTTGGAAGTATATTACAGTTCTTTCGCTGTCGCTGGGTTGAAATCCTGGAATACCTTCCCTGATAGCACCGTGGATATACCTACACCTTATGGATGCGGAAGGCAGTTTCCGTCACCTTCTCAGGGGCAATTACGGTAAATGCTGGTGTAGACAGCAAAGCCAACATCCTTTGAATGAAGAGAATATATGAATCTCAGTGCCAGTGTGATGCCAGGTCATATATCCCAAAACATGCGGCTGGAATCTCCGGTCAGTGACGGCGAAATCGCGTTCATCGATCTGCCGGAGAATCCCTGTTTGTGCCGAAATCGGGGCGGTGCCGCTTTTGCGATGCTCCGCCCCCTCGAAAACGAATACGTCGCACACCGTATGGACGGCATCAGGCCGTCACTTGAGGCCCTCCCCCGATGCTCCGCCCCCGATGGGCCGAGTTCCTGACGGCATGGATCACTCATGCTATTTTTTTTCGTGAACCCCGTGCAGCGGCTGCGGACCAAGTCCAGCGCCACCACAGTCGGGGGGGAACCGTTCCGCGGGCAGGGGGGGCTTTGGCGGGGGCTGGGGGCACTGGTGGGGGGTGGCCCGGGGGTGGCGAGGGGGTTTCTGGGGACAGTATTTGGCAGACCGGGTCCACGCGTGGCCGGCGCCATGTTGCACGGTGCGGCCACTGCAGGCTGTCGCCATGCACGTGCGCGGCCACGGACCCGGCAATTCTCCGGCCATATCTGCAGGTAAAGCTGGGGACTTTACACTGCGAGCTTGCTAGCCCCCACAAGACGAAGAATCGGTGCAGCTTTTGCGCCGTTTTTCTGGCGTAAAATGCCACTGTTCCCACGCCGGCGTCAGCACTTAGTTTTCAAATCGGAGAATCCAGCCCACAGTGTCCAACATTAGATGTGATTCTGCAATTGGACAACTTTGCTAAAATGCATTACCCTCTGTATGGTCAATCAGGAAAGTCCCATGTTCAAAGCTTGGTCTCTATTAAGTTAGCTATTTACAACCAACTGATGCTAGCCTGTGGCCAAAACTGAAATGTGAGTGATAGAAAGGAGATGATCAGGTTGAGGCTCACTCTTAAGGTCATAGTAGCAGAGACCCCAGAATATTTGTGGTGCAATTAATATCTTTATTACAACAGTACTTCTATAAATCTCCAACTCATATCAATCCATCCTCCCTTAGCCATCCCTCTTATATTATACCCACCTTATTCTTTACAATCCTGCTCACATCAATCCTATTCTATCTGCTTTTGAACTTCTTCCTATTCCATCCCCATTCTATCCCTCCCAATACCATCCCCCAGCCCCATAGTCAATCCCCATCCCCTCCCATTCCCCCAACCCCCCACTTCACCCCCATCCCTCCAGCCAGGGTAACCATGTTGTTGGGCTCCCCTTACCTTTTGTTCTTTTTTTCCCCATCAACATCATCTCCATTTCCAATTCTGCCACCAGCGTGGTGGGCACCTCCAGTTCCACAATCAATGTAGAAGGCTTTGGATAGAGTTGGCATAATCTAGACTTCAAAAAATAATGTGACAAGAGTCAACACCTTTCGGCGAGAAAGAAAGATGTGCATTTATTTGATGATTTCTATTCTCAGAAACATACAAAAGTGCAACACCGTTGCAATGGGTTTAATGATGACTTTGTAAGTAGAAACAGTCGAGAACTTACTGATCCCACAAACACAATTATGGTAAATGAGCAGTTAATATGCTTGTGGCTAAGGGAGACACCAGGAGAGCATCGTGAATAGTGTCATGTGGTCTTTAACATCTTTTATTTTGCAAAAATATATTTTAATCATAAAATATCTGAAAGAACATGACAAAACATTTCAAAATGTCCATCACAGAGAGTGCAATAGTATTCAAGGTTTTTATATAGATCATGTTAGACCATAAGAGCACAAGACAGAAACAGAATTAGGCCACTCGGCCCATCGAGTCTGCTCCGTCATTCAATCATGGCTGATATTTTTCTCACCCCCATTCTCCTGCCTTCTCCCCATAACCCCTGATCCCCTTATTAATCAAGAACCTATCTATCTCTGTCTTAAAGACACTCAGTGAATTGGCCTCCACAGCCTTCTGCGGCAAAGAGTTCCACAGATTCGCCATCCTCTGGCTGAAGAGATTCCTCCTTATCTCTGTTTTAAAGGTTTGTACCATTAGTCTGAGATTGTGTCCTCTGGGTCTAGTTTTTCCGACAAGTGGAAACATCCTCTCCATGTCCACTCTATCCAGGGCTCGCAGTATCCTGTAAGTTTCAATAAGACCCCCCCTCATCCTTCTAAACTCCAATGAGTACAGACCCAGAGTCCTCAAACGTTCCTCATACGACAAGTTCTTCATTCAAGGGGTCATTCCTGTGAACCTCCTCTGGACCCTTTCCAAGGCCAGCCCATCCTTCCTTAGATACGGGGCCCAAAACTGCTCACAATACTCCAAATGGGGTCTGACCAGAGCTTTATACAGCCTCAGAAGTACATCTATGGTCTTGTATTCTAGCCCTCTTGACATGAATGCTAACATTGCATTTGCCTTCTTAACTACCCGACTGAACCTGCACATTAACCTGAAGAGAATCGTGAACAAGGACTCCCAAGTCCCTTTGTGCTTCTGATTTCCAAAGCATTTCCCCATTTAGAAAATAGTCTATGCCTAAATTCCTCCTTCCAAAGTGCATAACCTCACACTTTTCCACATTGTATTTCATCTGCCACTTCTTTGCTCACTCTCCTAGCCTGTCCAAATCCTTCTGTAGCTGCCCCCACCCCGTTTCCTCAATACTACCTGTCCCTCTACATATCTTTGTATCATCTGCAAACTTAGCATCAGTGCCTTCAGTTCCTTCTTCCAGATCATTAATGTATATTGTGAAAAGTTGTGGTCCCAGCACAGACCCCTGAGGCATGCCACTAGCCACTTGCTGCAATCCTGAAAAAGACCCCTTTATCCCCACTTTCTGCCTTCTGCCAGTCAGTCAATCCTCTATCCATGCCAGGATCTTACCCTTAACACCATGGGCTCTTAACTTATTTAACAGTCTCCTATGCGGCACCTTGTCAAAGGCCTTCTGGAAATCTAAATAAATCACTAGTTCTCCTTTGTCTAACGTCCTTGTTACCTCCTCAAAGAACTCTAACAGATTTGCCAGACATGACCTCCCCTTGACAAAGCCGTGTTGACTCAGTCCTATTTTATCATGCACTTCCAAGTATTCCGCAATCTCATCTTTAATAATGGACTCTACAATCTTACCAATGACCAAAGTCAGGCTAGCCAGCCTATAATTTCCCATCTTGTGCCCCCCTCCCTTCTTAAACAGTGGTGTTATATTAGCTACTTTCAAGTGCCCTGGGACCTTCAAGCCTCCAGTGATTCCTGAAAGATCATCGCCAACGCCTTCACAATCTCCTCAGCTATATCTCTAAGAACTCTGGGGTGTAGTCCATCCAGTCCAGGTGATTTATCCACCTTCAGACCTTTCAGTTTCCCCAGAACCTTCTCCTTAGTAATGGTCACTGCACTCACCTCTGCCCCCTGGTTCTCCTGGAGCTCTGGCATCCCACTGGCGTCTTCCACCGTGAAGACAGATGCAAAGTAATTATTCAGCTCCTCTGCCATTTCTTTGTTTCCTATTATTACTTCTCCAACCACATTTTCTAGTGGTCCAATGTCTATTTTTGCCTCTAACTTACCTTTTATAGATTGAAAAAAACTCTTCCTATCTTCCTTTATATTACTAGCTAACTTGCACTCATATTTCATCTTCTCCCCCCTTATTGCTTTTTTTAGTTGTCCTCTGCTCACTTTTAAAGGCTTCCCAATCCTCTGACTGCCCACTAATCCTCGTCACTTTGTATGCTTTTTCTTTTGTTTTTATGCTGTCCTTGACTTCCCTCGTCAGCCATGGACGCCTTATCCTCCCCTTAGCATGTTTCCTCCTCCTTGGGATGAATTTCTGTTGTGCCTCCCGAATAATCCCCCAAAACTCCTGCCATTGCTGTTCCACTGACTTCCCTGCTCGGCTCCCTTTCCAATCAACTCTGGCCAGCTCCTCCCTCATGTCTTTGTAGTTACCCTTATTTAATTGTAATACTGTTACATCTGACTCCAGCTTCACCCTCTCAAACTGCAGGGTAAATTCTATCATATTGTGGTCACTGTTCCCTAAAGGTTCCTTCACCTTAAGTTCCTTAATCAAGTCTGCCTCATTACACATCACCAAATCCAGAATTGACTGTTCCCTAGTAGGCTCTGTCACAAGCTGCTCCAAAAAAACATCTCTTGGCCATTCCACAAATTCCTTTTCTTGGGATCCATTACCAACCTGATTTTCCCAGTCCACCTGCATATTAAAGTCCCCCATGATTATTGTGATATTGCCTTTTTCACATACTTTCTCTATTTCCGGATTTATTTTCTGTTCCACATCCTGACTACTGCTAGGGGGCTTGTACATAACTCCCATCAGGGTCTTTTTACCTTTGCGATTACTCAACTCTACCCACAGCGATTCTGCCTTCTGACCCGATATTGCTCCTTGCAATCGATTTAACTTCATTCCTTCCTAACAATGAAACCCCGCCTCCTTTGCCCATCTGACTGTCCTTTCGATAGGACACATATCCTTGGATATTTAGATCCCAGCCCTGATCCCCTTGCAGCCACGTCTCTGTGATGCCCACAACTTCGTACCGGCCAATTTCAATGTGCGCAACAAGCTAATTTATCTTGTTCCGTATACTGCGCGTATTACGGTACAACACCCTCAGTCCTGCATTGACCACCTCCATACTCACACTCATCACCTTTTTTGCTCTGTCTGAGGGTGATGTTGTTCTCTTATTTTTGTTCTCTATTTCCTCTTCAGTTATTAAACCTTCTAAGCCACGCTCTAGTTCCCAGCCCCCTGCCATCCTAGTTTAAATCCTCCCGAGTGACTCTAGCAAACCTCCCAGCCAGGATGTTGGCCAGGAAGTTGTCTTTAACATCCACCTAAATATGGTCACAAGCATTTAGGGTCTCAAATTAACAGCGTTTTTGGCAATGCAACTTTCAGTGCTGCACTGGAGGGTCAGCCTGGGTTGCATAATATTATATTAAACAAAAGCTTCCTTTGTAAACTAAAGCTTCCGTTTTTTAGCACAGAAGTTAAGATTGCTCCGAAATGAACCATGTTGACTTCGTCGGGAAGATGTAGGGGAAAATATCTGGAAACAAAGGTTGTCGCTGAAGGCAGAAGTCTGGGGCAATGGCTCTATCTCGGCTCTGGACGTAGCAGATGCAAAACCACCAAAGTCTTTTTTTAAAGTTCAATGAGGCATGCCAACGATTAGCAAGATCAGTTAAATGAGGATGAGATAAAGTGATGACCCAGTAATCCACCATGACTAATGCATTCAAATAACCTTTCAAGATGATTAACAATTTACTAGTGCCAGACAATCCCCAGAAAGACAGCTTTTCAGAATGACCAACACAGCAGAAGCAGTGATCTGTTCCAAAACACGGCAGCTGCTATTCCAATATTTGGACAGCATCAATGTGTTTATTCATTTCTCAGAAAGGAGCAGCATGTTGATCAGATACATGTTTGCTCCATTTATGCGATTTTTATGGCAACGTGTCAGCTAGAGGCAGTCAAAGGTTCCACGTTACCAACGCAGGGGAGATGCTTCCAAGAACGGAATAAAATAAAAACACAATAATTTCCTCTCAAATGCCTGGTTAAAAAAAATATTCAGAGCCACGTCACAATACAAAACCTGGCTGTTGCAAGCCACATTCATAAAGCAGAGCCAAGGATATTATATTAAACGAAAGCTTCCTTTGTTACTTAATACGAGTCTGAGGTCTGCCAACCTTGCTGCAGTGTGGGATGTGGCACACTGCTATTGTACTTAATCTAATGGAAAACAGAAGTTTCACCGCAGTGTCACAGGAATTGTATCAAGCATTTTTAAGGAGTTGTCTACATTTTGTTTGAAAAGGCAGCTAAAAACTAAAGTGCAACTGGGCCTGAATTAAAGGAAATTTGGATCACCATCTATTTCCCTCCAGCTGAGTGGAAACTATATAGGCATCAAGCATTACATCTAGGATTCTGAAACTAGGGCCTCAATCCCAATGAGACCAGCAGCAACAGGAGCAGAAGCCAACTTATCACCCACCTCCCAGCAACCCCCAACTACCACATCAACCATGAGTCACTTCAGCTCTGAAGCTGGTTCAGGTCACAATTGGAACTTCCAAAAGGAGATGATGCTTCATGAAGGATTTAAATCCTTATCAGGAACCCAATGTGATTTTAACTGATCTCATCCGTGGTGAACTTGTTGTGGCGGCTGCGGACTCAGTCCAGCGCCTCCAAGGTTGGGGGAGGGCCAGGGGGGACTTTGCCAGGGGTTGGGGACACTGTTGGGGGGGGATCTGGGGCACACGAGCCAGCCAAAGGGGGGAGGCACTATTTTGCAGGCCGGGTCCGCGAGCGGCCGGCGCCATGTTGCACGGCGCGGCCACTGTAGGCCGCCGTCGTGCGCATGCGCGGCCACGGACCCGCAAATTCTCCGGGCCATATCGACAGCTAGAGCCCGGTGCGCTACGCTGCCTTGATGCTAGCACCTAACCAAACGGAGGATCGGTGGCTGTTTTACGCCATTTCTTTCTGTCGGAAAACGCCACCGTTCCCGCGCAGGCCTGGTGACATAACCTCAAAATCGGAGAATCCAGCCCCTTATCTCTGCCAACTGGAGCATGACGCAAAAGTAGAGAGGAACACCAACATTATCCTGTGGTCAGTAACGCTGCTGACATCCTTCCATCCTGATGACTAATGAGTTCACTTTATCAAGCACTTATGGCAGTAACCACAGTGACCACAGCAATTGAAGACACTCAATCGGAATGCCACTAATTGAGAAAGAAAACATGTATTTACATGGCACCTCCCATGACACCTCAAAGTGCCAGTCAAGTGATTTTTAAAGTGGCATTGCTGTTATAAATACTTAAAAGCCAATTTGCACATAGCAAGGTCCCACAAACAGAAATGAGATATGATCAGTAAATCTGTTTAATGATGCTAGCTGAAGGATACATATTATCCAGGACACCAAAGGTCATTTGAAATAATGTTATGGTATTATTGATATCCAGCTGAGGGCACAGTGGGCGGTGGGGGGTTCAGTTTAACATCTCCTCTAAAAAGGACCCTTCTAACAGTGATGCCCCTGGAGTGTCAACCTACATTTTTATTCTATCTGGACTGAGGCTTAAAACCTCAGCCTTTGGATTTAATTATGGGCGAAAAGTGATCTACACTGAAGCTGAGCTGGTACTTAGGTGGAAATGGATTCAGAGTGACAGGCAATTTAGATGCACATTTTGATGCCACCATTAATGTCCTCAATTTTATGACTGATAAATACAATACAATGCAGGCACTAACTGTGACTTATCTACTGCCTATTTTTATTCACATAAGAATGCAGCTGGGTCTGATTTGTGAAGTAAATAATCTGAACCTTTTGTAAAGATTTCATGAAATGTTGTTGCATCTTTTTCCTCTACAACTGTCACTACCCTATTTTTACTTGCTCATTTCCTATCGTTTGTATTTTTGCAGTAATATTATTAAAACGTAGATTAAAATGCTTACAGACTGTAAGTCTGCTCGCACTGTAATTAAAAGCCATTTTATCTATTTGCCGATGAGCTAATGTAATGTTTTAACAGTTTGAGCCTGGCTAAACAAATCAAGGAACACATTGTGACAAGAGACAAAAGAATGCTGTGTGCTTCGAGTGCAGCTGGAATAGCTAATGGGAGATGCCACGTGTCTGGACAGATGAGTTGTTTCCAGGACTCCAGGCTGAGCAGGAGGTTTTCAGCTTGGTCCTAAAAAAAAGGTTCTGTCTCTTAGGGCTCTGCACCAAGACAAGCCAGTGAAACCTGATTGTTAACTGTCTACATATGTGGTATTTGAAATATATGGGTTTGCTTAATTGGAATGTAGAGGCAGATTTCTGGAGGCAAGTTAAGATGTTGTACCTGTTAATTGTAAAGCTATTTCTTTGTGGCTGATCTGCTTAATTCTGTGTTCAAATTAAAGTTTGTTTTAACATAAAAGCTGTCTACTGGACAGTGTTATCACTCCTGTGGGTGCAGTAACATTTCCTCACAGTTTAAACAAAAGCAAAAAATTTGGGTTCTAATCCGGGGTCTTAACCAAAATTGGGTTTCTGGTCCGGACCCACAACTGAATCATGTAAGCTAGGCCACACTGGGTAAGGATGTCGGACATTAGGTGGATTTAATGACAATCGATTACAGTTTTGTGGCATTATTCAATTCCAGATTTATTACATGTATTCAAATTCCACCAGCTGCCATCACGGATTTGAACCCATATACTCAGAGCATTAGCCTGGACCTCTGAGTATAGAAATAGGAGGTTAGTCCAGATGAATGGATATCTGGACAGATGGTGCAGAGGAAAGGCTTTAGAATTTTGAGACATTGGGATTATGGGGGACGGTGGGACCTGTACAAGATGGACAGTTTGCACCTGTACCAAAATGGGACCAGTATCCTTGTAGGGCGGTTTGGTAGTGCTGTTGGGGAGGGTTTAAACTAACTTGGCAGGGGCCTGGGATCCTGAGACAAGGTTCAGCAGGAATAGATGCATAGCCAAAATTAGAAGACAAGTGAGTCAGGAAGGCATAGAATGACTAGACCAGTTAAGTCATCAGGGAGTTTGGCAAGATTGGATGGTATTCATTTTAATGTGAGGAGTCTGACGAACAAGGCAGATGAATTGAGGGCACAAATTAAAACATGGGGATATGATGTTATTGCTGTCACTGAGACATGGTTGAGAGAGGGTCAGGATTGGAAGCTCAATATTCCAGGATACAGAATCTTCAGGCAAGATAGGGAAGGATGCAAAAGAGGAGGGAGTGTCACAATTGTGATCAGGGAATCAATTACAGCAGTAAGGAGGGATGACATCTTAGAAGGCTCTTCAACTGAGACCAAATGGGTGGAACGTAAAAACCCAATAGGAGCAATCACATTGCTGGGAGTGTTCTAGAAGCCTGCTAACAGTCCGAGATGTAGAACGCAGATATGTAGGCAAATTACAGAGAAGTAGAGTAGTGAAAGTGGGTGATTTCAACTTCCCCAAAGTGTGAAACATTTAGAGGGAGCATAAGTCTTAAAATGCATCCAGGAAAGCATTTTAAGCCAGTATGTAGAAGGAGGTAAAGAAATGGGGTGGTCCTGGACTTAATTTTTGATAACTAAGATGGGCAAGTGGTTGAAGTATCGGTGGTGGAACATTTGTAGACAGTGATCATAACTCCATTAGATTCAGGATCGCTATGGAAAAGGACAACGATGGGCCTGAGATCAAAGTCCTAAACTGGGGGAAGGCCAATTTTAATAAGATCAGATATGATTTGGCCAGAGTGGATGGGGGGGGAAACACTTTTAGGTAAATCTGTGACAGAACAATGGGATCTATTCAAGAAGGAAATAGGTGGGCAGCATGGTGGCACAGTGGTTAGCATTGCTGCCTCATGGCACTGAGGTCCAAGGTTCAATCCCGGCTGTGGGTCACTGTGTGGAGTTTGCACATTCTCACTGTGTTTGTGTGGGTTTCGCCCCCACAACCCAAAGATGTGCAGGGTAGGTGGATTGGCCACACTAAATTGCCCGTTAATTGGAAAAAATGAATTGGGTACACTAAATTTATATTAAAAAAAAGAAGGAAATAGGGAGAGTGCAGGGCTAACGTGTTCCAATCAAGAAAAATGGTGGGACCAACAAATCCAGTGAACCCTGGATATTAAGGGTATACAGCATTGGAGAAGGAGAAAAAAGTAGGCTTATGGCAGATATCGAGGGCTCAAACAGCAGGAGCCATAGAGGCTATAGAATGTGCAAGAGGGATCTTAAAAAGGAAATTAGGAGAGAAAAAAGGGGACATGAAAGGATAGTGGCAGGTAAAATAAAGGAAAATCCTAAGTTGTTTTACAGGTACATTAAGGGTAAAAGGACAACTAGGGAAAGAGTAGAGCCCATTGAGGGGTATTTGTGTGTGGAGTCGGATGATGTAGGGTGAGTTCTAAGTGAATATTTTGTGTCAGTGTTCACTCATGAGGGAGACAGTGTGGGTATAGGAATCAGGGAGAAAGACTGTAATACAATTAAAGTGATTAATGTAGACAGAAAGGAGGTTCTGAGTGGTCTGGCAGGCTTAAAGGTAGACACACCTCCAGGGCCAGATGCAATGTATCCCAGGCTGCTGAGTGAGGGAAGGGAGGAAATAGCAGGGGCACTGGCAATAATTTTCAATTCCTCTCTGACAACAGGAGAGGTGTTGGAGGATGGAGGATAGCTAATGCGGCACCATTATTCAAGAAGGGAGGAAGGGGTAAACCAGGAAACTACAAGCCAGTCAGTCTAACCTTCGTGGTGGGGAAAGCAGTGGAAGCAATTCTGAGAGACAGAATTAATCTGCGTTTGGAGAAGCAGGGATTAATCAAGAACAGTCAACGTGGTTTTGTTAAAGGGAGATCATGTCTGGCCAACTTGATTGAGTTTTTTGAGGAGGTGACCAGGTGTGTTGATGATGGAAATGCATTTGACGTGGTCTACTTAGGCTTCAGCGAGGCTTTTGCTCAGGTCCCACATGGGAGGCTGATAGCGAAGTTAAGAGCCCATGGGTTCCAATGAAATTTGGCAAATTGGATCCAAAATGGCTGAATGGCAGGAAGCAGAGAGTGATGTTAGAGGTTTGTTTTTCTGACTGGAAGCCTGTGGGTAGTGGGGTCCTATAGGGATCAGTGTTGGGGCCCTTGCTGTTTGTGGTTTATCTAAATGATTTAGATATGGATGTAGGAGGGTTGATCAGTAAGTTTGTGGATGATACAAAAATTGGTAGGTTGGTAAATGGTGAGGGCGATAGCCTTTGATTACAGGAGGATATAGACGGGCTGGTCAGATGGGCTGACCAGTGACAAATGGAATTCAATCCGGATAAGTGTGAGGTGATGCACTTGGTCAGGACAAACAAGGCAAAGGAATAAATGATAAACGGCAGGACCCTGGGAAGCACCGAAGATCAGAGGGACCTTGATGTGCATGTACACAGGTCCCTTAAGGTAGCAGAGCAGGTGGATGTGGTGGTTACGACGGCATATGATAAATTTGCCTTTATTAGCTGAGGCATTGAGTTTAAGAGCAGGGAGGTTATGTATAAAACATTGGTTAGGCCACAGCTAGAGTATTGTGGATAGTTCTGGAATCCATATTACAGGAGGGATGTGATAGCACTGGAAAGGGTGCAGAGGAGATTTGACAGGATATTGCCTTGGCTGAAGAATGTTAGTTATGAAGAGAGATTGAATAGATTTGGATTATTTTCCTTGGAACAGAGGAGACTGAGGCGGGGGGGGGGGGGGGGGGGGGGGGTGGGGGGGGGGTGGGGGGGAGAGAACATGATTGCGATGTATAAAATTATGAGGGGCATGGATAGAGTGGACAAGAACAAACTTTTCCCCTTGGTGGAAGGGTCAACGACCAGGGGGCATAGATTTAAGGTAAGGGGCAGGAGGTTTAGAGGGGAGATGAGGAAAAATCTTTTTACCCAGAGAGCTGTGGGAGTTTGAAATTCGCTGCCTGAAAGGCTGGTAGAGGGAGGAACACTCACAACATTTAAGAAGTATTTAGATATGCACTTGTGATCACAGAGCATAAAGGATGTGGGGCAAGTGCCGGAAAATGGTTGTTTTTGACTGGCGCACACACAATGGGCCGAAGGGCTTTTCTATGCTGTTGACCTCTATGACTCTGACTCTATTACTAATCCAATGACATTACCACTATGTCACTCTCTCCTCCAGGGGATGTCACCCAGCACGAGCTAAAGTAACTTCTCTCAGAAACTTTAATGGCCATCAAGGCAAAAGGGACAACTTTCTGCGCACTTGCGTTTGAACCTAGTTTCCAAAGATAAGAGGGCAGTGTTCTCACAAACCCTTGCCAAAAATATCCCTCCCTCTGAGCTTTGCAGTGATGTGTAAGAATAAGAATTCTGCTATTTCCTATTCTGCTCAATCAATATGCAGACATCCAACAAACATAAACAGAACTGTCTCTAGTTACATGCAATCAATGATTTATGGGCCCAATGCATAGGTGGGTATGGTGAAATCAGCGGCTGCAATTTAACTGAGTGTCAATTAAAAGTGGTGGAGAGAGGAGATGAAACAGAAAGGGAAGAAATAAACACATTACAAAAATATTCCGTGGCATCATAATTACAACAAATTGAACACTAATTTTGGTGCCTTCTGTTAAAATGTCTCTTTGGTCGCCTTTGAGGTGATGTTGTTATAATTCAAGCTAGCAGACATGTTTTTGTAAACCTTTAGCGTAAATGTCTTAACAGTTAAACACTGTTCTGGATCTCAGCCATTACTTGAAAGGACCGTTTAGGTTGTTCTATAAACATTGGGTTTGTTTATAGCGTGAACCCAGATGCACATTAATTATCCGCAGTTTGTGACTGAGGAATATCAGGCCTACAGGCAGAACATGTCAGCACATCATAATCTGCTGCTGAGCTGAAAAACCTGACCAGCTCAGTATAAACAAGCTATCACTGAAATCACTTCTGTTTATGCTGCAGACTTCATAACTTACAACAGAACTTTGCCCGCTACACCTTAACCACTTGGCTGCTGACTACAACAATGTCATTACTTCCCCAGTGCGCACTAGAACAGTCTCAATATACCATGGCCTTTGATATAACATGGATTGTTTATGGTGTTCTCACCAACCCAGAGCCCATAAACACTCTCATTATAAGTGGCATAACACTTTTTAAACATACTTGTAGGTTTCTCAAAGACAGCTTTATAATCTATTACATTTCACTTTAAATTTGCATCATTTGATATTCCTGGTCCGTGAACATAAGCAGTCAAATTTGACCTTTAACGTTCTCTGACACAACACTGGGCATAAGGTTGGATGCTTACAACCAAATTGTGTTTAAATTTCTACCTATTATTTTTCAGCTATGCACAGTTCAATATCAAAGAACATTTGCAAACGGTGAAGAAGTTCAACAGCTGTTTCTGCAGGAGAGGACAAGTTTCCTGTTCCTCCACGGGGTCAAGGTCCAAGGAAGGCAGGCACCACGGCAACCAGACGGTCAGCCGGAAGTGGCTCAGTACAGTAACCGTGCTGGATTTGCTGTTTACACTGTGGGTGGATTTAGCAGCCCAGAGGAACTGCCGTGCAGAAGGATCACTGAACGAGTGCAGTTTCTGTTTAACTGCAAACTTTGAATGGTATTGAATGGGGGGGGGGGGGGGGGGGGGGGGGACCTTGGCGAGTGTGAGGTTTGTGCACATTTGTGGTTTCAATATACCTTGAACCTTCTCTGATCTGTGGGGGAAGGCCCAGAAAGGGCAGCAATTCCAAAACAATATTGCTGGACTGTGCGGTATGACTCAGTCTGCCTCAGTGTGCTGTTTGTGTTTGTAATCAGCAGCATCTTTGGTCACAGAGGGTGAAAATCCCACTCCAGTCACGATCCTCTGTCTATAATAGCAAGTGTTTTATGTTTATGCCAACCGGAATCTTGCTGTCATAGGCAAACCTGGAATATAATGGAAGAATAAATCCAACACTATTGTCACTGGTTTTGCTGAAGTTTTTTTCTAACTCGACCAAACTGGGTACTTGGTCAGGGATCTTCCTTCTCTATTATATTGATCTTTCAACTGTAAAAGTCCAGCATGAGCCAGATCTTGGTGATTATGGTGCTGAATGCAAATTATCACCTACAATTCACAGGTCCCAGGTTCCTGGAATCCAAATTCAATTACAGTGACTTATGTTTCAGTGCCGCGCCATGGAGTGCACGTTTTAAAATTACAACTCAGGTGAATTCTATAAAGGTAATAAAGACAGATGCCTTCCTGGCTTTTGGTGTTTGCAGCTCTGACAGGTTTACATGGGGATTACAACCAGATGAGTGAGGCCTGCACTTTGGGAACTCATGGCACAATGCTCCACTGACAACAATACAAAAGCAACTTAAAACCAGTCAAACAAAACCCATTGCCAAGCCTAATCCTTTTCTCGCACCAAACCAATACATGTGGAGTTTGCAACAAGGTCACTGCATAGGGATTGCACCTGATTATGTCCTCCAGCACTGAACCTACCAGAGTTTGCAGGTTCAGTGGGAGGGCATCTAATTACTCTGGAAATGACTGACACACGCGCTACACTGAGTGCATCTCTAGTGCCATCCAGGAGTTCCCACATTGCTCTGCCTGATGCTCATGTTGCTTGCCTAGTTTGGAACACCCACTGTGGGAGGGGGACCAGCAGCTACATAGACCCTGTTCATTAACTTGTCATATTGGCTGGTTCCAACTCTGGCAGCCTAAAGCGTCTTGAAAACTTGCCCATTTATCTTCAACAAGATGACTAGGTTTGTTGGAGGTAAATCATCTCAGCCCCAGGACATCACTGCAGGAGTTCCTCAGGGTTGTTTTCTCGGCCCAACCATCTTCAGCTACTCGATCAATGACCTTCCTTCCATCATAATACCAGAAGTGGGAATCAATGCTGATGATTGCACAATGTTCAGCACCATTCACACCTCCTCAGATAATGAAGGGGTCCACGTCCAAATGCAGCAAGACCTGGACAGCATCCAGGCTTGGGATGATAACTGGCAAGAAACATTCATATCTCAAAAATGCCAGGCAATAGCCATCTCCAACAAGAGAGAATCTAACCATCACCCCTTGACAGTCAATGGCAATACCATTGCTGGAACCCCCAACATCAACACCCTGGGATTTACCATTGATCAGAAACTGAAGTGGACCAGCCGTACAAATAATGTGCCTGTAAGAACAGGTTCGAGGTTGGGAATTCTACGGAGAGAACTCACTTCCTGTCTCGTCAACATCTGCCCACCATCTACAAGGCACAAGTTTGGAGTGTGGTGGAATACTCTCCACTTGCCTGGATGAGTGCAGCTCTGTCAAGAAGCTCAACAGCATCCAGGATGATTGGTACCCCTTCCACCATCCTAAACATTCATTCCCCCACAACTGATGCACATGTACACCAAGTACAAGGTGCATTGGAGTGACGCACTGAGGCTCCTCCAACAGCACCTTTCAAATACACAACCTGCCCCACCTAGAAGGACAAGGGCAGCCAGTTGCAGGGAACACCGCCACTTACAAGTTTCCCTCCAAGTCAGACGTCATCCTAACTTGCAACTTTCTCATTGTTCCCTTCATTGAAATCAGACAGCATGTGTCCACTCAGCCTCTGGGACGTTGCCGGCAGACTTTCTCGGCACTTGAACCAACATTGGCAAACTAAGATTTCAGCTTTTGCCTCATTCAGTCTGCCGGCTGGCCGGCCTCATTTCCCACTTTTACAGGTTCCAATGAAATAGTGTTAAGTTTGGATTGGATTGAATTTAATTTATTGTCATGTGTACCGAGCTGCAGTGAAACATATAGGCCGGGATTCTCTAAACCCGCGGCCAAACTCTGACGCTGATGTGAAAAGCGGCGCGAGCCACTCCAGCGTCAACGGGCCTCAAGTGGCAGGTATCCACCCCTTCCTAGGGGGCTAGTACGGTGGTGAAGTGGTGTCCGTAGCTCCGACTCCCGAAAGTGGCATGGCCGGCGCGAGTTCACACATGCGTGCCACGGCCAGCGCAAGTCCGCGCATGCACGTGGGTTCCCGTCTCCACGTCGGCCCCTGGGCAATATGGCAGAGCCCTACAGGGTCCCGGCGCGGAGGAACATAGGCCCCCCACGGAACTAGCCCGCCCGCTGATCGGTAGGCTCCAATCACGGGCCAGGCCACTGTGGAGGCCCCCTGGGGTGGGATTCCCCCCCGGTGGGATCCCCCCCGCCCACCCTCTTCCCCCCCCCCCACCAGGACGGCCCCTGCAGCCAGAACTCCGAGGTCCGCCGGGTGGGACCATACGTAACCCACGCCGGCGTTACTTGGCCGAACTTGGCCTGTCGAGGCCCGGAGAATCGCCGGGGGGCCGCCCGAGAATCGCCGCCAGAGAATCAGCGGGCCGGCATCGCCCCCCCCCACCCCCCGGCGTATCTCCGACCCAGCGTGGGGTCGGAGAATCCCGGCCATAGTTCTGCATACAGTCCAGACAGATCATTCCATACATGAAAAAAAAAGAACATACATAAATACACAAATGTAAAAAATAGGCCCAGGCATCGGGTGAAGCAGATGGAGTGTAGTACTATTCAGTAGAGAAGATGTGTGAAGAGATCAGGTCAGTCCATAAGAGGGTCATTCAGAAGTCTGGTGACAGTGGGGAAGAAGCTGTTTTTGAGTCTGTTCGTGTGTGTTCTCAGACTTTTGTATCTCCTGCCCGATGGAAGAAGTTGGAAGAGTGAGTACGCCGGATGGGAGGGGTCTTTAATTATACTGTCCGCTTTGCCCAGGCAGCAATGGATGGAGTCAATGGATGGGAGGCGGTTTCACGTGCTGGACTGGGCGGTGTTCACGACTCTTTGTAGCTTCTTACGGTCTTGGGCCGAGCAGTTGCCACACCAGCTGTGATGCAGCCTGATAGGATGCTTTCTACGGTGCATCTATGAAAATTGGTAAGAGTCAATGTAGACATACCAGATTTCCTTAGTTTCCTGAGTAAGTAAAGGCGCTGTTGTGTATTCTTGGTGGTAGCGTCGACGTGGGTGGACCAGGACAGGTTGTTGGTAATGTGCACACCTAGGAATTTGAAGCTATCAACCATCTCCACCTCGGCCCCGTTGATGCAGACAGGGATGTGTACGATACTTCGCTTCTGGAAGTCAATGACCAGCTTCTTAGTTTTGCTGGCATTGAGGGAGAGATTGTTATCATTGCATCACACCACTAGGTCCTCTATCTCCCTCCTATATACTGATTCATCGTTGTTTGAGATCCAACCCACTACGGTCATGTCGTCAGTAAACTTGTCAATGGAGATGGAGCCAAATTAAGCCTCACAGTCCTGTCTGTACAGGGAGTATAGTAGGGGGCTTAGTACGCAGCCTTGCAGGGCCCCCTAATCAGGGACTATCGTGGAGGAGATGTTGTTTCTCTATCCTATCTGTTCATCTTAACATCTTTGACAACTCACTTCCGGTTGCGGTGATGCGGAGCTAAGCCACACGATTCGGCAGCTCCCGCGATCACGGACTTTCGGGCTCTCTAGAGGAGCCCCAACGAGAATTTTTTGAAGACGTTCCATGTGGAAAGGGAAGAGTGAGGTCCCCCTTCACCGTTTATGGACCGGACTAGAAGCGAAACGGCCAAAAAAGCGGCGTTGGAGCAGCGGGAGAAGCGAGGGAAGAAAAACAAAATGGCGGTGGCCGGAGATAAAGTGGAATGTGGGCCGGAGCTGCAAGAGTTCATTAAGCGCTGTTTTGAGGAGCTGTGGAAAGAGATGCTGGGGCCTATGCTGTCGGCGATTGAAGGATTAGGGATGACCCAGAAGGCCCACGAGGTAAAGATCCAGGAGGTGCAGAAAAAAGTTAATGAGAACGAGGATGAGATCTTGGGCATGGCGGTGAGGGTGGAGGCGCACGAGGCGCTGCACAAGAGGTGGGCGGGAAGATTCGAAGACCTGGAGAACAGGTCAAGGAGAAAGAATCTTCGGATCCTGGGTCTCCCTGAAGGAGTGGAGGGGGCCGATGCCGGGGCATATGCGAGCACGATGCTCGAGTCGATGATGGGCGTGGTGGTATGTATTAGGGGTCATGTGGGACTGCGAAGCCGTGATGCTATTGGCTGACAGATCCCGGGTCCTGGTTGGCTGTTGACTCCTGGCTCCGCACTGAAGGCGGAGTTTAAGAACCCGAGCTTCTCCCCGCCGCTTCATTCTGTTGTTGAACTGCTGGGGACAAGTCTCGCTTAATAAAGCCTCATCGACTTCATCACTACTCGTCTCTCTCGTAAGTCATTGTGCGCTACAATTTATTAAGCGAGCTTAAAGGACTATGGAGCTCCGGATCGCCCCGGAATGCCTGCAGATCAGCCCCCACGCAGCGAACTCGGCAGCAGTATTTAAACACTGGCAAGCATGTTTTGAAGGCTACCTCCGAACGGCCCCCGGCCGGATCACAGAAGACCAGAAAATGCAGGTCCTGATTGGGAGATTCCCACACGGGGGGGTCAATGGGACGGCGGGGGAAGCCGGGGTCAGCAGGTGTCAGCTGACTTACGGGAGTGCTATGGGGGGAGCAAAAAAGCTAGACAGGCGTCTAGCGGGGGGGGGAGGGAAAAAAGGGTTGCTGCTGCATTGGCCGAAGGGGAATGGGACACAGAAGAGGTGGTGGGGGCGGGGGTCTCCCGTCTGGGGGACTGGAGGGTGAGGGCGGCGCGGGCACGGGACTGGCCTCGAAAAGGAGATGGCTAGTCGGCGGGGGGGTGTCGGAGGCCCCCCAATCCGTCTGATAACGTGGAATGTGAGGGGCCGGAATGGGCCGGTAAAGAGGGCCCGAGTGTTCGCGCACTTAAAGGGACTGAAGGCAGACATGGTCATGCTCCAGGAGACACATTTGAAGGTGGCGGATCAGGTCAGGTTAAGAAAGGGATGGGTAGGACAGGTATTCCATTCGGGGCTGGACGCGAAGAACAGAGGGGTGGCAATATTGGTGGGGAAGCGGGTGTCATTTGAGGCCAAGAATATCGTAGTGGACAATGGAGGTCGATACGTGATGGTGAGCGGTAAGTTGCAGGGGACGTGGGTGGTATTGGTAAATGTATACGCCCCGAACTGGGATGATGCTGGATTCATGAAGCGAATGTTGGGGCGCATTCCGGACCTGGAGGTAGGAAGCTTGATAATGGGTGGGGATTTTAATACGGTGTTGGACCCAGCACTGGATCGCTTCAGATCTAGGACCGGAAAGAGGCCGGCAGCGGCCAAGGTGCTTAGGGGGTTTATGGACCAGATGGGGGGAGTGGACCCGTGGAGGTTTGCCAGGCCGCAGGCCAGGGAATTTTCTTTTTTCTCCCACATGCACAAAGCCTACTCCCGGATAGATTTTTTTGTTCTGGGCAGGGCGCTGATCCCGAAAGTGGAGGGAATGGAGTATTCGGCCATAGCCATTTCAGACCACGCCCCGCACTGGGAGGAACTGGAGTTGGGAAAGGAGAGGGACCAACGTCCGTTGTGGCGGTTGGATGTGGGACTGCTGGCAGATGAGGCAGTGTGTGGGAGGGTGAGGGGGTGTATCAAAAGGTACTTGGAGGCCAACGACAACGGGGAGGTGCGGGTGGGGGTGGTATGGGAGGCGCTGAAGGCGGTGATCAGGGGAGAGCTAATCTCCATCAGGGTTCATAGGGAGAAGATAGAGGGCATGGAAAGGGAGAGGTTAGTGGGGGAGATTTTAAGAGTGGACAGGAGATACGCAGAGGCCCCTGAAGAGGGATTACTTAGGGAAAGGCGACGTCTCCAGACGGAGTTTGACCTGTTGACCACAGGGAAGGCAGAGGCACAGTGGAGGAAAGCGCAGGGGGCGAAGTATGAGTATGGGGAGAAGGCGAGACAGATGCTGGCACACCAGCTCCGTAAGAGGATGGCAGCGAGGGAGATAGGTGGAGTCAAGGATGGAAGGGGAGCTACGGTGCGGAGTGCGACGAAAGTAAATGAGGCATTCAAGGCCTTCTATAAGGAGCTGTACAGAACCCAGCCCCCAGCGGGGGAAGAGGGGATGAGACGATTCCTGGACCAACTGAGGTTCCCGAGGGTGGAGGAGTAGGAGGTGGCTGGTTTGGGGGCACCAATTGGGTTGGAGGAGCTGAGCAAAGGTCTGGGGAGTATGCAGGCAGGGAAGGCCCCGGGACCGGATGGGTTCCCGGTTGAGTTCTACAGGAAGTACGTAGACCTGTTGGCCCCGCTGCTAGTGAGGACTTTTAATGAGGCAAGGGAGGGTGGGGGCCCTGGTGGGGGCCCTGCCCCTGACAATGTCGGAGGCGACGATCTCTTTGATCCTGAAGCGGGACAAGGACCCACTGCAATGTGGGTCGTACAGGCCGATCTCGCTCCTCACCGTGGATGCTAAGTTGCTGGCAAAAGTGCTGGCTACAAGGATCGAGGACTGTGTCCCGGGGGTGATTCACGAGGACCAGACGGGATTTGTAAAGGGCAGGCAGCTAAACACCAATGTGCAGCGGCTCCTAAACGTGATAATGATGCCATCGGTGGAGGGAGAGGCGGAGATAGTGGCAGCTATGGACGCGGAGAAGGCCTTTGACCGAGTAGAGTGGGAGTACCTCTGGGAAGTGCTGCGTAGGTTTGGGTTCGGGGGAGGGTTTATTAGTTGGGTTAAGCTCCTTTACAGAGCCCCGATGGCGAGTGTGGTTACGAATCGGCGGAGGTCGAAGTATTTTTGTCTATACCGTGGGACGAGGCAGGGGTGCCCCCTGTCCCTCCTGTTGGTTGCATTAGCAATTGAACCCTTGGCCATGTCATTAAGGGAGTCTAGGAAATGGAGGGGGGTGGTCCGAGGGGGAGAGGAGCATCGAGTGTCGCTTTACGCAGACGACCTGTTGTTGTATGTGGCGGATCCAGTGGAGGGGATGGTGGAGGTCATGCAGACTCTAAGGGGATTTGGGGATTTTTCGGGCTATAAGCTTAATGTAGGGAAGAGTGAGCTCTTTGTAGTCCAGGCAGGAGACCAGGAAAGGGGGATAGACGATCTACCGCTGAGGAGGGCGGAAAGGAGCTTTCGGTACCTGGGGATCCTAATAGCTAGGAGTTGGGGGGCCCTACATAAACTGAATCTGACGAGGCTGGTGGAGCAGATGGAGGAGGACCACAAAAGATGGGACATGTTACCGCTCTCGCTGGCGGGTAGAGTGCAGTCGGTCAAAATGGTGGTCCTCCCGAGGTTTCTTTTTGTGTTCCAGTGCCTTCCCATCGTGATCACCAAGGCCTTTTTTAAGAGGGTAGGCAGGAGCATTATGGGGTTGGTGTGGGCGAATAAGGCCCCGAGGGTAAGGAGAGGGTTTCTGGAGCTCAGTAGGGACCGCGGAGGGTTGGCACTGCCGAATCTGGGGGGCTACTACTGGGCAGCAAATGTGGCGTTGATCCGTAAGTGGGTGATGGAGGGAGAGGGGGTGGCATGGAAGAGGTTGGAGATAGCGTCCTGCAAGGGAACGAGCCTGGGGGTGCTGGTGACGGCACCGCTGCCGCTCTCGCCGACAAGGTACACCACGGGTCCGGTGGTGGCGGCAACGCTAAAGATCTGGGGCCAGTGGAGACGGCACAGGGGTGCGATGGGAGCCTCGGTGTGGTCCCCGATCAGGGGTAACCATCGGTTTGTCCCGGGGAGGATGGACAGGGGGTTTCAGAGCTGGCATCGGGCGGGGATTAGAAGAACGGGGGACCTGTTCATTGATGGGACGTTTGCGAGCCTAGGGGCGCTGGAGGAGAAGTTTGGGCTACCCCCGGGAAGTGCTTTCAGATACATGCAGGTGAGGGCGTTTGTGAGGCGGCAGGTGAGGGAATTCCCGTTGCTCCCGGCACAGGAAATTCAAGACAGGGTGATCTCGGGCGTGTGGGTTGGAGAGGGCAAGGTGTCGGCGATATACCAGGAGATGAAAGAAGAGGGGGAGGCGTTGGTAGAGGAGCTGAAGGGTAAATGGGAGGAGGAGCTGGGGGAGGAGATTGAGGAGGGGCTACGGCCTGATGCCCTCGGTAGGGTTAATTCCTCTTCCTCGTGTGCCAGGCTCAGCCTGATACAATTTAAGGTGGTTCACAGAGCGCACATGACGGGGGCGAGGTTGAGTAGGTTCTTTGGGGTAGAGGACAGATGTGGAAGGTGCTCAGGAAGTCCAGCGAACCATGTCCATATGTTTTGGTCATGCCCGGCACTGGAGGGGTTCTGGAGTGGAGTGGCGGGAACAGTATCTAAGGTGGTGAAAGCCCGGGTCAAGCCAAGCTGGGGGCTAGCAATATTTGGAGCAGTGGACGAGCCGGGAGTGCAGGAGGCGAAAGAGGCCGGCATTCTGGCCTTTGCGTCCCTAGTAGCCCGGCGAAGGATCTTGCTAATGTGGAAGGAGGCGAAGCCCCCCAGCGTGGAGGCCTGGATAAATGATATGGCTGGGTTTATCAAGCTAGAGAGGATAAAGTTTGCCTTGAGAGGGTCTGCGCAGAGGCTCTACAGGCGGTGGCAACCGTTCCTAGACTATCCCGCGGAGCTTTAGATGAGGGTCGGTCAGCAGCAGCAGCAGCCCGGAGGGGGAAGGGGGGCCCGTCTGGGGGGTATTTGAGCAAGATAATACATGAAGGATCTGGAAAACTGGCATGTACGGGAGGATATCTGTAACATATCGTTTTACCATGTTTATGTCTTGCTATGTGCGTTTTCTTTCTATTTGTTACGAGAGGGGGATTTGTTTGTAAGGGTGAAAAATTGTGTTAAAAATCTTAATAAATATATTTTTAAAAAACATCTTTGAAAACTTAAATCAACTCACCACTCAAGCTTCTTACAGTCCTGCTGGTCTTCCAACAGATTTTCAAAACCTTGGTTTCCACGCAAGAGCAGTACAGCTAATAGACCTCCAATTTCTTCTGGAACATTCCAGGAATAATGGGATTCCAGGCATAGGAATATGATAAACAATTTATCATTTAAATAGGCCAATTTTTAAGGGGCGTAACTTCCGATCCCCAGTATTGTATTTTAGGGAGGGGGTGTAGACCTCAAAGATGCTCTTCAGATACTACCAAGTAAGGTGTGCACAACAATCGCCTGGAAGTGCAAACTTGCTCTGATCAGTTGCCCTGCACTGAAAACCACCTGAAAATGCGATTGATAGCGCTAACCTCGGTTAGTTCCAACTGGGTTACCGCAATAGTTACCTAGACAAGGTGAGAAGAATTAAAACCACACTTCACGTGCAAGAAGTGTGTCCAGTTGCAGCTCCTGTTAGACCGCTTGACGGCTCTGGAGCTGCGGATGGACTCACTTTGGAGCATCCGCGATGCTGAGGACGTCGTGGATAGCACGTTTAGCGAGTTGGCCACACCGCAGGTGAAAGGTACTGAGGGAGATAGAAAATGGGTGACCAAAAGACAGAACAAGAGTAGGAAGGCAGTGCAGGTGTCCTCTGCGGTCACCTCCCTGCAAAACAGATATACCGCTTTGGATACTGTTGAGGGAGATGGCTCACCAGGGGAAGGCAGCAGCAGCCAGGTTCATGGCACCATGGCTGGCTCTGCTGTGCAGCTGGGCAGGAAGAAGAATGGCCGGGCTATAATGATTGGGGACTCAATTGTAAGGGGAATAGACAGGCGGTTCTGCGGACGCAATCGAGACTCCAGGATGGTATGTTGCCTCCCTGGTGCAAAGGTCAAGGATGTCTCGGAGCGGTTGCAGGACATTCTGGGGGGGAGGGTGAACAGCTGTCATGGTGCACATAGGCACCAACGATATAGGTAAAAAACGGGACGAGGTCCTACAAGCTGAATTTAGGGAGTTAGGAGTTAAACTAAAAAGTAGGACCTCAAAGGTAGTAATCTCAGGATTGCTACCAGTGTCACGAGCTAGTCAGAGTAGGAATGTCAGGATAGATAGGATGAATGCGTGGCTCAAGAGATGGTGCAAGAGGGAGGGATTCAAATTCCTGGGACAATGGAACCGGTTCTGGGGGAGGTGGGACCAGTACAAACCGGACGGTCTGCACCTGGGCAGGACTGGAACCGATGTCCTGGGGGGGTATTTGCTAGAGCTGTTAGGGAGAGTTTAAACTAATGTGGCAGGGGGATGGGAACCGATGCAGGAGGTTGGAAGGTAGTAAAACAGGGACAGAAACAAAAGGCAGTAAGGGGGAAATTGTAAAGCAGAGAAGCCATAGTCAAAAATCAAAAAGGGAGACGGTTCAAGGTACAGTGACTGAGGGGAGCTCAGTAAATAGGACCAGGAATACTAAAAGGAATAAAACGGGGAGTGAAAACATTAATGGCAAGCGACGCGGCAGGTTGTTACATGAAGATGTGGGTTCAACGACAAGGAAAATTAGGAGAAAAGTTAAGAGGAAATACAACTTAGGAGAGGTTACTGATCGAGGTATTAAGATTCAGAACAGAGGTAAAAAAGCCAACATAAGTGTACTTTACCTGAATGCTCGTAGTATTCGGAATAAGGTAAATGAGTTGATGGCGCAAATCATCGTGAATGACTATGATTTAGTGGCCATTACTGAAACACGGTTAAAGGATGGTCACGACTGGGAGTTAGATATCCGAGGGTATCAAACTATTCGGAAGGACAGAGTGGATGGTAAGGGAGGTGGTGTAGCTCTGTTATTTAAGGATGACATCCGGGCAACAGTAAGGGATGACATCGGTGCTATGGAGGATAAGGTTGAATCCATTTGTGCGGAAATCAGGAATAGAAAGGCGAAAAAGTCACTGATAGGAGTAGTCTATAGGCCACCAAATAGTAACATTATGGTGGGGCAGGCAATAAACAAAGAAATAACTGATGCATGTAGAAATGGTACAGCAGTTATCATGGGGGATTTTAATCTACATGTCGATTGGTTTAACCAGGTCGGTCAAGGCAGCCTTGAGGAGGAGTTTATAGAATGTATCCGCGATAGTTTCCTAGAACAGTATGTAATGGAACCTACGAGGGAACAAGCGGTCCTAGATCTGGTCCTGTGTAATGAGACAGGATTGATTCAGGATCTCATAGTTAGGGACCCTCTCGGAAGGAGCGATCACAATATGGTGGAATTTAAAATACAGATGGAGGGTGAGAAGGTAAAATCAAGCACTAGTGTTTTGTGCTTAAACAAAGGAGATTACAATGGGATGAGAGAAGAACTAGCTAAGGTAGACTGGGAGCAAAGACTTTATGGTGAAACAGTTGAGGAACAGTGGAGAACCTTCCAAGTGATTTTTCACAGTGCTCAGCAAAGGTTTATACCAACAAAAAGGAAGGACGGTAAAAAGAGGGAAAATCGACCGTGGATATCTAAGGAAATAAGGGAGAGTGTCAAATTGAAGGAAAAAACATACAAAGTAGCAAAGATCAGTGGGAGACTAGAGGACTGGGAAATCTTTAGGGGGCAACAGAAAGCTACTAAAAAAGCTATAAAGAAGAGTAAGATAGATTATGAGAGTAAACTTGCTCAGAATATAAAAACAGATAGTAAAAGTTTCTACAAATACATAAAATAAAAAAGAGTGGCTAAGGTAAATATTGGTCCTTTAGAGGATGAGAAGGGAGATTTAATAATGGGAGATGAGGAAATGGCTGAGGAACTGAACAGGTTTTTTGGGTCGGTCTTCACAGTGGAAGACACAAATAACATGCCAGTGACTGATGGAAATGAGGCTATGACAGGTGAGGACCTTGAGAGGATTGTTATCACCAAGGAGGTAGTGATGGGCAAGCTAATGGGGCTAAAGGTAGACAAGTCTCCTGGACCTGATGGAATGCATCCCAGAGTGCTAAAAGAGATGGCTAGGGAAATTGCAAATCCAATCGTGATAATTTACCAAAATACTCTGGGGTGGTCCCGGCGGATTGGAAATTAGCAAACGTGACACCACTGTTTAAAAAAGGAGGTAGGCAGAAAGCGGGTAATTATAGGCCAGTGAGCTTAACTTCGGTAGTAGGGAAGATGCTGGAATCTATCATCAAGGAAGAAATAGCGAGGCATCTGGATGGAAATTGTCCCATTGGGCAGATGCAGCATGGATTCATAAAGGGCAGATCGTGCCTAACTAATTTAGTGGAATATTTTGAGGACATTAACAGTGCGGTAGATAACGGGGAGCCAATGGATGTGGTATATCTGGATTTCCATAAAGCCTTTGACAGGGTGCCACACAAAAGGTTACTGCATAAGATAAAGATGCATGGCATTAAGGGGAAAGTAGTAGCATGGATAGAGGATTGGTTAATTAATAGAAAGCAAAGAGTGGGGATTAATGGGTGTTTCTCTGGTTGGCAATCAGTAGCTAGTGGTGTCCCTCAGGGATCAGTGTTAGGCCCACAACTGTTCACAATTTACATAGATGATTTGGAGTTGGGGACCAAGGGCAATGTGTCCAAGTTTGCAGACGACACTAAGATAAGTGGTCAAGCAAAAAGTGCAGAGGATACTGGAAGTCTGCAGAGGGATTTGGATAGGCTAAGTGAATGGGCTAGGGTCTGGCAGATGGAATACAGTGTTGACAAATGTGAGATTATCCATTTTGGTAGGAATAACAGCAAAAGGGATTATTATTTAAATGATAAAATATTAAAACATGCTGCTGTGCAGAGAGACCTGGGTGTGCCAGTGCATGAGTCGCAAAAAGTTGGTTTACAGGTGCAACAGGTGATTAAGAAGGCAAATGGAATTTTGTCCTTTTTTGCTAGAGGGATGGAGTTTAAGACTAGGGAGGTTATGCTGCAATTGTATAAGGTGTTAGTGAGGCCACACCTGGAGTATTGTGTTCAGTTTTGGTCTCCTTACTTGAGAAAGGACGAAATGGCACTGGAGGGTGTGCAGAGGAGATTCACTAGGTTAATCACAGAGCTGAAGGGGTTGGATTACGAGGAGAGGCTGAGTAGACTGGGACTGTACTCGTTGGAATTTAGAAGGATGAGGGGGGATCTTATAGAAACATATAAGATTATGAAGGGAATAGATAGGATAGATGCAGACAAGTTGTTTCCACTGGCGGGTGAAAGCAGAACTAGGGGGCATAGCCTCAAAATAAGGGGAAGTAGATTTAGGACTGAGCTTAGGAGGAACTTCTTCACCCAAAGGGTTGTGAATCTATGGAATTCCTTGCCCGGTGAAGCAGTTGAGGCTCCTTCATTAAATGTTTTTAAGATAAAGATAGATAGTTTTTTGAAGAATAAAGGGATTAAGGGTTATGGTGTTCGGGCCGGAAAGTGGAGCTGAGTCCACAAAAGATCAGCCATGATCTCATTGAATGGTGGAGCAGGCTCAAGGGGCCAGATGGCCTACTCCTGCTCCTAGTTCTTATGTTCTTATGTTCTAACTTCTCGATGCCTGTTGCACAGACCTACATAACAGATCCCCACATCCATGAACACTAAGGGGACTCCCACCCATGAGATTCTCCCACACACCCGACCACACAGGGGTCTCCCATCACCCCCCCAACCTCCCAGGGGACTCCATCACACTGCCCCCAATACCCCAGGCGTATCCCTCCTCACCCCCACACCCACTCATAGGGATTCACCCCTCCCTGCTATGCCTGACGCGTACCCACACCACCCTTGAGGCCTGTCCCGTCTCGCACCCCTTTCCCCAATGAGGTCAATGCAGCTGAAGTCTGAACCCCTGAAACTCGCCACCCCTCTGAGGCCTGCTTCCCCCAATACCCCACAAAGCCAGACATCCCCACGCTGAGGAAGCCAACAACCTGACCCCTCCGAGGTTCTACCCCCGAAGTGGTCCAACACCTCCACCGCTCCAGGCCTCACCCCCTCCCCCAAACCCTAGACCTGACCCCCGTACCTCTGAGAACTGACCTCCATCTCATCACACTCCCCAAGGCCTGACAGATGCCTCCCCTGAGGCCAGGCCGCACACACCTAGTGCCTGATGCCCCTAGCCCCCCAAACCCTGATGCTCCCACCACCTTCCCATCAAGGCCTGATTTCCCGAGACCCAATCTATGAGGCCCGAACCCCAACCCAATCCCCCATCTGCTCTGAAGGCCCAATCTCCCACTCTCCTTGAGGGCTGAACCCCCCACTCACCCTCAGTGAGGGAGTTGAATGGTGGGTCAGTAAATTTGCAGACGATATGAAGATTGGTGGAGTTGTGGATAGTGAGGAGGGCTGTTGCCGGCTGCAAAGAGACATAGATAGGATGCAGAGCTGGGCTGAGAAGAGGCAGATGGAGTTTAACCCTGAAAAGTGTGAGGTTGTCCATTTTGGAAGGACAAATATGAATGCGGAATACAGGGTTAACGGTAGGGTTCTTGGCAATGTGGAGGAGCAGAGAGATCTTGGGGTCTATGTTCATACATCTTTGAAAGTTGCCACACAAGTGGATAGAGCTGTGAAGAAGGCCTATGGTGTGCTAGCGTTCATTAGCAGAGGGATTGAATTTAAGAGCTGTGAGGTGAAGATGCAGCTGTACAAAACTTTGGTAAGGCCACATTTGGAGTACTGTGTGCAGTTCTGGTCGCCTCATTTTAGGAAGGATGTGGAAGCTTTGGGAAAGGTGCAAAGGAGATTTACCAGGATGTTGCCTGGAATGGAGAGTAGGTCTTACGAGGAAAGGTTGAGGGTGCTAGGCCTGTTCTCATTAGAACGGAGAAGGATGAGGGGCGACTTGATAGAGGTTTATAAGATGATCAGGGGAATAGATAGAGTAGACAGTCAGAGACTTTTTCCCCAGGTGGAACAAACTATTACAAGGGGACACCAATCTAAGGTGAAGGGTGGAAGATATAGGGGGGATGTCAGAGGTAGGTCCTTTACCCAGAGAGTAGTGGGGGCATGGAATGCACTGCCTGTGGAAGTAGTTGAGTTGGAAACATTGGGGACCTTCAAGCGGCTATTGGATAGGTACATGGATTACGGTAGAATGATGGGGTGTAGATTAATTTGTTCTTAATCTAGGATAAAAGCTTGGCACAACATTGTGGGCCGAAGGGCCTGTTCTGTGCTGTATTTTTCTATGTTCTATGTTCTATGTTCAACCTGAGGCCATGCCCCTCACATTAGCCCTCCTACCCCCCCCAAAACCCCCATACGTACACACCCACCTTACACATTTACCTTCTCGCTAGTCTGTCATTGACCCGTAAACCTCAGTGGATCTTTAAACATATTTGCTGGTGCCATAAAAAAGAGGGCGTGGCTTTCTTCTCCTGGACAGATCTGCACTCAATGCTGGGCCTCAGGAGCATGATGCCCTATTTTGTTCTCACCTGGCATGAAGCAGGAAGGCTGGGTGAGACAGGGTATCTCGTAAGTAACTGGAATCCGACACTGATTGCCAATCTGAAGAACTTCAGGTACATCGTATTTATCTAACAAAATACGAACCACTAGATTTAAAAAAAATATTGCTTAATTCACCTCTTTATTTGGGAAATAAATTAACTGAGCTCAGAGCTGAGAGGTCTATGAACTGAACTGGCACTAAGACTTTGGGGAGTGTGACCACCTACCAGTTGTTGTTCCTGAGTTATGCACGCTCTGCAAATATAATTGTATTACAATTCAGTCATGCTGGAAGAAGTAACCAAGGAGCCTGTCCATTTGCGTGCACATCTACCTCAGAACAATGACCAAATTGAATAATAAATATGTGGGATTAATTGCTAGGCTCTGATCCATTTGAGGGATTCAAATAACCGTGAGTACAAAAAAGGTAAACTATTTATAACCATCATCTAAATACGGGGTTAAATACCTCTCTAGCTCGCATTAGTTATATACTAAACTTTCATTCCACTTTTAAGCCTATTCCTTTTGTAGTCGGCAGTGGTGTGATTGTCATGTTGAACAGCAACTGTTGCTGTTTCACGTCTTCAATCTGGCAGGACTTTCACACAACAGAACTGAGACCAGTGACATTACTGAAAGGGTTGCTGAGAAATAATTAAGTCTCTGTGACTTGGAAGTGTTGATTAATTAAATACATCTCATATTTGACTCAAAATAATCACCTAAGCTTTGCAGGTGAAGAAAAATTGGTAAACGAGAGCCAGAAAATTGCACGAATGGTCAGAAATGCAGAGGGATACATATAGTTCTCCACGTTATTATTTATACTTTAGTCCAAAAGAGGACAATTCAATTCAGTGGTGGGCTCTTCAGACCACGAGGCAGATGTATCTGTAAAATATTGTTGGCAATAATTGCAATAATATTGTTTTCTTTTTATAAAATAAAGTTAGAGTACCCAATTCATTTTTTCCAATTAAGAGGCAATTTAGCGTGGCCAATCCACCTAGCCTGCACATCTTTGGGTTGTGGGGGCGAAACCCACGCAACCACGGGCAGAACGTACAAACTCCACACGGACAGTGACCCAGAGCTGGGATCGAACCTGGGATCCCGGTGCCATGAGACAGCTGCGCTAACCACTGCGCCACCGTGCTGCCCTGCAATAATATTGTTTGAACTTAAAAAAAAAACATGGAAGAGGAAATAGCAAAATAGTCCATCAAACCTGCCCCTTCCATGGACCATCAACAATCTCTGAACTCTTCCCCATCGATATAATCCCTGAGGGAGACTTTACTTTCTTTTACCCAAATAGTAACACCAGCCTTGTTAGGAATGCTATTCAGAAAGCTTTTGCTGAAGAAGCCACTTTATGTTTACCAGGTGGTAGCTATGGAATGTCAGGAGATCAGCTCAGATTTCCAATCTGTCACGTTTGCCATCATACAGAATGTGGAGTTCTAACCTAGCAGTTACCTGCTTAGTGGCAATGTGGTTACATTGTCTTTGCTTGTAAGGACACCTTTTACTATAAGACCCACTCTCTAGAATGCTGAACTGATGAGAAATTAGCTGTAAGACCAAAAATGAAGGTCACAGAGGTGGCATGATGTCGTGGTCTTTTAGCAGGAATTGAAAAGGGGGGAGGAGGGAAGACCTGGAATGTTAATGGCTCTGTGAGCAAACTCAGTAACTTTTGCGTGAGGTCTCCTGCAGCCTTCCCATTATTATGTGTGTCATTTTTGAGTATTATTTCCTGTAACAAAACCTGTGAACTGAAAATTCTGCATTTTGGAACCTTAATTTCTGGTACAGAGGCAACAGCACCGAGCAACGTTAATCTATAAACGCTAAAGTAAAACTTCAGAATGCTCACCCATCTTCATATCCTTGCTGCAGAAGGTTGTGGAGACCAACTTGTCACTGAGTGTCATTAAGACAGAGAAAATGATTAATAAGGGGACTAGGGGTTATGGGGGGAGGGCAGGGGAATGGGGGTGAGAAACGTATCAGCCATGATTGATAGTGGTGCAGATTCGATCGGCTGAATGGCCTAATTCTGCTCCTATATCTTGAGATCTTATGGAATTATCTTCAATGTCGGATATTCCTCTCACAGACAACAGTGGTCTGTCCCTGCAGCACAGAAACCATCAAGTTGTATTCAGTTATCTGAATTATTGCTATGATTTTAGACATGCAGTGATGAGAGGAGAATTTCACCTTTTTTCTAAGCATTGTGTTGTGCCAGTAGTTCAGGTAGGAATTGGAATGCGGTCATATGTTTTGCAGATCCAAAATGGGAACAAGATATTATTATTCTGCAGCCCAGTATTCCATGTTGAAATGGAACTGGAAGCGTGCTGGATGCCATATTGATTTGGGCATTCTGTGTGAGTCCCTGATAGCCACCTAAAATAGACCTGAGCATTATTTAAATATGCTAAATATAGACCTGTACTTGAATAGACCTGTACTTAAAGCATTGCAGGGCAGCACGGTAGCATGGTGGTTAGCACAATTGCTTCACAGCTCCAGGGTCCCAGGTTCGATTCCCGGCTTGGGTCACTGTCTGTGTGGAGTCTGCACGCTCTCCCCATGTGTGCGTGGGTTTCCTCCCAGTTTCCTCCCACAGTCCAAAGATGTGCATGTTAGGTGGATTGGCCATGCTAAATTGCCCTTAGTGTCCAAAATTGCCCTTAGTGTTGGGTGGGGTTACTGGGTTATGGGGATAGGGTGGAGGTGTGGGCTTAGGTAGAGTGCTCTTTCAAAGAGCCGGTGCAGACTCGATGGGCCGAATGGCCTCCTTCTGCACTGTCAATTCTATTCTATGATTCTATGAAGCAGAACACTCTTATGGAATTGCCTTCCTTGCCATTCTGAAAAGTCACAGGCTTAATGTGCCCAGCAAATCATGGCAGGTACAGTCAACTAGAATATTTCTTTCCGATTTGTTCATGGGACGTTGGTGTGACTGGCAAGGTCAGAATTTGTTGATCGTCTCTAATTGCCCTTGAGAAGGTCATAAGTCATATTTAACGAAAACTTTACCTTCATCAAAATAAGTTTCAGGGTGATTATTTAGGTTTTCAGGCTTCGACTTGACCACAGTTTAGCCTGTTTTGGCAAGTGTGAGATACTTTTGCAGATGACTCTATCTCAGGATTTGCTTACTCTCCAATGCTGAACATGGGAATGGTCCTGGGCTTACCTTTAGCAGTGGGAGGTAGGGCAGAGAAAGTGGTGTAAAACCTAACAGATACTAAACACTGGCAACCTTGCACAAAATAAGAACACTTTCCAGGGGTGGCCTTTTAATGAGCCAGGTACTATTAAATGAGCTACTGAATAGTCATGTTGAGATGAAATAAAGTTTGAAGTGTCGATTTAAATATATATATTTAAATATAAGTGTCTATTTAAATATATTTTTAAAAACTCTCATTGATAGCATTTCAATTAATTCAAGTACTTAATTCCACTATGAAAACAAACATTTCATTCAAGTGCTTAATTTAGTATAAAACAAATATTTGCATTCGTAGCCCCACATCAAAGACAACTAATCTCCCCAGCAAATCATGTCCACATGTTTTGGGCATGCCCGAAGCTTAGAGGGTTTTGGCAGCATTTTGCTAAGGCAATGTCCACGGTACTAAAAACACAGGTGGTGCCGAGTCCGGAGGTAGCGACCTTTGGAGTGTCGGAAGTTACCGGCCCTTAAAACAGTCAGGGTATAGGAGCCTCAATATAAGTTAATTTGTATGGCATCAAAGCATTAACAGGTATGTAAGACTTGGAATATGCATGAATACTTGTTTATGACAATATTATAATGTTGTTAATAAAGGACGATTAGATAATCTACCTTCAAAGGCTTTTTGGAAAGTTTGTATTTGGAGAATACTTGAATAAGCTTTAATTCTGCCTGGTAGTCTGAACTCTGGGTTGACTGGCAATTTTGCATTGTCATGAAAGTACGTTACAGCTTCCCCAGCTACCCATGGACATTTTGAACTTTTTAAGGAAGACCTGTGGTTTTTAAAGAAATAAGTAAAGGCACTGACCAAAAGATGGCTGATACCACAAAGTCATCACCTTCTGGAAAATTCCTAGCTGGATTATACTGGCAGACTTTCCTGGGAGGACATGGCGAGTCACACCTGAAGAGGTGTCAAGGTCCACCTCAAACAGAGACACTTGAAAGAAAGGTGTGGAAATGCAAAAGGTTGGTCTATTCTCCTGGGTTTGTGAGGCCAATGAAGACTGTCTCATACAGCTCATTAGGCATCCAAAAACACCCATCTCCTGTTGATTTATCTCTGTGTAAAAAGTTCTGAGATGAATGCAAGACATGGCTATTTCCCTACCCAGGAATACACAGAGTAAATGGGTTAAAAACGGGCTGCTAACCAATGAGAATCAGAACATAGAACCAAAAAGGACCAGTCTATCTCTCTTGCTGGAGGCAAATGTGTATTAGCAGAGACAGGCGGCAAACAGAAAGAAACAGGACAGCCTCTTCAGTTTATCCTGCCGAGGCAACCATTCATCTTTCCCTCAGGGACAAACCAACAAGTGTCCCCAACAGACTGCGAAACTGGCAAAGTCAGCACGACCGGAATCACCCAATTTTACCGCCACAGCGCACCTCAATCTATTCCGCAAGCCAAGGATTGATTTGTACAAATTTTTTAAAACTTCTATTTGGACTCTTAACTTCTTGTCTCTGACCTGTGCCTGTGTCAGATTTTTATTATTTTTCCTCGATTCTTTGATTCAAGAAAGCCTTGTGAAATTTGCTTCTTATAAAAAGTAAATGCATTTCAAGAATTGAAAAGGTATTCATGGGGAAAGGATGATAAACAAACCTTTGTTGCGACCAACCGAGGAGGTTGCAGAAAAGGAGGAGCCAAAAGAGGGTGGCACGGTAGCACAGTGGGTAGCCTTGATGCTTCACAGGGCCAGGGATCCGAGTTCGATTCCCGGCTTAGGTCACTGCCTGTGCAGAGTCTGCACGTTCTCCTGTGTCTGCGTGGGTTTCCTTCGGGTGCTCCGGTTTCCGCCCACAAGTCCCGAAAGATGAGTTGTTGGTGAATTGAACATTTTAAATTCTCCCTCAGTGTACCCGAACAGGTGCCGGAGGTGTGCCAACTAGGGGCTTTTCGCAATAACTTTATTGCAGTGTTAATGTAAGTCTACTTGTGACACTAATAAAGATTATTATTATTAAACTTATTCCTCCTCATCTAGTCATAACAGCACTAATGAGCAACATTGCATTTTGAAGCTATTGGTTACTAAGCTATGGAAGAAATAGGTTCTAAAATGTTTTATCTTCTTTTTACTAAACCAATTTTGTTTACTAAATACTGTGCTCTGAGCAACTCATTGGCTGAGGTTTTCCTGCTGTTCTCATAGATAGATAGATTATCATAGAATTTACAGTGCAGAAGGAGGTCATTCGACCCATCGAGTCTGCAGCGGCTCTTTGAAAGAGCACCCTACCCAAGGTCAACACCTCCACCCTATCCCCACAACCCAGCAACCCCACCCAGCACTAAGGGCAATTTTGGACACTAAGGGCAATTTATCATGGCCAATCCACCTAACCTGCACATCTTTGGACTGTGGGAGGAAACCGGAGCACCCGGAGGAAACCCACGCACACACGGGGAGGACGTGCAGACTCCGCACAGACAGTGACCCAAGCCGGAATCGAACCTGGGACCCTGGAGCTGTGAAGCAATTGTGCTATCCACAATGCTACCGTGCTGCCCCAAACCCATCGACAGAATCATCTGGTCCCACCGACAGTAACCCTCCCCCACCCCCTGACCTCACCCCGCCGCTGGTTCCTGGCAGTGGAGGACGTGAAGGAAATTGGAGGAAAACCAATTGACAGAGATGGGAACGGAAGGTCCAACTGCTGGCCAATGGCATGCCAGCTCCACAAAACAGGTTACGGGGTTGACAGAGTGTGTGTGTGTGTGTGTGTGTGTGTGTGTGGGAGGGGGGCGGTGGTAGAGGGAAATCCCGCCAATTGTATTTGTGCTTTTTTCAACGTGTACACATTGGTCTATCTCTGTGGTATTGTCTGCCTTTTAAAGGAGACAGGAGGATGCTGTTGGCATCCCAAGTGATCCACAAATCGATACACGTTTAAGGGATAGCTGTTAATCCTGGGTATACTAATCTTCTGTATACAAGTATAAGGGAGCAGGGAAATTGGTCTCCTTCAGGAAACTGCCATTTTACCATCAACTCTGAACAACAGGTTTGTGAGAAAACCCACACCACAATAATTTCTTCCTGCCTTGGCTACAAGGGGATTTATACAGTCTTAAAATGAAAAATACCATGAGCAGCAAATAGAAATGCTCCAATATAGATGATGCCAAAAGGTGACTACTATAGAAACAACTTTTTTAATGGATCTAAGCCCTACCATCCCCTATCGAGAAATTAGAATTTTTGGGGCATTCCAGAGAATTTATTATTGGTATAATTGGCAAGATCTATCAATGTATCCACATGATGGATACAATCTCATTTGTATGTGAATACTCTTTCCAATTGAATGAAGGCATTGCTCAATTTTCCTTGTTTCCAACCAGTTACAAGCCAGTGCAAGCTTTATACACAATTATTACCAGGTGAAAGTGAAAAGATTAATCCTGTCTAATGGTCAAAATGTTCTTTCCGGGGGCAGTAGAGGGCTTGTGAGGCATTAAGATGTAAAACAGTTTTCAAACTGATGATGTGCTGAGTGACTTCAGTATTGCACAAGGCCTTTGAGCAAGAGGTTTGTCAAAAGTGACAAATGGCGCATTCTTAACCAAGGCCACAACTCCAGACCTCTGCAGCTCCCACGAGGGGTGTAATTTTGTCCTTGAGGTCACAGGAATCACTGATCCCATGAAAATGTGCCCTTGTCTTTATTTTTTCTCTTGTCGGAAGGATCTATAAAAAAAAATCCCAGAGTGCATTTGAAAATGTATTGGTCAAAGGTGCACTGGAAGAGAAATGAGCAGTATTGTCCCGGGAACATTAACTCTTTGATGAAATGACCAACTTCAACTCTATCAGAATGTTAAAAGAAGATCAATTGGAAACCATACCACACAACTTTGAACTCAACTGTGAAAATATGTCAGAGAGTGAACATGTATTTGGCAGTTACTCTAATTATGCAATGAGTAAATGCGCTACCCGGTATACTAAACCGCATCGGCTAAATAAAGGCCCAGGTTTGATCTGCAGGCTATGTTAAGCTGTAGTCATGGCTGGAGCAATACTGGTGGAGTACTATGAGAGATCTCAATGTCTCAAGGCAATGCCGGAGGCAAAATAAGCCTAATTTCCCATTGCTGATTCTGCCCAGTGACCCATGCTGTAGAATTTGAACGTAGGATCTGAAGGCAGGATCTAATTTGGGCAATGAGGCCTTCCATGCCAAATTGCATACAGTCATTCCAGCGGCGAAAATCTGAGGGCACAACGGGAGTTTTGCCACAACTCCAGCAGGAGACCAGCAGAATCCACCAGTAGACAGCGGGGGCTTGGTTGCACTGTGTGGCCATTATTTTTGGAGTTCCTAGCCCCAAATGTGACTGCCAGGACAATATTCTGCAAAGCTCCTGATACATATGCAACCACAATGCATTTGCCTCCTGTTTCCGGCCCCAGATGAGAAGGAAAATGGTGAGCACAGCAATGCCTGCCTCCATCACCATGCTTCAATGTGGATTTTCTTCCACCCACCCAAGCACATTTAGCCTGCCAGCTGCATTCACATTTTGGCAAGGGGTGGAGGGCCCAGAACACTGCCCAGTTCCCCTGTCTTTTGTTCCCACCATCCCAGGAGGTAGTGGGATGTGTTGCAGTCCCCTGGGCAATGGAGGAAGACCATCTAATGCCCCTTTTTTGAGAGAGCAGGCACTGTAGAGGGGACTTGTCTCACCCATTAGAAAGGGTTTCCATAACCTTGTTAGGCCTCTGTTCAGTCAGAATCCCTCTGACCACTGGGGTACTGTGTCCTCAACATGACCTCACTGGTACATAGAATCACAGACTTTACAGCGCAGAAGGAGGCCATTTGGCTACCATGCTAGCGTGCCACCCAGTACTATTGTACTGATGTTGGAACATCTCTCCTGTACAGCTCCTGCCTCCTGGGCAGCACAGTAGCATAGTGGTTAGTACAGTTGATTCACAGCTCCAGGGTCCCAGGTTCGATTCCTGGCTGGGTCACTGTCTGTGCGGAGCCTGCACGTTCTCCCCGTGTCTGCGTGGGTTTCCTCCGGGTGCTCCGGTTTCTTCCCACAGTCCAAAGATGTGCGGGTTAGGTGGATTGGCCTTGCTAAATTGCCCCTTAGTGTCAAAAAATGTTAAGTGGGGGTGACTGCATTACGGGGAAAGGGGAGATACGTGTGCTTGAGAAGGGTGCTCTTTGTAAGGGCCGGTGCAGACTCGATGGGCTGAATGGCCTCCTTCTGCACAGTAAATTCTAGGATTTATGGGGTTCCTACCATGAGTCTGCCATGGCACACGTAATGAACACACCCTGGAAACATGGGGAGAGGGCATCACTGAAGTTCCACCATTCAATCCTTTGGTGGAAAGAGGATAATCTTGGCAAACGAGTCAGCACCTTCAGGTGTGGACAGAAGAAAATTGGGGTGATATCTTCTTTAAAGATATAAGTGCTTGTTTAACCTAATTTTGTTTGGAAGCAGAGAAGGCTGTTTATCGGTTTCAAAGGGAAAACTCAAAGGTATGTCAGATTGGCAGGTTGGTTTCCTATTGGGCAGGAAAGCAGCTGGGAAAGCGGATGTCAGGTAATTCTGACATTGGGCGAAATTCTCCGGAAACGGCGCGATGTCCGCCGACTGGCGCCCAAAACGGCGCCAATCAGACGGGCATCGCGCCGCCCCAAAGGTGCGGAACGCTCCGCATGTTTGGGGGCCGAGCCCCAACATTGAGGGGCTAGGTCGACGTCGGAGGAATTTCCGCCCCGCCAGCTGGCGGAAAAGGCCTTTGGTGCCCCGCCAGCTGGCGCGGAAATGACATCTCGGGGCGGCGCATGCGTGGGAGCGTCAGCGGCCGCTGACAGCATTCCCGCGCATGCGCAGTGGAGGGAGTCTCTTCCCCCTGGCAAAGGCGGAAGAGAAAGAGTGCCCCCACGGCACAGGCCCGCCCGCGGATCGGTGGGCCCCGATCGCGGGCCAGGCCACCATGGGGGCACCCCCTGGGGCCAGATCGCCCCGCGCCCCCCCCAGGACCCCGGAGCCCGCCCGCACCGCCTTGTCCCGCCGGTAAGGTAGGTGGTTCAATTTACGCCAGCGAGACAGGCAATTTATCGGCGGGACTTCGGCCCATCCGGGCCGGAGAATCGAGCGGGGGGGCCCGCCAATCATCGCGGCATGATTCCTGCCCCCGCCGAATCTCCGGTGCCGGAGACTTCGGCAACCGGCGGGGGTGGGATTCACGCCAGCCCCCGGCGATTCTCCGACCCGGCGGGGGGTCGGAAAATGTCGCCCCAGGTATCTGAGATTGGAGGGCGATGAGGGTCACCTGACTGTGTAGCTCTGATGTTGTGCAGATTAGCTTGTTGGGTCAGAGAACACTCCTGCTCCCGCTGGCCCACAAGCAGGGCAATAAAGGCACTTACCTCATGGATCTGGGGCAGGATTCTCCGACCCCACGCCGGTTTGGAGAATCGCCGGGGGCTGGCGTGAATCCCGCCCCCGCCGTGTCCCGAAGTCTCCGCCACCAGAGATTTGGCGGAGGCGGGAATCGCGCTGCGCCGGTCGGCGGGCCCACCCCCGCCGATTCTCCGGCCCGCGATGGGCCAAGATCCCGCTGCTGGAATGCTTGACCCGCCAGCGTGAATCAAACCACCTTTTGAACGGCGGGACAAGGCAGCGCGGGCTGACTCCGGGGTCCTGGGGGGGGGGCGGGGCGATCTAGCCCTGGGGGGTGCCCCCACGGTGGCCTGGCTCGCGATCGGGGCCCACCGATCCGCGGGCGGGCCTGTGCCGTGGGGGCACTTTTTTTCTTCGGCCTTCGCCATGGTCTTCACTATGGAGGAAGTGGAAGAGACCCCCTCCCCTGCGCATGCGCGGGGATGACGCCAGCAGCCGCTGACGCTCCCGCGCATTCGCGGACCCGCGTCGCTCGGCGAAGACCTTTCGGCCCCGGCTGGCGTGGCGCCAAAGGCCTTTCCCGCCAGCCGGCGGAGCGGAAACTGCTCCGGCGCGGACCTAGCCCCTCAAGGTGAGGGCTTGGCCCCGAAAGGTGCGGAGACTTCTGCACCTTTGGGGCGGCCCGACGCTGGAGTGGTTCCCGCCACTCCATCATGCCGGGACCCCCCGCCCCGCCAGGTAGGGGAGAATCCCGCCCCAGGTCTTCATAATTCCTTTTACAGGCTGCGATTCCTAAGGCCCAGAAAACCTTACCTCGATGAGTTAAAATCATGCACGATGATAAAATGGAGACACCCAGTCTCCTTAAAAGGTATTAGTGAGTGACCGCCTCCTGAGAACAGGTTGACTGCCTGCTTCCTGGCCAACCCTCAATTACAACTGGAAGCGGGTGGGTAGGTATCAGGTTGAGATTGTAAAATATGTTTTCTGCCCCCCCCCAACCCACTCATCTTTGGGGTGAACATTTCCCTCCTGGTGTTTAGTAAATGTCTGTCAGCCCAGGATAAGTTAAATTACTATTGAAGAAACAATGTCAATGCATTATTAATGATGGAAAAAGCTCTGTAGTTCAGTATGAAGCCAGTGCACATGAATCTTTTAGCTGACATTTAAACAAAATCTCCTCATTGCTGGCATAGATCCCAGGCTGGTAACAGCTAAAACCAACCTACTCCTTTTCTCACTTGACAATAAATACTCTTTCGTAATACATATTTCCATAGCCTTAAAGATGTGGTCCAGATTTCCTGCAGCCAGGCCAACGGGGAAATTAGACACAAATGCATCCTCAAAAAATATATTTGCTTAATGTGACTGCAGTCCCGTTGTTTAGTGGGAAAGATCAGGATTCCTAACCAGATAATTGCAAGTTCACTTTTCCTGTCACTGAAGCAGCTAGAGAACTGGTCAACGGGAGTGTTCTAGGAGGAAGGGATGGAAATTAAGTAAAAATAGAAGATGAGCCATTGACTTGAGAAGTGGTCAGCCAGCCTCGGCGGCACCTGTGGATGGGTCAGTGGTCTTGGCTCTCCACCACCCAATTCTCAGCAGAAGATGATGTATGGGTCAGATTAGCCGCTAACCTGAACAAAATGGGGTCAAATGCATGGGGAGACCTGCTGTGGCAGTACAGAAACAAAATGATTCACTGTAGCTTGTTAAGAATGACAAATGGATCGGAATGTTCTTCCTTCGCTTTTTAATCGGGGAAGTTTTTTTAAAACCTGGACTCGATCACATTTTAATGCAAATGCCATCACCCTAGAAATAGATGTGATGAGGTAGGCCCAAATTAGCATCAACACCCAGTCAAAGATAAGGGAAGAGAAGAATTCAGAGTTTGCACCCTTGTTCCCTCACTAGGAATGCAACCTTTAACACGAGTGATTAGCTTTGTGTGAGTTTTACTGCTGATCATAAATCTCCAGTTATATAAAACTTGCCCTCACACACAGCCAGTCAACAGTAGCAGCAATAACACTTTCAGGTCATAGCTCATGTGACTATTCATTTCCTAAAGGGCCCTGCCAGTCCAACCTGACTGTCCTTAATGATGCCCATGCTGCACATAAAACGACTAGGAATTCACGGCTAACATGGCACTGATGGAAATACTTCAATTGGGGACTGGATCAATTTAGACAGCACCTGGGCAACATCGCTCCTTATTCTCTGTGGAGGTCCTTCAAAGGGAGACCAGGCACCCCTGCAGGAAACCTGTGACCAGTAAATCAAGAGGGCAGAGTGATTCAACCGGAGAAAATATCAAGCAATTTCATCCAAAAGAGGGCGGTTTCGGTGATAAAGGGGTCATCTTGCTACTGATTCAGCTGCATCTCATACATCTCTCCTGAAAAGAATGCAAAGGAAATTCAAGAAAGATGTCTAACGGGTGGCTGATTTGATTTCAGCTTTTTAACACTATCATCGATATGCCAAAATTGTTCTCAGTGAATGCAAATAATTAGACAAAGATGTTTGGCCGAGATGAGTACTGCAGGGCACCACCAAGGATGGGAAGTGATACATTAGGAAGTCAAAATGTAGGGGCAGCACAGTGGCGTGGTGGTTAGCATTGCTGCCTCACGGCGCCCAGGACCCAGGATCGATCACTGTCCGTGTGGAGTTAGTACATTTTCCCTGTGTCTGCATGGGTCCCACCCCCACAACCCAAAAAAAAGATGTGCAGGTTAGGCGGATTGGTCACACTAAATTGCCCCTTAATTGGAAAAAATAATTGGGTACTCTTAAATTTATTTCAAAAAAAGGAAATCAAAACTTTGCGATGGCAAAAAGTAGTTTTGAAAACAGTCTGCAAATTGCAGGAATAACAGGAAAGAGTTGCACCAACTTTAAGTCCTGAGAACAAATGAGTCAGAGTAGGCGGACAAAGCATTGATACTTGCATGTATAAAAAGTTGATGTGAGTAGCAAATGGGAAAAAAAGGGTGGCATGGTAGCACAGTGGTCAGCACTGTTGCTTCACAGCTCCAGGGTCCCAGGTTCGAAACCCGGCTTGGGTCACTGTCCGTGCGTAGTCTGCACGTTCTCCCCATGTCTGCGTGGGTTTCCTCCAGGTGCTCCGGTTTCCTCCCACAGTCCAAAGATGTGCAGATTAGGTGAATTGGCCATGCTAAATTGCCCCTTAGTATCCAAAAGGTTAGGTGGGGTTACTGGCTTCCGGGGCTAGGGTGGAGGGGTGAGCTTAAGTAGGGTGCTCTTTCCAAGGGCCGGTGTAAACTAGATGGGCCGAATGGCTCCTTCTGCACTGTAAATTCTATGATCTATGATCTCTATATCCATTGATCTCAACAGAATGGGGTAAAGGGAGAAAGAATAACTTGGAAAATTTTGCACTTTAGGAGAAACAAGAGCGAATATAACAGAAGAACACTGATTATCGTAATCAAACAGAGAAGTCACAATATGATCATTTTATCATCAGGTCACATGTATTGCTGCCACATTTGGAAAATAAGCAGATTATAGAGCTGGAAGGGCACCAAAATACATGACATGAATATATGTTATTTATTATACTGCTTATCTATCCCAGTGTCTCATTTACTCCAACATAACCTCCCTTCAGATAAGACAGTAAGCAAATTGTTGATGGACAAATTGCAGACTCCAAAATGTATGTTACATCAGTTGCCCAAAGTCGTAGTAACTGTCATAACAAACAAATAAAAGCTTATAGCTGGATGAATGATGAAAGGTTTCAGAAAAAAATTCTAAATGGTTCAGGGTTATTTGTCTTATTTGCAATGCCTTTGTTCCTGTGTATTTGATGAGAGAATGAGTTCAGTGTTTAGCCAAGTGAAGCATAGAAATAATTGTCAAGTGAATTATCACTTAATGCCCAGCAATGCACCCTGTACACGATGTTTTAAGCCTGCCTCAAACAATGCTCAGTTCTCACTAGAACAAATAGAACATCACTCCTGTCAAATGAGGGTACATTATGGGCATTCTTTTACAATGAGAAAAGCTTTGAAACTGAAGTCTACACATAACCTAAATAACTTGTGAGTCATGGGTCTTCGGTTCTGTCACACACACGATCCACTACAGAAAATTTGGTAACATTTTTATCTGATTTGTTTATCTTTGTTTTATTCTAAAGATGTGAAAAAAGTGGATTTGCTAATTTTCCACATGAAATGATCTTCCGGAGATTTGAACAATCTAATGAGCTTTTATTTTCCATTTCATGAGAAGCAAATTGGAAGGGATGGGGCATCATTCTTATGATTTGTTGATGGATATTCAATTTGAAAGATCTGGGGATTGGAAAACTTTCCATTTTAGCAACCCTACAGGTTAAGTAGGGCATTGTTACATGCTGAAGAAAGCTCCCTGTACTTTAATGTTTTTTTTCTATTCATCTCTTTAAATTCATGAGCCTGAAACAAATATCTCTCATTTTACGGGATGGCATCGCTGCCAATATCAATTCAGCAGGAAGAATCCTTTTGATGCTCTCATGTTGCCTTTACATCTTTAGGATGATAGCTGCACATTAATGGTACTTTATACAAGCATCTGGACTTGGTTCTTTTCTGAGTAAGGATTTGTCAACACTCCAAGTTGTAATGATCAGAACTTGACTGTCACTGTCTATGGCTTTTTTTTAAAGTAGGACAAAATTTGGGATTGTTAATGGGCAATGGAACTCTTTTCAGTTCAGGGGCGGGATTCTCCGACCCCCCGCTGGGTCGGAGAATCGCAGGGGGCGGCGTGAATCCCGCCCCCGCCGGACGGCGAATTCTCCGGTGCCAGAGATTCGGTGGGGGCGGGAATCGCGCCGCGACGGTCAGCGGGCCCCCCCCCCCTGGCGATTCTCCAGCCCACGATGTGCCGAAGTCCCACTGCTGTCATGCCAGTCCCACGTGCGGGAATTAAACCACCTCTCTTACCGGCGGGACTGGCAGAGTGGGCGGGCTCTGGGGTCCTGGAGGAGGCGCGGGGCGATCTGGTCCCGGGTGGTGCCCCCACGGTGGCCTGGCCCGCGATCGGGGCCCACCGATCCGCGGGCAAGCCTGTGCCGTGGGGGCACTCTTTACCCTCCGCCTCGGCCATAGCCTCCACCATGGCCGACGCGGAAGTGATCCCCCCCCTGCGCATGCGAGGGGATGACGTCAGCAGCCGCTGACGCACCCACGCATGTGCGGACTTCCTCCGGCTGGCGGTGTCCCTTCGGCCCCGGCTGGCGTGGCACCAAAGGCCTTTCCTGCCGGCCGGCGGTGCAGCAACCACTCTGGCGCGGGCCTAGCCCCTCAAGGTGAGGGCTTGGCCCCTAAAGGTGTGGAGAAATCTGCACCGTTGGGGCGGCCCGACGCCGGAGTGGTTCCTGCCACTCCATCCCGCCGGGACCCCCCGCTCGCCGGGTAGGGGAGAATCCTGGCCCAGGTCCCAAAGCATGATTTTAACACTGGAAGGAATGGGATGGTTAAAATGATAATTGGAGGGCAGCACGGTGGCACAGAGGTTAGCATTGCTGCCTCACGGCACCGAGGTCCCAGGTTCGATCCCGGCTCTGGGTCACTGTCCGTGTGGAGATTGCACATTCTCCCCGTGTTTGCGTGGGTTTCGCCCCACAACCCAAAGATGTGCAAGGTAGGTGGATTTGCCACGCTAAATTACCCCTTAAGTGGAAAAAATGAATTGGGTACTCAAAATTTTTTTTGAAAATGATAATTGGGCAGTTTTTAGGTTGGGAGGAATGTGAATACCTCTCCTGGGCCCATAGGGAACTTGTGAATCTTCCTGTGGTGTTCATTGAGTTGCTAAATTCAGGATGGTTGGCGTAGTCTTTACAAAGAACATAAAATTGCTTCAACTTGAACAAAGCTATACATTTATTAACACTACTAAATTTGGTTTGACACTGTTATAACCTGCCTACTGACGATTGGCTGGGGACTAATGACTATCCCACAATCCTACGGGAGTATGAACTTCCCCAATGAGGGGGAGGGCGGAGAAACTCCTACTATAAATAAGCTGACCAGTCCAGGAACCAGGAGGAAGGAGAAGGAAGCAAGGGAAGTTACTGCTACTGTTATGTATATATTGTTACAGTAAATAAATGTTATTATTTTGTATCCTTAAAACTCGTGCTGGATTCTTCGGGGCCCTTACAAAACTGGCGACGAAGGTAAAAGTGAATAGCTGTCTACAGCTATTGCGTCGCAGGAGGGGGCCAGTGTTCAGGTAGGTGGTTTGAAGTGTGTCTACTTCAATGCCAGGAGTATACAAAATAAGGTAGGGGAACTGGCAGCATGGGTTGGTACCTGGGACTTCGATGTTGTGGCCATTTCGGAGACATGGATAGAGCAGGGACAGGAATGGATGTTGCAGGTTCCGGGGTTTAGGTGTTTTAGTAAGCTCAGAGAAGGAGGCAAAAGAGGGGGAGGTGTGGCGCTGCTAATCAAGAGCAGTATTACGGTGGCGGAGAGGATGCTAGATGGGGACTCATCTTCCGAGGTAGTATGGGCTGAGGTTAGAAACATGAAAGGAGAGGTCACACTGCTGGGAGTCTTCTATAGGCCTCCAAATAGTTCTAGGGATGTAGAGGAATGGATGGCGAGGATGATCCTGGATAAGAGCGAAAGTAACAGGGTAGTTATTATGGGAGACTTTAACTTTCCAAATATTGACTGGAAAAGATATAGTTTGAGTACATTAGATGGGTCGTTTTTTGTACAGTGTGTGCAGGAGGGTTTCCTGACACAGTTTGTTGTCAGGCCAACAAGAGGCAAGGCCACATTGGATTTGGTTTTGGGTAATGAACCAGGCCAGGTGTTGAATTTGGAGGTAGGTGAGCACTTTGGGGACAGTGACCACAATTCGGTGACGTTTACGTTAAGGATGGAAAGGGATAAGTATACACCGCAGGGCAAGAGTTATAGCTGGGGGAAGGGAAATTATGATGCCATTAGACGTGACTTGGGGGGGATAAGGTGGAGAAGTAGGCTGCAAGTGTTGGACACACTGGATAAGTGGAGCTTGTTCAAGGATCAGCTACTGCGTGTTCTTGATATGTATGTACCGGTCAGGCAGGGAGGAAGGTGCCGAGCGAGGGAACCGTGGTTTACCAAAGAAGTGGAATCTCTTGTTAAGAGGAAGAAGGAGGCCTATGTGAAGGTGAGGTGTGAAGTTTCAGTTGGGGCGATGGATAGTTACAAGGTAGCGAGGAAGGATCTAAAGAGAGAGCTAAGACGAGCAAGGAGGGGACATGAGAAGTATTTGGCAGGAAGGATCAAGGAAAACCCAAAAGCTTTCTATAGGTATGTCAGGAATAAGCGAATGACTAGGGAAAGAGTAGGACCAGTCAAGGACAGGGATGGGAAGTTGTGTGTAGAGTCTGAAGAGATAGGCGAGATACTAAATGAATATTTTTCGTCAGTATTCACTCAGGAAAAAGACAATGTTGTGGAGGAGAATGCTGAGCTCCAGGTAAATAGATTAGATGGCATTGAGGTACGTAGGGAAGAGGTGTTGGCAATTCTGGACAGGCTGAAAATAGATAAGTCCCCGGGACCTGATGGGATTTATCCTAGGATTCTCTGGGAGGCCAGGGAAGAGATTGCTGGACCATTGGCTTTGATTTTTATGTCATCATTGGCTACAGGTATAGTGCCAGAGGACTGGAGGATGGAAAATGTGGTCCCTTTGTTCAAAAAGGGGAGCAGAGACAACCCCGGCAACTATAGACCGGTGAGCCTCACGTCTGTAGTGGGTAAAGTCTTGGAGGGGATTATAAGAGACAAGATTTATAATCATCTAGATAGGAATAATATGATCAGGGATAGTCAGCATGGCTTTGTGAAGGGTAGGTCATGCCTCACAAACCTTATTGAGTTCTTTGAGAAGGTGACTGAACAGGTAGACAAGGGTAGAGCAGTTGATGTGGTGGATATGGATTTCAGCAAAGCGTTTGATAAGGTTCCCCACAGTAGGCTATTGCAGAAAATACGGAGGCTGGGGATTGAGGGTGATTTAGAGATGTGGATCAGAAATTGGCTAGCTGAAAGAAGACAGAGGGTGGTGGTTGATGGGAAATGTTCAGAATGGAGTACAGTGACAAGTGGAGTACCACAAGAATCTGTTCTGGGGCCGTTGCTGTTTGTCATTTTTATCAATGACCTAGAGGAAGGCGCAGAAGGGTGGGTGAGTAAATTTGCAGACGATACTAAAGTCGGTGGTGTTGTCGATAGTGTGGAAGGATGTAGCAGGTTACAGAGGGATATAGATAAGCTGCAGAGCTGGGCTGAGAGGTGGCAAATGGAGTTTAATGTAGAGAAGTGTGAGGTGATTCACTTTGGAAGGAATAACAGGAATGTGGAATATTTGGCTAATGGTAAAGTACTTGAAAGTGTGGATGAGCAGAGGGATCTAGGTGTCCATGTACATAGATCCCTGAAAGTTGCCACCCAGGTTGATAGGGTGGTGAAGAAGGCCTATGGAGTGTTGGCCTTTATTGGTAGAGGGATTGAGTTCCGGAGTCAGGAGGTCATGTTGCAGCTGTACAGAACTCTGGTACGGCCGCATTTGGGGTATTGCGTGCAGTTCTGGTCACCGCATTATAGGAAGGACGTGGAGGCTTTGGAGCGGGTGCAGAGGAGATTTACCAGGATGTTGCCTGGTATGGAGGGAAAATCTTATGAGGAAAGGCTGATGGACTTGAGGTTGTTTTCGTTGGAGAGAAGAAGGTTAAGAGGAGACTTAATAGAGGCATACAAAATGATCAGGGGGTTGGATAGGGTGGACAGTGAGAGCCTTCTCCCGCGGATGGATATGGCTGGCACGAGGGGACATAACTTTAAACTGAGGGGTAATAGATATAGGACAGAGGTCAGAGGTAGGTTCTTTACGCAAAGAGTAGTGAGGCCGGGGAATGCCCTACCTGCTACAGTAGTGAACTCGCCAACATTGAGGGCATTTAAAAGTTTATTGGATAAACATATGGATGATAATGGTATAGTGTAGGTTAGATGGCTTTTGTTTCGGTGCAACATCGTGGGCCGAAGGGCCTGTACTGCGCTGTATTGTTCTATGTTCTATGTACACTGCTGAAGCCACCTCCCTGGATTTTTGTTGGATACAGGTTGGAAGTTGTTTTCTATTATACCATGCCTCTGTACGGACGTTTGGATGTTTTTGATGCTGCGCTGGAAAGCTGGAACCAGTACACGCAACGGATGCGTTACTATTTCCGGGCAAACAATATCACTGAAAACGAGCGCCAGGTGGTCATATTGCTCACCGCCTGCGGGCCGCATACGTTTGGGGTGATTAGGAGCCTTACGTACCCAGCTGTGCCGGACACCAAAACGTTTGACGAACTTGTGAATATAGTGGGGCAACACTTTAACCCAACCCCGTCCACGATAGTCCAGCGTTACCGTCTTAATACCGCTGAGAGGACCCCTGGAGAATTCCTTGCCGATTTTTTATCCAGGCTACGCGGGATTGCGGAATACTGTGACTATGGTGAGGCCTTGTCAGAAATGTTACGCGACCGTTTGGTTTGCGGTATTAACAATGCGGCCACCCAGAGAAAGTTGTTAGCGGAGCCAACATTGACTTTTCAACAGGCAATACAAATAGTCTTGTCCCGAGAGAGCGCAGAGCGAGGAGTACAAGAGCTACAGGGAATGGAAGTGCATGCCTTGGGGCGCAACCTTTTCCGCCCAAAAACGTCCCCCCGCACTCCTGCGGTACCTTGGGCGAGGCAACGACCAGACCGACGCCAGTGGCCATCGGACATTCCTCCCTGAAGGGAGCCTTCTCCAGAGCCAATGGATGGGGAGCCATGTCCGTGTCAGACTTGTCGGCGCCGACCGCCGTCGTTCCGACCGTAACTGGGACCAGCCCAAGGGCCGTAACTGGGACCAGCCCAGAGGCCGTACCTTCCATGTGGATGAACCTGCGGCGACCACTCCTGAGGACGTGGAGACGGAGGACGACTGCCTGCAGCTGCATTGTGTGGCAGCTCCCCCTGTGGCCCCCATTAAGGTGACAGTACGGGTCAATGGCCACCTGCTGGAGATGGAGTTGGATACTGGCGCAGCGGTCTCCGTGATTGTCCAGAGGACATTCGACCGCATCAAGCAGGGTATACAGACCCTTACACTAACTGACACACAGGCCAGGTTGGCCACCTACACGGGGGAACCACTGGACATTGCAGGAACTACAATGACCCCTGTTGTCTATGGACGCCAGGAGGGGCGTTTCCCACTTATCGTAGTGCGTGGCCATGGGCCCAGCCTGTTGGGTCGGGACTGGTTGCGCCATTTGCGGTTGCAATGGCAGCACATCCTCCAAACAGTTTCTGGAGGGTTGACTGAGGTGCTAGGATGATACCCAGAGGTATTCCAGCCTGGTCTGGGGAAAATAAAAGGGGCCATAGCCCGTATCCAAGTTGAACCAGGAGCCACGCCGCGCTATTTCCGGCGCGCCCAGTGCCTTACGCTTTGCTCGAGAAGGTAGAAGGGGAGCTCTCTCGTTTGGAGAGTTTGGGTATTATCAGGCCCGTCCGTTTTGCTGACTGGGCAGCACCAATTGTACCAGTAATGAAGTCAGATGCCACAGTTCGCTTGTGTGGCGACTATAAACTTACAGTGAATACAGTTTCCCGACTCGACCGATACCCAATGCCTCACATAGAGGATCTCTACGCGAAACTTGCAGGCGGACTCTCATTCACAAAATTAGATATGAGTCACGCCTACCTGCAGTTGGAGCTGGACCCTGCCTCCCGACCATATGTAACAATTAACACACACCGGGGCCTGTATGAATATACACGGTTGCCCTTTGGAGTATCCTCTGCCTGCGCAATTTTTCAACGTGTTATGGAGGGCATTTTGAGAGGTTTACCACGTGTGGCTGTCTACCTAGATGACGCGTTGATTACAGGGACGTCGGAGCAAGAGCATTTGGAAAATCTGGAGGCTGTCCTTAAACGCCTTTCGGAGGCTGGAGTCCGTTTACGTCACACAAAGTGCATATTTCAGGCAAAAGAAGTAGTCTACCTAGGTTATCGGGCGGACCGTGAAGGTCTGCACCCCGTCGCAGAAAAGGTGCGTGCAATTCAACATGCCCCCACCCCGACTGACACTTCGCATCTTCGTTCTTTTCTCGGTCTCGTAAACTATTACGGGAAGTTCCTCCCCAATCTGGCAACTACGCTGGCCCCCTTACACCTGCTGCTAAAGAAAAATCACACCTGGGTTTGGGGTCAGCCGCAAGAAACCGCTTTCCGGCGGGTAAAGCAACAATCGTCGTCGTCTGGGTTACTAACCCACTATGATCCGGGAAAGCCTTTGCTCGTCACATGTGATGCATCCCCGTATGTTATTGGGGCTGTCCTGTCCCACAAGATGGAGAACGGGGCCGAGCGACCGATAGCTTTCGCCTCCCGCACATTGACTGCAGCGGAGAAGAAGTACGCGCAGATCGAGAAGGAGGGCCTGGCAGTGGTTTTCGCGGTGAAACGCTTCCACCAGTATGTGTACGGCCGCCATTTCACTATCGTGACTGATCATAAGCCCCTGCTGGGACTCTTCAGAGAGGATAAGCCAATACCGCCCATTGCTTCTGCACGGATCCAGCGCTGGGCTTTGTTGCTTGCTGCATATGAGTATTCTCTGGAGCACAAACCAGGTACGCAGATAGCAAATGCCGACGCACTGAGCCGATTGCCTTTATCGACCGGCCCCATGTCGACCCCCACGACCGGTGAGGTGGTCGCAACCCTAAATTTTATGGACACCTTGCCTGTCACGGCATCACAGATCCGTGAGTGGACCCAGACGGAGCCAGTCCTGTCAAAGATTCGGCACATAGTCCTGCATGGTGGGCAGCATAGATAGCTCCCAGGCGAGTTGCGGGCATTTTCCTCCAAGCTGTCAGAGTTCAGCGTGGAAGACGGCATCCTCTTGTGGGGGACGCGTGTGATTGTCCCGGAAAAAGGCCAGGAGCTGATATTATCAGACTTGCACAATGGGCATCCGGGCGTGACCAAGATGAAAATGTTGGCCCGGAGTTATGTCTGGTGGCCAGGCCTCGACACCGACATTGAGAAGGTGGCCCAAATCTGCTCCATTTGCCAGGAGCATCAGAAGCTTCCGCCGGCCGCGCCCCTACATCACTGGGAATGGCCAGGGCGGCCTTGGGCACGCTTACATGCAGATTTCGCAGGCCCTTTTCAGGGATCCATGTTCCTTCTACTAATTGACGCCCAGTCCAAATGGCTGGAGGTGCATAAGATGCAGGGGACAACGTCCTGCGCAACAATTGAAAAAATGCGTTTATCATTTAGCACGCATGGCCTCCCCGAGGTGCTGGTCACGGATAATGGCACTCCATTCACGAGTGAGGAGTTTGCTAGGTTTGCAAAGATGAACGGCATCCGCCATATCCGCACTGCCCCTTACCACCCGGCTTCAAATGGGTTGGCAGAGCGTGCAATGCAAACATTCAAAAGAGGCCTAAAGAAGCAGTCTTCCGGATCAATGGACACGAGACTTGCTCGGTTTTTGTTTACATACAGGACCACCCCCCATACAGTGACTGGGGTAGCTCCCGCAGAACTCCTAATGGGCCGGAGACTTTGCACCCGCCTTAGTATGGTCTTCCCGAACATTGGCACAAAAGTACGCCGCACACAAGAACGGCAGGGACCGGGATTATCTCAGCATCGTCCGATTCGGCAGTTTGCGCCTGGTGACCCAGTATTCGTGCGGAATTTTGCTGGTGGTGCCCAATGGGTTCCTGGTGTAATCTTTCGCCAAACGGGCCCTATATCGTACCAAGTGCAAGCCCAGGATCGTCTCCAGCGAAAACATGTAGACCACGTCCGGTCCAGAAGATCATCCCCGCAAAAGATTCCCCGTCCCCGGAGCTCAGTTCAACAGCGGCAAAGACCAGAAACAAGGGAAGGTAGTCCTCCAAATCTTCCACTGGTGCCTCACTCGAAGCCTGTGCAGGTCATGACGGGACCGAATGGGGACAGAGACGCTGACATGACGGAGGCAGCAGACTCTGACTCCGAGATGGAGACACAGGATGAATCAGAGGGGGAATCCTCGGGTCCACAGGCCGTGGATGTACAACCGCGCCGTTCATCATGGAAGCGCCGGTCTCCATCTCGTTATACGCCGCCTGATCAAGCGCCGCGTGCAAATGGCGTCCGGCCTGCGGCCAAACGAGTTCGACGCCTTCCTTCGCTAGGGTCTACGGTGGATTCCTTGGACTTTGGGGGGGGAAGGATGTTATAACCTGCCTACTGACGATTGGCTGGGGACTAATGACTATCCCACAATCCTATGGGAGTATGAACTTCCCCAATGAGGGGGGCGGAGAAACTCCTACTCTAAATAAGCTGACCAGTCCAGGAACCAGGAGGAAGGAGAAGGTAGCAAGGGAAGTTACTGCTACTGTTATGTATATATTGTTATAGTAAATAAACGTTATTATTTTGTATCCTTAAAACTCGTGCTGGATTCTTCGGGGCCCTTACAAAAGACACGTATTCCTATATGCTACATATAATCTACACTCGTCTACTATTAAACTCTACACTATCGTAAACTATGATCTGTTCTTACTCACACTATCTTTCCTTCAGTCTGTACTCTAGCTATTACTTCCCTCCCCCAAGGCTTCGCATCAATGTCTTATATACTTGTAACTTTAGCTCCCTCTAGTGGCTGATCTAGACATTTCATTAACCCCTGCAGTTCTTATATTTATGATAATGTCACATTCCCCTGCCCCTCGTCAGACCAAAGTACTCTCTGGACAGACAGCCTCACCACTCACCTTCGGCCTCGGAACTGTTCTCTTGAAGCCTGTGTGGTGGTCTCTTGATGGGCAAAGACCTGCTGGTGATATTTGGGGCTGATACATGGTAATGAGGCTAGGGGGTTAAAATGACACAGGGTTCACAATCACATCTTCCTGGTTGCCCTAACCCCATAGGCCGCAATCAAAGATGGAGAGTTCCAAATAAGCCACTCCCAAATGCCCAGCCACACCTCTCTGAATGCATTTACCAATTATTGCCAAATGCAGATAGTTTAGTGCTATAGGGCCAGACCATAAATTGAGTCTGCCCAAGCTCATTTCAAATACGATGCTTCCAGCTTTTGGTATGAATCCAGTCCCCAGGAGGTGAAAGGTCAATGTCCAACTCACTGCAGCATGGGATTTAAAAGCATGGGCTAAAGGTCAAACAACAAAACCCATACAACCAATGTCTAAAATTCAGTAGGTTCACCAAAACACAACCTGCCATTTAACTTTTTAAAAATAAATTTAGTGTACCCAATTCATTTTTCCAATTAAGGGGCAATTTAGCATGGCCAATCCACCTACCCTGCACACCTTTGGGTTGTGGGGGCGAAACCCACGCAAACACGGGGAGAATGTGCAAACTCCACACAGACAGTGACTCAGAGCCGGGATCGAACCTGGGACCTCGGCGCCATGAGGCAACAGGGGGAACCCACTGCGTCACCGTGCTGCCCTGACATTTAACTTCTAACCCCTATTTCCAATGTTTTCTAAAATAGTTTAAATGTTCTAATATCGTCTAATGGTGAGTGAGGTATTCGCTGCTATCCCGAGTGTGGTCTTGTCCCATTACCACAAACAGTACCATACTTACTGATTCCTGTTCGAAGCCTCAATTTTTAGTTTCTTCACTGGAAAAAAGAACTGTCTGTGCTGCTGTTTCCCTTTACACTTGCCAGGATGTCTACATATGCTGATTACAATATCGTCAAGCTGACTTCATGCAGCAGACTCACACAGCCAATAAATAAGCAGAATAATGATAAATGTGTGTATGCGTTTTGAGGGGGTTGGGAGTTGGCATGGTCATTGGCCATGAATCCCAACTTGTGTGCAACAGCAAAAAGGAGCTGCCTATATTTTAAACACTGCCTGGTGCTGGAAGTAGGTGACGATTGCTGTAGCAATGTAATGGATCAGTCTGAAAGTAGATTAAAAAAATGATTCAAATCAATACGCCGGCAGATTTTATCCTAAGGGCTGAATTCTTCCACCCTGCCCGCCCGCTGCAAGATCACCACGGGCGTGACCCGGACCATGCAAAGGTCCATTGACCTTGGGCGGGAATTTCCGGTCACCAGGCGGGCGCAGCCGGAGAATCCCGCCTTTAGTTTGTCCATGCACCTTTCTAATAATAACAATCTTTATCAGTGTCACAAGTAAGCTTACATTAAAACTGCAATGAAGTTACTGTGAAAAGCCCCTAGTAGCTACACTCCGGCGCCTGTTCGGGTACACTGAGGGAGAATTCAGAATGTCTAATTCACCCAACATAACATAACATGTCCATATGGACAATGCTAATAAGTAGGTCGTATCTCTGCTGTAGAAGCTGGAATCGCACCCTAGCAACGAATTACACATGAATGAGAAAAATGGCCTTCCATTGGTAGGCTGGGCCATCAACTCCAAGAGCAGTTTACTGCTTTTATCCTCCTTTCAGGAGAAATGTTATATGTTTTTCCTATCAGCAGTGGATATAAAAGATCCCATGGCGTTATTTCAAAGACGCACAGGGAAGTTAGCATCCTAATGTCCTGGCCAATATTTAGCACGGTAGCACAGTGGTTAGCACTGTTGCTTTACAGCCGGATTTGATTCCCGGCTTGGGTCGCTGTCTGTGCAGAGTCTGCACTTTCTCCCTGTATCTGCGTGGGTTTCCTCTGGGTGCTCCGGTTTCCTCCCACAAGTCCCGAAAGACGTGCTTATTAGGTAATTTGGACATTCTGAATTCTCCCTCCGTGTACCCGAACAGGTGCCGGAATGTGGCGACTAGGGCCTTTTCACAGTAACTTCATTGCAGTGTTAATGTGACACTAATAGATTATTATTAACCCTCCCGCAACTAGCATCCAGAGAGAAAACCAGATTGTCTGCTCATTAACAAGCTCTGTTTATGAGAGTTTGGTGTGTATAACCAGCCATCCCATTTCCCACATTGCAACCGAGGCAACATATGCACCACGTGGTGAGGAAGCAAATCAGTTAGATTGGAAAATCCCAAATTAAACCCCAGGGCTGTGTCAGGTTTGCTGCCACAGTTGAGAGAGCTGTAGCAGTGCTACAGATAGTGGTATTGCCACTGAGTAGTAAGAGGAAGAAATAAAGAAGCCTTTTCCAGGTTGCTGTCCAGTGTCTCAGCTGAAATGCATGTGGACATTGGGTCAGGAAATGATCAGGTCCAGTCATGATGCCCCTCCCGATAAAGAAATCTCTAACTCTCAGCTGACCCATGCAAAGTGCCAGTTGGGTAAGAGGTGTCAGCAGCTGGACACAACTATTCAACCATATCCTAGTGCGATCAGAACCTTGGCGGAGGAAATGGTTGAGGAAGAATCATATTGCCCAGTTTCACCACCAGCAAAACTGACAACAAACCTGCCGCCATCTGCAGTGAGGAAGACTGAATCCATTGTTTTGGATGAACATGTGGATTTGCTACCAATACTACAATTCATTAACGTGCTGATCACACAGATCATAGCCGTAACCACTCTTACCCCATCAAAGAAACTTCCTCATCAAGTTCTCTCTAAGTCTGCTGACATGTTGACAGATTGATTGTCCTTTAGCCCTTATCTTGTGTGTTGCATCAACAATTACGCTTTTTTGATGAGAACTCTGCAATAAACATTGGTTGTCTTGGCTAACAGGCAGCCAATAAGCTTCAATAACTGCTATTAGTGAAGATTGGTTCTGAGGTAGTCGGGGCTTTCTTTCAGCATGGAGTTCAGAGCCATGGTTTTCTCTTTCCAGCCATCCATTCTATCGATGTATATTGTGGGGCTGAAAGATCGATTCCATTGAACATCCACTCACTTTGCCCCATTGTAGAGTTTCTGAGAACTAGGACCAGGAGCAGCAAGCAACCTAGGGCTTCATTAAATATTGTTTGGCAATGGAGATGTCCTGCATTCCAATTCCATGTCTTTCTCATTTGAAGGAGGCCAGAAGCAAATCATGCTCATGTGATGAGCTCTGTTCAGTGCTGCTAGATGACAGAATAAATATGGGAGGTCAAAGAGAAGGTCAAATGCAACTCAAGTCATCCCAGCATAATTTGCTTTCATTTATTTTTGTGTTTCTTTCACTCGCACTTCAGGCTTATTCCCCAGTGGGAGTTACCCTTAGTTAAATGGCTTGGAAGGAGAGAGCAGCAATGAGTTGTCAAGTTGGTCCAACCTCCGACCTGAATCCTCACACCCAAGGAGGTCAATTTATCTCACTTTGGCTCATGGTTAATTCCGAAGATTATCAAGCAGAAGTAAATTGTAACAGTACACCCACTGTTGAGGCCTGAGGTGCACTGCCTGGAAGTGTGGTGGAGGCAGGTTCAATGGAGGAATTTAAGAGGGCATTGGATGATTATTTGAATAGAAACAATGTACAAGGGTACGGGGAAAAGGCAGGGGAATGGCACTAGTCAGAATGCTCACTTGGAGAGATGGTGCGGACTCTAAGGGCCAAGTGGCCCCCTTCTGTCCCATAACAATTCTGTGATTCTGACACCACTCAGAAATGTGATTGCCTAACTATCCATAATTCTGGAGAGAACCCCCCACCGCTCCCCCCCCCCCCCCCCACCCCCCACCCCGCCCTCCGCCCCGAACACAGATTATTGTGTTGTGACTATACGTCATGGTGAACAACAGCCAAAAAATGTTATTGGCTGCAACAACCAAGATGCCAAAATGGGGTTGAAGTAATCCAGCTGTCCAATGCATGTAATAAATGGATTTGCAAAGGAGGCTCAGAAAATTAATCATGCAGAAACAATAATGTTGCTCATTTATATGGCTGGTCTATCTTTCAATAGGCTGTTGTGAATCTTTTTGTCCAAAGGCCTATTTTAATCAGGTGACATCCATTTCTCCACTGCTCCCCGCATGCCCCCCACCACCAAAGATTCCTCCTTCCTGATAAGCAAGCAACATTTTAAATGTTGCAACCATACAAAATCTCTCCAATGTTAACCTCGTGTTCTCGCAGCGCTTCCTGATCAATGTATAGACAGCAATTTCTGCATAGCAGGCTTCATTTTATTTGGAGGACAACTCATATGGATCGAGACAGATGAAATGCCATCAATATTGCTTTGTATTATTGGATTTAGTGAGTATTAATGGTAGCTTTAACCATGCCAAGCAGAGCCCATTATGTCCTTATGCAACAGGCACTTCGTCCAGCAGGGGTCAGTAGGTAGCAAACCCACTGGAACGTTGAGTTTCCCTTCAAGTTCAGGTGCAGTGAGGGAAATTGTAATACTTCTGCCGCCACGCTAACTGATATCAACAAACTGAACATGGGCCAGGAGTCCAACGTGGGGCTTTCAGTAAATGAGTGACTCAGGGACGAGTGCTCTCAGCAAGCCAACAGTCCTGAATTTATACTACCTCTGCTGTGATTTTCTGGAAAAGAAAGCTTTTCAAGTTGACACCTTTTAACGTCACAGCAGAATGTCAAGCGTCTGCTCTCTGAAACCCGTGCTCTACTCGAGAGCATTCCTCAGTCTGACACTCTAGTTATGTGAATAATGGACACCCCCCCCCCAATTGCCCTCTCTCACCCACGCCCCTCTATCAAATGAAAGCAGCAAAAAACAGTCAGGCAGATAGGTTAGTGTTTAAAAGAGAAAGTTAGCTTAAAGTTTCAGGTGGAACCCTGATTCTTTTGTTTATTATGCTGACGGTTCCGCTGTCCTTTTGCTTTTCTTTTCATCCCTGATTTCAGATTTTCAGCGGCATTTTGCAGGAGCTCTTTTGTTTGTTTTCTGGAATGTGGTTTTTAATTTATACACCAGCAAAATCTTTTGAGTTTTCTTGTCGTACATGGGAAACTATTACTGGAAAGTTTGCCGCCGGGTATTTTCCTGCAGTTTGGCGATTCGTTACTGTGGAAGAAGCTTCGGACTATAATTGAATCAATGGTGAAATGAAAGCAGGAGGAAGGCAGCACTGCCCAATGAACTCTATAAACATTCAAGGCAAAAGCAGCAGGTCTCAGGGTTTGTTTACAAGTATACTGTCTTGTACCAAATTACATATTCCATATGGACTCCTCTGATTTATCTTTCAACCACAATGAATAACTGGAGGTCCAGAGAACATTCATCCAAGACTAGACTGCTGATTTACTACCCATGGCTGGCAAATTCCTTGGGGCTTTGACCTCTCCCCTGCAGCTATATATTTTGTTGTGTTAGAGCAATGACATTGCAATAGTTTCCAGTAAAACAGCAACAGGCAAACAGAAGATGTATGGGGAGGGCAGTACAAATGACCTGACCATAAAGCATGCTAAGTTGATGTAATATATTTTGAGCATGTAAATTATACCCAGAATCAGGTAAATAATATTTATTGTTGATTTACTTAATTATGCTTTTGAACTGCCTTTCATTTTTTTTTGAGGGAAGGGATTAAGCTACGAGCATGTAAGAAACATCTTCGGAAATCAGAAGCACATATGGACTTTGGAGTCAGAGGGCTCAATCCAACGGCCACGCTGCGTCCTAAAACCAGCTCACTGCGGTGCACGTGGCTGTTGAAAGCCGGGAGACGCTCCCGGGATCTACCCAACTTGCAACGCCTCGCAAGATTCAGTGCAAATTCGTGAGACGTTGCGATGTGAATCCTGTCCACAATGGTCAGGATCTCTATTTGGTAAATCTGCATATTAGAGCGAGGCAGTAAGCCACATTCTAATGTGCAGATTCCCGAGATACCGGAAGCTTTGGGATTCAAACCCTTTGCCTCCGAGACCTCGGGCGAGCGCCATTCAGCACTTGTCCCCACAAACGTATATCCACTCCAATGTATAAAAGAAACATGACAATGTAAATATTTAAGAAGGAATTGTAACGTAAAGAGCGATATGTGTGTAATGTTATCAAAATTGAATGGAAGAAAGTCAAGGGAATGTGTAACTCTGATGGAAATGTACAGCCAAGACAATTCAAAATGGTCTGTAATGTTTATGATAGATTTTATGAATAAAGTATATTTTTTGGAGAAAAAAGATTGTCCCCACAAACGGGGACCAGATGGAAGGGCACTCATGGGGGTCTCCCAGGGGATCGGATGCCCCCTGCTGCATGCCCTTTGGGCAGGGTGGTGCCCTGGGACTGCTAGTGCCACCTGGCTACTCTGGCAATGCCAGTCTGGCACTGCCTAGGTGGCACAGCCAGCTGGCATGGGGGCACTGCCAGGCTGGCACTGCCAAGCTGGCAATCTTTTGAGTCTGCGATCGTGCTGGGGTGGCCAGTGTGAGTGTTGGGGGGGTCGGGGGCCCTCCCATGTTGTGTTTGTGCTGGGGGGGGGAGGTCAGAGATTGTTTTGGGGGCCTTGGAGATCGGGATACCATTTAAAGGGGCGCTATTTAAAAATGGCATCCCGATCTCTCGCTCCCACTGTACAAAATGGGGCTATGTGCGGCTTTGGCCGCGCAGACCCTGTTCAGGCCCCTTGTTCAACGCGAGCAATGCGTTTCTCAGCATTGTGAGTGCTGGGAAACAAGCGGCTAAACACTCTTGCTAGGGGATTTGTTCCCTTTTGGGAGAATCGGGCCCTAGTTCAGGATTCTCTTAAGGTTAAAGTACAGGTTCATTTGGCTGTTAGGAAGGCAAATGCAATGTCACCATTCATGTCGAGAGGGCTAGAATACAAAAACAGGGATGTACTTCTGAGGCTGTATAAGGCTCTGGCCAGACCACATTTGGAGTATTGTGAGCAGTTATGGGCCCCGTATCTAAGGAAGGATGTGCTGGCCTTGGAAAGGGTCCAGAGGAGATTCAAAAGAATGATCCCTGAATGAAGGACTTATCATATGAGGAGTGATTGAGGACCCTGGGTCTGTACTCGATGGAGTTCAGAGAAATGAGGGCGGATCTCATTGAAACTTACAGGATACTGAGAGGCCTAGACAGAGTGGATGTAGAGAGGATGTTTCTACTAGTAGGAGAAACTGGAACCTGAGGGCACAGCTTCAGACTGAAGAGACGATCCTTTAAAACAGAGCTGGGGAGGAATTGTTTCAGCCAGAGGGTGGTGAATCTGTGGAGCTCTTTGCCGCAGGAGGCTGTGGAGGCCAATTCACTGAGTGTCTTTCAGACAGAGAAAGATAGGTTCTTGATTGGTAAGGAGATCGGGGTTATGGGGAGAAGGCAGGAGAATGCGGCTGAGAAAAATATCAGCCACGATTGAATGACGGAGCAGACTCGATGGGCTGAGTGGCCTAATTCTGCTCCTATGTCTTATTGGTCTTAAGTTATGAATGATAAACAACAAGGGAGGAAGCAATGGAGGAAGAAACAGTCACAGAATGGTAGGAATTATAGTGATTGCCATGATTTTGTGAAAATTGCAATAATAGGGCTGAGCTGGTCTATGGCGCAAACCCATTTCAGCCCACAGCTCAGAATGTGGGCTGTGCTGAATTTTGTCACTGGATCCTTCTTCTTTCCCAACTTGAATGAGCAATTAAATCATGAAAAGCTGAGGGATTCCTGTTACGGTGATATGCTGAGCAGACGCACACCTGGTGGCTCTTATCCAAACTAGGACAAAAAGAGGCACCAAAGAGAAAATGCTGGAAAATCTCAGCAGGTCTGGCAGCATCTGTACGGAGAGAAAAGAACTAACGTTTCGAGTCCGCTTTGACAAAGGATCATCTGGACTCGAAACGTTAGCTCTTTTCTCTCCCTACAGATGCTGCCAGACCTGCTGAGATTTTCCAGCATTTTTTCTTTGGTTTCAGATTCCAGCATCCGCAGTAATTTGCTTTTATACAAAAAGAGGCACTTTTAGTTGAATTTTGTCCAAATTTCAAAGGAAAAAAAAATCCTTCAACAACTAAAGGAGGGTAACCAAGAAAAGATGTCAGTGAATGGGAGCACGAGGGGGCCGAAGAGACAGCAAAAGCAGTGGAAAGAGGCATGACCTGCAGGCGGATGAGATAGCAGACCCACGAGGCAAAGGGGAACCGACCACCCAGCAGAGAGGGCGGCCAATGACCCGAGCATCAGCCCCCCCCCCCCAAGCACCTGGAGATGGATGGAAGAGCTTCCTGATGAAGTATCTGATCGCCATGAAGGAGGTGATCAGGATAGAAATCCAGGTGTCGGTCAAGGTGGCGGTAGTAGAGGCGATGACCACAATGCAGAAAGCAATCGATGGGTTGGGAAAAAAAGTGGCCACTCAGGAGAGGACGATTCTCGGCCTGGAAAAGGCCTTGACGGACCAGAGCGACAATCGTGGCCCTGGAGGCGGAGGTAAAAAGGTTGGTGGCGGCCCAGGGGAACCTGAGGGGAAAAGCTGAGGACCAGGAGAACAGGTCCCAATGACACAACATCAGGATCTTGAGCTTGGCAGACGGCATAGAGGGCAAAGACCTGACTGTCTATGTTGTTCAAATGCTGGGCAACTTAGTTGGGAGAGACAGCTTCCCCAAACCCCCAGAGCCCGACAAAGCGCACAGGTCACTTAGTCTGAAACCTAAGGCCGGGGAGCAGACGAGGGCGATTATCAAAAAGCTCCACCGATACCAGAACTGTGAGAGTACCCTGCGGTGGGCACACCAGACAAAAGCTAGCATCTGGAAAGGACATAGAATCAGAATTTACCAGGACATTGGGACAGAGCTAGCAAAACACTAGGCCGAGTTTAATCAGGCAAAATCGGCCCTGTACAAGAACGGGCTATGTTTCGGTATGCTGTTCATGGCCAAGCTCTGGGTCACATACCATAAAAGGAGCATTACTTCAATTCCCTGGAGGAAGTGAATGAGTTTGTTGTAGTGACCTCTGTATATGTAAATACATGAAGGGTTAATGTGCAGTCAGTACAGTCAGATGATCACTAGAGGGCAACACTAACAGGGAATATATAAACAAGCTCAATCTGTTTCCCGCTCTCTTCGGGTGTGTTGTAGCTGGAGAACAGAATTTCTGAGTAAGCTAAGAGTGTAAGTGTAAAGTATAATATTCATAGTTAATCTAATTCTATCTTGTTTAATTTGACAACTAGTAAAAGTATTGAAGAATCGAACAAGTAAATTAATTAGTTCCTCAATAAATAATTTGTTATCACTGGAAGACTTTGAGTATTCATCATACAAGTTAAGTTTAACTCGGCATAAACAAATGAGTAACATATATTACTCCCAAGTAATATAACATTTGACAGAACCAACAACCTGATCAAGAAACAGGCACGGCAACGATGAGAGTTTTGCAGGGAAAGACTCTGAAAGAGCAAAAGACTGATAGGACTCATTGGGCAGTGAGCATGTTTGTGCGGGACTGTGCTGCTTCATTCCAATCATAAAGGGAAGACTGGGCCTTAGAAAGGAGCGGAGTCTGGGGACGACAGGTGAGGGTTTAGATGGGAGAACGGCAGTCAGCGGACATAAGGAAGGGGCTAGACGGCCCAGGGAGGAGAGACACAACACTAGCAGAAATAGCTAGCAGGGGAAGACAAAAAGCGAGGAGTACCGTGGCATACCTCCCAGCAGGGTGAGAGCGCCTGTTCGGGAAGGGGAGGGGGCACAGGGTACAGGGGGAGATGGGGAAAGGGCAACACAGGGAGGGGGGACGTGGGACAATGGGGGGGGGGGACACAATAGGAACAGAGAAGGAAAAATGAGTTGGGTATCATACAGTCCTCAATAGGGGAGGGACAGGCTGAGGAAACAAGATGGCGCCGCAAGCAGCCACTTTGGAGGGTCCCTAAACAAAGGGAGGCCCCGGACCTCTGTCCTTTTGCAAGCATTCATTGTACCAAAGCATGTTGGCATATTCCTCTTGCAGGTGGAGGTAATGGTTGAAGAACAATAAAAAGCTGCTCGGTTTCCCACCTGGCGGTGTTGTTCTGTTGTTGGATAATTTCTCAGTCGGGCCAGTAACCATAAATGCACAGAATAGCCTGATTCTACCAGAAACCAATCTTTGTCTTAGCAGTGTTACTCCTTCCTCACAGTGTATGGAGATTTTCCCTTCCTCCGCCATCTACTCGGAGAGCAAGGCTTCATGAAAACCCTCCAGCCTGTCTGGCTACACAGGCCCTCCTCTTGGAATGGCAGTCGTGCTGCACACAGAAGATGCTGATAACTTTTGACATTTCCTTGAAGCACTGCTTTAAGATACCGAAGGTTTGTTCCATGAGTTATTGCACTATTGCTCTGCCCTTGCTGTGGGTCTTCCTGATTGATATTGTTAACCTGGCAACAGAGAGTAGACTAATTCCTCTGAAATCCACAGCAAAGGCTGTGTGATGCATCAACCTATGGACATATGACTGGATATTGTCAACAGTGACAACTTAAGTTTCTTTGCCTTTATTCTTTTATGGGACGCGGGCATCACTAACAAGGCCAGAGTTTGTTACCCATCCTAATTGCCCATGAACTGAACTGTAGACTTCAGAGGGCAGTTAAAAATCAACCACATCACTGTGGGTCTGGAATCGCATGTAAACCAGACCAGGTAAGGATGGCAGATTATTTCCCTCTCCAAAGGGCATGAATGAAACAGATGGATTTTAACAGCAATCAATGATAGTTATCATGGTTGCCACCATTGCGACCAATTTTCAATTGCAGATTTATTAACTAGATTTAAATTCAACCAGCTGCTATGCCGGGGATTTGAACCCATGTTCACTGAGAATTAGCCTGGGCCTTTGCGTGACTGTTTCAGCAACATTACCATTATGCCACCAAATCCTCGCAAGTGCTGGTGATTTGGACCGGATGTAGTTTGCAAGTAAATGCCACAACTTGGTGATTGACCCCCTATTCAATAGCAGACAGCGGAGTCAGTGCACATCCTATCGCCCAAGATGGCGTACATGGGACATATCATGGAGGAGCTGGGTCATTGTTCGGTGGATTGCAGAAATCTGGGGTGCAAACACATCTCGCCTTTCCCCCACCTGCAGGCGTAAGACCTGACAACTGATGCAGAATGTTAAGCACGTGGAATGGTTCAAGCATTGAACAGTATCATACAAGGCGGATGATTACATGTCACAAACAGCCTTTGAATCAATCTCACATTCATTATTTTTTCATGGCAAACTCTTACACAACCAATTAAGCTTCTACGTCTCAAGTGCAACCATACTGCAGCAAGTTTCACACTCAAGCTGCAGCTCAATGGGAAGATCACTGCACCTACATCTTCCAAGAACTTATGGGGTAGCACAGTGGTTAGCACTATTGCCTCACAGCGCCAGGGACCTGGGTCCGATTCCGACCTCGGGTCACTGTCTGTGTAAAGTTTAAACGTTCTTCCCGTGTCTGCGTGGGTTTCCTCCGGGTGCTCTGTCTTCCACAGTCCAAAGATGTTTAGGTTAGGTGTATTGGCCATGCTAAATTTCCCCTTAGTGTCCAAAGATGTGCAGGTTAGGTGGGGTTACGGGGTTATGAGGATAAGTCAGGGGGGTGGGCTTATGCAATCAATTTGCTTCCCTCCTTGTTCTTTATGCTTGGGCCCATTTTTCTCTCACTAGGGTAAATTTAACCATCTCAGACTTTCAGCAGGCAATCACTGCACTGGGAGTGTGAACTGTAGAATTAGTGATGGACTGTTGAAGGGCCTATCTCTGACCTTTACCCTTTTACAGGGAGGTCCTCAAAGTGCAGGAACTACCATACTTTTCACCTCTGCTCTTAGTTTGCTTCTCTTTTTCCTCCATTGTGGCAATTGTAGCAGGTTTTACTGTGATGTTGGGGCTAGGCCGCCAAAGATGCGGAGCATTCCGCACCTTTGGGCCGGCGTGATGCCCGTCTGATTGGCGCCGTGTTTGGCGCCAGTCGGTGGACATCGCGCCGTTGGGGGAGAATTTCGCCCCATGATCCTGAATTTCACATTTAGTGCTGAGTGAAAGTGTTGTTCCTCACAAGGGAACACCTGGGCCGGGATTCTCCCCTACCCGGTGGGGCGGGGGGGTCCCGGCGGGATGGAGTGGCGTGAACCACTCCAGCATCGGGCCGCCCCAAATGTGCAGATTTCTCCGCACCTTTAGGGGCCAAGCCCTCACCTTGAGGGGCTATGCCCGCGCCGGAGTGGTCGGCGCGCCGCCGGCCAGCGGGAAAGGCCTTTGGCGCCACGCCAGCCGGGGCCGAAGGGCCTCTGCCGGCCGGCAGAAGTCCGCGCATGCGCGGGGGGGGGGGGGGGGGGGTCACTTCCGCGTCGGCCATGGCGGAGGCTATGGCGGAGGCGGAGGTAAAAGAGTGCCCCCACGGCACAGGCCCGCCCGGTGGGCCCCGAACGCGGGCCAGGCCACCGTGGGGGCACCCCCCGGGGCCAGATCGCCCTGCGCCTCCCCCAGAACCCCAGAGCCCGCCCGCGCTGCCAGTCCTGCTGGTAAGAAAGGTGGTTTAATTCCCGCCGGCGGGACTGGCATGACAGCAGCGGGACTTCGGCCCATCGTGGGCCGGAGAATCGCCGGGGGGGGGGGGGGGCCCGCCGACCGGCGCAGCGCGATTTCCACCCCCGCCGAATCTCTGGTGCCGGAGAATTCAGCGTGGGGGTCGGAGAATCCTGTCCCCTGATTGGAGAAATTGCTCCTATATTATTAACTACAAATTTATTGGTCAAGTCAGCAATTCATTAAAAAAGCTATTGGAAGAGCAATGTTCAGGATGTCGTTGCTTTAAGAAAATAGCCCCCAACTCTTTCAAGCACTGTAAAATTGCTTCATTTACAGAACAGAAGGAACTCCCTCGAATAATTCAAATCAGACTATTAATTGAAGTCTGCTTTCAAGTCTGTAGGGACATGTTTTTCACAAACCAAACAGTACCGTTTGTCCCTTTGTTGCATTCTTGAAGAAAGCCTTGCATGCTTCTCTGTGTGTAGGCAGGGAGTACAGCAGCCTTAGTGACTCCAAGCAGAAAATAAATTCTTCACTTCCAACCCCATTCCACAGAAAATCGAAGCCACAATAAATCTTTGAACAAGCTCAGTCCTGACAGGAGATATCAAACCACTGCACCTTCAAAGCTCCCCGCATTTCTTAAGTGCTGATGGGGCTATTCAGCCGCAATTGCTTAATTAACGGTGATTAAAGAAAGTAAAAATAACGACTTGCTGGTCTGAATGAGTTCTGCGGTTTGAACAAATAGTGATTTGTAATTGAGTTCTGTGGTAGGTTAATCCCTGGTTTTGAAATGTCTCAATGATGACTAAACCTACAGCAAGATCAGTCAGGGTTGTTGGTGTTTGCTTAGGCCGTTGCTAATTTGAAAGCGGGCAGAGCTAGTCATAGTTTCACAGAGAGGCACTGAGGGAGAGACAACCCAATAAAGATTTGATAGTGCTCCCTGCTGCCAATAAAAGTGCTTTAATGCAACCACATCAATTACAACAGTGCCGTAACTACACGAAGCCAATGCAATTCTACATGCGGGAAATTCTTTGAAAAGCAAATAACACGGGAAAATTGTGGCGCCTCATTCACAAATTTGCCTGTTGGGCAAGGAGAGTAAGACCCACAGTTTCTTAATAATGTGCTTGGGCATGTTAGATTGTCAAGGCACAGCAGGCAGAGGAGAATCGGGTGGGCTCCATTTTGGATGTGCAATCCTACCTTTCCTTTTTTAAAATGTATTTTATTACAGCAAATAAACACCCTGGGAAACATACTTCCTAACAATCAATTATACAGTCTGTACAGATTTTCCCCTTTTTCACCCCCCACCCCCCTGCGACAAACAGCTCCTCAAACACAGTCACAAACATCCCCCACCTTTCCCACCCCCCCCCCCCCCCACGCCCTGCTGAGCCCCTTAACTCATACTTTATCTTCTCCAACTGCAGAAAGTCGTACAGGTCACCCAACCAAGCCGCTACCCCCGGTGGCAATGCCAACTGCCACAACAGTAAAATTCGCCGCCGTGCAATCAGGGAGGCGAAGGCCACGACATCGGCCTTCCTCTTCTCCATGAGCTCCGGCTTCTCTGAAACCCCAAATATCGGCACCAAGGGGTCTGGGTTCACTCCCTCCTCCACTATCCTGGCTAAGACCGTGCCCAGAAGCTTCGCAATTTTTCACAACTCCAGCGTGATTCACTGCCCCCCTCCAACACCTCTCACACTCATCTGCTACCCCCTGAAAGAACCCACTCATTCTCGCCCGTGTCATATGCACCCTGTGCACCACCTTAAACTGTATCAGGGTCATCCTTGCATAAGAGGAGGTCCCATTTACCCTTCGCAATGCCTCTCTCCATACTCCCCAATTGATCTCCATTCCCAACACCTCTTCCCATTTCTCCTTGATCTTCACCACCCGCTCACCTCCCTGCTCCCCCAGCCACTTATGTATATCCCCAATTCTTCCCTCCCCTTCCACATCGGGAAGCAGCAGTCACTCCAGCAGGGTGGAGCCCGGCAACCTAGGGACACCCTCCAGACCTTTCGCGCAAAGTCCCTAACCTGCAGATACCTGAACTCAATCCCCTCGGCAGCTCCCTTAACTCCTCCAGACAGGCGAACCCTTCCTTCAAATACAAATCCCTCACCTTGACCAGCTCCACTTCACTCCACGTCCTATATACACTATCCATCCTCCCCGGCTCAAACCCATGATTCTCGCACAGCGGCGTCAGCACATCCCTTCCATCCTAAAATGCCTCCTCAGCTGATTCCATATCTTCACCATGGACTACACCACTGGGCTCCCTGAATACCTACTCGGAGCCATTGGCAACACTGCCGTCACCATTGCCCTCAAACTAGACCCCTTACAAGAGTCCTCCTCCATCCTAACACACTCTACCCCTTCTCCTTCCCACCACCGCCGCACCTTGACCACATTTGCCGCCCAATAATAATGAAGCAAGTTCGGCAATGCCAACTCCCCCTGCTGCCTCTGCCTCTGTACCAGCATCCTCCCCACTCTCGGCACCTTCCCCATCCATACAAAGTCCAAGATGATTGTGTCCACTTTCCGTAAAAAGGCCTTTGGTATATGATGTGTTGGGTGCTCTGCAACACAGACGAACCAACACGGTTGCGAATGGTACAACTCAGTTTTATTGCTAACATTTATTTACAGTGGTAAACTGGTTACTGAGGTTCGATCATAACCCTAGAATCTGTGGACCTATTCCTAATACTATCTTGTAGTGGCACTCAGCACATGGTGGGTGTCTGAGTGGCTTGCTGTGAGCTCTGTGCCCTGAGCTGTCTCCTGCTGGAATGCTCAGGAAGTGTCGTGTTCCCTGTTTTGTACTGTGTATGCTCTTGCCTGTGATTGGCTGTGGTGTTGTGTGTGTGTTGATTGGTCCGTTGATCATTCCATCAGTATGTATGTGCTATGATGTTTACCTGAATATCATGACAGTATAAAGATCGGGAGAGTCTGAAAGATAAACAAGAACCTCAGCAGAATATTCATTTTCACCACTTGGATGCTCCCCGCCAATGTTAAGCAGTGTATTCCACCTCCTAAGATCCCTGCTGGCTTCCTCCACCAGCTTCGTTAAAGTTCCAATTATGGAGCCCCGTCCATTCCCTCGCTACCTCAATCCCCAAATACCTAAACCTTGCCCTCACTACCGTAAATGGCATCCTCCCTATATTAACCAGCTGTCCAAGCTCATTCACCGGGAATACCTCGCTTTTCCCTACATTCAGTTTGTATCCCGAGAACCCTCCAGACCCATAATCCTTCCCATACTCTCCAATGGATCCAAAACATACAGCAAGAGGTCATCGGCATAGAGCGACACCCAATGTTCCCTCTGATCCCTCATTATCACCTGCCACTCTGCCGACCCCCTGAGAGCCATCGCCAATGGCTCTATGGCCAGCGCAAACAGCAACGGGGACAGTGGGCATCCCTGCTTCGTACCCCTGTGTAAATCAAAGTTTTGCGAGCTCATATCATTCGTCCTCACCCTCGCTCTTGGTGCCACATACAGCAACCGCACCCATGCCAGAAATCCCAGCCCAAACCCAAACCTTCCCAAAACTTCGAACAAGTACCACCACTCCACCCGATCAAATGCCTCCGGTACCAGAGCCCCCAACGGTTTCATCACCACATTCACCAGTTGTCTTATATTACTCGCGAGCTGCTTGCCCTTCACGAAGCCTGTTTGATCTTCTGCAACCAGGAGACACAGGGACACAGTCCTCCATCCTCCCAGCCAACAATTTAGCCAATACTTTCACATCCGTGTTCAATAGTGATATGGGTCTATACGACCCACATTCCACCGAATACTTCCTTTTTTGGGGGATTAGTGTGATTACTGCCTGCGTCATTGTCTCCGGTAACTCCCCCTTCTCCAGTGCTTCATTAAACACCCCCAAAAGATGTGGTGCCAGCTCCGTCGCAAATTCCTTATAGAATCCCGCCGGGTCCCCATCAGGCCTAGGGGCCTTCCCCGACTTCATACCCCTGTTACTACCCAGCACCTCCCTCAGCCCCAGGGGCTCCTCCAACGCCCGCCTCTTTGCTTCCTCCACCTGGGGAAATTCCAGCTCGTCCAGAAATCGGCCCATGTCTCCCTCCTCTCCCCCCGGGTCCGCCTTGTAAAGTCTCTGTTATCTCTCCCTAAATGCCTCATTTATCTTCTCTAGCTCTGACACCACATCCCCAGCACGCCTCTTCAATATTTCCCTGGACGCAGCCTGCCTCTGCAGTTGCTGCACCAGCATGCGGCTCGCCTTCTCCCCATACTCAGATTGCACCCCTCTTGCCCTAAGCAGTTGCCCGACCGCCCTCCCCGTTGTCAGCCTGTCAAACTGCCCCTGCAACTTTTTCCTCCTCGCCAATCCCTCCCTGGTGGGCACTCTCAAATACTCCCTGTCTACCTCCACTATCTCGCTCACTATACGGTCATGTTCTTCCCTCCTTTCCCAATCTGCACGAGCCTTAAACAAAATAATTTCCCCCCGGACCACTGCCTTCAGTGCTTCCCATAAAAATTGCCGCCGACACCTCCCCATTCTGATTCAACTCCACATACTCCTTAATCGCCGCCCGCGCCTTATCACAAAAACCTTCATCCGACAACAACCCTGAGTCAAACCTCCACACCGGCCTCTGTTCTCGTCCCGATCTAAACCGAATCTCCAGCCAGTAGGGTGCATGGTCCGAGATAACTATTCCCGCATACTCTGCCCCCTCCACCCCAACCAAAATCTCCCGACTCACTACAAAGTAATCAATCCTCGAATACACCTTATAGACGTGTGAAAAGAAGGAATACTCCCTTCCCCCTGGGTTCTGAAAACGCCATGGATCCACCATACCCATCCTCTCCATAAACCCCCCCAGCTCCCACGCCATTCGTACTCTACCCATCGACCCGGGGCTCGACCTATCCACCCTCGGCTCTGGGACACAGTTAAAATCTCCTCCCATGATCAATGGTGCGTGGCCAAATCCGGGATCGCTGCCAGCAACCCCCTCATAAAACCCACATCATCCCAACTAGGGGCATACACATTTACAAACACCACCGGGCCCCTTCCAATATCCCACTCACAAACACATATCTCCCACCCGGATCCCTCACCTCCTTCGCACTCACAAATCCCAATTTTTGCTCATTAAAATCGCCACTCCCCTCGATTTCAAATTAAACCCCGAGTGAAAAACCTGCCCGACCACCCCTTCCTTAACCGAACCTGGTCCTTCACACGGAGGTGTGTCCCCTGCAGAAAGATCACCCCCACTTTCAGGCTCCTGAGGTGCGCGAACGCCCGCGACCTTTTAACCGGCTCATTCAGTCCCCGGACATTCCACGTTACCAGCCTTACCAGAGGCTTACGCCTCCAATCCCCTCTACAGTCCGCCATCTTCCCTACTTAACTCCCACCCCCTTAATTCCACCCTCTACCTAGCCCATCCCAGATGGCCCCCTTCTCCGCCCCTGACCATGCCATCTCTCACGCCCTGCCACGTCGCAGCAACTCCACCCCCCCCTTTCCCCCTTCTGCTCCTCTCCCCCCCCCCCACCCCCCTCCGCCCCCTCCCCCACACCCAGCCACCCCTCTTGGCCTTCTCCCCCACCGCCTCACTTCCGTTCACCAGCATAACCTGCTAGCGCGGCCGCTCCTGCTCAAAGGCACCTCCCAATTATTTCCCCCTCCCCCCACCCCCCACTCCTCAGCTCAAAGAAGAAGGCTCCCAGCTGGCCTTACCGCCCCCCACCCAAACAAAGACTTCTCCTGAACTCCAGGCAACCTTCTCCAAAAGCAAACACACAAATGTTAAACACAAACAGTCCCATAAAACAGGAGGGGGGTTTGGAACATCCATCCCTACATAAACTGTTCACCCCACAAATCCTTACAATCTCAACATTAAACAGATCCCCCCCCCCCGGAAAAAAGACAAAAATCTCCCAATCCCTACACCCACTTCAAACATGCTCCTGACCATTACAAAGTGCCAGCACCCCGGTTCCTAAGCATTGTCCACTCAGTTCCCCCCAGTTTATGCTCCTAAATGAAGTCTTCGGCCGCTTCTGGGGTCTCGAAATAATACTCCCGGCGTCCGAACGTCACCCATAATTTTGCCAGGTAGAGCACCCCAAACCTGACCTGCCACCGGTACAGCACCGCCTTGGCCTTGTTGAAACCTGCCCACCGCTTTGCCAACTCGACTGCGATGTCCTGATAAATCCGGATGTTATTTCCCTCCCAGTACGCTTCTCCCTGGCCCATCGCAGAATTTTCTCTTTCTCCACAAATTTGTGGAGTCTCACGATCACTGACAGTGGTGGCTCTCCATCTCTAGGCTTCTGCCTCAGGGACCTAAGCGCTCTGCCCACTTCAGGCGCCTTATCCAGCACCCCTCCTGCCACCAGCCCCGCCAGCATCTTCGAGACGTAACTCATGGCACTCACACCTTCCACTCCTTCAGGCAGGCCCACTATTCGCAGGTTCTGTCTTCTTTAAATATTTTCCTGCTCCTCCACCTTTGCCCTCAACGTTTGACAGAGGTCACCTAGGAGCCCCACCTCCATCTCCAGAGCCACCACACGATCACTGTGATCCGAGATCACTCCTTCGATCTCCCGAATCTGTGACCTCTGCACCTCTAAACACCTCTCCACCCGCTCCAGAGGACTCTTCAGAGGTGCCACAGCTTCTGCAATGGCCTTTGCGCGATCCTCACGCATTTCTTTCCTCTGTTGATGAAATTCCGCCTTGATAAAAGCCATCAGCTCATCCATCTGGGGCTTTCCAACCTGCATCAGCCCTTCCCCCACTGGCATGTTTACTGTGGCTGCTGCAGTACAAGCTTGTTCCAACTTTTCAGCCAAATCTCTCACTGTTTTCTGCCGGATCTGGTAACCAGCAGACATACCACTCCCGGGGGAAATTACTCCTCCAACATTCACCTACGCCTTTTCATCAAATTTCCACCCAGTATTGGGTAAAAAGATGAGTGGGGCTGGATTCTCCGCAGCCCCGCGCTGATATCGCGTTCGGCGTTGGGGCGGAGAATACACATTCACGCCGGAATCGGGCCCAGCGCCGGTCCAGTAATTCTCCGGGACCCGAAAATCGGCGTGATCGCAGAGTACGTCAGCGGCTGGGGTCCCATTGACAGAGGCCCAGCCAGCGATCCTCCGCTCCCGACCGGCCGAATTCCCGACGGCATGGAACTAACCACCTATTGCCGGTCGGGATGCTAGCGTGGCGGCTGCGGACCCAGTCCGCGGCCGCTCTGGTGGGGGATGGGGGCATCGGACACCGGGTGGGGGGCCTGATAGGCGGCCGGGGGTTAGATCTGCGCGGTTGGATGATAGGGCGTGTGGCCGATCGGGATGGTCTAATTTTTGCGTCTGGCTCCGCGGTCCGAGTCCACCATGGAGCTCGGCGCGGCCACTGGAGGCCGCCGCCGTTCGCGTGTGCAGACTCCCAACCGGGAGTGCGGAGGCCCGTATCCGCAGCTAAAGTTGCGAAATTTACTCTGGGTCCCTGCGAGCTCCCTGCAGGGCATTGAATTCATTCATCTTTTTTCTAGAAATCTCTGGAGTAAAACTCCAGTGTTTTAGAACAGGCGGGCTTATCCTGGTGGGGGCCTATGTTCCTCCGCGCCGGGCTCCTGTAGCTATCCAGTATGTTACGTCGGGGCCGCCGTGGAGAAGGCAACCCACGCGCATGCACGAACGTGCGCCGGCCGTAGCGCTCATGCGCAAACTCGCGCCGGCCGTAGCGCGCATGCGCAAACTCGCGTCGGCTGTAGCGCGCATACGCGGACCCGCGGCGCTCATTCCGACACCCGGATCGGCAGCTGGAGCAGTGTGAGCCTCTCCAGTGCCGTGCTGACCCCCTCTGCGTCGTAGGATCGCTGATCCTAGGGGCCAGATGACGCCGGCATAAAATGCTCCGGCGTTTACGACAGCGTCAACACTTAGCCCCAAGATCAGAGAATCCCACCCCTTGAATCTGATATGTGTAGCCACCACGTGCTTATGTTAATGACTTTGTTTGGAGCAGATGGAGGGTATGTACCTACATTCAGTAAACATTGTCACTAGGTCAAAACTGGATGTACCTTTGGCCTGACTCTATATCCGGCAATTCTGGCAAACGTTTGAAGAGATGGTGAATGAAGGTTTAAAATGAAATGAAAGGGGGAGGACCCCTCCCGATATGAACTGGATCGGGCTCATCGGTCGTGGAGGCCTGTACCAAAGGCGACTGAGCCGCCAAGGGCAGTGACTCTGTGCTTCCGTAGGTACAGTGTGAAGGAGAAGGTCCTGAGCTGGGCCAAGCAGAAGCGGGTGGTGCAGTGGGCTGGAGCTGGTATACGTGTATACCAGGACTTTACGGTGGAGTTGGCAAGGAGGCGGGCTGCCTTCAACCGGGTGAAGAGGGCACTGTACATTAGCAGGGTGCGGTGCGGCATTGTATATCCAGCGAAGCTGAGGGTGACTTACAAGCTCAGGGACCTTTATTTTGGAACGGCGGAAGCAGCGGAGGAGTTTGCGAAAGCAGAAGGACTGTGGCAGAACTGACAAACTGAGGAATGGCCATGTGTCGATGTAACCTCATGACTGTATTTTCTTCTTTTCTGTATCACTGCGCGCGGGTGTAGAGATTAAAGGAGCCAAGGTGGTATATATTTGGACGAGGGAAGGGACGGGACTTTCACTCAAAATTAGAGTTCTTTGGGGTGTAGGCGGATAGACGGGGTTTGTGTGCTAAAAGGGAATCTTTGGGCTTTCCTGGGGCCGGGCAAGTGGGAAAGGGACCCGGGCGGGGGCCTCCACGCTGGCCGGTGCGTGCCGGCCAGTGAACGGGAGTGAGGTGGGGGGAGGGGCTGCGGCCATCGGAGCCTGGCAGAACAGGGTCCGAGTGGTCTAGCCGGGGTGGAAAGTTGGGGTGGAAGGAACCGAGGGTAGGGGGAGGAGTTTTACAAGAGGCAGTGGACGGGAGGAGCTGGAGACCTGGGGTGAGGGGGGTGGGGGGGGTGGGAGCGGTGTAAGATTAAGGGTGACTACGGGTAATCCCTGATTTATTTTTGTCATTTGTTTATGTAAACAGGCGGGTTGAGGTTTGGGGGTTGGTGGGCGGATGGGATCGTTGTTGGTATTATGGGGACTGACATATCTTGCTGATTATTGTTTATTGTTGATGGATGTAAATGTGGGAGAAAATGTGAAAATGGAGGAGGATAACATTTTTTAAAAAAATAAATAAATAAAATGAAATGAAATGAAAATCGCTTATTGTCACAAGTAGGCTTCAATGAAGTTACTGTGAAAAGCCTCTAGTCGCCATATTCCGGCGCATGTTCGGGGAGGCTGGTACGGGAATTGAACCGTGCTGCTGGCTTGCCTTGGTCTGCTTTCAAAGCCAGCGATTGCTTGCAGAATGCCATGCCCACCTTGCACCAGTAACATTTGTCTGTTCTTGGTTGGTTTACTTCCCTTTTGAGGATATTGAGTGCTAGCAATAATCTGATTCACCCAACTGCCAATCTTCTCTTAGACTTGCTATCATGCGTAAAGATGGGGATGTGTACTGAAGCCCAACATTACACTCCTCTTGGTCCTTATTTCTTGCACAATCAAACTAGCCCTCTTTGTGGGTGAAATGTATTCTTCTGTTGGACTTCTCTCTCGTAGGCTGAAAGCTTCTGCTTGAGTGAAAGTCTTTTTCCAATTGCAGTCAAGAACTTTCTCTTTTATATGACTACGGGCAAAAGGCGAACAGAGCCGGGATCGAACCTGGGACCTCGACGCGTGAGGCAGCAGAGCTAACCACTGCACCTCCGTGCTGCCTGAGTGAGAGATGATAAGGGTAAGTTGGTAATGGACCCGGAGGGGGTGAATGCAGCGTTTTATAATAATCTTTATTGTCACAAGTAGACTTACATTAACACTGCAAGGTCAAGTTCGCTCTGTGAAGGTCAACAAAGGGGTTCACCCGGAGGTGGAAGCCGTTTATCGATTTCTTTAAGGAGGATTGAGGGGCCAGCAAAGGAGGGGGTGTTCGGTGGGGGCATCAGGGGGTTAAAATGAGGAAGGCAAGATGTGGCGGGTGTTGGAGTCAGGGGGACAGGCAGGTTGTAATTGTTTATTGAGTTACTTTATTGTTGTTCTGATATTTTGTGCATATATGTGAAAATGCCTTAAATAAAATATTTTTTTAAAAAACCTTTCTCTTTTAAGTCATTAAATTGTGACATCCCGCTCAGTTCCAAATTGTCCTCTGGTGTTAATTAGCACTGGGATGTCAAAGGGAAACTTTAGGGTTTCCACTGCTTTACTGATTAACATTTTCAACCAGGGGCGAGATTCTCCGACCCCCCGCCGGGTCGGAGAATCGCCGGGGGCTGGCGTAAATCCCGCCCCCGCCGGTTGCCGAATTCTCCACCACCGGATATTCGGCGGGAGCGGGAATCGCGGCGCGCCGGTTGGCGGGCCACCCCCCGCGATTCTCCGGCCCGGATGGGCCGAAGTCCCGCCGCTAAAATGCCTGTCCCGCCGGCGTAGATTAAACCACCTACCTTACCGGCGGGATAAGGCGGCGCGGGCGGGCTCCAGGGTCCTGGGGGGGGGCGCGGGGCGATCTGGCCCCGGGGGGGTGCCCCCACGGTGGCCTGGCCCGCGATCGGGGCCCACCGATCCGCGGGCGGGCCTGTGCCGTGGGGGCACTCTTTCCCTTCCGCCTTTGCCACGGTCTCCACCATGGCGGAGGCGGAAGAGACTCTCTCCACTGCGCATGCGCGGGAATGCCATCAGCGGCCGCTGACGCTCCCGTGCATGCGCCGCCCGGAGATGTCATTTCCGCGCCAGCTGGCGGGGCACCAAAGGCCTTTTCCGCCAGCTGGCGGGGCGGAAATTCGTCCGGCGCCAGCCTAGCCCCTTAAGGTTGGGGCTCGGCCCCCAAAGATGCGGAGCATTCCGCACCTTTGGGGCGGCGCGATGCCCGACTGATTTGCGCCGTTTTGGGCGCCAGTTGGCGGACATCGCGCCGTTTCCGGAGAATTTCGCCCCAGATTTCCAAAGCCCTGTGCCACCGTGGGCCATTGCACCTAAACAGTAGTTTAAAAAAAAATGTAGGATGCAATTCCAGCAATTCTGTCCATTCATAACAATGGGTGGACAATTCATTTAATAATCTTTATTAACACTGCAATGAAAAGCTCCGAGTCGCCACACTCTGGCGCCTGTTCGGGTACACAGAGGGAGAATTCAGAATGCCCAATTCACCTAACAGCACATCTTTCGGGACCTGTGGGAGGAAACCGGAGCACCCGGAGGAAACCCACAAAGACACGGAGAGAACATGCAGACTCCGCACAGACAGTGACCCAAGCCGGGAATCCAACCTGGGACCCTGAAGCTGTGAAGCAACAGTGCTAACCACTGTGCTACCGTGCTGCCCCGGGTAGTGCACCCAGAATTTTCAAGCAAGACATCTTTGCAGGTGAACTCCTATCAATGGCAAGAAAACACAAAGGGTGTCCATAAAGGCCCATATTTCCAACATGTGGAAATCTGCTTCTTTGGTGGCTTCTATTAAACTATACACAGGACCAGAAACCTACCAAGCATTTTGGAAAAGTTTTTGTTTAACTCCCAAGACTCGACGTATTCACATTATTGGACACAGTCCAGATACAACTGGTATAAAAAAAAACAGCTGTTACAATTTAGGCTTTAAATGTAGTACCTTCTCCCACATTCTTACTTCCTCATTGCCCATTGGCTTAATTCCCAGTTTTTCATCGACAACCTCATTGAACCCCTTTGTTTATCTGGTTGCCTGTTTGCATTATCATAAAAAACACTGATGAAAATGTCAAAGCCTATGCAGCTTGAAATAGTGCACATGCATCACATTGCAAGTTCCAGAGCTTCATGAATTCAATTATCAATGTGTTCAATCCTCTTGGTTATTTGCCAATTTTTCACATCTGGGGCGAAATTCTCCGTTATCAGCGGAAAGTCCGCCGATCGGCGCAAAAAACGGCGCAAATCCGACTTGCGTCACGTCGGAAAAATGGGTCGATAGTCTCAGACCCGAAATGGGCTAGCAGCGACGTAACGGGATCCGCGCTTGCGCAGTGATTCACGCCGTGCAGCGGCATACGCACTGCACGGCGTGACGGCTCATAAGGCCGCGCTGCTCCCCCCTACCCGACCGGAACACCCGACCGCAACACCCGACTGGATGGCTGGCCGTCGCTCAGCCCCGAGGTTCGAGTCACGCGATGTGGAGGCGCTCCTGGACGCGGTGGAGCAGAGGAGGGACGCCCTGTATCCCGGGCACGGCCGCAGAGTTGCCCCACGCCACAGCCGGCGTCTGTGGAGGGAAGTGGCAGAGGCCGTCACCGCTGTGGCCCTGACACCACAGACAGGCACGCAGTGCCACAAGAAGGTGAAAGACCTCGTCAGAGCAGGCAGGGTGAGCCTCCCATATCCCCCCTCCCCATATCCCCCATAATCCCCCTCTCCCCATATCCCCCCCTCCCCATATCCTCCCCTCCCCCATATCCCCCATATCCCCCCTCCCCCTTATCCCCCTCCCCCATATTCCACCCCCCATAGCCCCCCCTCCCCCATATCCCCCTCCCCATATCCCCCATATCCCCCCTCCCCCCTCTCCCCCTCCCCCATATCCCCCCTCCCCCATATCCCCCATATCCCCTCTCCCCCCTCCCCCATATCCCCCCTCCCCCATATCCCCCCTCCCCATATCCCCCCTCCCCCATATCCCCCATATCCCCCTCCCCCATATCCCCCCTCCCCCATATCCCCCCTCCCCATATCCCCCCTCCCCCATATCCCCCTCCCCATATCCCCCCTCCCCCATATCCCCCCTCCCCCATATCCCCCATATCCCCCCCTTCCCATATACCCCATATCCCCCCTCCCCCATATCCTCCATATCCCACCCTCCCCCATATCCCCCCTCCCCTATATCCCCCCTCCCCCATATCCCCCTCCCCCATATCCCCCCTCCCCCATATCCCCCCTCCCCCATATCCCCCCTCCCCCATATCCCCCCCTCCCCTATATCCCCCATATCCCCAAGTGAATCCAGCCCTAACCTTAACCTCTGCAATGCACGCGCAACCGATGGCGTGCATTCATATACCTGCCTAACACTGTTGCCTTTTACCCCTGCCCCCCCCCCCACAGGAGAAGCGCGCACACAACAATAGGGAGCATGTGAGGACTGGAGGAGGGCCCACTGATGAGAGGCCACTGACCGTACACGAGGAAAGGGCCCTGGAACTGGCTGGCGGACCTGAGGACCGGGAGGTTGCTGATGCAGAGATCGGGGGCATACTAGCGAGTGAGCCACCGACAGCCCGTCCCCCATATCCCCACTCCCCTATATCCCCCTCCCCCGTATCACCTGATCACTGCCTGATGTCTAACCATGCATGCTTCATTGTGTATCGCAGGACCAAACGCCCAGGCACCCATCCCCACAGATGCAGACCGCCCGCAGGATGCCCCTCGGAGACCACAGGAGGCGGAGAGACCCGCACCCTCCAGCATGCGACGCCCGCAGGATGCCCCTCGGAGGCCACAGGAGGCGGAGAGACCCGCACCCTCCAGCATGCGACGCCCGCAGGATGCCCCTCGGAGACCACAGGAGACGGAGAGACCCGCACCCTCCAGCATGCGACGCCCGCAGGATGCCCCTCGGAGACCACGGGAGACGGAGAGACCCGGACCCTCCAGCATGCGACGCCTGCAGGATGCCCCTCGGAGACCACGGGAGACGGAGAGACCCGGACCCTCCAGCATGCGACGCCCGCAGGATGCCCCTCGGAGACCACGGGAGACGGAGAGACCCGGACCCTCCAGCATGCGACGCCCGCAGGATGCCCCTTGCACACCACGGGAGACGGAGAGACCCGGACCCTCCAGCATGCGACGCCCGCAGGATGCCCCTCGCACACCACGGGAGACGGAGAGACCTGGAGCAACAGGGAGACGACACCCCCGTCACGTGCGGGAGCGACCACCCAGCGACGAGGGGGGCAGCCACAGGCCCCCGTCACATCCGAGCCAGGACACCACTACCCAGGACACCACTACCCAGGACACCACTACCCAGGACACCACTACCCAGGACACCCCTACCGGGGACAGCACTACCCAGGAAGACGAAATACCGGACAGTGACTCAGAGTGGATGGGTGGAGACGAACCCCCACCCCAAAGTGCCATGGACTCAGAGTGGGACGAAGAGCACGACACAACGCCACTGCTGTCACCAACACCCTCCACCATCGCAGAAACACTCACCACGGTTGGGCACATTAGCGATGAGGCGTCTGGTACACTCACTGGTGCGCACAACACAGCCGTCCCGGTACAGCAGGTGGAGGTAGGAGCAGCAGAGGGACCGGGCAGTCGGAGGGCAGCCCAGCCCAAGCGAACGTCTGCCGCCCAGATGAATCCCGGGTTCCTGCAGTTACCACACCCACACATAGATCCGATGCAACCACCGACCCGGAGACGAGCAAAGAGGGTGACGGGCGGCTTGCGGCGGCTGCGGTCGCAGGTGGAGGAGTCCACCCGCGTCCAGGAGCTGGGAGTGGTGCCGGTCATGCGTGCCACCCAGGCCGACACCGCACGGGTGGCGTCCGCGGTGGAGGCAATGGGTGCGACGGTGTCAGACATGGGGAACAGTTTGCGAGGCCTGGGGCCTTCCGTGCAGGCGGCGTCTGTGGCCCAGGAAATGGCTGCCTTCTCACAGGAGGCCATGAGCCAGTGCCAGCGCCAGATGGCAGAGGCGCTCAACGCCATAGCCCAGTCTGAGCAGGCCATGGCCCAGTCTCTGCAGGCCATGGCCCAGTCTCAGCAGGCCATGGCCCAGTCTCTGCAGGCCATCGCTGAGGGCATCGGCGCCAGTGGCCATGTGCAAGCCGGCGTCGCACTGTCACAGACAGGGTTTGCCAACCCCCTGGGCTCCATGGCTGCAAACCTGCAGACCCCTGTCGATACCAGCACTGGCCTCCAGGACTGGCAGCGCCAGATGTCGGGGGGGCGTCGGATGGCCAGTCCGTTCGCATCCCCCACCCATGTAGAGACCTGGGGGCCATCGGGCACCCCGAGGGAGGAGGAGGTGGTGTGGTCCGTCCCGGCTCCCTCTGTAGGGGAGGTCCTGGTACACCGCGACACCTCGGGATCCCCCCCTTCCGTCCCAGGTGCATCGGGTGGGCAACGGGCAGGACAGGTTGGCAGCTCGCCATCCCAGTCGCCCGGGCCGCAGCCTGGCCCATCTAGGCCAGGACGCCCCAGGAAACGGCCGCCAAAGGGATCCAGTGTCAGAGGGCAGGAATCACAGGAGTCCACCTCCAGTTCTGCTGTACCGTCTGGGGAACCACGTAGACGTAGTCAAAGGGCCCATAAGGCCAAACAATTAGACACTGAGTAAGTTGGCACGGGTGCAGGGCACAGATGAGTTTTAGGGGCTCGGGCACGTGCATGAACTCCTTTGGTTATTAAAGTCAATGTTACACCTACAGAAGCTGCCTTTGTGCTCTGTCCAAAGTGTGCGGGGGTGTCATGTACGTTGAGCGCAAGTGTGTGTGTGAGGGGTGGTCTTACCTCAGCCCCAGATGAGTCTGCCCCCTTCCCCTGGACCGCCATCAACATCCCCCGGGCAGAGGACGGGACCGTGCGCTGCAATGTCACAGCCGCATGCAGGGATGGTCCGGGTGGATGGTGGTACTGTGGCCATGGGTCAGACATAGTCCAACGATATAGAGCCAGGAGCTCATCGCAGGGCGGGTTGTCATCATTCTCCATGGCCTGCGATAGACACGCGTCCACGCGCAACTGTGTGAGCCCGGCCCGTTGTGCCGCAGGTGGATCGGCAATGGGGGGGGGGGGTGGTGTGCATGCGGTGGGGTGGGTGGGGTTGGGGAGGGGGGGTGAGGGTGCTGGGTGGGTGGATGGGTGGGGGGTGTGGGTGGTCGGCTGTTGCCATGGTGTGCGGTCTGTGGCCATACTACCCGATTCCCACGCCCATCTAGTCAGTGAAGCGGGCGCCTATCAGTCTGTCCCGTGCCCGCTGGGCCAGCCGGTAACGGTGGACAGCCACCCGCCTGTGTCTACCCCGTCTGCCCTGATCATTGCCCCCATCCCCCTCATCTCGGGAGGACTGCGCCTCTTCCTGCTGCTCCTCCACTCCGCCCTGCTCTGCCTGCGCACATCGCCCCTCTGCTGGGCTATGTTGTGCAGGACGCAGCACACCACAATGATGCGGCCGACCCTATCTGACCGATACTGGAGGGCGCCCCCAGAGAGGTCCAGGCACCTGAAACGCATCTTCAGCACGCCAAAGCACCTCTCGATCACTCCCCTTGTCGCTACATGGGCATCATTGTAGCGGTTCTCCGCCTCATTGCGTGGCCTCCGTATAGGCGTCATCAGCCACGATCGCAATGGGTAGCCCCTGTCGCCCAGCAACCAGCCCCTCAGCCGGGGATGGCGTCCCTCGTACATGCCGGGGATGGATGACCGCGCAAAACACGAATGAGTCGTGTACACTGCCTGGGTGACGGGCGCAGACGTGCAGGATCATCATGCGGTGGTCGCAGACCACCTGTACGTTCATCGAATAGGTCCCCTTCCTATTAGTGAACACGGCCCTGTTATCTGCAGGTGGCCGCACGGCGACGTGCATCCCATCGATCGCGCCCTGGACCATGGGGAACCCGGCTACGGCAGAGAAGCCCACGGCCCGGGCATCTTGGCTGGCCCGGTCCACGGGGAAGCGGATGTAGCGGTGCACCATGGCATATAGGGCATCTGTCACTGCCCGGATGCACCGGTGCACCGATGTCTGCGATATGCCGGACAGGTCCCCACTCGGTGCCTGGAATGACCCCGTTGCATAAAAGTTCAGGGCCACCGTAACCTTGACGGACACGGGGAGAGGGTGTCCCCCCGCCAGTGCCACGCAGTGACAGGTGTGCCAGCAAGTGGCAGATGTGTGCCACGGTTTCCCGGCTCATCCGGAGTCTCCTCCTGAATTCCCGGTCCGTGAGGTCCTGGTATGACTGCCGGGGCCGGTACACACGGGGGCGCCCTCGGGTGCCTTCGTTGCCGTGGGGCCGCGACGTCCTCCTCCCCCTCCTCGTCCTGTCGGTCAGGTGTCCCTCCAGCCTGGGCGGCTGCCGCCTGCCCCTCTGCGGCAGCCTGCGCCGCCACTCTGGCACGCTCCTCCTCCTCCTCCTCCTCCTCATCCAGGGCAACATAGACATGAGCGGCTGCACCACGGCGGCCAACATCGCTGGATGATCTGAAAACATGACGGCCTGGTGGGGGAAGGGGAACAACGACATGTCATCATTGCCCATATCCCCTCCTCCCCCCAGCCAGGTGGCATGGACCGCATGGGTCCAACTGTTGGAGGCTGGCACCTGGCCAGGTGGACCAATTCACTTGCCCTCGCATCCCCCTCCCCGGCACGGACCCCCCATCCCCCTCCCCGGCACGGACCCCCCCAACCTCCACCCCAGCATAGACCCCCCCCCAACGTCCACCCCGGCACGGACCCCCCCCCAACCTCCACCCCAGCACGGACCCCCCCCAACCTCCACCCCGGCACAGAACCTCCCCCAACCTCCACCCCGGCACGGCACGGACCCCCCCCCCAACTTCCACCCCGGCACGGACCCCCTCCCCCCCCAACCTCCACCTCAGCACGGACCCCCCCCCAACCTCCACCCCAGCACGGACCCCCCCCCCCAACCAAACCTCCACCCCGGCACGGCACGGACCCCCCAACCTCCACCCCGGCACGGCACGGACACCCCCATCCTCCACCCCGGCACGGACCCCCCCCCCAACCTCCACCCCAGCACGGACCGCCCCCCAACCGCCACCCCCGGCACGGCAACGGACCCCCCCCCCAACCTCCACCCCAGCACGGACCCCCCCCCCAACCTCCACCCCAGCACGGAACCCCCCCAACCTCCACCCCGGCACGGCACGGACCCCCCCCAACCTCCACCCCGGCACGGCACGGACCCCCCCCAACCTCCACCCCGGCACGGACCCCCCCCAACCTCCACCCCGGCACGGACCCCCCCCCCCAACCTCACCCAGCACAGACCCCCCCCCCCCACCTCCACCCCAGCACGGACCCCCCCCCCAACCTCCACCCCAGCACGGCACGGACCCCCCCAACCTCCACCCCAGCACGGACCCCCCCCAATCTCACCCCGGCACGGACCCCCCCCATCCACCTCCCCGGCACGGACCCCCTCCCGGCACTCCCCCGGAGCCCAGCCTGCTCTAACCACCCCCCCCCCCCCCCCCCCGCCGCACACACACACACACAACCCGAGACACACCTCTCCTCACGCATTCAGACTGCGGCCCACGCCATTGCCTGCCCAGAGCCAACCCCCCAGGCCGTCACTCACCTCCACGCTGGTCGGCGTGAGCCTGGAGCACCGGGTAACGCCGATGAAAAGGAGGTTTAATTTACGTCGACGTGAACGGTCATCACGTCGACGGGACTTCGGCCCATCCAGAAGGGAGAATATCGGCAGGCCGAAAATCGGCTGCCTTGCGCAGACCCGTGACATTCTCCGACGTCAGCGGCGCCATTAACGCCCCGCCGACTTTTCTCCCTTCGGAGACTTCGGCAACCGGCGGGGGCGGGATTCACGGCGGCCAACGGCCATTCTCCGACCCTCTGGGGGGTCGGAGAATGACGCCCCTGATTTTGGACACATTTGAATGTGCTTCAATGAAATTAAGAATGTGCCTGCGATTCTGTCAGACCGCGTGTGCGTTCAGGCTCCAAGCCTGAGGCGAAACCACCACCATCTCTGAGTGATGTCCTTCATATTTTCTTTATACTGTCGACGGTATGATTGAACAGTGATAATGTACCTGCATAAACACCGCAGAGGGCACTGATAACTAAGCTCATACCCTCAGAACTAATATCATTTTAATAGCTCGTGAAATATAATATCAGGTCCAAAATATGTAACTGAACATTAGTTTTAAAAAGAACCCTCCGGTCAACGTTTCCAGCGTTTCAGTAGTTTAAGTTACTGTTTTGCTATGATATCAAACCAAACAAACAAGGGGCGTCATTCTCCGACCACCCAGAGGGTCGGAGAATGGCCGTTGGCCGCCGTGAATCCCGCCCCCGCCGGTTGCCGAAGTCTCCGAAGGGAGAAAAGTCGGCGGGGCGTTAATGGCGCCGCTGACGTCGGAGAATGGCACGGGTGGGCGCAAGGCAGCCGATTTTGGGCCTGCCGATATTCTCCCTTCCGGATGGGCCGAAGTCCCGTCGACGTGATGACCGTTCACGTCGACGTAAATCAAACCTCCTTTTAATCGGCGTCAACCTGTGCTCCAGCATGGAGGTGGGTGACGGCCTGGGGGGTTGGCCTCTGCGGCAGCCTGCGCCGCCTCTCTGGCACGCTCCTCCTCCTCCTCCTCATCCAGGGCAACATAGACATTAGCGGCTGCCGCCACGGCGGCCAACATCGCTGGATGATCGGAAAACATGACGGCCTGGTGGGGGGGAGGGGAACGACGACATGTCATCATTGCCCATACCCCCTCCTTCCCCCCAGCCAGGTGGCATGGACCGCATGGGTCCAACTGTTGGAGGCTGGCATCTGGCCAGGTGGACCAACTCACTTGCCCTCGCATCCCCCTCCCCGGCACGGACCCCCCATCTCCCTCCCCGGCACGGACCCCCCCAGCCCCCTCCCCGCCACGGGCCCCCCCCCCATCCCCCTCCCCGGCACGGGACCCCCCAGCCCCCTCCCCGCCACGGGCCCCCCCCCCCCATCCCCCTCCCCGGCACGGACCCCCCATCCCCCTCCCCGGCACGGACCTCCAATCCTCCTCCCCGGCTCGGACCCCCCATCCTCCTCCCCGGCACGGACCCCCCATCCTCCTCCCCGGCACAGACCCCCCATCCCCCTCCCCGGCACGGACCTCCCATCCCCCTCTCCGGCATGGACCCCCCCCCCCCCCCGCCCCCCCCATCCTCCTCCCCGGCACGGACCCCCCATCCCCCTCCCCGGCACGGACCTCCAATCCTCCTCCCCGGCTCGGACCCCCCATCCTCCTCCCCGGCCACGGACCCCCCATCCTCCTCCCCGGCACAGACCCCCCATCCCCCTCCCCGGCACGGACCTCCCATCCCCCTCTCCGGCATGGACCCCCCCCCCCCCGCCCCCCCCATCCTCCTCCCCGGCACGGACCTCCCATCCCCCTCCCCGGCACGGACCCCGTCCTCCTCCCCGGCACGGCCCCCCCCATCCTCCTCCCCGGCACGGACCCCCCTCCCGGCACTCCCCCGGAGCCCAGCCCACTCTAACCACCCCCCCTGCCGCACACACACACACACAAAACCCTAGACACACCTCTCCCCACACATTCAGACTGCGGCCACGCCATCGCCTGCCCAGCGGCCAACCCCCCAGGCCGTCACTCACCTCCACGCCAGTCGGCGTGAACCTGGAGCACAGGTTTACACCGATTAAAAGGAGGTTTGATTTACGTCGACGTGAACGGTCATCACGTCGACGGGACTTCGGCCCATCCGGAAGGGAGAATATCGGCAGGCCGAAAATCGGGCTGCCTTGCGCAGACCCGTGCCATTCTCCGACGGCAGCGGCGACATTAACGCCCCCGCCGACTTTTCTCCCTTCGGAGACTTCGGCAACCGGCGGGGGCGGGATTCACGGCGGCCAACGGCTATTCTCCGACCCGCTGGGTGGTCGGAGAATGACGCCCATGATTTTCTAGTTTAAACATATTTCTTGCACGCAACAAATGAACTTTAACTCTATCACCACATCTGGAGCACAATTGGATGCATACTTTTATCGAGAGCCAAACCTATTTACCCTGCATCATGTAACCAATTTGGTTGCGTCGTTGTCTAGAAACAGAATTTCACTCAGCTGTTGCTTTTATGAAAAGTCCCGAGACAATTGCCTTGATGCTGATTGTATTGTGACTAATTTCCATCCTGAACTGCTGTTCCCTGTAAATCAATTTAGGGAGGCAAAACAGCGACATTAATCTCAGAGGTTTACAGAGTAACAGAAGTAGAAAGCTGTCTGATGTGGAGTACAGTACTACTTGATGTATTGTGGCACTGTAAAGTTAACAGTGAGAGTCTAAAACAGCAACATTGTCAGGCAGACAAACTGATAATCGATGGACTGTGAGGACGGATTTGCATGTTGACAACACCCAGGGCTGGGTTTTCCAGTGGGTATTGGGACCCCGTGTTGGTCCGTGAGGGACCTGAGCCCATCCATGTTCGTTGTGTTATAACCGGCACAAACCTTCTAGGAGGCGCTCAGAATCTTAGTTAGGAGAATGGGCAGGCTCCCAATGCTGTAGGTTGGATCAATGGGCCAGCAGCAATGTCTGGCCAGCTGCCCCACTGGAAGATAAGGTGCTACCAAGGCAGGCCGACGTTCACAAGGGAACTTCAATGTGGAGGTGCCTTTGGCTGCCTGCAGAAAAATGATAAACTAAAGAGGTCTGAAGCCTGAAGGGCCATCAGGAGTCATAAGGATGGTTTACACAAGGAGCCAAAGAAGTTGCCAGCAATCTTAGAAGCACTACGTCCTCAAAATGTGACACGACTAAGGCCGTTTTTAGCATTGATCAATTATTATGGTAAAATCATGCTGAATTTAGCAACACGATTGAAGCCTTTACACACTTTGTTATGTGGCGAACAGGTATGGAACTGGTCAGAAGAATATAAAATGAAATGAAATGAAAATGGCTTATTGTCACAAGTAGGCGTCAATTGAAGTTACTGTGAAAAGCCCCTAGTCGCCTCATTCCGGCGCCTGTTCGGGGAGGCTGGTACGGGAGTACATACAATGAGGTAAAAGATGCCTTACAGAAGTTGATTCACGACAATCCAAGCTGAAGTTACAACTTGCTTGCGATGCGTTCACCCTATGACACTGGGGCAGTCCTCTCACACATTATGCCTTCAGGACAGGAGCGACCGATAGTATTTGCTTCATGAACTCCGACTAGCAGGGAAACAAATTACACTCAGCTAGAAAAAGAGACTTTGAACATCATTTTTGGGGTAAGATGGTTCCCCCATTACCTTTATGGAGCTCATTTTACTCTTTTGACAGAGCATCGACTCTTGACGACAGTTTCAAGGTATTCCTTCATTCACAGCAAATAGGTTATAAAGATGGTCTTTGATAGTATCGGCACACATAGATTCGCCGACCCCCCGCCGGTCGGAGAATCGCCGGGGGCTGGCGTGAAGTCCGCCCCCGCCGGTTGCCGAATTCTCCGGCACCAGAGATTTGGCGGGGGCCGGTTGGCGGGCCCCCCCCGGCGATTCTCCAGCCTGGATGGGCCGAAGTCCCGCTGCTGGAATGCCTGTCCCGCCGGCGTGGATTAAACCACCTCTCTTACCGGCGGGACAAGGCGGCGCGGGTGGACGCCGGGGTCCTGGGGGGGGCGCTGGACGATCTGGCCCCAGGGGGTGCCCCCACGGTGGCCTGGCCCGTGATCGAGGCCCACCGTGCCATGGGGCACTCTTTTCCTTCCGCCTTCTCCACCATGAAGAGACCCCCTCCACTGCGCATGCGCGGGGATGCCGTGAGCGGCCGCTGACGCTCCCACGCATGCGCCGCCCGGCAATGTCATTTCCGTGCCAGCTGGCGGGGCACCAAAGACCTTTCCCTGGCTCGGCCCCTCAAGGTGCGGAGGATTTTGGGAGAATTTTGCCCATGATATCCAATATCGCAAGTCAGAGCAACATGCAAATACTGCTGCTCTGTCAAAATTGCCGTTACGAGTCAAGCATGAACGGGAAGGACATTTTGTCCACGTCCTGTAATAGGGGGCGGGATTCTCTGACCCCCATGCCAGGAACCTGCCGGCTGTGAAATTCTCTGGCGCCGGGAATTTGGCTGAATGGCCACCCATTTCAGGCCGGTCCCGCCGGCGTAAATTACAACAGGTGCTTACCGGCGGGACCTGGCTCCGTGGGCGGTCTCCGGGGTCCTCGGGGGAGGCACGGGGGGATCTGGCCCCGGGAGGTGCCCTCACGGTGGCCTGGCCCGCGATCGGATCCCACCTATCCACGGGAGGGCCTGTACCGTGAGGGCACTCTATTCCTCCGCGTCGGCTGCTGCAACAGTCCGCGATGGCCGTCGCGGAGATAAACCCCTCTGCGCATGCGCTGGGATGATGCCAGCACACGCAGGCGCTCCCGCGCATGCGGCCTTTCGCTGCCGGTTGGCGTGGCGCCAAGCCCCTTTCACGCCGGCCAGTGCGGCGCAAACCACTCCAGCGCCGGCCTAGCCCCTGAAGGTACGGAGGATTCCGCACCTTCGGGGCAGCCCGACGCCGGAGTGGTTCACGCCACTCCTTCGCGCCGGACTTGCCCCGCCTCGCTGGTTCGTGGAGAATCCCGCCCAGGGAGAGCGATGACTTGTCCAAAAAGGAACGTCAAGCCCTACACCACACCAAGACTTGTATTGACAGTCCAGAATGGAGTTTTATTATGGGGAATCCGAGTGATTATTCCTCTGTGCTTGCGTAGTAAAGTACTCGATGAACTGGATGAGAGATGTCCTGGTGTGGTGAGGATGAAAGAATTGGCATGCAGTCATCTTACTGATTGTGGATAAACACTCTAATTGGTCAAAAGTCGTGATCATGATATCCATGGCAACCGAACAGACCATTGAGAAGCTAGACAAAATATCCACAAGATTTGGAACTTAAGAACATAAGAACTAGGAGCAGGAGTAGGCCATCTGGCCCCTCGAGCCTGCTCTGCCATTCAATGAGATCTTTTGTGGACTCAGCTCCACTTTCCGGCCCGAACTCCATAACCCTTAATCTCTTTATTCTTCAAAAAACTATCTATCTTTATCTTAAAAACATTTAATGAAGGAGCCTCAACTGCTTCACTGGGCAAGGAATTCCATAGATTCACAACCCTTTGGGTGAAGAAGTTCCTCCTAAGCTCAGTCCTAAATCTACTTCCCCTTATTTTGAGGCTATACCCCCTAGTTCTGCTTTCACCCGCCAGTGGAAACAACTTGTCTGCATCGATCCTATCTATTCCCTTCATAATTTTATTTGTTTCTATAAGATCCCCCCGCATCCTTCTAAATTCCAATGAGTACAGTCCCAGTCTACTCAACCTCTCCTCGTAATCCAACCCTCTCAGCTCTGGGATTAACCTAGTGAATCTCCTCTGCACACCCTCCAGTGCCAGTACGTCCTTTCTCAGGTAAGGAGATCAAAACTGAACACAATACTCCAGGTGTGGCCTCACTAACACCTTATACAATTGCAGCATAACCTCCCTAGTCTTAAACTCCATCCCTCTAGCAATGAAGGACTGTGGTGAACGTATTGTACTAACGGGATATGGGGGAGGGGGGATATGGAGGATATGGAGGAGGGGGGATATGGGGGAGGGGGGATATGGGGGAGGGGGGATATGGGGGATATGGATATCGGGCGGGGGGGGGGCGGCTCACCCTGCCTGCTCTGACAAGGTCATTCACCTTCTTGTGGCACTGGGTGCCTGTCCGTGGTGTCAGGGCCACAGCGCTGACGGCCTCTGCCACCTCCCTCCACAGACGCCGGCTGTGGCGTGGGGCAACTCTGCGGCCGTGCCCGGGATACAGGGCCTCCCTCCTCTGCTCCACTGCGTCCAGGAGCGCCTCAATGTCGCGGTCCTGGAACCTCGGGGCTGAGCGGCGGGCGGCCATCCGGTCGGGTCTTCTGGTCAGGTGGGGGGAGCAGCGCGTCTTATGAGCCGTCACGTGGCGTGAACCACGTCAGCCAGCGCGGATAGCGTTACGTAGCTGCTAGCCCATTCCGGGCCGGAGACTTTGCGACGTTTGGGGCGGCGTGATGCAGGTGGGATTTGCGTCGTTTTTGGCACCGGTCGGCGGACATCGCGCCGATAACGGAGAATTTCGCCCCTCCTTCGCACCGGAGTTGCCCGCCCCGCCGGTTCGCGGAGAATCCCGCCCCAATTTCTTAATGTCATCTGGACCACCGCACACGCAAAGACTCAGAGTTCACCAGCAATGTGTTGATCAGGAGGAAGCTACGAACACAGCTAGATTTGTCAATACCACTTGATACTTTAGTGTTTGTCAAATGACAACAACATGCACAGATCGCTAGGAGAGAACAAAACTCTATAAAGCGAATATTCAATCAAGGAGAGCGAGTGCTAGCCAGAAGCTACATCACCAGTGAGAAATGGGTACCAGATGTGATCCTAGAAAAGACAGGTCCAATATTATACACCATACAGACAGATGATGTAAGATTTGACGAATTTATACTGACCAGTTACTAGCTTCCAGAAGTGAAATCGGTGAAACTCCTCAAGAAGTATTTCCGTTGGAAAATTTAGAGAGCGATATTTCAGAACAGAGACTTAACACTGAGACAAGTTCAGATTCTGTTTCTGAGGACTTCCTAATAAACCATTTCTTTGAGATGGACACTGGAGAAACTTCCCAGGAAGGACCACCTACTGAAGGAACCGGGAGCCCTTTCCAGGTCGCGAATGCAACCCAAAAGGAAAAGATGTCCACCTGACAGGGGGGTGGGCACGGGAGCAATAGGTCAGAAGGTGAGAGCATTGATGGAGAACTAGGGAATAGGGACAGTGTGGCTCTGAGGCAGAGCAGACGGGGAGAAGTTGCTGAACACAGCGGGTCTGGTGGCCTGAAGTGCATATGTTTTAATGCAAGAAGTATTACGGGTAAGGCAGATGAACTTAGAGCTTGGATTAGTACTTGGAACTATGATGTTGTTGCCATTACAGAGACCTGGTTGAGGGAAGGGCAGGATTGGCAGCTAAACATTCCAGGATTTAGATGTTTCAGGCGGGATAGAGGGGGATGTAAAAGGGGTGGCGGAGTTGCGCTACTGGTGAGGGAGGATATCACAGCTGTACTACAGGATGACACCTCAGAGGGCAGTGAGGCTATATGGGTCGAGATCAGGAATAAGAAGGGAGCAGTCACAATGTTGGGGGTTTATTACAGGCCTCCCAACAGCCAGCGGGCGATAGAGGAGCAGATAGGTAGACAGATTTTGGAAAAGAGTAAAAACAACAGGGTTGTGGTGATGGGAGACTTCAACTTCCCCAATATTGACTGGGACTCACTTAGTGCCAGGGGCTTGGACGGGGCAAAGTTTGTAAGGAGCATCCAGGAGGGCTTCTTAAAACAATATGTAGACAGTCCAACTAGGGAAGGGGCGGTCCTGGACCTGGTATTGGGGAATGAGCCCGGCCAGGTGGTAGAAGTTTTAGTAGAGGAGCATTTCGGGAACTGTGACCACAATTCAGTAAATGATAAAGTGCTGGTGGACAAGGATAAGAGTGGTCCTAGGGTGAATGTGCTAAATTGGGGGAAGGCTAATTATAACAATATTAGGCGGGAACTGAAGAACCTAGATTGGGGGCGGATGTTTGAGGGCAAATCAACATCTGACATGTGGGAGGCTTTCAAGTGTCAGTTGATAGGAATTCAGGACCGGCACGTTCCTGTGAGGAAGAAGGATAAATACAGCAATTTTCGGGAACCTTGGATAACGAGAGATATTGTAGGCCTCGTCAAAAAGAAAAAGGAGGCATTTGTCAGGGCTAAAAGGCTGGGAACAGACAAAGCCTGTGTGGAATATAAGAGAAGTAGGAAGGAACTTAAGCAAGGAGTCAGGAGGGCTAGAAGGCATCACGAAAGGTAATTGGCAAATAGGGTTAAGAAAATCCCAAGGCTTTTTACACGTACATAAAAAGAAAGAGGGTAGCCAGGGAAAGGATTGGCCCACTGAAGGATAGGCAAGGGAATCTATGTGTGGAGCCAGAGGAAATGGGCGAGGTACTAAATGAATACTTTGCATCAGTATTCACCAAAGAGAAGGAATTGGTAGATGTTGAGTCTGGAGAAGGGTGTGTAGATAGCCTGGGTCACATTGAGATCCAAAAAGACGAGGTGTTGGGCGTCTTAAAAAATATTAAGGTAGATAAGTCCCCAGGGCCTGATGGGATCTACCCCAGAATACTGAAGGAGGCTGGAGAGGAAATTGCTGAGGCCTTGACAGAAATCTTTGGATCCTCACTGTCTTCGGGTGATGTCCCGGAGGACTGGAGAATAGCCAATGTTGTTCCTCTGTTTAAGAAGGGTCGCAAGGATAATCCAGGGAACTACAGGCCGGTGAGCCTTACTTCAGTGGTAGGGAAATTACTGGAGAGAATTCTTCGAGACAGGATCTACTCCCATTTGGAAGCAAATGGACGTATTAGTGAAAGGCAGCATGGTTTTGTGAAGGGGAGGTCGTGTCTCACTAACTTGATAGAGTCTTTCGAGGAGGTCACAAAGATGATTGATGCAGGTAGAGCAGCGGATGTTGTCTATATGGACTTCAGTAAGGCCTTTGACAAGGTCCCTCATGGTAGACTAGTACAAAAGGTGAAGTCACGTAGGATCAGGGGTGAGCTGGCAAGGTGGATACAGAACTGGCTAGGTCATAGAAGGCAGAGAGTAGCAATGGTCGCCACACTACCAGAAGGATGTGGAGGCTTTAGAGAGGGTGCAGAAGAGATTTACCAGAATGTTGCCTGGTATGGAGGGCATTAGCTATGAGGAGCGGTTGAATAAACTCGGTTTGTTCTCACTGGAACGACGGAGGTTGAGGGGCGACCTGATAGAGGTCTACAAAATTATGAGGGGCATAGACAGGGTGGATAGTCAGAGGCTTTTCCCCAGGGTAGAGGGGTCAATTACTGAGGGGCATAGGTTTAAGGTGAGAGGGGCAAGGTTTAGAGTAGATGTACGAGGCAAGTTTTTTACACACAGGGTAGTGGGTGCCTGGAACTCGCTGCCGGCGGAGGTGGTGGAAGCAGGGTCGATAGTGACGTTTAAGGGGCATCGTGACAAATACATGAATAGGATGGGAATAGAGGGATACGGACCCAGGAAGTGTAGAAGATTGTAGTTTAGTCGGGCAGCATGGTTGGCACGGGCTTGGAGGGCCGAAGGGCCTGTTCCTGTGCTGTACATTTCTTTGTTCTTTGTTCTGAGAGACTGTCTTATTAAGTTGTATTTATGTATAGAGATAATACATAAGTGGGTCTGTTGAATAAAAGCAAAGTCATTGTCATTGCACTAATGAAGTGAAGGGGGAGGGGTGTTATGTATCAGAGAATACATCCCTGCTGGTGAAGCATCACGTGATCTGGTGTGATGTCAGCAGAGCGTGTTTGTGCGGGCTTCAGTACTCCATCGAAGATTGCGCAATGTTTCCCAGGAGTTGATATGTCAGATAGTGTATGGAACAGACGTCTTTTACAAAGGAGCTAGATAAACAAGTCTTTGGGATACCATTCGTAGTTCTGGGATCAGGTGCAGACTTAGATTCTCAAATAATTCAGTCGTTCAGAAGAAGAATTTCTGAAGCAGCGGGGAGGAGATAATGGACTTGCAGAGAGAAATGTATATTTGCATTGTTGCGTGATTACGCTGGGGAAATTATGCAGCATTAATGTAGAGTAGTACCTCAGTCCTCTGTGAAGTAAAGGGTTTGTTGCGTTGAATGCCTTTTCGTCACTTGGTGTTCTTTTATACATGGCCGGACTGTCAGCCAGGCTGACATACAACATGTCACAATTTTTTCTTGCCAAATTATTTTAACTAATATAGGAGGTGGCAATCAAACTTTACTGGCAGCCTATAGAATCAGCAGATTCACCAGTCGAAGGCAAGGGGACTGCAGAAAGCTTGCCAGAGTCAGCACCCCACCAGCGTCGCGTGTAGCTGGTAGGAAAGGACATTCTTTCCCTTTATTTCTGCCACTCAATCGCCCATTTGCAATGATGTAGTGGAGAAAAATCGAGCCTCTGTAATCCTTTTCCAGCTGAGGTTCTGTGTGTTCCTTGTATCAGAGAGCGAATGGGAACGTGCTGTAATATGGCACTTCACCACATTTCCCTGAAATGTTCCAAAATACATCACATGTGATGAGTTAATCTGAAATGCAATTACTCTAATGTGGCTAATGCAGTAGCCATAGGCAGACAGTGAGATCCCACAAGTAGTAATCAATGAAACTGCTTTCTCCCCCATCTTGCTATTTGGTTGCTGGCGAATTGCTTACCAGCAGCAGAAACCCCGGTCTTTCTCCAAATATTGTTTCATCAAAGTGATGACACCTCTGATAATTCAACATTGGCTTGGTAATCCATTTAAGTATATTTGCTCAAGACCTGGGGGGAAGTTTAAATTCACATCCATCTTTCACCTCCGAGCTGACATTGCTGGTAAACGAGCCAAGTTGACAGGAGGCTTTGTGAGTAATGAGGTTATGCTATTCTAGACATATGTTCCTCAGATATAATTACTTCTGGGGAGAGTCCTGCAATTGTTTGCCTTAATCTCCCATTTGTCATATTTGCTCTTAGAAAAAAATCAAGGGAGTACAAGAAGGAAAAAACTGTCACATAGTTGTCCTCTTGCTGGTGTTGGCAAAGTGCCTGCCCCATTAATGCCAGTTCTGACATTACCTAATGGCCAACATATGTGTAGCTCCCTCAATAACTGGAAACACCAATGTGTCTGTGTTTAATTGGATCCACCCCATCAAATTATTAGGTTTTATCGCTCTTTTCCATGAGCTCCCAAAGTCAATTTTTGAGATTATGAATCTTTTAAGGAGCATGATGGTGATGATTTGAAAAAGGTGGGGACAATGCCCGAGGGCTTTGGGCTCGGTTAGAATGCCTTCTTTCACATTTGGGGCTTGAGTTTCATGCAGCCTAGACTTCACTTGTACAGATGTTTCTGAGCTTGTGGTTATCTACAAGATTGTCCTTGGATCCCTTGCTCGCCCTTTAATTCTGAGCCAAACTAAACATGATCAATACCATATTGAGTATGAAACAGTAGTTCTGAATGTGATGTGGGATCAGTGTTCTGACACAAACATTTAAGTGCTTTTAAACCAGAAGGGTGGAGTTGAAGGCAAAGGGAGCAGATTTCCAATCGTTGGCATCTTGATGCCAACAGCATTCGAGACCCACCTTTGTTGTGGATTTTGCAAGTTGGTATTGGGGCTGTACTTAAAAGTGCGGGTAAGACATTTAATTTCCTCTTATGCAGCAATGTGAATTTCAGCTGACCATCTTCCAACAAACTTTGTCATATTTCCTCTTGGAAAAAAATCATGGGAGCTCCAAGAAGGAAAAAAATGTCACATAGTTGTCCTCTTGCTGGTGTTGGCAAAGTGCAAGGTTATGGGCAGCACGGTAGCATCGTGGTTAGCACAATTGCTTCACAGCTCCAGGGTTCCAGGTCCGATTCCCGGCTTGGGTCACTGTCTGTGCGGAGTCTGCACGTCCTCCCCGTGTGTACGTGGGTTTCCTCCGGGTGCTCCGGTTTCCTCCCACAGTCCAAAGACGTGCAGGTTGGGTGGATTGGCCATGATAAATTGCCCTTAGTGACCAAAAATGAAAGATGGGGTTACTGGGTTACGGGGATAGAGTGGAGGAGTGGGCTTAGGTCGGGTGCCCTTTCCAAGAGACCGTGCAGACTCGATGGGCCGAATGGCCTCCTGCACTGTACTTTCTATGATTCTATGATCTATGATTCTATGAAATTTCCCTCAGGAGTGGCGGCGAGTACCACGGGTAGTGTAACATACTGAAACCGCAGGTCTCCTTTGGAGGGCTTATAGCAAATAGAAAAATGTTTTAATATTACAGGAGTGCAACTGCGAGGAGATGCATGGTTACCTCGTTCCTTAGTGAACGGCCTGGCATTTGTGAAACTAAACACACCATGTTCGCATTCGTAAGACTGAAGGCAGAGAGCAATGCATGGAAGCCACAAATTCGCAGTTAAATTCAAAAGCATTTTAAATGTGTCAAATGTTTGTCTGAAGCCTTCAGATCCGACTGCTAAAGACAACCCCAGTGCAATCCTTAAGTGATTAAGGGTGAATTGGTTTGAATGAAACCATGCGGAAGCCTCTGGACCCCTAGGGATGAAACCTTTCTTCTGCTCACTGCTTGGAACCATTTTCTTCCTTTTAACCCCAAGAAGCTATTTGATATGAAGCATCAATAGTTGGACATGTGATTCTGAAGCCTTACAGTTTGAAATCCTACAGTAATCCCACAGGACAATTGAACCTGCTTGACCCCAGTAAGGATCCCTTATTGTCAAGGCTGAATTGCAAATGAGGCGAACCTGTGAAACATTATATAAAAAAAAGTTAGTTGAATGGTCCAGAAGGGGGCTTATTGTCCTGCCTGGCTGAGTAGGGAGCCCATCACAAAAGCAAAGGCATTTCACAGCAATTACTACCAACTTTCTCACCATTATGTGTGGAACTAGACAGAATGGTTAATAAGAGTAATTAGGGTTTATCAGATGCAAGATAATGAGCTCCGCTAATAAAACCCTCTGGGCTGCCCATTTTTCCAGTCAGCACCTTGGAGCTTTCTATTGATGTTTACTAAAAAGACCAGCAGGTGGAGAGTTGTCGGACTTCCCTAAAGCCACGCCAGTGCAGGTTACTCCTCATGTAATGTCTTCAAGTGAACAAGTGACCTTTGGTGACCCCATAACGAAATAATCATAATACTCTCACAGCGCAATCTCAGAATTATTCCTACTTTCCAGGGAGAATGTTTGATTCAGCATAATTTAATGAGATATTTTATATTGAAATGAATTTAAATGCTTACAGCTGTACGAATACATCTGCCTAAATCATACGGCGCATGTAAGCTTGCGCTCGTTATTATATACGCGGAGGTCTCTTATTGCTAATAAGTAGACACGTCGATACATCAATACTTAAACAGTGCTCTCTCTACCCAGCAGTGAATAAATAAATACATTTGTGACATTCTGATGAATTTGTTCATCTACAAAATTTTGGAAAATAAATAATGGTAAAAGAACCAAAGGGAGAGATATGGGGAAATTATTTTACACGGTGAGTTGTTAAAATCTGGAATACACTGTCCACAAGGTTGCTGAATGTAGATTTAATAGCAAAGAGAATTAGATACATATCTAAAAAGGAAACTATTACTGGACTATGTGGAAAGAGCACAGGAGAATGGGACCAACTGGATTGCTCTTTTATGCAAGCCAGCATTGGCAAATAGGCTGAAATGCCTCTCGTTGTGCTGTGAACGAGCACAATAAACATGAATTATTGTTAAACTGATTCACTAATTCCCTTTGGGAAAGGAAGTTTGCCACCCTTGCCCAGGTGAGTTTATATGTGACTATGGGGTGAATCTTATAGGATGCTGTGGTTCCTGCCCTGCCCCAACTAAAAAATCGGAGTGGGAGGGGTGATCACCCAGGCAAAGAACACGGTCCCGCAGTCATTTCTTTTTTGAAAAAATCTTTTTATTGGCATTTTCAAAAATGAGAAACAATTATGTACATTGCTGCCTGTGTTCAGTCACTGCACAATACAGAAAGGTTTATCTTTTCCTCTCCCTTCCTCTCCCCTTCCCCCCTTCTTCTTTTTATCTCCCGTCAGCTTCGGCCGTGTTTCCCACCCACAGTCATTTCAATGGCCAATTGACCTTTAATAGATTTGAAGGAGAGAATCATGTACCTTCGGCACAGTAAGATCACCTCATCAAGCTGCCCACCAATCGGAGGCTGGCAGCTTATGACTATCAGCAGCACCATTGTCAATATTACACCAGGGTGTGGAAGACCAGAGCATTTCTGGATTTACGTGTTTGAGCGTCCCGCAGGGCTATGGAAGTGTTTGAGTGTCCCGCTAGAGCTGTGTACGTGTTTGAGAGTCTCGCAGGACTATGTACGTGTTTGAGCGTCCCGCTAGGGCTATGTACGTGTTTGAGTGTCCCGCCAGGGCTATGTACGTGTTTGAGGGTCCCGCCAGGGCTATGTACGTGTTTGAGGGTCCCGCCAGGGCTATGTAAGTGTTTGAGCGTCCCGCCAGGACTATGTAAGTGTTTGAGCGTCCCGCCAGGGCTATGTAAGTGTTTGAGCGTCCCGCCAGGGCTATGTACGTGTTTGAGTGTCCCGCCAGAGCTGTGTACGTGTTTGAGCGTCCCGCCAGGGCTATGTCCGTGTTTGAGCGTCCCGCCAGGGCTATGTAAGTGTTTGAGTGTCCCGCCAGGGTTATGTAAGTGTCTGAGCATCCCACCAGGGCTATGTACGTGTTTGAGTGTCCCGCCAGGGCTATGTAAGTGTTTGAGCGTCCCACCAGGGCTATGTACGTGTTTGAGTGTCCCGCCAGGGCTATGTCCGTGTTTCAGGGTCCCGCAGGGCTATGTACGTGTTTGAGCGTCCCGCCAGGGCTATGTAAGTGTTTGAGCGTCCCGCCAGGGCTATGTAAGTGTTTGAGCGTCCCGCCAGGGCTATGTAAGTGTTTGAGTGTCCCGCCAGGACTATGTACGTGTTTGAGGGTCCCGCCAGAGCTGTGTACGTGTTTGAGCGTCCCGCAGGGCTATGTACGTGTTTGAGCGTCCCGCCAGGGCTATGTACGTGTTTGAGCGTCCCGCCAGGGCTATGTAAGTGTTTGAGTGTCCCGCCAGGGCTATGTCCGTGTTTCAGGGTCCCGCAGGGCTATGTACGTGTTTGAGCGTCCCGCCAGGGCTATGTACGTGTTTGAGCGTCCCGCCAGGGCTATATAAGTGTTTGAGCGTCCCGCCAGGACTATGTAAGTGTTTGAGCGTCCCGCCAGGGCTATGTACGTGTTTGAGCATCCCGCCAGGGCTATGTAAGTGTTTGAGAGTCCCGCAGGGCTATGTACGTGTTTGAGCGTCCCACCAGGATTATGTAAGTGTTTGAGGGTCCCGCCAGGACTATGTACGTGTTTGAGCGTCCCGCCAGGACTATGTAAGTGTTTGAGAGTCCCGCAGGGCTATGTAAGTGTTTGAGAGTCCCGCCAGGGCTATGTACATGTTTGAGGGTCCCGCCAGGACTATGTAAGTGTTTGAGAGTCCCGCAGGGCTATGTAAGTGTTTGAGAGTCCCGCCAGGGTTATGTAAGTGTTTGGGAGTCCCGCCAGGGCTATGTACATGTTTGAGAGTCCCGCCAGGGCTATGTAAGTGTTTGAGAGTCCCGCCAGGGCTATGTACATGTTTGAGCGTCCCGCCAGGACTATGTAAGTGTTTGAGAGTCCCGCAGGGCTATGTAAGTGTTTGAGAGTCCCGCCAGGGCTATGTACATGTTTGAGGGTCCCACCACAGCTATATACGTGTTTGAGCATCCCGCCAGGGCTATGTAAGTGTTTGGGGGTCCCGCCAGGGCTATGTACGTGTTTGAGCATCCCGCCAGGGCTATGTAAGTGTTTGAGAGTCTCGCAGGACTATGTACGTGTTTGAGGGTCCCGCCAGGGCTATGTAAGTGTTTGAGAGTCCCGCCAGGGCTATGTAAGTGTTTGAGAGTCTCGCAGGACTATGTACGTGTTTGAGGGTCCCGCCAGGGCTATGTAAGTGTTTGAGAGTCCTGCCAGGGCTATGTAAGTGTTTGAGAGTCTCGCAGGACTATGTAAGTGTTTGAGAGTCCTGCCAGGGCTATGTAAGTGTTTGAGAGTCCTGCCAGGGCTATGTAAGTGTTTGAGAGTCCTGCCAGGGCTATGTAAGTGTTTGAGAGTCCCGCCAGGGCTATGTAAGTGTTTGAGAGTCCCGCCAGGGCTATGTAAGTGTTTGGGGGTCCCAGTGGGTGGCAAGCTGGCAGGCTCTGGTGTGGAGGGTGGAGGCACTAGGGCTTGAGAGGCTACGGGAGGGCGGGAATTTGGACAGGGTAACACCTTGGGGGCCCTCCAGTGGGCCCAGGGGACTGTTAAGGAGGGGAATGCTCCTTCCACCACCATTCATGCAGGGAAACCAGGGTGCTTGGCATGGGCCTCTCCCACCTCTGGTTATATCCTGGCAGTCACTGGGTGAGGTCTTTAAGTGGGCATTAGGCTTTTCCAATGACCTTCCTTCCATCATAAGGTCAAATGTGGGGATGTTGCACAATGTTCAGCACCTTGTTGACTCCTCAGACACTGAAGCAGTCCATGTGAAAATCAGCAAGATCTGGACAATATCAGGCTTGGGCTGACAAGTGGCGAGTAACATTCGTGCCACACAAGTGCCAGGCAATGACCATCTCCAATAAGAGAGAACCAAACCATCACTCCTTGACATTGAATGGCATTACCATCACTGAACCCCCCACTATCAACATCCTGGGGGTTACCATGGGCCAGAAACAAAATTGGACTTGCCATATAAGTACTGCAGCCACAAGAGCAGGTCAGAGGCTAGGAATCCTGTGACAACTAATTTACCTCCTGACTCTCAAAGCCTGTCCACCACCTACAAGGCACAAGTCAGGAGTGTGATGGAATACTCCCCAGCTCCAACAACACTCAAGAAGCTCAACACCATCCAGGACAAAGCAGCCTGCTCGATTGGCACTGCTTCCACAAACATTCACTCAATCCACCACCGACGCACAGTAGCAGCCGTGTGTGCCATCCAAAAGGTGCACCACAGGAACTCACCAAGTGTCCTAAGACAGCACCTTCCAAGCCGACGGCCATTACAATCTAGAAAGACAAGAGCAGCAGATACCTGGGAACACCACCACCTGGAATTCCCCTCCAAGTCACTCATCATCTTGACCTGGAACTGTATCACCGTTCCTTCACTGACGCTGGGTCAAAATCCTGGAACTCCCTCCCTATTGGCTCAGTAGGTGCACCAACACCACCTCGACTGCAGTAGTTCAAAAAGGTAATTCACCACCACCTTCTCAAGGGCAATTAGGGATGGGCAACAAATGCCCACATCATGTAAAAATTAATAAAAGAAACATTTATTGCCCACTTACAGGCCTCAGTTGGCCGACTGGTGGGCAGGCCACCAAATGCTGGTAAAACTGCGGTGGGGGCAGGGACAGAACAACCCCCACCTTCATACCTGCTGGCAAGGAAGTGTAAAATCCAGCCCTACGTTACTCACTGTTATGCCCTCTGAAATGAACCAACAAGCTCCTCACTTGTAACTGATTACGAGCTTTCCAAGAATAATATTCACCAGTACCTTCCCAAGACGCTTGGGGATGGGCAGTAAATCTAATCTTGACAATATTGCTGACACACAGAAAAAGTTTTATTTAATTGGAGAGGTTTCTGAATGGGATTTAAAATAAATTAATGTGAAATATATGGAACGGCATTATACTGTGTTGATAATAAGTAGTTATAATGGCTCAATTTTAATCCTAACCCTACCGGTCCAACAGAAACTGATGAGCAATTGAAAATAAACATGTTACTTACACAAACGTATCTCAACCCTTTTCCTCTGTGTCTGATGTTTACCTACGTGGTTCTACAGGTGGACGTGGCCCCCAGCTAAACCCTCATAAACTGGTTCAAATAAAGGCCCTGTAATGTAAATGGAACCCTGATGGCATATTAACTGGGGCCTGAATGGGGATTAAATACAAATACCACAGTAATGGTCAGGCTGAGAGAAAGGGAAGCACTGAGGAAGGAATAAAGATAAATCGAAGAATCAAGAGCATAATAATAATTTTTAATAGTGTCACAAATAGGCTTACACACTACAATGAAGTTACTGTGAAAAGCCCCTAGTCGCCACATTCCGGCGCCTGTTCGAGTACACTGAGGGAGAATTCAGAATGTCCAATTCACCGAACAAGCACGTCTTTCGGGACTTGTGGGAGGAACCCGGAGGAAACCCACACAGGCACGGGGAGAACGTGCAGACTCCGCACAGACAGTGACCCAAGCCTGGAATCGGACCTAGGGCGCTGGAGCTGCGAAGCAGCAGTGCTAACCACTGTGCTACCATGCGGGAATACAAAAGAGATAGCAAAGCTATACTTTAGGAACCCAAACACAGCAAGGAGAACTGAAACAACACTCAATAACAGGCCAAATCTAAAGAAAAACACAAATAGCAGGGCTATAATAAATGCAAACATTCAAGAGCAGGACTAACAAACAGTGGCACTTGAGAGTGTGAACAAAAGTAACATAAACAATGTGTGGAGGAAGTTCCGGCTGGAAATTGTGAAGGAGGTCCAACATTCTAAATAATCATTGAAACAAATATTCTCTTAGCTTACCTTTGGGAGATTGGCAAGGAATCCAAAAATCACATGCTCTGGGATGGAGACAAATACATCAGATCAAGGAAGGTGGCAGGGGTCTTGTGTGCCCCGTGGGTACAGGTTGACATGGATGCATAAAGATGCGACATTAGAGAGCACGGCCTTCATCGAATCCCTGAAGAACAGAAGGAGGTGACTGACCCATCGAGCCTGCACTGAACCTCCGAAAGAGAAGTCCATCCAGGCTCACTCCCCTGCCCCCCCCCCCCCCCCCCCCCCGCAATCCTGTGCATTGATAATGGTCAATTCACCCAACCTGCTCATCCTTGAACACCAAGGGACAATATAGCATGACCAAGCCACCTAGCATGCACATCTTTGGACTGTGAGAGGAAACTGGAGCACCTGGAGGAAATCCTGGCAGACACGGGACGAACGTACAAACTCCACATAGACAGTCACCCAAGGTCGGAATTGAACCCGGGTCCCAGGTGCTAACCACTTTGCAACTATACCAGCCCTGATGCAACATGTCCAAAGAGAATAGAAGGCAGAATGCAGGAGCAATATGGGTATAGACCAAATCCTGACACAAAATCGGTACAAATACAAAGTGCACACAAGATACATGTAGGGAGCTAGCTACACCCATGAGGCTTCTGAACAATTCTTGTTCATAAAACCTTTTTGTGTTCATTAATGAAGGTTTATGAAAGTGCACCCTTACATCTGGCGATGAGGATGAATTATCATGATATGACTCTGGCCCGACACCTGTGAGTATCCTGGGCGGGATTCTCTCAGGCCGGGCCGGCCCAGGGAATCACCGCGACTGGGCCATGCCCGCCCGACGCCGGCATGCGATTCTCCGCAGAGCGGAGAATTGGTGCCATTGGCGCTGGCGTAGTTGCCGCCGGTCGCTGGCCGCTCTATGCGGCCAGCCCGCCAATTCTCGGTCCGTAGTGAAAACACTGAGTCCCACCGGCGCCGTCCACACCTGCTCTCAGCCAGCGGGAACTCTGTGTGTAAGGGTCGGGTGACGGCTTGCAGGGGGGGCGGGGGCGGAGCGGGGCTCCGAGCCCGGGGGGGCCTCCGATGTGGCCTGGCCCACGATTGGGGCCCACCGATCGACGGGACGGCCTCTCTGTCCCCAGCCTCTTTTCTTCCGCGCCGGCCTCGGTACTCCTGCGCCATGTTGCGTTGAAGGAGGCCACAGCGTATGCGCGTGTTGGCGCCGGCGTCATTGCGCATGCGCGGATCCCGTGGCGCCCCGTTCGCGCCAGGATCGGCAGCTGGAGCGGCGTGAACCGCTCCAGCGCCGTGCTGGCCCCCTGTAGGGGCTAGAATTACTCCTGGCAGAGGCCCGTTCACGCCGTCATAAAACGCGACAGCATTTACGATGGCGTGGTCACTCTGTCACGGGATGGGAGAATCCCTCCCTCCTGTTTTTTAATTCATTTTTCCAATTAAGTGGCAATTTAGCATGGCCAATTTATCAAGCATGCACATTTTTGGGTTGTGGGGGCGAAACCCACGCATACACGGGGGAATGTGCAAACTCCACACGGACAGTGACCAGAGCCGGGATCGAACCTGGGACCTCGGCGCCGTGAGGCAGCATTGGTGAGTATCCTGTTTTAATGAAAGTCTGAAAAATACCTCTTTTTGGGCAAATAGACACATTTGAGATATTGAGATATTGCCAGACCCTGAATAATATAGAAAATGAAAAGATGGGCAGTTACAAGATGCTTGGATAATAGCAAGGACGCAACAAGATCCCTGGGTCAGAATTCCCAAGAAGGGTGAGCAAAATATAGAAACATACTGTCATGATATTCAGCTAAACATCATGGTGCAAACATACATACATACTGATGGACAGATCAACGGACCAATCAATACACACACAACACCACAGCCAATCACAGGCAAGAGCATACACACTATAAAACGGAGAACACGACACTTCCCGCTCATTCCAGCAGGAGACGGCTCAGGGCACAGAGCTCACAGCAAGCCACTCAGACATCCACTATGTGCTGAGTGCCTCTCCAAGATAGTGTTAGGGATAGGTCCACAGATTCAAGGGTAATGAACGAACCACAGTAACCAGTTTACCATTGTAAATATTGTTAGTAATAAAACTGAGTTGTACCATCCGCAACCGTGTTGGTCCGTCTGTGTAGCAGAGCACCCAATACGACACATATCTCTCCTTCCATTGTAGACTAGGATGCGGACTGGGAGGATCAGTGCATTGGAGAGGCTGAGGGACAGCTAAGCATTTGCTCCAGTTAAACATGTTCAAAAGCTTTAAGAAACACAGCTGGCACGAGAAAGCAGTGCTGCAGCTTTAAGAATAAACAAAATAAAGTAACAGCTCAGAACACTCTGTGCCTGCAGTGATACATTTGTTGCAAAATACACCTGCAAAGGGAAGCTAACTATCCCAGCAACTACAGCCTGTGTGGGGGGAAAGCGATTACTACATAGTCTTAAAGCGACAATACCCTTAAAGAGGGAATACATTGAAAGTGGCAATGCACTTAAAGCGGCCAACACAAGAAGGAACAAACGACTGTGGACAGGAAAATTAGCGAAGACCCCAGGTAGAGGGCAACTCTCAAAAAGGTCCATTAGCAACAAAGGCCTCAAGGAATAGGCAATGAAAGACCACAGAAGGAGGTCAATGGAAGACCACAGAAGGAGGGCAATCACCACAAATGGATGCATAAAGGTTGGAGAGTAGAGAACATTGTAGCCATCTGGGATGGCCACTTCCCGATTACAAAATGGACACTTTGCAAAGATTGCAGGGAAAATGGACAATGCTGAGAAAACAAGCAGGTTCAGAGCTTGTCTATATATTGGAGCCATAGCTCCCAGACAAGACCAAAACTGTAGGCCCATTAGCATACTAATGGCCCATCTCCGGGAGCAAAAGAGTAACATTTGAGTAACCGATACTAAGGTAGACACCCCGGCGCCAGAGGAGACCGAAACAAAGCAGGCCAACGGCCACCTAGGACACGCCCAGCCATCAGGGCACCCGCCCCTTTATTGGATGAAGTCAAGAGGAATGATCAAGAAACGGCCCAATTGATTCGGGCCAAGTTCAAGGCCCACCCAAAAGAGCGCAAAGCCATTTTGGGTATAGGAAGGAGCCCCCAAGAGAGAATCGCTCTCTTGGACTTGGCTCTCACAGCGGAGAGACCCGTCCACCAGCTGCACCAGAAGCAAGTAAGTCCAAGGTCAACGCTCGCTACCAGACGGACAACCGTAGCTGTTTCCCCTTCACCACTTCGACCACAGCAGCCTCAGATCCGAACAACGGCTATTGTTCCTCTGGCTGAGTGGGCGCCCGAAGCTAAATATAGGCTTTAGCAGTAGTGATAGTTTAGTCTGTAGAGTTTTGTGCATGAGTATATTTAACTGTGTGTGTAAATAAATAAGCATTGACTTTGAACTAACTAACTGGTGTATCGAGTCTTTGATCAGTATTCGGTTTTGAACCTTGTGGCGGTATCGAAAGATACCTGGCAACTCTAGAGCAAATATAATGAGGATTAAGGAAGGCGACCATATTGACCGCCATATTCAGGACCAACCAAAGAGAGCAACATTTACTGGCGACCTCTGACGAGACTCGACCTAGAAGTGGCCTAGTCACTCTGAGAGAAACCAAGAGACCGTGGTGGCTTACTAAAGCAGTCGAAACACTTGTCAAGAGGAAGAAGGAGGCTTATGTAAAGATGAGACATGGGGGTTCAGTAAGGGCGCTCGAGAGTTACAAGTTAGCTAGGAAGGACATAAAGAGAGAGCTAAGCAGAGCCAGGAGGGGACATGAGAAGTCTTTGGCAGGTAGGATCAAGGATAACCCTAAAGCTTTCTATAGATATGTCAGGAATAAACGAATGACTAGGATAAGAGTAGGGCCAGTCAAGGACAGTAGTGGGAAGTTGTGCTTGAAGTCCGAGGAGATAGGAGAGGTGCTAAATGAATATTTTTCGATAGTATTCACACAGGAAAAAGACAATGTTGTCGAGGAGAAAACTGAGATTCAGGTTACTAGACTAGAAGGGCTTGAGGTTCATAAGGAGGAGGTGTTAGCAGTTCTGGAAAGTGTGAAAATAGATAAGTTCCCTGGGCCGGATGGGATTTATCCTAGGATTCTCCGGGAAGCTAGGGAGGAGATTGCTGAGCCTATGGCTTTGATCTTTAAGTCATCTTTGTCAACAGGAATAGTGCCAGAAAACTGGAGGATAGCAAATGTTGTCCCCTTGTTCAAGAAGGGGAGTAGAGACAACCCCCGTAACTATAGACCAGTGAGCCTTACTTCTGTTGTGGGCAAAATCTTGGAAAGGTTTATAAGAGATAGGATGTATAATCATCTGGAAAGGAATAATTTGATTAGAGATAGTCAACACGGTTTTGTGACGGGTAGGTCGTGCCTCACAAACCTTATTGAGTTCTTTGAGAAGGTGACCAAACAGGTGGATGAGGGTAAAGCAGGTGATGTGATGTATATGGATTTTAGTAAAACGTTTGATAAGGTTCCCCACAGTAGGCTACTGCAGAAAATACGGAGGCATGGGATTCAGGGAGATTTAGCAGTTTGGATCAGAAATTGGCTAGCTGGAAGAAGACAAAGGGTGGTGGTTGATGGGAAATGTTCAGCCTGGAGTCCAGTTACTAGTGGTGTACCACAAGGATCTGTTTTGGGGCCACTGCTGTTTGTCATTTTTATAAATGTCCTGGAGGAGGGCGTAGAAGGATGGGTGAGTAAATTTGCAGATGACACTAAAGTCGGTGGAGTTGTGGACAGTGCGGAAGGATGTTACAAATTACAGAGGGACATAGATAAGCTGCAGTGCTGGGCTGCGAGGTGGCAAATGGAGTTTAATGCAGAAAAGTGTGAGGTGATTCATTTTGGAAGGAATAACAGGAAGACAGAGTACTGGGCTAATGGTAAGATTCTTGGTAGTGTGGATGAGCAGAGAGATCCCGGTGTCCATGTACAGAGATTCCTGAAAGTTGCCACTCAGGTTGAGAGGGTTGCTAAGCAGGCGTATGGTGTGTTAGTTTTTATTGGTAGAGGGATTGAGTTTCGGAGCCATGAGGTCATGTTGCAGCTGTACAAAACTCTGGTGCAGCCGCATTTGGAGTATTGCGTGCAATTCTGGTCGCTGCATTATAGGAAGGATGTGGAAGCATTGGAAAGGGTGCAGAGGAGATTTACCAGAATGTTGCCTGGTATGGAGGGAAGATCTTATGAGGAAAGGCTGAGGGACTTGAGGCTGTTTTCGTTAGAGAGAAGAAGGTTAAGAGGTGACTTAATTGAGGCATACAAGATGATCAGAGGATTGGATAGGGTGGATAGTGAGAGCCTTTTTCCTCGGATGGTGATGTCTAGCACGAGGGGACATAGCTTTAAGTTGAGGGGAGATAGTTATAAGACAGATGTCAGAGGTAGGTTCTTTGCTCAGAGAGTAGTAAGGGTGTGGAATGCCCTGCCTGCAACAGTAGTGGACTCGCCAACACTAAGGGCATTCAAATGGTCATTGGATAGACATATGACGATAAGGGAATAGTGTAGATGGGCTTTAGAGTGGTTTCACAGGTCAGCGCAACATTGAGGGCCGAAGGGCCTGTACTGCGCTGTCATGTTCTATAAATTTGAATTGGAATCCAATTGGAAACAGAAAAACTACAAGTGTGAGGACGATACTGATCAAACCTCCGAGATTCTGAAATGTGTTAATGCATGCATACTAACAGGGATATAAGGTAAACCTGAGAGATTTTGTTGCGTAAAAGTGTCGGGAGTTTTGTCGGCCGGAAATTAGCGTAAGCTGTACCCGTGTTTACATCACCACTTTATCACCCCCTGTTCCAAATTCAGTAAAGAACCCAGAGATAGAGAGAAAATGGCAATGAAGGCAATGGAACGCCTTATGAACCACCAAGAATTCGAGGTCGCAGCGACCAGTAGAGTAGGACAGTGTCCCGTATGGGAAGAAGAGATCAGAAAATATCTGAAAGGGAAAGGATGGCCCCTTTGGAGTGAATTCTGCGCCAATGCCGAAACAGGTCCCGGGAGTACAGGACATACTTGGTGGGAGAACCTGTCAGAGATTCATAAGAAGAGCTGGGGAAAGCTCGCAAGCCGATGGCAATTGTGTCCTGTCCTGCTTGGCACAATTGTGAGTCACAGAGGGGGTTGTTAGGACGCTCCGTAGAGAGATTGAGGAGAGAGACAGAAATAGTGAGGGAGATGTGAGCGAATTTGAGAAGGAGAATAAGGAGTTAAGAGAACAGTTAACAGCGAGGGACGGAGAGGTGGATGATGCCAGGAGGGCACACCAGTCTTGTCTTGCCCATTTGAGTAGTTTTCAGGCCCAGTACGATAAGGCCCACCAGGATGCGCAACGCGCGGTCTTGGTAAGACAAGAAACCGAGCAACAGGTAGAGCAATTGCAGAAACAGTGCAATGATTTAAAAGCAGCCCTACGAGCGCTCCACACTTCCACGACGGAACAAAGGCAGAGCTCCGTAGATCACGCAAAGTGCCGGATGCAAATTGCAGAATTGCAATCTCTGCTTTCTGTCCAGAATGGGTTTCAAAGTACGTTTGGACCCCAGTTAGACCAGGAAAACGGCCCCGATTGGCAGGAGTTAAATGAGACTGCCCACAGATACGTACATGGGACATGTACGCAAGAAAAACCCCAGAAAAGGAAAGCACCCCAACCCCCGACTGAACAGGCAGAACACACCCCCATGAACCCTGTAACCACACACCACAGGGCAGCAGCAGAAGGAAATGCAGATTTCATAAAGATAACCCCGTTAATCCTGCCCCAATTATGGGACGCGTGTGGAAAAATTACACCGTTCCTTCCCACATCAGACCCCACCAGTTTTTCGATAGAGTTAAACAGCAGGCTACCATGTACGGCCTGGACGAAAAGGAGAAAGTGAAGCTCACAGTTTTAAGCCTTGACCCTTCAGTCATGGCAGCCCTTCCTGACCCACAGAATGTAGGAGGGGGCACACTCCAAGAAATGCAAACAGCGATCCTGGATGCGATCGGCTAAAACAGAGGAGACCCCGTAGGAGGCCTAAACAAGTGTCGGCAAAAGAAAACAGAGCACCCCACAGCGTTTGCTGGACGCTTGTGGATACATTTCACAGCAGCATTTGGAAAGTTAGCCCGCGCCCATTTGTCCGCGGATAATATGGCCAAATGGATTTGAATCCTAGTCTCTCATGCGACAGAGGCAGGACAGAGAGCTTGCGCAAATTACGACCCCTCAGACGAGGCCCACAACGAGAAATGGGTTTTGAAAAGATTGTCCCGCACTTGGGAACAATCCATCCAAGGCAAAACCGCATTTGCAAAACCAGAGGAAGAGCAGGCAGACATGCATCCAGTTAGGACGCACCAGAACCCTGCATAGGTAAATGAGAGCAGGAACAGCCCATCGCAGCCTAAATCCCAGGAATCACATACATTAAAGCCCCTGACCCAGACCCAATGCCCGACGATTACGGATTAAAACCTAGTAGCTCCAACCTCGACACAAGATTCTGGCACCAAGCCAATTCGTTCAGGCTCATCCGGAATGATGAGATGGACCCCAATTCTCCCCAAGCACCTTTAGCCAAACTACTCCAGTCAAGAGTACGGCAGCCGGGAGAAGATGATGATATAGAGTCTGACTCCCACCAACCGAATCCCTTTGCGACCCTGTTCCCTACTGAGCAATGCGGTGTCCACATGATGGTAAAAAGGAATCGATGGAGAGATACGGTGTCCTTTCTGATGGAACCTGCACCATGTTTGTCGTATGTTTGTTCGTTTAATGTACATGTTAAATGTTGTTTGTGAATTTAAAAGTTTTCATGGCCCCACGCCACCACTCTTTTAATGCCCACTAGCAGTTAATGGAACAAGTTTGTCGACAGACAACTTTTCAGAGGAACTAGTTTGTCAGCAGACATGCGATCACAGCTACTCTTCTAATTCGATCATAAGAGGCAGCCCCCACGACGACCACATTCTTACCCGTTCTTGCTGGTCGCTCAGGCAGTGGAGAAACGGCACTGGTCCCCACCCTGCCTGAGGATCGCCCTCTGGTCAGCTACGCTCGGGTAGAGCACATACGGCACTGATCACCGTCCTACCCGGGGACTCCACCCATTCTTACCCGCCGTGGCCCATATGCACCCCATTTTGGCACTTTTAGTTCAAAACTTTTCTGTTTGTTTCTGGCGACCCTTAGTTTGCATCCGTATGCTAATTACACCCTCAAACACTAGGATGGTAGATCGCACAGCCTGCGAGACGGCTCGCACTGTAACAGTATTTTTCTCGGATGTCTTGTCCAAATATTAGGTTTGAAAATAAAATTAGGGTGTCACAGATGGTGACCAATCATAATGGGTAATTGGCAACAAAGGACAGACAGGCAGACATACGAGATCTTAAGCAAGATAATAACAGATAGTATGCTTGTGTCCACAGAACTCCAGAACCTCAGGAACCCCAGAGGAAGAAAAAGAAGAAGACCGACAAAAGGAAAGATGAAGACAACCTTCATGTTTTTCACCTGGATCTTAGTGGGATCCCTTCAGTTGCGCGCAGACGCTACCCCCCTGACCCCTACCACATAGGCCGTGAATGATTCCCACCCCTGCCATACACTGTACCCCGAGATAGTTAACCCCTAGATAGTTACCCCCGAGACAGTTACCAACACCCCGACCTGGTGTGACAAGTCTATCACCTGGTATTCACTATCTTACATCGTATTAGTACTGGCGATACTCTGCAGTGTCGTGCAGACACTTAGACTCAGAAAATGGCAGAGGAGAGCCTCCTGCAACCGCACTCCGGTATACACATTTAGATCCCCTATTTTCGGACTCCAACACATCCCCTCAATCCCTTTCAGTGAATTAAAGTGCATCCGTTTCTGTGTGTTCTGTTCGTTTAATAAAGAAATGTAAACCTCTGTGCTTGACTGCCAAGCCAGAGAGACCTGTGTTGCTGCTATTTGTACAATTTAAAATGTTGCAGATTATTTTTGATTGTTTGAGTGAGGATAGTTTAGTTAAGGATAGCTAGAGGTTCCAGTTTTTTATTTTGTAATGCATGCTGAATGTCATAGCACCCCGTAGAATTTTATAATGATGTATGTATGTAAAATAACTTAGGTAAAGTTGCAATTCATAGGACAGAGCAGTGTAGAGCCTGTGAAGTGCTTATGGGTGCCCAGCTTGGTCAGAGAACGAAGACGACGCGGTAATGTGATCCTTCACGCTTTGCGTTGAGGATCACAAGGAGAGAGTGTAGCCATCTGGGATGGCCACTTCCCGATTACAAAATGGACACTTTGCAAAGATTGCAGGGAAAATGGACAATGCTGAGAAAACAAGCAGGTTCAGAGCTTGTCTGTATATTGGAGCCGCAGCTCCCAGACAAGACAAAACTGTAGGCCCATTAGCATACTAATGGCCCATCTCCAGGAACAAAAGAGTAACATTTGAGTAACCGATACTAAGGTAGACACCCCGGCGCCAGAGGAGACCGAAACAAAGCAGGCCAACGGCCACCTAGGACACGCCCAGCCATCAGGGCACCCACCCCTTTATTGGATGAAATCAAAAGGAATGATCAAGAAACAGCGAAATTGATTGTGGCCAAGTTCAAGGCCCGTCCAAAAGAGCGCGAACCCTCTTTGGGTATAAGAAGGAGCCCCCAAGAGAGAATCGCTCTCTTGGACTTGGCTCTCACAACGGAGAGACCTGTCCACCAGCTGCACCAAAAGCAAGTAAGTCCAAGGTCAACGCTCGCTACCAGACGGACGACCTTAGCTGTTCCCCTTCACCACTTCGACCCCAGCAGCCTCAGATCCGAACAACAGCCATTGTTCCTCTAACTGGATGGGCACCCGAAGCTAAGTGTCGGCTTTAGCAGTAGTGATATTTTAGTCTGTAGAGTTTTGTGCATGAGTATATCTGACTGTGTGTGTAAATAAATGAGCATTGACTTTGAACTAACTAGCTGATGTATCGAGTCTTTGATCAGTATTCGGTTTTGAACCTTGTGGCGGTATCGAAAGATACCTAGCGATGCTAAAGCAAACATAATTAGCCATGATGTGGAGATGCCGGCGTTGGACTGGGGTGAGCACAGTAAGAAGTCTTACAACACCAGGTTAAAGTCCAACAGGTTTGTTTGAAACACTAGCTTTTGGAGAACTGCTCCTTCCTCACCTGAAACAAACCTGTTAAACATAATTAGGATTAAGGAAGGCGACCATGTTGGCCGCTATATTCAGAGCCAACCATAATCCTGTACCAGCCTCCCCGAACAGGCGCTGGAATGTGGCGACTAGGGGCTTTTCACAGTAACTTCATTTGAAGCCTACATGTGACAATAAGCGATTTTCATTTCATTTCATTTCATTTCAACCAAAGAGAGCAACATTTACTGGCGACCTCTGACGGGACTCGACCTAGAAGTGGCCTAGTCACTCCGAAAGAACCCAAATTTGAATTGGAATCCAATTGGAAACAGAAAAACTACAAGTGTGAGAACGATACTGATCAAACCTCCGAGATTCGGAAGTGTGTTAATGCATGCGTACTAACAGGGATATAAGGTAAACCTGAGAGATTTTGTTGCGTAAAACTGTCGGGAGTTTTATAGGCCGGAAAATAGCGTAAGCCGTACCCGTGTTTACATCACCACTTTATCGCCCCCTGTTCCAAATTCAGTAGAGAACCCAGAGATAGAGAGAAAATGCCAATGAAGGCAATGGAACGCCTTATGAACCCCCAAGAATTCGAGGTTGCAGCGACCAGTAGAATAGGACAATGTCCCGTATAGGAAGAAGAGATCAGAAAATATCTCAAAGGGAAAGGATGGCCCCTTTGGAGTGAATTCTGCGCCAATGCCGAAACAGGTCCCGGGAGTATAGGGCATACTTGGTGGAAGAACCTGTCAGAGATTCATAAGAAGAGCTTGGAATGGAAGGTAGAGTGCAGGAGCAGTATGGATGCAGACAGGAACTAGGCAACCGGTTAGATGGGCATGGCAAGGCAGACTGAGGCCAAGCTGCTAGTTTCTGAAGACCCACATAGTGAGTAATGATACATATAAAACATATCAAATACAGGCCTTACATTCTAAACAAAAGCAAGACTTGATGTTACACCCATTGTGTGACTAAATCCTGACACAAAATCGTTACAAATAGAAAGTGCACACAGATTTTCTACATTACAGCAGTGAATATGTGTTAAAAGTGCATTTTGAGACATCTGGTGGACATGACACAAATGCAAGTCTTTCTTTTTATAGATTCTTAACTTTTTAAGCAGCTTCAGGCAATGGGGATATATATCTAAAATTTGAACATGGGTATGCTCATTATCTTCTATTCATTAGAATGAAGATGGAAATTTATCCCACATTTATGCAGTGCTGAAGTAATCTGAACTCAGTTGTATGCTCAGCATCTTGCAGAGATGTTATAAACCTCATGAAACTAGAGATTCATATGCACCACTGGGAAGCCTTGGTGATAACGGTAAAAATGATCATCCTTGGCCAATGCAAAAATTACCCTTGCTTCTGAGCTTTACCAAGCATACCTGTGTTTCACCCTCATGTATTTTAACATACATTCTTTAGAAAATATTTTGATTGATACCCAGTTTGTAAGGGCATTCATAATTACATTGAAAAGTGCTGAAAAGTGCAGCACTTTACAGCATTCCCCGCTCCAGATTTTATCTGTGGTAACAATTTTATTTTCCTGTCAAGGCTTCAGTACACAGATGGAGCCAAGTGGTGGAGGGTCGTACAACTGATGTCTTTTGATTCAGGTCTTGCTAATGCATTTGCCACTTGACAAAAATTCCATTTGAGCTGAGGTACAAACAGCTAACCGGTTTCTTCCACTCCAGGCCATGAGGTCTGCCTGGTTTTGTCATAACAAGTCTGTTCACTGCAGGCTCAACTGCCAGAGGATCTTTTTTCATTCTGACTGCTCGAATAAACATCTCCACATTCTCTCAAGACACAAAATGCATCAGCTTCTGAGGGTTAAAATGTCTTGACTGTATGTGACTCCTCTAGTGTGGCTCTGCATTGAATCAGCATTACAGACTGTGTCCAAATATTTATCCAGGGTAAAGAACGAAATGGCTGTAATTGATTCCTGCCTCAAGGAGTGGTGCATCGAAGTACACTCAAACAAGTAGCCATTGTAGTATGTTGACTAATCATCACAATCCTTTCAGCAAACAGGAACATCAAAGAAAATTGTGCAAACCAAAAATCGACCCACTAGCATGCGAACTGCCAGAGTTTGTGCAAAAACTGTAACAAGTACATTTCGGATAGGAGGGAATTTTTTAGAATCAAAGATGTCTTTGTGACTATTGATATCTTCAAGGAAGTCACACCAGTGCTTATAGCAAACAAATTCTTCCATTCCACAGACCACATAATGCTTTGGAAAATAACCTGATGTGTGTCCATTCCCTCCCTTTGCTCAGCATTGGCAGCAAAGCCTTTACCGTCCTGACCCCACTCTGTGGAAATCCCTCCAAACCCCTTAGCCTCCTCTCTGACTTTACCTTTAAAGGCCCTCCGTAAGGCCTGGTAAGCTTCAGCTCTCTTTGGTCTCATCCCTCGGCTCCAGATCTGCTCCTTTTTATGTTTATCTCCTTACTACTCCCTTGTGACATTTTCCTATGCTGAAGGTGCTATACAAGTGGAAGAGGTTGTTGCTGGCTGTGATGGCGATGGCCTCTCATCCTCACCAAATTGTCTCATTTTCTGCTTAATCTTGACTTTGTGTAATTATGTGGGCAGACAGCTCTCTATGTTAGGCTGCAGAATAGCTACACCGATATAAGACAAATCCCAATTACATCCATTGTGTATGTATTTTTTTATTATGCTTTACCCATATATCTAAAGTCATTTTATGCATCAAATAAGCATCCTCTGACTGCAATATATCTACAGTATGACTCAATGTAATTTAATTGAGGACTTCAGGCAAATGAATGTGATTTTAACCTAACATGCACAGTGGAAAACTGGGATCTAATCAAGCATCTGTTTTATACCTCGTTCAAAATGACTTTCCATTGAAGTCAAACCTGAATTTGCAAGAGCAGCGAAGGTTGAGTAATGAGGAAAGACTTGAAAAACTGGAGCTCTTTAGCTTTGAAAGAAGACATCTGAGAGGCCACCTTGTAGAAGTATAGAGGTTAACGCTGAGAACTACTTCATGATAAACCAGAATAAAACAACACAGTCACAGATGAAAGTTACTGAAAGGGAAGTTTAGGACAGATGTCAGGTACATATTCCTTCTGATGAATGATGTAAAATGGTATTGTGGAGACACATTCAATTAGATGATGTGTTAACCATCAGCGCATACTTAGAACCCTGTACTAATTCCTGGTTGAGCAATGCCTTGATTTGAATATTCTCATCCTTGTTTTCAAATCCCTCCATGAACTCATCCCACCTTGCACAACCTTCTCCAGCTTTACAACCCTCTAAGATATCTGCGCTCCTCCAATTCTGGCCTGGTGTGCAACCCTGACTTTGATCCCTCCACCGTTGGCGGTTGTGCTTCAGCTGCCTGCGTCCAAAGCTCCTGAATTCCCTTCCCTCTGCCACCCTGTTTCTCTTTCCTCCTTTATTACACTTCTTTAAACCTACTTCTTTGCCTAAGCCTTCATCATAATAATCTTTATTAGTGTCACACTTTGGGCCTCTGCCTAATGTCTCCTTCTGTGGCTCAATGACAAATTTTGTTTGATAATGCACCAGCGAAGCACCTTGGTATACCAAAGGCCACTATATAGAGGTAAGTTGTTGTTGTTGATAGGGAAATAGTGGGGGCGAATTTCAGCCTGCAATCATTGTCAGAGATCGGCGACACAGGTAGAAAATCCGGAGAATCGAGAACCACGATTCTCTCCACAAATACCGCCTTTCTGATTTTCCACACCCCTTGCCAACGACTTCACAAGGTTTACCCCTATGGAGGTTGGGAACTCATATAAATTGATTCTAATAAATGTTAAAATAATTAATGGGTCTCCCCGCCGCATGATCCCTCCCCTCACTAAATATTCATATCTCTCCAATGTGAGGTTTACAACAGCCTTTTAAAGGTGAGAATCAGTGGAGGGGATCCCTCTGGTGGTGCAAAGGTAAGTATGGCCGCCAGGGGGAGAGGGACATGCTCGGCAGAGCCCTGGCACTGCCCCTGGCACAGGTTAGCACTGGCAGGTTGGCCACCCTGTCATTGCCTCCCTGGTACGGCCACCCTGTCAGTGCCACTCTCTGCTGGGGCAGTGCCCCCATGGTGAACCCTCATGGGAGCCCCATGGGGAGGGAGTGGTTCTGTTTATGTGTGGTGGGGAGGGGAGAGCTGACAGTGAGAAGGGAACTTGCAGGCATGGAGAGGGGGCATCAACGATACTTCCATAGTGGTCGGTGGGACCCCCCCGATGATTGTCTGGGAGTGGGGGTGTACCAAATGATTATCGGGGGTGTCCGATACCTCCATACATCCCTGGATGATGCAGGGGGGGAGGAGTAACACTTGAGTTTTGATCAGGGCATCCTTTAAAGATGGCACCCTGATCGCCTTGGATTCAGGTGTCAGCTCAATCAGGCCCCGCCAGAGTGACGGCATAAACCACACCCAGTCATTGTTATTCTTCAAAGAGGCTCAAAATCTTGGGGTGAACTGTCCCCCTCCCAGCTGCGTGTTTCTTGGTGGCTGCCGTTCCCGCTGCTGGCCAATGGGATTCCATTGTGCCTCAGACATAAGTTTGTAAGTTCATAAGATATAGGAGCAGAATTAGGCTATTCAGCCCATCGAGTCTGCTCTGCCATTCTATCATGGCCGCTATGTTCTTCATCTGCAATCTACAATGTTACAGGCCAAGAGCTGGATTGCAAAATCAGCCAGACCATCTCCTCCTTAGAACATATGACAGAGGAGTGGGAGTCGTCGTCAATTCAACCTCCCGAGCCTAACTCTCAATGTGATCATGGCTGATCCCATCGTGGTCTTAACCCCACCGAACTGCCCGTTCTCCATAACCCTTCAACCCATTACCAATTAAAAATCTGTCTAACTCCTCCTTAAATTTACTCACTATCCCTGCATCCACCTGCATCCCTGCACTCTGGGGTAGCGAATTCCACAGATTCACAACACTTTGGGAGAAGTAGTTTTTCCTCAAATCTGTTTTAAATTTGCTACGTCTTATTCTAAGATTATGACATCTCGTTTTAGAATACCCCACAAGAAGAAGTATCAGCTCCACGATTACTTTCTCCATACCTTTTAGCATCTTGTATACCTCAATTAGATCTCTCCTCATTCTTCTAAACTCCAGACAGTATAGGCCTAAACTATTCAATCTCTCCTCATACGACAAGCCCCTTGGGCTGGATTTTCCACCCCGCCGTGCCACATTTCTGCCCCGACCTGCCGGCGGGATTCTCCGTTACACTGGCCGGTCAATGTCCCACCTATTTTTATGTCATCGCGACCTCTCCCACCTGCGTCCAGGCCCAGTGCACGACAGCGGGAGGCCTCCCCACCCCGGGGTACAGAGTGGCTTGCCTTTCTTCCACTGCATTGAGTAGGGTCTCCAGCTCAGTGTCCGTGAATTGGGGTGCCCCTCTACTTGCTACCATCTTGTTGGCTGGGATGGTGTGTGTGGGGAGCCGAGTGTCTATATGCAGCTGCAGCTTGTCAGCCTCTCGAGTACCAATCCCGATTCCGGCGAATCAGACACTGTTTTTCATTGGAATCGGTTGTGTTCCAAGCGGCGCCGGTGCTAGCCATTAACGGCCGGAGAATTGATCTGGGAACGGCACCAATTTTACTATTGTAGAACACCATTGATTCAATCCCAGAGTCAACACTTCGTTCCTGGCACGGAGAATTCCGCCGATTTACTTTGATTGCCATTTTCAAAGTGGTCAAAGTAGACTCTGATTCACAAAGAAAGCTCTTACGTGGCTATGTTGTCTCTTGGAGGCAAAACTCCTGTTCCACAAGGATGTCTCTTTATGTGTGATTAAAGGTTATGACTGCACATGAATGGATCCATCCAAACTATCAGAGGTGGCATATACCAGATAGAACCGTTCACTGTCTATAGATGAATCAAACATGTGACCGAGATCTTGGCCGGGATTCTCCGCTATCCGGCGGGGCGGGCTGTACCGGCGCCGAGGAGTGGCGTGAGCCACTCCGGCGTCGGGCCGCCCGGAAGGTGCGGAATCCTCCACACCTTCAGGGGCTAGGCCGGCGCCGGCGGGATTGGCACCACACCAACTGGCGCCGAAGGTCCTCCACCGGCCGGCGCGATTTGGCCGTTGCGCGGGAGGGCCAGCGTGTTCTGGCATGATCCCAGTGCATGAGCAGGGGGGTTCTTCTCCGTGCCGGCCATGGCGGACCGTTACAGTGGCCGGTGCGGAAGGAAAGAGTGTCCCCACGGCACAGGCCCACCCGCAGATTGGTGGGCCCCGATCGTGGGCCAGGCCACCGTGGGGCCCCCCCCAGGGCCAAATCCCCACGCAGCCCCCCGAGGACTCCGCAGGCCGCCCGCAGAGCCAGGTCCCACCGGTAAGGACCTTATTGATTTGCGCCGGCGGGACTGACCGAAAACGGGCGGCCACTTGGCCCATCGCGGAGCAGAGAATCGCCGGGGGGGGGGGGGGGGGCACTGCCAACGGCCCCCGACCAGCGCGACGCGATTCCCGCCCCCGCCAAAATACAGGCGCCGGAGAATCCGGCAGCCGGCGTCGGGGCGGGATTCACGCCGCCTCCCTTGTGATTCTCCGGCCCGGTGGGGGACGGAGAATCCCACACAGTCTGCCAGGATCTCGATGAGAGAGAGCAGTTAGGGGGTGAAAGTCTCTATGGTTCACTATGCGCAGGTAATGGGTGAGAGCTTATTCTCAGCTTGAACAGACCAAATTCATGAGAATTTGAAACAAGGCTGGAAGATTCACCTAGCTTGCGGTAGAGGGAGAATTGCCAGGAAAAACCTTCACTGCGAAAGACAGCTCTGGGGTTAAAAGTGACCAAGCTGGAAAAGGAAAAGAATGCAAGTAAACCGTTGGAAACTAAGAACAACTTTGCACTGGTTCTGGAGAATTAAATATCGACTTAAGGGGCAATGTAAAATCTAACTGTGAAGTCGGATTTTTGGTTGTGTTTAAAAGTAAAAGGGGAAAGTTCTGTTCTGTAGTTGAAAGCTTAAATGGCCAACAACAATAATGTTTAGTCAATGGTGATTTTGGACTGTTTTGACAGTAAGAGTCTTAAAACATAAAACCCTGCCCAGTCGTCCTTTCAGCTATGAACTGGACGTTCAAATTTCTATTTTTCAAAGTTTTTGACATCTTTGTTGGGTTCTAACAGTTTTCCCAACAGCTTTATCACACTGGTCCTCGATCTTCAATGTTACATGATCAACAAACTACAAAGTCTGGTCTTCTACTCAGCAACCTTAAACAGACTGTCGTGTTATTCACCCTGGGGTAACACGGATGGCAACAGGATGCAGATGAACTGTAAAGCATACACCAAACGTAGGCGTTGGTTCAATACGATTTATTGAACTTCTGTAACAATGCACACAGCTGGCTGTGGGTTGACACTCTACTACTCTAAGTGTCCTAACTCTAACTTACTAGACTAGGCTAGCACTGATCCACGTGTAGAAGGTGCTGACTGATATACACACCCTGACTGTCACTACAGTTGTCACCTGTGGAAAGAGGCGGAGTGCTGATGCCTTGTGTGTTTTATAGTTGGAAGCCCCCCTCTGGTGTTCTGTCTGGTGATTGGTGGTGTTCTGTCCTGTGTGTTGATTGGCTAACCTGGGTGTCTGTCACTGCCTGTTTTTACTTCATGATGTGCATGGGTGCATATTATGACATCCCCCCCTTTTTAAAAAAAATGTGTTGGTTGCTTAGAGCATATACGACATATTAACAGATATAACTTTACAGCAAATGGCGAGTGAATGCATATATACATGTAAGGTGTCTAGCGTGCAGATACAGAATAATATGTACAAAGGAAATATTTATAAGTCCAATCTCTGGAGCTGGCATCAGATCCTTGTCGACCGCCTGAGAGGTGGAGGTGGGGACGACGGCGCCTGGCGGGATTGCAGCCAGATTGGTGGCCTCGTGGAACGAGGTGTCCGGAAAAGGCATAACGACCGCTGGGAACGTGAGATCCGGTGGTGGGCAGGCAAGTTTGCATACTGCCCTTCTGTTGCGCCTGACAATGGATCCATCAGCCATGCGAACCACGAACGACCTGGGAGCAGCCTGCCGGAACAACAACAGCTGGAGCTGACCAGCCTCCACCAGGCAACTTGATGCGAATAGCATCTTCCGGAGAGAGCACAGGCAAATCAGTAGCATGAGCATCGCACGTCAGCTTTTGCCGGTTTCTGAGTTGCTGCACCTTTTGCAGCACTGGAAGGTAATCCAGGTCTGGTAAGTGTATGGCTGGAAGAGTCGTCCGCAGGTTTCTATTCATGAGAAGTTGTGCCGGAGACATACCGGTGGACAGAGGGGTTGCCCTGTACGCCAAGAGCGCAAGGTTAAAGTCAGAAGCTGAGCAGTTGCTTCACGATATGGAATCCTTTTTCGACCTTCCCATTAGATTGCGGGTAATGCGGGCTCGAGGTAATGTGCTTGAACTGGTATAGCTTCGCGAGGCTGGACCACTCTTGGCTGTAGAAGCAGGGACCGTTGTCGCTCATGACCGTGAGCGGAATACCATGCCTGGCAAATGTCTCCTTACAGGCCTTGATGACAGTCCTTGATGTGAAGTCGGACAGTTTCACCACTTCGGGGTAACTCAAGAAGTAGTCAATTATAAGCATGTAGTCACGCCCATTGGCGTGAAAAAGATCGATTCCCACCTTAGACCACGGAGTGGTCACGATCTCGTGTTGCTGGAGTGTTTCTTTGGGCTGAGCAGGCTGGAAACGCTGGCAAGTCGCACAATCGAGGACCATGTTGGATATGTCCTCGTTGATGCCAGGCCAATAGACAGCCTGCCGGGCCCTGCGCCTGCATTTCTTGATAGCGAGGTGTCCCTCGTGGATCTGTTTGAGCACTAAGCTCTGGAGGCTGCGAGGAATAACGATACGATCCAGCTTGAGGAGTATCCCCTCGACAACTGTTAGGTCATCCTTGACATTAAAGAACTGGGGGCATTGCCCTTTCTGCCAACCATTTGCAAGGTGATGTATGACCCGCTGCAGAAGAGGGGCCTTGGCAGTCTCTTCTCGAATGTTGACGACTCGTTCGTCTGAGGCCGGAAGGTTGCTGGCACACAGTTGCACCTGTGCCTCAATTTGGCGGATGAAGTCGAACTATGGGAGTCATGGCCCTAGACGCATAGGCCACTGGAGCCCAGGACGAGGAGTCATCCTTCTGGAGGAGCACCGCACCAATGCCGCCCTGGCTGGCATCCGTGGAGATTTTTGTCTCCCGCTCTGGGTCAGAAAATGCTAGTACCGGAGGAGTGGTGAGCTTTGCCTTTAGCTCGAGCCACTCTGCTTGATGTGTGGGTCACCACTGAAAGGCAGTGGACTTCTTCACCAGATGCCTGAGAGCCGTGCTGTGTGATGTGAAGTTGGGAATGAACTTTCCCAAGAAGTTAACCATACCCAGGAAGTGGAGTACTGCCTTTTTGTCTTCCGGGGTCTTCATGGTGTTGTTGGCCTTGACTTTGTCCAAGTACGGTTGCACGCCCTACTGGGATATTTGATCACCCAAAAACTTGATTGATGACATGCCAAAGGACCATTTGGACTTGTTCAACTTGAGGCCATTGGCCTGTGTGCGTCTAAAGGCTTGTTAGAGGCGAGATATATGTTCCTCCGGGGTCGTGGACCATATAATGACGTCATCAACATTAACCCGCACACCCTCAATGCCCTCCAGCATCTATTCCATGATCCTGTGAAAGATTTCAGAGGCTGAAATAATACCAAACGGCATGCGGTTGTAACAGTACCTTCCGAAAGGTGGATTAAACGTGCAGAGCTTCCTGCTGGACTCGTCCAGTTGTATCTACCAGAAGCCATGCAATGCATCTAGCTTCGTGAAGAATTTGGCACGTGCTATCTCACTGGTTTGCTCCTCCTGCTTCGGGATTGGATAGTGTTCCCGCATTATGTTTCGCTTAAGATCCTTGGGATCTATACATATGCGCAGTTCTCCAGAGGGCTTCTTCACACAGACCATCGAGCTGACCCAGTCAGTCGGTTCCATCACTTTAAAGATTATACCCTGGTCTTGGAGCACCTGCAGCTGCTCCTTTAAACGGTCCTTCAGAGGAGCCGGCACCCGGCGTGGTGCATGGATCACAGGCGTGGCATCAGGCCTGAGTAAGATTTTGTAGCGGTACGGCAGTGTGCCCATCCCACTGAACACATCTGGGTATAGTGACAGGATTTCGTCAATGTAAGCCTGAAGATTCATATTGGCAGAGGACATGTCATGTACGCGCTGGACGAGACTGAGTAGCTTGCATGCATGGGCACCAAGCAGGGAATCCTTGTCAGGCTTGACCATTTCGAATCGCAGTGTGGCTTTGATGGCCTTGTTGGAGACATGCAGGTGACAAGACCCTAACGTAGTAATGGCATTGCTATTATAATCAAGCAGCTGGCAGGCCGGCGGAAGAATTTTTGGCTGCCTTTGGATGCGAGCAAGATCTGCTTGAGATATGAGATTGTCTGAAGCACCAGTGTCCAACTTGAACCGGATGCTGCATTGGTTGACTTGTACGACAGCACGCCATTCGTCCGTAGAATCCACGTTGAGAATGGGTAGGCATGTTGCTGAATTTGAAGAGGCCTTGTCATATGTGGTAATGATGCCCACACGATATGGGGACTCCAGGCAGTCGTCCTCTGGATCCGTGGTGTTAGCAGGTTCCGAATCCAGCAGCCCTTGCTGCACACTTTGAACGCTTTTGCGTTGGAACTGGGATCGCTGGCCCACGATCGGAGGCGCAGACCTGCACAAGGCTGCATAATGGCCAGGCTTCCCACAATTTAAACATCGCTTGCCTCTTGAGGGCATTGCCGCTTTAAGTGGGCGGTGCCGCAGTTCGGGCACGTCATGAAGTTGACGTCGTAACGCTCTCTGCGTCGTCGCACATGTGCAGTGCGGTCAGCCGCCGCTCGCACCTGCGCAGTGTGGTATTCGGCCGCTTCGTTCTCCTGTATGTGGTGCGCATGCGTGGGACCCCAGGAAAAGCACGCGAAATGGCCACCTTCATCGATGCTAAGGCGCCGCATTCAGGCAATGGCCTGTACACTCTCTGCCTCGTGGGAGGCAAGTTGGTCCCGTTCTGCCGATTTAAGGCGAGAGAAGCGACTTTTCGCCTGTTCATGCACTTTGCACGTCTCGATGGCCACTGGCAGGATCATGTTTTTTATTTTTAGGAGCTGCTCCTGCAGGGCGTCGGAGTGGACCCCAAACACGATCTGATCCCTGATGAGGGAATCAGTGGTGTCACCGTAATTGCAGGACTGCGCTAATATGCGGAGATGAGTTAGAAAGGATTGGAAAGTCTCATCCTTACCCTGAAGGTGTTGCTGGAAGACATAGCGCTCTAAGCTCTCATTCGTTTCAACTTCACAGTGACTGGCGAATTTGGCGATCACGGTCTGGAACTTGGTCTTGTCCTCGCCGTCGGCAAAAATGAGCGAATTGAAGCCTGTTCCCCTACAGTCGATAGGAGCAGCGCAATTTTTCTGGCATCGGACGCATACTCGAGGCCCGAGGCCTCAATGTATAGACTGAATTTCTGCTTGAAGACCCGCAAGTTGGCGCCGAGATTTCCGGAGATCCGGAGCTGTGGAGGGGCCTGGATCTTCTCCATGCCACTGGAAGGCACTTGCTGGGCGTCACTGAATTATTCAAGGTAAATTACTTAGATGAATTAGACTCCTGGTATCATGTTGTGTTATTCACCCTGGGGTAACATGGACTGCAACAGGATGCAGATGAACTGTAAAGCATACACCAAACGTAGGCGTTGGTTCAATACGATTTATTGAACTTCTGTAACAATGCACACAGCTGGATGTGGGTTGACACTGTACTACTCTAAGTGTACTAACTCTAACTAACTAGACCAGGCTAGCTCTGATTCATGTGTAGAAGGTGCTGACTGATATAGACACCCTGACTGTCACTGCAGTTGTCACCTGTGGAAAGAGGTGGAGTGCTGATGCCTCGTGTGTTTTATAGTTGGAAGCCCCCCTCTGATGTTCTGTCTGGTGATTGGTTGTGTTCTGTCCTGTATGTTGATTGGCTAACCTGGGTGTCTGTCACTACCTGTTTTTACCTCATGATGTGCATGGGTGCATATTATGACACAGACTACCTTGCATGGTGCACACGTGTTTAGATATGTCACTCCCCCCATGCCGATATTGAAATAGATCTGTCAGTTAGAGGTCCATTTTCCCATTGCGTCAGCAGCTTATTTTTCCATCTAAGATCCTGCCTCCCACACATATCTTTGAGTCATCTGCAAACATGTGGACCATTCCATCAATACCTTCACCCAGATCATTAACAAAGATGGTGAAGAGAATTGGCCCTTCCACAAGTGCCTGCTGTACTCCACTAGTAACTCATCCCCACAAATAGCTGTTTCTATTCATGACTACCTGCTAGCCAGGCAAGTAGTGGTGCACCTTCGGAAAAGTTGTCTCGTCCTCATGTTACCTTCTCTTTGCTGTTCCTGTTCTTATATTTTCTCTCATAAGAGCGATTCAGGCCTTCCCAATCACTCAGAATATATTACAAAATAATTAAGCAATGGATTATGTCAATGGATTATGTTTCACTTGTCACAGCTGCATATACCTGGGGGGTTAATGCTAATTACCCCAAAAAACACACAAATTGGATTCGGTAGTGTCGCTGAACCATTGGCTAGCTTACGCAAGCCCACCAGGTATTCCGAATGTGGAATTTTACTAGGAGTCAAATATCAGACCTAGCATACAACAGCCAGGAGATCTTGTGGCACAGTGAGTAGCACCCCTGCCTCTGAGCCAGAGCTCCGCTATGTGCAGGAAGGGAATTGGAATAAAATAACCAGATAGTGGATTCACCAGATGGACCTAGTACAGAGTTGTCATGGGCCAATTAATTTCCATTAAAATGATTGGCTGATCTAAGAATAGGAGGTAATTGAGAATCTTCACTATTCTTATTTTTAGTGCTCAGTTTACTCTATTGCAAATCTCGTGAATCAGTTTATGTTCAGTTATTCAGAAAAAATACATGAGTGTTTTGTAATGTGTAACCTTTGAAGTTAACCTGCGTTGCGGCATAACCGACTAGAATCATAGAATCATAGAAGTTTACAGCATGGAAACAGGCCCTTCGGCCCAACCAGTCCATGCCGCCCAGTTTTTACCATTAAGCTAGTCCCAGTTGCTCGCACTTGGCCCATAACCCTCTATACCCGTCTTACCCATGTAACTATCTAAATGCTTTTTAAAAGACACAATTGTACCCGCCTCTACTACTACCTCTGGCAGCCCATTCCAGACACTACCCTCTGAGTGAAGAAATTGCCCCTCTGGGCCCTTCTGAAACTCTCCCCTCTCACCTTAAACCTATGCCCTCTAGTTTTAGACTCCCCTACCTTTGGGAAAAGATGTTGACTATCTACCTTATCTATGCCCCTCATTATTTTATAGACCTCTATAAGATCACCCCTAAGCCTCCTACGCTCCAGGGGAAAAAGTCCCAGTCTATCCAGCCTCTCCTTATAACTCAAACCATCAAGTCCCGGCAACATCCTAGTAAATCTTTTCTGCACTCTTTCTAGTTTAATAATATCCTTTCTATAATAGGGTGACCAGAACTGCACACAGTCTGACCTGATGTAGAAATATTACAAATCATCCACATTTTATGAGCACATGATTAAAATTCCTAAATGACATTTAAGTTATCGGCAAACTGATGGTGCAATTATAAGGATTTCTTTGTAATAACAAATTAGACAAGAAGCAAAGAAGACAGAAGAGCATCCTCTGTACAATGACTGGCACTTTTAACTAGCCCTGTACAAACACGAGAAGCATTAGGGAGAAACTGAAAGAACTACTGCAAACTGCAAATGAAACCTCCAAGCTGGTGGCCCCCACAGAAACACGGTTGGTCCCTGAGGGTGGTTGAAAATTTCACATATCTCAATATGCACTCGGGAGTAAAATCACCCTCATTTAATCAGCAAAGGAATAAAAGGGGATATTTCAAGTAGAGATTTACACACAGCACAGAAACAGGTCATCTGACTGAACCGATTCATGTTGGTTTATACTTCGCAATGAACATCCTCCCCCTCATTTATTTCATCTATCATCACACTCATGTACTTTTAAAAAATTCATTCTTTTTTTTAAAAAAATAATTTTTATTAAAGTTTTCACAAAATATCAACAACAAAATGTAAAAGGAACCCAATAGAATTAAATACAAAACAAAACAATCCAGTGCCCCCTCCCCTCTCTACATAAATAATATATTAACACCTGCCGAAACACATAGCAAACATAGTAAATATATACACCCCCTCAGATCCCCCAGTATAGACAAACAAAAATAAAATAGACGCTGCTGCTGACCATTGTCTACCGTTCTGCCAGGAAGTCTAAGAACGGTTGCCACCGCCTGAAGAACCCTTGCACCGATCCCCTTAAGGCAAATTTCACCCTCTCCAATTTAATAAACCCCGCCATATCGTTGATCCAGGATTCCACGCTTGGGGGCCTCGGATCCTTCCACTGAAGAAGAATCCTTCACCGGGCTACCAGGGACGCAAAGGCCAGAATACCGGCCTCTTTCGTGTCCTGCACTCCCGGCTCCTCTGCAACCCCAAATATTGCGAGCCCCCAGCCCAGTTTGACCCTGGATCCTACCACCCTCGACACCGTCCTTGCTACGCCCTTCCAAAATTCCTCCAGCGCTGGGCATGCCCAGAACATATGGGTGTGATTTGCTGGGCTCCCTGAGCACCTCACACACCTGTCCTCACCCCCAAAAAACCAGCTCATCCTTGTCCCGGTCATGTGTGCCCTGTGCAGCACCTTAAACTGTATGAGGCTGAGCCTCGCGCACGAAGAGGAAGAGTTCACCCTCCCTAGGGCATCTGCCCACGTCCCCTCCTCGATCTCCTCCCCCAGCTCCTCCTCCCACTTACCTTTCAGCACCTCCATCGAGGCCTCCTCCTCCTCCTGCATCACCTGGTATGTTGCCAAGATCTTCCCCTCTCCAACCCACCCCCCCGAGAGCACCCTGACCTGTACCGCGCGTGGCGACAGCAGCGGGAATTCCACCACTTGCCGCCTGGCAAACGCCCTTACCTGTAGATACCTAAAGGCATTTCCCAGGGGGAGCCCGTACTTCTCCTCCAGCTCACCCAGGCTTGTGAACTTCCCATCCACAAACAGGTCCCCCAACCCTGCCCTGTGCCACCCCGAAAACCCTCCATCTATTCTCCCTGCAACAAACCGGTAGTTCCCCCGTATCGGGGTCCACACCGAGGCCCCCACTTCTCCCCTGTGCCGCCTCCATTGCCCCCAAATTTTGAGGGCAGCCGCCACCACCGGGCTCATGGTCGACCTCATTGGAAGGAGCGGCAGCGGCGCCGTTGCCAGCGTCTCCAGACTCGTACCCTCACAAGACACCGTCTCCAGCCTCTTCCATGCAGCCCCCTCCCCCTCCATCACCCACTTGCGCACCATTGCCGCATTGGCGGTCCAGTAGTACCCACAGAGGTTGGGCAGTGCCAGCCCCCCCATCCCTATTCCGCTCCAGGAACACCCTTCTCACCCTCGGAGTCCTTCGCGCCCACACAAACCCCGTTATGCTCCTGTTGACAAGCCTAAAGAAGGCCTTCGGGATAAGAATGGGGAGGCACTGGAACAGGAACAAAAACCTTGGGAGCACCGTCATCTTGACTGACTGCACCCTACCCACCATGGACAGCGGCAACGCGTCCCACCTCTTAAATTCCTCCTCCATTTGCTCCACCAGCCTTGTGAAATTAAGCCTATGCAGGGCCCCCCCAGCTCCTGGCCACATGGACCCCCAAATACCTGAAGCTCCTCCCTGCCCTTTTTAGTGGGAGCTCGCCAATCCCCCACTCCTGGTCCCCTGGATGAACCACGAACAACTCGCTCTTCCCCATGTTGAGATTGTACACTGAGAAATCCCCGAACTCCCTGAGGATCCTCATTACCTCCGGCATTCCTCCCACCAGGTCCGCCACATATAGCAGCAAGTCGTCCACATAGAGCGACACCCTATGCTCCTCCCCACCCTGCACCAGCCACCGCCAGTTCCTCGACTCCCTCAGTGCATAGCCAGGGGTTCAATCGCCAGCGCGAAGAGCAGGGGGGACAAGGGACACCCCTGCCTCGTCCCTCGATGCAACCGAAAGTACTCAGATCTCCTCTTGTTCATGGCCACACTCGCCATCCGGACCTCGTACAACAGCCTAACCCACCTGACGAACCCCTCCCGAAACCCGAACATCTTCAGCACCTCCCACAAGTACCCCCACTCTACCCTATTAAAGGCCTTCTCAGCGTCCATCGCCGCCACTATCTCCGCCTCCCCCTCCCTCGCCGGCATCATAATAACGTTCAGGAGCCTCCGCACATTCGCGTTCAACCGTCTGGTCTTCGTGGATGACCTGCGGCAGACAATCCTCAATTCTCGAGGCTAAGACCTTCGCCAGCACCTCGGCCTGTAAGACCCACACTGCAGGATATCCTTGTCCCGCTTAAGGATCAAGGAGGTCAGTGCCCGGGACATCATCGGGGGCAACATCCCCCCCTCCCTTGCCTCATTGAAGGTCCTAACCAGCAATGGACCCAACAGGTCCACATATTTTTTGTAAATTTCGACCGGGAAACCGTCCGGCCCCGGTGCCATCCCCGCCTGCATGCTCCCTATCCCTTTGGCCAGCCCCTCCAACACAATCGGGGCCCCTAATCCCGCCACCAGTCCCTCCTCCACCTAAGGGAACTTCAGTTGGTCCAGAAAGCGGCCCATCCCTCCCTCCTCCAGTGGGGGCTCGGACCGATACAGTTCATCATAAAAGTCCCTGAATACCCCATAGATGACAACCCCACTCCGCACCACAGTCCCCCCCCACCATCCTTAATTCCCCCAATCTCCCTAGCTGCATCCCGCTTCCGAAGCTGATGCGCCAGCATCCGACTTGCCTTTTCCCCATACTCGTAAATCGCCCCCTGGGCCTTCCTCCACTGCGCCTCCGCCTTCCTGGTGGTCAACAGGTCGAATTCGGCCTGGAGGCTACGCCTCTCCCTCAACAGTCCCTCCTCCGGCACCTCCGCATACCTCCTGTCTATCCTCACCATCTCCCCCACCAGCCTCTCCCTCTCCCTCTGCTCTCTCCCCTCCTTGTGGGCCCTAATGGAGATCAGCTCTCCCCTAACCACCGCCTTCAGCCCCTTCAGGTGCGCGAACATCCGGGCCCGCTTAACCGGCCCGTTCAGCCCCCTTACATTCCAGGTTATCAGCCGGATCAGGCTACCAGCCCCCCTCCCCGCCGACTAGCCACAACCCCTCCTTGGCCAGCCACGGGCCCGCGCCCCACATCCGGCCCGTTCTCCACGGCTGCAGACCCCCATTCCAACACCCTCTACTCGCTCCAGCTCCCCCTTGGCCATACCAGCAGCAACCCGATTCCAGCCCCCCCCCCCCCCCCAGCTAGGACCCCTTATAGCTGCATTGCTCCCCCCATTGCACTCCCGCAAGTCAGCTGACTCCTGCTGACCCTGGCCGCTCCCGCCTCTCATTCGACTCCTCCCATTGTGGGACTTCCCCTCCCCCTCCATTACCCACCAGCAGGCTCGACGCCTCCCCCTTCCATCCCAAGCGTGGGAAAAAACCCGCGCTTCCCCACCCTGGCCACGCCCCCTCCAACCTTCAGCGTGGGAAAAGCCCACCCTTTCCACCTGCCCGGCCCCGCCTCCTCTGTCGCAGCTCCTTTTACAGGCCCAGTCCCCTCACCCCCGACTCGGGCCTCATCCTTCCCCACGAAGCCCCATCCCCCCTACTGGCCATCTCCCCCTACTCCGTTTACTTGCCCCCCTCCAAGAGCCCACCCGACAGACCCAACCAAAACAGTGCCCAACCCACCCTAACCACCCACACCGAACCAAAACTGAACAAGAACAAAGAACCCCCCCCTCAAAATGTAACACAACAACAGCAATCCCCGACCATCCCCACGCCTGACCCCCCATCACGACCCTCAGTTTGTGTCCAGCTTCTCGGCCTGAACAAAGGCCCACGCCTCCTCCGGGTACTCAAAATAATGGTGCTGGTCCTTGAAGGTGACCCACAGACATGCCGGCTGCAGCATACCAAACTACACCCCCTTCCTGTGCAGCACCACCTTCGCCCGGTTGTACCCGGCCCTCTTCTTCGCCACCTCAGCGCTCCAGTCCTGATATACTCGAACCTTCGCATTCTCCCACCTGCTGCTCCTCTCTTTCTTGGCCCACCTGAGTACGCACTCCTGATCAGCAAACCGATGAAACCGCACCAACACCGCCCGCGGCGGCTCGTTAGCCTTGGGTCTCCTCGCCAGCACTTCATGGGCCCCTTCCAGCTCCAGGGGCCCCTGGAAGGACCCCACTCCCATCAGCGAGTTTAACGTGGTGACCACATAGGCCCCCACGTCCGACCCCTCCAGCCCCTCCGGGAGGCCCAGAATCCGCAGATTCTTCCGCCTCGACCGATTCTCTATCTCCTCGAACCGTTCCTGCCATTTCTTGTGGAGCGCCTCGTGCGCCTCCACCTTTACTGCTAGGCCCAAGATCTCGTCCTCGTTATCTGAGATCTTTTGTCGGACCTCGCGAATCGCCACCCCCTGGGCTGTCTGGGTCTCCAGCAGTTTATCAGTAGAAGCCTTCGTCAGCTCCAGCAGGTCCGCTTTGAGCTCCCTGAAGCAGCGCTGGATAACCTCCTGCTGCTCCTGCGCCCACTGCATCCATGCTGCCTGGTCCCCGCCCGACGCCATCTTGCTCTTCTTCCCTCGCACTTTCTTTGGCTTCACCACCATTTTTTAGTTGCCCCGCTCCTGGTCCAAGCCATACACTGTCGGGGAATGATGCAGTCTTCTTCCCACACCGGGAAGTGTCAAAAAAATGCCGTTGGGGGCCTTGAAAAGAGCCCAAAAGTCCGTTCCAAGCGGGAGCTGCCAAACGTGCGACTTAACTTCGCATAGCCGCAACCGGAAGTCTTTTTTTAATTCATTGAGTGCGGACGTCGCTGTCTGTGCCAACATTTATTGCCCATCCCAAGGGCATTTAAGAGTTAGTCATCTGATCAGGGTTCACAGATTTCCTCAGGGAAAAGGGCACCAGTGAACAAGATGGGTTTTTACAACAATGGTCATCAGATTTCTAATTCCAGATTTTAATTGAATTCAAATTCCATCACCTGCCGTGGTGGGATTCGAACCCGGGACCCCAGAGCATTATCCTGGGTCTCTGGATTACTAGTCCAGTGACAATACCACTACGCCACTGCATCCCCATACTGATTTAGCTTTGCTTTAAATGCAACTATGCTGTTCACCTCAACAAAGTTAGCAAATACAAATGCAGGATAGCGACTGGCAGAAGTCAGTTTGACATCATCGTCACAAGATCTAATATCTGCAAGTCTATTCAGGCAGGGCAGGCTATCATTAGCAATCCTACTGCATGAAACCCCTCTTCCCCTTTTTACTGATATGGTTTTTCCACCATTAGCATAGTAAAACCTGACTAAATGATTGTGTAAAACCGACTATCATATGATAATCTGTCATCTCACTCAGGCATCTCTCCAGAGCAGCATCGTTTTGTGTACTCATGTCAGAAAGCAAAGCAAAAGGGATAAATTGCTCGATATGTATCTTCAGGACTCACCATGGTCCTCCTCCAAAACACAACCTCATCAGACACCTTGGCCGGGATTCTCCCCTACCCGGCGGGGCGGGCCGTACCGGCACCGAGGAGTGGCGTGAACCACTCCGGCGTCGGGCCGCCCGGAAGGTGTGGAATCCTCCGCACCTTCAGGGGCTAGGCCAGCGCCGGCGGGGTTGGCGCCATGCCAACCGGCGCCGAAGGGCCTCCGCCGGGCCGGCGTGAGTTGGCGCATGCACGGGAACGCCAGCATGTTCTGGCGTGATCCCAGCACATGCGCAGGGGGATTCTGCTCCGCACCGGCCATGGCGGACCGTGACAGCGGCTGGCGTGGAGGGAAAGAGTGCCCCCATGGCACAGGCCCACCCGCAGATCCCCCCGCGCCCCCCCGAGGACTCCGCAGGCCGCCCGCAGAGCCAGGTCCCGCCGGTAAGGACCTTGTTTGATTTACGCTGACGGGACTGGCCAAAAATGGGCAGTCACTCGGCCCATTGCGGAGCGGAGAATCGTCAGGGGGGCCGCTGCCAACGGCCCCCGACCGGCGCAATGCGATTCCCACCCCCGCTGAAAAACCGGCGCCGGAGAATTTGGCAGCCGGCACGGGGCGGGATTCATGCCGGCCCCCGGCGATTCTCCAGCCCGTCGGGGGGTCGGAGAATCCCGCCCAAGATGCAGATGAAAACCAAACACTGGTGTATTGAAGAACAACTAACACAGAGAACTGCGTTCTGTTATCACTGATTTACTTTGTTAGACGTTTTAGTTGCTGTGAAATGAAGAGTCTAAAGTTCTTGTTCCTTTTCACCAAATACCATTTATTTCACTTCCACAGCCTCTGCACAAAACTCTTAACAACACGCCACCTGACAGAGGTCACCTGAAGCCCCTTTACATATCAGTGTCAATTAATGGATACTTAACATAAATGAGACAACTAATTGCAATGTCTCTTAACCCATTACTTAACATACTTGTCCTTTTATTAAAAAAAGTGTTTCAATCTTCATTTTTAAAAATTCATTCTCATGATGTTCCTGACCAGACCTTCATTTATTGCCCATCCCTAAGATAGGGTTGAGGCGTCTTTTTGAACAGTTGCAGTTTGTGTGGCGACTGTATGGTCACAGTGCTGTTTTTGTTTTTTAAATTTAGAATACCCAATTCATTTTTTCCAATTAAGGGGCAATTTAGCGTGCCCAATCCACCTACCCTGCACATCTTTGGGTTGTGAGGGCGAACCCCATGCAAACACGGGAAGAATGTTCAAACTCCACACGGACAGGGACCCAGAGCCGGGATCGAACCTTGGCGCCGTGAGGCAGCAATGTTAACCACCATGCTGCCCTTGTCACAGTGCTGTTAAGGAGCGTGTTTCAGGACTTTGACCAAGTGACTATGAAAGAGTGGCGATCTATGTTCACCTCACGATGGTGTGTGAATTGAAGGTGGCGGTGTTCCCCTGCTCCTGCTGCCCTTGTCCATATGGTGGAGGTCTCAAGTTTGGGAGCTACTGTCAAAAAAAGCTTTGGTGAGTTGTTCTCAAGGACAACTAAGAATTGGCAATAAAAGGTGACTTTGACAGCAGTGTCCATATTATGAGAATGTATTTTTTTTAAACTGAGCACTGAGTATCCCTTTTTAAGGATATTTAGGGATAACAGACCTCCGTCCAGAATTTCCAGCACCCCGGCTGCAGGTTTTCCTGTGGCAGAGGTGGCTTGCCATTGGAATCTTCCAGTCCAACCGAAGTCAATGGTTATTTACATTGCTTGCCAGCTACGCCTCCAGGGAACCCGCAGGAGAGGGTGGTGGGGTGCGGGACGGGGACGGGGGGGGGGGGGGGGGGGGGGACGCTCTTGGAATTTAACTTTAGTGTTTCCCTGTTATTTTAATTCCTGTTTCCTCCTGTAGGTCTCAACATTCCCACTGGTGTCAGCCTCCATGTTGGCCGTGATTATGTTTCAGTTAGATTTAGTGTTGTTACAAAAAAGGACAAGGATCGATGAAGAGTAAAGGATAGTTAAAGAGTTTAAATTGGGGAAACCGCCAATTTTATTAAGTTGAGATGTGAGTTAGCAGCATGCAACCATTTCACATCCTTCAGACATCATTAGCTGAGGTGAAGCCTGTGAATATGACCATTTGCACACCCAGCATGGCTCACTGGCTGCTGAACAGGAGCAAAGTGGGAGCTACTGTAGCTACCACCATTTTGGGTGAGTTCATTTCATGTCATGTCGGGAATAAACTTGCTGGTCAAATGGTTCTATGACCCACCATCCCTCTGGTCAGTGACCTACATTAGTTCCCAGTCCAGCAACCCTGTAACTTGAACATTCTCATCCTTGTTTTCAAATCCTCATCCCCCTCTGTCTCTTACACTTCCCAGTCACAGAGCCCAAGATCTATGTATTTCTGAATTTCTGGCCTCATGCGCATCCTCAATCACAGGTGAGGGGGTGGGGAAAAATCGGAAAACGCGATCTCACTGGTGAGATTCTCATTTTCCGATTCTCGTGCGATTTTGCGCCCACTTCACCGTTTTCACTCGTGGCAAACACCGGCATAAAACTGCCCCACATGGTCACCAACATCCTCTTAGGGCATGGTACCTGGAGGAGGAGGAGGGTTCTTTATTTTAAGATAAGACGATACACACACAATGGTAACCTGGGGACTATGGAGACACTTTTAATCTGGAGGACTGCTGCTTCGTCCTGTTTATAGTCATGGAATTATACATCACACTTTAGGAGCTTAGCACCTCTGAAAGTAAATAAAACCTCAGGCCCAGATGAAATGTATCCTCGATGGTAAAAGAAACAGAGGAATAAACAAAAGAGACCCTGACAATCATTTTCTAATCCATTCTGGCCACAGGCCAGAGGACTGGAGGACTGCTAATATTGTATCATTGTTTTGAAAGAGAGTCTGGGATAGATTAAGTAATTGCGGCAAGTCAGTCTAATCTCATGATGGGAAAATTATTGTGTAAAATTCTGGTGCGGGGGGGGGAAGGTTGAATAATTATTCAGCAAGGCACAAATTAATTGAAGGGATTTGTGCCTGATAAACACAATTGAATTTTCTGAGGGTGCAATGAGAAGGGTCGTAGAGGTTAAGGTGTGTCCTGCAGTCTACATGGATTTTAGTGAGGTTTTGACAAGGTCCCACATGGCTGACTGGTCAGAACCAAGGAACAATGGCAAGTTCAGTATAAAATTGGCTCAGTGGCAGGAAGCAAATGGTCTTGGTCACCGGGTGTCTTTGTGTCTGCAAGGTTGTTTCCAATGGACTTCCGCAGGTCACAGTCCTCAGTACTGGGATGGGAACCTATGCAAGGAGTCAGAGAAAGAGGGAGCTAGGACAAAAGCAAAAGTGAAGAAGAAAAATGATAGGTGGAGAAACCAAGGGCAAAATTCAAACAGGGCACTAGAGAAAAATATTGGGAGCAAGACAAACATTGTGAAAAAGGCACACTTAAAGGCTCTGTGCCTTAATGCACGTAGCATTTGCAATAAAGTGGATGAACTAATCGTGCAGATAGATATAAATGGGTATGATATAATTGGGATTATGGAGACCTGGCTGCAGGATGAACAGGGATGGGAACTGAATGTCCCAGGGTTTTCAGTATTTAGGAAGGACAAGCATAAAAGAAAAGGTGGTGGCGTGGCACTGCTGGTTAAAGAGGAAATTAACACAGTAGTGAGAAAGGATATTAGCTCTGACAATGTGGAATCTATATGGGTAGAGTTGAGAAATACCAAGGGACAAAAACATTAGTGGGTGTCATATATAGACCCCCAAACTGCACTGGTGCGGTTGGGAATGGCATTAAACAAGAAATTAGAGATGCATGTAACAAGGGAATATTGGTGATCATGGGTGATTTTAATCTTCACATAGATTGGGCAAATCAAATTAGCCACAATGCCGTAGAGGAGGAATTCCTGGAGTGGAAACGGGATGGTTTTCTTGACCAATATGTGGAGGAACCAACTAGAGAGCAGGGTATCTTAGACTGGGTACTGTGTAATGAGAAGGGAATCATCGTCAATCAGGCTGTACGAGACAACTTGGGGATGAACGACCATAACATGATAGAATTTTTTTATCGAGATGGAGAGTGAAGTAGTTGATTCGGAGACTAGGGTGCTGAATCTTAATAAAGAGAACTATGAAGATATGAGATGTGAGTTTGCCTTTATAGATTGGAGAGAGTTACTTAAAGGGATGACAGTAGATAGACAATGGCAAACATTCAAGGAACGCATGGGGGGACTACAGCAACTGTTCATTCATGTCTGGCACAAAGCAAAGGGGGTAAGAGGGCCAATCCATGGTTTACAAAGGAAATTAGAAAGAGTATCCGATACAAGGAAGAAGCATACAGATTGGCCAAGAAAAATAATAGGTCTGAGAATTGGGAGCAGTTTAGAATTCAGCAAAGAAGGACAAAGGGATTGATTAAGAAAGAGAAAGTACAGTACGAAAGGAAGCTTGCAGGGAACATAAAGACTGACACTAAACGTTTCTATAGATATGTGAAAGGAAAGAGATTGATAAAGAGAAATGTAGTGCAGAGATGTAGAGAAATGTTTCCCCTACAGACAGAAACAGGGGAATGCATAATAAGGGACAAAGAAATGGCTGAGCAATTGAATACATACTTTGGTTCTGTCTTCACAAATGAGGACACAAATTAGATACCAGAAATGTTGGAGAATGAAAGGTTTAGTGAGAGGCTGAACTGAGGGAGATCGACATTAGTAGAGAAATGGTGCTGGGAAAATTGATGGGATTGAAGGCGGATAAATACCCAAGGCCTGAGAATCTGCGTTCCAGAGTGCTTAAGCAGATAGCTCTGGAAATAGTGGATGCATTGGTGGTCGTCTTCCGGGATTCTAGAGACTCTGGAACTGTCCCTGCAGATTGGAGGATAGCTCATGTCACTCGATATTCAAAAAGGGAGGTAGAGAGAAAACAGGGAATTATAGACCAGTAAGCCTAACATCGGTGGTGGGGAAAATGCTTGAATCCATTATCAAGCACTTTATAGCGGAACATTTAGAAAACAGTGGCAGGATCAGTCAGAGTCAGCATGGATTTATGAAGGAAAAATCAAGCTTGACAAATCTGTTGGAATTCTTTGAAGATGTAACCAGTACAGTTGACAAGGGGGAGCCAGTCGATGTGGTATATTTGGACTTTCAAAAGGCGTTTGACAAAGTCCCACATAAGAGGTTATTGTGCAAAATTAAAGCGCATGGGATTAGGGGAAATGTTTTGAGGTGGATAGAAAACTGGTTGGCAGAGAGGAAACAAAGAGTAGGGATTAATGGGTCCTTTTCAAATTGACAGGCAGTAACTAGTGGGGTACCACAGGGATCGGTGCTGGGACCCCAGCTATTCACAATATATATTAATGATTTGGATGAGGGAACAAAATGTAACATCTCAAAGTTTACAGATGATACCAAGTTAGGTGGGAGGGTGAATTGTGATGAGGATGCAGGGATCCCACAGCATGATCTGGACAGGTTGGGCGAGTGGGCAAATCAATGGCAGATGCAGTATAATTTGGATAAGTGTGAGATTATTCACTTTGGAAGCAAAAACAGGAAGGCAGATTACTACCTGAATGGTTGTAAATTGGGAGAGGGGAGTGTGCAGCGAGACCTGGGTGTCCTTGTACACCATTCACTGAAGGTGAGCATGCAGGTACAGTAGGTGGTAAAGAAGGCTAATGGTATGTTGGCCTTCATTGCAAGAGGTTTCGAGAATAGAAGCAGGGATGTGTTGCTGCAATTATACAGGGCCTTGGTGAGGCCACACCTGGAGTATTGTGGCCTCCTTCTCTGAGAAAGGATGTTCTTGCTCTCAAGGGAGTGCAGTGAAGGTTTACCAGACTGATTCCAGGGATGGCGGGACTGTTATATGAGGAGAGATTAACTAGGTTGAGATTGTTCTCGCTGAAGTTCAGAAAAATGAGGGGGAATCGCATAGAGGCTTATAAAATTCTAACAGGACTAGACAGGGTAGATGCAGGTAAGATGTTATCAATGATGGGTGTGTCCAGAACCAGGAGTCACAGCCTGAGGATTCAGGGTAAACCATTTCGGACAGAGATGAGGAGACATTTCTTCACACAAAGAGTGGTGAGCCTGTGGAATTCATTACCACAGGAAGTAGTTGATGCTAAAACTTTGAATATGTTCAAGAGGCAGGTAGATATAGCACTTGGGGAGAATTGGATCAAGGGCCATGGGGAGAAAGCAGGATTAGCCTATTGAGTTGGATGATCAGCCATGATCGTGATGAAGTGCCAAAAGGCCTCCTCCTGCTCCTAGGGTCTATGTATCTATGTATCTATGTACCTTGCTTTTTGGAAACTGGGATTAGGTTGGATAGCTGTTTATCAGTCACCACAGATACAATGTGAAAAATTCTTCCTTCTGTGCTGAGTATTTTCTGTGCACCTGTGTCTATGTTATTATGTATTCAGCTATAAGACCACGTGCCGTACAACATGGCACCGGCCAGGCATGGACCTGGCCTGCCAGATAGTGTCCCCCGTAACCTCCCTCGCCACCCCTGGACCATCCCCCACCAGTCTCACCAGCCCCTATTGAAGCTCCCACGGCTGGCGGATCAGCTCTCAAACCCCCCCCGACTGTAGCGGCACTGGACACAGTCCGCAGCTGCCACGCGAGGTCCCCGAAAACAGTGAGCGCAGGTGCCCCAAGCCGTCGGGAAGTCGGCCAATTGGGGGCTGAGCATTGGGGGAGGGTGTCAAGTGATGTCGCGAGGCCGACCCAACGGTGTGCGTCGTATTCAGCGTCGTTTTTGAGGGGGGGGGGGCGGAGCATCTGAAAAATGGCGCCACCTCCGATTTCAGCATAAAAACAGATTCTCCGGCCAATCGCCGAACGCAATTTCGGCAGACGCAATCGGAGAATCCAGCCCTACGTGCTGACGCCGGGACAGAATCGGTGGACTTCTACTGCAGCAAAACTGGTGCTGCTCCCGGAGCAATTCAGGAACCGTCAATGGACTAGCACCGGCGCTACATAGAACACGACAAATTCCAATGGAAAACGGTGTTGGATTTGAAGGGGTCGGGATTGGCACTCAAGAGGCTGACAAGTTGGTATTAGTACTCCACTCCCCACACAAACTCATCACAGCCAACAAGATGGCACTGGTTGCGCTGGAGCACGCCCACCCCATTGATGGGTCGGCTGGGGTCAGAGGGTAACTTGGGGGGGTGGCCTGGGGGACACCCAAATGTCCAGTGGCACTAAGTTCACAGTGGGCTGTCAGCAGTGTGTGCAGCTGCATTGTTGCCTTGGCGGCTGCAGCAATGGTGTGCTATGCCCATCCATCCCGACCCAACGGCCCACCTCCTGGCCGTCCCCCGCTGCTCTCCCCGGCCCTGGCAGAAACCCCCGGCCAATGGCACAACTGTCAGCAAACTATGCGATGTTGGACACTTTTTGTAGCCCCTCTCTCTCCCTCAGCAGCCACGGGGCATGTTGACCGATTTTTGAAATGGGGCGGGATTCTCCAGCCACGTCCGCCTGGCGAAGGGAGAATTCTACCCGAGGTCAATGGACTTCTCCATTGTCCTCATCTGGCCAGTGGCGTTCTTGTGGCAGGAGAATCCAACCCCATAAGTGAAACTCGCCATTGGTAATTCCTCCTCGAGGAGGTGGAACATCACGGAGGCCCAGGGGAATACCGGGTCAGGCCTGTTAAGCTATGCTAACGGAGTTTACAGAACATGCGGACTGGAACGCATTGACGCCGCTGTTGTGGCAGCGGAGCATGGCATTCTGGCGGGCGCCCGGCGTTGACCACGACTTTGGCCTCACGACTGATTCTCCGCCCAATCGTTTTTCCCGATTTCGGCATCGACCAACGGAGATTCCCAGCCCGCGTGATTCTTCCAGCCCCGCGCCAGGCCGGAGAATCGCCGCAACCGCACCACGCCGCCCCGACGCCTGCGCGCGATTCTCTGAGGTGCGGAGAATCGCGCCATTTACGCTGGCTGCTGTACGAGGCTGGGCCGCCGTTTCTCCGGCCCGGATGGGCCGAGCGGCCGCATGGAAAAAACAGAGTCCCGCCTGCGCCGTCCACACCTGATCGCTGCCGGCGGGAACTCTGCGCGAAGGGTCGGGGGGGGTGGCCTGTGGGGGGGGCTCCGTCCCCGGGGGGGGCCTCTGATGGGGCCGGCATCTCCCCCCCGGGCCTACTTTGTTGCGTGTCTGGCTCCAGAACCCCCCGCGCCATGTTGCGTCGGGGCCGGCGTGTTCCGTAAAGCCACCGCGCATGCGCGGGTTGTCGCGTCGCCACCGCGCATGCGCGGGTTGGCACCGCCCCCAGTGCGCGCCAGGAAGTGAGGCTGGAATGGCGTGAACCGCTCCAGCGCTGTGCTGGCCACATGTGGGGGCCAGAATCGCGAGTGCAGGCGCCCATTACGCACCGTCATGAAACGTGATGGCGTTCACGACGGTGCGGACACTCTGTCCCGCGATCGGAGAATCCCGCCCCATATCTTTGGAATTTGCTTCCTAAACTCTCACTTATCTCTTTGTCTCTTCTTTTAAGATATACTTTAAAACCTACCTCTTTGACCAAATGTTTGGTCATCTGTCCTATTTATCTTCTCATGTAGCGGCAAATTCTATTTGATAACTGCTTCTGTGAAGTGCCTCAGCATTTTACTATGTTGGGTCACTATATAAATGCAAAGGTAATGGGGAAACACAGGGTGGGGGGGGGGGGCGGTGACATTCAGCATCAGCAGAGCCTATCCCACTCTTCGTCCCATTGAATTTAATCTCTGGCACACAGTTAACAGCCTCAGCCCAAATGCACAATATGATTCACCTAGCTTACGACATTGGAAACTTCAGATCGGTTTTCGCACAGTGTTATTCGAGCTGACTTGGCAAAACATTGCTTCTGCTCAGCGAAGAAGATATATATTTTCAATTCATGGCAACATTTCCTGGCAATAATGTGACGGTAAACGGAACTTCCTTCCAGGCTTTAATGGCACCATTGGAGATAAGAGGGTTATACATTTAAACATGCCTGTCAGTATTAGCACACTCCACTTAACTGCATGGAGGCTATAAAATCAGGGCACCACCGAAACTACCCAATAAATTTTATGGTGTTTTACACTGGCTTTAAGATGAAATGATAAATCCTATAGGGGTCCCTTTGATTGCACAGTTTAAACAATCATCAAAAGGAGCTTTTACATACTCCCTTTCTTGCACTATTCCTGTTTAGGAAGAGTGCTGCTCTATTTACTTTAACATATGTGCCAGCCCACATTAGGTTCAGCAGTCAAGATCAAATTGCTTAATGAAGTGAAAAGACTCAACTCCCCTTAGCCTGAGAACTATTAGCAAAACAAAATTTTGATGGGTCTATGATGCATTAGGCTCCCTGCATATTGGGACATTTAGACTATGCATACAACCTAAAAGAAACCGGCATCTACCATTGCCAATCACAAGAAATTAATGACAACAACTCGCATTTATATTGTGTTTTCAATGTAACAAAATGTCCCAAGGTGCATCACAGTGGCACCAAGAAAACTAATTGGATATTCGGATAGATGGCAAAAAAGCTCCGTTAAAGGCGTGTCTTAAAGGAGGAAAGTGCAGTAGAGAGACAAAGATGTTTATTCAGGGAATTCCAAAACCTTAGCCCAGGCAGCTAAAGGAGCCATTAAAATCGAGTTTGCTCAAGAGGTCAGGATTAGAGGAATGTGCATATCCCCATGCAGCTGAAGGAGATAGGGAAGGCTGAGGGCATGGAGGGCCTTGAAAACAAGGATGAGAATTTTGCTTGACCAGGAGCCAGTTTAGGTCAACGAACACAGGGTGAAAGGGAAATGAGATTTGGGCCTAGATTTTGCCCACGATGGAGTCGATGAAATAACAGAACAGCTCAGAAATTGAAAGTCCCATCCCCAAATAAGGCAATTCCTATTTTGGTGGGGGCAGGACCAGGGTTCACGTGTGTGCAGTTTATGAAGGCAGCTGGAGGCAGTTGAGTGAAGTGGGATTTTGTTAGGCCAGTAGTGTGAAACCTAAAGTGTGCAGAGTCCAGGGGACAGCAGGCCTGAATTTGTGGATTCAGTTCAATAGCCAGAGAACCCCTTTGGACAGATAAGGTACCCCTTTAGATTTGGTTCCGGGACACTTTTGGTGGAGTTCAAGTGTCCTTTGAGGTAGGTCAGGTGTCTATTGGGATTGGTAAATGTAGGCATAAACTGTGCACAAAAAGTGCATAAACTCATTACTGTCAAACTCATTGGAACTGTCAATAGAACTGTCAAAATCAACTGTCGCAACTGTCAAGAGGACCTGTCAAGACTGTCAAGAGGACCTGTCAAAAGCCTCTATCAAAGGGAGCTGTCAAGCTGGCAAGGAATTTCAAAGACTTGCCCTTTAAATTTTTGGAAAACCTTCTGGAGTGTTAAAATATGCTTGCTATGGGCTCAGGGGCATAAGTTGACATGGTGGGTATGAGAGACATGAGTGGGTACTGGGGCACAGGTTGACATGAGGGTATGAGGTGTCATGGGGGTGAGTACAGGGGCTTGTAGTGGCATGAGATGGCATAGATGGAGCATGAAGGTGTGTGAGACAAGGTGAGGGGTGAGGGAGGAGGTATGTTTTTTGTTTTATTGTTTTCTTTCTAATCTTGTACACGGTGCTGGTGAACAGTCAGGCCTTACAGCCAGCCTTGCCTCCACATCCAACAGCCTCTACATTTGGTCCAAGGACAATGGGCAAAAACTTCTAATCAGCCCACTGACCAATTTTCATCCTTTTGGAATTGAAATCCCAACCTCTGGTCTTCTTTTTCCCAGATAGAGTTCATGAAGCTGGTATGTGTCCCGACTGCGCATTCCTGACCCGGGAGCAAACATTCAGGCCTTGATGTGAATAAAGCAACAGAGTTTTGGATGACTTCTATTTACAGAGGGTAGAATGTACGAGGCTGACCAGGAGTGGGCTGGAGTAGTCAAGTCTAGAAGGTAACAAAGGTTGTGTGTTTTAGCAGTAGATGACAGGAATTATGGTATGTCACAGAGGTAGAAATATCCGGTTCTAGTGATCATGCTGATATGGGGTTCGAAGTATATTTCAGGGTTAATATGACACCAAAGTTGTGAACCGTCTGGTTCAAACAGTTGCTTGGGAGAGAGACAGTTTAGGAGAGTGGTCCAAGAAATGGCTGATGAAATTCAACGTGGGCAAGTGCGAGGTCTTGCACTTTGGAAAAAAGAATAGAGGCATGGATAATTTTCTAAACGGTGACAAAATTCATAATGCTGAAGTGCAAAGGGACTTGGGAGTCCTAGTCCAGGATTCTCTAAAGGTAAACTTGCAGGTTGAGTCCGTAATTAAGAAAGCAAATGCAATGTTGCCATTTATCTCAAGAGGCTTGGAATATAAAAGCAGGGATGTACTTCTGAAGCTTTATAAAGCACTAGTTAGGCCCCATTTAGAATACTGTGAGCAATTTTGGGCCCCACACCTCAGGAAGGACATACTGGCACTGGAGTGGGTCCAGCGGAGATTCACACGGATGATCCCAGGAATGGTAGGCCTAACATACGATGAACGTCTGAGGATCCTGGGATTATATTCATTGGAGTTTAGGAGGTTGAGGGGAGATCTAATAGAAACTTACAAGATAGTGAATGGCTTAGGTAGGGTGGACGTAGGGAAGTTGTTTCCATTAGCAGGGGAGACTAGGACCCGGGGGCACAGCCTTAGAATAAAAGGGAGTCACTTTAGAACAGAGATCAGGAGAAATTTCTTCAGCCAGAGAGTGGTGGGTCTGTGGAATTAAGTGCCACAGAGGACGGTGGAGGCCGGGACGTTGAGTGTCTTTAAGACAGAAGTTGATAAATTCTTGATTTCTCGAGGAATTAAGGAATGGAGAGAGAGCGGATAAATGGAGTTGAAATAAGCCATGATTGAATGGTGGAGTGGACTCGATGGGCCGAATGGCCTTACTTCCGCTCCTATGTCTTATGGTCTTATGGTCTGATGGATGGAACTGATGAAATATTCAAATATTTTAAAGCTCTAATGCTTGTAGTCACCAGAAAGAACAGGGAATGTAAGCTCTCAGGACAAACCCCAGAACCCTGTAAATGGCAAGTTAGCCCACCAGAGAATTGGTTGGCCTTTTCTGATGACTTTGACTAAAGTAAAGCACAGGGACACACCAGTTTTAGATTTGGACTGTGCCCATGAATAGAGTTGCTCAATCCATAACTGAAACTTCCAGCAGCTATTGATTTTTTGTTGCAATGCCTGAGGAAATAGTAGTGAGTGAGTGGATTATGCTGCCTACATGGGAATAATAGGGACACTGTTCCAGATGGCTGACAAATAATTTAGCCTTGAAACCTACAATGGAACAATTTGTCTCGCGTGGAGGTTTCATGCACTAAAGGCTTTTCTGCTGTATTATGCTAAATAACCATACATAGTTCCTTTTCTTCAATGTGCGGGTGATTTGTGATGTCCAGAAAATTTGTGATGTCCGATAAATGCTGGCCTTGCTAGTGATGCTCACATCTGAAGAATGAATAAGGAGAAAGTTGGAGTCATTGCATAACTGTTTCTTCCTTTAGCCTAGTTTTCTTGAATACAATATGCAGCTATAGAACTAGCTTTGGGTAGATGATGCTTGTGGCTTGAGACCCTGGTACCATGGATCTTGCCAATTAGCCTCATACAATAGCAGATGAGAGGTACAATCAAACAGATGAGTCCTTCACCTGTGCTGCCAAAGTTTCCAGTATTGTTCAACTGAAAATTAAAGCAGAGAATGCCTTTTATGAGGGGCATTCATGCTTTAAACAAGCTTTGCGAGACCTTCAAGAAATTATCCCTGCCATGTGAATGCACTGTCCACATCTTGGAAGGTTAACGTTAGCCAGAAACCTTTAAAAAAAAAATTTTAAATAAAAATTTAGAGTACCCAATTTATTTTTTCCAATTAAAGGGCAATTTAGTGTGGCCAATCCACCTACTCTGCACATCTTTGGGTTGTGGGGGTGAAACTTACGCAGGCATAGGGAGCATGTGCAACTCCACACGGACAGTGACCCAGAGCCGGGATCGAACCTGGGACCTCGGCGCCATGAGGCAGCAGTGCTACTCACTGCGCCACCATGCTGCCCCGCCAGAAACTTTACTGGACCAGTCATATGTATACTGTGGCTGGAAGTACAGGTCAGATGCTGGATATTCTGCAGCAAGTTGCTCATCTCCTGACTCTCCAATGACTTTCCACCATCTACAAGCTACAAATTAGAAGTGTGATGGAATATTCTCCACTTGCCTGGATGAGTTGACATTCAACAACTCCCAAGAATGCGAGCAACATCCAAGCGAAAGCAACCTGTTTGATTGGCACTCTATCTACCACCTTAACAATGCACTCTCGCATTCACTGGCACAATGGCATTGTGTACTTGCTCAATATATACCATTGACAAGATGTGCTGTAGCATTTCACCAAGCCTCTTTCAACAGTGCCTCCAAACCAGTGATCTCTACCACCTAGAAGGACAAAGACAGCAGATACATGGGAATGCCAGTATCTACAAGTTTCTCTCCAAGGTACCGAACATTCTTGCTTGGAAACATAGCACCATGTCTTCACCATTGCTGGGTCAAAATCCTGGACCCCCATATCTGCATAACTATGCAATATCACCACACAGATTATGGCATTTCAAGAAGACAGCTCACCATCGCCTTCTCAAGGGCAATTAGGTCAATAATTGTTGGTCTTGCTAGCAATGCTCACATCCTGTGAACAAATAAAAACATTTCTGATGTGATTGGGTGAGCATCATCAATGGGGCTTGGGAGTTAAAGCTACCTGAGGCTCCAGTCTTCCACAACTTGGGATTTCCAGATTGCCTCAATCTCTCATTTCACACCCGACTTAAAACTGGGGCATGGTCTAGCGGCAAGAACCCTGCCTTACAGCCTTTCTCATGCAAATATAGGTGGATTGTTTGCATTCCAAGAGTACTGATCATTCTTGCCATTGCCTCCTACACTACAAGGCCCACCTCTTCTTTGATCCCTTTTGCATCATTTTCCATTTTGTACTCAGCTCGAATGCTGATATTACTGCTCAGAGTTATGAGTTTACATTCCTCATAAATGTTACTAACGTTGGCAGTAACCCATTTGAAATAGTTTCCATAGGTGAGCCCGTGTTCCCTGTCAACCGAAACCTGCAATCTTAAAACATGCAGTGAATAATCCAGACTTTTGTGATAAAATTGCAATTAGATAGGATTCCACTAAATCAAGCATAGTTTCACAATGTTGATAATATCAACTCTGCGAGATCCTTTTCATAATGGGTAATCTACTTATCAGATTTGCTTACAAATCTAATTCATTACAGAAGCACGCAATGCAGCTGAGGTATTAAAAAAGTGGGAATACAGCACAAAAGATCTGGAAGCGTCTGGCAAAGATAGCCAAAAAGGGTAGCAGCCTAAGGAAAAGAGGTACTGTTGCTGATTCATTTTCCACCTGGTCTTTTCTGTGGCTCTGTTCCAATTAGGGCAGTTAGTGAATTTGCCCTTCTTTCTATGTTATCTATGTCCGAATGCTTAGAGTCGCCAGGTATCGAATGATACCACCACAAGTTTCAACCGGCTAGCGATCAAAGAGCCAAACACCAGTTAGTTAGTTCAAGGTCAAGGGTACTTTATTTACACACAATTAGTCATGCGACATAAACACTACTAGTTATCTACACCTATCAACTAAGATTATCATAGAATGTACTGTGCAGAAGGAGGCCATTCGGCCCATCGAGTCTGCAGCGGCTTTTGGAGAGAGCACCCTACCCAAGGTCAGCACCTCCACCCTATCCCCATAACCCAGTAACCCCACCCAACACTAAGGACAATTTTGGACACGAAGGGCAATTTAGCATGGCCAATCCAACTAACCTGCACATCTTTGGACTGTGGGAGCAAACCGGAGCACCCGGAGGAAACCCACGCACACACGGGGAGGATGTGCAGACTCCGCACAGACAGTGACCCAAGCCGGAATCGAACCTGGGACCCTGGAGCTGTGAAGCAATTGTGCTATCCACAATGCTACCGTGCTGCCCCAACAAGACAACCTGTACTTAACTTCAGGCACCCGGCTTAGGTCAGAAAACAGTGGCCGCTGTTCAATTCTGGATCTCTCGGGTTCGAAGGAGTTGCTGCTGCTCAGCTGGGCTCATCCGTCTGGTAGCGGGCGTTGAACTCGGACTCGCTTCTGGTGTTGCTGCAATTGGCGATGGCCGTGACCGGGGTACCGAGGCCAAGAGGGCGCCAAGAGAGAGCAAACATAATGCGAACTCTTCTTCTTATACTCAGGGGATTTTCGTGCTCTTTTGGGCGGTCCATCAATTTGGGCCTTACTAATTGGGTGATCCCTGATCACTCCGTTCGATTCCTTAACCAATAAGTGGGCGGGGATCTGGATGGCTGGGCGTGTCCCAAGCAGTCACTGACCCTGTTGTTTGCGTTTCCCTTGAACAGGGAGTGGCGCCAAAATGTCTGGGACTGTCCCGGTTGCTTGAGTACCAGTCCTTTGTTTTGGGGAAGATGTGCCATTAAATGCTAATCGGCCTGATTAACATGCTAATGGGATGGAGTTTCGATACCGTCTCGACTTTGCTGACAAATATGCATTTCAGGCTCTGAGCCTGCCTGATTCTTGGCTTGTCCATTTTACCCACCAGGCTTTGCGGGTTTCTCTGCACCTAGTTGGAAGTGGCCATCCCAGATGGCGACAGTACCAAAGAGAGCACACAACTTCTGTGAGACAGGCCTCTGAATCACCTGAAAGTGATTCAAGAGAGTGTAGGCCACTGCATCTTCATGAGAGGAAGTCTCAAAGCAAATGTTCCTCGTGCCATATGGATGAAGGTGGGACTAGCACTGAGTGCCAGCTCTCTCACCCCAGAACCACGGACCAGTGCTACGAGATGTTCAATTATCTAATGAGGCCAGGTAAGCCATAGCGTTGGCTATGCTGCCTTTTCTGCCTGGAGAGCCAACTTACTCCTCACTCTCAAAAAATTAATAGCCACACAACTGACCCTTCACACTGCACTCTGTTTAATGGGGATACTGATACATTTGTATATACATGCACGTAACATTTGAGCTACGGACAGGCCTAAGTCTCAAGCAAATAGCCAATTAAATACGGACATTCATGGGGCAGCATGGTGGTGCAGTGGTTAGCACCGCTGCCTACGGCGATGAGGACCTGGGTTCGATCCTGGCCCCAGGTCACTGTATGTGTGGAGTTTGCACATTCTCCCCATGTCTGTGTGGGTCTCACCCCCACACCCAAAGATGTGCAGGTTAGGTGGATTGGCCACGCTAAATTGTCTCTTAATTGGGAAAAAATAATTGGGTATTCTAAATTTATTTTTAACAAATGGGCATTCACAGCCATCCTAATAATTCACACTTCTCTTTGTTTAAGGATGCACTAATATGAAAGGACTATAGAATTTCCAGCATGTCTGTCCTTTCTGTTTCATTCTGGACAAATAGAACATTTGTGACAGACAGAAGTGAATGTAACCCATCCAAGTTCCATTGTATTATGATGATTTCCCCCATTCAAACTAGACAGAATTAACCCCAAAGGTGGTGTTAAACACTAGCACATTTATTTTTGGAAAAGGGCTTTGAACTTCTAAAATTCATATGATGAGGTAGCCACGCTGTTGTCTGTTTTAAAAAAACGAGAAGCTGTTTTCAAATAGCTCCATCAAAGCCATCAAACTAATTGAAAGTCATTCAAGCAGCCAAAGTAATTAACAGATTTCCAGCATCATGCATTTATTTAACAGCAACACCTTGTCGGCAGAAGATCCAACAGAGAGATAAGGATTTCCCATTATAGTATTGAAACCATCCAAGAAACCTCAAGCCTGCCACATGGCAGCCAGAGATCATAAACTAGAGTCTGAGATAATTGCAAACTGTAACAGTACCTTACCTTCATCTGTAGCTAATATATGTGTGTGTGTGTGAGAGACATTGCGATAATTCATGAGGCAGTGCATGACAATGAATAAATAATTTTTAACTCAAAAAAGCTTGCTGCTGGAATTATTTAATTAGGCTAAACACCCCAAGAATAAGAAAGCAGAGCTCTGTCATTAAAAAACATACCGATCAAGGGTAATAAAGGGACACAAATATTCTGTCCATGGCAGAATGATAATCACAGGAAAGATGATGATAATGCTAATGAGGGACGTGACGTGTACTTGGACCTTGATAATGGCCCTTGTTCCTTTATTACAACTTTCATGATCTCACCCTCACACCAATTACTTTCTCACTCATAATCACCACCTCAGTTATTTTTAATTTAGAGATTAGATCATCTAGAAATTTGATTTGGAAATTAGGTAACATCAGGGAGGGTGTAATGGTGTTGTATCGAGCATGAACCAGCAAAGCAAGGTAGTTATGTTAAACTTATACCTGATTGGACCACACTTGGAAAACTACAAACAATTCTGGACTCCATATTCTAAAAATGATAGTGATGTACTGGAACACGATTTACTGGAATGGTAGCAAAATTGAGAGGTTATAATAATAATAATAATCTTTATTATTGTCACAAGTAGGCTTACATGAACACTGCAATGAAGTTACTGTGAAAACCCCCTAATCATCACATTCCGGCACCTGTGCGGGTTCACTGAGGGAGAATTCAAAATGTCCAAATTACCTAACAGCACGCCTTTGGGGACTTGTGGGGGGAAACTGGAGCACCCGGAGGAAACCCATGCAGACAGGAGGAGAACATGCAGACTCCGCACAGACAGTAACCCAAGTGGGAATCGAACTTGGGATCCTGGTGCTATGAAGCAACAGTGCTAGCCACTGTGACTACCGTGCCACCCAGATCTATCAACAAAAGCTGAAGATTTTTAAGAAGGCTGAGATGAGGGGACTTCCGGTTGCAGCTATGCCTAGGTAGGTCGCACGTTCGGCAGCTCCCTCCGGGAACGGACTTTTGGGCTCTTCAGAGGGGCCCCAATGGCAATTATTCGACGGCTCCCAATGTGGGAAGGTGACAGCAAGGTTCCCCCGACACTATATGGATTGGACCAGGAGTGGAGCGATTAAAAAAGTGATCCTGGTGCAGCGGAAAGTGTGAGGGAAGAAAAGCAAGATGGCGGCGGGTGGAGACCAAGCAGCGTGGGCGCAGTGGTCGCCGGAGCAGCAGGAGTTCCTTAAAAGCTGCTTTGCGGAGCTGAAGACAGACATGCTGGCGCCAATGAAGACGGCGATTGAGAAGTTTGTGGAGACCCAGAAGGCCCAAGGGGCGGAGATCCGGGAGGTGCGGCAAAAAGCCTCGGAGAACGAGGACGAGATCTTGGGCCTGACGGTGAAGGTGGAGGCACACGAGGCGCTGCACAAGAGGTGGCATTTGAGGACCAGGAGAATAGGTCGAGGAGGAAGAATCTTCGGATTCTGGGTCTCGCTGAAGGAGTGGGGGGGGCCCGATGCTGGGACATATATGAGCACGATGCTCAATGCGCAGATGGGTGCGGGAGCTATCCCAAGACCCCTGGAGCTGGATGGGGCTCATTTGGTCCTGGCAAGGAGACCCAAAGCCAACGAGCCACCAAGGGCTGTAGTGGTGAGGTTCCACCGCTTTATGGACAGAGAGTGTGTCCTGAGATGGGCCAAAAAAGAACGGAGCAGCAGGTGGGAGAACACGGAGATCCGAATTTACCAGGACTGGAGTGCGGAGGTGGCTAAGAAGAGGGCTGGTTTTAAGGCGGTTCTAAGGCGGTTCTCCATCGGAAGGGAGTGAAGTTCGGGATGCGGCAACCAGCGCGATTGTGGGTCACGTTCCAAGATCGGCACCACTATTTGAAACGCCTGATGAGGCATGGAACTTTATCCAGTCTGAAAAGTTGGACTCAAACTGAGGGTTTGTCATGGGGGGATGTTTACTGTGTTTGCTGCGTTTGGGGAATGTTCTTTTTGTTTTGGTGCTGGGTGGGGATGGGTGAATGGATTTGATGTGGGGGCTGTGGGAGAGTGTGGGCGTCGGTGTTGGAGGGGCAGGGCCCCGCGGAGGAAGAGGGGGGTGGAGGCCCGGGGATGGGGAGTTGGAGTAAGGCCGCTAAAAGGAGCTGCGCCAGACGTGGGGGGGGGGGGGGATTTCAACACGGTGCTGGACCCAGCACTGGACCGTTCTTGGTCCAGGACGGGTAAGAGGCCGACTGCGGCCAAGGTGCTCAGGGGGTTTATGGACCAGATGGGAGGAGTGGATCCATGGAGGTTTGCCAGGCCGCAGGCCAGGGAATTTTCCTTCTTTTCCCACGTCCATAGAGCCTACTCCCGGATAGATGTTTTCATTTTGAGTAGGGCGCTCATCCCGAAAGTGGAGGGAATGGAATATTCGGCCATAGCCATCTCGGAGCACGCCCCGCATTAGGTGGAGCTGGAGTTGGGGGAGGAGAGGGACCAGCCTCGATGTGGGACTGTTGGCGGATGAGGGGTGTGCGGGCGGGTGCGGGGGTGTATTGAAAGATACTTGGAGGCCAATGATAACGGGGAGGTGCAGGCGGGGGTAGTCTGGGAGGCGTTGAAGGCAGTGGTCAGGGGAGAGCTAATCTCCATTAGGGCCCACAGGGAGAAGAGAGAGAGGAGGGAGAGGGAGAGGTTGGTGGGGGAGATTTTAAGGGTGGACAGGAGTTATGCAGAGGCCCCCGAGGAGGGGCTACTTAGGGAGCGACGGAACCTCCAGACGGAATTCGACCTGATGACTACGGGGAAAGCAGAGGATCAGTGGAGGAAAGTGCAAGGGGCGGCGTATGGGGAGAAGGCAAGTCGGATGCTGGCACATCAGCTTCGTAAGAGGGAGGCAGCGAGGGAGATTGGTGGAGTTAGGGATAGAAGGGGGAATACGATGCGGAGTGCGGTGAGAATCAACAAGCTATTTAGGGACTTCTATGAGGATCTGTACAGGTCTGAGCCCCCAGCGGGGGAGGAGGGGATGCAACGATTCCTAGATCAGCTGAGGTTCCCGAGGGTGGAGGAGGAGGAGGCGGCTGGTTTGGGGGCGTCGATTGGGCTGGAGGAGCTGGTTAAAGGATTGGGGACATGCAGGCGGGGAAGGCCCCGAGGCCGGATGGGTTCCTGGTTGAATTTTACAGGAAATACGTGGACCTGCTGGGCCAGTTGCTAGTGAGGACTTTTAATAAGGCGAGGAAGGAGGGGACCTTGCCCCGACAATGTCCAGGGCGCTGATTTCTTTGATCTTGAAGTGGGACAAGGATCCATTGCAATGTGGGTCGTATAGACCGATCTCGCTCCTCAATGTTGACGCTAAGTTGCTGGCGAAGGTGCTGGCTACGAGAATTGAGGACTGTGTCCCGGGGGTGATTCATGAGGACCAGACGGGATTTGTGAAGGGTAGGCAGCTAAATACACATCTGCGGAGGCTCCTCAATGTGATTATGATGCCATCGGTGGAGGGGGAAGCGGAGGTAGTGGCAGCTATGGACACGGAGAAGGCCTTTGATCGGGTGGAGTAGGAGTATCTTTGGGAAGTATTGCGGAGGTTTGGGTTCGGGGAGGGGTTCATCAGTTGGGTCAGGCTGCTATATAGAGCCCCGGTGGCAAGTGTGGCTACGAACCGGCGGAGGTCGGAGTACTTTCGGCTGTACCGGGGGACGAGGCAGCGGTGTCCCTTATCCCCCTTGTTGTTTGCATTGGCAATTGAGCCGCTGGCCATGGCACTGAGGGAGTCCAGGAAATGGAGGGGATTGGTTCGGGGGGGAGAGGAACACCGCGTGTCGTTGCATGCCGATGACCTGTTGTTGTATGTTGCGGATCCAGTGGAGGGGATGGCGGAGGTCATGCGGATCATTAGGGAGTTTGGGGACTTTTCGGGGTATAAACTCAACGTAGGGAACAGTGAGCTCTTTGTGGTGCATTCAGGGAAGGGGGATAGACGAGCTACCGCTGAAGAGGGCGGAAAGGAGCTTTCGGTACCTGGGGATCCAAGTAGCTAGGAGTTGGGGGGCCCTGCACAAGCTTAATTCGACGCGGTTGGTGGAGCAGATGGAGGAGGATTTTAAAAGATGGGATATGCTGCCACTCTCACTAGCGGGTCGGGTGCAGTCGGTCAAAATGACGGTCCTTCCGAGGTTTCTCTTTGTGTTCCAGTGCCTTCCCTTTTTGAACCCCATGGCCTTTTTCAATTGAGTAAGCAGGAGCATCATGGGTTTTGTGTGGGTGAATAGGACCCCGCGGGTGAAGAGGGTGTTTCTGGAGCGGAGCAGGGGGGGGGGGCGGCTGGCGCTGCCAAATTTGTGTGGCTATTGTTGGGCAGCCAATGTGGCGATGATCCATAAGTGGGTAATGGAGGGAGAGGGGGCGGCGTGGAAGAGGCTAGAGATGGCGTCCTGTGTGGGCACGAGCCTGAGGGCGCTGGTGATGGCACCGCTGCCGCTCTCGCTGACAAGGACATGACGAGTCCGGTGGTGGCGGCGACGCTGAAGATCTGGGGGCACGGGGGCGAGGTGGGAGCCTCGGTTTGGTCCCCGATTCGGAAGAACCATTGGTTAGTCCCGGGAAGGCTGGATGGGGGGTTTCGGAGCTGGCATCGGGCAGGGTGAGGTACCCTCAATAATGACACTTAGAGATTAAACTGTAAAGAAGGCTTTATTAGACTAATAACTATGCTAGAGCTAGAGACGAGAGCTGACTGCTGCACAGCCCATGAGGCAGCCCTTTATGTATGGCTCCCAGATGGGCGGAGCCAGAGGCGGAGTCCCCAGGGTTCCAAGCCCGGTCTTAAAGGGGACATCACCTTACATGATGATAAGGCAGTAACCGTTCATCACCCAGGGATTATAAGAATGGGGGACCTGTTCATCGATGGGACGTTTGCGAGCCTAGGGGCGCTGGAGGAGAAGTTTGGCTACCCCCGGGAAACGCTTTCAGGTACATGCAAGTGAGCGCGTTTGTGAGGCGGCAGGTGAGGGAATTCCCGCTGCTTCCGGAACGTGGGATTCAGGACAGGGTGATTTCGGGTGTATGGGTTGGAGAAGGCAAGGTTTTGGCGATTTACCAGGAGCTGCAGGAAGAGGAGGAGGCCTCGGTGGAGGAGCTAAAGGGCAAGTGGGAGGAGGAGCTTGGGGAGAAGATAGATGAGGGTCTGTGGGCTGATGCCCTGAGTAGGGTTAATTCTTCCTCCTCTTGCGCCAGGCTCAGCCTAATACAGTTTAAAGTTACTCACAGAGCGCATATGACAGGGGCGAGGCTGAGTAGGTTCTTTGGGGTGGAGGACAGATGTGGGAGGTGCTCGGGGAGCCCAGCAAATCACGTCCATATGTTCTGGTTGTGCCCGGCGCTGCATGGGTTTTGGAGGGGTTTTGCAAGGACTATGTCCAAGGTGGTGAATGCCCGGGTCAAGCCGAGCTGGGGATTAGCATTATCTGGGGTATCGGATGAGCCAGGAGTGCAGGAGGCGAAAGAGGCCGGTATTCTGGCCTTTTCGTCCCTGGTAGCCCGGCGGAGGATTTTGCTACTATGGAAAGATGTGAAGCCCCCTAGTGTGGAAGCTTGGATCAATGACATGGCAGGGTGCATCAAGCTGGAGAGGATAAAGTTTGCCTTGAGAGGGTCTGCGCAGGGGTTCCTCAGGCGGTGGCAACCGTTCCTAGACTATCTCGCGGAGCGTTAGGAGGAGGTCAGCAGCAGTCCAGAGGTGAGGGCCGGGGGGGGCGGGGGGGTCCAATGTATTATTTCTGCTTGTTGTGTTCTTGTTTCTTTCTTCTTGTTGGGGGGGGTTTTGTTGAAAATGTGTTGAAAAATTTGAATAAATTGTTTTTTAAAAAAAGGCTGAGATGAGACTTTTTCTTAAGCGTAATTTCACACACCCTTTTTTCCATTCAGGGAATAGTGGAAGGATTCCTTAGCAGATCAGCCCATTGAACTGCATTATGGACACACTTTCTGTAACGGACAAGTCCTAGGGTTGGACTCGAACCTGGAGCATTTGGTCCAGAGGTAGGGATGCTACCTGTATGCCACAGGTCCTCCTATGGGTGACCTAATTGAGGACTTTAACATTATAAAAGCTCTTAAATGGTAGATAGAGAAGAGGGGCTGGATTCTCCGCCCCGCCACACCAGTTTCCAGCCTCGACCCGCCGGCGGGATTCTCAGTTACATCGGCCGGCCAATGGGTTTTCCCATTGTGGGGCAGCTCCATGCCGTCGGGAAATCCCTGTGCGCCGGCAAAACGGAGAATCCCGCTGGCAGAGAATCCCGCCCGAGGGACGGAATTCTCCGCTATCCGGCGGGGCGGGCCGTACCGACGCTGAGGAGTGGTGTGAACCGCTCCGGCGTCGGGATGCCTAAAGGTGCGGAAACCTCCGCACCTTCAGGGGCTAGGCCGGCACCGGCAGTGTTGGCGTGCGCCAGTGAGGTTCACACCGTGCCAACCGGTGCCGAAGGGCCTCCGCCGGCCAGTGCGAGTTGGCCCATGCGCGGGAGCGCCAGTGTGTTCTGGCATGATCCCAGCGCTTGCTCAGGGGGGTTCTTCTCCGCGCCGGCCCCCCACGTCACAGGCCCGCCCGCAGGTCGGTGGGACCCAACCACGGGCCAGGCCAGATCCCCCCGTGTTGCCACCCCCCCCCCCACTCGGCCCATTGCGGAGCGGAGAATTGCCGGGGGGCGCCACTGCCAACGGCCCCCGACCGGCGTGACGCGATTCCCGCTCCCGCCGCAAAACCCGCGCCGGAGAATCCGGCAGCCGGCGTCGGGGCGGGATTCACGCCGCCCCCCTTCCGATTCTCTGGCCGGTGGGGGGGGTCAAAGAATCCCGCCCAAGGTGTTTCAGTGTGATGTTGACCAGGCTTGGAACCAAAGATTTAAGATACCCACTGATAACTCCAGGGATTTTAGGGAGCAACCCTTTGGCAGGAGCGGTTAGAATATGGAACTTGCTACTACAGGGAATGGTTGAGGTGACAAGTATAAATGAATTTAAGGAGAAGCTATACAGCACATGAGAGAGAAAGGAATAGAAAGATATACAGAAATATTGGGTTCAATGTAGAAAGAGACATAAATGGGCCTGCTGGTCTGAAAGTCCAGTTTCTGTGCTGTAACTCAGCAAAAAAGGCAGTAATTCAGAGGCAATTTCAGGTCAATGGCTGTAGAAATGGTGAATATATGTCCAGTGAGATATAATGGGTAATTCTTCTTCTTCTATTTGCTTCATATATTTCACTAACGTCAATCATTAACACAGATAAGTATTGAATAGTGTTCGAAGCAATACTTTAAAAGTAAACACTTATTCATAAAAACAAAACAATGTTTTGAAGTTTAAGATAATTTAAGCTCCTGATTGGATGTAAAATAAAATCTAAAACAAATATAATAGATTGCAGTTGATCTTCAGTTGCTTTTTGCTTTACGGAAAATGATTGAAAAGAACTCAAGATATTTGTATATTGTGGGCAGAATCCTCCAGCTGTTGGGATTCTCTTTTCCCTCTGGCAGCCCCCCCCACCCACGTCCACGGGATTCCCGGCGGTGTGGAGTGGCATCAATGGGAAATCCCATGGACAAACGGTGGGAAGAGAGATTCCAGCTGCCTGTGAATGACGCATGGCAGGAAAACACGCGGCTGGGAGGGGGAGGGGGGGGGGCAAAGTGGGGGCAGAGAATCCCACCCTGTAACTTTTCTCTTGCACAGACAATTTGAATAATTAAACAAAGCCTAAGAAATGAGGTCAAATAAAAATGTTTTTTTTTTAATTAAAAGGCCTCCTTAAGCAGAGCAGCTGGTTTGAAAAGATCTCAAGCAATTTCAGTCTCTGGGTTGTACACCAACCAGGGAGATGTACATGTTGTAACAGAAATTTGAAAGGTGTTTTCTACAAGGGAGGTATCCAGGGAAAAGACTTATCAGATTTGATAGCCGACCTGGAGTTGCAATCGGCCTTGAAGATAAAATGGGTCTTAAAGCATTAATTAAATGCTTTGCTTCTTCTGAATACACTTGGTATGCAATATTTTGAGTTGCTGACATGATAATCCAACTGATTACTGCAAGGTAAACAGATTTTTGTTACGCTGACTAACAGAGCACAATTATAATTTAAAATCCAGTAGCCCCATTGAAAGCTGTCACTTGACCCACTGACGGACGAATATATGTTTCATCACCTTTTTCTTTTCAGGAAGGAATCATATTTCACTGACAATGCTCCCGCTTGTCTGTGGGGTTGAACGTCTAACTTTGCCCAACACCCATTTCCAGATGAGGGTGAAAAACTTTGTCGTATGCAATTCAGCTTTTCCATTTTTAGCTAATACCCCCTTCATTGCTTTTTCATGTACTTATATGTTAAAACACACACTGAGCTAGATATTTAGTCACCATCTGCATGTCCCATGCAAGCCACACACCATCCTGACTTGGAAATATATTGTCGTTCCTTCACTTGTAGCTGGGTCAAAATCCTGGAATTCCCATCCTAACAGAAGGAATAAATAAAAAATTGTGCTTCTTAAAGAGAGGCCAGAGGTGAGGTGGCATGGGGTGAAGTATAGCATTCAGACTGAGCTCTGTTACAGAAATACCAGAGACCAAAGACTATTTATTCTCTTTTTTATTTGAATGAACCTCAAATTTCAAAAAATCTCGATCTTGCGTTATGGAGACAATCGCTGTTAAGGTCTTGCTGAATTATCACCATCACTATGAGCTTCAAACCATGGTCTTGACCGGAATTCTCCGGCCGTTGAGATTCTCTGTTCCCGCCTGCAGCGCACCGCCGCTTACGGGTTTCCTGGCAGCGTGGGGTGGCTTCAATGGGAAATCCCATCGACAAGCAGCGGGAACAGAGAATCCCGCTGCCAGGGAACAGCGAGCTGCTGAGAAACATGCGGCTGGGGGATGGGCGAACCAGCCCCCTATCTCCTGTTTCACTTTGACTCTGACCACCCATTCAGTTTTGAAGTTCGAAAAGTATGGCAGATGTAATGCTTGGACACCTCTATGAGTTTAGGGGCAGGAATGTTCAATCTTTGCATCTGGATATATCTGCATGTATATACAAAGTGATTATATATAAAGAAACATTGCGACTACTTAGCAATACTTTTTTAAGTGTGTTACTCACTATGTTAGTTCCCCAGATCAATTCATGCTGATTCAATTGTGGTGCTGAGATTTTGGTGCCAGGTCTCTATCAATGAAGTAGCCACCTGACTCCATTTCAATGCAATCCAACAATGGCAGTGCAAAGAGAGCTTCTGAATACACACAGCTCAGGTGTTGTCTATAGCTTCTCACGGGTTGGGATGGGGAAACATGTCTGAAGTAATTAGGAAGTAATTGGTTATTCTAACAGACCTGGCGGGCCTCTCATCATTCTCGTGTACTGAAGCGTGACCATTACCAGCTGGAGTGCATCTCTTCCTGAGCTGTTTTCGACACTTCAGGGAGCAGTGGGTTGGAACACAAGAGGTGTTGGAATGTAATGATCAGCCCAACTAATAAAATCAGAAAATGGAAACCTGTTGAAAGTTACACCAATTGTAGAAAGTTAAATAAATACACAAACAAACCAATCACAGTTCCCACATTCAGACTGTAAGATGCCCCTCCTCATTTTACTAGCGTCCAGCAGATTGTTATAATATATTTGGCTTTCATATACAAACTTTATATTAGGTACAAGCTGGGGTATGCCAAGTACATATTTCCCACCTCAACACCTCACATCAACAACGCCAAGATGATTTTTTTCCTTTTATTCTTTCATGGGATATGGACGCCGCTGACAAAACCACCATTTACTGCTCATCCTTAATTGCCCTTGAACTGAATTTTTCAGAGAGCAGTTAAGAGTCAGCCATATTGTTGTTGGTCTGGAGTCACATGTAGGCCAGACTGAGTAAAGACAGCAGATTCCCCGCCCTAGTGGAGTTTAGTGAAACAGTTGAGTCTTTCCAACAATTGATGATAGCTTCATGGTCACCATTACTGAGACTAGGGGCGTCATTCTCCGACCCCCCAGCGGGTCGGAGAATGGCCGTTGGCCGCCGTGAATCCCGCCCCCGCCGGTTGGCGAAGTCTCCGGTACCGGCTATTCGGCGGGGGCGGGAATCGGGCCGCGCCGGTTGGCGGGCCCCCCCGCTGGATTCTCCGGCCCGGATGGGCCGAAGTCCTGCCGAGTAATTGCCTGTCCCGCCGGCGTAAATTAGAGTACCTATTTACCGGCGGGACAAGGCGGCGTGGGCGGGCTCCGGGGTCCTGGGGGGGGCACTGGGCGATCTGGCCCCGGGGGGTGCCCCCACGGTGGCCTGGCCCGCGATCGGGGCACACCGATCCGCGGGCGGGCCTGTGCCGTGGGGGCACTCTTTCCCTTCCGCCTCCGCAACGGTCTCCACCATGGCGGAGGTGGCAGAGACTCTCCCCACTGCGCATGCGCGGGAAACTGTCTGCGGCCGCTGACGCTCCCGCGCATGCGCCGCCCTGACATGTCATTTCCGCGCCAGTTGGCGGGGCAACAAACGCCGTTTCCGCCAGCTGGCGGGGCGGAAATCCCTCCGGCGCCGGCCTAGCCCCTCAATGTTGGGGCTCGGCCCCCAAAGATGCGGAGCATTCCGCACCTTTGGGGCGGCACGTGCCCGTCTGATTGGCGCCATTTTGGGCGCCAGTCGGCGGACATCGCGCCGTTTGGGGAGAATTTCGCCCCAGCTTTGTATTCCGGATCATAGAATCCCTACAGTGCAGAAGGAGGCCATTCGGCCCATCGGGTCTGCACCGGCCCTCTGAAAGAGCACCCTAGCTAGGTCCAAACCCCACACTGTCCCCGTAAACCCACCTAGGGCCAATTTAGCATCGTCCATCCAATTAACATGCACAACTTTGGACTGTGGGAGGAAACCGGAGCACCCGGAGGAAACCCACACAGACACGAGGAGAAAGTGCAAACTCCACACAGACAGCCACCCAAGGTCAGAATTGAACCCGGGTCCCTCTCGCAGTGAGGCAGTAACGCTAACCATTGTCCACCTTTTTTAAATATATTTTTTTCTTTTTTAAAACTGGTCTGTGCAACTGTAGAGTAACACACCAGTTTTCTGTCTGAGCTTGACACTTTGCCAAATTCTGATACCATTCCACCTGCTAACTCCATTTCTCCCTCCAAGGTGCTGCCAGATCTCAGAACCATCAAACATAGAATCCCTATGGAGCAGAAGGAGGCCATGAGGCCCATTGAGTCTGCACCGAACCTCTGAAAGAGCATTCCACCCAAGCCCACTCCCCCACCTAACCCCATAACCCCACCTAACCTGCAAATCCCTGGACATTGAGGGGCAATTTTCAATCTACCTAACCTGCACATCTTTGAACTGTGGGAGGAAATCTGAGCACCTGAAGAAACCCATGCAGACACGGAGAGAAAGTGCAAACTCCACACAGTCACCCAAGGCCAGAATTGAACCCGGCTTTCTGGCTCTGTGAGGCAGCAATGCTAACCACTGTGCCACCCCTGCTATATTAGTTATTGATTTAAATTCCACCAGCTGCCGTGGCAGGATTTGAAGCTATGCCCCCACAGCATTAACCTGGGCCTCTGGATTGCTAGTCCAGTGACATTACCACTCGGATACCATCTCACCCCAACAAGGGGATTTGTTTCATTTATAGGGCACCGTTTATGTCGTGAAGCATTCCAAGGCCTCACATGAATGTAATCAGAAAAAAACTGACACAAGGCTAAAGAAGGAGACACCAGGAGACCTGTCCAAAGGGTTAGATTTTCAGGAGCCTCTGAATGGAGGAGAGAGAGTGGAGAATCATGGAGGTTAAAGGAGGGAATTCCATACCATAGGGCCTTGATGGCTGAAGACACAGCTGCCTATGGTGGAGCAAATAGTGGAGGTACATGAGTATGGAATGCAGTGTTCTCAGGTAGTTGTAGGTTGGAGGGGGTAGGGAAGGGCGAAGCTCCAGGCTTTAAAAACAAGGATGAAAATACCTTATCAGTGCAGCTAGGAGCTGAATGCTGGCCCTGCCAGCAAAGGCCGCATCCTGAGTATGAATGAAATAATTCAACGTCTTTGCCAATCCTGACTTATCACTCAGCAGAGATTTCCACTATGGTTTGCAATTCTTTCATTTCAGAAGTTGCATTGAACATGTTTGCCTGTGAAATGATCCATTAATAAAGATGTTCTCAGCTGTAAGGTGGCAAAATCTGAGAATGCTTAAAGCTATCTGTGGGTCAGCAGAATGCACCAGCGAACATGTTTCATGCACTTGGGAGCTTTAGATAATATGCTTCATTTTAGTGCTTGGAACCTGAGCGGCTGGAATATTTCCCTGGCCATCACCTGAGATCAGGGTGATTAATAGCAGAATGAGGCAGTGAGGCCGACTGCTCCCCTTCTAACCTCATCAGGACTGTCACTGACTGCTCCTTCCCTGCTGGCATGTGAAAGGTGCCAGTAGAATTTGGGAAGTAATTGTAATAGCACTGACCTAATCCAATGGGCAGCACGGTAGCACAGTGGTTAGCACTGTATCTTCACGGCTCCAGGGTCCCCAGGTTCAATTCCCGGCTGTGTCATTGTCTGTGCGGAGTCTACACGTTCTCCCCGTATCTGCGTGGGTTTCCTCCGGGTGCTCCGGTTTCCTCCCACAAGTCTCAGAAGACATGCTGTGAAGTGAATTGGACATGCTGAATTGTCCCTCAGTGTACCCGAATAGGCGCCAGAATGTGGCGACTAGGTGCTTTTCACAGTAACTTCGTTGCAATGTTAATGTAAGCCTACTGGTGACAATAAAGGTTATTATAATTACAAATAGGAAAAGGCCTTTGTTTTGACATTCTCTCCCTCCATTCCTCTGGCAGGATTTATCTGTTGAAAGTCCCAGTATCAGCCAAGGCCTTCAGTGAGCTATTTCTGCCTTGCTCTTCCTGGTGTTGCAACAGTTGTGCCAGTTGACAGAATTTCCCTCATGTGCAGATTGAGCTTTTTCTTTGCTGGCAGCCATCTTGCCTGTTATCCAACCTCCTTTCAGAGAAGCTGGGTGAGGGTTATTGTGTGATCATTTCAGCCAGTTGAGGTTTGACCTCAGAGGAAGACGACAAGCTCGATAATAATCCTGGCTGAGGTTTCTTACTTATGACATACCTCGTGAAACTAGTTCAAACAGCTTTTCACTCTTTGGGATTAGGCCTGAGAAGGAAGCCAAAATGATGGATTCTACCAGGAAGCAGGGCGAGCAATAGCAATGAAATTAAGGTTTCCCATACTAGAAATGTGATTATGTACAATGTGTCTTACAGCGTAGAATGCTGAATAGGCCAGCTAGTCGAGGATCAGTTGATAACGCTCTCCTCTCTTTGTGGTTTCCAGAAAAACCAAATGCCATACTGAGGGAACGCCATACTGTTGGAGATGCTGTTTATTGGATGAGAGGCTAAACTGAGGCCCGCCCCTCCTCCCAAGTGGATGTGAAATAGGCCATGGTACTATTTCAGAGAAGAGCAGTGGAGATCTCCTTAGCATCCTGGCCAATATTGATCTCTCCCTGGTGTTGGTGGGTATTCTTGGAAGAAGTTGGGCACCTTACCCTTAGCAAGAGGTCAGACTGGAGGCAAAGATCCTTTTTCAAATTTATCTTTATTTGCATACTCGATTATGTACAGGATTACAAAGCACAAGGAAAGAGCCACTGCTCATCTCCCACATTCTTCTCATTCTCATCTATGTAGCATTATTATTATATAACTCCTCATGCACATGCTCAGTATCTATTGTTAGAGTAGTGGCAGGGGCAACCCTTTACTTTATATTCTCAATAAACACACAAAGTATCTGGTTATTATCACATTGTGATTTGTGAGAGTTTGCTATGTGCAAATTGGCTGCCTCATTTCCTACATTACAACAATATTTAAACTTCAAAAGTACTTAATTGGCTGTAAGTACTTTGGGGCCTCCAGTGGTTGCGAAAGTGCTATACAAATGCAAGCCTTTCTTTCCTTCCCACATCACCTATAATGTCTTTTGCGGGGCTGTTCAATCTGCATCACAGAAACATTGGCCCCTTTATTTGCAGCGAGGCATGGAGGATGGGGGTGGTGTCAGACACAGCAAGTCAGAAACACCGAGTGTTCTGCTTAACATAAGGGGCGAAATTCTCCGGAAACGGGGCGATGTCCGCCGACTGGCGCCCAAAACGGCGCCAATCAGACGGGCATCGCGCCGCCCCAAAGGTGCGGAATGCTCCGCATCTTTGGGGGCCGAGCCCCAACATTGAGGGACTAGGCCGACGCCGGAGGAATTTCCGCCCCGCCAGCTGGCGGAAACGGCCATTGTTGCCCCGCCAGCTGGCGCGGAAATGACATCTCCGGGCGGCGCATGCGCGGGAGCGTCAGCGGCCGCTGACAGTTTCCCACGCATGCGCAGTGGAGGGAGTCTCTTCCGCCTCCGCCATGGTGGAGACCGTGGCGGAGGCGGAAGGGAAAGAGTGCCCCCACGGCACAGGCCCGCCCGCGGATCAGTGGGCCCCGATCGCGGGCCAGGCCACCGTGGGGGCACCCCCCGGGGTCTGATCACCCCGCGTCCCCCCCAGGACCCCGGAGCCCGCCCGCGCCGCCTTGTCTCGCCGGTAAGGTAGGTGATTTAATTTACGCCGGCGGGACAGGCAATTTATCGGCGGGACTTCGGCCCATCCGTGCCGGAGAATCGAGCCGGGGGGGGGCCCGCCAACCGGCGCGGAATATCCGGTGCCGGAGACTTCGGCAACCGGCGGGGGCGGGATTCACGCCAGCCCCCGGCGATTCTCCGACCCGGCGGGGGTCGGAGAATGTCGCCCAAGATTAGAACTTTACAGACATAATTTTTTTTTGTTTCAGTTCCGTTTCCCATCCAGCAGCTGGGCAAATTGACAGCCTGACTAGGATGGAAAACCAGCAGCAGGAGACCTCAGGTGGGGTCCCTTGGGGATACTGGATGGGTATTAGCGCGTCAGGGGTGGGAAAAGAGAGATACCGCCATCAACAAATTTGGGGGAGAGGCCGAAGGCTTCCTTCAGGGACTGAACGTGGGGGAAGCACTTCTGAAGAAAAAGGCACCTTCCTTGCACTGCCAGGTCTCCTGACCCATGGGAATTCCTTTATGCAACAGCAAATTTTAAAATTAGGCACCCAATTGCACAGTAAGACCCCAATTTAAACATGTTAATGAAGTGTTCCAGCTCTTCGCATGGTAGCCTTGTTAGGACTCGCTATAGCAGGTGATCAACTAAGACAGCCATAAGGCCGACCTCAATAACTTTACAGCTGCCTATATGTACTGTTGCAATGATAGTTTGAATCTGTATACCATCTGGAATCACGAGAAGGGTTGCGGGATGCTATCTATCCCCAGAGTCAACTCCATTAATTGTTGCAAATGGTGGGTAGTCCCTCAGCATCACCTGTGAAATAGGTTTCTGGGCAGCTGTAAGGTTATTCGAATCTGCATTATGGCTGCCTTAATCTGATTATCCACCGTAGTGAGCCCTAACAAGACTATTATATATGGGAGCTCAAGGTCTCGACACCCATTCAAAGCATTCCACAGAGAAATTACATTTGCCCTTAGGGTCAAAAGGATTTCACCGCAATGGTCCTACAGTGGCCATGGTCTCTCTGGTGGTCTGCAGTTTTATTTGATAATCACACAGCACTTCTTAGCAGCAGTTAGTGGAATCCTTCAAACTTGCCCCCAGACCTTTCATGCTGCTTGGCATACACTCAAAAATCTCCAATAAATGTAATTGTTTGAATATCAAATTTTATAGGCAGGTCTTGTGAATTCCTAATCCCTGGGTTCTACAAGAGTTTCTGCATTGGCTCTCCAGGAAAAGAATGCAAGAACTTGCATTTATATTGCACCTTTCACATTCCCAGGACATCCAAGCTACTTTCTGCCAATTAAACCTTATCGACCCTGAGGGGTATTGACAGGGTGGATGTGGAGAAGATGTTTCCACTTGTCAGAGAATCTAGAGCAAGGGGTCACTATTTAAAATAAGGGGTCGCCATTTTAAAACAGAGATGAGGAGAATTGTCTTCTCTCAGAGGGTTGTGAATCACTGGAACGCTTTTCCTCAAAAGGTAGTGGAAGCAAGGTCTTTGAATATTTTTAAGGCAGAGCTCGATACATTCTTTATTAACCAGGGGGTGAAAGATTATCAGAGGCAAGAAGGAATGTGGGGTTGAGGTTACAATCAGGTCAGCCGTAATCTTACTGAATGGCAGAGCAGGCTGGAGGGGCCGAGTGGCCTATTCCTGCTCCGAATTCATTGGGCGGGATTCTCCACTCCCGCGCCGAAGTGGCCGCGTCGTCGTGAACGCCATCGAGGTTCACGATGGTGCGAAACGGCCCCGATCCTGACCGATTCAGGCCCTGATAATGGGCTAGGATCAGGGCCGCGTCATCTACATGCGCCAGGCCTTGTCGCCCGCGTAAAGGCAGCGCCGCATAGATGACGCAGCCAGCGCCGCATAACTGGCGTCATCGCGCATGTGCGGGTTGGCCGGCGCCAACCCGCGCATGCGTGGTTGCCGTCCTCTCTAAGTCCGCCTCGCAAGAAGATGGCGGACGGATCCTGCGGGGCCGCGGAAGGAAGGAGGTCATCGTTTAGAGAGGACGGCCCGACGATCGGTGGGCACCGATCGCGGGCCACCCCACATTTGAGGTACCCCCCGGTGCAGGATCCCCCCTCACCCCCCCGCAGGCCGCCCCCCCAGCGTTCGTGCGCTGTTCCCGACGGCAGCGACCAGGTGTGGACGGCGCCGGGGGGAACACGCCATTTTGGCCTGGCCGCTCGGCCCATCCAGGCCTGAAAATAGCGGGGGTGCCGGAGAATCGCCATTTTGGGTCTCTCCGGCGATTCTCCGGCCAGCGGCCCGCGGAACTTGACCGGGCCGTTCCCGCCGCTTGGGAGAATCGCGGGAGGGCGTCGGACCGTCGTCCCGGGAAATTTTGGCGGCCCAGGCGATTCTCCCAACCGGCGCGGGAGTGGAGAATCTCGCCCATTGTTTATATGAAGTATTTATGGACCTTTGTCACTTCTTGTAATGTAGGGAATCATGGCTGTCAATTTGCACATAGCACGTTGCCACAAATATTCCGAAGAATAATGCTGCAACGACAGCCTGTTCAGAACTATTGTAAATGCAGGAAACCCGTATTCTCTTAGTTTTTACATGGAGGGTTGTGGAGGCGGGTGGCTCAGCTGGCTGGTCAGTTAGTTTGTGATGCAGAGCAAGGCCAACAACACAGGTTCAGTTCCTGTACCGGCTGATGCTATTCATGAAGGCCCCACTTTCTCAACCTTGCTCCTCGCCTGAGGTGTGATGATCCTCGGGTTAAATCACCACCAGTCAGCTCTCCCCCTCCAAGGGGAAAGCAGCCTATGGTCATTTGGGACTATGATGATTTTGTGGGGGCAGGTTGTGGGTAGGGGGAGGCGCTACATACATGACTAGAAAAGGTTTTTCACAGAATTTGACCATAAGATCATACAACGTAGAAGCAGAGGTCGGCCATTTGGTCCATTGAGTCTACTCCACCATTCAATGAGATTGAGATCATGTCTGATCTGATATCCCTCAACTCCACTTTCCTGCCTTATCCTCATAACCCTTGATTCCTTTACTGATTAAAACTGTCTACCTCAGCCTTAAACATACTCTACAGTTCTCTGCAGTAAAGAATTCCACAGATTCACTACCCTCTGATTCCTCCTCAACTGCCTTAAATGGCCGAACCTTACTCCGAGATTATACCCTCTCGTTCTAGGCTCTCCCAAAAGGGGAAACAACCTCTCAGCATCTACCCTGTCAAGCCCCCTGAGAATCCTATATGTCTCAATAAAGGCTCATTCTTCTGAACACCAATGAGTACAGACCCAACCTACTTAACCTCACCTCATAAGAAAATCCCTCCTTCTCTGGACTGCCTCCAATCGCCAGTGTATCATTCCTTAGATAAGGGGGCCAAACTGTTCACATTATTCCAGGTGTGGTCTAGCTCATGCCTTGTATAGTTTTAGTATTCTTTAGTATTTTGCATTATTTTAATAGTGTAACTTGTATTTTCTATACTCAGATGTTTCATGGACCACAAGTTATTTCATTTGATCTGTTTTGTTATTGAAAGAGGGTTAAAATATTTATATTCTCATAAGTTGCAGGAAAGGATGTCCTGAAGTGTGGTATATTGGTGAGACCATGCAGACGCTGCGACAACGGATGAACGGACATCGCGCGACAATCATCAGGCAGGAATATTCCCTTCCTGTCGGGGAACACTTCAGCAGTCAAGGACATTCAGCCTCTAATCTTCGGGTACGCATTCTCCAAGGTGGCCTTCAGAACGCGCGGCAACGCAGAATCGCCGAGCAGAAACTTATAGCCAAGTTCCACACATGTGAGTACAGCCTCAACCGGGGCCTTGGATTCATGTCGCATTGCATTCACCCCCCCACCTCTGGCCTGGGTTTGCTAATCCTACCAACTGTCCTGGCATGAGACAATTCACACCTCTTTAACTTGTGATTATCCCTCTCTCCAGTTGCTCCGTATGGACCTGTAAAGACTTCATTACCCGCAAAGACTCGCATTCAAAGTATCGTCTTGCATCTTTGACTTTGTCTATATATATGTTTCTGGAACTTATCTCTTCATTCACCTGAGGAAGGAGCAGTGCTGCGAAAACTAGTGATTCAAATCAAACCTGTTGGACTTTAATCTGGTGTTGTAAGACTTCTTACTGTTATTTATATTGGTTAAGTACAAATGGCTGATAATTGATATCTATCCATTGATTTATTAGAATTAAGTTTTACAAATGACAGAATGTATTAAAATGAAGCAAGAGGAGTCACTGTTCATAAACATGAAGATAATACACAAGACATTAAAGAGTGTAGGGGATTGTTTCCAAAAGAACTGAGAATATATTCTACACAAATGCTCATTTTAGTAGCTTTAGCATTCAAAAAAATAACATTAAAGACCTCTGTATTGGACAATTTGCTGAATCGCTGGTGCCAGACTATGCAATCATTCAAACAAAACCTCTTTCATGTCACAAGACAGCAACAAAGGGATCTTTCTTGAAATCATTTCAATAATGCTTTTCTAAGGCACAAAGGTGCCAGTGACCTGGATGCAATGAGCTGCTGATGATGAAAGGTGAGTAAACTCCAGGTACTGAACAATCTGGGTGGGCAACAATGAAAATTCTTACAAGATAGGAACGATTGCCTGTGCATTCCCTGTTGACACATTACGCAAGAGTACCATTTCTAATTTTTATTAAAATTGAAGGAAAAGGAAGCAATCCCCAGATTCAAGGGCATAAAAATGAGTATCCTGAAGTGACATAAACATGTGACATTTTTAAATAAGAGTTTAGTGTCAAGGCCTAAAAAGGCTTACCTGAAAGTGTCCAGGCCAGAATACCTGAGGTTAAAAGAAAAGACAATCAAATTCTATCAATGGGTGGAAATTCCGGTAAATCATTCACTTAATGAGATCAGTGTGCAGTGGAAAAAATTGTTGGACAAGGACAAAGTCAATATTAGCACTTTGTTATCTTAACTTAAACTTTATTTTTGTGTCTGTGTTTAAGGCCAGACGCCAGTGAGCTTTGTACTGTATATTTTCACGACCGGCTACCAGTTTTCCCCAGTGAACTGATCCAAATAAATGTGCAGGTTTTCATCGCTCAGGAAACAAAATATCTTGAGCACTGCCCCACAGCCAATAAAACAAAGGCCATTGCTCATGTGCCAGTATATCCAGCAGAACCAGGGTACAGGATATCAAATGCTAGTGACATTTGCTTTCTTTGACCGTTTTCTAACGTGAAAACTATTTAATCAATGACCAGACTGTCATGTACTTCATCATTGGAGCGAGGCATCATGTTCAAAAGGAATAATCCACCCCAGTTGGCATTGTTGGTATTCATTTGTATAGCTGCATTGGTTCTGCATGAATCAGTGTTTTCATAAGCGTTTCATTACACAGTAATGTCTTGTAGCTTAACTCCTGGGATGTAAAATAAAACTAAAGCAACTATTGGAAAACCTCCCTGAATATCCACTACCACTTAGATCTGAACCTTGGATTATGAACAGGCCCTTTGATTCTATATGTAAGTAAACCAAAAGCAATGTTGATGACAAATTATGTAAAATTCTTGGGATTATATATTGGTTCCGTGTCAATGCAATACAGACAAGCATCCTGGGAAATTGAAACATTATATATTATACACACAATGCTGTGATTCTGCGGCATAGTATGACTTTACTGTGTTGTTTGTGAGTCGCTTAATGATGCAAAGTCCAGCTAGGCTTTTCCAATGAATCATCCTGATTAAGAACAAATTCTGTTCACTGGAATATGGCAATACTAAATGATTTAGAGGGACACTAGTGTACATTTGATGATGTTTCTTGAGCCTCATCTGATTTGTAAGGGTCACAGTTAACTTGAAAGCAGATGTGATCACATAATCTGTTGTCCAGTCACAATACGAATGTTGTGAACTGCACTTTCAACTCACGATGCAACTGGATAGGAACTTTGCAGTGACACTGAAGATGAAATTGTGCCAGCTTCAGTGATAGGAGCAGCTTGCATTCCACTCCCATAACATCTTTTAGAGCTACCAGCTGCTATCTCTCTACTCCACTTATTACTTTCAATATTAATATTGTGCAACATCCAAATTACTGCCTCACTACCGCAATCAAATCTTCCAGAATTGGATTACTATTAACCTGAGGGGAACGTTCTCTGCTATTTGATAATGACATTTGGCAATTCCTTTAAATGCTATTGAGCAGTGAGGTTTGAGGCGACCGGTTCTGCGGCAGGTGGCAAAGTGATGTGGCTACATTTGCAAAACCTCTTTAAGAAGACTGCAATGTTTTAAAACATTTATTAAGCGTCCAGATAAAGCACCAATTAGAATCACAGGCCTATACCTGCTCCTAATTTGTATGTTTGTATGTAACTCGTATAAATCATCTCACTCACATTAGCCGAGGTTTTGAGCAGCCATTTTTAGCTGGCAATCCTTCCGGCACACCTATGGTCGATGGAAAAGCAGGAGAATTCTGTGGTCAGTCAGAACCGTGTGGTAGCAGCAGTGAAACAGCCTCCCTCTGTCAAAAGACCTGCCGCGGTCTCCACAGTAACTTGCTCCTCGTTTCACGCGACTATTAGAGAGACAGACTTTTTAGTTGGCCAATATTGAGTTAATTTGGCCAATTCTTATTTGGGTCCAAGTCTAGTCTAAATGGTTAAGAATTGATGCTGATCCAAAAACGTCACATCAAATAACACTTCATTCTCCACTGTAAACTCATCTGCATAATTATTCATGGCACCCAATAGAACTCACATAGATTTAGGCTGTACAGAGATGGTTAAAAAAAAACAAAATACAATGCGATGATTTTTAAAGGGATGGTGATAATAAAGCATGAGTTTACGAAGAGCTGTGGTTGCCATTTAAACCCATTAGTAACTGTTGCCAAGGCTGAAGGGGCAGCAGATATGCCCTGCTCTTAGTCATACCCACTTCCAAATCATTGGTTGGCACAGTGGTATCAATAAGCATCCTGAAGAAAGGCACACAAAAAATGAAAGGAAAGGGCACCATGGTATAGTCTTCAGGTGGCAGATGGACATGGAACACCTCTCAAACAGTCTTGCAAGTCTCCAGAGCTTCTCCACTACTTCTGAACAGACTAGCTCTGAGAAATGTGCTTTGGAATCCATCGGTACCAATAACGGTGTTGAGGCAAAACTTAAAGATAACAGTAATAAAGTGCCCACAAGAACAAAACCATATGGAAATGACCTCAATGACTTGCTTTTGGATTGGATTTGTTTATTGTCATGTGTACCAAGGTACAGTGAAAAGTATGTTCTGTGTACAGCTGCTCAAACAGATCATTCCATACATGAAAATAAAATACACAATGTAAATACATAGACAAAAGCATCGGGTGAAGCAAGAAGGAGTGAGTACAACTCAGTAGAGATGATGTGTGAAGAGATCAGTTCAGTCCATAAGAGGGTCGTTTAGCAGTCTGGTAACAGCGGGGAAGAAGCTGTTTTTGGATCTGTTAGTGCGTGTTCTCAGACTTTTGTATCTCCTGCCTGAGGGAAGAAGTTGGAAGAGTGAATCAGCCGGGTGGGAGGGATCTTTGATTATGCTGCCCGCTTTCCCAAGGAAGACCGAGTCAATGGATGGGAAGCGGGTTTGTGTGATGGACTGGGCTGTGTTCACGACTCTCTGTAGTTTCTTACAGTCTTGGGTTGAGCAGTTGCCATACCAGGCTGTGATGCAGCCAGATGGGATGCTTTCTATGGTGCATCTGTAAAGGTTGGTAAGTATTAATGTGGACATGCCAAATTTCCTTAGTTTCCTGAGGAAGTATAGGCGCTGTTGTGCTTTCTTGGTGGTAGCGTTGACATGGGTGGACCAGGACAGATTGTTGGTGATGAGCACACCTAGGAATTTGAAGCTGTCAACCATCTCCACCTCGGCCCCGCCGACGTGGAGAGGGGTGTGTACAGTACTTTGCTTCCTGAAGTCAATGACCAGCTCTTTAGTTTTGCTGGCATTGAGGGAGAGATTGTTGTCGTTACATCACTCCACTACGTTCTCTATCTCCCTCTTGTATTCTGACTCATCGTTATTCAAGTACCGACGCACAACGATCGTGTCGACAGCAAACTTGTAGATGATGTTGGAGCCAAATTATGTCACGCAGTCGTGTGTGTACAGGGAGTATACTAGGGGGCTAAATACCCAGCTTTCTGGGGTCCCGGTATTGAGGACTGTCGTGGAGGAGGTGCTGTTGTTTGTCTTTACTGATTGTAGTCTATGGGTCAGAAAGTTGAGGATCCAGTTGCAGAGTGAGGTGCCAAGTCCTAGGTTTTGGAGCTTTGAAATGGGCTTGGCTGGGATTATGGTGTTGAAGGCGGAGCTGTTATCAATAAATAGGAGTCTGATGTAGGAGTCCTTGTTGTTGAAATGCTTAGTGATGAGTGTAGGTCCAGGTAGATGGCGTCTGCTGTGGACCGGTGCAGCGGTATGCGAATTGAAGTGGATCTAGGCATTCTGGGAGTGTGGAGTTGATATGCCTCATGACCAACCTCTCAAAGCACCTCATTACGATCGATGCCAAGGCCATTGGACGATAGTCATTGAAACACATTGCCTGGTTCTTCTTTGGCACCACCGGTATGATGGTGGTCTTCTTGAAGCAGGTGGGCACCTCAGAATGGAATAGGAAGAGGTTGAAGATGTCCGCGAACACATCTGCCAGCTGGTCCATGCAAGATCAGAGTGTACGACTAGGGACCCCGTCTGGACCCGCCGCCTTCCGAGTGTTCACTTTCAAGAAGGCTGATCTGACTTTGGAAGCTGTGACAGTTGGTATGGGTGTGTCCGGGGCTGCTGGGGCAGTCCACAGCAGTTTGATGGTTTCCTGCTCGAACTAAGCATAGAATTCATTGAGTTCATCAGGGAGGGGTGCGTTGCTGCCAGAGATTTTGCTTGGCTTCACTTTGTAGCTTGTTATGTTGTTTAAGCCTTGCCATAACCGACAAGAGTCTGACGCTAGACTGTAACTCTAGTTTGGTCTGATATGCTCTCTTGGCATCCATGCTGACTTTGCGGAGGTCGTACCTGGATTTCTTATATAGGTCAGGGTCGCCTGACTTGAACGCCTCAGACCTAGCCTTCAGTGGGGAGTCAATCTCCCGATTAAGCCGTGGGTTTCCGGTTGGGGGACGTACGTAGTACTTTCTTTGGCACGCAGTCGTCCGCACATTTGCTGATGAAATCTGTGACGGTGGTGGCAAACTCGTTTAGGTCGGTCGCTGGATTCTTAAATATGGACCAGTCCACTGACTCCAAGCAGTCACGTAGGAGCTCTTCTGTTACCTCGGACCAGCACTGCATGACCTTGTTCACCGGATTCTCTCGCTTAAGTTTCTGCTGGTATGCCGGGAGACTTTTAAATAATTGTCTATCCTGAAAGGACTGTCACTAGAAATCCTGGACTGGATGCCACATTTTTGGGCATTGAATAGACTTGGCACCCAACATGCCCACAGGTTGAAAAAGTTGGCACAGAATGACCAGATCCTTTTTGACTCATTTCCTGACCTATAAAGGAATCTGAGTAGAGCCAAATGTACAGAAAACCAGACATACTGATTTTTGTCCCATTGCTGCCCAGTCTGTATCTATTTTCAGCCATAATGGAGAAGAAAATCAAACTACATGGAGCAACAGATTTCTCAGTGCCTTGAAATTTTTAAATTCTGATGCAAATGGTCAGTAGTTTAAGGGTTGAATCCCTCCTTGGTAACCATTGCTCTTTGATCAGTCATTTGCAGTGATGTAAAATTTCAGGCATGGGGGCCCGAATTGATGATAGCTGCGGCATCGGTGTTATATGCTATTGTGGTCATTCATAACCCCATTCTCAGCTATCAAGCTTTATTCAATGTGTTCTCACATCAACCTTTAGTCCAAATGCACCCATGCCCTTTTGCCACTGAGGTGCAAGGAGTGGTGATGGATTTCTCGGCTGTCAGGCTAATGCCACTGCTCTGCCGATACTGCCCCTGTTGTAAAGGTGAAAATTGCACCCCGTTGTTCCCAAGCCTGCCAAAAAAGAATTTAAGTTTTCCATGAAGGTAATGTAAGGGTTAATGAAGTGTGTACAGACAGCCACGAGAGGGAGCTAATCCTAGAAGTACATAAGGGATGATGCTGAGCCTTGTGGGATAGAAGGGTGGAGTAGGTGGTAGGAGCAGGAGCTGACTCGGAAGACTGAAGATGGTGAGAGAGCAAGAGAGTAGTTTAATCTGTTAGTAAGTTAGATGTAGATGAATATAGATGAGTATAGTTTATGTGTGATCAATCAACTGTTTGTTTCTTAGGGATCAGTGTTGAATCCAGTTAGTAGTGTTTAATAAATAGTTTTGTTGGTTTACAAGACTTGTTGTTCCCTGAGCAACACTACACATCAAAGCCATCCAGAAAGAGCAAGGCAGAGAACAACACATTCCCGTTATGGGATATGTGCATTTTAAAATGCTCAATCACTCCTCTGCTGATTATCCGCTGAATCCGTTCGATTTGTTCTCAAACGCTTATCAGTAGTGAGACTTGTTAAGAAGCAGCTGCCTAAACATGGCTCATGTGCCATCAAAACATTCTGACTTATTTTCATAAGCGTGCCAAAAGCAGCAGATTAATCTCAACAGTTGAAAAAAAAAGGTGTTCCACTTTGGCAGTAAATATTCATGGTAACTAATGCAAGGGATGATTTAACTTTTGAAAGCTTTTCAACATACAGGGAGGATTTTTGCTCACAGGAGCGAATGAATTTGGGAATGGGGGGGGGGGTGGTTAAAAGCTTTGATATTAGCGCGTTGGGAAGTGTGTTCCCACATTTAACTGCGGTGTTTTAGGACGTGAACAAACAACAGCACGGTAGCATTGTGGATAGCACAATTGCTTCACAGCTCCAGGGTCCCAGGTTCGATTCCGCCTTGGGTCACTGTCTGTGCGGAGTCTGCACATCCTCCCCGTGTGTGCGTGGGTTTCCTCCGGGTGCTCCGGTTTCCTCCCACAGTCCAAAGATGTGCAGGTTAGGTGGATTGGCCATGCTAAATTGCCCTTAGTGTCCAAAATTGCCCTTAGTGTTGGGTGGGGTTACTGGGTTATGGGGATAGCGTGGCGGTGTGGACCTTGGGTAGGGTGCTCTTTCCAAGAGCCGGTGCAGACTCAATGGGCCGAATGGCCTCCTTTTGCACTGCAAATTCTATGAAATTCTATGAAACACCCTCGAAAAAGAGATGGATTATTCATTGCAATATGTCAATAGCTCATTGAGAGTGATATTGACATGGGTTTGGGAATTTAACTGTGGGTGTGTGGGATTCCCATACCTCCTGGAACTCACCACTGAAAGCAAGGTGGGAACACAGTGGCAATTTAGGGAGCTGCAGAAATGAGGTGGAAACATTCCTGTAAACAAACCTCACAGCTGCTTTCTTTCCTAACTGCATGTAAGGTTTTTGCTTCTAGTACATGATTTGAGAGGCGACTTTCACTACTTTAGAAGCTAACTTTGTTTACTTTGGAGATACTGCCTGACGTCCACTTAGCAGCTCAGAGCTATCAGATTAGTCTATGCTGTATTAGCTTGGTCCTCAGATGACCAGCACCGACAACATCTGCAGCAACATCACAGACCTGCTGCTCCAAAGGAGAAGCTTGCAACTCAGGGTGCACAGGCAGAGGATCAGATTCACCATGTCGGACCACCAGTGTTTCAGCAGTCTCAGGATTTTGTGCATGTCGCGTAGCAGACATTTGCAGCTTGCTGGAAGATGGCCTGCTGCTACAAGTGGGATTGGAACCCCCACTTTACGAGTGACTGTCAAGTCACTGTTGCCTTTAACTTTTTTACCTCTGGGTCCTTCCATAGATCTGCTGGAGTCACATGGAGGAACCTGCAGTCAGATTCCCACAAATGCACTACAAGGTGGCTGATGCCCTGTTTGCCGATGCGCAGAGAGAGAGGAATGACCATTGTGTGCAAAACAGGTGGAACTTCACTCTATCCGGTCCCTGCTGTGCACCACCACGAATCAAACTCCTCACGAGCGCCTCCTCCTCTTTCCTAGGAAGTCCTCCTCTGGAACGCCACTTCCGACCTGGCTAGCAGCTCCGGGACCCATTCTGCTCCGGAAACATGTGCGGGCGCACAAGTCAGATCCGTTGGTGATATTCCTATCACTAACAGGCCTATACTTAGCTTCGAACTGGCCCACCAGGTCAGGGGAACAAATGGACTTTTGTTCAGATCCTGAGTCTGCAGGATTCAAAAGCTGGTATGGACTGGTAGCTCGGAGCGCCTATCTCGAAGCGAGCGTTGACTTGAGACTTACTTGGTTGGCGGCAGCGAGGCAGGTCACTGTCAAGGGTTGGTTCGGGCTGCTGAGTGACCCTGCCAAAGAAGGACGATTTGAACTTGGGGGCTTTACTTTATAGTCCCCAGGGGCTTCCCACCCTTCGGGGCGGACCCCGTACCTGGTTCCAAATGATTGGACTGCGTCCCGATCACTTGATTCGATTTCTCCAACACTGGAGTTGTTCCCTGATCGTTGGGCGGTCCCTAAATGTCCATTGGCCTTCCTTTGTCTTGGCTCCTGCTGGCGCTGAGGAGTCTGGCTTGGTTTTATTCACCTTAACTGTTGCCATTGTGCCTTGGAATCGCTCATTACTATGCAGATGGCTGCTGGTCTCAGTGCTGTCTGGTTTCTTACAGGTTTCAATACACATGATTTCTGTATTTGCTAGTCTTTGCCTGTGTTGGCTGAATTTCCCTTCAGCCTTTGCGGTTCTCCATTTTAAGTCGGGAAGTGGCCAACCCAGGTGGCTACAAATCTCTGGTAAGGCACTGTAACATTTACCAGAATTTTACTATCTCTCCCTCCCACCTTAGGTGCAGACTGACAGGGCAGCACGAAGCACAGTGGTTAGCACAGTTGCTTCACAGTTCCAGGGGCCCAGGTTTGATTCCCATCTTGGGTCATTGTCTGTGTGGAGTTTGCACTTTCTCCCCGTGACTGCATGGGTTTCCTCCGGGGTCTCAGGTTTTCTCCCACAGTCCAAAGATGTGCAGGTTGGGTCGATTGGCGATGATAAATTGCCCTTGGTGTCAAAAAGATTGGGTGGGTTTGCTAGGTTACGGGAGTAGGGTGGAAGTGTGGGCTTAAGTCGGGTGCTCTTTCCTAAGGGCATACTCGATGGGCCAAATGGCCACTTTCTGCACTGTAAATTGTATGAAGGTGGGTGGATGTAAAATCCAGTGGCATGGAAGGGACCACTTGTGATAACTGAGGCATTTAATAGGGAAATTACTGCCCACCTAAGAAGCTACACCCTCCACCAGTGGTAATGTGATGGAGGACCACGTCAGGTTCTGTGCTTCTCCTTCACGTTCTATCTCTTATAAGGAGAGAAAGAAGAGACCATAAGTGAGAGCAATGACATGTGGTGAATGGATGACTGACCCTGGAGAAACCCCTTCTTATCTGGCTTCTGTGGTGATTGTTTATGGGGATTGGCTATAGTCCTAGCAGTGGCCAATGCTCCTGGTCTCACTGCTGGGACTAGAGACCTGTCGGCTATCTGACTGGCTGTTAAATCAGCTTAGAGCTTCCCAGCACATCGAGGTGTACTTGCCCCTGACTTGTAAACAGGGGCTTGTGAAATTCCAGCCATCATTTTGAATAGAACCTAAAGTATGTTTGGAAATTGCACTCTGTCACTTCGACACTATTTTTCAGACCTTTCGTTACATGGTTGATTTACAACGGTCACCTTTGACATCATCAACACTTAACTACAACACTGACTTAATTGGCGACCAGCTTAGGAAATTGTACTCTGCTTTTCGCTAATCCTAGTGTAGCTGTATAATCTGTGTGTAAATAATCATGTGTACTGTTACCCTCACTTATTCTTGAACATTTTCCTAACAATGTGAAGTTCCAACGTCAGCGTCTCTCCTTCCAGAACAAGGTGACACATATCTCCTGAGAACGGACCAGCACAGAGAGTGAGGGCAGCTAAACAGTTTCTGCTTCTTTCGATCGTTTGTTGGAGCGATACTTGGCTTGGTGTGGAGGCTATCGATGGGATGTGGAATTCAAAATTGCTGGAAATACTCAGCAGATCTGGCAGCATCTATGGAGAAAGAAACCAAGTTAACCTTTCTGGTTTGTAACTGGCTGATGACTTTATAACTCATCCCTGGTGATGACTAAAGCAACAATGCTGACCACCTAGGTCAGACCACTAGGGGTGCACATCTCCAAAAATCTGTCCTGGTCCACCCACGTCGACGCTACCACCAAGAAAGCACAACAGCGCCTATACTTCCTCAGGAAACTAAGGAAATTCAGCATGTCCACATTGACTCTTACCAACTTTTACAGATGCACCATAGAAAGCATCCTATCGGGCTGCATCACAGCCTGGTATGGCAACTGCTCGGCCCAGGACCGCAAGAAACTTCAGAGAGTCGTGAACACCGCCCAGTCCATCACACAAACCTGCCTCCCATCCATTGACTCCATCTACACCTCCCGCTGCCTGGGGAAAGCGGGCAGTATAATCAAAGATCCCTCCCACCCGGCTTACTCACTCTTCCAACTTCTTCCATCGGGCAGGAGATACAGAAGTCTGAGAACACGCACAAACAGACTCAAAAACAGCTTCTTCCCCACTGTTACCAGAATCCTAAATGACCCTCTTATGGACTGACTTCATGAACTCTACACCCTGTATGGTTCATCCGAAGCCAGTGCTTATATAGTTCATTGTATATGTTGTGTTGCCCTATTATGTATTTTCTTTTATTCCCTTTTCTTCTCATATACTTAATGATCTGTTGAGCTGCTCGCAGAAAAATACTTTTCACTATACCTCGGTACACGTGACAATAAACAAATCCAATCCAATCCAATCTGCTGTGCAGGGTTTGAGCCTGTTAGTTCGTACAATTCAGCTGAATTAATGTGCACTCTGTGGGCCTCAGTGGCTGTGGCACCAGAAGTGGTGGCTGCTGTTGCTCTTGTGGCCAGCTGACCATGATCACTGGGTGGCCAGCTAATTAACGGGCTGGAATCGCCAGGCCCGCCCAATGGACGAGCAGGGCTGGGGCACTAGGTGGAAAACCTGGCATCGCCTGGCAGAGAGGCAGGAGCTCACACCATTTTTAGAGGCCTTCCCTCAGGGTGAGCCCTCCATTTCAATCAACTCTTTGGAACTTTTTTTGTGGCAACACAGGATGGTGTGCTAGAAGGGGAGGGGGTGACCACACAGCTGGTGGTAAGGGGCTGGGGCAGCAGTAGGTTCTTTCTGACGCAAGGCTGCCTCTCTGGGAGGTGGCTCTGTCTCGTTGCTGACCCTCACTCCTGGAGAGTAGGTGCATGGATGGCTGTACTTGAACCCCCACCATGGGGCAAGGGGCTGCTGCCAGAGTTAGTGTTGTGCTGGTCTTTGTGGGAATGCTGCCAGTGTTCCTCCTTCTGATTTCAGGACAAAGCAGCCCACAGTAACATGAAACAAGGCCAGTGGAGGCATCCCAGACATTTGTGCTCTGACCTTTGCAGAGGAGAAGGCCCTGGTACTGGCTGGCATGCAGGATGCCCACACAATTGCATGTGGTGCCAAGAGAGAAAAGCGGCATAGTGCTCATGTGCTCACCACTGGACATAAGGAACTCCAAATCAGTCACGAGGAGATGTGAAACCCTAACCCCACAAGGTCTGTGTTCTCTCCTGCAGGTCTCAGCATTCCTGAAGGCCCATCATTCACAGACACCAGGGGACATCCATCCACCTCTGAAGAGTAGGAGGAATCCTCAGGGGGTGCAACATTACATTCTTTGATCACATTCTCCACCCGCAATGCTGGGTAGGTGTTCACGATTAGATTGAGGGTCACAAACTGGTGAGCTCAGACTGATGCATCCAAGCAACTGATGGAGGACCTGCTGGCTGAGGTCAGAGGACTGTGGGAGGCCAGGCCCATGCTGAGCCCCTTGACGGGCCTCTGGAGTCAGCAACACAGAACCTGTTGGAGCTGCGTTGCGAGGTAAGGGAATATTTGGCAGAGTTACTGGATGGCACCATGTGCCTCTGAGATTCTGGTGAAGGAGGGAAATAATATTTTTCCTCTCTGGAATTGAAATTTAGATAAGTTCAGAGGGCTGGGGGTCAAACCTGGATTAACTGCAGGTGTTCATCAGGTCATGTAAACAGGCCCTGATGGCTGGTGTAACCCGAGGTGCAATTTCTTACAGTCAAACTTTCGAGCTGTTTGAAACAGGTCGGAGGAGGCTACTAAAAGACTTTAAACCTCACATGTCTTCAAAAGGCAAGATAACACAGCCTTACAATGGCAGCTATTGTACAACTGGGGTGGGAGGACTCCACAGTTTATCTAGCTCCACAACTCTACAAGTTGCACAATTAGTTTAATAGTTTACTTTACTCAGCAAAATGCGCAATTATCTACCTTCACTACTGAGAATAAAAGAGACTTTAACAAGGATTCTTTCAATAAAATCAGAATGATTGATTTGTTGTAAAAGAATGTTCTTTTTTTGAAACAAGTTGCAAGAACTGGTTAACAAGCAATTGTAATCTGGAAATACAATTATCTACCCCTTTTAAAATTCCCCACCATACACGCGAGTACACATACAACCATACACACACACAAATAGGCAAAGGATAAGCAGATAGAAATCTCTGCAGAGATGGGCAGTTGATGAGTAGATTTTATGATAAAAAAAGGATAAAGTTCTCAGAGTTTTGATGCTATTGATTTGGAGTTTCCATGTGTGAAAAAAGGCTGTGAGTCCCAGTTTTCACTGTGGTGATATACATCACTGTGAGTACACAAAGGGTTAATGTACACACACTACACCCAGCTAGATACTAGAGGGAACACCAGAGACATGACACACAGACAGTCAACCAATAGGTCAGTAAGACAGGACACGACCAATGGGCATTTACGATACACACAAAGGTGACACTACCACAGGGGGGCATTACACCAACCCATATATAAGGACACTGCACACATGGGGCGGGATTCTCCCCTACCCAGCGGGGCGGGGGGTTCCGGCGTAATGGAGTGGTGGGAACCACTCCGGCGTAGGGCCACCCCAAAAATGCGGAAGTCTCCACACCTTTAGGGGCCAAGTCCTCACCTTGAGGGGCTAGGCCCGCGTCGGAGTGGTTTGCTCTCCGCCGGCTGGCGGGAAAGGCCTTTGGCGCCACGCCAGCCGGGGCCGAAAGGTCTTCGCTGGGCGACGCGGGTCCGCGCATGCGCGGGAGCGTCAGCGGCTGCTGACGTCATCCCCGTGCATGCGCAGGGGAGGGAGTCTCTTCCGCCTCCGCCATAGTGAAGACAATGGCGAAGGCGGAAGAAAAAGAGTGCCCCCACGGCACAGGCCCGCCCGCAGATCGGTGAGCCCCGATCGCAGGCCAGGCCACCGTGGGGGCACCTCCCAGGGCCAATCGCCCTGCGCCCCCCCCTAAGGACCCCGGAGCCAGCCCGCGCCGCCTTGTCCCGCCATTCAAAAGGTGGTTTAATCCACGCTGGCGGGACAGGCATTCCAGCAGCGGGACTTCGGCCCATCGCGGGCCGGAGAATCGGCGGGGGTGGGCTCGCCGACCGGCACGGTGCGATTCCCACCCCCACCGAATCTCTGGTGTTGGAGACTTCGGGACACGGCGCGGGCGGGATTCACGCCAGCCCCTGGCGATTCTCCGATCCAGCAGGGGGCCGGAGAATCCCGCCCATGATCTTCCTCGTTCCAGTGGAGACTCTCAGTGAGCACAGACACAGGGTTGATTGAAACACATCACTCCCACCACGTGGATTGTAGCAGACTGGTTAGTCAGTCTGAGTAGCTATAGCAGGATTAACAGTAGCGTCAAATCCAAATAGGAGAATTGTTAATAGTTCAATAAACGTGTTGAAGCTATCTCCAAGTCTGAACCTTCCTTTGTCAGAGTACACATCAAGGAAGCAGCTTATGCTACGTCAAGAGCATAACAAAACATGATTCCAGGAGTGGACTGTTAAATCCATATAGTTTCAACTCAACTAACAGTGACAACCAGCAACAAAAGCCAGGCAAGATGATGTTCGGGATTCCGATTCCACAGCAGCTCCAGTACCAAGGCAATCTCAGTGAAAACTGGCGTTGGTTCTGGCAGAGATTCGAGATCTAGCTGGTAGCATGCGACCTGGATGGCGTGGCGGATGCAGAGAAAATAAAGCTTCTACTTACCATCGCGGGTCCCGAAACAGCTGAAATCTTCCAGACCTTCAAATTCTCAAAGAGGCAAAACAAGAGCGATTTCCAGGCAGTCCTGGACAAATTACAAGAATTCTGCGAGGAACATACAAGAAGAAGAGGTAAAAGAGGCGCCAAAACTCACCGCGAGGTAGGCTTGCAGCAACGAATGGCAGTTTTGAATTGCAGCCATCTTGGAAAAGGTGCTGCACATGCGCAGTTGCGCAAAGAGCGCACAGAATGGGTAGGTCCGTTTGCGCATGCGCGAGAAGCCGCGCATGCGCAATTGAGAACAAGGCCCAAGTAAATGTACAGCCACCTGCGCATGCGCAATCGCTTCCTAAGCTCTACGTCACAAGCATCATGACATCAGAGGCCGCGGACCACGCCCACTTAAAGGGGAAATGTCCCAAAACACGAGAAAAAAAATTTAAAGCCTCAAAACCAGATTCTTTCACCTGGAATGACCGCACGATGCCTGAAATTCAACCAGTAGCTGAAAGTAACCTCCGCAGAACCCTGCATCAAGCAGAAAGCACCGCCCTAAGAGATGATACAGTCCTTGAAGACTATGACTCAGACCTTGAATTCTTCTTTGGACATCGCGAGCCCAATGCCAGCGCCGACACAAAATGTGATGATATGGTCTTGGAAGACAAACCTTTCACCTTGGGAGGTGGCTACCCCAGTATCAAATCCGAACCGCAACTAGACGTGTTGCACATTGACGATCCCGACGACGAATTCTTCGGATTTGAGGATCTTCAGCCCAGCAGATATGACATCCCGACTCGTGAGTGCAGGATTATGCTGCAGCCTGACACCAAGAGACAGAGAGCAGTACAACCCCACAGAGAGCGGCCTGCTGCCACACAGAGAGTGGTCCATGCACCGCAAAGGGTCCCCGACTCCACACAGAGAGTGGTCCACGCACCACAAAGGGTCCCAGCCTCCACACAGAAAGCGATGAAAGACTCCACAGTGAGACAACTGCACATCTCCACGCAAGAAGTGACTCCAGTGACACAAGCCTCCACAGCGAGCTCGTGGACAGACTCCATGATAGAAGCAACGCAAGACTCCACAGCGCAGTCCTTGCATGAACAAGAAGTGACTCCAGTGACACAAGCTTCCACAGCGAGCTCGTGGACAGCCTGCATGATAGAAGCAACGCAAGACTCCAGAACGCAGTCCTTGCATCAACAAGAAGTGATGACAGTCTCCACAGAGAGACCAATGCACGATTCCACACAAGGAGTGCTGCAAGACTCCACAGAGGGAGTGACACAAGCCTCCACAGCGAGCTCGTGGACAGCCTCCACGATGGAAGGAACGCAAGACTCCAGAGCACAGTCCTTGCCTGAACAAGACTATGAGGGTCTAGCAACCTCGTCTGAGCAACCAGCAGCAGGCAATGCAAGTCTGCCATGCACAAGTGTACAGCAAGCAGACTATGACAGTCTGCCACGCACAAGTGTACAGCAAGCAAATTATGACAGTCTACCACGCTCACGTGAACAACAAAGCGACTATGACAGTCCACCCAGATTATTTGAGCCACCTGAAGAAGACTCTGACAGTCTACCACGCTCAAGTGAATGACAAGAAGACACTGAGGCTCTACCCACTGTATGTGTGACAAGTGACGACGGCATCCCACTTCCCATACCAGATGTGCAACGTGACAGACCTCAGCTAGAATGTACAGAGACACTCGACAATCACAGTGAGACTACTGGTGACTCCGGTGACACCATGTTACTTCAAACCTCATTCGCTCGAGCCTCTCCACAAGCAAATGCATTCCTGACTGTTTTGACTCCGGACGGGGAGCATCACGAAACTTCAGAAGACTCAAGTGAACCTGAAATGACTCCGGACGGGGAGTATCAAGAAACCAAAGCTGATTCAGGTGAACCAGAAAGGGCTCCAGATGGGGAGCATCGACAAGCCAAAACTGACTCAGGTGAAACAGACCAGACTCCAGACGGGGAGCATGGACAAGCCACAGCTGATTCAAGTAAGGCGGACATGACTCCAGACGGGGAGCACCGCAAACTCAGTGATGGCACGCTCAAGGAGGCAGCAGATGCCACAAAGCGCGCCAACACGAGTAACTGTGTGAAGGACTTGTATTATCCACAGAGTGTGGTCCTTGAGTGCAACAAACACGACAACAAAACCAACAAACACAACAACAACATCAAAGACAATAGCAAGAAGCGTACCAGAGGCAACAGCGTCGACAACAAGGATGACAACAACAACACCAATGGAACGGCGACTGGTACGACATGGTACAACTCTGCAAATGAGGGACACTGTTACTGCTCAGCTCAGTACAATGACATACCATGGCAGGACGATGCATCTTACCAATTCACGTTTGCTGCACTACCAACAGGCAACCTGGCTTCCAGGACAGATGCCATCAAGAATCACTACCACAAGCATTGAAAAAAAAAAAGAGTCCAAATCCGATAACAAAGTGATTTGGCCACTTCTTGGTTCCTTCAGCACAGGGACACTGATGGCGTTTACAATTCAATGCCACCATCAACATCACCAACTCACCAACCAAACAAGAAAGCCACTTGACCATAATAATTGATGACCTTTGGACTCATGCATATGATTTGGACTTATTGTTCAATGATCACTGTTATCATAACTTCTCCAGAGTTTCACTCATCTACCTAGTTTATTCAATTTTCTTTAACACTGTACAGAAAATATGTAACATGAAAAAAGGGGGGATGTGGTGATATACATCACTGTAAGTACATAAAGGGTTATGTACACACACTACACCTAGCTAGACACTAGAGGGAACACCAGAGACATGACACACAGACAGTCAACCAATAGGTTAGTAAGATAGGACATGACCAATGGACATTCACAATACACACAGAGGTGACACTATCACGGGGGGCATTACACCAACCCATATATAAGGACACTGCACACATGATCTTCCTCTTTCCAGTGGAGACTCTCAGTGAGCACAGACACAGGGTTGATTGAACACATCACTCCCACCACGTGGATTGTAGCAGGCTGGTTAGTCAGTCTGGGTAGCTATAGCAGGATTAACAGTAGCGTTGAATCCAAATAGGAGAATTGTTAATAGTTCAATAAACGTGTTGAAGCTATCTCCAAGTCTGAACCTTCCTTTGTCAGAGTGCACATCAAGGAAGCAGCTTTTGCTACGTCAAGAGCTTAACAAAAGATTCACCAATGGAGCTTCGATGTGATTGTAAAATAGAACTGGAGCAATTCCTCTATTCTAAGCCACTTGAGTTTCTAAATTCATAGAATTCATTCATAGAATTTAAAGTGCAGAAGGAGGCCATTCGGCCCATCGAATCTGCACCGGCTCTTGGGAAGAGCACCCTACCCAAGGTCAACACCCCCACCCTATCCCCATAACCCAGTAACCCCACCCAACACGAAGGGCAATTTTGGACACTAAGGGCAATTTTATCATGGCCAATCCACCTAGCCGGCACATCTTTGGACTGTGGGAGGAAACCAGAGCACCCGGAGGAAACCCACACACACAAGGGGAGGATGTGCAGACTCCGCACAGACAGTGACCCAAGCCGGAATCGAACCTGGGACCCTGGAGCTGTGAAGCAATTGTGCTATCCACAATGCTACCGTCATCGCCCTCAACAACTCAATTGGTATATTTGCAGAAGGTATTTCAAACAGGACAGAATTGTTAAACGTAGAGGTTCTCAATTATCCAGATGGGGAAACAGCAGGAAAGAAACTAAAGTAGAGAGCACGCCCCTGAAATTTAGCATGTCTTCTACCGTTCTCCTGTGACAAAGCCCTTAGAAAAACAGAATATTGTCCTTTTCAGCTGTTTACACCATTTGCATTTGTGTATTCGTGATCTCCCACTGGAGTTACTGCAGGAAATTGAAGGCCCTTTATGGAAATTCAGGGCACATGTTTCCAGAGGCTGTACATGATTGGTTCCTTACATGGAACACAATGTTGAGTGAGTACTTTGAAGTTAATCTTTAATAACTAAGCGAGTCTGGTACATAAGGTTTCGCTCTATAAAAGCCCTCAGCTATTTAAAGTGGCATTGCAGTAGTAATCACAGTGAAATAACCTCAAATACTATCAGTTGTGATGGCAGTGATACACCTGCTTTCAGATGAAGGGAGCAATTGAACAGAAACGTTTCTAAGTCTGGTAGCGAGCGGGAATTGCGGCAAGATTTCCAATGGTCGGCTAGGCGTGGCCGTAACCAGCATCAAACGTTAAGTGGTTTATGTAACGAGGCACCACGGACTTCACGCTGCAAATGGTGGCCCCGCCGGCTGATTTCCCGAGACCACGCCCACCTGCTCCCTGCTAACAAGGGGGAACTGCACTTAAACCGATCCCCCAGCGCAAACCCCACATAGCTTGCAGCCATGCCTCCGAGGAGAATCGCCCCAGGATGCGGAGATGCCGACCTGGCCAGATTGTTGGACGTGGTTGAGTCCAGATGGGATGCCCTGTTCCCCCGAGGGGCTCGGAGGGTCAGCCCCTCGTTGCTTTGTTTGATCGTTTCCTTGGTTTGTAAATAGTGTTGATCGCGTTATTCTTGTTGCATACTGCTTCTCTGCACCAGGCACCTTCCCATGTAAATAGCTTTGTTCTCATGTACGAAGTCCTGTAAATATGTCTTCGCACCCCACACGTAGTTGGGAACATTTTCACAATACACTATTTATTGCCACACATATACATTCTTTTATAAAAGGGGGTATGTCATAATATATACCAGTATATCATGGTGCAGATACACACACATTGATGGATACACAGCGGGACCAATCAACACACACAACACCGCAGCCAATCACCAGTTAGAGCACACGCACTATAAAGACAGGGGGCACCAGAGTTCCCGCTCATTCGAGCTGCAGCCTCCTATTAGGACAGAGCTTACAGCTAACAGCACAGATCTTCACCATGTGCTGAGTGCATCGACTGGTTAGGACAAGGCATAGGTCTTTAGTTCAATCTAACATCGTGTTAACCCACAGTGAAAGTATGTTCAACAGTTTCTGACTTAATAAAATAGTGTTGCGCTATTTTAAATGTTGGTGGCCTGTATGTGTTCCATGGATCCCGAGCACCCAACACATCAGGAGGGCCGGTGAGGAGGGCCAGGTAGGGGATGGGGTATGGGAGTGGTGGGACGGTGGGAGGGGGGGGGGGGGCTGGTGGTGAGGAGGGGGGTGATATGACAGACCTTGACACGTCCAATATGAAGTGAAGTCGCCCCGCTGCTGTGCGAGGTTGTGGAGGATGCAGCAGATCACCACAAAATGGGCGACCCTCCGGGAGGGTGTACTGCAGTGCATCGCCGGAGTGACTAAGGCATCGGAACAGCATTTTGAGCAGTCCAATGCACCATTCAATGGCAGCCCAGGTGGCCACATTGGCCTCGTTATATAGGATCTCCACCTGGGTCTCCAGCATCTGTACAGGTGTCATCATCCAGGAACTCAGCAGGTACCCCTTAGCCCCAAGAGCCAACCGATCATCCTGGGGTGTCCAGCGAAGACGCCGGGGGTCTCCAACTGCCCCAGGATGTAGCTGTTGTGCATGCCCCGGCGAAGCTTGCACACACGTGCATGAGCTTGAGGTGGTGGTCGCACACAAGTTGGATGTTCAGGTGTAGTGTAGTGTCTCCCACCCGCCCTCCTCCTCTAACCTAATAATAATAAGACCCATTGGTGTGAGGTAAGTGCCATATTATATTATTGTTATATTATATTATTAGCATTGTGCAGGTCAAGGTTCGGAGGTGGAGGAGCAGTCTCTGTCAGGGAGAGAACCTGAGAACATCTAAGACACTCAGAAGGTAAGAAGGTAAGTAAGTGATTTTTACTCATTTTTACTTTTATACCTTTTTCGAATTGTGTGTGTCGGGGGAAACTGAAGTGACATCACAGAAAAGCTGTGACCTGAGTGGCTGGTTGGGAATCTACACTAAATTAAAAAAATTAAGCATTGGTAACTAATTAAACATAATTACTTAATTATAATTTAGAGGGGTATCTAAGCCAGAGATCGGAGAGTACTATATTTAGCTTTCGCATTTCTATTAGAAATCTAGTGCTAGGAAACAGATAGTTAGCAGTAACTTTGAAATTTAAAAATATATATATTTAAAAAAAAAAAATGTTTTTTAATTTTAATTTTAATTAATTGACGCAATGTCAGTTAGAGGGGTGCAGTGCTCTGACTGTGAGATGTGGCAGGTCCAGGAGGCTTCCAGCGTCCCGGATGGCTTCATCTGCAGAAAGTGCACCCAACTGGAGCTCCTCACAGACCGCATGGTTCGGTTGGAGCAGCAATTGGATGCACTTAGGAGCATGCAGGTGGTGGAAAGCGTCATAGATCGCAGTTATGTAAATGTGGTCACACCCAAGGTGCAGGCAGAGAAATGGGTGACCACCAGAAAGGGCAGGCAGTCAGTGCAGGAATCCCCTGTGGTTGTCCCCCTCTCGAACAGGTATACTCCTTTGGATACTGTCGGGGGGTATAGCCTATCAGTGGAAAACAGCAGCAGCCAGAGCAGTGGCACCACGGCTGGCTCTGATGTTCAGAAGGGAGGGTCAAAGCGCAGAAGAGCAATAGTAATAGGGGACTCTATAGTCAGGGGCACAGATAGGCGCTTCGGTGGACGTGAAAGAGACTCCAGGATGGTATGTTGCCTCCCTGGTGCCAGGGTCCAGGATGTCTCCGAACGGGTAGAGGGCATCCTGAAGGGGGAGGGCAAACAGGCAGAGGTCGTTGTACATATTGGTACTAACGACATAGGCAGGAAGGGGCATGAGGTCCTGCAGCAGGAGTTCAGGGAGCTAGGCAGAAAGTTAAAAGACAGGACCTCTAGGGTTGTAATCTCGGGATTACTCCCTGTGCCACGTGCCAGTGAGGCTAGAAATAGGAAGATAGAGCAGCTAAACACGTGGCTAAACAGCTTGTGTAGGAGGGAGGGTTTCCGTTATCTGGACCACTGGGAGCTCTTCCGGGGCAGGTGTGACCTATATAAGAAGGACGGGTTGCATCTAAACCGGAGAGGCATAAATATCCTGGCTGCGAGGTTTGCTAGTGTCACACGGGAGGGTTTAAACTAGTATGGCAGGGGGGTGGGCACGGGAGCAATAGGTCAGAAGGTGAGAGCATTGAGGGAGAACTAGGGAATAGGGACAGTGGGGCTCTGAGGCAGAGCAGACAGGGAGAAGTTGCTGAACACAGCGGGTCTGGTGGCGTGAAGTGCATATGTTTTAATGCAAGAAGTATTACGGGTAAGGCAGATGAACTTAGAGCTTGGATTAGTACTTGGAACTATGATGTTGTTGCCATTACAGAGACCTGGTTGAGGGAAGGTCAGGGTTGGCAGCTAAACGTTCCAGGATTTAGATGTTTCAGGCGGGATAGAGGGGGTGAAAAGGGGAGACGGAGTTGCGCTACTGGTTCGGGAGAATATCACAGCTGTACTGCGGGAGAACACCTCAGAGGGCAGTGAGGCTATATGGGTAGAGATCGGGAATAAGAAGTGTGCAGTCACAATGTTGGGGGTTTACTACAGGCCTCCCAACAGCCAGTGGGAGATAGAGGAGCAGATAGTAGACAGATTTTGGAAAAGAGTAAAAACAACAGGGTTGTGGTGATGGGAGACTTCAACTTCCCCAATATTGACTGGGACTCACTTAGTGCCAGGGGCTTAGACGGGGCGGAGTTTGTAAGGAGCATCCAGGAGGTCTTCTTAAAACAATATGTAGACAGTCCAACTAGGGAAAGGGCGGTACTGGACCTGGTATTGGGGAATGAGCCCGGCCAGGTGGTAGATGTTTCAGTAGGGGAGCATTTCGGTAACAGTGACCACAATTCAGTAAGTTTTAAAGTACTGGTGGACAAGGATACGAGTGGTCCTAGGATGAATGTGCTAAATTGGGGGAAGGCTAATTATAACAATATTAGGCGGGAACTGAAGAACATAGATTGGGGGTGGATGTTTGAGGGCAAATCAACATCTGACATGTGGGAGGCTTTCAAGTGTCAGTTGAAAGGAATTCAGGACCGGCATGTTCCTGTGAGGAAGAAGGATAAATACGGCAATTTTCGGGAACCTTGAATAACGAGAGATATTGTAGGCCTCGTCAAAAAGAAAAAGGAGGCATTTGTCAGGGCTAAAAGGCTGGGAACAGACGAAGCCTGCGTGGAATATAAGGAAAGTAGGAAGGAACTTAAGGAGTCAGGAGGGCTAGAAGGGGTCACGAAAAGTCATTGGCAAATAGGGTTAAGGAAAATCCCAAGGTTTTTTACACGTACATAAAAAGCAAGAGGGTAGCCAGGGAAAGGGTTGGCCCACTGAAGGATAGGCAAGGGAATCTATGTGTGGAGCCAGAGGAAATGGGCAAGGTACTAAATGAATACTTTGCATCAGTATTCACCAAAGAGAAGAAATTGGTAGATGTTGAGTCTGGAGAAGGGTGTGTAGATAGCCTGGGTCACATTGAGATCCAAAAAGACGAGGTGTTGGGTGTCTTAAAAAATATTAAGGTAGATAAGTCCCCAGGGCCTGATGGGATCCACCCCAGAATACTGAAGGAAGCTGGAGAGGAAATTGTGAGGCCTTGACAGAAATCTTTGGATCCTCACTGTCTTCAGGGGATGTTCCGGAGGACTGGAGAATAGCCAATGTTGTTCCTCTGTTTAAGAAGGGTAGCAAGGATAATCCAGGGAACTACAGGCCGGTGAGCCTTACTTCAGTGGTAGGGAAATTACTGGAGAGAATTCTTCGAGACAGGATCTACTCCCATTTGGAAGCAAATGGACGTATTAGTGAGAGGCAGCATGGTTTTGTGAAGGGGAGGTCGTGTCTCACTAACTTGATAGAGTTTTTCGAGGAGGTCACTAAGATGATTGATGCAGGTAGGGCAGTGGATGTTGTCTATATAGACTTCAGTAAGGCCTTTGACAAGGTCCCTCATGGTAGACTAGTACAAAAGGTGAAGTCACACGGGATCAGGGGTGAGCTGGCAAGGTGGATACAGAACTGGCTAGGTCATAGAAGGCAGAGAGTAGCAATGAAAGGATGCTTTTCTAATTGGAGGGCTGTGACCAGTGGTGTTCCACAGGGATCAGTGCTGGGACCTTTGCTGTTTGTAGTATATATAAATGATTTGGAGGAAAATGTAACTGGTCTGATTAGTAAGTTTGCAGACGACACAAAGGTTGGTGGAATTGCGGATAGCGATGAGGACTGTCAGAGGATACAGCAGGATTTAGATTGTTTGGAGACTTGGGCGGAGAGATGGCAGATGGAGTTTAATCCGGTCAAATGTGAGGTAATGCATTTTGGAAGGTCTAATGCAGGTAGGGAATATACAGTGAATGGTAGAACCCTCAAGAGTATTGAAAGTCAAAGAGATCTAGGAGTACAGGTCCACAGGTCGTTGAAAGAGGCAACACAGGTGGAGAAGGTAGTCAAGAAGGCATACGGCATGCTTGCCTTCATTGGCCGGGGCATTGAGTATAAGAATTGGCAAGTCATGTTGCAACTGTATAGAACCTTAGTTAGGCCACACTTGGAGTATAGTGTTCAATTCTGGTCGCCACACTACCAGAAGGATGTGGAGGCTTTAGAGAGGGTGCAGAAGAGATTTACCAGAATGATGCCTGGTATGGAGGGCATTAGCTATGAGGAGCGGTTGAATAAACTCAGTTTGTTCTCACTGGAACGAAGGAGGTTGAGGGGAGACCTGATAGAGGTCTACAAAATTATGAGGGGCATAGACAGAGTGGATAGTCAGAGGCTTTTCCCCAGGGTAGAGGGGTCAATTACTAGGGGGCATAGGTTTAAGGTGAGAGGGGCAAGGTTTAGAGTAGATGTACGAGGCAAGTTTTTTACGCAGAGGGTAGTGGGTGCCTGGAACTCGCTACCGGAGGAGGTGGTGGAAGCAGGGACGATAGTGACATTTAAGGGGCATCTTGACAAATACATGGATAGGATGGGAATAGAGGGATACGGACCCAGGGAGTGTAGAAGATTGTAGTTTAGTCGGGCAGCATGGTCGGCACGGGCTTGGAGGGCCGAAGGGCCTGTTCCTGTGCTGTACATTTCTTTGTTCTTTGTTCTTTGAAATGGGACCCCTTCTTGTTGATGAAGGGCACTCCATCACACCCCAGTGCATGCAAGGTGACATGCGTGCCATCTATTACCCCCTGGACCTGGGGCATCCCGGTGATGGTAGAGAATTTGCTGCCCAGGCATCCTGTTGGGCTTGGTCCAAGTCAAGGTTTATATAGTCAGCTGCCCGGGCAAGCAGGGCATCCATGACTTCACAAATGCACTTGTCGGCTGTTAATTGGGAAATGCCACACAAGTCCCACCTCTAGCCCTGGAATGATCCTGAGACGTAAAAGCTCTGGCCTGTGGTGACCTTGACAGCCACCGGGAGTGGGTCTCCTCCTCCTCCACGTGGTGCCAAGTCCGCAAGGACGTGACACAGGTGCCGCACTGGCCCTTGTTGAGAAGGAGCCTCCTGCGTCACATGCTGTCCATTGTCAGTTCGAAAGACCAGCGATGCCTATACACCTTGGGCTATTGTCGGCCTCCCTCTCCGGGTCCCGCCCTGGTCTGATGGGCAGCCAGGTCCTCAGGGTGTGGGGCAGGCCCCTGCACATGGGCCGCCGCCTCCAGCATCTGTTGACGCTGCTGTTGCTTTCTCCGCCGCATGGCTGCCTGGCCTGCCACCAGCACCACGAGAGCAGTTTCCGAGGGGTCCAGGATATCATCCATAATGTAATATCTGTAAGGGACTGATGAGGGTGACGGACAGTCAATTCTTCATGGCGTCCAGCCTATACCCTCTGGTCCCCCATGGCTACCCCATCACAACCCATGCCATTGGTCAGGATGCCCAGCACAAACACCCCTGGCCACAGCGGGAGCGCCCGGGCACCGGACCCCAGATCCTGTACCCCAGATACCCGCTGGTAACGATAGCCTGGACCGGGTGCTGGTTCCTTCCCCGGTCCACACACCCACCCTCTGGTTGCAGGCATGTCCCCAGTTCTGAGGCCTGGCTCTTGGGTAATTGGATGTTGGCTTCTGCCTCTGTAGTGTTGAAGCCTCCGGTGTTCAGGCAAAGTGGCCAGGCCTCACGGTCTGGTTGGGATGCTCGACAGTCACTCTCACCTGCAACAATACACATCTATCCACGGGAATCCACTTGGAAGCTGTGAAGTGCTCACATTACGAGCACTTTCTTTGCAATGGCGTTCAGCTGTGCACCCGAAGGCCGCCACGGTTGGTGGGTGTTATGGGTGGTCAGTGGGACAGGTTGGCAGTAGCCAGAGCTGCCCCTGTTATGGGTACAGATGATACAGGCGGTGGCATGGTGGACCCGTGGGCGCTGGGGTACCAACCCCCCCCTCCCCCACCCTCACCCCACCCCGTGGAGTCTACCCGCCGAGCATTGGGACAACTCCAATGTGCCTGGCTCACTGCCCGAGATCGATGATGGCTACTCATCTCCTTGGACCCCCTCACAGCCATTCCGCCAGCTTCATGTTTTTAAAACGTGTACTCATCAGCACATGCATGACCGCGTGCTGGGGAGGTGGTTAGATTACGGGAGGCCGTTAGCTCGGGGGTCGTTCCCGCCCCTGATGACTGCTGTCTTGTTTGTTAGAGACTCCAATTTTTCCCAAATTTGCCTGTGATGAAGTCAGTCAGAATGAGCAAATGCTCCAGTGTATGGCTCTCATTGACTTCCCACAAGGGCAGTATGGGCAGCATGGTAGCACAGTGGTTAGCACAGTTGCTTCACAGCTCCAGGGTCCCAGGTTCGATTCCCGGCTTGGGTCACTGTCTGTGCGGAGTCTGCACATCCTCCCCGTGTGTGCGTGGGTTTCCTCCGGGTGCTCCAGTCTCCACCCACAGTCCAAAGATGTGCAGGTTAGGTGGATTGGCCATGCTAAATTGCCCTTTGTGTCCAAAAAGGTTAAGTTGGGTTACGGGGATAGGGTGGAGGCGTGGGCTTGAGTAGGGTGCTCTTTCCAAGGGCCGGTGCAAACTCGATGGGCCGATTGGCCTCCTAATGCACTGTAAAATCTATGAAGTGCAGTGTTTCATGGACTGAATTTATGTAGCAATGAAGACCACACTGGGACATCCAGAAGTGTTCATTGGCAGTGAAAGCTTCTGTGCTATGGAGGTTTATGGGAGGAATAGTTTGGCATGGGGATGGAGCTTGAGGAGCTATGGGGATGGTTGGAGGTCATAAGGTAACTGGAATAGGGCATGGGGAGTTTAGGGGCGTTGAGAGAGTGTTGGGCGTCTGTTTTCTGTTTTCATTACATCTGAGATGAAGATCTACAACACCGGGCGCAGAGTGAGAGAGGGGACCTATTAAACAGCCCGTCTCTATACCCAGCAGGCCATGTGGCTACCTCCAAACTTGTCTCCGGGGTAGGCTTCCCAATAGCAGTCTGCAACCCGGCCCTCCCCCTAATGAAAATCCCATCCTTGTGGCCACTTTCTCCCAAAGTGGGAAGGCCCAGCATGGAATTTTCCTGACTCCCGCTACCCACCTCAAAGATTAAAATCCATCCTACATGCTTATGCATGAAGCAGCTACAACAGATGGAAATAAATATTTGGGAAAAATATCTTTAAGGATGGAAGGTAGAACAAACGTTCATGCACGACTAGAAGCAAGCATTGTGAAGCTATACTCTTCCCTACACTTCACAGTATACCGGAAGAAACAGGCTACGTTCCCCCCACCCTCTTACAATGCATCTTAAGTTCCTACAGCAAAACATGATTTTCCACCACAAACAAGCAAGTTCCCAGTAAGAAACAGTCTTCAGCTGGCCCCCAGAATGTTAATTGGTTGATTCTGGAAATGCAAACAATCTCACCACATTAATCATTAGGTTCATGCTCAGTATATCATCATCGACCGCTGTCTGATCAGAAAATGAACATAATCTGGTCAACAAACAAAGAATACAAATTGGAAAATTAGCATGATACAAAATGCCAATATATAAAAATTTGGAAAGTAATTAAGAAATAAAATATAAGGTAAAAGGTATGGGGGTTAAAAATATGCAGCCCTTTGAACACGCCCCTGCTATAACCCTGGCAAAAATATACTGGACAGTCTTCAGTTTAAGCCAGGGCTGAGCCATCCCATTTATTGACCTTCCCCAGGGATTTGGTGGATGTTTTATTGGCACACAAATGATCCCGATTAGGTAATGGGGGTAGCAGGGAAGGGGCCTCTGCTTCCCCAAGCAAGACCATCAAAAGAGAAAAGAGCGGGGATTCCCCACATTGGGACTTCCAGCATCTTCAGCTCTCAGAGGGACTTAGCATATCATCGGTGGTCATAGGGACAGGTGTATAATATCCTGGCATGAAGATCTTGGTATGTACCCTCAAAGTGAATGGTAAAATAAATATTTTTTAAATATGACCCATGAACAGATTGGATCAATGGAGGAGCTTTTTCATTCTTCCCGGGGCTTTGGCCACTTCCATCATTCGGCCACTCCCATTAGAGTATGTGAGAGCTGCAGATATGTCCATTGGCTTGGGGACTGATGGATCTCTGTGTCTTCGGAACCCTGGATATGCATTATCCCTTCTTAGTTCCCAAATAACAGAGATTCCAGGCTGTGCTTTTTGGCAAAGTTTCTTTGAACTTTATTGTCAGCTTTAGTGTCTACTGGTAAACTCTTGGTTAGAGCACAAACTTAGGTCAGATTGATTGTCTTGAGCGAATACAGTGGTTGAGTTTAAAATACAAATCGTGGTAATTCTTCAAATCATGATACACTGTACAAATTACGGATTGATTTAAACAGAAGAAAAATGGCGATAGCAAAGGCAGCAGCAAAGACATAGGTTTCAGAAAGAAGTTAGATTGATTCCGGAATGGATTTTTCCATCCCGACAAGTGATTTTTAAGAAGATCATTATCTTCAAGTTTCGCCTTCTTACTGCTGTGACCGGCTTCAACTAATTTATAATTCACTCAATTCGACCAAACTGTCTGTCTGTTAGTTTAAGAGATAAATGTTTTGGTGTAATTTTCCATACGCTGGCTTGCCAATTATGCCTCTAACATTGATTAGATTAACACAGCTTTCGAAAAGTCATTATGACCCTGACTGACTGTTACCATGGAAACGGACCTGTCCAGGCCTGGGAAGGCATCTGCCTACAATGGAGTCTTTTGTCACTGGCCTTGGATTCTCTGGCCAGTCTCGAGCAACTTGCAAAATGTGAAAATTTGCAGTCTTATCTGATTAGTTCCCAGCTAGTCGGCTTTTCTCACACTCATGGTTAATATGATCTAGTCAATTACTCTTAATGATTTCTCAATTAAACCTTTTATCTGTCTCATCCATAGCTAACCAGAAAAGCTGATTTCTATCAGGAACCCGCCATTGGCATTCAAACAGAGGACTTCCCTAACCCCACAAACCTCGGGCGAAATTCTCCCCCAACGGCGCGATGTCCGCCGACTGGCGCCAAAGACGGCGCCAATCAGACGGGCATCGCGCCGGCCCAAAGATGCGGAATGCTCCGCATCTTTGGTGGCCTAGCCCCAACATTGAGGGGCTAGGCCGACGCCGGAGGGATTTCCGCCCCGCCAGCTGGCGGAAATGGCGTTTGTTGCCCCGCCAGCTGGCGCGGAAATGCGGCGCATGCACGGGAGCGTCAGCGGCCGCTGTCAGTTTCCCGGCGCATGCGCGGGAGCGTCAGCGGCCGCTGTCAGTTTCCCGCCCATGCGCAGTGGGGAGAGTCTCTTCAGCCTCCGCCATGGTGGAGGCCGTGGCGGAGGCGGAAGGGAAAGAGTGCCCCCACGGCACAGGCCCGCCCGCGGATCAGTGGGCCCCGATCGTGGGCCAGGCCACCGTGGGGGCACCCCCCCGGGGTCAGATCGCCCCGCGCCCCCCCAGGACCCCGGTGCCCGCCCACGCCGCCTGGTCCCGCCGGTAAATACCAGGTTTGATTTACGCCGGCGGGACAGGTAATTTCTGGGCGGGACTTCAGCCCTTCCGGGCCGGAGAATCCAGCGGGGGGTTCCCGCCAACCGGCGCGGCCCGATTCCCGCCCCCGCCCAATCTCCGGTACCGGAGACTCCGGCGGGGGCGGGGGCGGGATTCACGGCGGCCAACGGCCATTCTCCGACCCGGCGGGGGGTCGGAGAATGACGGCCCTCATGTCAGTGGTAGGGATCCCAGGCTGTCACATCCCAGCACTTAAGTCAGGACAAGACGCCTCCAGATCGTAGACTTTTAGGTGGAAGATTTCCCAATGAAACAATGTAAATGGCTTGAAAAAAAACTTTTGTACCTGCTTTCCGTCAGTGTTCAAAGTTACAGCAAAAGAATAGGAGAAGCCCACAGGAATTCCGTCCCGTAAATCGGGAAAATATCAGAGAATTTATTTTTCCAAGTACTTTTTCCAAAGGAAAAATTGAGCGATTTGGTTTCCAAAACCTATGCAGCAAATGGGATTCAAGTTAAAAGCAGTTTTCCATTCTGACTGCTGATATAAAAGGTGATCAGTCCTGGTTTAAATGTTGTTACTATTTTTTGAATGCTGCTGAATTTGCTAAATTACGCTTCAGATTTGCTTCCAATTCAGTAAAACAGTAACCCGAGTTTGTGCGACGGAACATTTTGGATAGGAATGCTATGTAACACAAAGGTGCCAGCATGTAGATGATAGAAGCTGCCAAGAAGAAAGTTACCCTTTTGAATGAAGTATGTGTATAAAGTAAATAAGTTTGTCATAAGCATTACATTTGGATAATGGACAATGCACAACACTCACAAAATTGAAGAGCTGAAAGTTATTAAAATTATTAAAATAGGAGCCTCAATATCATATTCACAATTCTACACCAACCTCCACATATATAGAATGTTTTTTTTTACCCTATTTTAGTTACTATTTTGTCAGCTTGTCCCTGTGCAACTGGTAAAGTTAGGCGGGAGCTGCTGCATCGAGTCAGTTTGTTATAGGCCAGAAGGGCTGAAAAACCCAGCATTCATCCATTTACTAAATGACGGGTTATTACCTTGCAATATCCCAATAAATGCATGTCAGGCTGAACCTGCTCTTAAACATCCACTCTTCCATCTAATTGACCCAGTTTACTGCAGACATGCACATGAGATGATATGGAAATAAACATTGGCCATTAGCAAATGCAAATTGTGCTTGCCCGGAGCCCACCTTACGCTTCTGACTGCATGATACTTTCAACACAAACATAATTAAGGTTTGCAGCTTCCAGGGTGAACTTAGCTACAACTAATTTGTTTCCCCAAAAATGGGTCCTCGGCCTCTTTCCATACATAAGAACCGTGTAATTATGTGGGAACAGTCAATGCTGTCTTGTACCATAAACAGCAAAGGTTAAAAGATAGGCTAGATAATGACTGACCGCCACCAACTATGGGTTAATTGCAATAATAAGTTCGTATTTGCAATTACACCAATTGTAAACTTTAAACCTTAAAATTACTATTAGGCCACCGACCAACAATGACTGAAGCCTCAGAACTCACAGTGTAATGACAGATAATCAGGGGCCACTGACAAAGCACATTTACAAATAGTGGAAATGTCACGTTATCACTTCAATTCTAGGCTCCAGAGAACTGACCCTGGAGCCTATGCCAAGTAAATCATTCCTTTCTGACTCACAGCTTACAGCTCCAGGATTTGGAGGCATTTTCCAAAGGTCTTTGGAGCTCAACAAGGCGAGATCCCGACTAATGACTGCGTTAGTCTAGAAACAGTGCATGCTATGTGTCACTGTCAGTTAGACTTAAAGGGATGTACTGATTGCAGAGACTGTGTTATCTGTCCAACACTATGTTTATCTTCAGTTTCCCTTGTACATGTTACACTTCTGATACAAACTGAGAACAAGGTTTGTCTTCCAGAATGTGATAGGTTCACATTTAGATTACAACACTGGCTCCAGATGCAGCTATTTGAGGGGCAGTGTGTATGATGACGGAGACACCAAGACCCACAAAGAAGGGTTGTTGCTATTTTATAGACATACAACCAAACCACCACTTGCTTTCTGTTCCAGAATAGCTGCACACAAATTATACCGAATTTGATTTCCCAACAGATCACTTGAAAAGCAAACACTGTAGCTGTGCTAAAATAAAGTCAGAGGGGTAAATCTTTCAACCCAGAGAGGCAAAGCAGCTCTGCGCTGTCAAAACCACCATTATATAGTGTATTGGCGGATTGGCTGCGCATCTGCGTCTAACACCCAATTTTCTGATTGTATGAAAAATATTATGCTGGCCTAATGCACAATCTCACCCACATCTGCAGCATAGCGGGAACATTCAGCAGGTGCACGTCCCCCAGAATTTGAACAAGTAAGAGACACAAAAAAAAAGTCTTGCACAGCATGACTGCCTAGAATTGAAATAACTCAACCAGGCAGAAGAGTTTAAATGACTGGGTTTGATTTTCATCTTCACTTCTGAGGTGGTGATCTGCTGGGTGGATCGGAGGCCGTTATGGAACCTACCCAATTTGTATTGCAAATTTGGCACTGCTCGTGGGGTTTTGGAAAATGTACCCTCTAAGGCTATTCAGGGCTAATTCAATCATCTAACCTAAAAAAACAACAGTCCAGGATCAATACCCCTTCACTCTTTTCCATGGCAAATCATTTACTGTTTTTATCCAATTATTCGTGCCCCTTTAAGTGTCACAGCATGTGTCATGCCTAGGCCATAAAGCAGGGAGGGAATTTATTCCTTGGAATCCTAAATGAGATGTGATCAAGAATGTTCATAGTCTGAAAGATGCGGGGGCGGGTGGGGGATTCCATCAACTGCCCTCTTTAACTTGGGAGACACACAGATCCCTTTGGGGAATGGTGGATAACTGATCTCACTGTGACTGCTGTTTCTGAGCATTTCAGAAGCTCTGCTCCCCTGTGCAAGTTAAATGTCTTTGGGGGAGTGGAGTCTGATGCTCTAGTGGCTGAATTAAGACTGTTGTAACATCGCAGCGTCGCACGCTGGTGAGTTAAACGCATTGATCCACGTATAAGCAGATTGGCTCCCTGGTGGGAATTACAGCCAAAGACTGGCTCACTGAAGAAACACTAATTTGATTTTTTTTTAATAGATCTGCTCCTCACACCAAGACCCAAAGAGATTATGGCTGAAGTCAGGGGAGAGGTACCTGGACAATATCCAACATAGCAGGTGGGCTTCAGAGATTCAAGTCAAAAGAGGCAGGTATCACATCCTGTCAATGTGGTAACGATTGACAGTAGTTTACAAAATGCTCCCTTAAAGGTATATGCAAATCATATCACAACGTAAGTACTAAATATTATCGTTTGTGCGAACCTGCTCAAGTAAATTAGATCCCTACCTACCCACCCACAAACTCTACTTCTTTAACCAAGCGTTTGGTCATTTGTCCAAATACCTTTTATGTGGCTCAATGTTACTTTCTTTTTGATACTGCTCCATGAAGAAGGTTGGGCTGTTTTACCACATTAACAGTGCTATATAAATGCAAGCTGTTGTTGTTGAAGATGACAGTGGCATGAGTGCAATCGCAGCATAACAATCAGGATCACACCCTGAGGAATTCCAGGGCCTTAATGATATTTTCTATTCATTTATGGGATGTGGGCGTCGCTGGTTAGGCCATCATTTATTGCCCACCCCGAGTTGCCCTTCAGAAGGTGGTGATGTGTTGCCTTCTTGAACCGCTGCAGTCCTTGAGATGTAGGTACACCCACTATGCAGTTAAGTTGGGAGATCCAGGATGTTGCCCCAGCGACAGTGAAGGAATGGCGATATATTTCCAAGTCAGGGCGGTGAATGACTTGGAGGGGGAGCCTCCAGGTGGTGGGGCTCCCAGGTATCTGCTGCTCTTGTCCTTCTAGATGGAGTGGTTGTGGGTTTGGAAGGTGTTGTCTAAGGAACCTTGTAATTCACTGCAGTGCATCTTGTAGATGGTGCACACGGCTGCCACTGCTCGTTGGTGATGGAGTTTAAATGTTTGTGAAAGGGGGAGAAATCAAGGGGGCTGCTTTGTCCTGGATGGTGTTGAGTTTCTTGAGTGTTGTTAGAGCTTCACTCATCCAGGCAAGTGGAGAGTATTCTATCCAGTAGCACAGTGGTTGGCACTGTTGCTTCACAGCACCAGGGACCCAGGTTCGATTCCCGGCTTGGGTCACTGTCTGTGCGGAGTCTGCACGTTCTCCCTGTGTCTGTGTGGATTTCCTCCAGGTGCTCCGGTTTCCTCCCACAAGTCCCGAAAGACGTGCATGTTAGGTGAATTGGATATTCTGAATTCTCCTTCAGGTTACCCGAACAGGCGCTGGAGTGTGGCGACTTGGGGTTTTCACAGTAACTTACAATAATTGCCTTGTTGCGACACTAATAAAGATTATTATTGAAAGATTATTATTACACTCCTGACTTGTGCCTTCTAGATGGTGGCTAGGCTTTGGAGGGGTGGGGGGGGGGGGGGGGCGGTCAGAAGGTGAGTTACTCGTCGTAGGATTCCTAGCCTTTGACCTGCCCTAGTAGCCACAGTATTAATTTGACTAGTCCTGTTCAGTTTCTAATCAATGGTAACCACCAGGATGTTGATTGTGGGGGATTCAGCGATGATAATGCCTTTGAATATCAAGGCTGAACTAAAAGCAGTGTAAGGATTAGATTCTCTCTTGTAGGAGATGGTCATTGCCTGGCACTTATGTAGTGCGAATGCAACTTGCCACTTGTCAGCCCAAGCCTGGATATTGTCCACGTCTTGCTGCATTTGGACATGGACTGCTTCATTATCTGAGGAGTCGGGAATGGTGCTGAACATTGTGCAGTCAGCTCCACCCGTCCCGGAGTACCAAAACCAAGTGAATTAACCAATAATTCTTATAAAAATACCCCAAATCTTTGGTCCTTGGCTGTGCAATAATTGGCAGTCACCAGATTTGTAAATTTAAACATAATTACTGTTTATTTATAACAAGAACAAATATGAAATACGCAGTAAGTACAGCTGCTTAATAAACAGCTAAAACCTGACTGCCCCCTTTAACAGCCCCACCCTCTACCCACACACACAACACAGACAAACGCAGATGGGTGGAAAGGAGTAAAAATAATAAGGTCAAAGGATAAGAGTCCTTGCTTCAGATGATGAGTTCTTCAGTGCATCATTTTCTTCACAATATGAATGTGGTTTAAAGTCTCTGGCTTACAGCTCGTAATGATCTTTCTTGCAGCTAGCAATATCTTACTCGCAGATTTTCCAGGAGAGGCCCCTGGCTTCTCACCAGCCTGCATTGCAGAGAGCGTTAGCAGATTCTGGTCTCTGCTTGCATCAGCCTTTTGTGCAGAGAGAATTGGTTCCCACAGTATCCTTTTGGTGAGAATTCACAGGTAATTTCTGGAGATAGTAGAGTGGAGGGAAAAAGAGAGCTTCTCTCCCTTAGCTGCCAAAAGTGAAACTGAAAGCTCTTTCAGTGGGAACAGAACCAATCACCACCTGTTATTGGGCAGAGCACCGCCTTTTAGGCCCATTTGTTGACCACCAGTCACATCAATCAATCCGAGGCATCACTGATGTCAGTCTAAAACAGTACAGCCTTCTGGATCTTCCTGTTTGGATTAAAGCTGCAGGCTGCTTTGCCTCAAAGCCAAAGGTCCATTAGACACCCATGGATCAAAAATGGGACAGCAGAAATAAAAGAAAGGGGAAATAAGGACATGTACAGGGAATAAACAGGAAGGACCCTTACACTGCTTTTAGTTCAGCTGCAATTATTTAAGTTTACTGCTCTAACTGAATCATCAATACAGTTTTACATCTGCCCTTGAGTTTGGCGAAAAGTAAAAGCTAACCTATTAGAAGAATCATCATTTAGAAAGGGGACAAGTATTTAAAGAATAAATCTTCTCAAATATAACTGGGTTTGTGTGAAGGGTGTAATTCATGTTTAATGACTCTTTTACAAATCGTGCAACACTTCTGAGGATCACATTGGCACAAGTGACTGAAATGAAACAGCAAATTAAGCTTTTTGAGTGCGGAATGCCTATTGTACTTCCACATTTGTTAAGTTCTAAAAATGATATGAATTATTAAAAATAATTTTCCACTCAATCAGAATTATTAGAAGTACGATTTTCATAAAGCTACTGTGTTGCAGTGCATTCATTCGTACCCTATAATAATGAACAAAAGTAAACTGAGCTCTGAGCCGCTTTGTTATAATAATGGTGAGTTTACTGGCAAATATTGTTAATTCTGAAATTTCAGTTCAACAACTGTAAATGAACAGGTATGAGAAGCGTTATTTATTGACCTTACTTTGCATAGAAAATGGCTACAGAACAGAAAGCAACAGCAAAGTGAATGGAGACATCAGGGTGGGAGTGACAGGGTTATCGCTCCATCCAAAAAAAGGCTTACGCAGCTATGGTGCGCAGCAATCAAAGAGATAATATTACATGTTGTGAGTGTGTTTGAAAGGTCAATAAGTGTAGAAATTTGTACTCCACCATAAATGCAGAAGTAGAGAAGAAATGTTAATAATCAACATTATAAACACAGTACTAGGGCAGCACGGTGGCGCAGTGGGTTAGCCCTGCTGCCTCACCGCGCTGAGGTCCCAGGTTCGATCCCGGCTCTTTGTCACTGTCCGTGTGGAGTTTGCACATTCTCCCCGTGTTTGCGTGTGTTTCGCCCCCACAACCCAAAGATGTGCAGGATAGGTGGATTGGCCACGCTAAATTGCCCCTTAATTGGAAAAAAATAATTGGGTACTCTAAATTTATAAAAATTAAAACAAAATAAACACAATACTGCTGGACTTTAATAACTATTTTTTCCAGCATGTTTTCATTTGATAAAAAGTCAAAAGCAACTGCTCATATGTATATTAAAGATCATTATGGGGTCAAGTGAATTTAGCTTTGATTGCAGAGACACACAGAGAAATCGGGAAATGTGATTGGGCGGAGAATCGGTTCTGACGCCGAAATCGAGGCGGGCGCTGATTTGATGCCAAATTGCAAATTTCCGATGTCTCCATAGCGACGTCAATGCGTTCCGGAACACACGTACGGTAAACGCCGTTTGCGTATCGTTTGGAGCCCGACCCAGTAGTCTTCGGGGCTACGACAATTCTCCACCTCAGATGGGCTGAATTCCCGACGGCGAGGTTCACTTGTGCTTTTGAAAATCGTGAAACCTGTGTCGTGGCTGATGAGGGAGAGAGAGGAGGTAGGACACGGAGAGGCATGACTGTGGGCTGCCAGGGGGACACTGGCCGGGCTGGATGGGGTGGGGGGGGGGGGGGTGGGGGGGGTTATCCAGGGCGGAGGAAGGGGTGGGTGGGGGGAACCAGCCATGTGGCCGGCGTGACTCCCCATGGGACTAGGGCATGTCCAGGCAAAGCCCACCATTGCTGTGGTTGCTAGGCAGCCATCTTTCTGCGCACCCCACTGATCGCCCACCTTGGCCCCTGGTTCTGCAGAGTGACACCAGCCATATAGGTGCCCCCACTCCCTCATCCCCGCATCCCATGCTCCGCCACACCCCCCACCACCCAACTGGCCTTACCCGCTGGTGGAGCATCAGGCAGCCCGCCCACAGTAGCCCCTACGGGGCTACCGGGCAGGGACCACGGAGCATACTGCTGGCAAGGGCAGCGCCAGCTGATGATACCCCTGGCAGCAGGAACAGGTGCCAGGGCCAGAGGCCCCCACAGTGCCAGGCACCGTCAGGGCTAGGGGTGCGGGGATGGTGGGATGGCATGTGGGGCAGAGCCCACAGGGCCAAACGGGACTACCATGTAGCCCATTGAACCTGGTTGGGCATGGGGGGCATGCACCTGTCATTTGAGAACCCGCTGCACCGGGCATACCGTCGAAGACTCCAGCTGAGCAGGGGACAGTGCAACATATCTGCCGGATCATGGTGCACTTGGCACCACGGGGGAATGGGGTAGGACACCCACTCCCGGTGACCATCAAGGTGACGGTTGCCCTTGAACCTTTATGCCATGGGGTCCTTCCAAGCGCCGAGTGTGGACCTGTCCGAGATCTCACAGAGGTTGGTGCACAGGTGCAACTGCGCTGTCGCAGGTGCTATACAACCAGTCATCACAATTCATCCATTTCAATGTGGACTGAGCCAACCAGGATGCCCAGGCAGTGGGGTTCGCCCAGAGGGTGATCGATGAGTTGCATGTCGCCCTATGAGCGCCTGCAGATCTACACAAACTGAAAGGGGTTCCACTCGATGAACATGCAGCTGATATGTGAGCATCAGATGACCTCCACCCTGGCAACCTCCCTTTCCTCCAGGCCGTCGACCACGTCCAGGACCCTCTGCTCAGCCATGGTGAGGGGCCGCAGGTCTGGCGGTCCCCCTCCAGTTTTCTTCCACTCCCAGCGGTTAGGGGCAGCCTTGTCCTGGAGGGGTGGAAACAGAAAATGTCCAGTGTTAGACAGTCCAACGCATGCAGCCCAGGATAAAAGCAAATTACTGCGGATGCTGGAATCTGAAACCAAAGAGAAAATGCTGGAAAATCTCAGCAGGTCTGGCAACATCTGTAAGGAGAGAAAAGAGCTAACGTTCGTCCAGATGACCCCTTGTCACAGCCCAGGGGGTGGCTGGTGGCCAGGGCACCCGGCCATGGCGGCCGGTATGGGCGCAGACATGTTGTGCAGGGTGGGAGTTTGTCCGCCCTCTGGGTGGGGTGCGGTAGGGTTGCGGGTGTGTATGACGGGAGGTTAGTGCCAGGGGCACAGTGCTGCCTACTACCATGGCCGCTGTTGTGCAGTTTCATCCTGCACTGCGGGCCGGTCCGGACGGTGTTGCTGGTGGCGCTGACCGCCTCTGCCACTTGCACCAGGCACGGCGAATGGCGACAGCTGGCAGCCTCCAGCCAGGGTACAGAGTGGCCCGCCTCTCCTCCACTGCATCCAGCAAGGTCTCCAGCTCAGCATCCGTAAGTCATGGGGCTGCGCATCTTGCTGCCATCTTGTCGGCTGGGTCGGTGTGTTTGGGGAGTGAAGTGTCAATCACCGGCGAACCCCGCTGTGGTAGTCTGTGTTAGAAGGATTACGGTACCTGGTAATGCTGGAATACCACTGGTGGAGAATATACTTGTTCCCATTGGTTAAGCCTGTATGTTAGCTCCGCCCTGCAAGGCGGGGTATAAGAGCCCGTGCCGCCCCAGCAGCTTTCTTCTGTACCTGCGCTGCTGGGGGAAACATCTAGCGTATTAAAGCCTTCAATTGTCTCCAACCTCGCTTCTGCAGTTATTGATCATGCATTACCCGCACTATTTCTCATTGGAATCGATTGTATTCCACGTGACGCCAGTGCTAGTCCCTCCACAGTCTCTGAATCGGTCCACGTGCGGCAGTGGAACTCCACAAATCCTGCACTGGCGTTAACACTCTCACGAATGAATAATCCCGCCCACTATCTCTGTGTTCAGATAAGCAGAATTCATTGATGTTTAGCGCAAGTTCTGATAATGTTCCATACAATAATGGCCAGTTTCAAGGGATTTGTCATTACCACTAGTTATAATTGAAATCTGTATTTAACATTTCCATTCTTAATCAATCTTTGACTTTGTATAACCTGTAAGTTTTGAATGGACATATCTTTAGATTGTTAGGTTGTTGTCAAATATTTTACTTCATCTTTCCTCACAGCTTGATAGTATTTATACCTCTGAATTAGACGGTTGCGTGCAGAAGCTACTGCTGAGGGAATGGGACAGAGTCTTTGATGTCTCATGTGGACATCTCACAGCCGGCACTATTTGAAGAAGAGAATGGAGACTCCCAGTGTCCTGGCCAAGGTCCTGCCTTTGCCCAACGCTACCAAAAACACACTAACTGCTCATTCCTTTCATTTGCTGTTTATGAGGCTTTGCAGAATGCAAAACAGCTGCCCACATAACAACAGAGAATGTGATGTCTGTAAATTATCAAACACTTCGACCAGTTATTACTAAAACATTTTATCCAGGTGTCCTTGTTCATGAGATCAACAAACGGTAAACACAGGTTCACGGTTTAACCCAATTTTATTCACAACTCTCTCATTCACACAAAATATGACTCAGACTCACAGCTGAGCTCTAGGTATTACCCACACTTAGTGAAGGAGGCTGGCCCGCTTACGATCAGGCTAACAATTGATGTGGATGTCTTCCCTGGACTGGGAATCCAGGGTTCCTTCTTCTTTCGATGGTTGTGCCTGGGGGACTCCAGGGTTATCGCTGATGGTCTGTTCCAATGTTCCTTCTTTCATACCAGTTCTGTTCGCACTGAGTCATCGGTATACACCCACACCTGGCCTGACTTCTATGGTCCCATCCAGAGTTAAACACGTTTGTGTTAATGAACAGGATTGTCCTGTTCAGTCAGGGTGATTCAATCAAGATTCATTGTCCTTTAAAACACTCTTGTCTGACCAGCTATTCATCCATCGTGGAGTCTGATGGCCTCTTTTGTCCGTCCTTCTTCCTTCGGCAAAGTTGATCCCCTGTGTCTGGAGGTTAGCTACATATTCTTTTTTTTCTTCTAAATTTAGAGTACCCAATTCATTTTTTCCAATTAAGGGGTAATTTAGTGTGGCCAATCCACCTACCCTGCACATCTTTGGGTTGTGGGGACGAAACCGACGCAAACACAGGGAGAATGTGCAAACTCCACACGGACAGTGACCCAGAGCCGGGATCGAACCTGGGATCTCGGCGCCGTGAGGCAGCAGTGCTAACCATTGCGGCACCATGCTGACCCGTAGCTACATATTCATAGCATGGTCTTGTCCTTTTGTGTAAATGTGAGTGGGTAATCACTAAGTACATATAGCGACAACAAGTTTATGTGTTGACTTGAGTGCTCTTGCAGAACGGCTGGCATCAATTCCAACCAGGGCCTCATTTGGCAGTTTCTGTTCCGGGCCTATGGGTCTTGTCAACCTGTTTCCAGTACCACAAATGCATGTTAAAATTAATTCGTTCGTAACAAAGTCTATGAGGCATTCAGGAAACATGATGAAACCACTATAAAATCAGCTCCTTCTTATGCCAAGAAGTTCAGTCATGCTATAAGAAGGTTCAGTGATTGTAAGAAATTGCATTTATATTAGATGGCCGTTACCCCATGGCACCTCATCCAAGCGGCCATTTTAAATGGTGGTAATCTCATCTCCCAGCAAAAGAGTCTCACCAGCCCTGAGTATGGATGGTAACATCAAGGCCCAGCTCCATTACCAGCAAGCCTGCAACTTTAGAAAGGTCTTGCAGATTCTGTGTGTGCCCAGGCGGGAGAGGGTCATTTTCATTTTGGGCAATAGTGTAAAATGGATTATCAACCAACGTCTGGTTTTGGTATGCAGTTTTACAGCTGGATGTCATTCCTGCCACTAACCCCTACAGAGTTCCATTCTGGGATCCTTCCCGTCCAGTTATAATATCAACTAGGACCGTAACAGTTACAAAAGGAAATGTGGCAGAGTGACTGATGGAGATGGGACTGCCAGGAGGTAGAAAAAAAGGAAACCCTAAGACCTAAGGCGGCATGGTAGCACAGTGGTTAGCACTGTTGCTTCACAGCTCCAGGGTCCCAGGTTCGATTCCCGGCTGGGTCACTGTCTGCAGAGTCTGCACGTTCTCCCTGCGTCTGCATGGATTTCCTCCGAGCGCTCTGGTTTCATCCCACAAGTCCCAAAAGACGTGCTGTTAGGTGAATTGGACATTCTGAATTCTCCCTCCGTGTACCCGAACAGGCGCCAGAATGCGGCGACGAGGGGATTTTCACAGTAACTTCATTGCACTGTTAATGTAAGTCTACTTGTGACCATAAAGATTATTATTATTAAAGATGGTGGCAAAACTCTTACAAATAGTAGAATTGGATGAAGAATGAGTGACTCACAGGAGGAGATGGAGAAGGATAATCAACGAGCATTGTGGCGACCCCAAGTAAAATGGGAGAAGGGCGTGTAAAACAGATGATATCAAAATGGCCTTCCATTATACCCCATGGAAGATATTCCTTTCTATGGCACTCAATGGGAGCGAATATTGGCCCTGATGTATAAATGCTGATACTTTCCTCTAGTGGGATGTGGCTGTGAGTGGCAAGGCCAGCATTGGTTGTCCATCCCTGATTTCCCTTGAACTGATTGGCTTACTAAGGCAGACTCATTTCAGAGAGCAGTTAAGAGTCTATCACATTGCTGTTGGTTTGAAATCATACATAGGCTAGACCCAGTAAGGATGACACATTTCCTTCCCTCAGCGTAGTTGTCATGGTCACCATTACTGAGACAAGCTTTATATTCCACATTTATTAATTGAATTTGAACCCGTGTCCCCAGGGCATCAGACTGGGCCTCTAGTCCAGTAGCATTACCACAACACCAGCATTTTCCTTGTTAACTTGCTGTTGCATATTTTAAATTATGGTCAATAATTAGTATTTCAACCAAATATGGATGATCAAAGGCAAGCCTTTTGTACATGTTGATAAAATGAAACTCTGGTCTATAATTGGGGGTTGGTTAGGTCAGTTGGCTGGGTGGCTGGTTGGTGATGCAGTATGACGCCAACAGTGTGGGTTCAATTTCCGTACCACTGAGGTGATTCATGAAGGCCCCACCTTCTCAACCTTGCCCCTCGCCTGAGGTGTGGTGACCCTCAGATTAAATCACCACCAGTCAGCTCTCAAAAGTGAGAGCAGCCTGTGGGACTGTGGTGACATTTATATTAATTGTTGTCTGTGGTAATACCAGATATTGCGGTACCTGAGAGGTGGATGACCATTGGTTAGATCCAGGAGTCTACCATTGGCTGATGTACGTAGCTCCACCCTGAGAGGCGGAGTATAAGAACCGGTGCCATCCCAGCAGCCTTCACTTTCTGTATCGAAACTGCTGGGGAAGATTTCTAGCAGATTAAAGCCTTCAGTTATGGAATCACTTCGTCTTGAGAGTAATTGATTGCGCATCATTGTCATTCTTTATTTAAAAATTAAGGATATATTTATCAGTACTGGAATGAAAAGAAATTGCCTATTTTGCGCAATGAACAGGAATTCAAGGATTGTTCTGGAATTCCTCCTGAAGGGTAGCACATTGTCATGGTGGTTTGCACTTCTGCCTCGGAGTGCCAGGGATCTGGATTCAAGTCCAGCCTTCGGTCACTGTCTATGTGGAGTTTGCCTATTCTCCCCGTGTCTGCCTGGGTTTCCTTTGGGTGCCCCCATTTCCTCCCACAGTCCAAAGATGTGCAGGTTTGGTGGGGTTATGGGGTTACGGGGATAGGGTGGGGGAATGAGCCTAGGTAGGGTGCTCTTTCGGAGGGCCGGTGAAGACTCAATGGGCCAAATGGCCACCTTCAGCACTGTAGGCATTGTACGGTAATTGGTTCAGGTTCTGTACATAGCTATGAAACAAAGAATCATTTGCATTTTACTATTGCAGCTACATTTGGAAAGCACAGGGTTTACTTTGGAAGGCTTTCAGAACGCAAGCAGTCAGAGAACCCTCTTTTGGTCCTGTTAGAAAATATATTCCATTTATTAAAAAATCACTTTTTTACATTTGAAAACTGCTTAATGAATCTTTTTCCCTGAATTTGCCACAAAGCATTACCCGAGACTGCATTTCATGTCAGAACACATAATTGGGGGAAAAAAATGGAATTTTGTTACTTGAGAGTGTGTGATGCCATTGCTATGAAACAGCACACGTCTGTTCCAGCTGCTCTCCCTCCCCATGGAATTTGCTGCCAACTCTCTTCAGTTCTCCAGCCTAAAGGGGCAGGGCGCAATTTCACTGTCCATTCCCAATGTCTACCGAACAGAAAAATGAGACAGAGGAATTGTTCTGTCGTCACGCCTGCCTCCCCGGCCTGCATTTGAATGCTTCCAGCCATTTAAACCTTCTTTGAAATCCTGCTTGCATTTATAGAGTACCCTGAACACAGAAAAACACCACAACTCCTGGGAAAGTGAAGCTAACTCCTGTAGCTATAGGTGTTAGCATTAGCCCAGTGTTAGCAATCTCACTTCCCAGTCAGAATGTTTGGTTTCAAGCTTCACTCTGAAGACTTATAATTGGGGCTGACTTTGCAACGGTACTAAACGATGGTTGTACTGCCATATCTGCCATGAGAGGTTATACTACTGGGCAGCTGTGGCGCAGTGGTTAGCACTGGGTCTGCGGCGCTGAAGTCACGGGTTCGAATCCCGGCCCTGGGTCACTGTCCGTGTGGAGTTTGCACATTCTCCCCATGTCTGCGTGGGTTTCACCCCCACAACCCACAGATGTGCAGGTTAGGTGGATTAGCCACGCTAAATTGCCCCTTAATTGGAAAAAGAAATAATTGGGTACTCTATCTTTATATTAAAAATGAGAGATTACACTAAGACCTTCTACAGCAAATGGCAGAACCCTTAAGAGTATTGAAAGACAGAGATCTAGGTGTTCAGGTACACAGATCACTGAAAGTGGCAACGCGGTTGGAGAAGGTAGTCAAGAAGACATACGATATGTTTGCCTTCATCGGCCGGGGCATTGAGTTTAACAGTTGGCAAGTCGTGTTGCAGTTTTATAGAACCTTAGTTAGGCCGCATTTGGAGTATAGTGTTCAATTCTGGTCGCCACACTACCAGAGGATGTGGAAGCTTTGGAGAGGGTACAGAAAAGATTCACGAGGATGTTGCCTGTTATGAAGAGCATTAGCTGTGAGGAGAGATTGGAGAAACTTGGTTTGTTCTCACTGGAACGACCAAGGCTGAAGCGTGACCTGATAGAGGTTTACAAGATTATGAGGGGCATGGACAGAGTAGATAGTCCATTTTCCCAGGGTGGAATTACTAGGAGGCATAGGTATAAGGTGCAAAGGACAAGGTTTAAAGGAGATGTACGAGGCAGGTTTTTTACACAGAGGGTGGTGGGAACCTAGAATTTGCTATCGGGGGAGGTAGTGGAAGCAGATACGATAGTGGCTTTTAAGGGGCGTCTTGACAAATACATGAATAGGATGGGAATAGAGGGATATGGTCCTCAGAAGGGTAGAGGTTTTAGTTCAGATGGACAGCATGGTTAGTGCAGTCTTGGAGGGCCGAAGGGCCTATTCCTGTGCTGTCATTTTCTTTGTTCTATGGGATTCTCCGTCGGTGGGATCCTCCGCTTCCCTGGCAGCGCACCCACGCCCGCAGGTTCCCCGACGGCGTGGGATGGTCACGGTGGGAAACCCCATTGGCTGGCTGCCAGAACAGAGGATCCTGCTGCCGACGGGGGCGCGCCGGAAAATGGGGCTGGCAGGACGGAGAATGCCGCCCCTTGTCTGTCGTGTCTGATAGGTGGATCCAATGGTACTATTTAATGATAAGGGGAGTTTTCCTTGTGTCCTTACCAATATTTAACGCTCAACCAACATACCTAAAGCAGATTATTTGGTAATTTGTCTCATTACTGTTTGCGGTACCTTGTGTGAAAATTGGTTGCCCTACTTCCCAACATTGCAACAGCGACTGCACTTTATTGGTCAAGTTCATGAAAGCTGCAATATGAATGGATGACAGCACCCTTGCACCAATCAAAGACAGAATCAGAGTTCCTGTATATTGAAGCTGATACCTCAACCAGAATGATTATTAATCATATCACTGCGGTCTTAAAGCAGCACGTCATATGTCTTGAAAAATTACAGGGCCCTTCCAGTACAATTATACCCCCCGCCTCCATCCCCACCTCAGAATGCCCTCTGGCAGAGACAACGCCAGGGCAGCAAGAAATAGGATGGCAAACCAATAGAGCAAATGGGTGAATGGCAAAGCTGATGAGAGCTTGGAACGGTGGGCTGGATGGACAAATTACTTTCTTCTACCCAAGCCATTACTTTCTGATTATGATTTTTTGTCACTGAAGAATCCATTTGTAATCCATTGCATGGCGTACTGCAATGCTGACAACTGTTCATCAATAAGTAATCAGTTGAGCTCACCAAGCTACTCATCAGGCCTCACAGTGTACATTGCATGGGCACAAATGGATCATGAAATGAAATTGAAAATGAAATGAAAATCGCTTATTGTCACAAGTAGGCTTCAAATGAAGTTACTCTGAAAAGCCCCTCGTCGCCACATTCTGGCACCTGTTTGGGGAGGCTTGTACGGGAATTGAACCGTGCTGCTGGCCTGCCTTGGTCTACTTTCAAAGCCAGCAATTTAGCCCTGTGCTAAACCAGCTCCAACATTCTGCTCCAATAACTTGTTTCTCCTCACATGGGAACTGTAACTGATGCTTATGTTTCCCACCAACCCTGCTATTTATGTCCTCCAGATGTCCAGATTGTGTTGGTGTTTGGCAGTGATGATGATAGTCACTCGACAGAAAGTAAGGACAATTGCGAGGAAGAGCCATTCTGGGTGACTCCAATATGTCTCATTGACATTTTGATGGAGGCCTGGGAGTAAATCCCTTATCATTCTCTTAAACCTGAGGGAAAGAATGCAAACCATTACAAAAATATTGAACACTATTCACGACGCCCGATGCTGCTCTTGCTCATGTATTGCTTCTTTGGCCCTTTGTTCCGCACTGTAACCAATCACTGTTTGTTGATGTACCATTTGCCGATTTCGGCGTGAGAACAGCTGGTGAGTCAGTTTCAGCTGGAGCATTGCGGAAGGAGGTTGCTGGGAGGTAAGTCAACCTTTAAAAGCACTTGTCTTTGCAGGGGCAGGCCAGTCGATTTCGGCGGGAGAACAGCTGGTGAGTCAGTTTCAGCTGGAGCATTGCGGAAGGAGGTTGCTGGGAGGTAAGTCAACCTTTAAAAGCACTTGTCTTTGCAGGGGCAGGCCAGTCGATTTCGGCGGGAGAACAGCTGGTGAGTCAGTTTCAGCGGGAGCATTGCGGAAGGAGGTTGCTGGGAGGTAAGTCAACCTTTAAAAGCACTTGTCTTTGCAGGGGCAGGCCAGTCGATTTCGGCGGGAGAACAGCTGGTGAGTCAGTTTCAGCGGGAGCATTGCGGAAGGAGGTTGCTGGGAGGTAAGTCAACCTTTAAAAGCACTTGTCTTTGCAGGGGCAGGCCAGTCGATTTCGGCGGGAGAACAGCTGGTGAGTCAGTTTCAGCGGGAGCATTGCGGAAGGAGGTTGCTGGGAGGTAAGTCAACCTTTAAAAGCACTTGTCTTTGCAGGGGCAGGCCAGTCGATTTCGGCGGGAGAATCAGCTGGTGAGTCAGTTTCAGCGGGAGCATTGCGGAAGTGGCTGCTGGGAGGTAAGTCAACCTTTAAAAGCACTTGTCTTTGCAGGGGCAGGCCAGTCGATTTCGGCGGGAGAACGGCTGGTGAGTCAGTTTCAGCGGGAGCATTGCGGAAGGAGGTTGCTGGGAGGTAAGTCAACCTTTAAAAGCACTTGTCTTTGCAGGGGCAGGCCAGTCGATTTCGGCGGTGTGAGAACAGCTGGCTGGTTAGTCAATTTCAGCAGGAGCTAGAATTTTTCTTTTTTTAAAATTTTAAATTAGTTTTTTAGGCGGAAACAGGAAGTCGACCCGCGGACGTCTGGGAAGACCCTCACCAATAAATTCTGGTGGAGAGGAAACCCGAGACACTACACGTGTAGTGTCTCCCACCCGCCCTCCTCCTCTAACCTAATAATAAAACCCATTGGTCTGAGGTAAGTACCATATTTTATTATATTATTATTATTTTTTTATAAAAATTTAATTTAGTTGTTAGCCAGATCTTGGTAGAAAGTTAGAGGAATGGCAGGGAAGGGAGTGCAATGTTCCTCCTGCAGGATGTTTGAGGTGAGGGATGCAGTTAGTGTCCCTGCTGATTTTACCTGCAGGAAGTGCTGCCATCTCCAGCTCCTCCAAGACCGAGTTAGGGAACTGGAGCTGGAGTTGGAAGAACTTCGGATCATTCGGGAGGCAGAAGGGGTCATAGATAGCAGCTTCAGGGAATTAGTTACACCAAAGATTGGAGATAGGTGGGTAACTGTAAGAGGGACTGGGAAAAAACAGTCAGTGCAGGGATCCCCTGCGGTCGTTCCCCTGAGAAACAAGTATACCGCTTTGGATACTTGTGGGGGGGGGGACTTACCAGGGGTAAGCCATGGGGTACGGGCCTCTGGCACGGAGTCTGTCCCTGTTGCTCAGAAGGGAAGGGGGGAGAGGAGCAGAGCATTCGTAATTGGGGACTCTATAGTCAGGGGCACAGATAGGAGATTTTGTGGGAGCGTGAGAGACTCACGTTTGGTATGTTGCCTCCCAGGTGCAAGGGTACGTGATGTCTCGGATCGTGTTTTCCGGGTCCTTAGGGGGGAGGGGGAGCAGCCCCAAGTCGTGGTCCACATTGGCACCAACGACATAGGTAGGAAAGGGGACAAGGATGTCAGGCAGGCTTTCAGGGAGCTAGGATGGAAGCTCAGAACTAGAACAAACAGAGTTGTTATCTCTGGGTTGTTGCCCGTGCCACGTGATAGTGAGATGAGGAATAGGGAGAGAGAGCATTTAAACACGTAGCTACAGGGATGGTGCAGGCGGGAGGGATTCAGATTTTTGGATAACTGGGGCTCTTTCTGGGGAAGGTGGGACCTCTACAGACAGGATGGTCTACATCTGAACCTGAGGGGCACAAATATCCTGGGGGGGAGATTTGTTAGTGCTCTTTGGGGGGGTTTAAACTAATGCAGCAGGGGCATGGGAACCTGGATTGTAGTTTTAGGGTAAGGGAGAATGAGAGTATAGAGGTCAGGAGCACAGATTTGACGTCGCAGGAGGGGGCCAGTGTTCAGGTAGGTGGTTTGAAGTGTGTCTACTTCAATGCCAGGAGTATACGAAACAAGGTAGGGGAACTGGCAGCGTGGGTTGGTACCTGGGACTTCGATGTTGTGGCCATTTCGGAGACATGGATAGAGCAGGGACAGGAATGGATGTTGCAGGTTCCGGGGTTTAGGTGTTTTAGTAAGCTCAGAGAAGGAGGCAAAAGAGGGGGAGGTGTGGCGCTGCTAGTCAAGAGCAGTATTACGGTGGCGGAGAGGATGCTAGATGGGGACTCTTCTTCCGAGGTAGTATGGGCTGAAGTTAGAAACAGGAAAGGAGAGGTCACCCTGTTGGGAGTTTTTTATAGGCCTCCTAATAGTTCTAGGGATGTAGAGGAAAGGATGGCGAAGATGATTCTGGATATGAGCGAAAGTAACAGGGTAGTTATTATGGGAGACTTTAACTTTCCAAATATTGACTGGAAAAGATATAGTTCGAGTACAATAGATGGGTCGTTTTTTGTACAGTGTGTGCAGGAGGGTTTCCTGAAACAATATGTTGACAGGCCAACAAGAGGCGAGGCCACGTTGGATTTGGTTTTGGGTAATGAACCAGGCCAGGTGTTGGATTTGGAGGTAGGAGAGCACTTTGGGGACAGTGACCACAATTCGGTGACGTTTACGTTAATGATGGAAAGGGATAAGTATACACCGCAGGGCAAGAGTTATAGCTGGGGGAAGGGCAATTATGATGCCATTAGACGTGACTTGGGGGGGATAAGGTGGAGAAGTAGGCTGCAAGTGTTGGGCACACTGGATAAGTGGGGCTTGTTCAAGGATCAGCTACTGCGTGTTCTTGATAAGGATGTACCGGTCAGACAGGGAGGAAGGCGTCGAGCGAGGGAACCGTGGTTTACCAAGGAAGTGGAATCTCTTGTTAAGAGGAAGAAGGAGGCCTATGTGAAGATGAAGTGTGAAGTTTCGGTTGGGGCGATGGATAGTTACAAGGTAGCGAGGAAGGATCTAAAGAGAGAGCTAAGACGAGCAAGGAGGGGACATGAGAAGTATTTGGCAGGAAGGATCAAGGAAAACCCAAAAGCTTTCTATAGGTATGTCAGGAATAAGCGAATGACTAGGGAAAGAGTAGGACCAGTCAAGGACAGGGATGGGAAATTGTGTGTGGAGTCTGAAGAGATAGGCGAGATACTAAATGAATATTTTTCGTCAGTATTCACTCAGGAAAAAGATAATGTTGTGGAGGAGAATGCTGAGCCCCAGGCTAATAGAATAGATGGCATTGAGGTACGTAGGGAAGAGGTGTTGGCAATTCTGGACAGGCTGAAAATAGATAAGTCCCCGGGACCTGATGGGATTTATCCTAGGATTCTATGGGAGGCCAGGGAGGAGATTGCTGGACCTTTGGCTTTGATTTTTATGTCATCATTGGCTACAGGAATAGTGCCAGAGGACTGGAGGACAGCAAATGTGGTCCCTTTGTTCAAAAAGGGGAGCAGAGACAACCCCGGCAACTATAGACCGGTGAGCCTCACGTCTGTAGTGGGTAAAGTCTTGGAGGGGATTATAAGAGACAAGATTTATAATCATCTAGATAGGAATAATATGATCAGGGATAGTCAGCATGGCTTTGTGAAGGGTAGGTCATGCCTCACAAACCTTATTGAGTTCTTTGAGAGGGTGACTGAACAGGTAGACGAGGGTAGAGCAGTTGATGTGGTGTATATGGATTTCAGCAAAGCGTTTGATAAGGTTCCCCACGGTAGGCTATTGCAAAAAATACGGAGGCTGGGGATTGAGGGTGATTTAGAGATGTGGATCAGAAATTGGCTAGCTGAAAGAAGACAGAGGGTGGTGGTTGATGGGAAATGTTCAGAATGGAGTACAGTCACAAGTGGAGTACCACAAGGATCTGTTCTGGGGCCGTTGCTGTTTGTCATTTTTATCAATGACCTAGAGGAAGGCGCAGAAGGGTGGGTGAGTAAATTTGCAGACGATACTAAAGTCGGTGGTGTTGTCGATAGTGTGGAAGGATGTAGCAGGTTACAGAGGGATATAGATAAGCTGCAGAGCTGGGCTGAGAGGTGGCAAATGGAGTTTAATGTAGAGAAGTGTGAGGTGATTCACTTTGGAAGGAATAACAGGAATGCGGAATATTTTGCTAATGGTAAAGTTCTTGAAAGTGTGGATGAGCAGAGGGATCTAGGTGTCCATGTACATAGATCCCTGAAAGTTGCCACCCAGGTTGATAGGGTTGTGAAGAAGGCCTATGGAGTGTTGGCCTTTATTGGTAGAGGGATTGAGTTCCGGAGTCGGGAGGTCATGTTGCAGCTGTACAGAACTCTGGTACGGCCGCATTTGGAGTATTGCGTACAGTTCTGGTCACCGCATTATAGGAAGGACGTGGAGGCTTTGGAGCGGGTGCAGAGGAGATTTACCAGGATGTTGCCTGGTATGGAGGGAAAATCTTATGAGGAAAGGCTGATGGACTTGAGGTTGTTTTCGTTGGAGAGAAGAAGGTTAAGAGGAGACTTAATAGAGGCATACAAAATGATCAGGGGGTTGGATAGGGTGGACAGTGAGAGCCTTCTCCCGCGGATGGATATGGCTGGCACGAGGGGACATAACTTTAAACTGAGGGGTAATAGATATAGGACAGAGGTCAGAGGTAGGTTCTTTACGCAAAGAGTAGTGAGGCCGTGGAATGCCCTACCTGCTACAGTAGTGAACTCGCCAACATTGAGGGCATTTAAAAGTTTATTGGATAAACATATGGATGATAATGGCATAGTGTAGGTTAGATGGCTTTTGTTTCGGTGCAACATCGTGGGCCGAAGCGCCTGTACTGCGCTGTATTGTTCTATGTTCTATGTTCTAATGTTCTCTGTCGATTATTCTTTTGTCTACTATGTACGTACTGTGTACCTTCCTTTGGCCGCAGAAAAATACTTTTCACTGTACTTCGGTACATGTGACAATAAATATCAAGCAATCAAATATTCCAGCCTTCTTTCTTTGAATGGGTTCTTCCACACCATGATTGCCTAGAGTGTGCAGTTATTGCTAAAATTAAAAGTTCAAATCCAACTCTCAACACTTTGACAAGATTTGCAGCCCTACTAAATAGGTAGGCTGATATGATAATTTATAATAAATAATGGATATTTTTTGCGCATATCTCCGGTGTCATGGCTCGCTGACTCTGATTTAGAGAACGAACAAAAATAAGGATGATTTGGGGAGAAAAAAAGTAACAGTTTTCTGACTTTCCGTAGTCTGGCATGAAGTGCGTTGACAAAGCATGTTGTAGCATTTGCAGACATTTGAGAAGTTTAGGTTCCCAATATTATATTGAAATGGGACCAGGAGTTATACTTCCTTCATGTGGGAAAGGGCTTACTTACAAATTTGAATCTACAAACTTAGCATTGGGGTGAATGCTAATGCTGAGTTGATACAGAACATCTTGTTAAAATTGGTACATTTTGCATGGGTTTTAGGCCTAGATACAGGCTGATTTCTACTCCGTTATTTCTGGACACCTTTTTAGAAAGAATAATGGATAAGTTTCAAAAGTGATTCACTGATTTAAAACACTTCTCTGACTTCCGTGATATCAACATTATAGTAAATTTATTTTTGACTTCCTAACTGTAGCGCAATATTCTGTCTTGAATGAATTAAGTGACAGATTCACACTTGGCATCCTTTGTAATTCACATTATTATACTCTGGTGGCAGATTAATATTTGATCAGAGCGAAGCTCTAACTTTGAGAGACTAGCACATTTATGACATTCTCTGTTTATTTTAGATTTAAGTATCTCGACATGTCACTGATTGCAATTCTGAGCAGTTGCATAATCAAAGATCAAAAGCAAACAGTTGTGATATCTCAGACATAAAACAAGACAGAGTTGTTTGTAAAATATGGTAAAGGCTGTCCTTTGACCTGAAAAACCAATCCTGTCCTTGACAGAATGAGGCTATGACAGCAAATGTTCATCTAAACTGATCCTTATCATGTCTTGGATCCAGTTTGTCTCGAAAAGGGCTTTGTATCTTGTCTACACAAAAGTTATCAGTGACCAAAGACAGCAATGAGTGTAGATAAAGCCTACACAATATACAGAAAACTAGACTTCAGAGCTATTGTGCAATCGAGTGAACAAAACTATTTTTAATTGTAGGTAACTAAAGTCACAGTTAATATAAAGGATAATTTCTGGAGGGCTGTAGAATACTCAATGTATTCTATGAGGAAGAGGTTTTGTAACAGTGGATATAAATTACACACATAATAGTCCTAGTCATAAATGACCAAATATTTAGTTAGCCTGGTTTTCAAAAGGGATTGATTGAACTGATATTCACCAGATCAAATTAGTTTCTCAACAATGCTTGTGTCAAGATAGGAATTGTCAACACTGGGGAATGGAATACCTGAATACCTGAAGGAGGTACAGTAGTAGTTATACATGAACTGTGTTGCTGTTTCAGCAAACAGAAACACTTGTGAAAACAAAGGACCTGTGTGATCGGATAACAGTCACAGAAAAGGAACAAGAAGTGCTTTGGGCAGCACGGTAGCATTGTGGATAGCACAATTACTTCACAGCTCCAGGGTCCCAGGTTCGATTCCGGCTTGGGTCACTGTCTGTGCGGAGTCTGCACATCCTCCCCGTGTGTGCGTGGGTTTCCTCCGGGTGCTCCGGTTTCCTCCCACAGTCCAAAGATGTGCAGGTTAGGTGGATTGGCCATGATAAATTGCCCTTAGTGTCCAAAATTGCCCTTAGTGTTGGGTGGGGTTACTGGGTTATGGGGATAGGGTGGAGGTGTTGACCTTAGGTAGGGTGCTCTTTCCAAGAGCCGGTGCAGACTCGATGGGCCGAATGGCCTTCTTCTGCACTGTAAATTCCAAGATAATCCAAGATAATCCAAGTGGTGTTCAGGAGTCCAGAATAACATGTCCTTTGATGGTCACATAGAATAGGAGAGATGTTTTGTTTGGGGGTCAGAGACCCTCTAGAATACGCTACATACTCTATGGAGAGATGTGGTTGTGGTATTGAGAGCCACTTCATGTAATCCCAAGGCTCTTTTACAATGTAGGGAACAGTTCAACCTCTTGAGCACGGAAGGAGGCACCTGAGAGCTTCAGCTCTGTCAGGGCCTGAAGGAAGTAACCAATGCCAACATGTCTGCCCTCCTGCCAATCAGCAGACACTCAGACCCATGGCAGGGCTAGAATCTGTCATCTGTCATCTTCGCTACTGATGACAGCTCTCAATGGCCATTGTAGCCATCTGAGATGGCCACCTGCAAAGAATCATGGGAATTATGGCCAACCCAGGACTCAGACAGATACAGAGCTTGTGTGTATTTGAAACGCAGGTAGCTAGACCTGATCGAAACCCCCGCTCGTTTGCATTCTAATGGCCCATTTCCCCAGAACAATAAGACTGCACTCAAGAAACCGATACAGCCACAGACTGATCGGCGCCACTCCCTTTACTCAGAAAGCCCAACTGCCAAGGTCAATGACCGCTAAGGACCCGCCCAGCCGCCAAGGCACCCGCCCCTTTATTGGCCGAAATCGAAGGCAGTGATCAAAGCACTGTCAAATAATTGGGTCCAAGATTAAAGACCGCCCCAAAGAGCGCAAAACCCTAGAGGGATAAAAGGGGACACAGCCATGTGTTCTGTCTCTTTTGGACCCGGCCTGTGCCAGCCTCCTTTGAATCCGGCCTGTTCCAGCCCAACTGCAGCATAATGACCAGACAGCCAAATTCAAGACCAACGATCGCTACCTGATGGATGAGCCCAGCAGAGACAGAGCCACTTCTTCAAACCAGCCACGTGAGATCAAGATAAAGGCCTTATCCACTTGCACAGTGCCTGGCGCCTGAAGTTAAGTACAGGCTATTGTAGTTGATAGGTGTAGTTTAACTTGTAGTATATTGTGCTTGCATGTCGAAGTAACCCTTGTGTGTAAATAAACTATCTTTGAACTTGAACTGACTAACTGGTTGTTGGCCATTTGACCGATACACGGGAAAGCCTTGTGGTTCAGTAAGAGAAATAGAAACACCCACAGTATTGGCAACACTGTTGGGACATAACATCATATCATAAAAAGAGCCTCAGTATCATATTGGCGACTCTAAGGAGCAACATTATTGGTGACTCTGGTGGGATAGTATTCCATTAAATTGGCAACACCATGACCATGTGCCTCTTTCTATCCAGCCCCGTCAGATGCTGCTTCACCTAGATTTCAGAGTGCAGGTCCAAGCTGCCTCTTCATAGGAAAAGGCAGAGTTTTACCCTTTACAAGGCATCTTGGAAATCTTTGCGGGAGCCCCAATGTAACTAAAGTGCTGACGGGATCTTCCTGATGCATTCCACTAGTCTCCTGAGTTATGGAAATAAGCCTGAAGCATCTCCATGGATTTTCAGACCTAGATTGGTGAAAGTGCTCAAGCTATGCTAAGCTCAGGCTGTGGGGAGGTAAGAACGCTGAGTATACACATTGTACACTGGGTCTCAAGCAAAACTTTTACTCTGGCATGTTAATATCTCCAGCTATAGTGAGCAATGACACTATCACCTTCTTGTCAACATCACCTGGGTATGTTCTGGCTGTGAACGAACAGTGTCAAAACCTTGTCAGTGGTAAGTTCACACTCTCAGATTCACTTACAATGCTTGCTTTTTATACTGAAGAGTGTCAGTGCTATTCTCACACGAAGATAACTGTTGTTCTGTGCTTTGATGTTTGATATTAAAATGGACGCAGCAACCTGTCAGAGATGCAGTCAAAGAGATGCCTGCTGTTCAGTGTTTGAGCTGGTTATTGAAATATGTCATGGGGCTTTATCGGTGCTACGTGATTCCATTGTACTGAGGACTGATAGGCATATCTTAAGTTGAGTTCTTAGTTCTTTCAAGTAGGCATATGTTTTAAAGCACCAAGCATCTTTGGTATATTGCAGCATGCTGTGTGAAAAGATAACACATTGACTCACAGGCCTGATGTCTTGTGGTTCTACCCTCTTGAGTGCTGACTCTGGAGGTTTCATTCCTACTTCTGAGTCATATTGTCTGGACTTGTATAAGGAACAGCAGAATAGCAACAACAGGAGTATTACAATACAGTACTGCAATCAAAATTGGATACCACAATTCAGGCGGCCAACATTTTTCACTTGAACTTTCTCCCAACCTTTCCTACAGGTGCTTACTCTTGGGGAAGTAACCTCCTTAAAGGAGGTTACACGCCGGGGGGCGGGATTCACGCCAGCCCCGGCGATTCTCCGACCCGGCGGGGGGGTCGGAGAATCCCGCCCCAGAATTCCAACATCATCCTTCCCTCTTCCAGTTTCTGCAGGGAGGGTTTGAATGTGGGGGATGGGGGGAGCTCCTTGGATCTGTCCAGTAAGTCATTAAGAAGTCATTGAGATTGTTAGGAAGGCAATCAAGATCCATTTTAACCTACAATGCTGAATTTCCCAACCTGGGGGCTTGACCTGTCAGCAATTTCCCAGGGTCAACCTGCTGGGCACACAGTGAGAAGAGCTTCTTCAGTGAAACTGACAAACTGGGAAGGCTTTTAATTACACTGAAGAGCTCCAGTCATGGTCGTTGAGAGGCTGCTGTTCAAAGCACTTCTTCTCTCAGAGCGTGCTCCTGCTGCTGCTTCCTCCTGCTTCATAGGTGATTCCTAACTTCTTTGAAGGCCCTTCACAAGTCTAGCACTGTCCATTTCTTACGTTGCACTTCCTTGCTGCAGGACATCACCACAGAATGGAAGTAGATTATGTAGCTTCATCTTCCACCTCTGCTGAGAAGACATACCACCACCAACAACTCCAGCTGCAGGTTCAACAACAGCTGCCACTTCCTGAACTAGCTGCCCCCTCACCTGGAAGGAAGCGAGATTTCCAACACAGGTTCACTGGAATATCATCCCTCCCGCCCACCCAACCTGAGTCTCTGCCTCTCACCAAATAGCTACAGGGAAACCACGTGTTCGCTGCTATGCACATTTTTGCATAGTCAAGCGATGAAAATCCCACCCGGTGGTGTTCCCAGTGCCAGCAGGACACAGTCCCAATTCTCTGCTGTGCAGGAACATTTAGAATCTGGAACGGAGAATCCGGCCAGTGTGTACTACCTGTACGATGCACTGCAGGAGCTCACCAAGGGTCCACAGACAGACCTTTGAAACCCATGACCACTACCATCTAGAAGGACAGGCATAACAGATACATGGGGACATCACCACCTGCAAGCTTCCCTCCAAGCCACACACCATTCTGAGATTGGAAATATATTGCCATTCCTTCACGGACTCTGGGTCCAAATCCTGGAACTTCCTCCCTTACAGCAGAGTGAATGTACCTACACCTCAGGGATTGTGGCGATTCAAGAAGGCAGCTCACGACCACATTCTCAAGGGCAAGTAGGGATGGGCAATGAATGATGGCTGAGCCAGGAAAACCCACATCCCCTGAATAAATAAAAATAGCTCACCCTTCCTGGTGTCCTGGCTGGGGTCCTGGCTCCTCTTTGTGCACTGTCTCCAGGCTGAACCATTCTGTATTTATTTTGGGTTTCCAGCATCCACAGTATTCTGCTTTTTAATTTAATCTTTAATATTGTCACAAGTAGGCTTACATTAACACTGCAATGAAGTTACTGTGAAAAGCCCCTAGTGGCCACACTCCGTTGCCTGTTTGGGTACACAGAGGGAGAATTCAGAATGTTCAATTCACCTAACAGCACATCTTTCGTGACTTGTGGGAGGAAACCGGAGCACCTGGAGGAAACCCACGCAGACACAGGGAGAACGTGCAGACCCTGGCGCTATGAGGCAACAGTGTTAACCACTGCGTTACTGCACCGCCCATAATAAAAGCAGTGCTGTCCTCTTGGTTGATACTTTTCAGCTCAGGTTCAGTTCCCAGCCTGTGACAAAGTCCTTATACCTGAGTGGATAAAGACATTGAGCTTTCAGTAATTCACACAGACTACAAGTCCCAATTTTCATTCTGGTTTCTGCTGAGTGAGCTGATTTCAGCGAGGACAGAACATAGGATGCAGCACTTTCTCAGCACAGAGTGTAGCTCTGGGAATGAAGGGTGCAAGAGGAAGAGCTTTTAGATAAGAGAATGTAGATAAGTATACAGTAACAAAAGAAATGTGAATAAGTGGGGAAAAAAGCACTGGCTAATCAGACAGGCACTAGCAGAAACACTGACCAGTTTTCCAAACATTCTTAGACGTGAGAGCCAGAGAACTGGAGGGTTGCCAATGTAGCGCCTCTGTTCAAAACGGACGGAAGACAAATCAAACTACTCAGCCTACTGTCAATAATGGATAAGGTTCTAGAGACTGCAACACCCATCTAGGGGAATAATTACTACTTAGGCTGGCTGACAAGAAACTGATGAGATGGAACCGGTTTTCCACTTAACCATTTTTCTGCTTCTGGCTCATTTGCAGCACTTGGAAACAGAGGTGCGAATTTGCCACCGCATCATGTCCACCTCCCTGTGGCGATATGCCTTTGGGCTATATCATGGTTGGACAGTGTGCGACCTCCAAACAGCAGGTGGCAATACAGGCACACCATGTGGTCTCCAGACCAAGGACATGTGACCTGGGACCCGGATATAAAGAGAGACACATCCGGCCAACTTCAGAAGAAGATTGAGAGGGTAATAAAACTTACAGGTAATTGGTCAGGGCTAGGTGTAAGTTCCAGAGGAGTAGCAAGACTCCATGCTAATGTGCTCTGTCTCAGATTGTCATCCTACTGCACAAGACACAATAAACGTATCCTGGTTTGGACATATTGAAGTGTTTGGTGAGTTACTTCAAAAAGTACAAGGGGCCAAACACAGCACTCCCCACCGGGCGAATCGTGGGAGAAGCCCAAATCGGACTTCACGCCAAGCGCGAAACCTCATGTGAGTCACTCAACTCGCAGCACCCAACGTGACTTGGATCATGCCCTTGCTCATTTGGCTCATTTAAATATCCCACCATATTCGGGCAGCAAGGTGGCACAATGGTTAGCAATGCTGCCTCATGGCGTTGAGGTCCCAGGTTCGATCCCAGTCCTGGGTCACTGTCTGTGTGGAGTTTGCACATTCTCCCCGTATTTGCATGGTTTTCGCCCCCACAACCCAAAGATGTGCAGGTTAGGTGGATTGGCCACGCTAAATTGACTCTTAATTGGAAAAAAATAATTGGGTACTCTAAATTTAAAAAACATATCCCGCCATATTCACCCGGCGCCCAGGAGACAATGGCCGCCCCTGAGAGGCTCACCTGGACGCCATTTAGTAATGGTTTCCACAACTGTAGACCAGGTGGCACCTCGTGGGCCCATTAGAGCCCCCAGGATGTCAGGGACATGGCAGGGGGTTACCTAGCATTCCTTTGGCACCTGGGCACCTTGGCACTGTCAGCCTGGCACCCTGGAAGTTCCAATTGGCACTGCCAGGGTGCCAGGCTGATGGCACCTCGGTGCTTGGGTATCAGGTTGGCACTGCCAAGTGTCAGGGCCTATGGGACCATGGCCATGAAGGGGGGGGGGCAGAAACATTGGGAGATGAAGGGGAGGCCCTGAAAGTGGGCGGTTCTGAAAGTGGGGGCTGTAGAGATCGGGGCAGCTTTTCAAAATGGCCCTTTGAGGAGTCGGTCCTGCTGGTGAACTCAGCTCCCTGGTGATAAAATGCTTTCAAAGTGTGACCCTGATCAAGGCCCCAAAAATGGTTAAGTGCCGTTGAAAAGCGGTGTCAATCTCAGCGCTGCAGCGTTTACGCAACATCCCACCAAACGCCCGAAACTGGACTTTGAGAGTTTTCCGGTGAAATGCACCCAAAAAGTCATGGATTAATGGAAAGTAGCCTGTGGACTTCTTCTGCAAATTCCAGTCTAGCTGCCAGCAGTGGTCACTCTCCACAGGCAATGGGGTGGCATAGTGGCACAGTGGTTAGCACTTATGCCTCACAGCACCGAGGACCTGGGTTCAATCCCGGCCTCGGATGGCTTTCTGAGTGGAGTTTGTATGTTCTCCCCGTGTTTGCGCAGGTCTCCTCTGGGCCCTCCAGTTTCCTCCCACGGTCCAAAGATGTGCAGGTTAGGTGGATTGCCATGATCAATGCATGGAATTACAGGGATAGGGCAGAGAAGTGGGCTTGGGTAGGGTGCTCTTTCAGCGGGTCAGTACAGGCTCCATGGGCCGAATGGACTCTTTCTGCACTGTAGTGATTCTATGGAACTCAGTCCAATGGAAGAACTAAATATGTCCAATATCAGCCCTTGGGAGTTTGTTCAGGTGCCATGGGATGGTGGAGGGGGCAATTACAACCCTTCTGGGGCATTTTTGCTCCTGTTTGCTCTTTGGGAAGGTGTTCTTGAAACATGTTTTCTAAAACCTACCATGAGTTAGCAGCTGCTGGCATCATTGAATGATCCTAATTGGTGCAGATTCAGAAACTGTTCCATTTGAGAGGTGACCTTATTTGTATATTCGAGTATGGGATGTGGGCATTGCTGGCTAGGCCAGCATTTATTGCCCATTCCTAATTGCCCTTGAAAATCTGGTGTCATTTTGAACAGTCCATGTGGTGGAGGTTCACCCACAGAATAGTTGGGGAGGGAGTTCAAGGATTTTGACCCAGCCACAGTGAGGAACAGAGATATAGTTCCAAGTCAGGATGCTGAGTGACGATCAGGAGAGCTTCGAGTGGTGGTGTTCCCATGTATCTGCTGTACCTGTCCTTCCAGGTGGTAGAGGTCATGGGTTTGGAAGGTGCTGTCCAAGGAGCTTTGGTGAGTTCCTTCAATATATCTTGTTGACGATACCATAAGCATACGATATCATAAGCACAGAGAGTGAATGTTTAAGGGGTACCAATCAGGTTGCTTTGTCTTGGAAGGTGCAAGCCTCTTGAATGTTATTGGAGCTGCACTCAACCAGGCAAATGGAGCGTATTCCATCACGCTCCTGACTTGTGACTTGTAGATGATGGACAGAATTTGGGGCGTCAGGAAATGAGTTACTCTCCGCAGAATTCCCCACCCCCGACCTGCTCTTGTAGCTATAATTTTTATGCGGCTTGTCCAGTTGGGTTTCTGGTCAATGGTAACTGCAGGATGTTGGGGATTTAGCAATGGTAATGCCATTGAATGTCAAGGGGACATGCTTAAATTCTCTCTTCTCAGAGATGGTCATCACCTGGCACTTGTGTGGCGGGAATGTTACTTGCCACTTATCAGACCAAGCCTGAATATTGTCTAAGTCTTGTTGCATATAGACAGACTGCTTCAGTGCCTGAGGAGTTGTGAATGGTGCCGAACATTGTGTAATCATCTGTGAAAACCAATCTTATGCCCTTATAATGGAGGGGAGGTCATTGATAAAACAGTTTAAGATTGCTGGGCCTAGAACACTACCCTGAAGAACTCCTGCACGAATGCCCTGGAACTGAGATGGTTGACCTCCAACACTCACAACCATTCTCTTTTGTGGCATGTATGACTCCAGCTATTGGAGAGTTATTTCCCTGTTTCCCATTGACTCCAATTTTACTCGGGTTCCTTGGTGTCACGCCCAGTTAAATGCTGCTTTGAATTCAAGGGCAGTCACTCTCATCTCACCGCTTAAGTTCAGCTCTTTTGTCTATGTTCGAACCAAGGCTATATTGAGGTCAGCATCTGACTGGCCCTGGAGGAATACATACTGAGCGTCAATTATTTCTGAGTAAGCACCATTTGATCATTCTGTCAACAACACCTTCCCTCACTTTACTGATGATCAAGAGTAGACTGATGGGGCAGAAATTAGCCAGGTTAGATTTGCCATTCAGGATGGGGATAATTGTGCAGCAATTCTCTCCAGTGAGTTGTTTAACTGTCCATCATCATTCACGACTGGATATGACAGGACTGCAGAGCATAAATCTCTGATCCATTGGTTGTGGGATTGCTTGTTTATGAAAGGGTGTTACGTCGCTAATTTTATAAGAATCTTTATTATTGTTCCAAGTAGGCTAACATGAACAACTCACTAAGACATATTTAAGAATTATTTAAGAATTTAAGAATTATTTAAAAGCATTTTAAATGCTTTTGCATTAAATGCATTTTAAAAAGCATTGTGCACTTGCGATCCCAGCGCATACAAGGCAATGGACCAAGTGCTGGGAAATGGGATTAGAATGGTTAGGTGGTTGTTTTGACCGGCGCACATGCGATGGGCCGAAGGGCCTTTTCCGTGCTGTATGAGTCTATGACTTTGTGACTCTAACACTAACCCAGCAATATTATTACTCTGCCATCTTTCCCATTATAGAATGGGAGTGGCACCAAGTGACAGATTGCCTGTGATCAAAAATTGTTAATAAATTAGATCATTTACTTTTGCATCATTTCAGCCATAGCTCACATTTCAGTGTCTGCATCTTTGCCTTTTAACTGCTATGGTTTGTTTTGAAGAAAAGAACATATGCATCCTGTTGTCATTCTAAGTGTCCATACACATCCTCTGTTGGGAAAAGTGGGTGACATGTTTAAATTGTAGATTGTAGACCTACCCTTTGTTTGGTTAAGATAGCTAAGTCAGTGGATCGATTAACAAAGATCATTTTGGCATTAAAATGGCAGAAAAATCAGATATGGTTCCAAGCAGTGTGAAGGTCAGCTATCCTTTTGGAACTGCTTCATACAGGTATTTATTGCTCCTTTCGCTTCTCTCCGTACACCTGCGTGACATTGGGTGTCCAAGTTTCCTAATGGCTTCCTATCAGATAGCTCAAAGGGTTTCATTTTCCTTTGTTCCTTGTGGTTCTATATATCAGTTTAATTTATTCATTGAGTAGAATGCTCATTATTTAAGATCCAACACAAAAGGGACATTACTTCATTAAATAAAATTAATGACCTGATTGGACAAATACACATAACTGATTCTCTCAAGTTCTAAATCATGAATGAGTTAGAAGGTCAAAATTACATGACTAAACTGTCACTCGCCTATGAAAATACACTTACGGTAGTTCAGTGTTTGTGAATCTCAAACAACTTGAGTGACTGAAAGATTTGTGAAGCGAAAAAATATATTAACTGCCATTTTATTAATTGTATTTCCAAATAAACCCACCATTTTTCAGCTGTAGCAATAAACATCATGAAAAAGGTCTTGAGCAAACGCCGAAATCCAGATTTCTATTCAGTACTCAGTCTGCTCACCCAACCGTATCAACACATATCCTATTTTGTATGAATAGCTGGAATCATGTAATGTTTGCGGCTGTAGCAAGTAGCCAGGATTTCTGCCTGTTTGTTGACGGAACTTTGTGTACATTCCAATGTTCAACACTGTGGTTTTAGTTGCTGACCCTATTCTACAAGGAGACTCTTTTAGAACCAACTCGTAGGTATGTTCCCTTCGCGACCACTGAACTTCCAAAGTGCAACATGGAGTTTTATTTATCTCCATCTCCTGAAGTTGATGGCTTAATTTGAGGTGCTGCTCTGCAGATACCAGCAACATTGCAGTACCTCAGCAAAAAATGAATATCAAAAAGCCATTTGCCATTGTGAGGCATCACAGACTCGTATTTGTATTTTGTATCTATTTTCAGTCGCGCACATCTACTTTGCGGGCAGAGTGTATATAAAGCATGGATCAATGATCTTGATACAGTGCACATAATGTAGTGTGAATAGGGTGAGCGTAATATGTTAGTTTATGGGAGGGTCCGTGGCTAGTTCTAGTGAATGATGTATTTCTGTCGTTAGGCTCACTGCTGGGGATGTTTGTTACTGTAAGGGTGATTTCTTCCATCTGTCTGGCTGCATCTCGGAACTTTCATGGTGCTGGTGAGACAGTCCATGCCCCCTTCACATGGCACCTGGAATATTGTCAATGAGGTGGTCATTTGTTGCCAGTAAGTCAAAACTGAGAAGCAAGTTTTGAGGAATTTCAGCAGGTTCCACCTCAGTGAGTGCATTCTTTATCAAACAAAGAATTTTTGGGGAACACTTTGAATAATAATCTTTATTGGATCACAAATAGGCTTACATTAACACTGCAATGAGGTTATTGTGAAAATGCCCTTGTTATGACACTACGGTGCCTGTTCGGGTACACTGAGGGTAAATTCAGAATGTCCAATTCACCTAACAAGCACTTTCGGGACTTGTGGGGGAAAACCGGAGCACCCGGAGTAAACCCACACAGACACAAGGAGAACGTGCAGACTCCACACAGACAGTGACCCAAGCCGGGATCATACCTGGGTCCCTGGCACTGTGTAGCAACGATGCTAACCACTGTGCCACCTGTAGGAAAATGTGAAGTTATGCACTTTGGGAGGAAGAATAAAGGAGCTGAATAGTATTTAAATGGAGAAAGAATGCAGAAAATAGCAGCTCAGAGGGATTTGGGGTCCTCATGCACAGATCACAGAGAGCTAGCCTGCAAGTTTAGCAGGTAATTGGGAAGGCAAATGGAATGTTGCCCTTTATTTCAAAGGGAATGAAGCATAAACATAGGGATGTGCTGCTACTATATACAAGGCACTTGTTATATCACACCCAGCATACTGTGAACAGTTTTATTCCCTTTATCTAAGGAAATATATACTGGCATTAAAGGCAGCCCAGAGAAGGTTCACTGGGTTGAACCCAGGTAGGGAGGGATTTTCTTATGAAGAGAGGTTAAGTAGGTTGGGCCTGTACTCATTGGAGTTTAGAAGAACGAGAGGCAACCTTATTGAGATATACAGGATTCTCAAGGGCTTGACAGGGTAAATGCTAAGAGGATGTTTACCCTTGTGGGAGAGTCACGGACCAGAAGGCATTATCAAAGATTAAGGGGCCACTCATTTAAAACAGTGATGAGGAGGAATTTCTTCTCTTGGAGGGTAGTGAACCTTTGGAATTTGTTAGTGCAGAGAGCTGTAGAGGTGGACAATTAAGTCTGTTCAAGGCTGAGAAAGACAGGTTTTTAATCAGCAAGGGACTCAAGGGTTGTGGGGATAAGGTGGAAAAGTGGAGTTGAAGATTGTATCAGGTCAGCCAAGATCTCATTGAATGGCAGAGCATACTCGATGGGCCGAGTGGCCTATTTCTGCTCCGACGTCCGATGGCCTTATGGTAATTCAAATTGACTGTGAGGGATAGATCTAGTGGTCACGACTCCAATTCAATGTGTTGTCAGGGTACAGGCATGAAGACTCTCAGAAGCATGCAGAATTCCTATAATTTTTCCAGTTTGACTAAAAAAAGCAAAACCATATCACATTTCATTTGGTTTTAGTGATCACCTGGTCTAACCATGTCTGCCGTTTGAAAATTTACTATTTTAAAAAGCCTTTAATACCAAGCTGGCATATTTTGAATGCTGGATGTGTATCAATTTATAAGAATTTTGACGGAATAATTCAGCCAAGAATTATTTTTTGAACGCAAAGGAACAGCAAATGTGCTTTCAAAGCAGTAAAGGTGTGGACTTTAAAAAACAAAGAAAATGGGTGTTTGTGTTGTGTACTTCTTCATTCTTACAGTTTCCTCCCATTCCGTTTTCCTCGCCTGAAAATAGAGAGTGATTTTTGACCGCTAGCTGCCTGTGTCCTATCAGGTTGAACAGTCGACATCCAAATGCAACGTTCCACGTTTCCTGTCTATTCTCAACTGTTAGCCTGAGCGAATGTGGCCGTTTACTGACAACATAGCAAACTGCATGCATGAAGTCTCCCTACTCCCTTACCATGACTGTTATGATTCAGACACTCACCCAGTCCAAGTTATTGGCGCTCACTCTTTTAGTCCACAGTCATACGTCCTGCGAATTGAAACCTGACTTCAGTATCTGGAATATTAGGTACTCAGTTGAAGAATGAACCAATTTATCTGGAGCGAGAATAGTGCAGCCTGCATATGTACATTGCTGATCTTCCCCTTCCTCTTATGGGGCATTGTAGATCATAGAATTTACAGTGCAGAAGGAGGCCATTCGGCCCATCGAGTCTGCACCGGCCTTGGAAAGAGCACGCTACCCAAGGTCCACACCTCCACCCTATCCCCATAACCCAGTAACCCCACCCAACACTAAGAGCAATTTTGGACACTAAGGGCAATTTAGCATGGCCAATCCACCTAACATGCACAACTTTGGACTGTGGGAGGAAACCGGAGAACCTGGAGGAAACCCACGCACACACGGGGAGAATGGGCAGACTCCGCACAGACAGTGACCCAAGCCGGGAAACGAACCTGGGACCCTGGAGCAATTGTGCTATCCACAATGCTACCGTGCTGCCCAAGCATTTCCCTGCATTCTAGAACAATAGGTCATAATCTCAGGATAAGGGGTAACAAATTTAAAACAGGGAAGAGGAGAAACTATTTCTCCCAAAGGGTTGTCAATCTGGGGAATTCACTACTCCAGAGTGTGGCGAATGCAGGGACAGTGAGTAAATTTAAGGAGACGTTCGACAGATTTTTAATTAGTAATGGATTGAAGGTGTTTTTTTTAATTTAGAGTACGCAATTATTTTTTTTTCCAATTGAGGGGCAATTTAGCATGGCCAATCCACCTACTCTGCACATCTTTTGGGTCGTGGGGGTGAAACCCACGCAGGCACGGGGAGAATGTGCAAACTCCACACGGACAGTGACCCAGTGCCGGGATTCGAACCCGGGTACTCAGCGCCATAGGCAGCAATGTTAACCACTGTGCCACCGTGCTGCCCCTTGGGTTGAAGAGTTACGGAGAACGGGCAGTATGGTGGAGCTGAGGCCATGCTGAGATCAGCCATGATCGCATTGAATGGTGGAGCAGGCTCGAGAGGCTAAATTGCCTATCCTGCTCCTAGTTTTTATGTTCTAAGAAAGGACTATTCTATCTAATTCCACCTTCCAGCTCTTGGTCTGTACCCCTGTGGGTAACAGCACCTGATGCACAAAACTGGTGTTCTTGATGAATAAGGGGATCAAGGTTTATGGGGAAATGGCAGAAGAATGTGGATGAGGAACATATCAGCCTTGATCGAAAGACGGAGCAGATTCGATGGACCGAATGGTCTAATTCGGCTCCTATATCATAAGACCATAAGACATAGGAGCAGAATTAGGCCACCTGGCCCATCGAGTCTGCTCCGCCATTCAATTGTGGCGGATATTTTCTCATCCCCATTCTCTTGCCTTCTCCCCATAACCCCTGCTTCCCTTATTAATCAAAAACCTATCCATCTCTGTCTTAAAGACACTCAGTGATTTGGCCTCCACAGCCTTCTGCAGCAAAGATTTCCGCAGATTCACCACCCTCTGGCTGAAGAAATTCCACCTCATCTCTGTTTTAAAGGATGGTCCCTTTAGTCTGAGATGGTGTCCTCTGGTTCTAGTTTTTCCTACAAGTGGAAACATCCTCTCCACGTCCACTCTATCCAGGTCTCACAGTATCCTGTACGTTTCAATAAGATCCCCCCTCATCCTTCTGAACTTCAACGAGTACAGACCCAGAGTTCTCAACCGTTCCTCATACATCAAGCTCTTCATTCCAGGGATCATTCTTGTGAACCTTCTCTGGACCCTTTGCAAGGCCAGCACATCCTTCCTTAGATACGGGGCCCAAAACTGCTCACAATATTCCATATCGTCTGGTCTTATTGTCTTATGATCTGCTGACAGTCCATTAGCTCAGACTAACAGATTAATTTCTGTTTATTAAAAAAAATAAACAAGAGTGGGAAAGTCAATTTGTTAGATAGATTGCAATGTATTTAACTTCATTTTACAGCACTTTTTCAAAAGCACTTTTTAACATCCCATCTGCAGTTCTCTTCAGTAAATCTGGAGCATGCAAAGTTTGACATGAGGCTGACCTTCCGTGAATGTCCTACCAGCCAATGATAAAGAGCAGTGGAGATGGAAATCACTGCGGTACATGAGATCCCCATGGGGGGATAAAGGTGTTCTCTGTATTAATCGGCGATGTCGATCAAAGTAGATTTCAAAGACATAAGGATGGTCTCGGTGAGGGTTTCTTCTTTAAACAATCAGTATAAGCAAAGTTAATTCACCACCACTCCACACCAACTCACCTTGAAGCTGCCACTTAAAATGCGAAACATTCTTCCCTGATAGAAAGTGAAAGAAATATTTTAGAATTATGATATTACTGGCATAGCTACCTGTGAAAAACATGCAATATGGTCATTCCTCTGGTCGGAATAGACATGGATCCTTTGGGTCTGTCACAATCATTTTGGTAACATGGATGTGGATACCAGATGCTGATATATCACCAGCGACACTCCCTGTCATGTTTAATCATAAATTACATAACAAGCAGTAGTAGCAAGAATCTCCTGAGAAAAGGGTAGCAAAAGATTTTTTAAACTGCAAAAAGCATAGATTGTTACTGCTTATGTTACAATAGCAGATTAATGGAGAAACTGAGAACCAACAAAAGGTAAGAAAAGTGACCATCACTACATGAAAGCTCTTCTAATACACATCATTTGGCTGCAGACTGAGCATTCAGCGTTGTTGTAGTTACTGTTTCTTATTTCTCATGAACCCATGTACACGCACAAAACAACCACTTCAGGACTGCAGCATTTCAGTGCAATATTGAAGGGGAATTCGAGAGTCTGAGGTGCCATTTTGTGAATGCCAGCAGCAGGTTGAGGCCCTTAAGTGGGTATTAATTGCCCACTTGAGGGCCTAAATTAGAGTCTGGGTAAGAAGGCTATCCAGCAGTCTTCCCGCCCTGAATTTAATGGGGGGGAGGGGGTGGCAGGAAGGCCACAGGGCCTCCTCCCTGCTTTCCACTGCTTCCAAGCTCACCACCGGGGGAATGGGGGAGGGAGGTTGGGGGGGGGGGGGGGGGGGGTGAAGGCATTGAATTCCCACCACTGTCTGTCAGTTGGAATGTTAAAATGAGGCACATCTGCCCTATCATGTAGCTGCAATAGATTTTGGGGGGCGACTTTGAAGAAAAGCGGGGGAATTCTCCCCGGTGGCCTGGCCAACATTAATCCCTAAATTAACATCACAAAATACATCTGGTCATCGTCATGTTGCTGCTTGTGGGAGCTCGCTGTATGCAAATGCCACATTTTCTACATTACAACGGTGACTAGAACACACAAAATTGTGTGGTAGTTAAAAGCGCTATATGAATGCAAGTCTTTTTTTAAATAAATTTCTATTGCCAGTGAGTGCAAATAATTTAGATAGCTGGTCACTGCCATGAACCAGTAATATGGTTCAGCATTGACCATTACACTCCTTTTAAGAGGAACTGGTAGTTTCTGATCCTGCTTGAGTCAAACAATTGCAATTATGGCAAACATTCACATTTATGCCCTCACGCTGCTGTGGGACTGAAGGAAACTGCTTCCATGATCTGTGCATAAATGAAAGATTGAAGCTGCTCACCAAAGCAAACAGCAAAATATTTTTTTTTATTCTGCGTAGATTTCTGACTTACTTTTGTCTGAGGTCCCTAGTTATTTTTCTGCATTTGCAAGAAAATTATGGCAACAATGAAATCCTTGTGCTAAGTAGTGAACAAATATTGTTAATTATGTCCTGGAGACTGGATAAAGAATTGGGTTAAAATGCTGTGCTTTCACTCCTGGGATACCCGCCTGGACTGCAAAAGATTAAATTCTCTTTCTTTTGGCTGCAGGAGTCTTGTGAGTTTATCCAAAGTCAACAGATCATGATGGACTGCTCCAGAACTACTCATAACTCAACACAAAATTTGCAACCTCGCCAGCAGGGACCAAAGGATGACTTGTGCAGGGACCGGGAAAGTTTGTATTATAGAAAAGGGTGTATTCTACTGAGGTTGTGAATGCACTCTTAGAATCCAACAATTGTTTATACATGACCTGACTGAGATATGCTCACTGGATTGCAAAAAGGAACATTGGGGCAGGATTTTTCGTATGGCTGGGATTAAAGTCCAACCACCCAAAGAGTCAGTGAAGAATACATCCCTGCCTTTCACAGCTACAGCACATTCGTTTAACGCTTCGAGAAGTGTTCCTCGGCTGGAGATGGGACTTCTGCCAGAGTGACGGCAATTTTAAGCCCAATGTTCTCCAGCTTCCTGTTAGCAATGTGACAGGATATCTAAGATATTTTATGGAAAAAAGAAATGAAAAAAACGAAAAGGTTTCATAACTGTAAGCTCAATTGTATGTTAAAATTATATGGGCGGCATGGTAGCACAGTGGTTAGCATTGTTTCTTCACAGCGCCAGAGTCCCAGGTTCGATTCCCAGCTTGGTCACTGTCTGTGTAGACTCTGCACGTACCCCTGTGTCTGCAGGGGTTTCCTCCGGGTGCTCCGGTTTCCTTCCACCAGTCCCGAAAGACATGCTTGTCAGGTGAATTGGACATTCTGAATTCTCCCTCAGTGTACCCGAACAGCTGCTGGAATGTGGCGACTCTGGGCTTTTCACAGTAACTTAATTGCAGTATTAATGTAAGCCTACTTGTGACAATGAAGATTATTATATATTAACTGAAGTCCTTGACAAAATCCTTGCATTGTAATCACTCCTGGTTGTCCACTGTTAGATATATATCTCACTAGATTCCCCCTCATGGTCAAAGATATGAATGTGACTGAAGTCAGCACATTGCTATTCTGCCATTAAGTTAGTGACCAGGGGCAATCCTACTACTGTTGACATTCAGACTAAGTTCCAAAAAGCCCAACTGCTACATACTGCAAATTACACGTCAAATTTACATGATAAGTGTGTTTGAAAATTATAATATAACAAGGCCAGAAAGCAGTTTTAAAAAACCCCACAGTGTTGAATGAAGCCTTTGACAACTTTACGGTACAAATAGAATGGGTAATTGGTTCCTGTCGAGTGCGAGCTCACTTCACCGTGTCACTTGTGAGTTATGAGATTTATACAATTTGGCATTTCACACTTACTCATTACATATTCTTCACCCAGACTTCCAGTGGACACTGTGAGAGAAGCTGAAATGTACAAGATTGGATTCCCCAGCGTACTAAAGATAATTTTCCATTCTGAAGGATATAAAACCCCACTCAGCAGAGAGACAATGACACACCCAGTAAATACACTCACACTTTCAAAATTGACTGCGATGCAGATGAGAATTGTGTGGTTTGTATAACGCGTGGGTAATCCGCCCTGCCGATTTGCCAGCACCCCCACATGACAAAGACAGAAGTGATCAGCATTACCCTCCGGCGGCAGCAGTGTGTACCAGTGTTATCACAGTACGAAGTCTTACAACACCAGGTTAAAGTCCAACAGGTTTGTTTCGATGTCACCGAAACATCGAAACATCGAAACAAACCTGTTGGACTTTAACCTGGTGTTGTAAGACTTCGTACTGTGCTCACCCCAGTCCAACGCCGGCATCTCCACATCAGTGTTATCACAGCATGCCTTAAGGTGTGATATCAGTTTGCACTATATTGACCAATCGTTTTTTTTCATTGTAATTCAGTGAGAGGGAGATCTGGCATTTCCCCCGGTAGGAAGAAGGTAACAACACAGGCATTTTTCAAAATCTTTAGCAGCTGGTTTCAGAGCTGCATTTGTTTTTGCCAGGGAACAGGCTGGACACCTGCCCATCTGACCTTTTGCTTATGGATGGCATAAGAATGTAAGAAACAGGAGCTGGAGGAGGCTCCTTGAGCCTGCTCTGCCCCACCATTCAATGAGATCATGGCGGACCTTCAACCTCAGTTTCCTTACCCACCCGATTGCCATTTCTCTCGATTCCCGTAGAATCCAAAACTCTAACAACCGCTGTCTTGAATGTACCCTGCAGCTGAACATCTACAGCTCGCTGGCATGTTGAGAATTCCAAAGTTTCAAAAATGGCTGACACCTGGGGCGTCATTCTCCGCCGGCGGGAGTCTCCGTTTTGCCGGCACCCGGGGGTTTCCCGACGGCGTGGGGCTGCCCCACAATGGGAAACCCCATTGACCGGCCGGTATTACGGAGACTCCCGCCGGCCGGTTGGGGCATAAATGTGGCGGGGCGGGTAGGAGAATTTCGCCCCTTATCTGGAGACTATGCCCCCTGGTTCGAGACTGCCTAGGCAGGGGAAATAGCCCCTCAGCATCTATCATGTGCAGCTCTCTCAGAATCTGATGTTTCAATGAGATCCACTATTCTAAACTCCAAAGTGTATAGGCCCAGTCTCCCCTCAGCACAGAAAACAATCTCGTGAACTATTGTTGCACCAGCACTTAGGTTCGTATTGTTTTGTTTTAAATATGCAAATAACATCTAAAAAATGAAACAGAGAGAAAAAACTTCAGAACAATTTCCTGTTGTTATGATTTATGTTCAGAATATAATTTAAAAGATGTAAATAACTGCAGCAACCTTCCTGAAAGTCAGGTCTTCCTCAACACTTTGCCTGCAATGCCAGCACATTGTCTCAAAAAAGGCCTCTGATCAAATAAGTCTACGTGTCACCATGCAAGCACTTGCACTGAATTCCTATGTGTGTGAAAATAAACAAATGAACATCTAGGTTAAAACAATGCACACAGAAGCTTGGATTTTACATGGCGCTGATGGCCTTGAGGAGTTATAATAGTCATGTCTGAGGTAGCAAAGCCATGAGTAGGGGCTTCAGCTGCAGAAGAGCTGAGGCAGAGATGGACAATGCTACGGAGGTGGTCTCAGCGAAGGCTTGGACCTGTGAAAGCTTATCGCAGGTCAGATGGGAAGAAACATTGTGAGCAGTATGGTTCTGCATCAAAAAGTTCCCAGGGGGAGGGGTCGAATTGATAGCGAGGGAAGGGAGTTTGTGGCCCTGTGGAAAGGCAATGGCTTCAGTCTCCCCAATATTTCACTGGAGAAAATCTCTGTTCATCCAGTGCTGGCTATCAGGTGAGTAGTCCAACAACTTAAAGAGAGTGGAGAGGTCAAGAGAGCAACTGTGCTAACCGCTGTGTAACATACTGTCCATATAGATGAGTAATAGGTGGCTGCCAAAGAAACATCCTTGGGGAGCGCTGGAGATAACTGTATGGGAATGGGAAAAGAAGAAACTGATGGAGATATTCTGGCTATGACTCGATAGATAAGAATGGAACCAGGCAAGAGGTTCCATGGTAGCACAAGTGGCTAGCACTGTGTCTTCACAGCGCCAGGGTCCCAGGTTCGATTCCCCGCTGGGTCACTGTCTGTGCGGAGCCTGCATGTTCTCCCCGTGTCTGCGTGGGTTTCCTCCGGGTGCTCCGGTTTCCTCCCACAGTCCAAAGACGTGCAGGTTAGGTGGATTGGCAATGATAAATTGCCCCTTAGTGTCCAAAAAGGTTAGGAGGGTTTATTGGGTTACGGGGATGGGGTGGACGTGAGGGCTTAAGTGGGTCGGTGCAGACTCGATGGGCCAAATGGCCTCCTTCTGCACCGTATGTTCTATGTTCTAAGAGCACTCTCATACAATTGGATGAGGCATTGAAAGTGAAAGCTGCGTTGAACAGTGCCAAAGCCTGAAGACAGATCAAGAAGGATAGTTTACCTTTGTCATAGTCACATAGGATGGCATTTGTGACTTCGGCAGGAGTCTTTTCAGTACTGCGGCAGGGCAGACACCAGATTGGAGAGATTCAAACATGGAGTTCATGGAAAGATGGCCAGCAATTTGAGAGGGCCACTACTTGTTCCAGTGTTTTAGAAAGGAAAGGGAATTTGGAGATGGTGGGTTCAAGGGTTAGTCTTTTGAGGAGAGATGTGACGATGACAGATTTGACAGCGAGAGGGGCAGAATCTGCCTGGAGGGAACCGTTAACAATGTGAGTTCACCTCGGAACCAAGATGGGGAATGGATAGTCAGCAGTTCAGTGGCAACAGGGTCAAAAAAGCATGAAGTGACTCACATAGACAAGATTAGCTAGAAGAGGGCATGAGGCGAGATAGGAAAGAACTTAGAGAAGGTTGCAAAGTTTTTGGCTGGGGTAGGGGGGAGCCTTAGAGAGATTTAAGCCCTGCGGGCTCGGGGAAGGGAGGGAAATGAGAGAGACAGCTAATCAGATGATCTCAACCTTGGTGATAAAAAAGTGTAGGCGCTCCTCACACTTGTCGTTGATGAGAGTGGAGGACATAGCTAAAGAAAGGAATAAAAATACACCTTGCAGTCAAGAAAAGAAGCTGAATTGCCTTTGCATTCCAAGGATGATCCGGTTATGAGAGAGAATCCTGACCAATCTCTCGTCTCTTTAGCATATAGTGTTGAGGATAATTATCGAACTTCAACCAATGCCCTGAGAAATCAGCTAACTCAGCACAGAACTGAAATCCTTTCCCAGTTTCCTTGGTTCAGTTCCACCCTGAAAGGTGCACTTACTGATTGGCGACCAGTAATTAGCTCTAATTAGTCCTTAAACTGCTTTACTTTGTGTGTGAGGTGCTGGCAGTTTTCACAGGAAAGAGCAGGATTCGATAGTGCTTCACAGCCAGATGTGGCTGGCTAAACCAGTTGTCCACTGGATTCTTCATGCGTGTGTCCCTTGGATTTATTGGAACCAAGATGAGGACCAGACGAGGGAGGATGGCCAGGGGGGGAGTGAGTAATCATTTTAATGGGGATTAGGATGCCAAAGGTGCGGTTGAGGTGGAAATGTTGTCGTGAGTGCAGAGCCAAAGGCTGGAAAGTTGTGATTTTGAGAGTGCAGTTGTGAGTGACTTGAGGGAGTGACTTTCCAGGAGCCGTAAGAAGCATTAATCCAGTAGCATCTCATACACAAAGTAAAACAGTTAAGGATTGATGCTTCGAGCTCTGCTTGACACGCAGTCTATAAGCGCACCTTCCAGGGTGAAATTGTGAAGGGGGTTTGGATCTGAAACGTGTTAGCTGACCTCAATCAAAGTAGCAGTAGAAGGCCAATAGCTTGACATTGTAAATTGAGGAGGACAGAGATCTGCCAAGATAAGCACTCACAATTGGCATTCAGTGTCTCTTGCTGGGAAGTGGGTGTTGAGTAAAGGCAGAAATGGACCCAGCTAGGAAGGAAATGGAAAGCCTCCTCACAGTTTGGCCAGGGGTCTTCCTAGAGATGTTCCCAGAAATCTGCAATAATTTTAAAATCTTTTTATAAGATTTCAAGTAGGTTTACATTAACACTGCAATGAAGTTACTATGAAATTCCCTCGTCGCCACATTCCGGCACCGTTCGGGTACACAGAGGGAGAATTCAGAATGTCCAAATCACCTGTCTTTCAGGACTTGTGGGAGGAAACCGGAGCACCCAGAGGAAACCCAGGCAGACACAGGGAGAACACCACACACACAGTAACCCAAGCCGGGAATTGAACCCGGGAACCTGGCGCTGTGAAGCAACAGTGCTACCCACTGTGCTACCGTGCCGCCCATAATGATATCACAAGTACATCAGAACTTGTAAAACATTTGATAACGCTCCTGTGGAGCACCGCGGGATGCTTTATCAAATTAAAGGCACTATATAAATTCCCTCACCCCCCACTGCCCGTCTCACCAAAGTTCCAACAGTGGAATGCAAACACCTTCAAGGCAACCCCTGCGGCCAGATTCTCTGTTTCAGAGACTAAGGCCGGGATTCTCCAATCCTGCGGCCACGTTCTGACGCCGGTGTGAAAAGTGGTGCAAGTCACTCCGGCGTCAACGGGCCTCAACTGGCAGCTATCCACCCCACCTAGGGGGCTATTATGGCGTCAGAGTGGTGTCCACAGCTCTGGCGCCCGAAAGCCGGTGTGCCACGGCGAGCTCGCGCATGCGCGCCACGGCCAGCACGAGTTTGCGCATTAGCGTGGGTTCCCGTCTCCGCGCCGGCCCCCAGGCAATATGGCGGAGCCCTACGGGCCCAGTGCGGAGGAACATAGGCCCCCACGGAACTAGCCCGCCCGCCGATCGGTAGGCCCCGATTGCGGGCCAGTTCACCATGGAGGCCCCTCCCGGGTCGGATCCCACCGCCCCCTGCCCCCCCCACCAGGACGGCCCACGCAGACAGAACTCCGAGATCCCGCCGGGTGGGACCGTACGTAACCCACGCCAGCGGGATTCGGCCGAACTCGGTCGGCACTCGTCCCGTCGAGGACCGGAGAATCACCGGGGGGGGGGGCGGGCACTTTCAACGGCCCCCGACTTGTGCGTCGGCGATCCCATGGGTGCCCGAAAATCGGCGCTGGAAAATCAGCGAGCCGGTGGCGGGAGTCTCGCGCCCCCCCTCCCCCCCCCCCACCTCCCGATTCTCCGACCCAGCATGGGTTCGGAGAATCCCGGCCTAAGTGCTGACGCCTGGACAGAATCGGTGGTGTTCTACAACTACGGAAACGGCACTGGTGCCGGATCAATTCAGGATCCGTTAATGGATTAGCACCAGCACACGTGGAACTAGAGCAATTCCAATGAAAAACGGTGTCCAATTCGCTAGGGTTGGGATTGGCTCTAGAGAGGCTGACATGCTGTAGCCGCTTATAAGCACTCCCCCCACACACACCCATTCCAACGAACAACATGGCAGCATGGAGAATGGCACCCCGGTTCACAGATGCGGAGCTCAAGATCCTGCTGGACGCCATGGAGGAAAGGCGGGCCACTCTGTTTCCTGCAGTGGAGAGGAGGCTGTCATCCGCTGCTGTACACCAGGCCTGGGTGCAGGTGGCAGAGGATGTGAGCGCTGTGAGCCCCACCGCCAGGAACGGCCAGCAGTGCCGGAAAAAGCTGCACAACTTCCTCAGGATGGTCAGGGTGATTAGCCAGCACCATGCCCCTGGCACCAATCTCCGTCCCACACACCTGTAACCCCACATACCAGGAGGGTGACCGAACCCCATGCATCAGCAGTCTGCTTGCACCCCACCTTGCACCACATACCACCTGCCCACCAGCTGCCCGCGTCTGACTGCCAAACACTGCATTTTCTGTCTCCCCCACCCCCCACCTCCCCAGGAGAAAGCGGCACACAACTGCAGGAAGCGAGAGAAGACTGGAGGGGACCCGCCGGACCTGCAGCCCCTCACCGTCGCAGAGCAGCGGACACTGGACCCGGCCGGTGGACTCGGGAGAGGGCTCGCCTAGGCAGAGGTCGGCATGGGGGAACCAAGTGAGCTCCCGCTGAGTTGCGGAGTTCCTATCGGCGCGTGTGGCACAACCCCCACACTACCCCATCACCACCCCATCACCCCCACACCACCCCGTCACCCCACCTCCCCCACACCTGTACACCACCCTCACACCACCCCACCTCCCCCACACCACCACAGCACCCCACCCCAAACCCAGCACACCACCTCCACACCACCACGCCAACCCGCAATCCAACCATGTGTCATGTCTTGTGTTTTACAGGATCACCTGGTGATGAGGCCGGGCCCTTCTGGTGACCCTTGCACACAACCCCAGGACACGTCGAGCGATGAGGGAGCACCGGAAAGCGAGCCGCCAAACACCGGCCTGCGACACCCCGGTGCTCGCATCCGGGGGCGACACTGACTTCCCATCATAGCTGTCTCCTACACCCTCCATCGTACCAGAGACACTCACCTCGGTCGGGCACTTTAGTGAAGAGGCTCCTGGGGCACTATCTGGTGCGCACCATACACGTGCAGTGGTACATCAGGTGGAGGTTGGAACCTCCGAGGGGGCGGATGGTAAGAGCACGACTCCAGGGTCCAGCTGCCGTCCAGATGGGCCTCGAACTTCTGGAAATGGTGGTCCTATCGATAGTGGAGATGCAGTCGCAGAGTCAGGGGCTACTTGAGGGCTGTCAGCAACCATCCGGTGCCTGCAGGTGCAGTTGGAGGAGTCCAACCGCGTGCAGGGGCAGGAAGCGGTGCTGACCATGTGTGCCACCCAGGCCAACACTGCACAGGTGGCATCCACGTTGGAGGTCTTGTGGGCGATGGTTCTGATCAAGATGTCCAAGGTCTGGGGCACTGGACAGGGCTGCCTTGTCACAAGTAGCTATGAAGACAGGCCGGCTGCAGCCCGGCCCCAAGGAGTAGCTCGTGGACAATGGAGCACCCCGAGAGAGGAGGAGGTGACGGGGCTCATGCCGGTGAGCCCCGAAGGGGAGGTGCTGAAATACCACAGCATCTCAGACTTCCCGCCCTCCTGTCCTTGGTGATCGGCAGAACAATGTGGCACCATGGCACCTGGGACACCCAAGAGGCTGCTGGGGCCATTCAGGCCCGGTCACTACAGAGGCCGGCCCCAAAGGGGACCCAGGTCACAAGGCAGGACTCGCAGGAGGCGCCTCCAGGTCTGATGTACCGCCTGGGGATCCAACTTGATGTAGCATATGGGCCCGTAAGGCCAGAAAGTTAGACAGCAGTTAAGTTGGCTCGGGTGCAGCACAAAGGATAGCATTAGGAGCTAGGGTACAAAACTGTAAAAACATGTTCACAATAAACACCTGTTCACAGATGTTCAACCTGCCTCGGTGCTCTGTCTGAAGGGTGTGAGGGATGGGCTGGGCTGGGCTGGCTGCAGAAGGGGCACTGGGAAGGGTGGTGGTGGTGGTGAGGGATGGGGGGAGGGCGGGGTGGATGCGCGGCCATTGGAGGTGGGCATAGGCCAGGGCCAGGGCAAAGCCCCCAGGTCAGCCACCACTTACCGCCCCAGTACCTGGCCTCGCCCGTCCCTTTCCATCCCAACCCCACTCCCCCCCTCCCCCGCACCCCGTCGCTGCCTCCGCCACTCCAAGGGTTCAGTGGGACCGTGGGATGGAATGCCCAGCTCACATGCAGGGATCACCCAGGTGGAGAGTGGAAAGTGCTACCGTGGGCAGGAGTCAGATATTGTTAAATGATGTGGAGCCACAAGAGCTCACCACAGTGTGGGTCATCATCATCCTCCATCCCGTGGACCAGATCCACTGTTACTGGCAACCCAGGGCCCACAACCCATGGTGAGGCAGGTTCGAATCATGGAGGGCGTTGCAGATGCGGCTGATTCAGGGAGGGTAGCCATGAGAGGGGGTGGTCAGCTGGGGATGGGGAGCGTAGGGGTGGGATAGGATGTCGTGCCGCTGTCGGCCAGGTCCCTTTGTCGGTGAACCTGGAGGCAATTAGAGCTTTTCATGCTGTGTGGCCTCCTGTGCCTGCCCAGACCCCATACTCTGCCCATCCTAGCACTCCCCTGCCTCCTCTTTGTCGGACGAGGCCTGGAATTTATCTTCCTCCTCCAGCACGTCACCCACCGCCACGCAATGTTGTGCAGGGTGCAACAGGCCACCACAACGTGAGTGGCTATTCTATCGCTGTACTGGAGGGCCCCTCCAGAGTGACCCAGGCACCTGAACTGCATCTTGAGCACGCCTATGCACTGCTCCATCATGCCCGTGGTCGCTGCATGGGCATCGTTGTAGCGGGTCTCAGTGTCGGTCAGTGGTCTCCGGATGGGTTTCATCAGTCATTTCATCAACGGATAACCCCTGTCGCCCAGGAGCCAACCCCTCACCCAGGGGTGCACCTCGAAGGTGTCGGGAACCGTCGAGTGTGACAGGATGAAGGTGTCGTGCTCACTGCCTGGATATTGGGCGCAGACATGTGTGATGTGCATCTCGTGGTCACACACCAACTGCACGCACATCAAGTGGAACCCCTTTCGGTTTGTGAAGACCGGCCCGTCATGGTCCGCTGCTCGTAGCAGGACATGCATCCTGTCGATCACCCCTGAACCTGGGGCATCCCAGCGATGGTGGCGAACTCCACTGCCCGGTCATCCTGCTGGGTGCGATCCACATTGAACCTGATATATCGTGCCAACCGGGCATATAGGGCCTCTGTGATGGCACGGATGTACCTGTGCACCGAGGTCTGTGCGATCACTGACAGGTCCCCATTCGGCACCTGGTAGGATCCCGCGGCGCAAATGTTCGGGATCACCGTCACCTTGATGGCCACTGGGAATGGGCGTTCTCCGCCATACCCCCACAGTTCCAGGCGCATCATGATACGGCCGATATGCCGTACAGTTCAGCCGGAGTCTTCGACGGAGAGCGATGCCCGGCAGGTTCTCGAATGACAGACGCTGCCGGTATACATGACACCTAATGTGGCGCCTCAATCCCACCTCCTCCTCCTCGGCCTGTGGGGCGACCGGTTCTCCATCCTTACCAGCTGCCTCCTGTTCCTGTGGGAAGGCTCCACTGCTGCAGGAACCCCCCCAAGCAGCTCCTGCTCGTACAGCCTCAGTGCATCGCCCTGGCCATTGGCAGCTCGGTTGATGGCAACCATTCCTGGTCAGATTCCAAAATCCATTGTTTGCGGGGTGAGGTGGGCTGGGAAGGGGAGGGGGGGGGTGGGAGGCAGACATATTAGCATGGTGCGTACCCCCGTGTCCGACCAGGTCCAATGGGCTACATGGTGGCCCCCCTCCAGCTTACTTCTGTAGGTACTACTGTAGGCATTGCCCTTTGGTGGGCCGTGTGATGCCCCGCGGGAGGGGGGTTAGTAGGGTGGAGGTGCGGCGGATGGAGGGGGTAGGGTGGGTGCACCAATATGGCCGGAGTCGCTCTACGCCACCATGGGCACGGTGGGTGGTCAGTGGGGTGTGGAGCAGGGTGGCTGCCTTGCAGGCAGCGGCAATGGCAGTCTGTGCCTGAACACCCAAGCACACCGATGCCACAGCCCATCCCCGATCACCCTCACTACTGCCCTCGAGCAGACGCCCCCCTCCCCCCAACCAGCCATGCCAGTAGCAGGACTGGCAGCCCATGGTCGCGCCGCTGGTAACATGACCAACCTCCTCGCTCTCCCTCAGCAGCCACTATGCCTGTTTCCTGATTTTTTTTTTTGAAAATCTTTCTCATATTTATAAACAGTTGTTACTTATATACATTACATTTTTCCTGGCCGTGCTAATTCGCTTTATTTTACAGAGAGGTTTGTTTTGTCCTTCATTTGACTAACTGTACGTACATTTTGCTGCCCTCTGGATCGGTCTATGATATCCCTTCCTTCCTCCCACCCCCCCCCCCCCCCCACCCCCCCACCCCACCATTGGTTTCAGCACCCTTCCTCGTCTCTTGTGGTTTCCCGATACCACCCCCCCCCCCCCCGATACCCCGAAGATTGCCACTATTGGGCATGGCTTCACCCTCACCCCCACAACCTTGGACATTGCCTCGGAGAAGGCTGTCCAGAACCCAGCAAGTTTGGGGCAGGCCCAAAACATGTGGGTGTGGTTGGCCGGGCCCCTCCGACACCGCTCACATTTGTCCTCCACCTCCGGGAAGAACCTGCTCATTCGGGTTCTGGTCAGGTGCGCTCTGTGCACCACTTTGAGCTGCATTAGGCTTAGTATTGCGCAGGAGGAGGTGGAGTTCACCCTGCTCAGTGCTTCGCTCCAGAGTCCCCATCCTACCTCTGTCCCCAGTTCATCCTCCCATTTTTGTCTGGTCCCATCCGGTGGTGTTTGGGCTCTGTCCAGTAGCTGTCCGTATATTCTCCCACATAGCCCCCTTCTCGCTGCTTGTGCCAATCAGATCCTCTAGTGGTGTGCTTTCTGGGGCCCCGGGGTACCCTACTGTATCTTTGCGGAGGAAGTGCTTGATTTGGAGGTGTCTCAATTCCTGTCCTCTTGCTAGTTTCCACTTGCTCATCAGTTTGTCCAGTGTTGCCAGTCTGTGCCCTACGTAAACATCCCCGACCGTCAATGTGCCCCCGTCCCGCCTCCATCTTTTGAAGGTGGTATCTATCATGGCTGGGGGAATCTGTGATTGCTGCAGGTTGGGGCCATAAGAGACATTTTGGTTATCCTGAAGTGCTGTCTCAACTGGGTCCACGTTCTCAGCGTGGCCGCTACCACTGGGCTCGTTGTGTATCTTGTTGAGGAGGATGGGAGTGCTGCTGTGGCCAGGGCATCCCGGAGGGTTGTTCTTTTACAGGATGCCTCCTCCATTTGTACCCAATCTGTGTCGGGTTCTTGTACCCATCCCCTCACTTTTTCTGCCGTTGCTGCCCAGTGGTAGTATTGTAGGTTTGGTAGAGCCAGGCCCCCTCTTTGCAGTGTCGGTTTGGGAATTCTCGGGTTCTTGCCCCCCCCACACAAACACTGTCTATGTTTTTAAAAAAGGCCTTGGAGATGAAGATCGGGATGGATCTAAATAGGAAGAGGAACCTTGGCAGTACGTTCATCTTGATCGTCTGCACTCTTCCCGCCAGGGAGAGTGGGAGTGAGCCCCACCGTTGAAGGTCTTTTCTTACTTCCTCCACCAGGCTGGTCAGGTTCCACTTGTGGATCTGTGTCCAGTCTCTGTCTATTTGGATCCCCAGGTAACGGAATCTGTTCTGGGCCGTTTTGAACGGGAGCCCCTTCAGCTCTGTCCCTCCCCTTGTTGGGTTCATTGGGAATGTCTCGCTTTTGCCCAGGTTAAGTTTGTAGCCCGAGAACGTTCCAAACTTTTTCCGTATTTGCAGTATTGCCTTCAGTCCCTCCTGTGGCTTCGAGACTCTGTGCTCTCTGTCTCCTCTCCGGATTCACCTTCCAGCTTTTTGCGTCCCGCAGGGCTATCGCCAGGGGTTCGATCGCTAGCGCGAACAAGAGTGGGGACAGGGAGCTGATGTGCTGATGCTCTGGATCCGTGGAACACATACAGGCCACCAACACTTAAAATAGTACACTATTTTATTAAGTTAGAAACTGTTGAACATACTTTCACTGTGGGTTAACACGATGTTAGATTAAACTAAAGACCTATAGACCTGTCCTAAAGACCTATAAGACCTGTCCTAACCAGTCTATGCACTCAGCACATGGTGAAGATCTGTGCTGTAAGCTGGAAGCTCTGTCCTTCTAGGAGGCTGCATCCCGAATGAGCGGGAACTCTGATGCCCTCTGTCTTTCTAGTGAGTGTGCTCTAACTGGTGATTGGCTGCGGTGTTGTGTGTGTTGATTGGTCTTGCTGTGTGTCCATCAGTGTGTGTGTCTGCACCATGATATACTGGTGTATATTATGACATCCCCCCTTTTATTAAAAAATGTATGTGTATGGCAATAAATAATGGGCGCGATTCTCCACTCCCACGCCAGTTGGGAGAATCGCCTGGGGTGCCAAAATTTCCGGGGACGCCGGTCCGACGCCCTCCCACGATTCTCCCAAGTGGCGGGATCGGCCCGGTCGAGTTTCGCGTGCCGCAGGCCGGAGAATCGCCGGAGACACCGAAAATGGCGATTCTCCGGCACCCCCGCTATTCTGAGGCCCGGATGGGCCGAGCAGCCAGGCCAAAATGGCGGGTTCCCCCCGGCGCCGTCCACACCTGGTTGCTACAGTCGTGGGCGGTGCGTGAACGCTGTGGGGGCAGCCTGTGGGGGGGCGAGGGGGGATCCTGCACCGGGGGGTACCTTAAATGTGGGGTGGCCCGCGATGGGTGCCCACCGATCGTCGGGCCGTCTTCTCTGAAGGAGGACCTCCTTCCTTCCGCCGCCCCGCAAGATCCGTCCCCCATCTTCTTGCGGGGCGGATTTGGACAGGACGGCAACCACGCATGCGCGGATGACGTCCGTTATGCGGCGCCGGCCGCGTCATCTAATCGGCGCCGCTTTTACGCGGGCGACAAGGCCTCGCCTGGGAGGATGACGCGGCCCCGATACTGGCCCATTGTCAGCGCCTGAATCGGTCGCGACCGGGGCCATTCCGCGCCGTCGTGAACCTCGACGGCGTTCACGATGGCGCGGCCACTTCGGCGTGGGGGTGGAGAATCCCGCCCAATGTGTGGTGAGAATGTTCCTAACTACGTGTGGGGTGCAAAGACATATTTACAGGACTACGTACATGAGAACTAAGCTATTTACATGGGAAGGTGCCTGGTGCAGAAAAGCAGTGTGCAACAAGAGTAACAAGATCAACACTATATACAAATCAGGGAAACGATCAAAGAAAGCAACAAAACAATTCAGAGAGTCCATAAATTCGAAAAGTTCATAAATTTAGTCTCTGAGGTGGGCGCCAAATTCTGGTTGACCGCCTCAAAGGTGAGTCGAGAGCCGCCGGTTCAGGAGTGGGCTGGACTGCGTCAAAGTCAGGGGGAGGCAGAGTGACAGGGAGCTCTGCATAGTCCGTGGCAGGGTCAGCAGGAGGGCGAGGCGATACTGGAGGATCACGTGGCGAGCGTGGAACGAGACGAAGGGCGCGTCGATTGCGGCGCAGAATAGAGCCATCCGGTAGACGAACCAGGAACGAGCGGGGGGGCCACCTGCCGAAGGACAACAGTGGTTGCAGAACAGCCACCATCCGGAAGATGGACGCGGACATTGTCGTCTGGAGCCAGAGCAGGGAGATCAGCTGCACGGGAGTCATGAGCCGCCTTGTGCTGTGCACGAGACAGCTGCATCAGGCGAAGGACCGGAACGTGGTCGAGGTCTGGGACATGGATGGACGGCACCGTCGTCCTCAGGGTGCGACTCATGAGTAACTGGGCTGGCGACAGGCCAGTGGACAGTGGGGCGGAGCGATAGGCCAGCAAAGCAAGGTAGAAATCAGACCCGGTAACAACAGCCTTGCATAGGAGCCGTTTGACGATATGTACTCCCTTCTCTGCTTTGCCGTTGGATTGGGGGTGCAGGGGACTGGACGTCACGTGGGCAAAATTGTAGCGCCTGGCAAAGTTGGACCATTCTTGGCTGGCGAAGCAGGGGCCATTGTCTGACATAACTGTGAGCGGGATGCCGCGTCGAGCAAAGGTTTCTTTACATGCACGAATAACTGCAGACATGGTGAGGTCGTGCAACCGTATTACCTCCGGGTAATTCGAAAAGTAGTCCACGATCAGGACATAGTCTCTACCCAGCACGTGGAACAGGTTGATGCCCACCTTGGTCCATGGTGATGTGACCAACTCATGGGGCTGCAGGGTCTCACGTGGTTGGGCCGGTTGGAAGCGCTGACAAGTGGGGCAGTTGAGCACTGTGTTGGCTATGTCCTCATTAATGCCGGGCCAGTACACTGCCTCTCGGGCCCGTCGGCGGCACTTTTCCACGCCAAGGTGGCCCTCGTGTAGTTGTTCCAGGACGAGCTGGCGCATGCTATGCGGGATGACAATGCGGTCCAGTTTTAGAAGAACCCCGTCTACTACCACCAGATCATCTCTGACATTATAGAATTGAGGGCATTGGCCCTTGAGCCACCCGTCTGTTAGGTGGCGCATGACCCGCTGTAGCAAGGGGTCAGCCGCCGTCTCGCGGCGAATTTGGATGAGATCCTTGCCTGGGGTGTATACCAGCTCGAAGTCATATCGTCGGAGCTTGAGAAGAATACGCTGGAAGCGAGGCGCCATGTCGTTCAAGTGTTTCTGTATTATATTGACCAGCGGGCGATGGTCGGTCTCGACGGTGAATTGAGGAAGTAAGTAGACATAATCGTGAAACTTAACAACACCGTTCAGAAGGCCCAGGCACTCCTTTTCTATCTGCGCGTAGCGCTGCTCCGTTGGGGTCATCGCACGTGACGCATATGCAATGGGGGCCCATGATGAGGCCTCATCACGTTGAAGGAGCACTGCCTCAATGCCGGATTGACTGGCATCGATCAAAATTTTGGTCTCCTTTTCTGGATCAAAGAAAGCTAAGGCCGGGGCCATGGTCAGTTTTTCCTTGAGTTCTCTCCATTCGTCTTCCTGACCAGGTTCCTGAGAGCTGTGGTGTGAGAGACAAGGTTAGGGATGAATTTCCCCATAAAATTGACCATGCCCAGAAATCGGAGTACCGCCTTCTTGTCCTCTGGTGTTTTCATAGCTGTGATGGCAGCTACCTTGTCCGCATCCGGCTGCACACCCAATTGGGAGATGTGGTCCCCGAGGAACTTGAGTTCTGTCTGACCAAAAGAGCATTTGGCCTTGTTGAGGCGGAGGCCATGCTCATAGATACGTCTGAAAACGTGCTGGAGGCGACTAACATGCTCCTGCGGGGTGGTGGACCAAATGATTATGTCGACGACATAGACGCGAACACCTTCAATACCTTCCATCATTTGTTCCATAATCCTATGGAACACTTCTGATGCAGAGATGATCCCAAACGGCATCCTGTTGTAACAATATCTTCCAAAGGGGGTGTTAAATGTGCAGAGTTTCCTGCTGGATTTATCGAGCTGGATTTGCCAGAATCCTTTTGAGGCATTGAGTTTGTCAAAGAGCTTGGCGCGAGCCACCTCACATGTGAGCTCTTCGCGCTTGGGAATTGGATAGTGCTCTCTCATGATATTGCGATTTAGATCCTTGGGATCAATGCAAATTCTCAATTCACCGGAAGGCTTTTTTACACATACCATGGAACTGACCCAGTCGGTCGGTTCCGTGACTTTGGAAATCACTCCTTGGTTCTGGAGGTCCTGCAACTGCTGCTTGAGGCGGTCCTGAAGGGGTGCTGGGACTCTGCGAGGTGCGTGCACCACAGGCGTGGCATTCGGTTTTAATAAAATCTTGTAGGTGTACGGGAGCGTGCCCATGCCCTCGAAGACGTCGTTCTTCTGGTTGATAATGGCGTTGAGCTGCGCCCTGAAGTTAGTGTCCTGAAAGGCAGACGCGTCAGCAGGAGAGAGAGAGTGAACTCTCTGAACTAGGTTCAACAGCTTGCCTGCCTGCGTGCCAAGCAGGGAGGCTTTAGAGGAGCCCACAATTTCAAACGGAAGGATGGCTTTGCATGACCTGTGCGTCACTTCAAGTTGGCATGAGCCGCTGGCAGCAATGCCCTTGCCATTATAATCTAATAGCTGGCAGGCTGATGGGAGGATGGCTGGTTTGACACAAAGGCTTTGGAGGTCAGACCGCGCAATGAGATTGGCGGAGGCACCAGTGTCCAGGCGGAATCGTATTTGGGACCGGTTGACCGTAAGGGTGGCACACCACTCATCGCCCGGATCGATGCTGTATACCGATAGAGGCTGGATTCTAACGATACCAACTCGAAAAGGCATCTTCGGGTCCTCGGTGTCAATATCGGATAGCAGGTCCGAATCGGGCTCGGTGACCGTGGGTTGAATGGCCCGGACATTCCTGTGAGGCTGGCTGGAGCGACACGAGTTGGCAGGGTGAGCTCATCTACATAAAGCAGCATAGTGGCCAAGTTTGCCACATCGCAGGCATCGTCGGATTTGGCAGGATATTGTCACTTTAAGTGGGCAGAGCCACAGTTGCCGCACGTTGTAGCGTCAGTACGTTCGCTGCACCACCGCACATGCGCGGTGTGGTCGTACGTGGTGCGCGCCTGCGCAGTATGTTCGGCGACGTCGCCGTCCCCTCGTTCGGTGCGCACAAGCACGGGAGTCCGTGAAAAGCGTGTAAAATGGCCGCCCTCATCCAGGCTGAGGCCCTGGAGTTGCTCGATTGCTTGGACGCATTCTGCCTCGTGGGGACCATGCCGTGCCGTTTCAGCCGCTTGGATGTGGGAATACCGACTAGTGGCATGTTCGTGTAGCACGCAGGTCTCAATGGCAATCGCTAGGGTGAGCTGCTTTACCCCGAGGAGCTGCTGGCGTAGGGGGTCCGACTGAACACTGAAAATGATCTGGTCGCGTATCATGGAGTCGGAGGTGGGCGCGTAATTACAGGACTGCGCAAGGATGAGGAGGTGGGTGAGAAAGGACTGCAAAGGTTCATCCTTACCCTGCAAAACGCTGTTGGAATACATAGCGCTCGAAACTTTCATTCACCTCGATGTCGCAGTGAGTGTCAAACTTAAGGAGGACCATCTTGAATTTTGTTCTATCTTCACCATCAGCAAAGGTGAGAGAATTCAAAATGTGGATGGCATGTTCCCCGGCCGTGGATAGGAAGAGAGCGATCTTCCTGGTGTCCGATGCAGCTTCCCAGTCTGTGGCTTCAAGGTAGAGCTGGAAGCGTTGTTTGAATATCTTCCAGTTGGCCCCTAGGTTACCGGTGATGCGGAGCGGCGGCGGCGGGCGGACGCTGTCCATTTTGCAGGATGGCTGTATGCTGGTGGAAGGCAGATCACTTGCAGGTAGGTCTAAGGAATTCTAACATCCCTCAACTACTGGTACCATGATGTGTTGGGTGCTCTGGATCCGTGGAACACATACAGGCCACCAACACTTAAAATAGTGCAACACTATTTTATTAAGTTAGAAACCGTTGAACATACTTTCACTGTGGGTTAACACGATGTTAGATTAAACTAAAGACCTATGCCCGTCCTAACCAGTCTATGCACTCAGCACATGGTGAAGATCTGTGCTGTAAGCTGTAAGCTCTGTCCTTCTGAGAGGCTGCATCCCGAATGAGCGGGAACTCTGATGCCCCCTGTCTATATAGTGAGTGTGCTCTAACTGGTGATTGGCTGCGGTGTTGTGTGTGTTGATTGGTCTTGCTGTGTGTCCATCAGTGTGTGTGTCTGCACCATGATATACTGGTGTATATTATGACAGGAACAGCCCTGTCTTGTTCCTCTCTGTTGCTGGAAGTATTCAGAGCTGGTGGTGTTAGTTTGGACACTCGCTTTGGGAGCATTGTACAGCCTCACCCAGGTGGTGAATCCCGCTCCTAGCCCAAACTGTTCCAGTACCTCGAGGAAGTAGCTCCAATCGACTCTGTCAAAGGCCGATTCTGCGTCTGGTGTTCTCTCCCGGGGGTGGTGGGTGGGTGGGTGGGGGGGGGGGGGGTCATTATCACATTCAGCAGCCGCCTGATGTTCGCTGTGAGCTGTCTACCCTTGACAAAGCCCGTTTGGTCCTCTGCGACCACCTCCAGTACACAGCCCTCCAATCTTTTGGCCAGGACCTTTGCGAGTATTTTTGCATCACGTTGCATCCCCCTGCCAGTGAGTCCGCGAACATGTCCCTTAGGTGTGGGACCAGGACTGGTGCGAATTTTTTGTAGAAGTCCGCCGGGAACCCGTCGGGTCCCGGTGCGTTCCCCGCCTGCATGGAGCTGATGCTCTCCATGATTTCTCCCAGGTCTATTGGTGCTTCCAGCTCCCCCCATCTGTCTTCCCCCACCACTGGCAGTTCCAGTCTGTCGAGGAACAGTTTCATTCCCGCATCTCCATCGGGGGGCTCAGAGGTGTACAGTCTCCGGTCGAAGGTCTTGAACGCCCGATTGATCTCCTTTGGCGCTGTTACCAGTCTCTGTTTCCCGATTTTTAAAACCTCAAGTTGAACATTGCTGTCGTTAATTCTTCCTGGCGGAGGCAGAGCATCGCGGGGGCCCCGGTGAAAACCGGGATGTGCCCGTTAATGATGTGCCCGTAAACGGTGTTTACTGTACGTGCGGTGCAGAATGCATTCACTCCAGCGCCGAGGCACGCATGGCATTCCGTCGGGCGCCCGACGCCGGCCTCGATTTTCGGCTGACGGGCGATTCTCCGCCCACTTGTGTCTCCGAATTCCAACATCAGCTGACAGAGAATCCCGCTCCTGGCCTTTGCGTCCCTCGCATATAAAAACTGACCAATTGGAAAAGCGTGAGAGACCAGTTGGCATTCATGGAGAGTTAGCAACATTTGGAAAAAAGAGAAAAATAAATGAAAATGGGAAAGCAAAAAATATAAAAGCAGTTAAATTCAGTTTGACGAAAGCAATTCAGATTGAGGTGTTTACTGCTGCATCGCTGAGTCCACTATCAGCATCGAAGCTAATTCTGGCACAAAGTACTGAAAACACATTTTTGCCAAGACTCTGTCTGCTTAATTTTGCAATGCAATTCGTAACCTCAGCTACTGGTCGTTTGCCATTCAGCTAAATTGAATTACGTTTCTGCTTTTCCAAGAGCACTCACGTATTACTCTGAAGCTACAGACTTTTGGATTGTGATGAATGGTCACGAATACAGAGATAGAATATTATAGTTTCATTAAAGAGGATCAAGATACATTGTGAGAAATTGTACACCAATCAAATCTTTCTTTCAATCTGTTTTCAAGGCAAGTGAATTTAATGGATTACAGTTGTTACCTTTGACTACCAGTCAACTAACTCCTTTGACAGATGCCAACAAAATATATCCTGAGAGCAAAAGGCTTTTGTGTAATGATTATAAAAACATGTCAGTGCAAAGATATTAAGCATTATTGCATAATCCTGTGCACGATCGTCAAGTGGAAGGCGGAAGAGCAGGAAAGCCACGATAGTCTCTGTGGGCCGTCAAATATGGCCTGAAGCGGCAAGAACCATTTCCTGAGGAGAAGATGGACATCTTTTATTTCTTTCTGAGGTAAAGCAGCTTTACCAGTCGATGATGACTTTCTCAGGCAAGGAGGAACACCGAAGTGCAGGAGTAAAAGCCTTGTGTTTTGATTTATTCTGCAGCAGCTTCCAGTAGCTGCTGGTGGGCCTCAGGTTTTAACTGCTGAACTTCCCCATGAGGGTAAATGGGATTGCAGGCAGTCAAACTCAAAGCAGCTCTGCCTCTGCTTCTGCTGCACTGGTTCCCTGCATTTTGACAGAGTGTCGACACCCACATGTCGGCAACAATGTTCTTGGATGACATAATCGGAGCAAGGAGGCACTGCCGGATAATAAGGGTTCTGTCATTATCCAGAATTAATCCCATTGCAGGAAAAGCTCTGCAAAAGTAATTTGTCCGTCAAGAGCACAATACTCCAGTTGGTTCTAACCAGCAGTTGAGCTATTCAAAATCAATATTCCTTCCCCCTATCTCTAATCTATAATGGGACCAGTTTAAACTCATGGGCCGGGATTCTCCGAAATCCCGGCCAAGTGTTAACGCTGGCAGCAAAACCGGCACGAGCGACGCTGGCGTCAACGGGCCTCCAAGCCCAGGCATTCACCCCTTCTTCGGGCCTAGTATGGCGCCGAGTGCTGTGCACTCGAAAGCCGGCGCCCCATGGTTGGTGCTGGTCCGCGCTTGCACACCACGGCCAGCGCAAGTCCGCGCATGCGCGTCACGGCCGGCGCGGGTCCGCACATTCACGCCACGGTCGGCTCAGGTCCATTCATGCGCGTGAGTTGCCGTCTCCGCGCCGGCTCCCGGGCAATATGGCGGAGCCCTACAGGTAGGCCCCGATCGCAGGCCTGGCCACCGTGGAGGCCACCCCCGGAGTCTGATCCCCCCAGCAGGACGGCCCCCGCAGCCAGAACTCCGAGGTCCCGCCAAGTGGGTCCATATGGAACCCACGCCGGCCGGACTTGGCGGAACTCAGCGGACACTCGGCCCGTCGAGCACGGAGAATCGCTGGGGGGGTGCTTTCAATGCCCCCCGACTGGCGCGGCGGTGACCGCGATTCTCCGGTCGCCAGAGAATCGCCGGCCCGGCGTCGGAGCGGCGTGGAGCGATTCTCGCCCCCCCCCCCCCGCCGATCCGTCGACCCGGCGCAGGATCGGAGAATCCAGGCCTGATACTCAGGAGAAATTAACCCTTTACAAGTCAACAGTAATTCAACCCTCGAGTTGCTTTTTGGACAGATTCTAATCTACTGTTTACTGAAAAACAAAGCCCTTCGCTTCAATTTGTTTTCTGTTCAATAAATATTCTATTGGCTAACAACATTGACTTACTTTACCTGTCTACTCCCGTAATCTGCAGACTCAGTTGTGATTAGTGCTCCAATTATTTAACTCTCATATCTGTTTCATCTACTTATTTCCTACTCACCTAACCCTTTGCATTTAGGCACACACCCACGAAGGCCTTCCCCGACCTGCTTCCAGTCTTTACACTTACTGAGTAAAAGGTGACTTACAGCTTCATCAGCTGGTTAGTAATGGATAAAATCATTCATTGTGGTAGACACTGCCTGCTATTCCTTCCATTGAAATCAATGTAACTTGTGGTATGGGTGGAGGTGGGATGGGGTTGTGGGATGGGATATTTTACAAAGTGGCCTGGCTATCTGCTCTGCTCTGTTACCTCAGGTGGTGAAGTTTGAAATGACCCCATTTGAAGAACTCCGACTCTCTGATGCCAAGCTGACTGCAAGATGGGATGGAAGGTTACCTTCCCCCACAGCTGTGTTTGTAGCGGGAAGGGGGGGGGGGCGCGGAGGAGGCTCAGCGTAAAGTTAATCAGATTGGTTTCCCGCTGGGCTCCTGCCCACCCCAACCTCTCTGCAATTTTACACTGTGGTGGGAAAGACTTTGGCTGGTCCACTCTTCTTTGCCCCAATTGAGGTCCTTCAGTGGCCAATTACTGACCACTTAAGGGCTGTTTCCTGCCCAGCCTCATTGGGCTCAGGCCTCCGGCGGAAAATGGGGCCCCCCCCTGCCCCCTCCCACAGGCCTCTCTGCCGACACACCAATCCGCCACTGTCCACACTCCTTCGGGTCTCCCCTGCCCTTCCCTCCCTGAGGCTCCAGAAGCTTACATAGAAAATACAGCACAGAACAGGCCCTTCGGCCCACGATGTTGTGCCGAACCTTTGTCCTAGATTAATCATAGATTATCATTGAATTTACAGTGCAGAAGGAGGCCATTCGGCCCTTTGAGTCTGCACCGGCTCTTGGAAAGAGCACCCTACCCAAACTCAACACCTTCACCCAACACCAAGGGCAATTTGGACATTAAGGGCAATTTATCATTGGCCAATTCACCTAACCCGCACATCTTTGGATTGTGGGAGGAAACCGGAGCACCCGGAGGAAACCCACGCAGACACGGGGAGGACGTGCAGACTCCGCACAGTCAGTGACCCAAGCCGGAATCGAACCTGGGACCCTGGAGCTGTGAAGCAATTGTGCTATCCACAATGCTACCGTGCTGCCCTTGAGAACAAATAAATCTACACTATATCATTTAACCGTAATCCATGTACCTATCCAATAGCTGCTTGAAGGTCCATAATGTTTCCGACTCAACTACTTCCACAGGCAGTGCATTCCATGCCCCCACTACTCTCTGGGTAAAGAACCTACCTCTGATATCCCTCCTATATCTTCCACCTTTCACCTTAAATTTATGTCCCCTTGTAATGGTTTGTTCCACCCGGGGAAAAAGTCTCTGACTGTCTACTCTATCTATTCCCCTGATCATCTTATAAACCTCTATCAAGTCGCCCCTCATCCTTCTCCGTTCTAATGAGAAAAGGCCTAGCACCCTCAACCTTTCCTCGTAAGACCTACTCTCCATTCCAGGCAACATCCTGGTAAATCTTCTTTGCACCTTTTCCAAAGCTTCCACATCCTTCCTAAAATGAGGCGACCAGAACTGTACACAGTACTCCAAATGTGGCCTTACCAAAGTTTTGTACAGCTGCATCATCACCTCACGGCTCTTAAATTCAATCCCTCTGTTAATGAACGCGAGCACACCATAGGCCTTCTTCACAGCTCTATCCACTTGAGTGGCAACTTTTAAAGATGTATGAACATAAACCCCAAGATCTCTCTGCTCCTCCACATTGCCAAGAACTCTACCGTTAACCCTGTATTCCGCATTCATATTTGTCCTTCCAAAATGGACAACCTCACACTTTTCAGGGTTAAACTCCATCTGCCACTTCTCAGCCCAGCTCTGCATCCTATCTATGTCTCTTTGCAGCCGACAACAGCCCTCCTTACTATCCACAACTCCACCAATCTTCGTATCGTCTGCAAATTTACTGACCCACCCTTCAACTCCCTCATCCAAGTCATTAATGAAAATCACAAACAGCAGAGGACCCAGAACTGATCCCTGCGGTACGCCACTGGTAACTGGGATCCAGGCTGAATATTTGCCATCCACCACCACTCTCTGACTTCTATCGGTTAGCCAGTTCGTTATCCAACTGGCCAAATTTCCCACTATCCCATGCCTCCTTACTTTCTGCATAAGCCTACCATGGGGAACTTTATCAAATGCCTTACTAAAATCCATGTACACTACATCCACTGCTTTACCTTCATCCACATGCTTGGTCACCTCCTCAAAGAATTCAATAAGATTTGTAAGGCAAGACCTACCCCTCACACATCCGTGCTGACTATCCCTAATCAAGCAGTGTCTTTCCAGATGCTCAGAAATCCTATCCTTCAGTATCCTTTCCATTACTTTGCCTACCACCGAAGTAAGACTAACTGGCCTGTAATTCCCAGGGTTATCCCTAGTCCCTTTTTTGAACAGGGGCACGACATTCGCCACTCTCCAATCCCCTGGTACCACCCCTGTTGACAGTGAGGACGAAAAGATCATTGCCAACGGCTCTGCAATTTCATCTCTTGCTTCCCATAGAATCCTTGGATATATCCCGTCAGGCCCGGGGGACTTGTCTATCCTCAAGTTTTTCAAAATGCCCAACATATCTTCCTTCCTAACAAGTATTTCCTCGAGCTTACCAATCTGTTTCACACTGTCCTCTCCAACAATATCGCCCCTCTCATTTGTAAATACAGAAGAAAAGTACTCGTTCAAGACCTCTCCTATCTCTTCAGACTCAATACACAATCTCCCGCTACTGTCCTTGATCGGACCTACCCTCGCTCTAGTCATTCTCATATTTCTCACATATGTGTAAAAGGCCTTGGGGTTTTCCTTGATCCTACCCGCCAAAGATTGTTCATGCCCTCTCTTAGCTCTCCTAATCCCTTTCTTCAGTTCCCTCCTGGCTATCTTGTATCCCTCCAATGCCCTGTCTGAACCTTGTTTCCTCAGCCTTACATAAGTCACCTTTTTCCTCTTAACAAGACATTCAACCTCTCTTGTCAACCATGGTTCCCTCACTCGACCATCTCTTCCCTGCCTGACAGGGACATACATATCAAGGACACGTAGCACCTGTTCCTTGAACAAGTTCCACATTTCACTTGTGTCCTTCCCTGCCAGCCTATGTTCCCAACTTATGCACTTCAATTCTTGTCTGACAACATCGTATTTACCCTTCCCCCAATTGTAAACCTTGCCCTGTTGCACGTACCTATCCCTCTCCATTACTAAAGTGAAAGTCACAGAATTGTGGTCACTATCTCCAAAATGCTCCCCCACTAACAAATCTATCACTTGCCCTGGCTCATTACCCAGTACTAAATCCAATATTGCCCCTCCTCTGGTCGGACAATTTACATACTGCGTTAGAAAAGCTTCCTGGACACACTGCACAAACACCACCCCATCCAAACTATTTGATCTAAAGAGTTTCCACTCAATATTTGGGAAGTTAAAGTCGCCCATGACTACTACCCTATGACTTCTGCACCTTTCCAAAATCTGTTTCCCAATCTGTTCCTCCACATCTCTGCTACTATTGGGGGGCCTATAGAAAACCCCTAACAAGGTGACTGCTCCTTTCCTATTTCTGACTTCAACCCATACTACCTCATTAGGGTGATACTCCTCGAACTGCCTTTCTGCAGCTGTTATACTATCTCTAATTAATAATGCCACCCCCCCCCCCACCTCTTTTACCACCCTCCCTAATCTTATTGAAACATCTATAACCAGGGACCTCCAACAACCATTTCTGCCCCTCTTCTATCCAAGTTTCCGTGATGGCCACCACATCGTAGTCCCGATCCATGCCTTAAGTTCACCCACCTTATTCCTGATGCTTCTTGCGTTGAAGTATACACACTTCAACCCCTCTCCGTGCCTGCAAGTACTCTCCTTTGTCAGTGTTCCCTTCCCCACTGCCTCATTACACGCTTTGGCGTCCTGAATATCGGCTACCTTAGTTGCTGGACTACAAATCCGGTTCCCATTCCCCTGCCAAATTAGTTTAAACCCTCCCAAAGAGTACTAGAAATCCTCCCTCCCAGGATATTGGTGCCCCTCTGGTTCAGATGCAACCTGTCCTGCTTGTACAGGTCCCACCTTCCCCAGAATGCACTCCAATTATCCAAATACCTGAAGCCCTCCCTCCTACACCATTCCTGCAGCCACGTGTTTAACTGCACTCTCTCCCTATTCCTAGCCTCGCTATCACATGGCACCGGCAACAAACCAGAGATGACAACTCTGTCTGTCCTGGCTTTTAACTTCCAGCCTAACTCCCTAAACTTGTTTATTACCTCCACACCCCTTTTCCTACCTATGTCGTTGGTACCAATGTGCACCACGACTTCTGGCTGCTCACCCTCCCCCTTAAGGATCCTGAAGACACGATCCGAGACATCCCTGGCCCTGGCACCCGGGAGGCAACATATCTTCCGGGAGTCTCGCTCGCGACCACAGAATCTCCTATCTATTCCCCTAACCATTGAATCTCCTACAACTATTGCTTTTCTATTCTCCCCCCTTCCCTTCTGAGACCCAGAGCCAGACTCAGTGCCAGAGACCTGGCCGCTAGGGCCTTCCCCTGGTAGGTCATCCCCCCAACAGCATCCAAAACGGTATACTTGTTTTGAAGGGGAACGGCCACGAGGGATCCCTGCACTTTCTGCCTGTTTGTTTTTTTCCCCCTGACTGTAACCCAGCTATTCTTGTCCTGTACCTTGGGTGTGGTTACCTCCTTGTAACTCTTCTCAACTCTGCCTCGCGGATGATCCGAAGTTCATCCAGCTTCAGCTCCAGTTCCCTAACACGGTCTTTGAGGAGCTGAAGTTGGGTGCACTTCCCGCAGGTATAGTCAGTGGGGACACCGGTGGTATCCCTCACCACCCACATCCTACAGGAGGAGCATGTAACTGGCCTAGCCTGCATCCCCACTTACCTGACAGAATATAGCTGCCCTGTGGACTAACTAGATCTCCGCCCTCCGACCCTGCTCCCAGTCAGCTACACTTTCTGTAAACTCCTGGCTCTCTTCGCACTCTTTGCGGAAATGTCGGAAACAAAATGAAAGGAGCGCCTTACTCCCTCCTCACCTAACTCCCTCGGTCACCAAACTCTCACTATCGCACTCAAATGCACCAAATTCAGCACTCCCTCGGTCACCAAACTCTCACTATCGCACTCAAATGCACCAAATTCAGCACTCCCTCGGTCACCAAACTCTCACTATCGCACTCAAATGCACCAAATTCAGCACTCAGTGCAAACAAAGTCTGCACTGTAGGGGATCACTTTTATACTGTGAATCTAGCCTCTGAAAACCTGGCCTAATCCAATTAACTAATTAACAAGCTCCAGCTGCAAGTGCCTACAAGTAGAAGCCGGTTTAAAGCTGATTGAAAATTCACCTTCTTCTAAACCAAACAGCAACTTTTAAGTTAATTAACTAAATAAAAGAAAGACTAAACTTTAGATAAAAATGAAGCCTTATACTCCCTCGGTCACCAAACTCTCACTATCGCACTCAAATGCACCAAATTCAGCACTCCCTCGGTCACCAAACTCTCACTATCGCACTCAAATGCACCAAATTCAGCACTCAGTGCAAACAAAGTCTGCACTGTAGGGGATCACTTTTATACTGTGAATCTAGCCTCTGAAAACCTGGCCTAATCCAATTAACTAATTAACAAGCTCCAGCTGCAAGTGCCTACAAGTAGAAGCCGGTTTAAAGCTGATTGAAAATTCACCTTCTTCTAAACCAAACAGCAACTTTTAAGTTAATTAACTAAATAAAAGAAAGACTAAACTTTAGATAAAAATGAAGCCTTATACTCCCTCGGTCACCAAACTCTCACTATCGCACTCAAATGCACCAAATTCAGCACTCAGTGCAAACGGCTGGTATTTTACCATGGGCGCAAACAGCAACGTGGGAGCAAAATCCCTTGAGACTCATAAAACAGGATTCTTGCTGGTGAAATCTTGTGGTGCGATTGTCTGTGTCCCGTTTACTGGCATAACAAGATTCCCACCCAGAAGAGTCAGGAACCTCACTAAAATAAATTATAATATAATTAAAGGGCTTTACTCTCATCTCATCCCCCACATTGGGATCCAAGGAACCAGGCAAAAGGATCCACCGAAGGAGCACAGTTAATTTCAAGCTCCCGGGGGAGAGGGACATGCCTGGGCAGTACTCTGGTATCGCCCCTGGATTTGTCCACCAGCATTGTCCCTGCTACTGCCCCTGGCATTTTCCCAGGGCAGTGCCGGGGGCAGTGTCAGGGGGACTCCATCTGGGGAGCTCCATGTTGTTGGGGGTTCCCGTGTCCATCGGGGGAGGGGGGTTGCCTGCATGCATGTGGGGGGGATGGTCTCTGTGTGCATGGAAGTGGGGTTTGTCTTTTGTTTAATCAGAGATCGGGCCCTGATGTCGGGATTCATGATGTTGCCAGCTTGTTCCGGCCCCCGTCCCGCCAGCATGACGACGCGGGCCATGTCTCCCAATTGTGTTTCATCCAAGTGCTGCACAATATGCCAAGAAAAGCCAGCTGTGCAGCTGGCGTGCTCATGGCATTTTTGTGCCTTGAGCCAGCACGTGGGTGAAAAAGGGAAAAACTCTGCCCTGCCTCTTCCTGGAATGCGGGCTCGGGGGACAGTCCTTGTCCTGTCCAGTGCAGCGTGAGGTACTGCAGGGGCTAGAGAGCTGCTGGGCAATCGGATTGACAGGCAACTCTGTGAGGCGGAATTTCCTCCTGAGTGAAGGGCGAGTCTCACCTCCAGCCAATTAATGCTGGTTGGAGCCTGAAATGACTGGCAGTATTGGCGGGGATGTGTTGCCTGCTGACTCTTCAGTTGGCGGGAAGGGAACAACAGCCATTCTAAAAATCCTAGCGATGAACACCAGATGCCATTAAAAAAAGACTCAGATTTACTTGCACCTTTCGTGATCTCAGGATGTCTCAAAGTGCTTTACAGCCAAAGTAATTTTGAAGTGTAGTCATTGTACTGTAGGAAATGCAGTGACTGATTGTGTACAGCAAGCTCCCATGAACAGCATTGTGATAATAACCAGATCATTGCCAACTCAAACTTTCATCAGGCCATTAATGCATCATTGTGCATTTTTATAGGGATAATTAAAATGACCACTGATCATATTTTGACTATTACATTTAAGCTATTAAAGGTGATTTTAAGAGTTAATCCACACCAACGACTGATTCAAGATCAATTAGTAACTGTAAACCATGAACAATGCTCAAGTTATCTTAGTAAGATGTCTTACAACACCAGGTTAACGTCCAACAGGTTTGTTTCGAATCACTAGCTTTCGGAGCACTGCTCCTTCCTCAGGTGAATCAGATTTAGAAATTGACGCACCAAAGTTACAAAATAATACCAGACGTAAAAGGAAGTAAAAAAACGGCTTAACATACATGGGCACAGGATGGTGCAGGAGAACGACATCACAACTGGCACGGAACAATCATTAAATGAAACTGGATGCTCTCATGATCCCAACGAGAACTGAAGGAAGACCAGGTTAAGGTTGTATAAAACATGACTAAACAGTGCACACCCTCCCTCGCCGCCCAGGACTATAACCATTATAAGAAGTCAGGATAGACTTCCTGCAGCCTGATCGAGTGCACACCAACATACAATTCCCTTGGCCCCAGCAGCGCCACAGACATCAGTGACCCAACTTAGTCATCTCCTTGGGTTATCAGACCCCATGCAGAAACCAAGAACGGAGTCGTCATGCTCAACCCTATGAAAAAAGAAAACAACGAGGACCCCAGTCCCAGGCCCAGAACAGAACCAATAACATTCACACGGTTCCAAAATTATGAAGAGAAGACCGGCAGCAACAGGTTGTTCTTGGACCCAGGGTATCACATAGAAGAAGAAAAAGAAATCAAAGACTAAAGGTACTAGGTCTAACCCAATGGATGACAAGAGCTCAGGCCCTGACGGGGCCTGACTCACCACAGCACATGTGAAGCAACCATCCATAAACAAGGAAAAGGCTACTCCACTGACAAGAGGACAACTCACTCCGAGAGGAACGACAGAATAACCTGCCAGGCACAGAACTTGAAGAAGGATAATCATTTCAGTCCTAATTGAAGGACAGGGGAGGGTGGGGCTACTCCAGGAAGAAAGGAATTGCGATGGAGCGCCACCCCCCCCCCCCCCCCCCCCCCACAAAAGAGTGCCCTGGGAGGGCCAACCCCCTCCTCTCAGGAAATTATATCCCCAGGACCTCCATACAGCCCAAAAAACTTGCACCCTGCCGAGCCTGCAACTCTCCCCTCCCAGCCAGGCCATTGTCCCACTCCCACTCGCTGGGAGGCAGTGTCGTGATGGTATTGTCACCAGACTATTATTGTCCTGTTCCTGAGGGGTTGGACGTGGTTGAACCAGTCGAGTCATTTCCTCCCCCGTCCCGACCGAGGCCTAGCTGTAGAATGCCTGGGTGTTGGTGAGGCAGCACGATGGAAGTAATGACGTCTCGTGCTTCAATTGTCGGAATCCTTGAGAGATTCTGAAGAATGTTCTTTGATCCTGCTTTATTCTTGGCTTTTGCTTGCTTCATATGATATCTTTATCCTGAGGACTGCCTTGCAGCTCGTCTGTTATCCTGAATATTACTCGCTGTTGATCATGTTGTTGTCTTCTTGATGCTGTCCTTTTTCTTACAGGGGAGTGTGAAATGTGGGTGTGACGGCCTGCACTGTTGGTTATCCTGATTGGGAAATGGAATTTGTGCAGTTTTCCTCCTATTGGTAGTTATGCTTTATGGTGTCTTATAATCCTTGTGATTGGGAGAGGGGGGGATGCTCTTCGTTATCAGCCCCTGTCTCGTTTAGCAGGAAGATGAGTGGGGCCGGAGAGGGGAGGGGTGGAAGTTTGGGGTTTGTAGGGTGAGTTCATCCTCACTGAGGGTCGGCATCTAAGTTAGAGCTAATGCATTTTGGGTTTTGTTTTGTTTTGTTTTTGGTTTGAATTTCTGAATCCGTGCTTTTATCTTCAATGGTCCCGACAGACGTCAGATTATCCTGGGGATGACTAGATTCCTTCTGACTCTTCCTTTGGCTCAAGTTTATTTTTTAATTACCATCAATGAAGCCACTTCACCTGCTCTAATAGCAGACAAGGTGCTCCATTACTTCCAATAATATCGAAGACAGCTAAAGAGAGTGAGCTATGCTTGGAGCCACAGCACACACTGGCACAGCAGAACTATGGGTGGCACGGTAGCACAGTGGTTAGCACTGTTGCTTCACAGCACCAGGGTCCCAGGTTTGATTCCCGGCTTGGGTCACTGTCTGTGTGGAGTCTGCACGTTCTCCCCATGTCTGCGTGGGTTTCCTCCAGGTGCTCCGGTTTCCTCCCACAAGTCCCGAAAGACGTGCTGTTAGGTAATTTGCACACTCTGAATTCTCCCTCTGTGTACCTGAACAGGCGCCGGAATGTGCGACTAAGGGCTTTTCACAGTAACTTCATTGCAGTGTTAATGTAAGCCTCCTTGTGACAATAAAGATTATTATTATTATGCAGGACTGGTGATCTGTGGGCCACAGCGACCCCTGACCTTGCACCCCGGACACGAGACATCAGCTTTGACAAAGAGTCATCCAAACTCAAAATGTTAGCCCCTTTCTCTTTCCACAGATGTTGTCAGACCTGCTGAGATCGTCCAGTATTTTCTTTTTTCGTTTCAGATTCCAGCATCCGCAGTAATTTGATTTTATCTTTTTCTTTCTGTTTTGCATCCCTCCTATCACTCCACCCATCACATGACGCACTCCAAAGCTTCCACTTATCCCATTCTTGAGTAAACGTATTAGAAGATGCACAGAATCCCACAAACTAATTCAATCTGCAGTTTACACTCACCGACAACTTGCATTTATATAGAACATTTGTTATGGGTCAGGGTTTAGAGAACCCCAAAGTGTATCATGGGGTTCACCTGACCCACAACTTTTAATAGATTGTGGTATGGGGAGCACATGGCCCACTCTACAGGTGTGGTACAGCAGAAATGGAAAAGTATTTCTTTAAAACAAAACAATGTTTATTCTATGAACTCAAGTTAACCTTTTTAAAACAAACAGTGAACATCTTGGCAACCAGTAAATCAAATACAACCCCAACGACTACAACACTAAGTAACCCTGTAAGCTGTCTTTTTAACATCCAGCAGACTTATCAAACCTTCAAACAGGAGAACATTAGGTTTACATTCAATACTGAGATCTTTTACAATTCTGGGTTCACCAAGTAATCCATAGATAGTCTTTGGATGGCACAGATCAACAGTACAGCTCTTTGTTAAAATTCAGATGCAGCTCACTGAAAAACACAGACACACCCAAGCTTTTTCTCAAACTGAAACTAAAAAGCAGAAGTAGAGCTCAGCTCAACCCACACTCTGACATCACTCCAGTAACATGAGCAGCTCCATTTCTTAAAGGTACATTTCTTAAACACCCATTTCTTAAAGGTACTCTCACATGAAACATTAATGTAGTGAAACCATCTCAAGGTGCTTCACAGGAGTATTATCAGACATATTTGACACCAAGGTATATTGGGACAAATGAACAATGGTTTGGCCAAGCAAGTACATTTGTTAAGAAGCGACTCAAAGGAGGAGGGCGATTTGGAGGTGTGGAGTGGTTTAGGGAATTCCAGAGCTTAGGGCCTTGGCAGCAGATCCACCTTCAGGTGATACTGGGGCACCTAAAGCCCACTGAAACATTAAAGCCAGAGAACTCCCATCTTCCAGAAAGCAATTCGTAGAGGTCTAGGGGTTTAATAGGCCACACAGTACACTGGCACTCGGAGGAAGCAATGTAGAAAGGCAGTTCAACGCTACATTCCAATGTGAAATAGTTTGATTACTCTGAATTGTAACCTGCTGTGATATTTTGTTTGTGATTGTGCAGAATGAAGGTATCAGCACAGCAAAGAAAGGATATTGATATCAGCATTGACATTAGTCCAGAAGATCGAGCAATCAAAAGTGATTTGGGTTATTTTATCAGGTACTTATGGACAGGAGCTTTCCTTAAATGACCAGGATCAGGCACTAAGGCAAATGCTTTTTGTAAAAATGTTCAACACACCAAACCTCCTGGCTGTACATCCTTGTGGTCTACTTGTACCTCCCGTTCTGGTCAGGACACACCTTTTTGACGTTTGAGTTGGTCTGCAAATCTTTCTGAAGCAGATGGCAATCCCTAATCCTGAATTGCCAGAAATAATGCTCTTCAGTAATTCATGTCAGGGCCTGTAGCTATAATGAGTGGCACAGTGGCAGTCTGCCCATGTATATGATGCCATCTATTTCTGGCAGTCTTCCTCTGCTTCCATTCATCCTCCTTCTGTAAGGCAAGGGACGAGAGAGCACTGAAAGCAATTGCCATTTTAATCAGCTTTGTGTAACCAACAAATTGTATGGAGCTACTCCCTCCTGTGTATCAACATGCAAGAAATCGCCTCAACTGCAATACCTATTTTATATGTGTGGAAGATTTTGAATTTTGTGCACTTTGCCTTAACCAGCAACAATCCTGGAATTAATGGTCTTATTCAAGTTAATGCAGAATGTGGAGCTCCAGAGAACTGCCAACTCAACAGTGTTACAGCAATTTCCTGACATGCAGACAGAGTTGAGTGAAACGAAAGGCTCCCCGAGTCACTGGCCACTGACGCTAATTAGCCAGCGGTGTAATACTTCATTTCATCGCCAATTTCTAGGCTTGTAGTTCTCAAAAGTCAAATTGTAAACATTGTCTTGCCTGCTGGAATATTATTGGATTTCATAGGAATTTCCAGAAACCAAACTCCTAATAAGAGGAAATGAGTAATTACACTAGTAGGGAGGAAAATGGAGCAAGAATGAATAGAAATCTGTTGTGTAACTTTAAGGCATTTACAACTCTAATACCAGAACAATGAAAATAAAATTAACTTCATTATGCCCTGAGAAAAAGATGCCACCTTCAGCTGACACAGGGAAGGGAAAATAAAGACCAGGGGCAAAATTCTCTGATATCGACTGGCGCCCAAAACGGCGCAAATCAGTCGGGCATCGCGCCGCCTCAAAGGTGCGGAATGCTCCGCATCTTGGGGGGCCGAGCCCCAGCCTTAAGGGGCTAGACTCGCGCCGGACGAATTTCCGCACCCGCCAGCTGGCGGAAAAGGCCTTTGGTGCCCCGCCAGCTGGCGCGGAAATGACATCTCCGGGCGGCGCATGCGCGGGAGCGTTAGCGGGCGCTGACGGCATTCCCGCGCATGCGCAGTGGAGGGAGTCTCTTCCGCCTCAGCCATGGTGGAGACCGTGGCGAAGGCGGAAGGGAAAGAGTGCCCCCACGGCACAGGCCCGCCCGCGGATCGTTGGGCCCCGATCGCGGGCCAGGCCACCGTGGGGGCACCCCCCGGGGCCAGATCGCCCCACGCCCCTCCCCAGGACCCTGGAGCCCGCCCGCGCCGCCTTGTCCCGCCGGTAAGGTAGGTGGTTTAATCTACGCCGGCGGGAAAGGCATTTTAGCAGCGGGACTTCGGCCCATCCGGGCCGGAGAATCGCGGGGGGGGGGGGGCCGCCAACCGGCACGCCGCGATTCCTGCCCCCGCCGAATATCCGGTGCCGGAGAATTCGGCAACCGGCGGGGGCGGGATTCACGCCAGCCCCCGGCGATTCTCCGACTCGGCGGGGGGTCGGAGAATCGCGCCCTGGATTCTAAACACTTGCATTAAAAACAGTTACATTAAACAATCATAAACATTTTAAAAACTACAAATACTAATAGGATATGTGTATACCAAACCGTCAGTCCCTTCTTGTGGCAGTGCAGGACGTTAGATAGCTTGCTAGAGACCCTTGCACCTACTTGATAGAACATAGAACATACAGTGCAGAAGGAGGCCATTCAGCCCATCGAGTCTGCACCGACCCACTTAAGCCCTCACTTCCACCCTATCCCCATTACCCAATAACCCCTCCTAACGTTTTTGGTCACTAAGGGCAATTTAGCATGGCCAATCCACCTAACTTGCACGTCTTTGGACTGTGGGAGGAAACCGGAGCACCCGGAGCAAACCCACGCAGACACGGGGAGACCGTGCAGACTCCGCACAGACAGTGACCCAGCGGGGAATCGAAACTGGGACCCTGGCGCTGTGAAGCCACAGTGCTATCCACTTGTGCTACCGTTCTGCCAATCCAATTATGCTCCCAATCCAAGGTAACAGGACAATAATCTAACAGCATATTTTATTATTTCCACTAGAATGCATCTTCCCCCCTTCCATGAGGTCAGATTTCTTTGAATATTGTTACCAGCTCCACTCCTCCAAGAACTATTTACACGTAACTCTTAAGTTACCATTGTCGCATTTACCATACAATACTCAGGCATCATAATTGCAATTTAAATTGAGCTTTTCGCAGGGAGGTTAGTGGGCACGATCCTCCAGAAAGATTTCTGAGTGTGGTAGCAAGCGGAACTGCTGTGAGTTTCCCGGCGCTCGGCCCGGTGAGGCCGACAATGCTATTCAACATTAATTGATGATGCCCCGCGGGCTTCACGCCGCAAATGAAGGCTCGCTAGCCGATTCGCCGGGACCTCACTCGCAAGCTTCCCCCCCCCGCCACTAACAAGGTCGGGAAGCACTTAAGCAGCTCCTTCACAGCTAGCACCACTCTGCTCTCAAACGACCGGCCCCAAGATTTGGAGCCACGGACCTGGGGAGGCTCCTAGATACGGTGGAGGCCAGAAGTGATGTCCTGTCTGTTCCCCCGAGGGTCGACAGAGGGTGAGCCCCAGGGCAGCCAGTGCTGCCTGGGATGAGGTGGCAGCGGCCACCAGCTCCGGAAGCATGACCAGAAGCACTCCCTCCAGTGCCGCAAGAAGGTCAATAACCAACACAGGGCTCCATGCATGAGTTAACACCACCCCCCACCCGAAACCTTTCCACCCCCACACTGCCAGCACCCCTGCCAACCCTCCATTAGCTCCCCCAACTCTCCTTGAGCCTCCCCTCTCTACACCCCCCCTCCTTTCACCCCTGTGCCTTCACTCCCCATCTCTTCACCCTCCCCTTGCTTCACCCCCCTAACCCTTCCTTCATACCCTCCCCCACCACTGTGACCCACAAGTGCAGCTAACAATCTCTGTCTCCGCAGGAGAGGCTGTCCCACAATCACCGGGAGAGGGCCCAGATGGGCGGAGGGGTGCCAGACATAAGAATCCTCACAAACTTCGAGGTGCAGGCTTTGGAGGGTACGGGCGTGACCGAGGACAAAGCGGTCACCAACAGGGAGGATGGCACACATCGCAGAGGTGAGGATCCATCGGGCCCCACCGGGAGGACCTGCCAAACGTGAGTTGTTATTACCAAAAAGCCTAACTCCCCCCCACTCCGCCCCCCCCCCCCCCTCCCACTGACCACGTGTTCATTCTCCTACAGGCCCTCCAGTCAATAGTGCCGGCCCATCGGGGTTGTCGCCTCCCCGCCTCCCATATGCCACAATCGATGCGTCAAAGCAGTCATCCCTACCCTCCAGCAGCACAGAGACACACACCTTGGTGGACAACGTTAGTGGTCAGTCTTCTGGGTCACATTCTGGTGAGTACACACAGTCGCTGATGCATATTAGGTGGAGGCAGTAACGCCTAGGTCAAGCAGCAGTCGGAGGGCTGTTGGATCCCAGGTCCCAGCTGAGTCCCAGTCAGATACTGAGCCTCTGGACCCGGCTATACCGGAGTTGATGGAGACGTTAGGGTGCGGCAATGATATTCAGAGGGAAATGTTGGCGACAATCCAGCAGGTCCATGGGCGATTGGAGGAGTCCCAGAGTCTATGGGCACAGGAGGCTATGGTCACCGACAATGCATGGCACCAAAGCCAACACTGCTAGGGTGGCGATCGCAGTGAAGAGCCTGGTGCACAACGTCAGCAGCATTAGTGGAGGTGTCCAAGGCATGGCACAGCCGGTGACGGCCATGGCTGAGGGCTTCGGCAGAATGTCCGACTTGTGGTGGAGTTGACCCAGTACCTTGATGGGGCGCTGGGGGACATGTCCGGTCTCAGGTGGGAATGGCGGAGGCGCTGTGGACCTTGTCCTAGTTGCAGGTGGGCATTGTCAAGGCACTGTTGAGCGTGGCCCAATCACTGAGGAGCATCGCCGAGGGCGTCGACGCCATGCTATTCACCATGGCAGAGCCAGATGTAGCAGGGGCAGCCGCGGTTTGAAGCAGCTGCCCCTCCTTCCCGAGGTGAACCCCAGGGCCCTATGGACACTGACCAAGATGAGGGGATTCAGGGTGGCAACCCAGACGCATCCTATGGACTGGCGAAAGTGTCCACCAGCTCTCTCGAGCTCCACCCCTCTGATGATGCCAGGTCTCGCAGTCAGCACCCGGAACATGTGCCTCCATCAAGTGCGCCAGGGCCCTGCATCCCCAGAGCCTCCATAGGACGCCCACCAGGGGCATTGTAGGCCACAGGACATGGTAAGCAGCTGGCTGCCTCCACCGCAAATGTGCATCCGGGGGATAAACCTAGACGTAACGGTAGAGCAAGGAAGGCCAAGCACGTCAAGGATCACTGACACGGCACTGAGGGGGTAGGGGTAGATAAGAGGGTAAGGAGGGGAGTGTGCATGGGGGGGGGGAGAGGGGGATAATGGGGTGGCACCATTGTGAGAGTGGGGCACTGGTGTACACTTGTACTAAAAATATTAAAATACCCTCACCACAACCAGTTTGACTCCTCTGGCTCTTTGTTCCGTGATGCAGGCCGACCACAAATCCCATGTCCCATTCCCCCTAGACATGGGGCCCTGTCTCCCCTACTCACTGCACAGTGTTCAGGCACAGTGTCCATGCATCAAGGTGTGATTGGGGTGCTAGGTAATGAGCCCCACATGCTACATGGCCCGCCCATCCACGGGGATCCACTTACATAGACTTTACAGTGCAAAAGGTGGTCATTCGGCCCAGCGAGTCTGCACTGGCCCTTCGAAAGGGCACCCCACTTAAGCACCAAACCTCCACCCTATCCCTGTAACCTAGTAACCCCACCTAACCTTTTTGGACACTAAGGGCAATTTAGCATGGCCAATCCATGTAACCTGCACATCTTTGGACTGTGGGCGGAAACCGGAGCACCCGGAGGAAACCCACGTGGACACGGGGAGAACGGGCGGACTCCGCACAGACAGTCACCCAAGCCCGGGAATCGAACCTGGGACCCTGGTGCCGTGCTAACCACTGAGCTACCGTGCTGGCCCTTGGGATGTATGAAGTGCCCACTTAACCACCATTGTCAATTCCCCAGAGACTATAGCCTTCAGCCACACGGCCAGAGGCCTGCGCAGTCAGTGAGAGCTATGGGTGGTCAGAGCGGCAGACAGACAGGGTCTAGGGTTGCCTCTGGAATGGGAATACACGGTCCACGGGTTGGCATGGAGGACCCGCGCACGGTCGCCACCACCCCCCCCCCCCCCCCCAGCCCTATTTGCCCACCTCCTGCACAGCCCCAATACTCCCAGCCCACATAGCAGTCCATTCCCAACCAGGGCTTCACCCCACGGTTGCCCCACCCCCCCTTCCCACACTCGGAGCACAGGGGCAGGGTGCCCAGTGCCCCTGGGCTCATTGCCTGTGAGCGAAGGTGGCCATCCACCTCCTCGGGACCCCGCGGCAGCCCATCCGCCAGGTTCACATTTTTCAAAAGGAGTACTAATCAGTGCCAGCGTGACCACTTGCTGCGGAGGCCACAGGATCATGGGAGGCCATCGGATATTGGGTGGCACCTGTTAATTGTATGGAAATAGGGCATAAGTGGTGATAATTGATTTCATGCCATGCTACGGCGGGATCCCGCTTTCATCCACGGGAGCGGGCCGGTTGCATTGCAAACGGTTTGGCGCCCAGCGCAGTTCTCGTTTTTGGCCTCGCCCGCTATTCACCAGCCTTGGCGCGCTCTCAGTCAAGCTCAACGAGGCCACTGAATCGCGCCCAATATTTCTACTGACCTGATAAATATAATGGGTGATCAGGAGGACGTTTAAAAATTATGATTAGATGTTTGGTGAACAAAAGTGGGACAAGTGATCTTTAGTTTAAGCTTGTGCTTTGAATATTGATCCGTTACAAAATAAAACAAAGTAAGACAAAACCAATATAACTGTCCATTCTTAATTGCCCTCTAGAAGGCTATGGTGAGCCACTTTATAGAATGCAACTGAGTGGCTTTAGGCCATTTCAGAGAGCCGTTAAGATTCAACTATATTTCTGTGGGTCATATAGTTACATGTAGGCTAACCCGGAAAAAGGCAGCAGACTACGGGTGGGATTTCCCAGTCCCACCAGCCCCGAGAGTAGAAATTCCCGCCCGAGGTCAACAGACCTTTTAGTCGCCGGTCACATCGGGGCTGGTTTAGCACAGTGGGCTAAAGAGCTGGCTTGCAATGCAGAACAATGCCAGCAGCGTGGGTTCAATTCCCGTACCAGCCTCCCCGAACAGGCGCCGGAATGTGGCGACTCGGGGCTTTTCACAGTAACTTCATTGAAGCCTACTTGTGACAATAAGCGATTATTATTACAATTTCCGTGGCGGGCAGGACTGGTAAACTTACCGTTACATTTCCCAAAGGGCGTCAGTGACCCAAGTAGATTTTGATGACAGTCTGGATGTTCTGATACTTGAGGGGCTCTCGCATTCTCCTGCCTTCCACAGCGGCGCCTGCCTGCCCCACTGGAGCTGCTGGCAGGACATCTGATTGGCCAAGCTGGTGCATATTTCTGCCAGTCATCTCTAATTGGGTAGTTCTCCCAGAGATGGCAAGTTGTGCAGTTGGCAGAAATATGGGGCGGGATTCTCCCACCCCCTACCGGGTCGGAGAATCGCCCGGGGGGGGGGGGGGGGTGACGTGAATCCCGGCCCACCGTTCCGGCGCCGGCTGCCGAATTTTCTGGCGCCGGTTTTCGGGTGGGGGCGGGGTTAACGCTGCACCGGTCGGGGCCGTTGGGAGCGGTCCCCCCGGCAATTCTCCGAGTCCCGATGGGCCGAGCAGCCGCCCGTTTTCGGCCAGGCCCGCCGGCGTGAGATGGACATGGTCCATCACGGCAGGAGCTGGCTGTCAGGCCATCTACCGGAGTCCTCGGGGGGGGAGCGGGAGGATCCGGCCCCTGAGGGGGCCCCCACGGTGGCCTGGCCCGCGGTCGGAGCCCACCGATCTGCGGGCGGCCCTGTGTCACGGAGGCACTCTTTCTCTCCGCGCCGGCCTCTTTCGGGCTCCGCCATGGCTGACGTGGAGAATAACCCCTCCAGCACATGCGCAGGAAACAAGCCGGCGGTTCTGCGCATGCGGCAACTCTCGCCGGCCCATGGCGGCCCTTCGGCGCCGGTTGGCGTGGCGCCAACCCCTCCGGCGCTGGCCTTGCCCCCGGAAGTGCGGAGGATTCAGCAACTTCCGGGCGGCCCGACGTCGGAGTGGTTCACGCCGCTCTTAGCGCCGGTGTCGGGCCATCCGGCCAGTGGCGGGAGAATCTCGCCCATGGTGTCAGGCCTGGCTTTTGTTCCCAAAATCCTGAAAATCTTTAAAATGTGGCTAGATTCGACTGTAACTATTTATTCCAGATTTATGTAATTAATTCTATTTAAATTTCCCAGCTGCTGTTGTGGGATTTGAACTCATGTCTTCAGATTATTCCTTTCAGCCCTTTCTAAATTACTGGTCCAGTACCATAATCACTATGCTACTATCGCCACTATATGTGGTTGGGGAGGGGAAAGGAAAGGGAATGGGGGTGTCGTTTTGACTTTCCGTGAAGATTATTTTGTGGAAGTGATCTATTGGTAACCGGTATATAAACACAACTTGAGTTTATGAATTTTGCCAAAATGCACTTTGTTGGGTTTCCAAGTCAATGTTGATGCCTATCACCTCCTGCAACATTACATTGGAATGGTTGAACAAGTTGCAAACACACCACCTACGCTCCCTTCCTCCCCCCAGCAAGCCCACTGTTTGCAAATCCAGGCTGGATTCACTGCATCCTTCCCAAACCTATCCAGGACCTCACAACTGTGGAACCCCTCACTTGGGTAATGTAGAAATTCCCATACTAACAACTAACGCATATGGACTACTTTTCTCTGTTGCACTATTGTTTCAGGAGCATTAGCCCATTTAAAATAAGGGATTAGCAGCCCCATAAAACACACACATAAGGATGTAGTATAAGCACATAAAAAGTTGAACATCACTGATTGACATTTGGTCATTACCATTAGATATTTAAACAAAAGCTTGTCATCACCCAATTACTGCTTGCTGATTTACCTCCTTGCCTCTCTTGCCAATCTTGATGGCCTTAATTCATACATTAAGCCAGGGTTTTCCAAACCTTTCCAGCCACTGAATCCTTTTGACCTCCAATTTAATAACAAAAAAAAGAGTTCCGTTTTGGGTGGAGTTAGCAGGATCATTCCCTGCAATGACCCCACTATCGAACGGTGCTCTATTATTTTTTCCACACTCAATAATATTTCCTGCACTGAGGATGTCCATTCGTGGCCGATGGATGCGGCTGATCTTGCCCCGTCGACGTTTGGCCTTGCCTGTGAACATAAATTGACTTTGCCGGTTTTAGTGGTCATAGAGGAGACCGGTAAGAGAGTTCAACAAAAAGGTCTATTGCCAAAGTAAACTATGTACATGCACAGTTCAAGTCTCAGACGGGACTGCACACAACAGCACGGCTCCTACCCGGGCCAGCTTTTATGTCCTTTGATTGATCAAGCTGGTGTTGTGTTCTTTGTTTTAGTTCTTTCAGGATGGTGAAGATTGTAGTGCTAACAAAGAACAGCGAGCTGTGTTTCATAAACAAAGCTAATTTATTACACTACACTGAATTAGATTCAAATATATTACTAAGGAATTCGTTAAGTAAAGATTACATTTCACATTTACACTATTAGCTATTCTATAGTTCAACTATCTCACAACTACTCTGTCTTGCTCTCTTCGACTCTCTCCAGCTATCTCCATCTATCTCCCAAAAGTCAAGAAAGCATGTGATATTTAGATGGTTGCTCTATAGCACCATCTAGTGACTAGAGTAGTAACATTACATTGACAGCGTGAAGGACAGCATCTTTAAAATTTAAAATGGCTGACCTACCATGGAACCCCTGGATGAGACCCGTGGAAACCCAGCATTCCATGGCACGCAGTTTAAGAAACCCTGCTTTAAGCAGTGTCCAACTGGAAAGAGCAAACTCAGATTAATTTGTATTCGACATAACCAGGTCAGTCAAAAGCTGGCTGAGTAATATACATCTAGAGTTGGTACACGTTTTACCACTGATGTGGAGAGCGAAGAGGTTACAGTAAGAGCACGTTTTTCTGTTGGACCGCTCTGAAAGTAGGCATGTAGGTGTCCGTTGCAGAACAGTGAAGCCCCCTTTCCTTCACTGATTCTGAAGCTACTTATTACTGTGCCGTGACACCTCCTACTGGATAGGTGATTCACAAGTTAAAGTCGACAGCACACTCACTGATTCGGTTGATTGTAACAGCTAGATGTCAATAAAGGAAGAGAAAATAACATTTTAATTCTTAGAAGAACCATCCGAATATTCAATGCGGTGTATCTGGCCATTTTTATCTCATAGGAGAGAGGCTCATTGCTACGATAATTTGTGACAACTGGTCCAAACCACACCCTCTTTATTACTTAAGAATCTTGTTTTCTTCCCCCTAAAATTTAAATTTGAGATTTACTGGGTGATATGTAATCTGATTGCTCACTTAGAGTAAGGCAGTAGTGGAAGCAAAAAGGGCATTTTTTAAAATTTAGAGTAACCAATTCTTTTTTTTCTAATTAAGGACAATTTAACAAGAACTATCCTGCACATCTTTGGGTTGAGGTGGTAAGACCCACGCAGACATGGGGAGAATGTGAAAAGGGCATTTTTAATCATATACTGGCACAGCACCTGAAAATAATTCGACACACGAGAAAAGCATTATTGTTTCTTAATGAACAACACTAATTATGTTACGCCATCTCATTTAAATGAACTAAATGGCCATTTTCTCATTTTTGAACCTTTTTTCCATGGAAGGCTGATTGTAACCATATTGGAGATTAGAGTTTAATAACTCTCACACTGATGCAGAAATGGAGATTTCACCCAGTTAGCCCCGTAAGACAACTTGTCGCTTTCAAAAACACTGCAGAATATGTGCAGAGGGACAACTTTCTTACCTGGTGCATCTCAGTATGTTCCATCATGTTTTCTAATTTGTACCAGGTAACAGGGATCTTCTGAGACTGACTGAGGATTGATATCTGGGGCGAAATTCTCCGACCCCCTGCCGGGTCGGAGAATCGCCAGGGGCTGGCGTGAATCCCGCCCCCGCTGGTTGCCGAAGTCTCCGGCACTGGAGATTCGGCGGGGGCGGGAATCGCGCCGCGCCGGTTGGCGGGCCCCCCCCCGCTCGATTCTCCGGCCCGGATGGGCCGAAGTCCCGCCGATAAATTGCCTGTCCCGCCGGCGTAAATTGAGCCACCTACCTTACCGGCGGGGCAAGGCGGCGTGGGCAGGCTCCGGGGTCCTGGGGGGGGCGCGGGGCGATCTGGCCCCGGGGGGTGCCCCCACGGTAGCCTGGCCCGCGACCGGGGCCCACCGATCCGCGGGCGGGCCTGTGCCGTGGGGGCACTCTTTCCCTTCCGCATCCACCACGGTCTCCACCATGGCGGAGGCGGAAGAGACTCCCTCCACTGCGCATGCGTGGGAAGCTGTCAGCGGCCACTGACGCTCCCGTGCATGCGCCGCCCCGAGATGTCATTTCCGCGCCAGCTGGCGGGGCAACAAAGGCCGTTTCCGCCAGCTGGCGGGGCGGAAATTCGTCCGGCGCGGGCCTAGCCCCTCAATGTTGGGGCTCGGCCCCCAAAGATGCGGAGCATTCCACACCTTTGGGGCGGCGTGATGCCCGTCTGATTTGCGCCGTTTTGGGCGCCAGTCGGCGGACATCGCGCCGTTTCCGGAGAATTTCGCCCGTGATTTATTTCACTCTCCTCCATGGTATCCATTTTGCACACAATTATCTGTTTGTTCTGGACCATCTCTTCCTGGCAGTTCATCTTCTGTGTCTGATTCCCTGTTAGCCTGGCAATGGAAATAAAACAGGCCAGGATCTTGGTTAATTCTCATGGAGAATATGGCTTTATTCATGGGCAGTGTATCATGGGGCAGGATTCTCTCAGCCCGCGCCAGTTCGGAGAATCGCCGGGCCAGGCGCGATTCGCGTGACACTGCCCCGACGTCGGTCCGCCAATTCTCCAGTGACCAGAGAATCGGTGCCATTGGCGCCAGCGTGGTTGGCGCGGCGCCGGACGGGAGCCGCTGTACTCGCTCCCCACCCCCCCCCCCGGTGATTCTCCGTCCAGGATGGGCCGAGTGGCTGCCAAGAAAGCCCGAGTTCCGCCGGCGCCGTTCACGTGGTCTTGCCCGGCAGGACCTCGGCATCCATCCTGCCGGGGGCGGGTTGGTGGGCGGAGAGTGGGGGGGTCCGACCCCGGTCGGAGGGGGGGCTCCACCATGCCTGGCCCGCAATCGGGGCCTACCGATCGGTGGGCCGGCCACTCCTGGTGGGGGCCTCTTTTGCTCTGCAGCGGCCCCTGTAACCCTACGCCCTGTTGCACTGGGGCCGGTGCGGAGAAGGAAGCTACCGTGCATGCGCGAGTTCGTGCCGGTTGCAGTGTGCATGCGCGCATTCCCGCAGACCCGCGGCACACGTTTGACGCCGGTATCGGCAGCTGGAGCGGCGTGAGTTGCTCCAGTGCTGTACTGGCCTCTTGTCGGGCAGGAGATCGCTACACTTAGCGGTCCGATGACACCATCGTTAAACTCTCCGGTTATTACGACGGCGTCAACACTCTGCCATCTGAAGGGTGAATCCCGCCCATGGTTTTCAGCCTAGTCTGGATTGTGACTTTCATCTTATTTGAAATGGATTTGAAAAGTCTGAACTTAGCAATTCCTGAGGCTGCCACCCAGCACAATGTGAATGCTGTTGCCAAACACATGAAGGGATTTTAATCGTAGGGAGAGGATACCATTGGACCTTGAGATGTGCTGAAATTCCTCACCCTATAACGGCAGACAATTATATCCCAGTAATACAAACAACAGAATAAAGCAGACAAATTGGCTGAAAGCACTGGAAGGTTCTATTTAAAACATGGCAGTAAAATAAAATTTTAGGGCCAGAATTTTCCAAACTTTTAAGTACTTCAATAGTATTTTTTTCTACAAATGTGCAATTAAGATGTGAATAGACACCTAGATGAGAGATGTATTATACCATTAATAAAACGAATATATTCCCCATTATGTTGAACAATAATATATTGTACCAGAAATAAGTAATAAAATAAATTGGGAATGTTAATAGTTGGAAAAGTGTTGATATTAGTTTGATGTCCTGTAAAATTCCGACAAGTTTACGACTATTAAACATGGCTATTTTTAGTATAGTTTAGCCTTTTGCTTTGTGACCTCATTAGCGAATTGCCAAACCAGCAAGTAAGTCATACTTTCCCCCTTTCTATTTTTAAAGTGACTGTGGTCACAATACCTGCCTTGGTTATCTCTTTAACCACGTAGAAGCTGTTCAGTTTCTTCTGCATTTTGTGCCCCATTTGAACACTGCCTACCATTCCTCGACTCAGGGATCAGGAAATGGAAAACAGCTCTGAGTTCACAATATCGACAACTGGTTAATGTTTCCTAGTCCCTTTCGTCAAATTGGAAACAGTACCTTTGAACTGTGGTCTGATTTCAGTGGGAAACAGGAAACCCAAGCCAGTTTTACATTGTCATTTCAACCTTATGTGCCCAATTTATTTCCTTTAGTTATGGGTAGTAACACACCTCTTTGAAGATTTGCACTCAGCTGCACATACAATGGTACACATTCGACAGACCTTAGTCAAGCAAAAAAGGGGCAACACTGACTCAAATTAGGATCCCACCTATATTCCCCCCAATTTTTCAATGCAATTCAATGGACATAAACATTGGTGGGTAAGAGCCAGTAAAAACCTAGGGCTGGATCTTATGCTTCCCCGTGGGCAGATTTGAAGGCAGGGGGTTTGTAAAATCCATTTTGTGGCCTATCAATTACCCACCTACCCACATTTCCGCCCCCCCCCCTCCAAAATCTGTCTCAAACAGGTCAGCGGAGGCATTGGGTGGTCTGCTTGCTCTTAGACCTCTTGAGGGCCTTAAGTAGCCAATTTTTTAAGGCCTTATCCCGCCCCATCATTATCTGACCCATGGCAGGGGTAGGCTCACACCATGTGGGAGGCACAACAGCTTTAGCTCTGTGGCTGGTGTTAGGAAAATGAGGGGTTCCTTTCCCCTGAGCCCGTTGAAGGCAACCTCCCCACTCCCCACCCCCTTCCACCCTGCCCCCAACCCCCAGATCACCCTTCCCCCTTTACCCTGCCTCTCCAGACCCACAAACCTGGACACCCCATTCTCCCCAGCACCCTCACCAAGGCCTGCCACCCTAGCATATGCAATACCCTGGACTCACCTCAGGTCCTGTCTCCTCTTTGTTGGGGCTGCCTATAATCCCAGTGATGCCCACCATTCCCACCTGGCACTGCAGAGACTACAGAGCTGTTGGCCATCCAATTTGGCTGGTTTCTCTCGAAGATGGGACTTCCTCCTGAGGCAGAGGTAGATATCTCACCTTAAAGCAATTAACACTGGCCTCCCAGAGCTAAATTGCTGAGGAGCTGCTGTCACTATGGTGGGTAGGCTCATCACCAAACTTATAACCCAGTGGTCAGTGACTTCAGAACTCTGGAAAATCCAGCCTCTACTTTATGTGCTGAGCAGCCCTTACCTTTGCAGAAAATAATGCCCTTGTTTTCCAGTAAGAAGTCTTACAACACCAGGTTAAAGTCCAACAGGTTTGTTTCGAATCACTAGCTTTCGGAGCACTGCTCCTTCCTCAGGTGAGTGAAGAGGTGGGTTCCAGAAACATATACATAGACAAAGTCAAAGATGCAAGACGATATTTTGAATGCAAGTCTTTGCAGGTAATTAAGTCTACAGGTCCAGTGGGAGCAACTGGAGAGAGAGATAATCACAGGTTAAAGAGGTGTGAATTGTCTCAAGCCAGGACAGTTGGTTGGATTTCGCAAGCCCAGGCCAGATGGTGGGGGGTGAATGTAATGTGACATGAATCCAAGGTCCCGGTTGAGGCCATACTCATGTGTGTGGAACTTGGCTTTAAGTTTTTACTTGGCAATTCTGCGTTGTCGCACGTCCTGAAGGCTGCCTTGGAGAACGCTTACCCGAAGCAAAACACGCCACAGCAAAAAACTGCACCGACCTCCTAAGACAAGCACGGGACACAACCGACAGAGTACCCTTCGTCGTCCAGTACTTCACTGGAGCGGAGAAACTACGACATCTTCTTCGCAGCCATCAACACGTCATCGATGAAGATGAACATCTTGCCAAGGTCATCCCCACACCCCCACTACTTGCCTTCAAACAACCGTGCAACCTCAAACAAACCATTGTTTGCAGCAAACTACCCAGCCTTCAGAAGAGCAACTACAACACCACACAACCCTGCCATGGCAATCTCTGCAAGACGTGCCAGATCATCGACATGGGTACTACCATTACATGTGAGAACACCACCCACCAGGTACGTGGTACATACTTGTGCGACTCAGCCAAAGTTGTCTACCTCATATGCTGCAAAAAAGGATGTCCCGAAGCGTGCAGATGCTGCGACAACGGATGAACAGCCATCGCGCGATAATCGCCAGGCAGGAATGTCCCCTTCCAGTCGGGGAACACTTCAACAGTCAAGCGCATTCAGCCTCTGATCTTCGGATAAGCGTTCTCCAAGGCGGCCTTCAGGACGCACGACAACGCAGAATCGCCGAGCAGAAACTTATAGCCAAGTTCCGCACACATGAGTACAGCCTCAACCGGGACCTTGGATTCATGTCGCCTTACATTCACCCCCCACCATCTGGCTTGGGCTTGCGAAATCCTACCAGCTGTCCTGGCTTGAGACAATGCACACCTCTTTAACCTGTGATTATCACTCTCTCCAGTTGCTCCATCTGGACCTGTAGACTTAATTACCTGCAAAGACTCGCATTCAAAGTATCATATTGCATCTTTGAATCTGTCTTTATATATGTCTATGGAACCCACCTCTTCATTCACCTGAGGAAGGAGCAGTGCTCCAAAAGCTAGTGATTCGAAACAAACATGTTGTGCTTTAACCTGGTGTTGTGAGACTTCTAACTGTGCTCACCCCAGTCCAACGCCGGCATCTCCACATCTTGTTTTCCACACAAGCGCCTGTCTCTTTGCAGAATTCTGTGGAAAGAGAAGGTACTGTTCCCCCAGCAACCTAAAGTAAAAGGGAAGGGCCACTACACACCTGCCAAGAATTCATATGAGCAAGTAGTATTATAATAAGTACTGATGTAAATGTATTTAAGGATGAGTCCCTGTGGGGAAGAGAATACTGAACAATTGCACGTATATGCGTGTAAGTGTGTAAAGTCACCATAGTCCCAGATGACCATAGGCTGCTTTCCCCTTTGAGGGGGAGAGCTGACTGGTGGTGATATAATCTGAAGATCACCACACCTTAGGCAATGGGGAGGCCGAGAAGGTGGGACCTTCATGAATAATGTATATGCCAATGTGATTGGACAGCGGTGGTATTACCTGTCCTAATCTACCATCTAGTGGTACTAGAACAGATTGCAGGTTATTGAAAATCAAGAGCTCAGATGTCAAGACATTTAAAATAATATTGGATGAAATGTTAGGTAATAATATCACGAGGAAATGCAAATCGCAGATGTGATCACTAGAGTTACAAAAAATCCATAGGGGAAGAAAAAGTGGTTCTAAGCCTTGTTACATCGAAGAAAAAAACAAATAACTGAAAATGCTGGAAAATCTTAAACAAAAACAGAAAAAGCTGGAAACACTCGGCAGTTCAGCATCTGTGGAACAAAGGGATGAGTTCATGGCCTAGATTTTCTGCTTGAAAATATGGCAAAACTGTCACCATTTGCCATCATTCCTTTGTGAAACTTACCACAGATTTTAGCTCTGGCACATATGGCTAAGTGCAGAATCCCAGGTTTGCTGTCAATGATTTCCAGCTCTTCCACTGGGAGTGCTGTTGAAGTCCTCTCAGATGGATACCGATTAGAAAAACTGATTTTATATGACCTTCCACTTGTTAAAACAATTATTCTTATCATAGGAACTAGTAAAAGTTGTGCCTCGTTGAATGAGTTTGAATTAACTAGGTTTTAATTTCTGCTGCGCAACCTCTCTGGATCTGAATTGCATTTTTATAACCTCTACGGATCCCATGGGGCGTGTACCATTTGTTCCCCGTGACCTCCAATGAATATGAACTTTCCCGGTAACAGCGTGGGGCTTCATCTTTAACGAGTGGAGCCCTCACAGTATAAAAACCCCGACCTGGCTGGAGGTCGTAGAGGGACATCCTTCGGGGACAGGAGATTTGCGTACTATTATAAAAGAGTATCATTTTGCACCCTATTTGCTATTCATGCTTATTCTCTTGACGTGGATACTGGAGGTATATTTGTGAAATGTCAATTTTATTCATTCCATGATTTATGACTAGAATTGTACACGCTTCCCCTCACCTCCACAAGGGGCTCTGAGGCAGAGGCAGGGAGCATAAAATTGCATGGACAAGATTCCTTCCAGAATCATGCCCCCAAGCCCAACCTGGTCGCAATATTTTACAGGGGTGGGCAAGGCCTCAGTCAAGAAGCCTGAAGCCCTTTCCCCAACTAAGGTCCTTAAGTGGCTTCTTAATGGCCACTTAAGATCCTTTTCCTGCCCAGCCTCAATGTTTAGGCTGGTGGGAAGATAAGAGACCCTCTTCTGACTGGGCCCTTAGGGCCCGTTGACCTCCAGACCTCCCCTTAACGCTACCCCCATCCCAAACTGAGCTATCCTCGATCTACCCCTCATGACCTTTCAGGTTTGCAACATCCCTCCCTCCTTGACCCCTGACACTTAGCTTTCCGCTGGTTCCTGGGACTTAGACCCAGGTAGCTAGCTGCAGTGTCTCTTGTGACCACTGCCGTCTGCCAATCAATACTCGGTGGTGGGCCAAGACCCGCCATACTGAAAGTTCTGGCCCGTATATTCTTAAAATAATTTTTAAAAGTTAAATTGGCTTATGATATTTCAACTTCAACACTAATCTCATGTGTAGGACCCAATCTTTATTGCACTTTCTCTAAAATTATAAAAAAGTGAATTGTAGAACATCTTTGTTACCTCCTGTCTGTGACAATTCTACAATGTGATTGGATGTTCAGTCTGTTTGATAACATCAATGTTTCTGGATGCCACATATCCCTGACAGCAGGCGCCAGAATTTATTAACATGAGAAAAGGTTCAATCCATGTTACAGAGTACAAATCTTCGTGGGAAGCTTTCTTTAAAGTCAGTGGGAGCGCTGACTGCAAAATCTTGTTTCAAGTGGAAACCCTTCTGTTTTGTCACATTAATCCTAAAGCATGTCTTCATCAAGGACTAGAACAAGATTTTGAGCATGGTTATAATGCTGCAGAATGTGATACCCTGGGTTGGAATCTGTGAGCTGAAAATAAACACAAGGCCCTAAATCTTTCGGTCCCACCTGCCGCAGGAGTTATCGCGGGCGGGACGGAGAATTTGATGGACTAGCAAAAGGTCCATTGACCTTGGGCGGGAATTTCCGGTCTTGGGACGGGGGGGACTGGAAAATCCTGCCCTAGGCAATTATTGAATATGATTTGTGGCAACAGATACATATATGTGGTTAATTTCTGAGAGGCTTCTCCTGCTCTTCCACTGTGACTCTAGGGCAAGAACCCAGATTTGCCACCAAAAAGGACAGAAACAGGAGCGGGGAATTTTGTGGCACTTCCGAAGATGTTTGGATTTATGGAAGTATTTCTTGGAATACATAACTTTAGCACTGAATCTTGAATTGCTCTTGCATGTAGCTGTGATACGGGATTAAATCCAAGCTTCTAATCCCAGTTAATGCTGGATTTGCACAAATCTCATGAAATGAAGGGTTTGACTGCAAGTAAATTACACGGATTTTGATCAACTCTAAATGAGCCATAAATCAAAGCTGGGAATCCTGGAATGCTACATCTCGCCAATTTTGACATATGGAAGCGAGTGTTGGACGACCGGTGAAACTTTGCAGAGATCAGTTGAGGCTGCAGAGTTGTGGTGAATATTGAAGATACTTGGAAAAGCCACACTACCAATTAGTTAGTAAAATCTGAGATCAAATGAAGTCTGTTGACCAAGATCAGGAAGAGACACATGGGCACTTAATAAGAAATCATGATTTTGAAAGTCTGATGTTGATGGGAAAGATTGGGTGGATTAGATCGAGATAGACAAAGAATGATCTTTCCAAACAGCTTCGCAAACTAGTGAAATGTATCGCCAATGAAGATGATCCATGCCTCGGCAAGATTAAGATAGAGGTTCTTGGTCACCAATGATCTCTTCGGGCATGGTACCTGAAGAGAGAGAGAGAGAAAGACAGTAGGAGACAGAGGGTGATGACAGACGGCTGCTTTAGTGACTGGAAGCCAGTGAACAGAGGCATACCACACGGATTTGTGCTGGATGCCCTATCGTTTGTCATTTATATAAACAACATAGATGACAATGTGTGGGGTAGGATCAGTAAGTTTGTGGGTGACACAAAGATTGGCCGGGGGTTTAACAGTGAAGTTGAGTGTCTTGGGTTACAGGAAGACATGATCAAATGGACAAAAAAGTGGCTGATGAAATTTAGCCCTGAAAAGTGTGAGGTGGTACACTTTGGAAGGAGTAATGTGACAAGGAATTATTCAATGAATGACATGACACTGGGAGGAACAAAGGGACCTTAGTGTGTTTGTCCACAGATCTCTGAAGACAGAAGGGCAGGCTAGGTTAATAGGGTGGTGAAAAAGGCATATGGGACACTTGCCTTTATCAATCGAGGCATAGATTGAAAAAGCTGGGAGGTCATGTTGGAGTTGTATAGAACATTGCTGAGGTCACAGCTGGAGTACTGTGTGCCTGGTCACCATATTATAGGAAGGATGTGATGCACTGGAGGGGGTGCAGGGGCGATTCACAGGATGTTGCTGGGAAAGAACATTTAAGTTATGAAGATAGGTTGGATAGGCTTGGGTTGTTTTCCCTGGAGCAGAGAAGATTGAGGGATGACCTGATTGAGGTATACAAGATTATGAAGGACATGGACAGGGTGGATAGGGAGCAGCTGTTCCCTTTAGTTGAAGGGTCAATTACAACGGGACACAAGTTCAAGGTGAGGGGCAGGAGGTTTAAGGGGGATTTGAGGGAAACCTTTTTTACCCAGAGAGTGGTGGCGATCTGTAATGCACTGCCTGGGAGGGTGGTAGAGGTGGGTTGCCTCACATCCTTTAAAAAGTACCTGGATGAGCACTTGGCACATCATAACATTCAAGGCTGTGGGCCAAGAGCTGGGAAATGGGATTAGGTAGGCAGGTCAGGTGTTATTCATATATCGGTGCAAATTTGGTCCGAAGGGTCTCTAATGTGCTGTATTATTCTGTGATTCTGTGATTGCAGAATTTGAGGTAAACGTGTTTAATTACAATGCATTCAACTGTCCTCAAATTTTTTACATCTATCCATCAAACACTCAGCTTGAACGTGTCTTTTCCCACAAAACTGTTTATTTCCACTCTCAAAGATGCTCAAATTCAGTTTGTTCTAGGGGGACTCAAACTTTCAACCAGATTTTTAGCACAGCAGAAAACAAATTAGTCTGCTGGTTTTCTAATTGTAGAATTGTAGAGCTCTTTACAAACCATTCCTCACTGAAATATGTTTTGTATTTCCTTTCAGTGTACTTTGATGGTGCAAGCGACAAGAAAATTAAAAAGCTTCTCCAATGACAGTTGTTTCAATGAGTGAGGCCCTCAACCTCACCCGCTTCTCACAGGACGAGGCTTTGTCTGTCAGCTCACTCCCTTCCCCCCGCCCCCCCCCCCACTCTCCTGCCGACACTCTCCCAGCCCCCCCCCCCCCCCCCCATTGGCCACCCCCCCCCCATTCCCCTCCTCATCCATTTCCCTCTTTCCCATATCCCTCCATTCCCTGGCCTTCCCAGGCCCCTCCTCCCTCGCGACCAACCTGGTCCACCCTTCCAGGGTCTGTGTAACATCACCCCAGTGTGATTGCCCTGTGTTGGCACTGTCAGCGGGTCAATATACAAGGCAGGGGAGTGACGATAACCCGCTGTGAGGTAAGCTCTGGTGTTCCTCAGTTTTTGCCAGAGCCTGACTCCTGTCTTTCTGCTGACAGCACACCTATACCCATCACCTGAATGTGGTCTTCATCGGGGGGGTGGGGTCTTGATCTGGGACCACTGTGCCCTGGGGGCAGGGGGTGGGGGTACAGACAGGACCACTGTGCAGGATAATGCGACAGAGGCTTCACATGTATCAGGTGTTAGATGTTTAATGGTGAACATTTGAAATGTCCATTGTCCCTAGCTATTGATAGTGCCACCAGTAGCCCCCCCCCCCCCCCCCCCCCCCAAAGTGAGTGCCCTCAATTTTCTTAATCTTCTGTGCTCTGCTGCAATATCTACGTGTGTCCTAGCAGCCTGCTGCTTTCCATTCCCTGTGGCTTTTGATGCCCTTGGTGGACGTCCTCTGGAGGTCCTGGAGCCGGAGGGCCCCGGCCAATTTACTGGTGTAATTGACATCGCCATGCCACCCTGTTCTGCACACTGACCTTGAGACGCGCCAGTATCAGGAGGGGGGATTTGGGTGTGGCAGAGACTGCCATTGTCTACCTGGTGGCAGACACCAGGTCGGCCTCCAGTGCTCCTTCCGTCTGGACGGGGCACCCACAGGGCTTTTGGGTCTCCATGGGATGGAGGTGCAGCTGGATTGAGCTCCACAGGCCTCAGCTTCACCTGGCTCTGTCAGTCCTGGCGCATCCCTGTTGTCAGTACCATAGTGTTGACATCCTCAGCGCTGCTTCTACAATTGGGACATGCTCTGGAGTGCTTTGGCAATGTCCATCTGCATTTGGGACATGCCCCTCATCGACTGGGACATGATGTCGAGGCCCTCAGCCATGGTGGCCACAGACTGAACCATGCCTTTGACACTACCACTCAAGTCACTGACGTCGTGCTCCAGGTTTTCCACTGCAGCCAGCACCCTAGCTGTGTTGGCATCGGTCCCACGCATTGCCGGTGCCATCTCCTGTGCCCAAAGCTTTTGGGAGTCTTCTAATTGGCTGTGCACTTGCTGAAATTTTGCTGACATCTCCTCCTGAATCTCACAGCTGTGAGGTCTGTTGGTGTGGCCTATTTGTGAATCCAAGCTCCAGGTTGATTCTTCCAATGCCCTCTGAAATGGCCAAGCAAGCTACTCAATTCAGGGGCAGTTTGGGATGGGCAACAAATGCTGGCCTTGTCAGTGCACCCACATCCCATGAAAGAATGAAGCACCACTACTGCCGCACCAGTAAAGCTGCTGCAGTTGCCAGCACTACAGCAGACAATTTCGCAATTGCAATTATTGAAGTGAGATTCTGGAAGACTACTATCAATAGCCTTTGACATGTGCAATGCTAAATCCAGCAGATATCACACAGCAGAATCATAGACAAATGGGCACCAGCCTCAGAATCAAACTTAGATGAACAGTGATATAAAGGGGCCAACAGATGATTTGCACGTTGCACCAAGATCCTGCTGTGATCCCCTTCAGTCTACTCTATTCACATCTTTACAATATACTCTCTATGTTGATTTAGCTGGCACAAGATTGGATTGTGAACTATTTTGTTTGTTTAGCTGACATTGACAATAAGTGCAGTCAGTGCTGCATGTAGGAACATCAGGTTATCATATCAGCACACCATTCAGATCAGCCTCAGCCATGTAGATGTGTATCTGGAAAGAAATATAGTCATGATATAAGAGCTGGGAATGTTTGATTTGGCTAACATAGTTACCTGGATGATTAAAATTTTAAAAAACAGGTTAAAAGGGATTTAATGGATGAAATATATCAACAAATACATCTTTGCTGAGGTAAAAACATCAATAATGTTCTATCTGTGGTGTTATTTGTGTTGCTAAATTCAGGATGGTTGGCGTCGTGTTCTAGCTAATCTAGACATTTCATTAACCCTTGCAGTTCTTACATTCATGATAATGCCACACTATCATGTCATGTAGTTTTCTGCTGGCTGGTAGAATCTTCGGAAAGCATCATTCTCCTCTTTACTCTTTGATAGAATGTGGGTGTAACTGACAAGGCCAGCATTTGTTGCCCATGCCTAATTGCCCTTGAACTGAGTGGATTGCTAGCCCATGTCATAGGGCAGTTAAGAGTCAAGAGTCAACTACATTGCTGTGGTTCTGGAGTCACATGTAGGCCAGACCAGGGAAAGATGGCAGATGTCAAAACATCTAAAACATGGTAAAACATCAATTACGCACAGCATTTGACTTGCTAAAACTGCCTAAGACAAGATAAACTGTTGAGCAGCAAAGTCAGGCCTTGCGATGTGAGAACAGGGCTAAATGCCATGTTTTTTAGAAAGGTCAGGAACTATTGGCAAGAAATAATATCATCAGTAAGAAGTGGATACCTGCCATCGTCTTAACACAGAAAGGAACAGTCTCCTACGCTGTTCAAACTCAGGACGATGTAGTGTGGAGAAGGCACGCTGATAAACGTTTAGCAACTGGGACTAGTTTTCCAGAGGCAGAGTCAACTAAGAGTCCACAACAAACTGTGCCAAGTGAAGACCAAGACATTCCTGAGAACCTGACAATACCAGAAACAACTGTGGAAGACAGTACTCCAGTTGAGGACACTTCAACACCAAGCCAACCTCTGAACGCTCTGGTTGAGACAACTATGGACGACATTCAAATTACACCAAAAATACCTGAGGTTGCAGTCGACACCTCTAATTGAAAGGGGAAGGAAAGTGTTGTGTGTTCATGTTTGTTCCTAGATGGAACAAGGTCACCTTAAGAGTCCAATCTCGTGATATATTGATGACATCAGCAATAGGCAAGGCAAGTGGGAAGTGTATCCTAACAGACTGTAGAGTAAATACCTTTCCATTAAAGCTCTTATTTAGTTTCACCTTTGTGGTCTGCACGTCTATCTTTTAAATATACCACAACCTTGCATAAATGCATTGCAACCAAAATGCACCGGCATTATTGAAGGACCAGGGTATTATTGCATCAGGTGAGAGGGAGTCGATTGGCCTCTGTGCTGGACTGAAAGGCTATCTTTGTGAAGCATTAAGAGCGCTTACAGAGCTCTGCAAGGTCCTTGCAGGAAAGATGTTAACTTGGCTGGGTGTCCAAGATAACGAAGCATAGCCTCGCAGTAATAGTAAGTGCAGCTAGGACTGAGACGTGTAGGAGTCTCTGCAATTGGGAGGTTGTTGGTACAGTTGGTATTCAATACCCCATAGTACAGGCGAGGCACTCACATTGAGGGGACTCCAAAGTAATATCTGAAGTTTTCAGGATAATAAAACTGGCAAGGGATATGGGTTCACTGTGGGTGACTCGCTATCGGGGACCAGTAGCAAGAACTTCCCTGATCAAACTGCACAAAGGAACAATCTCGAGGGGACAAATGGTCCACTCATGCTGTTCTTCCATGTGCATCCATATTTCTGGTTCTGTGTGGAAGAGCTCTCTGCAATGTCTGCTCCCCATTGGGGACAGGTGTAAAGGTAACCTGAGTGCATCACTGTCCAGGTAAGATTTCATGCACATGGACTTTGCGAGGGAATGCGAAAAAAAATAATTTCTACTTACAGGTGTCCAAGGTCATGGGAGAACAGAGTGCTGTGCAGATTCTGATGTGTGCATTTGGCACAAGGGGTCTGCATATAACTTGGTGCATGCAAAGGGTCACAACAAGACCAGGGAAGGTGTTAAGAAGTGTAATTTATTTGAACTATCAGAAATCAAGATATCTGAGAGCAAAGTATAAAGTGCATTACAAAAAAGGAGCTGTGGCCTGCCAGCAGAGGATAGAAAATCAAATAGTAAAAGAGATGTATCAGCAGCTTATTCAGCCTGGATTCTGTTAGCTATTAAATTGTCACTGGTCTGTCTGCCATGTCTTACCCTTGCAAGGGCGTCTGCGACATTCCAGCCCTCGTCACCGCTATCCCCTTTCCTGTCCTCATCGCCAGAACAGACATCGCGGTCCTTTATGTCTCCCTTAGCCAAGACATCCCCATATAGGTTCCCGTAACAGCCTCCCCGAACAGGCGCCGGAATGTGGCGACTAGGGGCTTTTCACAGTAACTTCATTTGAAGTCTACTTGTGACAATAAGCGATTTTCATTTCATTTCATTTTTCACAAGGTTATGCAGGACACAGCAGACAACAATGATCCAGAACACTCTTTATGGTGTACCCCACCTAAGCAGTCACCTCACCTTTAAGGGTTAGTCATCTTCCCAATGGCGGCCCTTGTGGAGGCATGTGCAGCTCTGTAGCGTTCCTTGGCGGCACTCTGTAGATGACGGACTGGTGTCATCAGGTGTTCTGGGGCTATTCTTGTCCCCAATGAGTCAGCCCTCCAATTGCTGATGTCCTTCAAAAACCTGTGGTACCTGCGAGTGTTCCAGACCGTAGACATCCCTAGGAGTTCCCTGGGAATCGAGCAGAAGCATGCAGCATTTGCCTTCTGTGATCACGTATCAGCTACTCGTTTAAGGAGTGGAAAAGTTTCCTATTGCTGAATGTGACTGGCTGATGCCAGGGAACTCTCAAGGTCACCTGTGTGCAGTCAATAGGCTCTTTCCTTGGCAGAATCCTACGATTGCTGCAAAACCTAAATGTGCTGGGAGCCTAGCTCTCAGGATCCAAGCAGAAATTGACAAATTGGTGCATTTTCCTGAAGAGGGCATCTGCACCTTACGGATGCACTTATATGTCGCTGAGGGAAATGCCTCACAGATCCCCAATGGAGCCCACGAAGGAGCCACTGACAAAGAGGTATAGGGCAGCGGTGAGCTTTAATGCCGCCAGCATTGGGATTGCGTCCAAGTCTTTGAGGACGCTGATCTTCAAGGAGAAGCTGGTAGTTGCGAACAACCACATTCGGGGACATCCTAAGGCACCTCCAGCATTGTTTTTTGCTCATCTGCATGTAGCATAAAATTGAGCCCCAGATTTACAGCTCCCACTTAATCCCTTGTGCTCCCTGTTTTCTCCAATAATCTCTTTGTTTGTCATCTATTTTATCATTACCTTTTTTCCTGTTCAGACTCATTCCAAGCAATGTCGGGGAAATCACTAATGCTAATTGGCAGTGTACAGATGCATACAACAAAAATATCCACCACTTCCTCACAGGAAACAGTCAGAAAACCTTTCACATCATAAGTTTCCAAGGTCCAGCAGATTATGGATGGTATCCATGAGGGTAGCTTTTGTCTTCACCATGTCATGTGAGAGTACCTTTAAGAAATGGATGTTTAAGCAATGTACCTTTAAGAAATGGAGCTGATCATATTACTGAAGTGATGTCAGAGGGAGGGGGGAGCTGAGCTCACTTCTGCTTTTTGAGTTTCAGTTTGAGAAGGCAGCTGGGAGTGTCTGTGTGTTTTGCTGTGAGCTGCATTAAGAAACACAGAGCTGGTCTGTTGATTTCTGCAATGATAAATATATTGAATGTAACCTAATGTGCTCCTATTTTTGAAGGTTTGAAGTCTTTTGGATGTTTAAAGGAACAGTTTGAAGGATTATTTAGTGTTGTAGTCTTTTGGGGTTATCTTTGAAGTAATGGGTGTTAAGATATTCAATGTTTGTTTTAAAAAGGTTAACTTGAGTTCATAGAATAAACATTGTTTTGTTTTAAAAACCACTTGTCCATTTCTGCTGTATCACACCTGGAGAGTACGCCGTGTGCTTCCCACACCACAATCTATTAAAAGTTGTGGGTCGGTTGAACTCCATGAAACACTTTGGGGTTCTGTAAACCCAGACCCATAACAACCACTTGAACAATAAACTGGCTGAAGGAATCACTGGCTCGTTATAGCACCAGCCTAATTTTCACTTTCAATGAAACCAGCTTCAAGAATAGCTTCAGTGCCCGTCTCCCTGGCTATTGATGCCCGCCCCTCTCTGATTTCTCACTCAGGTTAAATAAAACCATGTAAAACCTCAGCATCATGCTTGACCTAAGTTGTGCATTATAACCCCAACTATCACCAAATATAGTTATTTCTGCAACATATTCCCATCTCTGATTCTAACGGAGCCTTTTCTGCTGAAGCTCATCTCCATGCTACAATCAACTCCAGACTTGAGGGAATTTTGATTTTGGGCTGAGTTGTATTTCTACTTTTGTGAGCATAGAATAATAGAATGGTTGAAATTTAGAGCACAGACAGAGACAATTTGGTCCAACATGTCCTGTGCTATGATCTGTATTCAGCCATCGTGAGATTGGCTGTTATATGAGTGAAACCATAGAAAATCATGGTCAAAGTGCAAAGAGGCAATTGGACTGAACACAGGTTCTAGAAATAGCTGCAATTAATTCTAAATTTAAAGAAGAATAAGTCAAATCAAGATTTGCAGTTCTAAAATACATTACCATCAATACCAGATGAGCTGAAAATTCAATTGTTCAAACATTCACTCCAGGAGATATTATTAATCCCAGTATGAGAAGCAGCAACATTAAGGAACTGAGAGCTTCCAATGATAGGATTCTGAAAAAAATGCATTATCAAGACAATGGCTAGTTACTAACAGTGACTGCAGGAGCAGAATGGTTCCCCTGTATGCCATCAGACCTAGAGTAACCTACTCTGAGGTCTAGATATAATGTATTGTTTCATTAACTCAAAAGGGACGATTTGACAATATTGCAGTTGAACAGTAGATTAAGTATCCAAGGCAGAAAATTCAAGTGTGGGGTGCACCCATCCATGGCCTTTATAGTGTTCAATGGTTTGACTGATCTGTATTTGATTGTGTTGGCCTGTTCCCGGATCTATGTAACTGTACTTGATTGGTTAAACCAGTGAAGGAATCAGCGAGATAAGAAAATGAAGAAAGTTCCTGAAAATCCGAAGGCTCTGAGCTGAAATGGTATGTGTACAAAGTCCTATAAGTTCTGAGATATTATAAGGTACTATAAATAGACCTGTTGGATTCAGAAATAATGTAATCTCTATATTGTTCTGAGATAAGTGAGACATCCATTATTTACAGAAAACCAGCCTCTAACCCTACTAAGGTTTATTGGATCGCAGGAAGGGTCCATGAGATGGCTAACAAAGGGTGAATATATGAGGCATCTAAATGCCAAAGAGGCCAGACAATTTAGACTTTGATTCCTAGCCTGCAGTGATGCCGGGGAAAAGGCTGTCCCCAGCAGTCCCTTGTTTCAAGGAATCTCTTGAAAAATTGAATGAAAAATATTTTAACCCCAACACCCACTCCCTACTGGAACCCAGGTAGGGCCTCTTCCACTGATGTCAGTACTGTGCTCTTGGTAAGACTGATGGAGCAGCTGCAGATTGCTGATTCAATTCTCTATCAGAGAAATAGAGATTCAGGCAAATTGTATTGAGTATTTATAATTTACTAAAGCACGTGTTGGATGTTCTGTAAGAACATTGTAGAAGTAAAGTCAAATTCTATTTCAACTACCTGTTAATAAACCATGATAAGCCTTCTGCGTAGTCATGTTTGTAAAATCTGATATTCATTTCTTGGTACTTAAGAGTACAAATTACATTGATGGGGCAACATGGGAAATTCTTAGTATTACAGACAAGCCCAATGTTCTCAATAGTAGGACAATGTGTCCTATAACTGGGCCAAGGACTTTGTGTCCTGTTCCACTTGTCAGCATGAAACCAAGATCTGTTGCACGAACAAAAAATAATTATTTTATTATTACATCTTAAATGTTGTTCCATACCAAAAATAGGAACATCAATATTATTTTTCAGTTTGGCACATTGCATTAATGAGATACCACGTGGTACATCTATTAACCATGCAGTGGAAGTGTATTGTAGGAATATATTTATTATTGATTAAAATAGTCTGAAGTCATTGTGAATCATTTTCTATCCTGAATGGTCATCTCCAAAATACTGAGACAATTTTCACAGGTAGCATACATTGAGCAGAGGTTGAACCTCTTTTAAACAAAAACAAAGGTTATGTTACAGAAAAAGACCATTCAGCCGATCATGTCTGCACTGGCGAAAAAAGAAAAAACAGAAACTAGCCGCTCATTTTAATCCCACTTTCTAGCACCTGATCCTCGGCCTTGCCAGTTACAGCACTTCAGATGCAGATCCGGGTGCCTTTTAAATGAGCTTTAGCCTCAACTAACAATTTAGGCAGTCAATTCCAAATGCCCACCACCCAGTGGGTGAAAAGGATTTTCCTCATGTCCACTCTAATCTCTTTGCCAATAACCTTAAATATATGCCTCCGGTAATTGGCCCGTCATCGTGACCCCTCATAATTTTGTACACCTCAATTAGGTCCCTTTGTTCGAAGGAAAATAACCCTAGCCATCCAATCTCTCCTCATTGCTGCAATTTTCAAGCCCTGGCAACATTCTTATGAACCTCCTCTGCATTTTCTCCAGAGCAATTATGTCCTTCCTGTAAATGAGTGATCAGAACTGTATACAAAATTCCAGATGTGGCCTAACCAGTGTTTTATACAGTTCCATCATTACATCCTTGCTCTTGTATTCAACACATCACCCAATAAAGGATGACATAGAAACATAGAAAATAGAAGCAGGAAGAGACCATTCGAGCCTGCTCCACCATTCATTCTAATCATGGATCATCATCAGGTTCAATACCCTGATCCCGCCTTTCCCCCAGATCCCTTGATCCCTTCAGCCTAAAACCTATATCTAATTCCTTCTTGAAATTACACAATGTTTTGGCCTCAACTACTTTCTGTGGTAGTGAATTCCACAGATTCATCACTCTCTGGGTGAAGACATTTCTCCTCACCTCAGTCCTACAGGTTTAACCCTTATCCTCAAACAATGCCCCCTAGTTCTGGACTGCCACACCATCAGGAACATTCTTTCTGAATCCACCCAGTCTATTCCTGGTAGAATTTTGTAAATTTCTATGAGATCCCATCTCACTCTAAACTCCAATGAATATAATCCGAAGCAATTTAGTCTCTCCTTTTATGACAGTCCCGCCACCCTAGGAATTAGCCTGGTAAACCTTCGCTGCATTCCCCTCATAGCAAGAATATCCTTCCTCAGATAAGGACACTGCTGGGTAAGTTTGCATTCTATTGGGGCGATTCTGTGATATTGAGGCCAAGTGTTCGCGCTGTCGTGAACGCCGTCGCGTTTCACGACGGCGCAAACAGGGCCCGGACATGACTTATTCTGGCCCCCATAGGGGGCCAGCACAGTGCTGGAACGGTTCACACCGCTCCAGTGTCCTTACGCGGCGCCAAATGGGCGCCGCGCCAACCCGCTCATGCGCAGTTGGGGCAGCCCAAACCTGCGCATGCGTAGTTGGGCCGCACCATCCTGCGCATGCGTGGGGAACGTCTTACGCACACCGGCCCCTCACCAACATGGAGCCGGTGTTCTGGGGCCGCGCGCGGAAGGAGGTAGGCCTGGGGGGGGGGAGATGCTGGCCCGCCGATCGGTGGGCCCCGATCGTGGGCCAGACCCCATCGGAGGCCACCCCGGTGAAGGAGACCCCCTCCCCACCCCACAGGCCGCCCCCCCAGCGTTCCCGCAGAGTTCCCGCCGGCAGCGACCAGGGGTGGACGCTCCGGCGGGAACCTTTCGTGTCGTAGCGGCCGCTCGGCCCATCCGACCAGAGACTCGCTGCTCGCCGGTTCTCGAAGCGGCCCGGTGCGAATAGCGCGCCGCTGGTTTCCGGGGGGTGGGAGAGTCGCGTGCGGGGGTCGGGGCGGCGTGGCGCGATTTGCGCGGCGCCCCGGCGATTCGCCCACCCGGTGTGGGGGGGGGGAGAATAGCGCCCATTAGCTCTTCTGAAGAGAATAGAGATGTAGAATTTTGGGCCCAGTCTTTGAAAGAAGAATGATTCTGTGCAGCCTAAATTGCAGAATGCATGGACCTGCCCTCTATACCATGGTGGAGATAATGGAGGAGTTTGCTTCTAACTTGTGTGAGGTTCTAGGGTATGGCCTCAGCATTCTGTGCTCCACCATTGCGATCATCTCTGAAGAAGATATAGCTGCAACCAATTTCCAGGTGATTGTGGCATCAACCATGGATGTTCATACTTATAACATACAGGCTTTGAACACCACCATTTCCCCCATCCTGAAAAGCTGGGACCGACAGATAAGGGTTTCATTTAGGTCACCGTAGATTTCCTGTAGATTTTTTAAACTGCAGATCAGTGGAAGTGCTGAGTCACAGTACATCGCAGGATGGAATAGGTATATGTCTCTCTTTTAGAATCTTGGTCAAAAGAATGGTTACAGCACAGGAGACCATTCAGCCCTTCATGTCTATTCTGACTCTCTGCAAGAGTAATTCAACCAGCCCAACTTGTCCCAGAAGTGCCAAGACTCTGCAACCAGATCCTGCCAAGACCAAGACCTCAGAGTTCAGTCTTAAGCATCGAAGAAGCCCTCATTCTAGCACCGGCAGCCTTCCAGGATGAAGCTACTATGAGAGCACCCTTTCAGGTTATTGAACAAGATTGAAATGAGAGAAGAAATGCTCTATAGATTACCACCTGCTTGGCAATTTAGTTTCATGTGTTTTTGTGTGCCATTATAATATTGTACCATTTGCCAATTATGTTTTTGTCTATAGGATGCTTCTGTATGCATTGATAAAATCCTAGATTGCAAGGTGGGTGAAATCAATCACCTTCTGTACCTAGGAAGACACTGTCAAGTGATATCTACCTGTCATATACCAAGCGCACAAAGTAATTTATTTATGCACCTCATTGGGCTTCAAGGTTATATCTGTAGCTGAATGTCTGTCTGGAGCTGCTGAGACTCATCCATTCATTCGGCATGAGACTCCATCACCATCATCTTGTTTGCAAACCTCAGACCTTTCCTGCTGTTAGCAATTTCAATAGAGAGCACAGTATACGGGGTTGACCTATGTAAAGGAAATGCCAGTCACCTGCTTGACGCAGGCTATGTCTACTGATTGCTGTAGACTGGAAGGGGCCCAGGAAATATTGAGGGCTGTAGTTACTTGCATTCTCACAGGCAATCAAGTGTCAGCTGCAGGAGCTCATTCTGAGCAATTTCAGAGTATCATTATTATATCGTGTTTCCAGGCACGAAATGGCAGCCCACCGATCTCACTTGAATTGGTGTTAATCTATTGTCCTACAGTCACAAAACTGACTGACAGACTTGAAACTCATCTTTATCACAAAATGCTTTCAATCAAATTAGGATTCATTAAAAATCAGTCAAGGTAATTGTCAAAGTCAACTTTCATCATGAGCAATCATACCTTACACATGTTTGTATTGCAGAGCACTACGCTATGATTTTGCAATTTTCTTTGCCCACCAAGCAGCAGTAACAGAGGCCCATTATTAGCAAATGCACTCAATGAGGAAAGACTGCACAGAGTGAAAGTTCAAAATGTTCCTTTATTTCATTGACTGATGGCTTAAATAGCAAAGGTTATTAAGCTATTTTATTTTCACAAGTGGTTTCAGTTATAAAGCGCCACATTATTGTTGATAATTGAGTGAACCACACAGACTGATTTGACCATCTGAGAGGTAATTTTATCTGAAGAAGCCATAATTTGATGAGCGAGTGGTAAATGGTGGCTACCTGGCTGGAACTCAAGGTCTTGTCATTGATTGCTGAGATCTTGTGACAGCAGCAGAGACAGCTGATGTAAATGGAGTTCACTTTTATAAAAACAGCTTCTTATTCAAATGCTTCCACATGTATATTTTCCACATGTATCTGAGAAATAATTAAGTAGGATTTTTGGAAAATGCAGAAATCCAATCTGTGGAAATATCTTTGGCAGAACAAAAGAATGAATGAGATCATTATTCATCCAAATCCTTTCTCACATACCGAGATGGACACAACGAAAGGCATTGAAAGTTGTTGAATGATATTGGATGCAGTTTTAGAGCCGATTTTCCAACCTCAGCAAAGACACGTGTGATCTACTTGTACATCACGTCGCCCTGGTTAAACACTGTGGTTACAAGAGCAAGTCAGAGGTTGGGAATTCTGCTGTGAGTAACTCATCTCCTGTCTCCCCAAAGCCTGTCCATCATCATCAAGATACAAGTCAGGAGTGTGATGGAATACACTCCATTTGTTTGGATGAGTGCAGCTCCTGCAATACTCAAGAAGTTCAACACCATCCAGGACAGAGCAGCCTGTCTGTTCAGTACCCCGTCATCTGAAACATTCACCCCTCCTTCACCAGACACAGTGGCAGCATTGCCTACCATATGCAATATGCACTGCAGTACCTCTCCAATTCTCCTTTGTCGGCACCTTCCAAACCTGTAACATCTACCACGTAGAAGTACATGGGCAGCGAATGCTTGGGAACACCATCACTTACAAGTCCCCCATCTCCCAAGGTTCATATCTTCCTGCCTTGGAACTATATCGTTTGTTCACTGTTGCTGGGTCAAATTCCTGGAGTGCCTTCCCTAACAATACTGTGAGTGTACCTACACTACATGGGCTGCAAGAAGGCAACTCACTGCCACTTTATCAAGGACAAAAAGAGATGAGCATTGCTTGAACAGGATCTCCTGCACAGCATTAGTTACAAAGGGATGGCATCGCTACTCAACTCATGAAGTTGCATCTGCTGGAAGCCTGACGAAGGAAGAAAGAAGATTCAACAGTCACACCGTCTTTATTGAAGATGCTGCATTTGAAGTGTAGCAAGGCAAAGGGCTTTGTGTAAACAAAGAAGAAAGAGTTTTGGCAGCATTTGAAAGATTATCAAGGTAAGAGTACACACCTTTGTCAACCCCAAATATATGGGCAAGATAAGGTGCCACATAGAGTTACCACCGGACCTGGTGCAGTTTGACTGAGTCTCCATGCTGTGAACGGAGACAAAATTTTAATTCTTTCATTCATGCAAGTTTTGGAGGATAAAGGATACAAGTATTGCTGCACTTAAATCTTTAATGTTGTGCCCACAACACAAGCTTCCAACATAATTAGAATATATCTCACCTGGGAGCACTTGTACGTTGAATCTGGTGATAGTAAAGGGGCCCAGATGTAATACAGAAGCAACTACCTCCATCCCTCCAAGTGTGTAGTTCTGTACAAATCATAATGTACATTATTCTACTCCATCAGAATAACACTCTAAGCCTCCACATCTTCTTGCTAAAAACAGCTGAAGTAATGACTTTAAGTACAGGATTTTGGACAGTTTGTATTGCACAATGTTGACTTTCAGAAATTGGACTGAACCCATCTTGTTTAACATCTTTAGCAGCTGTCAGAGAGCAAGAGGAAACTTCCACATTATCAGCATGGGTGGGCTGAATAGACAATTCCAATGCAATGTGGCAACCACCCAGATTCTCATTTCTGAGACTTATTCATGCAGGGGTGGATCGTTTTGGCTCACTAACTGCACCTTTGACAATTCTTACTAAATTAAATCCATTTCCACAACCAACCAATGTATTTCCTATCCGGAGTATATCTGAAAAAGGACATTTTGTGGAAGCTTTTCATCTCATACTCATCAGGATAATCACAAGTATACCAAAGCCAGGGGAAGCAACAATTTTATACTGTGTGAGAAGATATTGATTGCTTGAAAAGTGGACTCTGATTGGGAAAGACGTTGCCATGGATAATCTATCAGTTAATGGTGGGTGACAGTTAACTTTCCAAGCATTGTTTGAAAAATTGAACAAGGTAGCTTTGCCCACATTGAAGAATGAACGGCAGTCATTTATTTTGATTAGGTGAAACAGGCACAAAATGTGTACATGGTCTTTCTGTCTGAGAAGAACTGTGCCCTGTTTATTAATATATGTCGCTTACAGTACATGCAAATGCAGCACATTGCAAATCCGACTGACAATCTTAATACATTTTAGCACACAGAGGATTATTTAATGAATTTTGTCCAATCGCAGAATCACATCTAATGTTGGCACTGTGGGTGGGATTTTCCAGCCCTTTCGGCTGGTGGGATCTTCCGGTCGCACCAAAGGTGACCCCCCAATGGTGCATTCCCCAGCGTCAGGACAGGTGAGCCACATAAAATTCTGTAGATACCGGTGGGACCGGAATATCCCGCCTATGGTCAATGGCTAGCTGTCTTCACTGCTGGAAAACATGACATAGGGGGTGGGGCTGAAAATCTTGCCCTGTGTTTTGAGTTTTGTAAGCATGGTCTGTACCTTGCCTATTGCAAACAATGGCTGGGACATGCTGTTTGTATCTTCTTTTTAAAAAAATATATATTTATTAAAGTTTTTTAACACAATTTTTTGCCTTTACAAACAATAACCCCGCCCCCCGTAACAAAATAACAAGGAATCGCACAGAGCAAGATATATACATGGCAAAATTATATGTTTACATAGCTTTGTACACTGGCTCTCTCCCGTACGTGCCAGTTTCCCCAACCCTTCATGTTATCTCTTGCTCATCAACCCTCCCAGGCAACCCCCGCCCCCCTCTCCCAGGACGTCCCACCCCCCCCACGTTGCTGCTGCTGACCGACCTTCCTCTAACGCTCCGCGAGGTAGTCTAGGAACGGTTGCCACCGCCTATAGAACCCCTACACAGACCCTCTCAAGGCAAACTTAATCCTCTCCAGCTTTATGAACCCAGCCATGTCGTTTATCCAGGCCGCCACGCTGGGGGGCTTCGCCTCCTTCCACATTAGCAAGATCCTTCGCCGGGCTACTAGGGATGCAAAGGCCGGAATGCCGGCCTCTTTCGCCTCCTGCACTCCCGGTTCGTCCATTGCTCCAAATATTGCGAGCCCCCAGCTTGGCTTGACCCGGACTTTCACCACCTGAGATATTGCTCCCGCCACTCTTCTCCAGAACCCCTCCAGTGCCGGGCATGACCAGAACATATGGACATGTTTCGCCGGGCTCCCTGAGCACCTTCCACAGCTGTCCTCTACCCCAAAAAACCTACTCAACCTCGCCCCCGTCAAGTGCGCTCTGTGAACCACCTTAAATTGTATCAGGCTAAGCCTGGCACACGAGGAAGAGGAATTAACCCGACCGAGGGCATCCGCCCACAGACCTTCCTCAATCTCCTCCCCCAACTCCTCCTCCCATTTACCCTTCAGCTGTTCTACCAGCGCTTCCCCCTCTTCTTTCATCTCCTGGTGTATTGCCAACACCTTGCCCTCCCCGACCCATACACCCGAGATCACCCTGTCTTGAATTTCTTGTGCCGGGAGCAACGGGAATTCCCTCACCTGTCGCCTCACAAACGCCCTCACTTGCATATATCTAAAGGCATTTCCCGGGGGTATCTCGAACTTCTCCTCCAGTGCCCCTAGGCTCGCAAACGTTCCGTCAATGAACAGGTCCCCCATTCTTCCAATCCCCGCCCGATGCCAGCTCTGGAACCCCCGTCCATCTTAGCCGGGACAAACCGGTGGTTACCCCTGATCGGAGACCACACCGAGGCTCCCATTGTACCCCTGTGCCGTCTCCACAGGCCCCAGATCCTTAGCGTTGCCGCCACCACCGGGCTCGTGGTGTACCTTGTTGGCGAGAGCGGCAGCGGTGCCGTCACCAACGCCCCCAGGCTCGTTCCTTTACAGGACGCCATCTCCATCCTCTTCCATGCCGCCCCCTCTCCCCCCATCACCCACTTGCGGATCATCGCCACATTTGCTGCCCAGTAGTAGCTCCCTAGGTTTGGCAGCGCCAATCCTCCTCAGTCCCTACTTCGTTCAAGGAACCCTCTCCTTACCCTCGGGGTCCTATTCGCCCACACAAACCCCATTATACTCCTACCTACTCTCTTGAAAAAGGCCTTCGTGATCACGATGGGAAGGCACTGAAACGCAAAAAGAAACCTTGGAAGGACCACCATTTTGACCGACTGCACTCTACCCGCCAGCGAGAGCGGTAACATGTCCCATCTTTTGAAGTCCTCCTCCATTTGCTCCACCAACCTCGTCAGATTCAGTTTATGTAGGGCCCCCCAACTCCTGGCTATCTGGATCCCCAGATATCGAAAGCTCCCCTCCGCCCTCCTCAGCGGTAGGTCCCCTATCCCTCTTTCTTGGTTCCCTGCCTGTAATACAAAGAGCTCACTCTTCCCTACATTGAGCTTATAGCCCAAAAACTCCCCAAACTCCCTTAGAGTCTGCATGACCTCCACCATCCCCTCCATTGCATCCGCCATGTACAGCAACAGGTCATCCGCATATAGCGACACCCGATGCTCTTCTCCCCCTCGGACCACCCCCCCCTCCATTTATTAGTCTCCCTCAATTACATGGCCAAGGGTTCGATCGCCAATGCAAACAACAGGGGGGACATGGGGCACCCCTGTCTCGTTCCTCGGTACAGCCGAAAGTACTCCGACCTCCGCCGGTTCGTCACTACACTCGCCACCGGGGCTCTGTAAAGGAGCTTAACCCAACTGATAAACCCTCCCCCGAACCCAAACCTACGCAGCACCTCCCAGAGGTACTCCCACTCTACTCGGTCAAAGGCCTTCTCCGCGTCCATAGCTGCCACTATCTCCGCCTCGCCCTTCTCCGATGGCATCATTATTACGTTTAAGAGCCGCCACACATTAGTGTTTAATTGCCTGCCCTTTACGAATCCCGTCTGGTCCTCATGGATCACCTCTGGGACACAGTCCTCAATCCTCGTGGCCAGCACTTTTGCCAACAACTTAGCCTCCACATTGAGGAGCGAGATCGGCCTGTACGATCCACATTGCAGTGGGTCCTTGTCCCGCTTTAGGATCAAAGAAATTGTCGCTTCCGACATTGTCGGGGGCAGGGTCCCCTCCTCTCTTGCCTCATTAAAGGCCCTCACTAGTAGCGGAGCCAACAGGTCTACGTACTTCCTGTAGAACTCCACCGGGAACCCGTCCGGTCCCGGGGCCTTCCCCGCCTGCATACTCCCCAAACCCTTGCTCAGCTCCTCCAACCCAATTGGTGCCCCCAAACCAGCCACCTCTTGCTCCTCCACCCTCGGGAATCTCAGTTGGTCTAGGAATCGTCTCATCCCCTCTTCCCCTGCTGGGGGCTGGGATCTGTACAGCTCTTCATAGAAGGCCTTAAATACCTTGTTTATTTTCGTCGCACTCCGAACCGTGGCTCCACTTCCATCTTTGACACCCCCTACTTCCCTCGCTGCCATCCTCTTACGGAGCTGGTGTGCCAGCATCCGACTAGCCTTTTCCCCATACTCGTAGGTCGCCCCCTGCGCCTTCCTCCACTGTGCCTCCGCCTTCCCTGTGGCCAACAGATTAAACTCCGTCTGGAGCCGTCGTCTTTCCCCAAGTAATCTTTCCTCCGGGGCCTCTGCGTATCTCCTGTCCACTCTCAAAATCTCCCCCACTAACCTCTCCCTTTCCATGCCCTCTGTCTTCTCCCTATGAGCCCTGATGGAGATTAGCTCTCCCCGATCACCGCCTTCAACGCCTCCCATACCACCCCCACCCGCACCTCCCCGTTGTCGTTGGCCTCCAAGTCCCTTTCGATGCACCCCCTCACCTTCCCACACACCACCTCATCTGCCAGCAGTCCCACATCCAGCCGCCACAGCGGGCGTTGGTTCCTCTCCTCTCCCAGCTCCAGTTCCACCCAGTGCGGGGCGTGGTCCGAAACGGCTATGGCCGAATACGCCGTCCCCTCCACCCTCGGGATGAGCGCCCTGCCCAGAACAAAAAAAATCTATCTGGGAGTAGGCTTTGTGCACATGGGAGAAAAAAGAAAATTCCCTGGCCTGCGTCCTTGCAAACCGCCATGGGTCCACTCCCCCCATCTGATCCATAAACCCCCTAAGCACCTTGGCCGCCGCCGGCCTCTTTCCAGTCCTTGATCTGGAGTGGTCCAGTGCTGGGTCCAACACCGTATTGAAGTCCCCACCCATTATCAGGCCTCCTACCTCCAGGTCCGGAATGCGCTCCAACATGCGCTTCATGAATCCAGCATCATCCCAGTTCGGGGCGTATACATTTACCAACACCACCCACGTTCCTTGCAACCTACCGCTCACCATCACATATCGCCCTCCATTATCCACTACGATAGTCTTGGCCTCAAATGACACCCATTTTCCCACCAATATTGTCACCCCTCTATTCTTCGTGTCCAGTCCCGAGTGGAATACCTGTCCTACCCATCCCTTTCTTAACCTGACCTGGTCCGCCACCTTCAGGTGTGTCTCTTGGAGCATGACCACGTCTGCCTTCAGTCCCTTTAAGTGCGCGAACACTCGAGCCCTCTTCACCGACCCATTCAGGTCCCTCACGTTCCATGTTATCAGCTGGATTGGAGGGGCTCTCCCCCAGCCCATGTAACATTTCCTGCGCGTGATTGACCCCCTATATACAACAACCATCACACATCAAACCTCAAACATCCCCCCACCCTCACAAACCCTCAGTTAGAGTCCAACTTTTCGATTTGTATGAAGGTCCACGCCTCTTCAGGCGTTTCAAAATAATAGTGTTGGCCCTTGTATGTGACCCACAGTCGCGCTGGCTGCAGCATTCCGAATTTCACTCCTTTCCGGTGCAACACCGCCTTGGCCCGGTTGAAACCCGCTCTCTGCTTTGCAACCTCCGTACTCCAGTCCGGGTATATTCGGATCTCTGCATTGTCCCACTTACTGCTCCGCTCCTTCTTGGCCCATTTCAGGACCCTCTCTCTGTCCATGTACCGGTGAAATTTCACCACCATCGCCCTTGGCGGCTCATTTGCCTTGGGCTTCCTCGCCAGCACCCAGTGTGCCCCGTCCAGCTCCAGCGACCTCGAAGGGGCCTTCGTGCCCATCATCGCCTCGAGCATCGTGCTCGCGTATGCCCCGGCATCAGTCCCCTCCACTATTCAGGGAGACCCAGGATCCGCAGATTCTTTCTCCTCGACCTGTTCTCCAGGTCTTCGAGTCTTCCCGCCCACCTCTTGTGTAGTGCCTCGTGCTGCTCCACTCTCACCGCCAGGCCCAAGAGCTCGTCCTCATTCTCACTGACTCTTTTCTGTACCTCCTGGATCTTTACCTCGTGGGCCTTCTGGGTCATCCCTAGTCCTTCAATTGCCGACAGCATAGGCGCCAGCATCTCCTTGCACAGCTCCTCGAAGCAGCGCTTGATGAACTCCTGCAGCTCCGGCCCGCACTCCGCTTTATCCCCGGCTGCCGCCATTTTGTTTTTTTCCCTCGCTTCTCCCGCTGCTCCAATGCCGCTTTTTTGGCCGTTGCACTTCTGGCTGGGTCCATAAAAGTTGGAGGGGGACCTCTCTCTTCCCTTCCACATGGGTTGTCTTCGAAAAAATTCCGTTGGGGCTCCCTAACGAGCCCGAAAGTCCATAATAGCTGTCGAATCGTGCGGCTTAGCTCCGCATAGCCGCAACCGGAAGTTCGCTGTTTGTATTTTCTGCCGGTCTTTGGGACATATGGGCTGGATTCTCAGCACCCCGACACCAAAATCGCGTTCGGTGACGGGGCAGAGAATCCTGTTTCCCGCACGAAATCGGGACCGGCGCAGGTTCCATGATTCTCCGCCCCCCGAAAAGCAGCGTTCTCAGGGAGTACGTCGTGCTGATTATACACCGCCTCAGGCCATTGCCTGAGGCCCGGCCCGCTATTCTCCGCTCACGACCGGCTGAATTCCACTCATGGTCCCACCGTCCGTGATACCCGTGTGGCGGCTGCGCACTCAGTCCGGGCCGCCACAGTCGGGGGAGGGCCAATGGGAGGGCAGGGGGGGCCTGATTCGGGACTGGGGTTTTTTTGTGTTGCCGGTCTGGGTCAGGTGAGCGGCCCGATGTGGGGCACTATTTCGTCGATCCTGGTCCGTGGGCTGAGTCCGCCATGGAGCACAGCGCAGCCGCTGGAGGCCGCCGTGCGCATACGCGGCCTCTGACCCGGAGGTGCGGGGGGGGCGTATCGTCAGCTGGAGCTGCGAGCTCCACGACAGCTGCCAGCTAGCCCCTGCAAGCCTGTGAATCTGTGGCCTTTTGACGCCAGTTTTCCTGCCATAAAAGACCACAGTTTTCACGACGACATGGGGACATAATCCCCAAAACGGAGAATCCAGCCCATGGTCTACATACCTAACATCACACTGGCACTGAAATTTCATATACCATATCACACATTTGTATGAGAGTCAGAATGTCTTTTGGTTTGACAGCATTGACCAGTTAATGGCGAATACAGATGTGTTGCTGCTACATAGTGTCCGTCAGTGCCATTCGATAAAATGACCACTTCACTTCCTACCCCTTATATTTTTCCGATACATGGATGATACGTTTGCTCTTTTTAATTTCATAGCAGCATAGAACATAGAACATACAGTGCAGAAGGAGGCCATTCGGCCCATCGAGTCTGCACCGACCCACTTAAGCCCTCACTTCCACCCTATCCCCGTAACCCAATAACCCCTCCTAATCTTTTTGGTCACTAAGGGCAATTTATCATGGCCAATCCACCTAATCTGCACGTGTTTGGACTGTAATAATTTCCTTGGGCTCCAATCTACGCTCAAATTCACCTTTGAAATGGAGCACTCAAATAAGATACCTCTCCTGATATGCTAGTTGAGAAATCTACCGGGAGGTTCCCTACCACGGTTTACCGCAAGCCTGCCTTCACAGGTTAATATCCAGGTTGGGTTTCCTACAGTTCGTTCACCATGCAAGCTTGATGCTGAAATAGGGTACGTCAAAGGAATCCTGTGAGACAATGGCTTCCCTGATCAGATCTTTTTGTGCTGTATATCATGCAGACTCATTGTCCAGCCTACGCCAATTTACCCTGCATGGGTAAAGGTGAAGCTAGGTGCTTCACACTGCTACCTTCCAGAGGCAACATACGTGGTATTCGCCAGAAACAGGGTGCTGCCATCCAGCCATTCTGCCTAACACATACATGAGTAATGTGGTATATGAATTTCAGTGCCAGTGTGATTCTAGGTTTGTAGGCCTATGTTGCAACGCCTGGCAGACCGTATTAAACAGCATAGAATATAGAACATAGATCAGTACAGCGCAGTACAGACCCTTCAGCCCACGAGGTTGTGCCAACCATTTATCCTAATCTAAGATCAACCTAACCTACACCCCTTCAATTTACTGCTGTCCATGTGCCTGTCCAAGAGTCGCTTAAATGTCCCTAATGACTCTGACTCCACCACCTCCGCTGGCAGTGCATTACACGCACCCACCACTCTCTGTGCCTCTGACACCTCCCCCATACCTTGCTCCAATCACCTTAAAATTATGTCCCCTCATGACAGCCATTTCTTACCTGGGGAAAAGTCTCTGGCTATCCACTCTATCCATGCCTCTCATCACCTTGTACACCTCTATCAATCACCTCTCTTCCTTCTTCGCTCCAGTGAGAAAAGCCCGAGCGCCCTCAACTTTTCTCCATAAGACATGCCCTCCAGTCCAGGCAGCATCCTGGTAAATCTCCTCTGCACCCTCTCTAAACCATCCACATCCTTCTTATAATGAGGTGACCAGAACTGGACACAATATTCCAAGTGTGGTCTAACCAGGGTTTTATAAAGCTGCAGCAAAACCTCACGGCTCTTCAACTCAATCCCCCTGTTAATGAAAGACAACACAACATACTCCTTCTTAACAACCCGATCAACCTGGATGGCAACTTTGAGGGATCTATGTACGTAGACCCCAAGATCCCTCTGTTCCTCCACACTTCCACGAATCCTGCCTTTAACCCTGCATTCAGCATTCAAATTCGACCTTCCAAAATGAATCACGTCACATTTATCTAGGTTGAACTCCATCTGCCACTTCTCAGCCCAGCTCTGCATCCTGTCAATGTCCTGTTGTAACCTGCAACAGCCCTCAACACTATCTACAACTCCCCCAACCTTCGTGTCATCGGCAAACTTTCTAACCCACCCTTCCACTTCCTCATCCAAGTCATTTATAAAAACCACAAAGAGCAGAGGTCCCAGAACAGATCCTTGCGGGACACCACTGGTCACCGACCTCCAGGCGGAGTACTTTCCATCCACTACCACTCGCTGTCTTCTTTTGGCCAGCCAGTTCTGTATCCAGACAACCAAATTTCCCTGTATCCCATGCTGCCTGACTTTCTGAATGAGCTACCATGGGGAATCTTAGCAAATGCCTTACTGAAATCCATATGCGCCACATCCACTGCCCGACCTTCATCAATGTGTCTCCTCACTTCCTCAAAGAATTCAATGAGGCTTATGAGGCATGACCTGTCCCTCGCAAAGCCATGCTGACTATCTTTAATCAAACTATGTTTTTCTAAATAACCATAAATCCCTATCTCTCAGAATCCTTTCCAGCATTTTGCTCACCACAGACGTAAGACTGATGGGTCTGTAATTCCCAGGGATTTCCCTATTCCTTTTCTTGAACAGGGGAACAACATTCGCCTCTCTCCAATCACCTGGTACTACTCTAATGGAGAGTGGGGACGCAAAAAGCATCGCCAACGGCGCAGCAATCTCCTCCCTTGCTTCCCGTAGTAACCTTGGGTATATCCCATCAGGCCCAGTAGATTTATCTATCCTGATGCTTTCAAAATTTCCAGCACATCCTCCTTCTTAATATCAATCTGTTTGAGTCTATTAACCTGGCTCACGCTGTTCTCACTAGCAACAAGGTCCCTCTCTCTCGTGAATACTGAAGCAAAATATTAATTTAGGGTCTCCCCTATCACCTCAGACACTAGGCACAAGTTCTCTCCACTATCCCTGATCGCCCTACTCTCACTCTGATCATCCTTGTAATTCTCACACAAGTGTAGAACGCCTTGGGATTTCCCCTAATCCTTCCCACCAGGGCTTTTTCATGCCCCCTTCTAGCTCTCCTAAGTCCATTTTTGAGTTCCTTCCTGGCTATCTTGTAACCTTCTAGAGCTGTGTCAGAATCTTGCTTCCTCAGCCTTACGTGTTCCATTCCATTATTTGCAACAAACAAGGTACAGTCCGTACCCAACCAGCCCTTTCCTACAAAACTCAAAACATAGTGGGCGGGATTCTCTGATCCTGAGGCTAAATGTTGACGCCGTCGTAAATGTCGTTGTGTTTTATGACGGCGTCAACAGGCCCCCAGGAGCAGCGATTCTGAGCCCTTCAGGAGGCCAGCACAGCACTGGAGTGATCCACACTGCCCCAGCTGCCGATACCGGCATCAAATGTGCGCCACGGGTCTGCGCATGCGCACTGCGACGGGTGCAATTGCATGCATGCGCGGTGGCTTCCTTCTCCGCGCCGGCGCCGACGCAACACGGCGTAGGGCTACAGGGGCCAGCGCGGAGCAAAAGAGGCCCCTAGCCCGAGGGATCGGACCGCCGATCGGCAGGCCCCGATCACGGGCCAGGCCACGGCGGAGGCCCCGTCCCCTCCCCCCAGGGTTGGACCCCCCGTCCCCTCCCACCAGGCTGCCCCCGAAAAGATGCATGCCGAGGTCCCGCCGGGTAAGACCACACGTGGACGGCGCCAGCGGGACTCGGATGTTTTTTCGGCCACTTGGCCCATACCGGGCGGAGAATCGCCGGGGGGGGGGGGGCGCTCACCGGAGAATCGGCGGACCGGCGTCGGGGCGCATCGCGCTATTCGCGCCTGGCCCGGTGATTCTCCGGCCCGGTGTGGGCTGAGAGAACACCATCCGGTGTCTAACATTAGATGTGATTCTGCGATTGGTCAACATTTACTAAATAATCCTAAGCGTGCTGAACCAATTTAAGATTGTCAGTCAGGCTGTTTCGTATGTACTGGAAGCTGCATATATTAATACACAGGGTACAGTTCCTTGCAGGCAGAATGAACATGTACACACAATGTGCCTGTTTCACCTCAACAAAATAAGTGATAACCATTCACTGGAGCATTCTCCATGGCAACGCCTCTATCAATCAAAATCAACTTGCCAACAAATCAGCGCTCTCTTCTCATACAGTATAAAGTTGTTTCCCGTGACATTGGATTCTTGTGATTGTGCTGATGAGTGCAAAATAAAAAGCTTCGGCAAAGTACCTTTACAGCAAACCCAAGTCTGTACTACCAAACAAATATTTCCAATCTTGTGTGTTTTTGATGTGCAAGGGCTGCTCTGTTGAGCTCGGGTACCAGATGCAAATGTTTTAAAGCATGTTTGTGAAGTACTGTGCCAAATTAAATCTTACTTTTTTTTCCACAAAGAATTTGCAACATGAAAAGAAAACTGGCTAGACTGAAGGAATATGGCTGGGGGGCGGGGGGCGGGGGGGGGGGGGGGGGGGGGGAGGGTGATGGGGAGGTTGTTGCCGTAATGTCAAAGGAGCCTTGGTGTTGGAGTGTAGGTGAGAATGTTTGGAATGTGGTGTGGTACTGTCAGAGGTCACTGCAGTTGGACTAATTGAATTTTATACATCTGAGTCATGCATGGAGGACGGAACTGAGATGATTAATGGGAATATCCTGTAATGGAATGTTCTGAAATACTATGCTTATAGCAGCGCAGCAGGTAGATTATATTCCTTTAGGAACAATTTGAATGTCTCTCAATCCTCTTTTATGCCCAGGAAAACATTCGTCAATTTTTTAGCTGCCAAAGTGCTTACATCAATGAACTTCATTCAGTCGTCACTTTATACAGGTATTCTTGAAAAATATGCTGTACATTCAAAATCTCAAAATGAAATAATACCCCAAGGGGACAAATATTTGTTACATGTGTACTCCGTCAGCCACAGTTATACGTAAACAGTTCAACTTTGTTTGACCTCTTCAAGGAACAAGCCTTTTGATGTGATTTGTTGATCAAATGTTATTTACTTTTCAAATTAGAGATAGATGTTTCTGTCAGAATAGTTTCCTATTCTGGAAAGGAAAATTGTTGCTGTGCAAATAATACAGCTAGTGTAAGACCCCAACTTACATATTTTAGGAGACTAATTGTCGGGCAGACAACTGGACAACTAAAGATTATTCAAGCCGCAGTTTAGTGTAGAGTGAATGGGCAAACCTTGATACAAAATTAAATCCTGAAAACAAAAAATAGGCAGGCATGAGTTGAATTTCTCTCCCCAAATGTCCACAGGTAAACTTATCATGCTGCAATTACACACTCTGGCTGTTTGGCGTTTGCTCAGCACATAAGCAACTTCACCAATTCTCTCTCAAAACCAGGCTTTTCTGTCTTGTTTTCTCTCTAGATAAGTATTTATTGAAAGCTAAAGATTAATGCTCCTTTTTTTGTAGCAATTTACTTTGAATATCTGAACCTGGACATTATATGGCACCCCACTGGTTTTCTCATTACTCACTAAAAATGCAGCGTCGTCCTATTGTGCTGGCAAAAATATAGATCTGAAATAGGGGAGTATCCTTTTACATCTTCAGATAAGTTGGATGGGCAGCACGGGTAGCACAGTGGTTAGCACTTCACAGCTCCAGGGTCCCAGGTTCAATTCCTGGCTTGGGTCACTGTCTGTCGGAGTCTGCATGTTCTCCCCGTGTGTACGTGGTTTCCTCCGGATGCTCCGGTTTCCTCCCACAAGTCCCGAAAAACGTGCTGTTAGGTGAATTGGACATTCTGAATTCTCCCTCCATATACCCAAACAGGCGCCGCAATGTGGCGACTAGAGGCTTTTCACAGCAACTTCATTGCAGTGTTAATGTAAGCCTACTTGTGACAATAATAAAGATTATTCTTATTATTATTATTATCCCTCTGCAAAACCAGTTTGATGATGCTGATGTCCTAGACCAGGTATGACATAAAACTCAGGACTTACTCTTTATGTGCAGGGATCATTTCTTGTTCTGTGGGTTGGCTCAACTTTGAGCTTTTTCTTTTGTTGTCTTAAAGTTGGTTTTAACCCCTCTTCCTATTCTTTCCGCTTTAAAATAAATGTAGTTTTGTCAGGATCTACTTTAAAGTTAGCATTGCTACTTCCTTTGCCGTGACATTTTCTGGAGTCTAATCAGAAAAATAATTTGAATTGGTAACAGCAGCAATTGCTTAAATCAGTTCCACTAAATGTTAGATTCTTAAAATAATTTAGAGTACCCAATTCATTTTTTCCAATTAAGAGGCAATTTAGCGTGGCCAATCCACCTAACCTGCACATCTTTGGGTTGTGGGGGCGAAACCAATGCAAACACGGGGAGAATGTGCAAACTCCACACGGACAGTGACCCAGAGCCGGGATCGAACCTGGGACCTCAGCTCCCTGAGGCCGCAGTGCTAACCCACTGTGCCACCGTGCTGCCCTCTAAATGTTAGATTCTTAATGGAAAATGAATAAAGTTCTGCCCTTGTGGCATGGATCAGCACACATTTTACCACAACAACATGCCTGGTGCATCGGACCTACAAAAAAAGGCCCTGCACACGCGTCACATCCCATTAGAGGAATTGGTCAATCCCATTCTTTCTTGAAGCATCGATCCTATGGTACTGAAAAATGTATTTGTTCTGCCAGTATTGTCATTGTACATTCCATTAATCACTAAAGGCATAGCTTCATGCTGCACAAAGCAATATGTTCAGTCCCTGCAGGGGCCCCTCATTGAGCACGAGCTCAATCACTGTTCACTCAGCTACATGTCATAGAATTATAGAATACAGTGTAGAACCGAGTCTGCACCGACCCTCTGAATGAGCCCACTACCTAGGCCCACTTCCAACCCTATCCCCATAACCCCAGCTAAACCTTTTGGACATTAAGAGGCAATTTAGCATGGTCAATCCACCTAACCTGTACATCTTTGGACTATGGGAGGAAACCGGAGCACCCGGAGGAAACCCACACAGTGCTAGGGAGAAAGTGCAAACTCCACACAGACAGTCACCCAAGGTCGGAATCGAATCCAAGACCCTGGTGCTGTGAGGCAGCAGTGCTAACCACTGTGCCACACATTATCCGATGTCCAATACCCCTCGCCACTACCCTCTCCCCACCCTGAACAATTCCTTCAATTCTTGTTTCCCCCACAACCCCACCTCCAGGTAAATTAACTTGCCAGATCCATCTACATGAGGGTGAAATGATCCACCCCGGGTGAGTTGGCCTGGGGGCCACTTCCCATTGAGCAAATAATCATGCATGTGGGCCAGCCCATCCTCAGCCCAATTGATTAAGTAATTGCAGATAGCCTCTTCTGTCTTAAGAGAAGGGAATGAAGGTTGGGGATAGCAGGAGAGGGAAGGATTAGAATGTAAAAGGGAATGCAGGATGTTGGCGGGTGCGTGTGTGTGGGGAGGGGGGTGGTGGGGGGGCGGGGGGGACGGGGGTGGGGGGGGGCGGTAGAGAGTGAAAAGAGAATTAAATCCTACTTCAAATTGGCCTGAATTGCACAAAGTTTTAGCACCCAGGAACGGCAATTTTTTCTTTGACAATTAGTTTTTTAAATCTTTTATTTCATTTGCTTAACTATTTGTCTACAAGTAGTTGAACAACCAATGAACTAGGCAGCTGCGGAATGAGTTTTATTAGATCTGAACAGGAATGTGTGTTACACTTCACATAATTATCCTGAGAAGCACTAAGCTATGACTACAAGTTTTTCCTCAATCTTAACAAATTGGTGCAGCTGCTCTGTTCTGGCTCGTGTGCCCACATTTTTGTGCGTGTTGGTTGTAATGGATTGTGGATCATTTTGTTTGCCGTGTGACGGGAATGCAAGAGGAATATACATATAGACTGGTATCTTCGGCACTTATAAACTTCTTTAGCATTGGGATCATTCCTGGGTTGTGTCATCGGTGCACCTTCTAGCGTAATCTTGCGAGAAGTGGCAAATGAACAGGCCATCTTTACATTCACCATCCAATTAATGATGTTAGGCAGGTGACCAGGTTGGCACCACATTTGAGAATGTTATATTTAAAGGGATATCGACAGCCTGTACACTGTACCCTCAACCCTGCCCTATGCCCGCCACACCCAACAATGGTTGAGTCTCTCAAAGATGACCTCTATGCTTCACACCTCCATATCCTTGGCTCTCACTACCCTCGAAGTAGTCATCAATTCTTGGAGAATCATTTGTTTTGAGCTCTTTAGTTCTGTTTGGGTTTCCAGTTGCTTTATGCTGAGGTTAGTTCGACTTGGATTATTGCAGCTGAGGGAGCGCATGGCATGTACAATTTTCTTCTCGTAATCAAGGCAGCACGGTAGCATAGTTGTTAGCACAGTTGCTTCACAGCTCCAGGGTCACAGGTTTGATTCCCGGCTTGGGTCACTGTCTGTGCGGAGTCTGCACGTTCGCCCCGTGTCTGCGTGGGTTTCCTCCAGGTGCTCCGGTTTCCTCCCACAGTCCAAAGATGTGCGGGTTAGGTGGATTGGCCATGCTAAATTACCCTTAGTGTTCAAAAAGATTAAGTGGGGTTACTGGGTTGTGGGGATAGGGTGGAGGTGTGGGCTTGAGTAGGGTGCTCTTTCCAAGAGCCGGTGCAGACTCAATGGATCGAATGGCTTCCTTCTGCACTGTAAATTCTATGATTCTATGAAAGGAATCATTAATGATCTGGAAGAAGGAAGTGAAGGCACTGTTGTTAAGTTTGCAGATGATACAAAGATTTGTAGAGGGAAAGGTAGTATTGAGGAAGCAAGGGGGCTGCAGAAGGATTTGGAAAGGCTCGGTGAGTGGGCAATGAAGTGGCAGATGAATACAATGTGGAAAAGTGTGAGGTAATGCACATTGGAAGGAGGAATTTAGGCATAGACTATTTTCTAAATGGGGAAATGCTTAGGAGATCAGAAGCACAAAGGGACTTGGGAGTCCTTGTTCACGATTCTTTTAAGGTTAACGTGCAGGTTAAGTCGGCAGTTAGGAAGCCAAATGCAATGTTAGTATTCATGTCAAGAGGGCTGGAATACAAGGGCAGGAATGTACTTCTGAGGCTGTATAAGGCTCTGGTCAGACCCCATTTGGAGTATTGTGAGCAGTTTTGGGCCCCGTATCTAAGGAAAGATGTGCTGACCTTGGAAAGGATCCAGAGGAGGTTCACAAGAATGGTCCCTGGAATGAACAGCTTGTCGTATGAGGAACGGTTGAGGACTCTGAGTCTGTACTCATTGGAGTTTAGAAGGATGAGGGGGGATTTTATTGAAACGTACAGGATACTGCAAGGCCTGGAGAGAGTGGACATGGAGAGGATGTTTCCACCTGTAGGAAAAACTAGAACCAGAGGACACAATCTCAGACTAAAGGGACGATCTTTTAAAACAAAGATGAGGAGGAATTTCTTCAGCCTGAGGGTGATGAATCTGTGGAACTGCGGAAATCTTTGCTGCAGAAGGCTGTGGAGGCCAAATCACTGAGTGTCTTTCAGACAGAGATAGATAGGTTCTTGATTAATAAGGGGATCAGGGATTATGGGGAGAAGGCAGGAGAATGGGGATGAGAAAAATATCAGCTAGGATTGAATGGCGGAGCAGACTCAATGGGCCGAATGGCCTAATTCTGCTTCGATGTCTTATGGTCTTAACTACCTCAGAACTATCCTCAGATTCCACCTTGTTTACATCTCTTCACCTACCTTCTTACTGTTATAATTCTGAAATGTTAACTTACTTTTTTTTTCTACATGCTCAGTTATAGCTTTTATCAACTCTCCTTTGACCCTCTGTTCATCCTCGTGTCACGTTTCTGGATGTTCTCATTTCATCCTTGTGAACTTCCTTAACTTTCATTGATTCTGGTTAATTTGTTAACTTATTTAACCCTGCCCTGAGCCTTGCCCTTTATGCTCCTTTGTTGACCTGAATGTCTGTCAGGTGCAGCCAATGATGGCTATCCACTGTGATTTTGCTTCAGTTGATCTGATAAGCTCCTGGAACCATGACATTTTCAAAAAATACAATGACACTGGTAAAATGAGGGTGTATTGTACATTGACTGCTCAGAATTGGCTTCCAGACACTTCCGTCTGAGTAGCTGTTACAGCTGGGAGCCCACCTCCAGTAAAAGCATATGGTGATGGGAACACAATTGGGGAATTGACCTGATGCTCCTCTTACAGAATTTCCGGAGCCTCCCCTCCTCCAAAGCCCCATCCATGGAAAATGCAGACCATAATGGACTTCTCTGTGCATAGGTCTGGTCTTCTTATGTTAGGAAGGGTATACTTGCCTTGGAGGCAGTGCAGTGTTTGAATCCTGGAATGATAGGGTTGCACCAAGATAAGAAGTTGGGTCGATGAGAGGTGATCTCATTGAAACATATAAGATGATGGTGTTGCTTGACAGGATAGACGATGAGAGGTTGTCTCCCCTATCTGCAGATTCTAGAATGACAGGAGGCACAGTCTCATGATGAACAGTCAATATTTTAAGACTGAAATGAGGAGGAAATTCTTTGTTCACTGGGTTGTGAGTCTTTGGAATTCACCAGCCCAGAGGTCTGTAGGTTCTCATTTGTTGAGTATAATCAAGGCTGAGATTGATACATTTTTGGATCTAGGGAAACCAAGGGTATTGGGGATCAAGAAGGAATGTGGAGTTGAGGTCGAGGACCCACCATGATATTATTGAATAGCTGATTACTATTATTGAACAGCAGGCCTTAGGGGCTATTTGACCTACTTCTGTTCCAATGTCCTCTGTTTTTATGTTCTCTGCATGGGGCACTGTATTCTGTTCATAATTAAATCCATGCAGAAAGAAAACAAAGGAACAAAGAAATAAAGACTTGCTTTGTATAACACCTTTCATAACCTCAGAAGATCCCAAAGCATTTCATAACCATTGAAGTACTTTTGAAGTGTAATCTTTGTTGTAATTTAAGAATCATAGTGCAGGAAGTCTGTTATCCATGCATCGCTATATAAATATTAAAAAAACATCGTGGCAATAATGAACATCAAGGCATCATTTATTGGTGGGTGAGATTCCATATCAGGAATTATCTTTCCAGTTCATTTCACCTTTGTATCTTCCCTAACTGGATGGACAATATTAGGAGTTTACTTATGGACAAATACTGAGTGCGTGCCCATATCTTACCCTCCAGTATTACTGTAAAACCTCCATTAGTCGAATACAAGGGAAACCTGCTCCAAATTTAGTTAAAGTGAACCTACATAATAGCCGAGGAGGCTCTGTTCACACATCAATGTGTCTCTGTGTAACCCGATATGCCTAAAACGTGGTCTATGTCAAAAAAGCAGTGTTAAAAAGTATTTATTCCATTTGTTCACACTTTACAGGGCCCTGACCTTGTAAAAGGCCAGGGCTTTGCATTGAAAAATGTTCAGAGTTAGCTCCAGAGAAGCTCTGCAATCCTTTTCTGCCTATGTGCTGTTTTCAGACATGTGTGATACAGGCAGCCATGTTGTCAACGCAGTCAAACATCATTTTGGTGTTTTCATGCTGCAGGGTGAAATCCTGGAACATCTATCAACTAGGGAAACAAGCACGGAAGTGGTCAGGTGTTCATCGAACTCTTCAGGGTCATCAAGCTCCTTGGTTGAAGAATGTACTGCATCCACGATGGCATCATCTACCTCTGCGTACGTTTACACAGCATCATCGACCTCTGCGTACGTTTCCATGGTTAGACCTTGTCCATGGTTTTGGAAGGCAAGAACATCAGCTTGAATCTCTTGAGGCTAGCAGTGTCGTGGTACACGGGGCAGTTGTATGTAATGTTGACGATCTTCATTTTCTTTCGTTGATATGTTTTGTCTATTTTCCTGATCCTCATCTCAGAAATACTGGAGCTCATCCAGGCGGTTTTGTTAACCTCATACTGTGCGGGGGGGGGGGGGGGGGCTTCTTGGACTTTACTACCACAATATTTTTGCTGCTATCCATGTTGGCGCAGACCATTGCAGTGACTTGTTTCTCGCTCCGCTTTCCACCATTACATGTTTCACTGTTTAACATCAAAAGTCTGTCTAACAAAGGATGTTTTCTTCCGCAGTAAAAATGTCTCTTAATGCATACCTATTCAACACATGGGTGGGACCATTTGGGGGACAATCATCTGCTTTGTTGCTGCACTGTCGTACCTTCACTGCTTACTGTATGGAAAACTATGCTGATCATTGTCTTGAATCAGCCCAGCCATCCATTGCTGCAAGCAAACTCCATGTGGCTCAACCTCTTTGTCAGGGCAAGTCCCCTTTCCTGCAGGATTGGGCTGGAGATGGGAATGTTCTCTGCTCAGGCTGCCTTGAACCACATTGACAGATCTTCAATGTCAGGATTGGCAGCTGTTTTTCATCCTGGTCCCTGCTGGAGGGAATCCTGCTTGTTGGACTGTTCCAAGATGTTCATATGGCAGACAAACTTGTTGGGATAACCTACCACTCCATCGTAATGTCTACTTTCCACTTCAAGCCACAATTTTCCACTTGAGGTATTAACTTCACCTTCTCTCTGATTGACAACACGTTTGACTTCCTCACGGATTTAGCTGCACTTTACATGTCCTTTCACATGGAGATCTCAATATCAAATGGTGGCTTGCCCAACATTCCGTGATTTTGCATTCATGTTTGATCTAACTCCGCCCTGTTAGGTTGCTGCGGTCATATGACATGCTTAGTCAAGTTTGGCAACTCTGGAATTACCAGTGTGGAATTTCCTCTTATCACAGGCATCGTTCCACGGGACTTGCTATTCTGTTGGCGAGAACCGTTTATGACTTTGACATAGTCAGAACTTTGTGTCAACCAAGTTTTACTCATCACAAATTCACTGTGTCAAAGTGCTATGCCATTAGGTCTGTCAGGCACAAACATTTACTTGTATTTAAGAGTTACTTCCAAGCTAATACCAGAAGAGCTGCCTCGTGCAAAGTATATTATAGTGGGAAAGATTAAAAGGAAAACTTGCATTCATATAATGCCATTCAATGACTGTGCAATATCCTGTAGCTTCTTACAGCTCATGATGTGTTTTTGAAATGTGGCCACTGTTGTAATGTAGGAAATGCAGCAGCCAATTTGCACACAGCATGCACTCACAAACAGCAATCTGATAATTGCCACTTCATCTGTCTTTTGTGGTTGGTTGAGGATATCGGGAAAACTTACCTTTGAATTAGTGCCACGGGATTTTTTATGTCCAACTGCAAGGGCAAACGGGGTTTTGGTTTAGCACCTCACCCAAAAATCTGGAACTCTGACAATGCAGCACTCCCTCAGTATTGCGGTGAAGTGTCAGACTAGCCTTTTGCTCAATGCTGGGAAGAACAGTTCAAACATTGAATTCTGATTTCCTGTCAGTGCTAGTTCACTATTGCATTCCCAGAAGTGTGATTGACCATTTTAGCTAGTTGCCATTAAAATTCAGCGTTATTTTAAAGCTCAGCGAGCAATAGAAGAAATACAAGTCAGTTAGATGGAAAAATGAACACATTTTCTTCTGTGCACTGTCAAAGTTTATTAATCTCTATGAGTTTTGTCAGCTAAAACTAATTTTGAAGAGCAATAATTCCCACTTTACCCGATGTAAGTAATTTTCAGTGGATTCTTTCAGCAAAGTCTTTTTATTCTTCTGCCATTTTCAGTGAATTTATAGCCAGGGAGCACAGAATACGTGCTTTGTTTATCGAGATTTCTTTTGGGCAGGGCAAGACTACTTTCTTGCCTTCGATTGCCGGCAGTGTTCGAGATCTGGCTCAGTGATATAATCTGAAGCCATGCCAAGAATCTCAGTATGTGCTGCATACAGCTTTCACAGACTCAGTATTGGATAGGTCCACCTACCACTGATATGATTCATTTTTAACAAGTCTATGCTGCTGAACATTGCTTTTAAAATGCTCTTTTTAAAAAAAATAATGCCAGGCTAATATCTTTAACATCTCCTAAGCCCGACTGTTGGTTACAATTAGTAGCCTTCCTTTAGTTTAGTAGCTGCACTGGGACAAGCTGAAGAATGTAAGGCAGCTAAAGCATTCAACTTTCAAATACTCTACTGGAAAGCAGATTTCAGTGTGACAAATGACTTCATATGGAAAAGGTTTGTGGGAATGTCTGTTTATGTTAGAGTGCCATCCATTTATGGTACATATGGCCATTTATGGCAGATTCCTTTTCAGCTATGTGTAGTTTTGAGGTCAGCAAAAACAGTCTGCTTTATTCTTTGCACTGCGAGCTTGGCTTTCTGAAAGAAAGCAATAATTTATGAAAAAAAGGAGGCCCACATGATTTCTCAATTTGAAAACCTCACCATGTTATAACTTAAATGTGCATTAACTAATTTTGATACGGTTAACGTAACCCTGAGAACAAAAACAACCTTGAGATTTATACTCACTGTTCTCTTTAAATAAGCACGCCCATTAACAGGTTGCCCACTAGTCGGACCCCTCTCTCTACAGAAACATTTTCTCCTCTCGCCCCTCAAACCCAGGCTGAATTGGCAAAAGGGGGTGAGATGATTTGGATTGTGCTAAGCATGCAAAAGGTTTATATCTGGCTGGTTTTAGTTGGAAATGAAATTAGATTTTCACCAAATCCAGCTCACCCAGATTGCTGTCATTAACTGGAAAGGATTTCTTTTCATCTCAGCATTTGAGAGTAGAGGGCGGAATGCCAAAGTGGCAATGCAGTGAAAACAATAACTTATATCAGAAAGTTAATGAAGAAACTTCAATGCAACTAAAGCTGCAACAGAAAGTGCGAGGAGAGCAACAGCCAAGCTATCTGCCAACAGGCTATCTTGGCAATTAGAAGAGTTGGAATGCTGCAGAGCAAAGGATAAGAAGATCAACAAATCCAAAACAATTTTTCAGAATAGTTTTTATTGATGCCAAGCAGGAAATAGTATCATATTCATAGTACAGTGGAACTCCACCCAACCAAACTAGCTGCAGCCCAGAACTATTTAGTAGGTCAGACTTTCAATCCCACTTTGGTTCTGTTTTCAATTTCATTTACAGCTTTGTTCGGTTGTCAAAAATACACATGTTAAAACACACAAAGGTGATGAAGTGATACTATCAGCTTCACATCGATATCTCCCCAATCTGCATCTGTGGACTTGGCTCTTTTGCTGCAAGTACTGCGTGGGCACCTCAAGCATAGGGTTTACATCCATGAGGAGCATTTCCTTCAGATCACCATCCTGAATCAAGTCAGTAAGATTTCTACGTTAAGCAAATGGCTGAAAGGCGCACATGAAGAAGAGGCTCTCGCTGGCGGCTACTATTTTCGAGGGGGTTTTCCCGGTTTTTTTTTCTCCCCGACATCTTTTCGACCTTTAGGGTCGATGGGATGGGTGGCAAACCAAACCGGTTTAAAACCGGTGAAGAACCCCGCGGGAGTGTCGGGCAGCTGGAGCAGAGATGTCGAGCCCGAAGTGCGCGGCGGTTGGAGCGGTGGAGGCGGAGCCCAGCAGTTAGCGCCGAGTCCAGGAGGTGGCAGAGGGTGAGGCAGCTGGAGCAGCAGGGCTGAAGTTAAAGTGTGGAGCAGCAGGGCTGAAGTTAAAGTGTGGAGCAGCAGGGCTGAAGTTAAAGTGTGGAACAGCAGGGCTGAAGGCAAAGTGTGGAGCAGCAGGGCTGAAGTTAAAGTGTGGAGCAGCAGGGCTGAAGTTAAAGTGTGGAACAGCAGGGCTGAAGGCAAAGTATGTGATGTGTTGGGTGTTCTGGATCGCATACAGGTCACCAACACTTGAAGTAGTGCAACACTATTTTATTAAAAGGTTAACTATTTAAACATACTTGAACTGTGGGTAAATACGATACTAGCTTTAACTAAAGACCTTTGCCTTGTCCTAACCAGTTGATGCACTCAGCACATGGTGAATGTCTGTGTTGCAGGCTGTGAGCTCTGTCCTCCTAGCTAGCTGCTACTCGAATGAGCGGGAACTCTGATGCCCCCTGTCTTTATAGTGAGTGTGCTCTCACTGGTGATTGGCTGCGGTGTTGTGTATGTTGATTGGTCCCACTGTGTGTCCATCAATGTGTGTCTGCACCATGATATACTGGTGTATATTATGACAACTCCCCTTTTATACAAAAAAATGTGCCTGCGTGACAATAAATAGTGTGTGGTGAATGTTCCTGACTACGTGTGTGCGAAATATTTACAGGACAATGTACATAAAACTAAGCTATTTACATGGGAAGGTACCTGGTGCAGAAAAAACAGTGTGTCACACAAATAACGAGATGAACACTATATACAAACCACTTGAACGATTAAACGGAAGAACAGAACAGACCAGAGAGTCCATTAGTGCAAAGTTCACAAATTAAGTCTCTGAGGTGAGCGACGAATTCTGGTTGACCGCCTCAAGGGTGGGTCAGGAGCCAGCGGCTGAGGAGCAAGCTGGACTGCGTCAGAGTGAGGAGGATGCAGAGTAACCGGAATCTCCGCATAGTCCAGGCCAGGGACAACAGGAGGGTGTCGCACTGGCGGAAGATCACGTAGCGAGCGCGGAACGAGACGAAGGGCACGTCGATTACGGTGCCAAATGGAACCATCCGGTAGACGAACCAGGAACGAGCGGGGAGCCACCTGCCGAAGAACCACAGCAGTTGCAGACCAGCCAGCATCCAGAAGATGGATGCGGACGTTGTCATCTGGAGGAGAGCAGGGAGATCAGCTGCACGGGAGTCATGAGCCGCCTTGTGCTGTGCACGAGACAGTTGCATTTATTGAAGGACCGGAACGTGGTCGAGGTCTGGGACGTGAATGGACGGCACCGTCGTCCTCGGGGTGCGACCCATGAGCAGCTGGGCTGGCGACAGGCCAGTGGACAGTGGGGCCAAGCAATAGGCCAGCAAGGCGAGGTAGAAATCGGACCCAGCATCGGCAGCCTTGCAGAGGAACAGTTTGATTATGTGGACGCCCTTCTCCGCTTTGCCGTTGGATTGGGGGTACAGGGGACTGGATGTCACATGCACAAAGTTGTACCTCCTGGCAAAGTTGGACCATTCCTGGCTTACGAAGCAGGGGCCATTGTCCGACATCACAGTGAGTGGGATGCCGTGACTAGCAAAGGTGTCCTTACAGGCACGGATGACTGCAGACGATGTGATGTCGTGCAAACGTACCACCTCCGGGTAGTTTGGAAAATAGTCTACAATCAGAACATAGTCCCTGCCCAGCGCGTGGAACAGGTCGATGCCGACCTTGGACCAAGGGGACATGCCCAACTCATGGGCTGTAGGGTCTCACATGGTTGGGCCGGCTGGAACCGCTGACAGGTGGGGCAGTTGTGCACTGTGTTGGCGATGTCGTCATTGATGCCGGGCCAGTACACTGCCTCTCGGGCCCGTCGGCGGGACTTCTCCACGCCAAGGTGGCCCTCGTGTAGCTGTTCCAAGACAAGCTGGCGCATGCTGTGCGGGATAACAATGCGGTCCAGCTTCAGGAGGACACCATCGACTACCGCCAGATCGTCTCTGATGTTGTAGAACTGCGGGCATTGGCCTTTGAGCCACCCGTCTGTTAGATGGCGCATGACACGCTGTAGCAGGGGGTCAGCCGCAGTCTCGCGGCAAATTTGGACGAGGCGTTCATCCGTGGCCGGTAGATTGGAGGCCACGAAGGCCACATGGGCGTCAACCTGGCAGACGAATCCCGCTGGGTCACACAGGGTGTTGACTGCCTTGGGCAGAGCGTCGGCTATGATCAGGTCTTTGCCCGGGGTATATACGAGCTGGAAGTCGTATCGCCGGAGTTTGAGCAGAATGGACTGGAGGCGAGGCGTCATGTCGTTCAAGTCTTTCTGTATTATATTGACCAGCGGGCGATGGTCGGTCTCGACGATGAATTGGGGAAGGCCGTACACAATCATGAAACTTGACGACACTGGTCAAAAGGCCCAGGCACTCCTTTTCTATCTGCGCGTAGCACTGTTCCGTGGGGGTCATGGCGCGTGACGCATATGCAACGGGGGCCCATGATGAGGCCTCATCGCATTGCAGGAGCACTGCCCCAATGCCAGATTGGCTGGCATCGGTCGAAATTTTTGTTTCTTTTGCTGGATCAAAAAAAGCCAATAGCGGGGCCGTGATAAGTTTGGTTTTAGGTTCTCTCCATTCGCGCTCGTGGGCAGGAAGCCATTGGAAGTCTGTCGTCTTCCTGGCCAGGTTCCTGAGAACTGTGGTATGAGAGGCGAGGTTAGGGATGAACTTCCCTAGGAAGTTGACCATGCCCAGAAATCGGAGGACCGCCTTCTTGTCCTCTGGCTTGTTCATGGCTGTGATAGCAGCCACCTTATCCGCATCCGGCCGCACATCCAACTGGGAGATGTGGTCCCCTAGGAATTTGAGTTCCGTCTAGCCGAAGGTGCATTTGGCTCTGTTGAGACGTAGGCCCTGCTCCCGTATGCGTTTGAACACACGCTGGAGGCGACTGATATGCTCCTGCGGGGTGGTGGACCAAATGATTATGTCGTTGACATAGACCCGAACACCTTCAATGCCTTCCATCATTTGTTCCATGATCCTGTGGAACACTTCTGACGCCGATATGATCCCAAACGGCATCCTGTTGTAACAACATCTGGCAAAAGGGGTGTTAAAGGTACACAGTTTCCTGCTGGATTTGTCGAGCTGGATTTGCCAGAATCCTTTTGAGGCGTCAAGTTTGGTGATGAGATTGGCGCGAGCCATCTCGCATGTGATCTCTTCGCGCTTGGGGATTGGGTAATGCTCCCTCATTATGTTGCGATTCAGATCCTTTGGATCAATGCAGATTCTCAGCTCGCCGGAAGGCTTTTTTACGCACACCATGGAACTGACCCAGTCGGTTGATTCCATAACTCTGGAGATCACTCATTGGTCTTGGAGGTCCTGCAGCTGCTGCTTGAGGTGGTCCTTGAGGGGTGCTGGGACTCTGCGAGGTGCATGCACCACAGGCGTGGCGTTCTGTTTGAGTAGGATCTTGTAAGTATATGGGAGCGTGCCCATATGGGAGCGTGCCCATGCCTTCGAAGACGTCGCGGTGCTGGTCGATGATGCCGTTGAGTTGCGCCCTGAAGTCAGCATCCTGGAAGGCAGACGCGTCATCAGGAGAGAGAGTGTGAACTCTTTGAATGAGGTTTAGCAGCTTGCACGCCTGTGTGCCAAGCAGAGAGTCCTTCGAGGAGCCTGCGATCTCGAAAGGAATGATGACTTTTTGTGACTTGTGCGTCACTTCGAGTTGGCATGAGCCGGTAGCAGGAATGATGGTGCCATTGTAGTCCAATAGCTTGCAGGCCGATGGAAGAATGGTTGGTTTGACACGAAGGCTTTGGAAAGCAGACCACGGCATGAGATTGGCGGAGGCACCAGTGTCCAGGCGGAATCGTATTTGGGACCGGTTGACCGTCAGGGTGGCACACCACTCATCGTCTGGATCGATGCTGTATACCGACAGCAGCTGGTGTCTTTGCTTCGGAGACAGCCTGTTTTTCGTTACGACACCGACTCGAAAAGGCGCCTTCGGGTACTCAGTGTCACTGCTGTGCGGGAGGTCGGAATCGGACTCGGTGACCATGGGTTGAATTGCCGAACATTCCTGCGAGGCTGGCTGAATTGCTCGACAGCAGGCAGCATAGTGGCCAAGTCTTCCACATCGTAGGCATTGTTGAGATTTTGCGTGGCATTGCCGCATGTCGTGACGTCAGCACGTTCGCTGCGCCACCACGCATGCGCGGTGCGGTCATGCGTGGTGCGCGCCTGCGCATTACGTTCCTCCACGTCGCCGTCCCCTCGTTTGGTGCGTACAAACGCGTGAGTCTGCGAAAAGCGCGCAAAATGGCCACCCTCATCCAGGCTGAGGGCCTGGAGGTGCTCAATCACTTGGACCCATTCCGCCTCGTGGGGACCTTGCGGCGCCGTTTCAGCCGCTTGTATATGGGAATACCGACTCGTGGCGTTTTCATGTAAGACACAGGTCTCAATGGCGGTCGCTCGGGTGAGCTGCTTTACTTTGAGGAGCTGCTGTCGTAGGGGGTCCGACTGAACACCGAAAATGATCTGGTCGCCTATCATGGAGTCGGAGGCCCGTAGCTGCAAGATTGCACAAGGATGCGGAGGTGCGTTAGAAAGGATTGGAAAGGTTCATCCTTACCCTGAAAACGCTGCTGGAACACGTTGCGCTCAAAACTTTCATTCACCTCTACGTGAGGTCAAATTTGAGGAGAACTGTCTTGAACTTCGTCTTGTCTTTGTCATCTGCAAAGGTGAGAGAGTTGAGAATGTGGATGGTATGGTTCCCGGCCGTGGAGAGGAGAGGAGCAATCTTTCTGGTGTCCGAGGCGCCCTCCCTGTCCGTGGCTTCGAGGAAGAGCTGGAAGCGCTGTTTGAAAATCTTCCAGTTGGCCCCGAGGTTTCCGGTGACGCGGAACGGTGGCGGTGGGCTGATGTTGTCCATGTTGCAGGAAGACGGAATGCTGGCGGAAGGCAGATCACTTGCAGGTAGGTCTAAGAAGTGCTAGTATGCAACCACACCTGGTATCATGATGTGTTGGGTGTTCTGGATCACATACAGGTCACCAACACTTGAAGTAGTGCAACACTATTTTATTTAAAGGTTAACTATTTAAACATACTTGAACTGTGGGTATATACGATACTAGCTTTAACTAAAGACCTTTGCCTTGTCCTAACCAGTTGATGCACTCAGCACATGGTGAATGTCTGTGTTGCAGGCTGTGAGCTCTGTGCTCCTAGCTAGCTGCTACTCGAATGAGCGGGAACTCTGATGCCCCCTGTCTTTATAGTGTGTGTGCACTCACTGGTAATTGGCTGCGGTGTTGTGTATGTTGATTGGTCCCACTGTGTGTCCATCAGTGTGTGTCTGCACCATGATATACTGGCGTATATTATGACAGTGTGGAACAGCAGGGCTGAAGTTAAAGTGTGGAACAGCAGGGCTGAAGGCAAAGTGTGGAGCAGCAGGGCTGAAGCTAAAGTGTGGAGCAGCAGGAGAAGTGAGACTGAGGTCAGTGCTTGAAGCAGCCGGAGCTGTGGGGGCAGGGTCCAGAACACAAGGCAGTCGAAGGCAACATGTAGAGGGGGCGTCACACGTTGGGTGGCTCCTGCTTGAGGCGTATATGTTTTTTTTTTCTTTTTGGAAATTTTTAATGCCCGGTCCTGGGGCAATTCATAAAGGGCTATGAACCGGAAAAAAGTCGAAAGATGTCCACAGAGGAAGGCAGCAGCGAGGAGGGGAGAGAACGGGAGCTCGCCCTCGAACGAGAGGACCAGCCTCCGGATGCTGTCAAGAGGGTGGAGGCTGGGCCGTTGGGTCGAACTGCACTGCTTACAGCAGAGAAGATGGCTGAGGTGGTATCTCTAGAGCTCGAAGAGCAGTTTGCAAAGAATATGGAGGTGATGAGAAAGGACCATAAGACAACAAGATCATAAAACATAGGAGCAGAATTAGGCCACTCAGCCCATCGAGTCTGCTCCGCCATTCAATCATGGCTGATATTTTCTCATCCCCATTCTTCTGCCTTCTCTCCATAACCGCTGATCCCCTTATTAATCAAGAACCTATCTATCTCTGTCTTAAAGACACTCAGTGATTTGGCCTCGACAGCCTTCTGCGGCATGAGTTCCATAGATTCACCACCCTCCGCCTGAAGAAATTCCTCCTCATCTCTGTTTTAAAGGATCGTCCCTTTAGTCTGATATTGTGTCCTCTGGTTCTAGTTTGTCTTACAAGTGGAAACATCCTCTCCACGTCATTCTATCCAGGCCTCCCAGTATCCTGTAAGTTTCAATAAGATCCCCCCTCATCCTTCTAAACTCCAAAGAGTACAGACCCAGAGTCCTCACCTGTTCCTCATACGACAAGCTGTTCATTCCAGGGATCATTCTTGTGAATCTCCTCTGGACCCTTTCCAAGGCCAGCACATCCTTCCTTAGATACGGGGCCCAAAACTGTTCACAATACTCCAAATGGAGTCTGACCAGAGCCTTATACAGCCTCAGAAGTGTGGTGTTGAGTGTTCTGACACACAGATGAGCCAACACGGTTGCATATGGTACAACGCTATTTTATTTAAACTTACTATTTACAGTTTGGTCTTTGCACCCTGCACGTGGGGGTTCCCTGCTTGTGATGTTTTAACAGCTCTTTCTTGTTCCCTTCTCCCCAGACCTACTGACCACCAGGTGTCGTGCTCGTGCTTTTTATGTGGTTGGTGTTCTTGTCTGTGATTGGTTGTGGTGTTGTGTACTCTGATTTGCCTGTTAGTGTGTCCATCATGATGTGTGTGTTTGAATATCATGACATCCCCCCTTTTTACAAAGATATGTGCCTACGTGGTAATAAATATGATCGTGTCGTGAGTGCATCTAAGAGTGTGTGTGTGTCGTGTGCAGCATGTGCATATGACGGAACTATGTACATGGGGCGATGTCGGGTGCGTCACATGAACCAAGTTGTACCATAACATAACATAAATGCGAATGAGAGAAGAAGAAAAAAAAACTTGAACAGTTGTCCAGTCAGACGACATCTGGAACGATAAACAACAACAGGTTATCATGTAAAATTGTGCAACTTGTTAAACATATGAACGGTATTATAAGTCCAGTCTAATGGGCTTGCGACGAGTTCGGGTTGACCGTCAGGGTGGCACACCACTCATCGGCTGGATTGATGGCATTGACCTTGTTGACATCAATGACGGAAACGCGGAAGGCATCCTGGTCATCTGCATCACTTAACTGGAAGTCTTGATGTGTGGGCTGGACGGTCCTGACTTGTCTGCGAGATTGTCGAGGATGCGCCGGATCCATGGGTTGAGCCGAACGACAGTGGGCTGCGTAGTGGCCCATCTTGCCACATCTGAGGCACTGTCGGTTTTTTGCAGGACATTGCCCTTTTAAATGTAGAGCTCCACAATTGCCGCACGTCATGACGTCACGGCGTTCGTTGCGCCACTGCGCATGCGCAGTGCGATCTTGCGGTGGGCGCGCCTGCGCAGTGCGTCCCTCGTTGTGGCCGTTATTTTTGGCGCGCACCTGCGCGGGAGACCGCGAAAAGCGCGGGAAGCGGCCGCTGTCGTCCGGGCCGTGGGTCGGGAAGTAATCGACGGCCTGGATGCGTTCGACGTCGTGGGCGGCCTGGCTTGCCGATTCGACGGCTGGGGACCCCCTCCGTGCCAACTCGGACGCCTGAAATCGGGCAAAACGGCAGGTAGCATTTTCGTGGAGGACACAGGCTTCCACAGCAGACGCTAAGGTGAGGCTTTTCATTTTAAGAAGCTGCTGGCGTAGGCCACTAGAGGCAACGCCAAAAACAATCTGGTCCCTGATCATGGACTCTGTGGTGGTGCCGTAACCGCAGGACTGCGCTAGAATCCGGAGGTGCGTCAAGAAGGGTTGAAAAAGCTCCTCCTTACCTTGCAGGCGTTGCTGAAAGAGGTATCTTTCAAAACTTTCATTTACTTCAACTTGAAAGTGCTGGTCCAGTTTGAGGATGACCGTGTCATATTTAGCTTGGTTTTCGCCTTCTTCGAACACCAGTGAGTTGAAGACGTTGGTGACGTGCTGACCTGCGTAGAAGAGGAGCATTGCAATCTTCGTGTCATCCGAGGCATTCTGTTTTTCGGTGGCACGGATGTACAGGTCAAATCGCTGCCTGTAGAGCTTCCAGTTGGTACCTAGGTTCCCCGCGACTTGCATCGGCTGCGGTTTGTCGGTGTGGTCCATGTCCAGAATGGCAGGTTAGTAGGCAGGTATCGATCCACTCCTGTACCATGTGGTGTTGGGTGTTCTGACACACAGATGAGCCAACACGGTTGCATATGGTACAACGCTATTTTATTTAAACTTACTATTTACAGTTTGGTCTTTGCACCCTGCACGTGGGGGTTCCCTGCTTGTGATGTTTTAACAGCTCTTTCTTGTTCCCTTCTCCCCAGACCTACTGACCACCAGGTGTCATGCTCGTGCTTTTTATGTGGTTGGTGTTCTTGTCTGTGATTGGTTGTGGTGTTGTGTACTCTGATTTGCCTGTTAGTGTGTCCATCATGATGTGTGTGTTTGAATATCATGACAAGAAGTACATCCCTAGTCTTGTATTCTAGCCCTCTTGACATGAATGCTAACATTGCATTTGCCTACTGCCAACTGAACTGCCAACGTTAACCTTAAGAGAATCGTGAACAAGGACTTCCAAGTCCCTTTGTGCTTCTGATTTCCTAAGCATTTCCCCATTTAGAAAATAGTCTATGCCTAAATTCCTCCTTCCAAAGTGTATAGCCTCACACTGTTCCACATTGTATTTCATCTGCCTCTTCATTGCCCACTCTCCTAGCTTGTCAAGTCCGACTGCAGCACCCTTGTTTCCTCAATACTACCTGTCCCTCTACAGATCTTTGTGTCACCTGCAAACTAGCAACAGTGCCTTCAGTTCCTTCTTCCAGATCATAAATGTATATTGTGAAAAGTTGTGGTCTCAGCACAGACCCCTGAGGCATGCCACTAGTCACCGGCTGCCATCCTGAAAAATACCCCTTTATCCCCACTCTCAGCTTCTGCCAATCAGCCGATCCTCTATCCATGCCAGGATCTTTCCCTTAACACAATGGGCTCTTAACTTATTTAACATTCTCCTATGCGGCACCTTGATAAAGGCCTTTTGGAAATCTAAATAAATCACGACCACTGGCTCTCCTTTGTCTCCTTTGTTCTCCTTTCTCTGTGTGCACATCTGTAAATATACCATGTATAAAATCCAATTAAAACATCCTTAAAAAAACCGAAAGGGCACCTGGGTGTCCTCAGGCTGGCGCACACAAGATGGACCGAATGGCCTGCTTCTGTGCTGTAACTTTCTTATGATTCTAAGAAAAGGCATCGTTCTCCAAATAATTTCCAGCTTTGGTTGGGATCTATCTCAAAGATTTCCTGTGTTTCTCATCTTTCTGTTGCTTCCTATTAATTTTCCTACCTGTTTGATGGGAAATCTATGAGATAATTCTGATCGATTTTGATGGAGTGAAGATGGAAAGATAATTATTTATAATTGGGGAGATAGTGAGAAAAGATCATCCATTTAACCCAGAGAGTGAGAAGAGGGATGTGGGGAGAAATTGTTGCAGCATGGAAGCTTTGCCATAGTCTTAACGGAAAATTGGGTAACTATTTGAAGCAGAGGAAAATACAAGGCTTTGGGGAGACAGTAGGGTTAGCTGTGAATTCCTCAAACAAAGAGATGATGCAGACACAATTAACCAAATGACTCCCTCTCTGTTGCAAATTTCTGTGGGAAAGCCCACAGTGTCTACTAGAAAACACTCACACGCAATTTGCATTTATTTGATGCCAATAATGTGGAAAATAACCTACAAAAAGATCATTACTATTCTTAAAATTCCATCACAAACAAAATCAGTCCTTGACTTTATTGGAAGCATACTTAAGTTTCACAGGAAAACTGCATTTTAAAAAAGTCTTTCCAAAAAACATCATATGCCAATAGAAATATCTCTGTCCAAATGGCATATCTTCACAGGATTTTCTTGAACCGGAAAAGTATGGGTTATCCTAATGATTGCCATATTTAGTTACAGTCTGTCTGAAAGATTTCTTTTTCAACCTTTTTGAGTTTTCAATACTGTTTTCCTCTATGTTTTGTGCTTTCTTCAAACCTGTTTTTCAAACCTGCCCCAAAACCTCTTCACGATATCCGTACTTTTGGAGTTGTATCCCCCCTTTTGCTTCTTTCATCTGTGGACACATAGCGGGACATTTAGAAACTCAAAATATAATCAGGCAGTCAACATGGTTTTGTGAAAGGGAAATCATGCTTGGCAAATTTATTATAGTTCTTTGAGGATGTTACAAGCAGGGTGGATAAAGGGGAATGAGTAGATATTGTGCATGTGTATTTCCAAAAAGCAAACAATAAGATACCATGTAAAAGTTACTGCACAAGATAAGAGCTTACGGCGTTGGGGATGATATAATAGCACAGATAGAACATTGGTTAACTAACAGGAAACGGAGAATCAGGATAAATGGGTCATTTTCAGGTTGCCAAATTCTGATTAATAGAATGTCGCAGGGATCAGTGCTGGGATCACAACGATTCCCGATCTATATGAATTACTTAGAAGAATGGACTGACTGTACTGTAGCCAAATTTACAGGTAAGGTAGTGAAGGGAACCGGCTATTTCTGATAGGTAAAAGGGTCATTGATTTAGCCATTTTAATGTAAATACTAAAGCCCAGTTTAAAGTCCATTTTAAAATGGACTTCATCATAAAACCTCAAGCATAACTTTGATTACAAAAACACACAGCTTGCAGGATTTGCAGTGGCAAAGCACAGAATTTGAAACATCTAAAGGCTAGCTAAAGCTTATGCAACAGGTTAAATTGACATTATAAAATATCCATTGTTCTAATGAACAGAATTGCAGAAGTTATGCAGCTATACCACAATCTGATCAAGGTCAAAATAAGCACCATGACAACATGAATCCACTATTATTCAGAATACAGATAATAGTGAAGTCAGCAGTAAAACCAGTAAAAGCTAGAATTGATTAAAAGCGTAAATCACATTCCAACACATAGAAAGTACCCAAAGATGCAACATATCCGCATATATATTGCACATTGATGATTGACAACTAACCATCCAATCAAATGCATTTGAGACACGTCCAAGCCAATAAGCACATTGCAGGGGTAGGGACAGATGGAGCCAGACTGATAACATTCTCATTCTCTTTAAACATAGAGGTCCGGGCAGACATTTTCCATCCAGGATGACTCTATACATTTTACCTAACTATTCGCTATCCTTATTTCGTATTTTCAGATTTCCACTCTAACTCTTAAAGTCTGCGCAGGCTGTTTTGCTTTGAGCAAGAAACCATTACTGTATTTTGAAAGTTAAATCTGTTTGTAAACCATTAAGCCAATTATATCTCTTAAAGTCTTTTGCTGGCAAGGGCTTTATTGAGAATATTTGATTTGTAACCACAAGAAGATTTCAGTCTCTCAATTATACTCAATGGATACAATAAAAGATTTTTATTTCGCATCCGAGAAGTGTAACTTAAATTTCTACTGAGTTTTGAAGTGTGTACGAGACCCTACAGGTAGGAAGGCAAGTGTGAGGAGGATGCAAAAGCTCAGAATTTCACACAGTTGTGGAGATTCTGGGCCTTAGCCAAAATGACATCAGGACCCCGGTTCCGGAAGTCTCGCCCATATTTCCGACGTCTCCTATTTTCGCCAGGGGTGGGGTGGAAGTGGGAAAGGTATGATTCACACGTGTGGGGGAAACCAAAATCAACAGGGCCATCTGATTTAGTTCTGAGTTCAAACAGACCCCATTTATGCTGGAGCGGGATATGTTTCCTTTGTGCATGATTTTGATTTCTTTTCAGAAAATATTTTATTGAAGCATTTGTAATTTTCACAGTTTAACACATTAACATTTCTTAAACAACTGCGTGGGCCGACACACACATAAAACCTAAAAGACAATGGCCCCGACTGTCCACGCCCTATTCCCTAATTACCCGTATACTGAGTTCCCTGTCTTTATCTAACACTGCCATTCCTCCTATTTTCTCACCCCCCCCCCTTACTGCTGACGTCAGTTTTCTTTGAAGAAGTCGATGAATGGTTACCATCTCTGGGCAAACCCCTGAGTTGATCCTCTCAAAGCGAACTTGATTTTTCCAGGCTGTGAAAACCCCGCCATATCGCTGACCCACACACCTGACTTTGGAGGCTCTGAGTCCCTCCATCCCAGCAAAATCTGTCTCCGGGCCACCAGGGAGGTGAAGGCCAGGACATCGGCCTCCCTCCCCCCCTTGGGGCACCCGGATCATCTGATACCCCAAATATTGCCAGTTCTGGACTCGGGGTTACCCTCTCTTCCAGGACTTCTGACATAACGTCCGCAAATCCCTGCCAGAATCCCCTCAACTTCGGACATGCCCAGAACATATGCACATGGTTAGCCAGGCTACCCCCACACCGCCCACATCTATTCTCCACCTCGTCAAAGAACCTGCTTATTCGGGCTACCATCATGTGGGCCCTGTGGATCACTTTGAACTTGATCAGGCCAAGACTGGCACAGGACGAAGATGAATTGACTCTCTTCAAGGCTTTTTCCCACTTTTCCATTTCCAGCTCTCTTCCCAGCTCCTCTTCCCACTTCCGCTTCACCTCTCTGATCGGGGCCCCCTCCCACTCCATCAACTCCTTGTATATCTCCGAAATCCTCCCCTCTCCAACCCCAGTTTTTGACATCTCCTTATCCTGTAGTCCCCTCAGGGGAGGAGAGGGAAGCTTGGAACCTGTTTCCAGACAAAGTCCCGGACCTGAAGATATCGAAACCCATTCCCGCCTGGTAGCTCAAACTCCTCCTCTTGTACCTTCAAGGTTGGCAAGTCCCCCTGGATAAATAAATCGTCAAATCTCTCGATCCCTGCCAGCTGCCTCCTCCTGAAGCCCCCATCCAGCCTCCCTGGGACAAACCGGTGATTGTTACAAATCGGAGATCACACTGACCAATCCCATGTGCTGCCCCCATTGCCCCCACACCCTTAGGAGGTCACCACCACAGGGCTTGTAAAGTACCGGGCCGGCGAGAAAATCCTCCAAACACGTACCCTTGCAGGATGCCGCGTCCACTCGCTCCCAGGCTGAGCCCTCCCCCACTACCCACTTTCTGACCATCGATATGTTGGTCGGCCAGTAATAGTTAATAAAGCTCGGGAGGGCCAGGCCTCCCTCTCCGTGACCCCGCTCCAGGAGTGCCCTCTTTACTCTCGGGGTTTTCCGCGCCCACACAAAACCTGTAATCGCACGTTTGTTTTTCGAAAAAAAGTATTTGGGACAAAAAACGGAAGGCATTGAAAAAAGAAAAGCAGTCTTGGGAGGACTGTCATCTTCACCGTCTGGACCCTTCCCGCTAGCGTCAGCGGGAGCATGTCCCATCTATGGAAATCCCTTTTCATTTCGTCGACCGCTTTGCCCAGATTTAACTTGTGGAGCTGCCCCCACTCTTTAGCCACTTGAATCCCTAAATATCTAAAACTCCCTGCCACCACTTTAAAAGGTAACTTCCTCAGTCTCCTTTCCTGCCCCCGTGTCTGGATCACAAACATCTCGCTCTTTCCCATATTCAACTTGCATCCTGAAAATCGCCCAAATTCTCCCAGTACCTCCATGATTTTGGTCATTCCCCCCACCGGGTCTGTAATATGAAGCAGCAAGTCATCCGCATAGAAGAAACCCTGTGCTCCACCCCCACCCTCACTATTCCCTGCCACACACTCAATGTTCTAAGGGCCATTGCTAAAGGCTCTATGGCCAGGGCAAACTGTAATGGGGAGAGCTGGCATCCCTGCCTTGTCCCGCTCCCGAGAGTAAAATGTTCTGACCGGGTTCAGTTGGTTCTCACATTTGCCACCGGGGCCTGATACAACAGCTGGACCCAGTCCACAAATCCCAGCCCGAACCCAAACCTGCCTACAATATCCCATAGGTATGTCCACTCTACCCGGTCAAAAGCCTTCTCCTCGTCCATGGTGACTACCACCTCAGCCTTGCGCCCCCTCAGCTGGCATCATTATAAAATTAAGAAGCCATCTAATATTGGATGCAGGTGCCTGCCCTTCACAAATCCAGTCTGATCCTCACCTATTACCTCCGGGACACATAGAACATAGAACATAGAACAGGACAGGCCCTTTGGCCCTCGATGTTGTGCTGAGCATTGTCCGAAACCAAGATCAAGCTATCCCACTCCCTGTCACTCTGGTGTTCTCCATGTGCCTATCCAATAACCGCTTGAAAGTTCCTAAAGTGTCCGACTCCACTATCACAGCAGGCAGTCCATTCCACACCCTAACCACTCTCTGAGTAAAGAACCTACCTCGGACATCCCTCCTATATCTCCCACCCTGATTCTTATAGCTATGCCCCCTTGTAACAGCTACATCCACCCAAGGAAATAGTCTCTGAACGCCCACTCTATCTATCCCCCTCATTATCTTATAAACCTCTATTAAGTCGCCTCTCATCCTCTTCCGCTCCAAAGAGAAAAGCCCAAGTTCTCTCAACCTTTCCTCATAAGCCCTATCCTGCAAACCAGGCAGCATCCTCATAAATCTCCTTTGCACCCTTTCCAATGCTTCCACATCCTTCCTATAATGAGGTGACCAGAACTGCACACAATACTCCAAATGTGGTCTCACCAGGGTCATGTATAGTTGCAGCATAACCCCGCGGCTCTTAAACTCAAGCCCCCTGTTAATAAACGCTAACACACTATAAGCCTTCTTCACGGCTCTATCCACTTGAGTGGCAACCTTCAGAGATCTGTGGACATGAACCCAAGATCTCCCTGTTCCTCCACATTCCTCAGTACCCTGCCGTTGACCCTGTAATCCGCATTCAAAATTTTTCTACCAAAATGAATCACCTCGCACTTATCAGGGTTAAACTCCATCTGCCATTTTTTGGCCCAGCTCTGCATCCTATCAATGTCTCTTTGCATCCTATTAATGTCTCTTTGCAGCCTACAACAGCCCTCCACTCATCCACTACTCCACCAATCTTGGTGTCATCAGCAAATTTACTGACCCACCCTGCAGCCCCCTCCTCCAAGTAATTGATAAAAATCACAAATAGCAGAGGACCCAGCACTGATCCCTGTGGTACACCGCTGGTAACTGGTCTCCAGTCTGAAAATTTTCCATCCACCACCACCCTCTGTCTTCTATGTGATAGCCAGTTACTTATCCAATTGGCCAAATTTCCCTCTATCCCACACCTCCTTACTTTCTTCATGAACCAACCATGAGGAACCTTATCAAACACCTTACTAAAATCCATGTATACGACATCAACTGCTCTACCTTCATCTACACACTAAGTTACCTCCTCAAAGAATTCAATCAAATTTGTGAAGCAAGACCTACCCTTCACGAATCCGTGTTGACTATCCCGGATTAAGCTGCATCTTTCCAAATGGTCATAAATCCTATCCTTCAGGGCCTTTTCCATTATCTTCCCGACCGCCGAAGTAAGACTAACTGGCCTATAATTACTAGGTTCATTCCTATTCCTTTTCTTGAACAGAGGAACAACATTTGCCACTCTCCAGTCCTCTGGCACTATCCCCGTGGACAGCGAGGACCCAAAGATCAAAGCCAAAGGCTCTGCAATCTCATCCCTTGCCTCCCAAAGAATCCTTGGGTATATCCCATCTGGCCCAGGGGACTTGTCGACCCTCAGGTTTTTCAAAATTGCTAACACATCCTTCCTCAGAACATCTACTTCCTCCAGCCTACCCGCCTTAATCACACTCTCATCCTCAAAAACATGGCCCCTCTCCTTTGTGAACACTGAAGAAAAGTATTCATTCAACGCCTCTCCTATTTCTTCTGACTCCATGCACAAGTTCCCACTACTGCCCTACCCTCACCCTGGTCATTCTTTTATTTCTCACATAAGAATAAAATGCCTTGGGGTTTTCCTTGATCCGACCTGCCAAGTACTTCTCATGCCCCAGCCTAGCTCTCCTAAGCCCTTTTTTCAGCTCATTCCTTGCTACCTTGTAACCCTCAAGCGACCCTACTGAACCTTGTTTTCTCATCCTTACATCCTCTTCCTTTTTCCTCTTGACAAGACATTTAACCTCTTTTGTGAACCATGGTTCCCTCACATGGCCATTTCTTCCCTGCCTGACAGGGACATGCTTATCAAGGATACGCAGTATTTGTTCCTTGAACAAGCTCCACTTTTCATTTATGCCTTACCCTGACAGTTTCTGTTCCCATCTTATGCTCCCTAATTCTTGCCTAATCACATCATAATTACCCCTCCCCCAATTATAAACCTTGCCCTGCCATATGGCCCTATCCCTCTCCATTGCAATAGTAAAAGACACCGAATTGTGGTCACTATCTCCAAAGTGCTCTCCCACAAACAAATCTAACACTTGGTCCGGTTCATTACCCTGTACCAAACCCAATGTGGCCCCCCCTTTTGTCGGCCTATCCACATATTGTGTCAGGAAACCCTCCTGCACACACTGTACAAAAACTGCCCCATCCGAACTGTTCGACCTAGAGAGGTTCCAATCAATATTTGGAAAGTTAAAGTCACCCATGACAACTACCCTGAGACCTCCACACCTATCCATAATCTGTTTTGCAATTTCTTTCTCCACATCTCTATTACTATTTGGGGGCCTATAGAAAACTCCTAACAATGTGATCGCTCCTTTCCTATTTCTAACTTCGGCCCATATTACCGCAGTAGGCAGATCCCCTTCAAACTGCCTTTCTGCAGCCGTTAAACTATCCTTGATTAACAATGCTACTCCTCCACCTCTTTTGCCACCTTCCCTACTCTTACTGAAACATCTATACCCCGGAACTTCCAACAACCATTCCTGGCCCTGTTCTAACCATGTCTCCGTAATGGCCACAACATCGTAGTCCCAAGTACCAATCCATGCTCCAAGTTCACCTACCTTATTCCGGATGCTCCTTGCATTGAAGTAGACACACTTCAACCCACCTTTCTGTCTGTCGGTACACTCCTGCGACCTTGATACCCTCCTCAGTACCTCACTACTCTCGACACTGGCTTCTGGACTACAGCTCGTTTTCCCAGCCCCCTGACAAATTAGTTTAAATACAGTCCTCGATTCTGGTGGCCAAGATCTTTGCCAGCAATTTAGCATTTACATTTAAAAGGGAAATTGGTCTGTACGATCCACAGCTCTCTGGGTCCTTATCTCGCATCAGGATGAGAGAGAATGATGCCTGTGATAGCGAAGGGGGTAGCAGTCCCAACTCCTTGGATTCAGTGAAAGCCTTGACTAACAGCGGTCCCACAAGCCCCGAAAACGTATTATAAAATTCCATTGGGAATCCGTCAGGTCCTGGGGCCTTACCCGATTGCATTGCCCCAATCCGTCTATCACTTCACCAAGCCCAATTGGGGCCCCCAAGGCTTCCACGTCATTCCCTCCTCACCCGCAGGGGATTCCGACTCATATAAATGACTATAGAATTCATAGAACTCGTCATTAACCATCCCCGTAATGGCCACAACATCGTAGTCCCAAGTACCAATCCACGCTCACTACTTTCCCCCTCACATCCTTAATTTTCCCTATCTTTCTCGCCGCTACCTGCTTCCTCAGCTGATGTGCCAACATCCTGCCAGCTTTCTCCCCATATTCATATACTGGCCCTTTTACCCTGCTCAGCTGTCCCTCCGCCTTGCCTGTGGAAAGGAGCCCAAAATCCATTTGAAGTCTTTGATGCTCCTTCAGGAGCTCCTAATTCGGAGACTCTGCACATATGATTTTGATTTTTAAGAGTAGACTTGAAGATGTGGCCTGTGACACTGTCAAATTATTTAAATCCCCAGCTCTTTAAATTTTGAAATAAACTGGGTTTAAAAAATGGGTACTTGCAATTTGACTAGCTCTTTGTTGATAAAAGCCTGAGCGTTTTTGATATTGTATTATTATTACTGTTTGACTGCATCCAGAAATTACCATTGTCACTGAAGGGGTCGGTAAGTTTTGTTGACAGCTCCAAGAGGTTATCAAGGGGTGATGTGGGGCTAGGAATACAAATTTTTGTTTTTATAAGGAATTAAGTACTAGAAGTGATTTAAATACATTATATGGGCTTTCATCAATGAGAATGGTTGTTTTACATGGTGAAGTCTGCAGTAGTTACTTCAAATTTTATTTCAGTTCATCTCAACATTTCTCCTGAGTTCTACCCATGATGGATATTGGGTGAATAGGCATGGAGAGGGTAAGGGCAAAGGCTAAGGCTGGTGGGTGGGGCTATGGATTGCATAAATTTACACTAAGTTGGCATAGGAGCTATAAGGGGAGACGGGGAAAGTAGAGGGGCATAGGATATCAGAGGAGCTATGAGGGTCCATTGGGAGGAAAGAGGGGCATTCCTTGGCATGGAAGGTATGAGGGAGAATGTGTAAATGGGTAGGGACATGAGTTGGCGTGGATGGTGCATGGCGAATAGGTAGGTGTTGAGGGGGGTGTCAGGGATGGGGTCATACTCACCTTGGGTTAGAAAATTCAGGTCAAAGAGTCTGAAAAGGAATATGAATAGGTTAAGCAAGAGAGGGAAATTTGGCAGTTTGAGTGTATGGGAAATATAAGGTTGGTAATTTTGGTAGGCAGAATAGAAAACCAAAATATTATTTAATTTGAGAGAAACTACAGAATGCTTTGATCCAGAACAACCTGAGTATCCTTGTACATGAATAACAAAATGTCAATATGCAGGAAGGCAGATGGAATGTTGCCCTTTATTGCAAGGGAGAGGTTGGATAGGCTTGGGTTGTTTTTGCTGGAGCAGAGAAGACTGAGGGGTGGCCTAATCGAGGTGTACAAGATTATGAGGGGCATGGACAAGGTGGATAGGCAGCAGCTGTTCCCCCTAGTTGAAGGTCAGTTACGAGGGAACGCAAGGTCAAGGTGAGGGGCAGGAGGAAAACCTTTTTTACCCAGAGGGTGGTGACAATCTGGAATGCACTGGCTGGGACGGTGGCAGAGGTGGGTTGCCTCACATCCTTTAAAACGTCCCTGGATGAGCACTTGGCACGTCATAACATTCAAGGCCATGGACCAAGTGCTGGCAAATGGGATTAGGTAGACAGGTCGGGTGTTTTTCTTGCGTCGGTGCAGACTCGATGGGCCGAAGGGCCTCTTCTGCACTGTATTAGTCTGTGATTCTGTGATTCTGAACATAGAAGTAGGGAAGTCTTTCGACAACTGTGCAAAGCATTGGTGAAGCCGCACCTGGGGTACTGTGTACAGTTTTGGCCTCCTTGTTTAAGGAAGGATAAAATTGCATTGAAAGCAGCTCAGAGAAGGTTCAGTAAGCTGATTCCTGGGATGAAGGAATTGTTTCATGAGGAAAGATTGAACAGGTTGGGCCCATATTAATTTGAGTTTTGAAGGATGAGAGGTGATCTCATTGAAGCGTACAAGATTCTGAGGGGGGTTGGTGCAGTAGATGCTGAGAGGATGATTCCTCTCATGGGTGAGCAAGGGGACAGAGTTCAAAAATAAGGGGTCTCCCATTTAAAATGGATATAAGGAGGAATCTTTTTTCTCAGAGGGTTGTTAGTCTCTGGAATTCCCTTCCACAGAGAACAGTGGTGGCGTTAAATAACTCCAAGGCTGAGTTGGACATATTTTCTGATTGACAAGAAGTTAAGGGATCTGGGAGACAGGCAGGAAAATGGAGTTAAGACCACAATCAAATTAGTCACAGTAGAATAGGCTCGATGGGTTGAATGCTCCTATCTTTTATGATCTTATAGTTTTAGCTTGCTTCACCCTACACTAAATTCCATCCCTGACTGAGAACGCATGAGTTGTTACTAATCTCAGGCCGCCAGTATTACTGATAGGATGATTATGAATGTCCAAAACACAGACCACTGTGTTATGGTCAGTGTGTATGCACCTTTGTGTTGCTACATGTGTTGTGCAATCTGTAATTTAATTGTGAAAATTACAAGGTGACTTATTTGAAGTGTTTGAAATGATTAAAAGTGTTGATCTGGCCCGCCTCCCATCCATTGACTCTATCTATACCTCCCGCTGCCTTGGGAAAGCGGACAGCATAATCAAAGACCCCTCTCACCCGGCTTCTCACTCACTCTTCCAACATCTTCCATCGGGCAAGACATACAAAAGTCTGAGAACACGGACAAACAGATTCAAAAGCATCTTCTTCCCCACTGTTACCAGACTCCTAAACAACCCTCTATTGGACTGACCTCATTAACACTACACACTGTATGCTTCACCCGATGGCGGTGTTATGTAGTTACATTGTGTACCTTGTGTTGCCCTATTATGTATTTTCTTTCCATGTACTAAATGATCTGTTTGAGCTGCTCGCAGGAAAATACTTTTCACTGTACCTCGGAACACGTGACAATAAACCAATCCAATAGAGATAAACCATTTCATCTGGTAAAGGGTGTCCATAACAAGATGCATGGCTTTAAAATTGAAACCAGTTCATTCAGAGTTATAATCAGGAATCAGTCCTTCACAGAAGGGGTAGTGGAAATCTGGAACTCTCTCCACAGAAAACTGCGGAGTCCAAATCAATTAAAGATACCAAACTGCGATGAATAGATTTTTTGTTAGCCAAGAAAATTTGGGATTAGCAAACAAGGGCAGGTAGATGGAGTAATGATACAGATCAGCCTGACCTAGCTGAATGGCTGAACAGACCTGAGGGGCTGAATGGCCTATTCGTCCTATGTTCCTGTTAAAACAAATATCATATTCAGAAGAGAGCTATAACAAATATCTCCACAAGTCAGCCAGATCACAGCACACAAGCAAGGATACAGTAAAGGAGTTAAGGAAACCCTTGTGAGTAGAGATGCAAATCCTACATCACTGACAGACATGACACAGCTTCTGTGTATGCTTCCCTTGGTTTTACTCAGCAACCTTGGTTTGTCGCACTGTCTATACGGGATTCATTTGCCACAGTCACCCTTTTGAATCAAGCTGGCTTGTTTTCAATTCTGAAATGTAGTGAGACTGCACACGTTTCTATTTAAGTTTAGATTTAACTTTGTCATATTATTTAGTGGTAACACAGCCATTTGTGTTTGAGAATGATTGACCAAAAGTATATATATGTTATCAGAATATATGGATTAAAAAATCTAGAAGAGAGTGCGTAGTAGATCATGAAGTAGTGTTGAGGTCAAACCAGGGTTAAATTTTACAAGCTTGTGGATGGTGGAAGAAAGCAGGGGTGCAAGCAGATCCATACTTCAGAGTTTCTATGTATCAATAAATTAGAACTAAGAGACCGTGCAATAACCCTGACAACAACACAGTGAACCTGCAGTCAGGAGCAAGCTTGAAGAGTATAAGATACAGGAGGAATTAGGAAATAATGCTCGGAGAAGCCATGCCCATAGGAGGTGTTACAAATTGAGATTGTAGCAGATGCTTTCCTCGCATATCATAGATTATCATAGAATTTACAGTGCAGAAGGAGGCCATTCAGCCCATCGAGTCTGCACCGGCTCTTGGAAAGAGCACCCTACCCATGTTCAACACCTACACCCTATCCCCATAACCCAGTAACCCCACCCAACACTAAGGGCAATTTTGGACACTAAGGGCAATTTATCATTGCCAATCCACCTAAATATAACGCAAAGGTGGCCACTCACACTTAAGAACTCTTGCTCACAGTGATCTGAAGCATGGCCTTTCATGCAAATTAATTAGATTCTTCATCTTGGGCAAGCAATGGACCAGCTCAATATCTCATTGCTACTGTGCATAGACTTTAATGTAAGATATTACTAGTACTGTAATTATGGTCACATGAGCAGGGATAAGAATAATTCCCCGATCATACCACTCCAAGCCTGCACATAACAGAGCTTTTTTTTGTGAATTGTAAGGATGAAAGTATTTACTCACTGTCCATATTTCACCATTTACACGATGGTTGTAAATAAATTAGTTTGGCAGGCTTTCTTGAGTTTAGACAAAAAGGCAATCATTTTATTAAGTTAGGAACCCACCCAGATAAAGATATAAAACATTTAAAATGATAAATCCATGTCCGGCCTTCACTCAGCACACATAAACACCCACACACATAGCACTGAAGTTATACTACATTTCAGAATTGAAAACAAGTTATTATTTCTTATTTTATTACAGTCGGTAGCTACTTTCTTCGCCAAATTAAAGTTCAATGCAACAAGAAAAACAAGGGAGCTCAATGTTTTGGAGTTATTTTCTGGTATCTGTGACTGCGGCAGGCTTTTCTCCATGTGGTCTTTAAATTTTAGGAATAAACTGTAATTGCCAAAGACAATTTCTTTTTAAAACACAGTCCATCTGTTTCTTTTGGATGGAAATTCGCTATCTCTGTGGAAGATTTTTATACTTAATAGAGATAGGGGACTGGATTCTCTGATTCTATGTCCCCACGCCAGCATGGAAACGGTGGCATTTTACAACAGACAAAATGACGTAAACGGCCACCGATCCTCCGTTTGGCTGGGGGCTAACATCAAGGCAGTGTAAAGCCGATATGCCCAGGAGAACTGCCGGGTCCATGGCCGTGCATGCACATGCCAGTGGCCTACAGCGGCCATGTCGTGCATCATGGCGTCGGCCGATCGCAGACTCGGCCTCCGAAATAGTGCCCCCCCTTTGGTCGGCTTGCACAACCCTGGTCACCCACCAACAGTGCCCCCAGCCCCTGGCAAAGTCCCCCCCTGCCCGTAGATCGGCCCTCCCCCAACTATGGCGGCGCTGGACTCAGTCCGCGATTTTGACGTCGCCGACGTCGCGATTTTGACGTACCCACCCAGGGTATTGAATTTGGAAGAGAAGTGAAGGGAACTCATTCATGTTTCATTGCAGCTTTTCCAGACTTCTATTGTTTCAGCAGCTGGCATGCAGTATCAAAAGACATTTTTAAAATGGTTTTGCTGGTCACATGATCTCTCCCCCCATTATGATTTTGAAAGGTATTTTCTTAGCTGATGTCTGAACAGACTGTGGCTTTGGTTTAATAGGCGAGATGATCAGATTCTGTAGTGTCCCAGACATTAGCTCCTGAATATCAATTATCAATCTTGATGAGATAGGGAGAAGACCTTTCCAAGTAGCTATTGTCTAGTCAACTTTCTGTCTTTGCTTGAGAGGTAGACTTATGTAAATATAAGGTCCAGTGCAGCTTAAGTTAATCTATTGAAATAGTTCTTGACATCACCAAGTGTGAGATTCCATAGAAGGAGGAGGGTTTAGTTGTATGGAAAATTAGAAAATCAAAGTTAAAGGAGACGGTAGGAGTGCAGGTTAATGATGAGGACATTAAACTAGTTAAGGGGGGGAGGGCTCAGGAAAGGTTAGTAAAGATTCCAGAACATAGAACATACAATGCAGAGGAGGCCAATCGGTCCATCTAGTCTGCACCGACCAACTTAAGCCCTCACTTTCCACCCTGTCCCCCTAACCCAATAACTTGTCGTCACCTTTTTGGGCACTAAGGGCAAATTAGCATGGCCAATCCACCTCACAGCACGTCTTTGGACTGTGGGAGGAAACCGGAGCACCCGGAGGAAACCCATGCAGACACGGGGAGAACGAGCAAACTCCACACAGACAGTGACCCAGCAGGGAATTGAACCTGGGAGCCTGGCACTGTGAATCATAGAATTTACAGTGCAGAAGGAGGCCATTCAGCCCATCGAGTCTGCACCGGCTCTTGGAAAGAGCATCCTACCCAAGCCCACACCTCCACCTCCACACAACCCAGCAACCCTACCCAACACTAATGGCAATTTTGGACACTAAGGGCAATTCAGCATGGTCAATCCACCTAACCTGCACATCTTTTGACTGTGGGAGGAAACCGGAGCACCTGGAGGAAACCCACGCAGAAACGGGGATAACGTGCAGACTCCGCACAGACAGTGACCCAAGCCGGGAATCGAACCTGGAATCCTGGAGCTATGAAGCAATTGTACTAACCACTATGCTACCGTGCTGCCCTGTACAAGTAATAGGACAGGGAGTATGGAAAGCAGCAGGCATCTAACTTCAAACACAGCACGTAAGGGGACCACTATGAGAAGGGGGGCGGTCAACACAGGACTGAGGGTGTTGTACCTAAATGTGCGCAGTATACGAAAGATGGTAAATGAGTTTGTAGCACACATTGAAATTGACAGGTACGATGATGTGGGCAAGACAGAGACATGGCTGCAAGGGTTCAGGGCTGGGATCTAACTATCCAAGGATATGTGTCCTATCGAAAGGACAGGCAGATGCACAGAAGGGGAGGGTTGCTCTGTTACTAAGAAATTAAATCAAATTGCTGGCAAGACACCATGTAGGGTCGGAAGGCGTAGAATCTGTGTGGGTGAGTTAAGGAATTACAAAGGAAAAAAGACCCTGATGGGAGTTATGTACAGGCCCCCAAGCAGTAGTCAGGATGTGGGGCAGAAAATAAATCAGGAGATAGAAAAGGCATATGAGAAAGGCCACATTATAATAATCATGGGGGACTTCAACATGCATGTGGACTGGGAAAACAGGTTTATAGCGAAACCCAAGAAAAGGAATTTATAGAATGTATGAACTGTTTTTTTGGTGCAGCTTGTGGTTGAGCCCACTAGAGAAAGGCAATTCTGGATTTGGTGGTGTGTAGTGAGGCTGACTTGACAGCACGTTGGCACCAAAATCCCTTGGAGATAAAGGGTTTTATTTCAGGGTGGCAGCCGGAGACTAGTGGTGTTCCGCAGGAATCACTGTTGGGACCACAACTATTCATCACTGAGCTGGAAGAAGAAACTGAGGGCATTAGTGCTAAGTTTCATAAAATCAAAGAGTCATAACAGTGGTTAGCACTGCTGCTTCATAGCTCCAGCGTCCCAGGTTCAATTCCGGCCTCAGCTATTGTCTGTGCGGAGTTTGCACTTTCTCTCTGCATCAGTCTTCACAATGGAAGACACCAGTGGCACACCAGAACATAAAGAGAGTCAGGGGATAGAGGTGAATATTGTGGCCATCATTAAGGTCTGAAAGTGGGTAAATCATCTGGACCGGATGGACTACACCCCAGTGTTCTGAAGGAGATAACTGAGGAGATTGTGGAGGCGTTGATGGTGATCTTTCAGGAATCACTGGAGGCAGGAAGGGTCCCAGGGGATGGGAGAATGGCTAATGTAACATCCCTGTTTAAGAAGGGAGGGAGGCAGAAGACAGGAAATTATATACCCTTTAGCCTCACTTTGGTTGTTGGTATGATTTTAGAGTCTATTATTAAGGATGAAATTGCCGGGTACTTGGAAGTGCATGATAAAATAGGGCTGACTTAGCATGGCTTCCTCAAGAGGAGGTCATTCCTGACAAATCTGTCAGAATTCTTTGAGGAGGTCATGAGGAAGTTAGACAAGGGAGAGCCAGTGGACGTGATCTATTTGGATTTCCAGAAGGCCTTTGACAAGGTGCCATATAGGGGTTAGGGGCAAGACACTGGCATGGATAGAGGATTGGCTGACTGCCAGAAGACAGAGAGTGGAGATAAAAGGTTTTTTTTAAGGGTAGCAGCCGGAGACTAGTGGTGTTCCGTAGGACTCACTGTTGGGACCACAACTATTCATTAATGAGCTGGAAGAAGAAACTGAGGGCATTATTGCTAAGTTTCATAAAATCATAAAATCATGCTAAATTGTCCCCTAGTGTCCAAAAAGGTAAGGTGGGGTTATTGGGTTACGGGGATAGGGTGGAGGTGTGGGCTTAAGAAGGGTGCTCTTTCCAAGGGCCAGTGCAGACTCAATGGGCTGAATGGCCTCCTTCTGCACTGTAAATTCTATGATCTATGAACATGACCTCTTTACTCTTGTATGCAATGCTGTAGCTATCTGAGATGGCCACCTGCAAAGGATCATGGAAATTATGTCCAAACCAGGACTCAGACAGATACAGAGCTTCTGTGTATTTGAAACACAGAAACATCAGGTAGCTAGACCTGATCGAAACACCCGCTTGTTTGCATTCTAATGGCCCATTTCCCCAGAACAATAGGACTGCACTCAAGAAACCGATACAGCCACAGACTGATCGGCGCCACTCCCCTTTGCTGAGAGAGCCCAACTGCCAAGGTCAATGACCGCTAAGGACCCACCCAGCCACCAAGGCATCCGCCCCTTTACTGGCCAAAATCGAAGGCCGTGATCGAAGCCTGTTGAATTATTGGGTCCAAGATTAAGGACTGCCCCAAAGAGCGCAAAACCCGAGGGATAAAAGGGGACACAGCCATGTGTTCTGTCTCTTTTGGACCCGGCCTGTGCCAGCCTCTTTTGGATCCGGCCTGTGCCAGCCCAACTGCAGCATAATGACCAGACAGCCAAGTTCAAGACCAACGATCGCTACCTGACGGATGAGCCCAGCAGAGACAGAGCCACTTCTTTAAACCAGCCACGTGAAATCAATCTACACAGCGCCGGTCTCCCTGAAGTTAAGTATAGGTTATTGTAGCTGATAGGTGGAGTTTAACTTGTAGTTTATTGTGCTTGCACATCGAAGTAACCCTTGTGTGTAAATAAACCATCTTTGAACTTGAACTGACTAATTGGTTGTGTGGTCATTTGACCGATATACGGGAAAGCCTTGTGGTTCAGTAAGAGAAATAGAAACACCCACAGTATTGGCGACGCTGTTGGGACATAACATCATATCATAAATAGAGCCTCATCACATTAAAGAGCAACATTATTGGCGACGCTGGTGGGATAGTATTCCGATTGGCAACATTATTGGCGACCTCAGGCGGGACTCGATTAGAAGTGACTGCGTCACTCCGAGAGAACCCACAAACTTTGAAATCCAATTGCGAGAGAGAGAAAGAACCACAAGTACAAACCCCATATCAACCAAATCACCGAATTTCGGAAGTGTGTACTAACCTGCATGCGTAATAACAGGGAAATAAGGTAAACAAACTAGATTTTGTGTAAAACTGTCGAGAGAATTGTGAACCGGAAAATAGCTTAGGCCATACCCACAGTTCAAATCGCTGCCTTATCCCCCTGTCCCAAATTAACAATAGGAAACAGAGATTAACGGTAGGAAACGAGAGATTAGAGGTAGGAAAAGAGATATTAGAAGCAATGGCCACAAAAGCGATGCAACGTTTAATGAACCCACAGGAACCCGAGGTCGCAGCGACCAACAGAGCAGAGCAATGCCCCATATGGGAAGAAGAGTTGAGGAAGTATTTAAAGGGGAAAGGATGGCCCTTTGGTCCAATGTTTGTGCGAATGACGAGTCAAGTCCAGGAAGCATAGGACAAACTTGATGGGACAACCTAACTGAGGCCCATAAGAAAAATGCAGCGAAAGTCTAAAGCCGATGGCGATAGTGTCCTTTTTGGCACAGATGCGAGGCACAGAGGTGGTCGTGAAGACGTTCCGCAGGCAGTTAGTTGAGAAAGACGAGAAGAATGAGGGAAACAAGGGTGAAAGCGAAAAGTTAATCGAGCAACTCCGGGAACAGTTAGCAGCTAAAGATAAGGAGATGGCTGATGTGAAACGAGCACACCAATCTTGTTTAGTTCACCTTAGCAGCTTTCAGACTCAGTACGATAAAGCCTACCAAGATACACAGCACGCAGTCTTGGTCCGAGAAGAGACAGAACAGCAGGTAGCACAGTTAACGAGTCAATGCGCGGATTTAAAAGCAGCTTTGTGAGCGCTCCACAGCTCCACAACAGAACAGAGACAGAGCACAGTAGACCATGCGAAATACAGACAACAGATAGAGAAATTACAGTCACTGCTTTCAGTGTAGAATGGCTTTAGGTATACTTTTGGACAAAATTTAGATGAGGAAGGTGCCCCCCACTAGGCAAGAATTAAATGAAAGCGCCCAGAGATATATAGAGGATACAGGAAATCAGAATCGAGCCCCCGATGCCCCAAAAAGAAAAGCACCCGCACCACCAACTGCACAGGCAGCACACACCCCCATGAATCCGGTTACCACGCAGCGCAAGTCCCCGGATCAGGATGAGCCTGATTTTGTTTACACCACCCCACTATCCATAACCCAGTTGAGAGATGGTTGCACCAAAATTAGTCCATTCCAGCCCACCACAGACCTGCACAGCTTCTTTGAGGAAGTGCGCCAACAAAAAGTTATGTACGGCCTAGACAAGAGAGAGGAAGTCAAACTCATAGTTATGAGCCTGAGCCAGTCCGTAAGGTCAGCTTTGCCTGAACCCCAAAATGTAGCAGGAGGAACCCTACAGGAAATGAAAACAGTCATTTTAGACGCAATCAGGTATAAAAAAGGAGATCCAGTCAAGGGTTTAAACCATTGTAGGCAAAAGAAGGGAGAGCATCCGACCGCATTTGCAGGTCGCCTTTGGATCCATTTTAAAGCAGTATTTGAGGATTTGAACCGCGCACACTTAAGTGAGGACGACACCACTAAAAGATCCTGCACCTTAGTCTCGCATGCCACAGACGCAGGTCAAAAGGCTTGTGTGAATTACGACCCCGCTGACCACACACATAATGAAGTTTGGGTTTTAAAGCAACTCTCCAGATCTTGGGAACAAACCCTACACCGACAGACAGATCAGGACAAGATAGAAGCAAACATGCACCCAGTCAGGACTAGCCAGGACCCAGCATGGATAAACGAGGGTAGACACGAGGGACAGCACCCCAGAGCACAGGCACCACGAGGTTGCTACCATTGTGGACAGATGGGACATTACGCCTGCGGATGCCGACAAAACCCCCGAACCAGCAACGATACCAACAACCAAACCCCCCACCCAGGAACAATGTTAGGCCCATTCATAATGTTAGCGCCTGTTCAGGCGATTTAGCAGTCAATTCCACAGATTGACGGTGTTTGGACTCCCCAACTTGGGTCTGGGACAAATCAGGCAGACCAGTAGTCACAGACACAGTACGGAGACAACCAGTCAAATTTTGTTGGGACACAGGAGGATCCTGCACCACTTTAAACTCCTCCACCATGTTTCAACGTGACAAATAGCCCACCACAGACAACATCACCCTTAGTGGATTTACTGGACACGTACAGCAGGGATACATCACAGCCCCCATAGATATTCAGATAGGGAACATAAGCACCAGGCGCCCCGTTGTTTTAGTCGACTTGGCCCAGACAGTCGAGCACATTCTAGGAATCAATTTTATGAGCTCCCATAATCTTTCCTTCGATCCAGTGAATAAATGTGTATGGAGAATGGCCAAAGCAGGTAGGGCTCCCACTACGCTCACAATAGGGGTTTATGAACATAGGATTTTCTCAGTGGGAGACTATTGGTTTAACACGCAAATAATTAATGCAGACCAAACAATTAGAGAGGTCCTCGTAAAACACAAAGCTTCGTTCGCACAACACAAACACGATTGTGGGAAGATCCCAGGTACGGTCACAATTTCAGGTCCCGATCCAAAGCCACAGAAGCAATACAGTTTCCCACAGCAAGCCGAGGGTGATATTTCAAAAGTTATTCATAGTTTATTAGACCAAGGAGTAATTCGGCCTGTAGCGTCAACAAATAATGCCCCAATTTGGCCCGTAAGAAAACCCAATGGTTCATGGCGATTAACGATCGATTACCGAGAACTTAACAAGGTAACCCCTTTAGCAGCCCCCACCGTTGCCACGAGTCCCAAGACCATGCTCAAGCAGGGAGCACAGGCAAAGTACTTCACAGTGCTGGACATCAGCAATGGCTTTTGGTCTATCCCGTTAGACAAGGCCTGTCAATATAAGTTCGCGTTTACATTTCAAGGGCAGCAGTACACGTAGGCATGCCTCACACAACGATTCCATAACTCCCCCTCCATTTTCCACCGACAATTGGCCAACGGACTTTCTAAATTTTTCCGACCCGAATGCCTCATACTATATGTGGACGATCTGCTCCTGCAAACGGACACAAAAGAGGAACACATAAAGCTCCTTTCGGAATTACTTGGCCTCCTGCAATTCATCGGATGCAAAGTCAACCCCAAAAAGGCACAGATTTTAAAAGAAAAGGATCTTTACTTGGGCACCATTATCACCCATGGGACGAGAGAAATCTGGCCGATAATCTCCAATATGCACGAGTGCCACATCATACACGAGTGCCACATCATAGCAGCCCAGCACCACACAGGACTCTTTATCCCGAAGTCACTACACCCACGAGCAGGCAGTAAAGCACAGCATTCCCAAGCCACAGGGAACGCTTTAAAAAATGTATGTAGACGGTTCATCCACGATCGACAATGGAAAGAGAATAACTGGCTGTGGAATTTATGTAGAAGACGCGCAGGGATGCGCATTAGATGAAATCTCTTAAAAATTGCCTGGCCACCTAGGTTCACAAGCAGCAGAGCACGCAACCATAGCATATGTAGTGCAACACCCAGATTCTTTCCCAACCCCCGCAGACATACATTCGGACAGTCTATATGTATGCAATAGCTTGACAGAATTCCTGCCCCTGTGGGAATCTAGAGGATTTGTATCAGCCGATGGAAAACCCCTACCCTCTGCCCTGTTGTTGAAACACATTCTTAGGACAGCCTCAGACCACACGTACGGTATAATTAAAGTGAGATGCCATCATCGTTCGTCCCCACCCAGTAATGTACAGGCAGATGCCCTAGCCAAGGCAGGATCACGCCATGGTCACTTTTGGCAGCTCCCTGCAAGCGAACCAATACACTCAGTCCAGGTTTCCCAGACCAATATTGAGGATCTATCTCAGATCCAATAGGCAGACGACACTCTCAAACAGATTTTAGACGGCAACTTCCCAACCCCCTATGATAAATGGAAGGACGCACTGACTGTACAGGCGGCATAGTTTTGAAAAATGGAATTTATGTGGTACCCACCCAGGACAGAAACCAGATAATTTACCAGTTTCATGACGGACACAGACACCAGGAGATAGACAATACCATTGCCCATTTAAGACCTTTGTGTTGGTGGCCCGATTTAAAAACCAATGTAACACATTATGTAGAGAATTGTCTTATCGGTGCTCAAAACAATCCCGAACGGTACACAAAGAATGGACAACTATGTCACACCCGACCTGTTAATGGCCCTTGGACAAACTCGACTACATTGGCCCCCTCCCCCTTTGCAGAAATGGTTTCAAGTACATGCTAGTTGTAAGCGACACCTTTACTAAATGGGTAGAAGCATTTCCCTCACGGACAAACACAGCAAAAGCCACAGCTAAGATTTTGACCCAACAGATATTCACACGCTGGGGTCTCCCCTGCAGCATTGAATCAGACCAAGGTTCCCACTTCACCGGCAGAGTCATGCAAAATGTTCCAACAATTTTTGGAATCAGACAAAAATTCTACATAGCATAGTACCCCCAATCCAGCAGCATTGTTGAACGAATGAACCACACTTTAAAAGCAACCATTAGGAAAATGGTGCAACAGAATAATACCACATGGGACACAGTTCTCCCATTTGCCCTCATGTTTATTCGGAACACCGTTTCCAGTTCCACAAGATTTCACCCCCCACACTCTCATGACTGGACGACCCATGAAAGGAATTGAATATTTATTAGGTCTCGATTTGGCAAGCCCCACAGTCACCGCCCTCACCCATGAAAAAGCAGTCCAACAAGTCACAGAGAATATTAAAGAAGCACCGCTCACTGCAGCTGTCCGACTAGGCGCTAGAAGGAAGCAGAGTAAAGCCTGCTTTGACAAAACCATCCACCCCGTAGAGTATACAGTCAGTCAGCAGGTAATGGTTTCCCTTTACAACCCCAGTTCTTTCCTCTCCCCCAAATTTGCAGGACCCTACTCCATCTCGGACAAAGTGAGCCCCTCAGTGTACAAGATAACGTCTCCAATGGTAAAACTGGTTGGTTCCACATCAACCAACTCAATGTCTATGGAACCCAATGTAGCCACTCCCACCACATCTCTCTGGCAATAGGAGACGATTCCGCCACGCCCATTGACAACCTAGTCCAACCCTCCCCCAGCCACGCCAGCACGTCCACAAACCCGAACTTGTCTCCGCCCACAGGTGTTACCTTCCACCTTGAGCTTGACTCCAACGACAGCGACAGCCTTCCCGAATTGATTGCTACCTCGGACCAATGATATGATCTCTCTGCCCCCAGTCACCCCAGGCCCTGGAACCACGACAAGGATATCTTCGCGCCCCCCTGCCTCCCCTTCCACTGCCACCGCCACAGCCACCGCCCGACGACAGTAACTTGCCCTTCACTGCCACCGCCCCTACTCCTCACGACCAACGAACCCCGCTTTGGCACCGCGACAACTCTTGTAGACTGGTAAGACATGACGATTCGGATCCTACGATGGCCCACGCAGCCACGGCACAAAAACGGCAGACACGAGTCTGGCAACCGGGAGATGGTGATGATTCAGATTCTGACTCTCGTTTCGGTAATCCTTTTACAACGCTGTTTGGTACAGATCCCTGATGTGTCCAGATGATGAGAAAGAGACACCGCCTAAGTATCAGGGTGTCCTAATTTCTGATGGAGCCTGCCCACCTTTTTCCTTCTTCTTTTCTTTTTGTCACATTGATGTCGGCCTGACACCCAATTTCTTGAGACAGTCATAGTTACTCTTCTCACAGAGACAGAGATGCAATTTACTGACCAATGGCGTTAAAGGTACAATTGTTGGATTTCATATGACTACAAATTCTTTCCGCTCGTTTCGGTCACCCAGGTAGGGAGTCATGGCACTAATCCCCGCCCTACCGAGGACCACAAATGCATCCGGTCAGTTAAGCTCGAGTAGTGGTGCAATGGCACTGATCACTGCCCTACCCGGGGATTCCACCCATCCTTGCCCTGCCGCGGCCCACACGCACCTCATGTTCCAGTCACTTCGAGTACTCTCGAATGGTTCTTTACACTTTTCACTGTCTTTGCAGGTCTTAGTTTTCCCTTCTCTGCTCTTTTATTGTGGTTCAAAGAATGTCCTTTGCCACAGTCTGTACACTCATCCCTTTACCTTCCGCGACCCTCTGGTCGCTCCCCACCTGTTATTTACACATATGACTCAATTGGTTGCTATACACGCTGCTACACGCAAAGTACCTCTGGACCCTGGAACGAAGAAACTTTATGAAACTGGCCGCCCTTAAATTCGGCTGGTTAAGATGAGCCTCAACCATCAATGGTTGTAGTAAAGAAAAGACTGGACGGGGAAATTGTCCGCCCACTCCCCGCATCGACCACAAGCTGCGAGAGTCTCTGTACTTTAAAAATTGGTATTTCTTGTTTCTCAAAACGTTATTTTTTTTTTTTAAATGAGGGAGTCACACATAGAACATAGAAAATACAGCACAGAACAGGCCCTTCGGCCCACGATGTTGTGCCGAACCTTTGTCCTAGATTAATCATAGATTATCATTGAATTTACAGTGCAGAAGGAGGCCATTCGGCCCTTTGAGTCTGCACCGGCTCCTGGAAAGAGCACCCTACCCAAACTCAACACCTCCACCCAACACCAGGGGCAATTTTGGACATTAAGGGCAATTTATCATTGGCCAATTCACCTAACCTGCACATCTTTGGACTGTGGGAGGAAACCGGAGCACCCGGAGGAAACCCACGCAGACACAGGGAGGACGTGCAGACTCCGCACAGACAGTGACCCAAGCCGGAATCGAACCTGGGACCCTGGAGCTGTGAAGCATTGTGCTATCCACAATGCTACCGTGCTGCCCTTAAGAACAAATAAATCTACACTATATCATTTTACCGTAATCCATGTACCTATCCAACAGCTGCTTGAAGGTCCCTAATGTTTCCGACTCAACTACTTCCACAGGCAGTGCATTCCATGCCCCCACTACTCTCTAGTAAAGAACCTACCTCTGATATCCCTCCTGTATCTTCCACCTTTCACCTTAAATTTATGTCCCCTTGTAATGGTTTGTTCCACCCGGGGAAAAAGTCTCTGACTGTCTACTCTATCTATTCCCCTGATCATCTTATAAACCTCTATCAAGTCGCCCCTCATCCTTCTCCGTTCTAATGAGAAAAGGCCTAGCACCCTCAACCTTTCCTCGTAAGACCTACTCTCCATTCCAGGCAACATCCTGGTAAATCTTCTTTGCACCTTTTCCAAAGCTTCCACATCCTTCCTAAAATGAGGCGACCAGAACTGTACACAGTACTCAAAATGTGGCCTTACCAAAGTTTTGTACAGCTGCATCATCACCTCACGGCTCTTAAATTCAATCCCTCTGTTAATGAACGCGAGCACACCATAGGCCTTCTTCACAGCTCTATCCACTTGAGTGGCAACTTTCAAAGATGTATGAACATAGACCCCAAGATCTCTCTGCTCCTCCACATTGCCAAGAACTCTACCATTAACCCTGTATTCCGCATTCATATTTGTCCTTCCAAAATGGACAACCTCACACTTTTCAGGGTTAAACTCCATCTGCCACTTCTCAGCCCAGCTCTGCATCCTATCTATGTCTCTTTGCAGCCGACAACAGCCCTCCTCACTATCCACAACTCCACCAATCTTCGTATCGTCTGCAAATTTACTGACCCACCCTTCAACTCCCTCATCCAAGTCATTAATGAAAATCACAAACAGCAGAGGACCCAGAACTGATCCCTGCGGTACGCCACTGGAAACTGGGATCCAGGCTGAATATTTACCATCCACCACCACTCTCTGACTTCTATCGGTTAGCCAGTTCGTTATCCAACTAGCCAAATTTCCCACTATCCCATGCCTCCTTACTTTCTGCATAAGCCTACCATGGGGAACCTTATCAAATGCCTTACTAAAATCCATGTACACTACATCCACTGCTTTACCTTCATCCACATGCTTGGTCACCTCCTCAAAGAATTCAATAAGACTTGTAAGGCAAGACCTACCCCTCAAAAATCCGTGCTGACTATCCCTAATCAAGCAGTGTCTTTCCAGGTGCTCAGAAATCCTATCCTTAAGTACCCTTTCCATTACTTTGCCTACCACCGAAGTTAGACTAACTGGCCTGTAATTCCCAGGGTTATCCCTAGTCCTTTTTTTGAACAGGGGCACGACATTCGCCACTCTCCAATCCCCTGGTACCACCCCTGTTGACAGTGAGGACGAAAAGATCATTGCCAACGGCTCTGCAATTTCATCTCTTGCTTCCCATAGAATCCTTGGATATATCCCGTCAGGCCCGGGGGACTTGTCTATCCTCAAGTTTTTCAAAATGCCCAACACATCTTCCTTCCTAACAAGTATTTCCTCGAGCTTACCAGTCTGTTTCACACTGTCCTCTCCAACAATATTGCCCCTCTCATTTGTAAATACAGAAGAAAAGTACTCGTTCAAGACCTCTCCTATCTCTTCAGACTCAATACACAATCTCCCGCTACTATCCTTGATCGGACCTACCCTCGCTCTAGTCATTCTCATATTTCTCACATATGTGTAAAAGGCCTTGGGGTTTTCCTTGATCCTACCCGCCAACGATTGTTCATGCCCTCTCTTAGCTCTCCTAATCCCTTTCTTCAGTTCCCTCCTGGCTATCTTGTATCCCTCCAATGCCCTGTCTGAACCTTGTTTCCTCAGCCTTACATAAGTCTCCTTTTTCCTCTTAACAAGACACTCAACCTCTCTTGTCAACCATGGTTCCCTCACTCGACCATCTCTTCCCTGCCTGACAGGGACATACATATCAAGGACACGTAGCACCTGTTCCTTGAACAAGTTCCACATTTCATTTGTGTCCTTCCCTGACAGCCTATGTTCCCAACTTATGCACTTCAATTCTTGTCTGACAACATCGTATTTACCCTTCCCCCAATTGTAAACCTTGCCCTATTGCACATACCTATCCCTCTCCATTACTAAAGTGAAAGTCACAGAATTGTGGTCACTATCTCCAAAATGCTCCCCCACTAACAAATCTATCACTTGCCCTGGTTCATTACCCAGTACTAAATCCAATATTGCCCCTCCTCTGGTCGGACAATCTACATACTGTGTTAGAAAAGCTTCCTGGACACACTGCACAAACACCACCCCATCCAAACTATTTGATCTAAAGAGTTTCCACTCAATATTTGGGAAGTTAAAGTCGCCCATGACTACTACCCTATGACTTCTGCACCTTTCCAAAATCTGTTTCCCAATCTGTTCCTCCACATCTCTGCTACTATTGGGGGGACTATAGAAAACTCCTAACAAGGTGACTGCTCCTTTCCTATTTCTGACTTCAACCCATACTACCTCAATAGGGTGATACTCCTCGAACTGCCTTTCTGCAGCTGTTATACTATCTCTAATTAATAATGCCACTCCCCCACCTCTTTTACCACCCTCCCTAATCTTATTGAAACATCTATAACCAGGGACCTCCAACAACCATTTCTGCCCCTCTTCTATCCAAGTTTCCGTGATGGCCACCACATCGTAGTCCCAAGTACCGATCCATGCCTTAAGTTCACCCACCTTATTCCTGATGCTTCTTGCGTTGAAGTATACACACTTCAACCCATCTCCGTGCCTGCAAGTACTCTCCTTTGTCAGTGTTCCCTTCCCCACTGCCTCACTACATGCTTTGGCATCCTGAATATCGGCTACCTTAGTTGCTGGACTACAAATCCGGTTCCCATTCCCCTGACAAATTAGTTTAAACCCTCCCGAAGAGTACTAGAAAACCTCCCTCCCAGGATATTGGTGCCCCTCTGGTTCAGATGCAACCCGTCCTGCTTGTACAGGTCCCACCTTCCCCAGAATGCGCTCCAATTATCCAAATACCTGAAGCCCTCCCTCCTACACCATTCCTGCAGCCACGTGTTTAACTGCACTCTCTCCCTATTCCTAGCCTCGCTATCACGTGGCACCGGCAACAAACCAGAGATGACAACTCTGTCTGTCCTGGCTTTTAACTTCCAGCCTAACTCCCTAAACTTGTTTATTACCTCCACACCCCTTTTCCTACCTATGTCGTTGGTACCAATGTGCACCACGACTTCTGGCTGCTCACCCTCCCCCTTAAGGATCCTGAAGACACGATCCGAGACATCCCTGGCCCTGGCACCCGGGAGGCAACATTCCTTCCGGGAGTCTCGCTCGCGACCACAGAATCTCCTATCTATTCCCCTAACCATTGAATCTCCTACAACTATTGCTTTTCTATTCTCCCCCCTTCCCTTCTGAGCCCCAGAGCCAGACTCAGTGCCAGAGACCTGGCCGCTAGGGCCTTCCCCCGGTAGGTCATCCCCCCCAACAGCATCCAAAACGGTATACTTGTTTTGAAGGGGAACGGCCACGAGGGATCCCTGCACTGTCTGCCTGTTTGTTTTTTTCCCCCTGACTGTAACCCAGCTATTCTTGTCCTGTACCTTGGGTGTGGTTACCTCCTTGTAACTCTTCTCAATCACCCCCTCTGCCTCCCGGATGATCCGAAGTTCATCCAGCTTCAGCTCCAGTTCCCTAACACGGTCTTTGAGGAGCTGAAGTTGGGTGCACTTCCCGCAGGTATAGTCAGCGGGGACACCGGTGGTATCCCTCACCACCCACATCCTACAGGAGGAGCATGCAACTGGCCTAGCCTCCATCCCTTCTTACCTGACAGAATATAGCTGCCCTGTGGACTAACTCGATCTCCGCCCTCCGACTCTGCTCCCAGTCAGCTACACTTTCTGTAAACTCCTGGCTCTCTTCGCACTCTTTGCGAAAATGTCGGAAACAAAATGAAAGCAGCACCTTACTCCCTCCTCACCTAACTCCCTCGGTCACCAAACTCTTACTATAGCACTCAAAAAGCACCAAATTCAGCACTCCCTCAGTCACCAAACTCTTACTATAGCACTCAAAAAGCACCAAATTCAGCACTCAGTGCAAACAAAGTCTGCACTGTAGGGGATCACTTTTATACTGTGAATCTAGCCTCTGAAAACTGGCCTAATCCAATTAACTAATTAACAAGCTCCAGCTGCAAGTGCCCACAAGTAGAAGCCTGTTTAAAGCTTATTGAAAATTCACCTTCTTCTAAACCAAACAGCAACTTTTAAGTTAATTAACTAAATAAAAGAAAGACTAAACTTTAGATAAAAATGAAGCCTTATACTCCCTCGGTCACCAAACTCTTACTATAGCACTCAAAAAGCACCAAATTCAGCACTCAGTGCAAAACCAAACATGGTGATGATCATAATGGGAAATTGGATTAAGGAGAGAAAGACAAGTAAAATGAGATATTAACTGAAGACAATAACAGATATTATGCTTGCACCCCCAGGATCACACGGAACATGGAAGAAGACAAGATGAAGCAAGGACCGCTGACACACGTTTTGATCTTTGCTGGACTCCTACAACTGCGCGTGCAACAAACTATTTTAATGCACATTACACCAGCCCTGAATACCACCACACAACATGACACCCCTAGCCCGGTCCCTACACCACACATAGAGATAGACACTGACACCCCCACTTGGTGCGAAAAAATTGCCAATTGGAACCCCCTTTCATACACAGTAGAGGCCCTTCTAGTAATTGCAATAATCTGCAGTGTCATTCAGACACTTCGACTCCGTAAATGGTGAGCAAAAGCCTCCCGGTCTCCGATATATACAGTTCGAGCTCCCTTCTTCGGCATTCAACAAAACTGAATTACCTGCTGTAAGAATTATAACCATGTACCTCTGTAAACTTTGCTGGATTAAGTAGAAATGTAATGCTGCTGTTTTAAAATGTTTGTACTGTACATACGTTCTTTTTGATATTTACCAGCAGCATAAGAGTAGTTTAGATAGTGTTAGTTAGAGATTCAATTGTGCGGATAAGTTAAATGCTTAATAGTGAAATGTTTTGTAGTGACCCGTTAGAAATGAGTAAATACCCCAAAATATAGGACAGAGTAGTGTAGAACCTTGCCTTGACCAAGGGTGAATGGCACACCAAGGATAATAAGGGATCAACAGTGTGATCCACCACACTTCGCGTTCAGGATTAAGAGGATGGGATGTAGCCATCTGAGATGGCCACCTGCAAAGGACCATGGGAATTATGGCCAAACCAGGACTCAGACAGATACAGAACTTCTGTGTATTTGAAACGCAGGTAGCTAGACCTGATCAAAATCCCCACTCGTTTGCATTCTAATGGCCCATTTCCCCAGAACAATAGGACTGCACTCAAGAAACTGATACAGACACAAACTGATCGGCGCCACCCCCCTTTTCTGAGAGAGCCCAACCGCCAAGGTCAATGACCGTTAAGGACCCACCCAGCCACCAAGGCATCTGCCCCTTTATTGGCCAAAATCGAAGGCAATGATCGAAGCCTGTCGAATTATTGGGTCCAAGATTAAGGACCGCCCCAAAGAGCGTTTTATCCCTCTAAACCCTAGAGGGATAAAAGGGGACACAGCCATGTGTTCTGTCTCTTTTGGATCCGGCCTGTGCCAGCCAAACTGCAGCATAATGTCCAGACAGCCAAGTTCAAGACCAACAATTGCTACCTGGCGGATGAGCCCAGCAGAGACAGAGCCACTTCTTCAAACCAGCCACATGAGATCAAGATAAAGGCCTTATCCACTTGCACAGTACCGGTTGCTCTGAAGTTAAGTATAGATTATTGTAGCTGATAGGTGTAGTTTAACTGGTAGTGTATTGTGCTTGCATGTTGAAGTAACCCTTGGGTGTAAATAAACCATCTTTGAACTTGAACTGACTAACTGGTTGTGTGGTCATTTGACCGACATACGGGAAAGCCTTGTGGTTCAGTAAGAGAAATAGAAACACCCACAGTATTGGCGACGCTGTTGGGACATAACATCTTATCATAAATAGAGCCTCATCACTTTAAAGATCAACATTATTGGCAACGTTGGTAGGTTAGTATTCCCATTTGCAACAATGCCTCTATTAATAAACATCATGCAGGGCACGCATTCTTCCAGTCTTTGAAGGTTTTTTCTTCCATCGACCATCCAGCTATTTCATTTGGCCTGAACATGATCTTTGAATGTTAAGGCATACATCCAAAGCCTCAACTTTGGATATTAAACCCCCTGGTATAACTGCAATTTGTAAGTTATTTCTTCGCAGGTATCTCCAGCTTTCATTGATTGTATGGGATCTGAACATGTCCTGCACTAATCAGCTGCCTTCTTTGCAAAGGCCACTGGGACCGCCTATTCCACTCATTATTGATGCACAACTTCACTTCATCCTCATCCATCTAACAATTGTCATGGACATGCACAACCCCTCCTGCAGGGAACTTGATGTTTAGCAAGTTTTTACAATTGAAAATTACTATAGGCTTTCATTTTGTTGAGTGCCATGTAGGCCGGTATCACCGTGAACCTTGTCTTCTCAGGTCCTCTGGTTTTCACTAAAACTGTTGTGAAACCTTTCATAGTTTGGTTGTTGGGTATATCAAAATTCATGTGCATGTCATCCATGTTGCTGATGCGACATAATGGGTACTTGTGTGTTAGTCACTGATTTGACGATGAAACACTGGAAACTGATAATTTTGTCATCAAAGTCTTTTGGTAGTCTCTGAGCAATTTTGTTCTTCTGCCACAACACAAGATGTATTTGAGCCATTAAATTGGTTACACCAACCAACTGCTGCTATGAAATCTTTGCTGGACTCAGGTTTTGATTTGACCGACTTAAGTATTATATGCATTGCATTTCTGGTGATAATATAATCGTTCCAACGCTTTTTAAGGGTCCGTTCTGATGCACATTTTTCAAGATCAGGACAGTCCTGTTGTGGCACATTTGGTTTTGGACATTTTCTTCAGGGTGATTCCTTCTTCTTCCACTCACACCAGTTTTTCACTCATACCAAATTCCTTTGCTGCAGCACAGTTGCTTGATTCCCTATGCTGACTTTTCAGGTGAGTAAAATCTGAATTTCTGAGGTGAAAATTTGTGCCCAATTCCAAATGCATTTCATAACAGAAAAGGGCGTCTGACGTATATACCGAGTATAGGCCTAAACATGACTTTTGGAGTTGAAAATATGGGGTGGTTTTAAATGCCAGTTCGAAGTATACACTGGGATCTATGGTATCAATCACACCAAACATTGTGCAGGATTTCCCTCAGGGGACTATTTCTGGGTCCACAAACCTTCCCTTGGGGAGAAACAACTATTCATTGTGATCTTTACAGGAATGTCCCCCTTAATTGGTCTGGAGACAGGCTCACCATCCAATTAACAACAGTGGGTGTGTTCTCAAAGCTGGTGGGATAATCATAGATTTGTAAGTTCGTAAGGTCCAGGAGCAGAATTAGGACATTCAGCCCATCGAGTCTGCTCTGCCATTCGATCATGTCTGATCTCATCCTGGCCTTAACTCCACTGTCTTGTCCATTCTCCATAATCCTTCAACCCATTACCAATTAAAAGTCTGTCTAACTATTCCTTAAATTTACTCACTGTCCTAGCATCCACCGCATCTGGAGTATCGAGGAATAGTTTCTCCACAACTCCATTTTAAATGTTCTACCTCTCACCCTAAGACTCTGATCTCTCGTTCTAGAATGCTCTACAAGTGGAAGCATCTGCTCCACGTCTACTTTATCTACACCTTTTATTATCTTGTATACCTCAATTTGCAGGATTTCCCTCAGGGGGCTACTTCTAGGTCCCTTCCTACGGAAGCTAAAGAAATTTGGCACGTCTGCATCGACTCTCACAAACTTCTACAGGTGTGCGATAGAGAGCATCCTATCCAGCTGCATTACAGCCTGGTATGGCAACTGCTCAGTCCAAGATCACAAGAAACTGCAGAGTGTGGTGAACTCAGCCCAACGTGTCACACAAGCTTGCCACCCCCACATTGATTCTGGGTACACCTCTCGCTGCCTCAGGAAGGCAGACAGCATTATCAGAGACCCCTCCCACCCAGGTACTGCCTTCTTCCAGGCCCTTCCATCAGGCAGAAGGTACAGAAGTCTGAAGACTCGCACATCCAGACAAAGGAACAGCTTCTTCCCCACAGCTACAAGACTCCTCAATGACTCCCCCTCGGACTGATCTGTTCTCTGTAAGAACACTATTCACGGCGCCCTATGCTGCTCTTGCTCATGTATTTGCTTTGTTTGGCCCTTATTCCACACTGTAACCAATCACTGTTTGTCGATGTACCATTTGTCAATGTTCTCTGTTGATTATTCTTTTTGTTTACTATGTACTTACTGTGTACGTTCCTTTGGCCGCAGAAAAATACTTTTCACTGTACTTCGGTACATGTGACAATAAATCAAATCAAATCAAATCATTTGATCCCCTCATTCTTCTAAACTCCAGAGAGTAGAGGTCTAAACTGTTCAATCACTCTTCATACAACAAACCCCTCTACAGATAGTAGCACCCCTCCTCCCCATGCCGAATCAGTGATCCTCGCTCTTCTTGATCTTTCATGGTCTACTGCTAGTTCTAGGTATGTGCCCAGGATGCACATTGGAGATGGAGGCAGCCTGCTGCTTTCTGCGGCCTGTGGCCTTTGATGCCCTTGGAGGACGTCCTATGGACAGCCTGGAACCGTGGACGACATACCGATGTCACTGGCATCGCCGTGCCACTCTGTTCTGCCCACTGCCCTTGAAATGCGTCAGTGTCAGGAGCAGGGGATTCAGAAGAACTGGAGAGCGCCGTCATCTGCTTGATGGCAGGCCTTTCTGCACTTCCTCCTACCTGATTAGTCCCTGGGGGTTTCTATGGGATGCAGTGGCAGCTGGAGTGAGCTCCAGAGGCCCCTGAGTCATATGGCTCTACCAGTCTTGGCTGCTCCCCAGTGTCTGCACCATGGTGTCAATGCCCTCAACGATACTCCTCAGTGACTGGGACGTGCTCTGTGGTGCCTCTGCAATGTCTACATGTGTCTGGGACATGTCCCCCAGTGACTGAGACAGGTTATCAAGGCCTCAGCTATGGTCATCACAGACTGAGCCATGCCTTGGGCACCAGCACTCAAGACACAGACGCCGTGCTCCAGGCTTTCTACTATAGTCGCCACGCTAGCAATGTTGGCCTCGATGCCACACATTGTCGGCGTCATCTCCTGCACTTGTAGCCTTTGGACTCCTCCAATCGGCTATACACTTGTTGGAATGTCATCTGCATCAGCTCTGGGAGAATTTTGTCCAGAGGGTACCATCTGACTGGGATGCAGCTGAGTCCTGGGACCCAGCAAACCTCCGACTGTTGGTACTCCCTTGGTTGCTCCTGTCTTTACTTGATGTGCATCACCAACTGTGGTGCTCACTAAATTGTACACCAGACATCTGCCCACTAATGGTGCCCACCGAGGTGTCTGTTTCTGCGCAGGTGGAAGATGGTGGTGACAGCTGTGATGCCTCCATGGTGGTCTCCTTGGAGCTCTCCTCCGAGGTGGCCTCTTGGGTGGCAGGAGGGGAACGACTCCGAATGGCCCGGCCCTAACAGATCGAGATCCTGCGAGAGAATGGACATGTGGTCAGTGAGAGTGAAGGATCATTTTGCCTGTTATGAACAATCCACTTGAGACAGGTCATCTGGGTGAAGGGGCAATGGATCCTCACCTCTGTGGAACAGGCCAACCTCGCTGTCGGTGACTGCTCGCTCTTCGGTGAACCCCTCAATTTCCAAGACCCGTTCCTCACAGGGGGTGAGGACTCGGATCTCGAGGACTCCGCCCCCATCTTGGCACTTCCCTGTTTATTATGGGCTATCTTCTCCTGTGGGGACAAAGAGAGAACATTGTGAGCCGCATGCTTGATGGGTCAGGTTGGGTCGATAGCAGGTGGCATGTGTGGGCACTGCACCTGGCCATGAAAGAGTTGCGCTGTTGGATGCCAGTGGATTCTGAGGAGCAAGCACAGAGATCGGATGTGGGGAGGGTGCAAAGTTTCAGCCAGTGATTTGTGGTGGAAGGGGGAGGGGGGTTGGGAATTTGAGGGATGGCCGGCGGAACTGATGCCAGCAGAGAGGTGGTAATTTACCCTTGTAGCTCGGTAGAGGTCGTTGGCCATTTTCTGACATTGTACTGCTGTCCTCCTGGTCATGCTGCCCGCACTGACAGCCACTGCCACTGCCTCCCAGGTGGTATTGGTGACCCTGCTGTTGGTCCTCCGACCCCTTCGAGGGAGCAGGATGTCCCACGTCGCAACAATGGCATCAAGGATCTTGGGCAGGTTGGCATCCCCATCTGTGCGCTGCCAAGCTTATGTGTTAACTGGGAATGAATGGTGAGGGTGCGTTTAGAAGCAGCTCCCTCTTGTTAGCGGTGAGATGCTGAGGCACGGGTCTGGAGAATCAGACGGCAAGACAGACAGTAATGGCGAAAAGCTCGTGGGGGCTCATTTCCAGCACAAAGTGTCGGTAAATACGGCTGCGTTCTCGCCAATGTGGCCATTGAGAAACACCCCACCAAATACACCCAAAATCACACTTAGAAATGTTTCTGTTAAATTGCGCCCATGGAGCCTTGAAACTAGCGTGCTGGTCAGCAGGTCTTATTTTAGCTCCCACTTGACGGCGGTTGAATTCCAGCCTCTTGTATCAATTCAAATTATCCCTGAAGTTTATTTATAAATAGAGTTTTTGGTTACTAGTAGTATTACAATGCAGAAAGCTGTTGATTCAGTGAAATAATAGGTCAATTTTGTACCGAAATAGTTAAACAAATCAGTCAACTGAATTTCTTTTAGTGGTGTTTCTTTGAAAACCTTTTAGGTAACAGATAATAGATTATTCTCAGTAGCAAACTAATCATTTCCAGATGTTGTCAGATTAAGGCAATTATTTGCACAATGGAGGCCAGCTACATTAATTCTGATTTAAAAGGTCTGTCAACGACCACCTTGGGGGCCAGCACAGCCCTTTTAAGTTCAGATCATTCTGAATGGATTGTGACGTTGGTTAATTTTCCAGAGATATATGTTGAGCCGTTTAACAGTAAGGTCGTTAGGGGTGATTCCAGAATCTGGTGCTCCCAACTGGGAACAGGACTCAAGTGGAGCACATCTCAAGAAATTGCAATCATTCAGCCAATAATTTTCCGTCCATATAAATGGAAGTCATGTGCTAGACTCCCAAAATTTCCTGAGATGCATTCCATGCAACCTTATACCCTACTGGGAGCAAAAATCATGGAAGCGTCCCTGTGGTAGTATTGTAAAACACTGGGGTCATTTTAACCCCTTCCCCCCCCCATCCCCCATCTGAATGCAGATTCTGGGCACAAAAGAAAGACACCACTCATTGTCCGTATAAAATGAGGATCAATAGGATATTCAACCCAGCATGAAATTGTAATTACTTTTGTTATGACCAGGTGAGGAGGATTTGAATGGCTGCCCTATTCCCCCACTCCTTATTTGACTGATCCAGGGATTTTTAATGAAAAACGTATACTTGCCAATTGAGTGAGTGTTTAAATGTTTACATAGAAGCACCAGATAGGTTTTTCTGAGTTTCAACACAGAATAGGATTTGCTTTACCGAACTTAACCCAAATTAACTAAAATTAATAAAATACGCTTTGACTTTCATGGGTATATGTCTGGTGAGGTTGGTGACTTGGATGGCTTCCCGATGGAGTTGGTGGTCCCATTGCTTCCCTTGTGGATGCGATTTAAAGATGTAGCTGGCTTATTTGGTTGTCCTTCAGTGTTGACAGTGGAGACAGTGGTCACAGTGAGGAAACAGGATTCAAAGCTTGCAAGGTGGGTTGGGGAGAGAGAGAGGGTGGGATTTTCTGCACTCCAGTAGCATGTTTCATGGTGGGTGGGGCGGGGGTTAGTTACAGGGTCATTTGGTCCCTGGCACCCTGACTGGCAATGCCACCCAGGCACATTGGCACACTGCACGGGTGCACGGGTGGCAGTGCTAAGGTGCCTGGATGTCAGGGGCAATGCTAGAGTGCCATCCTGCCATATTCCCGACCACCTGAGGGTCTCCAATGGCGTGGGAGACCCTCCCCCAAGATACCGTTGCGACTGGGATGCAGATGAAGGCCCAACGAGAATCTTCCTCCCACTCCCGATTCTCGGTTACACCAGTCGGAAAACACGCCGATCCAGAACACATCTGGGCCAACGTGGCATGCAAAGGTCGGGCCATGCTTACATCATGGACATCCGAGGAGACGACGAGAGGCCTGCAGCTATCAGACCCTGCGGAATGGAAGGTGGAGCATCTTGGCTGTGGAGCCCACAAGTAGCAGTTCTGAGAAGGTGGGGGATGGGGTGGCTTTTGCTCTGCTGTTGTCGGAGCTTCTTGGAACATCAGCACTTGCAGCATTTTGCCTGGTCTTCACTGAATTGTCTGACTTGCTTAGGAACGCCACAGACTTGGCCAAGTGCTGGCAGGGATGCAGCGAAGCAAAGGATATCAGAAGGTTAGGTGAGGGTGGGAGAGGAAGTTTCTGGGGAGGGGATTGAAGCTGGAAAGGGGTGATGAAAATATCTAGGAGGGGAATGAAGGCAGGTGGAGTGGGGAAATGAAGGCAGGAAGGAAGAGAGAGTGGGGAGAAAGGTGGAGCTCTGTGGGAATGTGTTACAGGAGGGAAAGGATTGAGGGAGGGAGTTCGGAGAGGTGAAGGAGTAAAGATAGAGATAGATGTCATGGAGAAAGGAGCTGGAGAGGGAATTCACAGGGCTGAACATGTCTGGGGGGAAGAAGAGGTAGCCGTGGATGAAGGTGTCATGAGAGGAGGAAGTGAGGGAGAGAGTAAGGAACAGTGAAGGAATAGGGGAGAGGAAAGAGTGAGAGATAATGTATGAGTGAAGGGAGAGGACAGAGAAAGGGAGGATGTAGGAGTGAAGGGAGAGGATGGAGTGAGGGACGATGCTGGAGTGAAGGGAGAGGATGGAGTGAGGGAGGATGTAGGAGTGGAGGGAGAGAATGGAGTGAGGGAGGATGTAAGAGTGGAGGGAAAGGATGGAGTGAGGGAGGATGTAGGAATGGAGGGAAAGGATGGAGTGTGGGAGGATGCAGGAGTCGAGGGAGAGAATGGATTGAGGTAGGATGGATTGGATTGGATTTGTTTATTGTCACGTGTACCGAGGTACAGTGCAAAGTACTTTTCTGTGAGCAGCTCAACAGATCATTTAGTACATAAAAATAAAACAAAATAAAAAGACAATACATAAAAGGGCAACACAAGGTCCACAATGTAAATACATAGACACCGGCCTTGGGTGAAGCATAGAGGGGTGTAGTGTCAATGAGGTCAGTCCATAAGAGGGTCATTTAGGAGTCTGGTAACACTGGGGAAGAAGATGTTTTTGAATCTGTTCGTGCGTGTTTGTATCTCCTGCCCGATGGAAGAAGTTGGAAGAGTGAGTAAGCCGGGTGGGCGGGATCTTTGATTATGCTGCTCGCTTTCCCCAGGCAGCGGGAGGTGTAGATGGAGTAAATGGATGGGAGGCAAGTAGTCTTTCCTGAGGAAGTATAAGCGCTGTTTTGCTTTCTTGGTGGTAGCGTCAACGTGGGTGGACCAGGACATATTGTTGGTGATGTGCATAGCTAGGAATTTGAATCTGCTAACCATCTCCACCTCAGCCCTGTTGGTGCTGACAGGTATGGAGGAAGAGGACAGAGTGGGGGAGGATGTAGGAGTGGAGGGAGAGGATGGAGTGAGGGCAGAGGGCTGGCATGGAGGGAGAGGACAGAGTGAGGGAGGATGTAGGAGTGGAGGGAGAGGATGGAGTGAGGCAGGATGTAGAAGTGGAGGGAGAGGATGGAGTGAGGGAGGATGCAGGCTTGGAGGGAGAGGATGGAGTGAGGGAGGATGTAGGTGTGGAGGGAGAGAATGGAGTGAGGGAGGATGCAGGCATGGAGGGAGAGGATGGAGTGAGGGAGGATGCGGGAGTGGAGGGAGAGGATGGAGTGAGGGAGGATGCAGGCGTGGAGGGAGAGGATGGAGCGAGGGAGGGCGCGGGAGTTGAGGGAGAGGATGGAGTGAGGGAGGATGCAGGGGTGGAGGGAGAGGATGGAGTGAGGGAGGACGTGGGAGTGGAGGGGGAGGATGGAGTGAGGGAGGACGTGGGAGTGGAGGGAGAAGATGGAGTGAGGGAGGATGCAGGCATGGAGGGAGAGGATGGAGTGAGGGAGGATGCAGGAGTGGAGGGAGAGGATGGAGTGAGGGAGGACGTGGGAGTGGAGGGAGAGGATGGAGTGAGGGAGGACGTGGGAGTGGAGGGAGAGGATGGAGTGAGGGTGGATGTGGGAGTGGAGGGAGAGGATGGAGTGAGGGAGGATGTAGGAGTGGAGGGAGAGGACAGAGTGAGGGAGGATGCAGGAATGGAGGGAGAGGATGGAGTGAAAGGGGATGGAGAGTTGGAGTGAAAGGACCGAGTGTGTCATGATATGCAGACGCACACATAATGATAAACAGACGAGCAGCTAATGGACACAGAGAACAGCACATGACCAATAAGCAGGCAGGACACTCAGAGGTGGGATCCGACTATAAAAAACACGAGGCACTCACACTCCATCTCTTTTCCACTGATGAACATCTAGAGAGTCAGTCAAGGGTGTTGTTACAATCTCACACCTCCACCACGTGGCTAAGAGCTAGTCTGGTTCAGTCAGAGTAACCACACTCAAGTTAGCAGAGAGTCGAACTCACAGAGAACTGTGCTAACTGTGCTATTAGTTCAATAAACCTGATGAACTAACTTCAAGGTCTGGAGTATCTTTTTGATCTATGCTGTGTCCAGTTGCAGCCAGTGTTAGACCAGTGTACCTAACACGACATGATACCAGGAGACTACTAATTTAAGCTGGCTTACCTCAGTCCATTCCGTGACGACCAGCAAATGTATCCTGGCACCGTGGAGAAGATTCAGGCTCCTCACCAGCTCAGGACCTCCGGTAATCTCAGTGCCAAACTGGCGGATACTCAAGCAAAAGTTCCTGCTGTACATCGAAGCCTCAGACCTCGAGGGTGCATCTGATGCAAGAAAGATCACGCTTCTCCTCTCGATAGCGGGTGATCAAGCCATCGACCTCTTCAACTCGTTTAACTTCACCGAAGGCTAGGACAAGACAAAGTTTCAGACCATCCTGGACAAGTTCGATAGTCACTGTGAAGTGGACACCAATGAAATCTTCGAGCGCTACATATTCAAACAACGTCTTCAAGGTAAAGATGAATCTTTCAATGCCTTCTTATCTAGCCTCCGCCTGCTAGCGTTGTCCTGCAACTTTGGTGATATTGCTGACTTCATGATCAGAGACCAAATCGTGTTTGGAGTTCACTCTGATCCTCTGAGAGAGCAGCTCTTAAAAATCAAGCATATGACCCTGCCAGTCGCGACTGAAACATGTACAGTGCATGAGCACGCAAAAAATCGATATTCCCAATACAAATTGGCTGAAAATGAGAAACGTGCCTCCCACGAGGCAGTGAGTGTGCAGGCCATCTCCCGGATGCAGCGCCTCAGCATTGAAGACAGCGACCATCTCATACGCTTTTCCCGGTGCCCCACGCATGCACGATGCAAACTGGATAACGAAGCGGCCGACACCCACACTGCGCAGGTGCAGACGTCTGCCGACCGCACTGCACATGTGCGACGACGTACACCGCATCACGCCGCCGACGTCATGACGTGCCCGAACTGCGGCAACGCCCACTTAAAGGGACACTGCCCTGCAAGAGCAGGCAATGTTTAAACTGCGGGAAGCCTGGACACTATGCAGCCTTGTGCAGGTCTGCACCACCAGTCAGAGGCCAGCGCTCCCAATTCCGACGATGGCGCGTCCAGAATGTGCAATGACGATTACAGAATTCTGATCCTGGCAGTACAACGGATCCAGAGGATGAGTACCTGGAGTCTGCCTACCGAGTGGGCATCATTACCACACGTGAACATGTCACACTTAACTCATCTCACATTCAGTCCATCCTCGCTGTGGATTCGGAGGACGAATGGCGTGCGGTGATGCAGGCCAACCGCTGCTCCATCCAGTTCAAGCTGGACACAGGTGCTTCTGCCAACCTCCTCTCACAGGCAGACTTCATACGCATCAAGAAGCCCCCCAAGGTCCTTCCAGCAGCCTGCCAGCTCCTGGACTATAACAGTAATGCCATCACAGCACTGGGGTCCTGCCATCTACTCGTCTCCAACCGGAGCACGCATGCACGGCTAAGGTTTGAAATTGTCAAGCCGGACAGGGCATCCCGACTGAGCGCGCATGCCTGCAAAAAGCTAAACCTGGTGCAGCGGGTCTATTCAACGACATCCTCCAACGTGGATCTTCAAGCTGGCATTGACAACATCCTCGCTCAGTATCCAGATGTGTTTGACGGGATGGGCACTTTGCCATATCAGTACAAGATCCTACTGCGACCTGATGCCAAGCCAGTGGTCCATGCACCACGCCGGGTCCCCGCTCCGCTGAAGGAGCGCCTGAAGGAACAGCTCAAATAGTTGCAGCAGCAGGGGATCATTCCCAGGGGAACCGAACCCACTGACTGGGTCAGCTCGATGGTGGTGGTTAAAAAACCCTCTGGAGACCTGCGCATCTGCATTGATCCCAAGGATCTCAACCAGAATATAATGCGTGAACACTACCCCATCCTGAAGCGGGAGGAACTCACCAGTGAGATGGCACATGCAAGGTTTTCCACGAAGTTAGATATGTCACATGGATTCTGGCAAATCCAGCTGGATGAGTCCAGCAAAAGGCTCTGCGCCTTCAACACACCGTTTGGGAGGTACTGCTATAACCGTATGCCGTTCGGCATCGTCTCGGCATCGGAGATATTTCATCGCATCATGGAGCAGATGATGGAGGGCATCGAGGAGGTTCGCGTGTACGTGGACAACGTCATCATGTGGTCCACGACCCCTGAGGAGCATGTTTCCCGTCTCCAGCAGGTATTCCGCCGTGTCCACTCCAATGGCCTGAAGCTGAACAGGGCCAAATGTTACTTTGGCATGTCGACACTCAAGTTCCTCGGAGACCAGATCTCTCAGCGGGGCTTGTGCCCCGACACAGAGAAGGTCAAGGCCATCGCAGCCATGAAGGTCCCGGAAGACAAGAAGGCGGCATTGCGCTTCCTGGGCATGGTCAATTTTCTGGGCAAGTTCATCCCAAACATGGCCTCACACACCACGGCCCCACGAAACCTAGTGAAGAAGTCCACTGCCTTCGAGTGGAAGGTGGCCCATCAGGCAGAGTGGTTGGAGCTGAAAGCCAAGCTCACCACTGCATCCGTATTGGCATTTTTCGACCCAGACAGGGAAACAAAAATCTCAACAGATGCGAGCCAGGATGGCATCGGTGCGGTCCTGCTGCAACGTGATGACACCTCATCCTGGGCACCGGTTGCCTACGCATCAAGGGCAATGATGCCCACCGAACAAAGGCATGCACAAATAGAGAAGGAATGCCTGGGCCTTCTCACTGGCATTCTCACGTTTCATAACTATGTCTACGGCCTGCCGACATTCACAGTCGAAACGGATCACAGGCCCCTGGTCCACATTATCCACAAGGACCTTAATGACATGACGTCTCGGTTGCAGCGCATCCTCCTCAAACTCAGAAGGTACGACTTTGGCCTGGTGTACACGCCTGGCAAGGAACTCATCATTGCCGAAACACAGTCCCGCTCCATCACCGTGCCTTGTGAACCACTGAGCGTCATCCGGCAAATTGAGTCACAGGTTGTGTCACAGGTGAGGCTGTGTGCTAGCACCCTCCCGGCATCTGATGAGAAGGAGATTCGTATCCGTGAGGAGACAGCCAAAGACCCCCTCTTGCAGCATGTTATGCAACACCTCGTCAATGGCTGACAAAAAGGGCAGTCACCTCAATTTTTCAATGTAAAGGACGACCTGACGGTGGTTGATGGCATCCTCCTCAAACTGGACCGGATTGTAATTCCACACAGTCTCCAGAGCTTGGTGCTCCGCCAAATCCATGAGGGCCACCTGGGTGTGGAAGAGTGCAGACGCAGAGCCAGGCAGGCTGTCTACTGTCCCGGGATCAGCCAGGACATCGCGAACATGGTCCTTAACTGTGCGACCAGTCAACGCTTCCAGCCAGCGCAGAGTAAGGAGACACTTCAGCAGCATGAAATCGAAACCTCTCTGTTGTCCAAGGTTGGCATCGACCTCTTTCGTGCAAATGGTCGTGATTACGTGTTGATTATTGATTATTTTTCCAATCACCCTGAAGTCGTGAAGCTCTCAGTCCTCACATCTCGGAACGTCATCAAGGCCTGCAAGGAGACGTTCTCCAGGCATGGTATCCCACTCACTATCATGACTGACAATGGCCCGTGCTTCAGCAGCCATGAATGGGCTCTGTTTGCCCAGTCATATCTGTTCAAACGCGTCACTTCCAACCCACACTATCCGCAGTCAAACGGAAAAGTTGAGAAAGGGGTGCACGTAGTGAAGCAGCTCATCTTCAAGGCCGCGGATTCTGTGTCTGACATCCACCTTGCGCTGCTTGCGTACAGGGCGGCCCCACTGTCCACTGGCATGTCGCCGGCTCAACTCCTGATGAACAGGGACCTGCGAACGACACTTCCAGAAATACACGTGCCCAACCTGGATCACCTCCCGGTGCTGCAGAAGGTGCAGCAGCTCCGAGACCGGCAGAAACAGGGCTATGATGCTCATGCCACCGATTTGCCCGTGTTATCCCCGTCAGATACTGTTCGGGTCAAGATCCATGATGGAGGCTGGTCAGCTCCAGCTGTCATTGTCCGACAGGCTGTGCCCCGCTCGTATGTTGTGCGTCTGGCTGATGGTTCTGTTGTGCGACGAAACAGACGGGCACTGTGCAAAGTTGCCTGCCCGCAATCACATTCTTCTCCATTTCCTTCTGTTGTTTTGCCACCTCCTGATACCTCGACTCACGAGGCCACCAGTCAGGCTTCAATCCCGCCCATCAAGGTGCTGTCGTCCCCATCACCACCTCTCCGGCGGTCGACCAGGATCAGACCCAAGCCACAGAGACTGGACTTATGAACATTTGTGCTGTTTGCTATGTTCTGTGTTCTCGCATTAGACAGCTGTTTTCACATGTACATATGTTCACATCCACTGCATGTATATATGCTAATATTGGCCTATTCTTGTAAATACGTTCACATATGTCATCCAAACATAAAATAAAAGGGGAGATGTCATGATATGCGGACACACATATAATGATATACAGACAAGCAGCTAATGGACACAGAGAACAGGACATGACCAATAAGCAGGCAGGACACTCAGGGGTGGGATCTGACTATAAAAGACAAGAGGCACTCACACTCCGCCTCTTTCCACTGATGAACATCTAGAGAGTCAGTCAAGGGTGTTGTTACAATCTCACCCCACCACCACGTGGCTAAGAGCTAGTCTGGTTCAGTCAGACAGAGTAACCACACTTAAGATAGCAGAGAGTCTAACTCACAGAGAACTGTGCTGTTAGTTCAATAAACCTGATTGAATTAACTTCAAGGTCTGGAGAATCTTTTTGATCTATGCTGCATCCAGTTGCAGCCAGTGTTATACCAGTGCACCTAACACGACAGAGTGAGGGAAGATGGAGGAGTGGAGGGAGAGGACAGAGTGAGAGAGGATGCTGGAGTAGCTGGGGAATGGGAACGTTAGGGGGAGTTGTTGCATGATCTGCCATTGCCCATGTGGTCAAACCCAAAAGCAATCGCAGCCACATGTTAGGCAGTCACATGTGCTGTGTGGGAGTGGGTGGGGGAGACACTGGTAAGCAGGGTGGAAAATTGAAAGGGAATCCCAGCAGGCAGCATTGGAAAAGCACTCAACAGTCAGATGAATGTGATGGTTGAAGGCTCCATGTGCTTGCATTAGGCTGTGAAAGGCCTAGTCACAGGCACTTTCCCTCCAGAATCACTTGCACGCAGCTGAACAGCAAGGGTTGGGGGATAGGGGTGGGAGGACCTCATAAAGCTGATATAATGATGCTGAAATACAACACTAGGCATTATTTACTGCATGTGCGAATATATTTACATGTCAGATGGTGAGAATGGTCACCCGTGTAACCACTTGTGCTCAGGTTGTTTTCATTTTCTTCGACCGACCTCTTCTTCTAAGTTCTACTGGGATATCCGCAGCAGGGGTGGAGGCGGCCTGTGGAGTTGTTGCCTCTGTTGCCTTTGCTGACTTTGGCGTCTGTCCTCTGGAGAGCTGAGACCTGAAAGTCCCCAGTTAACTTTGACTTTCAGTGGACCAGCTGACTTTGACTGCGGTGTCAGAGGATGAGGCTGAACGGGTCACAGGTTGAAGGGATTTATAGGGAGCAAGCAAGCTCAAAGAGTCCTGAGTGAAGGGTGCAAGTGATGGCTGTGATGCCTCGACTGCTGTGGAGCTCTCCTCTTCGGCTCCCTCCTGGCTGCTTTCAGGGCTGTGGCTGAGGGTGGGCCTGAAAAGGGGTCCTTCTCTTCCTCTGGCCTTGGTCCCTTCCTGAAGGCACCTGCAAGTGATAAATGAGAGTGCAAGCGACAGCATCAACTGATTCCAAGGCGGAGGCACATTCAACACTCAGGCTTGTATTCAATGGAGGAATCCTTACTGGGTGGACAACCAAGGCCAAGCTCCCCAATGCCAATGGCTTTGCCCCTTTCAGCTTCCGTGAGCTCTAGGGCCCTTTCTTCAAACTCGGTTAGTGCCCTCAGGTGTGGCCGACCCCCTCCGGTCTTCTCTCGCTCAGCTCAGTTTTGCAAAAGTTTATCCTGCTCACACAAGAGAATTCTTGAGAGGGCTTGCATGTTACATTGGCTGGAACATTGCATTTTGGAACATTCCTCCCCCCTGCACCCCTTATAATACAGCCCACTATTGTATGGCAGGTCATCACTGGAGTGAATTAGGCAGAAGTGTGGACCAGCTCCCTCCAGAGCGCAGAGCACATCCACATGTAAAGGTAAGACTCATACATGTATGCAATGTGGAGGCTGCTAGATCCATCTATTCCTACACTGGGTCCCTCCCTTCCACACTTTCTCCCCAACTCTACGGGCAGCACGGTAGCACAATGGTTAGCATTGTCGCTTCACAGCTCCACCAGGGTCCCAGGTTTGATTCCCGGGTCACTGTCCGTGCGGAATCTGCACGTTCTCCTCGTGTGTGTGTGGGGTTCCTCCGGGTGCTTCGTTTTCCTCCCACATTCCAGAAATGTACAGGTTAGGTGGATTGGCCATGCTAAATTGCCCTTACTGTCCAAAGGGATTGGGTGGGGTTACTGGGTTATGGGTATGGGGTGGAGGTGTGGGCTTAAATGGGGTGCTCTTTCCAAGGGCCGGTGCAGACTCGATGGGCCAAACGGCCTCCTTCTGCACTGTAAATTCTATGTCTATGTCACCTCCCACTCACTATCCATGCAGTATCCCATGTCTGCTCAAAGGTGAAGGATGAAAAGTGGTCTCTCCACCGCAGTGTGGGTGCACTGAAGTGGCGCTGCGGGCATGACTTACATCCTGCCATACTAGAGTCTTTGTGGATTGTGTGACCATGGATGAGACTTACCCTGGTGGAGTGAGTAAGATTGTCACTACCGGCACTAACTGCATCGGCCACCTGCGCCCATGCAAGGTTTGTTTTGCTGCTGGGCCTCTCCCTACAATCGACTGGGCAGTGAACATCCCTCCTGACCTCAACATGGCCAAGGAGGAGACGTGGGGAAGCATCACTAATAATAATAATCTTGATTGTCACAAGTAGGCTTACATTAACACTGCAATGAAGTTACTGTGAAAAGCCCCATTCGCCACATTCCGGCACCTGTTCGGGTTCACAGAGGGAGAATTCAGAATGTCCAAATTACCTAACAGCACGTCATTCGGGACTTGTGGGAGGAAACTGGAGCACCGGAGGAAACCTACACAGACACAGGGAGAATGTGCAGACTCCACATAGACAGTGGCCCAAGCCAGGAATCGAACCTGGGACCCTGGAGCTGCAAAGCAACAGTGATAACCACTGTGCTACTGTGCTGCCCGTAAAAAGTCAGTGCCAGGAATGGGATAAACGTAGGTGCGTTCCCCTCACCTCCCCTTCGTTACGTCTCGGCAATGGTTGGAGCTGACAGTAAGGATTCCTGGTGCCTTTTACATATGGCACCCAGGCATGATGATGGGATGTGCGCAATCAGACCTGCCCTGCCATGCGATACGACGTAAAACGCCCGGGTGCAGAATTACTGATGCGGGAGGATTTGCCGTGTTTTCCCAGCAGCCTCCACAACTGGAAACATTCCACATTCCACCCCGCCACAGATCTTAGTCCTGGGATGGGAGAATTCTGCCCCTTGTTTCTAAAAAGATTTTCTTTTTAATTTTCAGCTCAGGTGTCCAGCTGTTGTATGAAAAATCATTATTTGGCATCAAACATGTTTTTGTGACAACTTTCCAATCCTAAAATCCAGCGTTCACTTTTAAATTTTCTTCACATTTAACCTCACTTATTTTCCTCTTTTTCAGGCATACCTAGGGCCCAAAACATTCCCCAGGCAATTTAACAGGGACATGGGTTGCTTGTGTTGCCACTGAGTTGGCCAGTAAGTGTTCAAGGAAATGATTCAATCAGTATCGATTTGATTTTGACCCTGTCTCCCTGTCCAGCAGGTGGGGCCTTGGTCATAGATCATAGAATTTACAGTCAGAAGGAGGCAATTCGGTCCATCGAGTCTGCACCAGCCCTTATAAAGAGCAACCTACATAAGCCCACGCCTCCACCCTATCCCCGTAACCCAGTAACCCCACCTAACCTTTTTGGACACTAAGGGCAATTTATCACGGCCAATCCACCTAACCTGCACATCTTTGGACTGTGGGAGGAAACCGGACCACCCGGAGGAAACCCCCGCACACACGGGGAGAACGTGCAGACTCCACATAGACAGTGATCCAAGCCGGGAATCAAACCTGGGACCCTGGAGCTGTGAAGCAATTGTGCTAACCACTATGCTACTGTGACGCTACCATTACTTTGACCTTGTTGTGATTTTAACTGATGGTTGTGGTGGTGCTGTCCAGTGCAATAAAAGATGGTGTGAAGCAGCAGCAAAACCAGGAAACATCAATAAAAGTAACAATTTTGATTGTTTATATGTTTCCTTATGGAATGGGAGAGCTCCTCTGGACACCACAAGGAAGCCGTGGCCTTCCCTTGCCTCAGTCTACCCTATCTTCGATCACAATAGCTGTACAACCCCCCTCCTGACAACTTATCTTATGCCGGTGACCATTCCCTCAGGTCTCAGCAGTGAGCTTGTGCTGCCCAGAGTGTGGTGCCACCTGTTAACCAGGTGGTAATATATGCACTGTTTGAACTGAATCATGCAAATGTAATGCCATAGTTAAAATCTCCCAGGCCTCATGCTGCTGCTAAGGATTGTGGGATGTGGGTGGGGGCACGGGGGATTGGCTGGTTTTCACCCAACTTTGACCCCTTCAAGTACACCCCCCCCCCCCCCGCCGAGTTAAAATCAGCCCTCACCTTTCCTTGTTTCCCATGGGTAGGTCCCGTGATTAACCTCTCTCAGATAGCAGTGAATAACTCAAGAATAGTGACACTGCAGTGACATCTCAGTACTCTGTAATTCAACTTGACACAATGCTGCCCAAAGCAGTATGGTCTTAATCTTGTAGAAATGATGCCTGTTTATGAGCCAGTGTATTCACTGATGCAGCTGGATGTTCCCTTTGAACAGCAAGCTCACGTATTGAGGGCTCAGCAAAATCTAATACCATGAAGGTTAACAGTACGTTCGCTCCTCCCTTTTCAGGCTACATAGCCCTAATCATTCATGCGCACATGATACCTTCTTCCACCTATGATATTTATAGGTGACACATCACTATATGTCAAATGACACACTTGGAATGTCAATGCCTGATGTGTTCTTAAACTTTCTTTTATTGTGAATAAATGAATAAATGGAATTGTTTTAATGAATTTAATTATATTTAGTTGCTTATTAACCAAATTGCTAGAATAAAGACAGTAAGGAAAATATTACAGTGTGTTTGATTTTGTATGTTTGAAAACTATTAACTCGTCGAATTATTGTTTTTGGTTTCAGGTCTTGCCTCTGCCACCACCCTTCTCCTGGAAGACTGAAATGGTTTACACTGTAATACTGGGATTCTCCTCTTGGGGCAGACATTCAGAAAGGCAGGACTTATGCCCAGCCGCCTGATACACCCTGATGCTGATGCATTCTCCCGGGATGAGGTCGATCATTAGGTGCGACAGGCTCCCAGGGAGGTTCCTGTTGCCAAGCAGGAGCCCCCACTCCCCCCACCCAATCCCCCCCCCCCACCTCCCCAACATCCAGCCCATTGGAAGGGTAGAAAATGGTGTCTACTGCAGCACCAAAAGATGGAGGGGGGGTGGGGTAAAGAATTTTAAAGGTGATAAACTACCCTGATGATCATGCTGCATGACCTGACACCAGCTCCTTTATCAGGAATATGTTTGGGAACAGATTAGGAAGCAAAATCGGCCAGTGCATTTTTGTAATGGAGGAGAAACCATCCCATGTTCACACTACCTGATGTCTTTGCAGATATCGTCAATTCAGTACTACAGTGTTTCTCTGATCCTGATAGTTCTGTCCCCTTCGGTCAGGGGTATGGAAGAATGTCACTTTCCAGCAAGAATTGGCAAAGCTTAGCTGGTGCCGGTGGTAACTCGCTAATATAGTCAAAGGCTGAGTTATGGGCCTTTGACCTTTCGCTCTAAAGCGGTGAAATGAAAACACCGTGATGAGACAGCAGAATGTTGAAGGATTCCTTTTCCGAAGCACCCGGCACAACATGGAATATCTGGAATTGGCTCCATACCAAACCTTAGCTTTGCGCAGTTCTGCAGATTGACATCTGCTGAACGGGAAGTTAACCTTGTCAGATCATGTCTCCCAGCAAAGCTCAGCTGTCTTACTTGAGATGAAAAATGATCCTGCAGAGTAAATGTTAAATGATGATGTCTTGACAGGAAAACCGGGAATGTGCAGATGTAGCATTAAAATATCCAGAGCAGAGCTCCACAAAGTATCTATTATTTCAAATGTCATCATCTACCTCATATTCTTTCTCCCATCTATAATTTCAATTGGGCAGCTTTAATTTTTTTGTGTTTCAATAAATATCGCTTACTTTAAACAAAATCACAAATTATTTAAAATATAATTTTACGGTAGCACAGTGGTTAGCACTATGGCTTCACAGCGCCAGGGTCCCAGGTTCGATTCCCGCTTGGGTCACTGTCCGCGCGGAGTCTGCACGTTCTCCCTGTGTCTGCGTGGGTTTCCTCCGGGTGCTCCGGTTTCCTCCCACAGTCCAAAGATGTGCAGGTTAGGTGGATTGGCCATGATAAATTGCCCTTAGGTTAGATGGGGTTGCTGGGTTACAGGGAAAGGGTGGAGGTTCGAGGTTTAAGTAGGGTTTAAGTAGGGTGCTCTTTCCAAGAGCTGGTGCAGACACCATGGACCGAATGGCCTCCTTCTGCACTGTAAATTCTATGATCTATGATGATAATATTCTTGACCGATCAAAAGCAAGATACAATTTCTCAGAAGACACTCCACGACCAAAGAAAGTGCCAAGACCCTTAACTAGAGTGTTCTGTTACTATAACACTGCTACTCTCAACTGATATATCGGCCTTAAAGCCAAAAGTGCCTCTGATCAGCTCGTCCCCTGTGATCAGCTCTTCCCCCTAAAAGGAAGCTAAAAGGAACGTCACGGCAGAAATAAGTGCCTCCAAGTACTGTCATAAAATTATATTGGACACTTTGGTCTGTCAAATCCTTTGTTACCTCGTGGGCTACTGGATAAAGCTATCACAGAATGGCTGAAATGTCCATTTCTTTGTCCGGAACAAGGCGCCGGTCATCACTTTCTTCCTCTGCCATGTTTTCCTTCGTAATGGTGAAATGGTGGAGGATGAAACAAACCACTCCAATTCAGGAAACTCTTGCTGCAATTCCACTGTCCCCGAGGTGCAAAAACAACAAAAAGAGAGTTTGACAATTTTAGTGGCATGTTCCAATTATTATTATTATTGTCCAACTATATTTGTTTTTGACCTCAGACCTGGCAAGCTTCTATCAGCCATTCTGTCCCATTGCTCTCACAGAACAGCACGGGCACCCTGAACTGGCTGAGAGTCTAGACTCCAGGTAACATTCATTGATCTGCAGAATGAAATAGTTTGTATTATTGATTATCTGCATATTCAGGGGATAAAAGCAAATTACTGCGGATGCTGGAATCTGAAATGAAAGAGAAAATGCTGGAAAATCTCAGCAGGTCTGGCAGCATCTGTAGGGAGAGAAAAGAGCTAACGTTTCGAGTCCAATGACTCTTTGTCAAAGGGAATGAACTCCCTTCCTGTTGATGAACTCGATGGCAATTTTAGACAAAGCCTGGATAAATAAATAGATGCAATCATTGGCACTGAATACCTATGGCTCGGAAGAAGTTGTGATTTTTTTCTGTATGCAAACTTGAGGCTTCATTCGGTATTTTCGCCTGGACCTTAAAGTGTTGAATTGGATTTTGCTGATTGTTTTTCACTAACTGAACTCATCCTTCTTAATTGGCTACTAGTCCGCTCAGTTGGTTAGACGGCTAGCTTGTGGTTCCAAATAACACCGGCAGCATGGGTTAAATTCCTGTTCTGGCTGAGGTAGATTTGGAACCTGCTTCCCTGCCCTGACCGGAGTGTAGAAGGCAATGGCAAAGCACCAGTGGCTAAACAAAAACTGCCAAGGAAATGGCTCAGGATGAAGCATCAGCAGACAATAAGCCAAAGACCTGTCTTTGGGCAGAGTGCACATACCATCACAAAGCGCTGCTGTTCATGTCGTTCTCAGCACTTGTCCTTCAAAATGCAATCAAAGACCTTTCCTTTCCGAGTCAAATGAGCATTTACAGAACAAGTCATGACTTCCAATTGTTAATTTAACTCAACCGGGGTCCCTATAATGGACTGTTGGTCCACAATGTCAGTTTCATAGAACCATCATAGAATTTACAGTGCAGAAGGAGGCCATTCGGCCCATTGAGTCTGCACCGGCTCTTTGGAAAGAGCACCCTACCCAAGCCCACACCTCCACCCTATCCCCATAACCCAGTAACCCCATCCGACACTAAGGGCAATTTTGGACACTAAGGGCAATTTATCATGGCCAATCCACCTAACCTGCACATCTTTGGACTGTGGGAGGAAACCGGAGCGCCTGGAGGAAACCCACGCAGACACGGGGAGAACGTGCGGACTCTGCACAGACAGTGACCCAAGCCGGGAAGTTTCATGCCCAGGCAGAAAATTGAGAATCAATCGCGATATGTTTTAAATTGTTGGTGATCTGGGGCGAAATTCTCCGTTATCGGCGGAAACTCCGCCGATCGGCGCAAAAAACGGCGCAAATCCCACTTGCGTCACGTCATAAAAATGGGCCGATAGTCTGCGGCCCGAAATGGGCTAGCAGCGACGTAACGGGATCCGCGCTTGCGCAGTGGTTCACGCCGTGCAGCGTCATACGCGCTGCACGGCGTGACGGCTCATAAGGCCGCGCAGCTCCCCCCCCACCCGACCGGAACAGCCGACCGCAACACCCGACTTGATGGCTGGCCGTCGCTCAGCCCCGAGGTTCGAGTCACGCGATGTGGAGGCGCTCCTGGATGCGGTGGAGCAGAGGAGGGACGCCCTGTATCCCGGGCACGGCCGCAGAGTTGCCCCACGCCACAGCCAGCGTCTGTGGAGGGAGGTGGCAGAGGCCGTCACCGCTGTGGCCCTGACACCACGGACAGGCACCCAGTGCCACAAGAAGGTGAACGACCTCGTCAGAGCAGGCAGGGTGAGCGTCCCCCATATCCCCCATATCCCCTCTCCCCCAAATCCCCCCCTCCCCCATATCCCCCATATCCCCCCTCCCCCATATCCCCCATATTCCCCCCTCCCCCATATCCCCCCCCTCCCCCATATCCCCCATATTCCCCCCTCCCCCATATCCCCATATCCCCCCTCCCCCATATCCCCCCTCCCCCATATCCCCCCCTCCCACATATCCACCCTCCCCCATATCCCCCCTCCCCCATATCCCCCATATCCCCCCTCCCCCATATCCCCCATATTCCCCCCCTCCCCCATATCCCCCCCCTCCCCCATATCCCCCATATTCCCCCCTCCCCCATATCCCCATATCCCCCCTCCCCCATATCCCCCCTCCCCCATATCCCCCCCTCCCACATATCCACCCTCCCCCATATCCCCCCTCCCCCATATCCCCCATATCCCCCCTCCCCCATATCCCCCATATTCCCCCCTCCCCCATATCCCCCCCTCCCCCATATCCCCCATATTCCCCCCTCCCCCATATCCCCATATCCCCCCTCCCCCATATCCCCCCTCCCCCATATCCCCCCCTCCCACATATCCACCCTCCCCCATATCCCCCCTCCCCCATATCCCCCATATCCCCCCTCCCCCATATCCCCCATATCCCCCCTCCCCCATATCCCCCCTCCCCCATATCCCCCCTCCCACATATCCCCCATATTCCCCCCTCCCCCATATCCCCCCTCCCCCATATCCCCCATATCCCCCCTCCCCCCATATCCCCATATCCCCCCTCCCCCATATCCCCCCTCCCCCATATCCCCCCCCTCCCACATATCCACCCTCCCCCATATCCCCCCTCCCCCATATCCCCCATATCCCCCCTCCCCCATATCCCCCATATTCCCCCCTCCCCCATATCCCCCCCTCCCCCATATCCCCCATATTCCCCCCTCCCCCATATCCCCATATCCCCCCTCCCCCATATCCCCCCTCCCCCATATCCCCCCCTCCCACATATCCCCCATATCCCCCCTCCCCCATATCCCCCATATCCCCCCTCCCCCATATCCCCCCTCCCCCATATCCCCCCTCCCACATATCCCCCATATTCCCCCCTCCCCCATATCCCCCCTCCCCCATATCCCCCATATCCCCCCTCCCACATATCCCCCATATTCCCCCCTCCCCCATATCCCCCCTCCCCCATATCCCCCATATCCCCCCTCCCCCATATCCCCCATATCCCCCCCTCCCCCATATCCCCCATATCCCCCCTCCCCCATATCCCCCCTCCCCCATATCCCCCATATCCCCAAGTGAATCCAGCCCTAACCTTAACCTCTGCAATGCACGCGCAACCGATGGCGTGCATTCATATACCTGCCTAACACTGTTGCCTTTTACCCCTGCCACCACCCCCCCCCCCCCCCCCAGGAGAAGCGCGCACACAACAATAGGGAGCATGTGAGGACTGGAGGAGGGCCCGCTGATGAGAGGCCACTGACCGTACACGAGGAAAGGGCCCTGGAACTGGCTGGCGGACCTGACGACCGGGAGGTTGCTGATGCAGAGGTCGGGGCCCCACGAGCAAGTGAGCCACCAACAGCCGTCCCCATATCCCCCCTCCCCTATATCCCCCTCTCCCGTATCACCTGATCACTGCCTGATGTCTAACCATGCATGCTTCATTGTGTATCGCAGGACCAAACGTCCAGGCACCCATCCCCGCAGATGCAGACCGCCCGCAGGATGCCCCTCGGAGACCACGGGAGACGGAGAGACCCGAACCCTCCAGCATGCGACGCCCCGCAGGATGCCCCTCGGAGACCACGGGAGACGGAGAGACCCGAACCCTCCAGCATGCGACGCCCGCAGGATGCCCCTCGGAGACCACGGGAGACGGAGAGACCCGAACCCTCCAGCATGCGACGCCCGCAGGATGCCCCTCGGAGACCACGGGAGACGGAGAGACCTGGAGCAACAGGGAGACGACACCCCGGTCACGTGCGGGAGCGACCACCCAGCGATGAGGGGGGCAGCCACAGGCCCCCGTCACATCCGAGCCAGGACACCACTACCCAGGACACCACTATCCAGGACACCCCTACCCGGGACACCACTACCCAGGACACCCCTACCCGGGACAGCACTACCCGGGACAGCACTACCCAGGACACCCCTACCCGGGAAGACGAAATACCGGACAGTGACTCAGAGTGGATGGGTGGAGACGAACCCCCACCCCAAAGTGCCATGGACTCAGAGTGGGACGAAGAGCACGACACAACGCCACTGCTGTCACCAACACCCTCCACCATCGCAGAAACACTCACCACGGTTGGGCACTTTAGTGATGAGGCGTCTGGTACACTCACTGGTGCGCACAACACAGCCGTCCCGGTACAGCAGGTGGAGGTAGGAGCAGCAGAGGGACCGGGCGGTCGGAGGGCAGCCAGGCCAAGCGAACATCTGCCGCCCAGATGGATCCCGGGTTCCTGCAGTTACCACACCCACACATAGATCCGATGCAACCACCGACACGGAGACGAGCGAATAGGGTGACGGGTGGCTTGCGGCGGCTGCGGTCGCAGGTGGAGGAGTCCACCCGCGTCCAGGAGCTGGGAGTGGTCCCGGTCATGCGTGCCCACCCAGGCTGACACCGCACGGGTGGCGTCCGCGGTGGAGGCAATGGGTGCGACGGTGTCAGACATGGGGAACGGTTTGCGAGGCCTGGGGCCTTCCGTGCAGGCGGCGTCTGTGGCCCAGGAAATGGCTGCCCTCTCACAGGAGGCCATGAGCCAGTGCCAGCGCCAGATGGCAGAGGCGCTCAACGCCATAGCCCAGTCTCAGCAGGCCATGGCCCAGTCTCAGCAGGCCATAGCCCAGTCTCTGCAGGCCATGGCCCAGTCTCTGCAGGCCATGGCCAGTCTCAGCAGGCCATCGCTGAGGGCATCGGCGCCAGTGGCCATGTGCGAGCTGGCGTCGCACTGTCGCAGACAGGGTTCGACAACCCCCTGGGCTCCATGGCTGCAAACCTGCAGACCCCTGTCGATACCAGCACGGGCCTCCAGGACTGGCAGCGCCAGATGTCGGGGGCGCGTCGGATGGCCAGTCCGTTCGCATCCCCCCACCCATGTAGAGGCCTGGGGGCCATCGGGCACCCCGAGGGAGGAGGAGGTGGTGTGGTCCATCCCGGCTCCCTCTGTAGGGGAGGTCCCGGTACACCGCGACACCTCGGACTCCCCCCCTTCCGTCCCAGGTGCATCGGGTGGGCAACGGGCAGGACAGGCTGGCAGCTCGCCATCCCAGTCGCCCGGGCCGCAGCCTGGCCCATCTAGGCCAGGACGCCCCAGGAAACGGCCGCCAAAGGGATCCAGTGTCAGAGGGCAGGAATCACAGGAGTCCACCTCCAGTTCTGCTGTACCGTCTGGGGAACCACGTAGACGTAGTCAAAGGGCCCGTAAGGCCAAACAATTAGACACTGAGTAAGTTGGCACGGGTGCAGGGCACAGATGAGTTTTAGGCGCTAGGGCACGTGCATGAACTCCTTTGGTTATTAAAGTCAATGTTACACCTACCGAAGCTGCCTTTATGCTCTGTCCAAAGTGTGCGGGGGTGTCATGTACGTTGAGCGCAAGTGTGTGTGTGAGGGGTGGTCTTACCTCAGCCCCAGGTGAGTCTGCCCCCTTCCCCCTGGGCCGCCATCAACATCCCCGGGCAGAGGACGGGACGTGCGCTGCAGTATCACAGCCGCATGCAGGGATGGTCCGGGTGGATGGTGGTACTGTGGCCATGGGTCAGACATAGTCCAACGATGTAGAGCCAGGAGCTCATCGGAGGCGGGCTGTCATCATTCTCCATGGCCTGCGATAGACACGCGTCCACCCGCAACTGGGTGAGCCCGGCCCGTTGTGCCGCCGGTGGATCGGCAATTGGGAGTGGGGGGGTGGTGTGCATGCGGGTGGGGTGTGTGGGGTTGGGGAGGGGGGTGATGGTGCTGGGTGGATGGATGGGTGGGGGGTGTGGGTGGTCGGCTGTTGTCATGGTGTGCGGTCTGTGGCCATACTACCCGATTCCCACGCCCATCTAGTCAGTGAAGCGGGCGTCTATCAGTCTGTCCCGTGCCCGCTGGGCCAGCCGGTAACGGTGGACAGCCACCCGTCTGTGTCTACCCCGTCTGCCCTGACCATTGCCCCCATCCCCCTCATCTGGGGAGGACTGGGCCTCTTCCTGCTGCTCCTCCACTCCGCCCTCCTCTGCCTGCGGCACATCGCCCCTCTGCTGGCTATGTTGTGCAGGACGCAGCACACCCACAATGATGCGGCCGACCCTATCTGACCGATACTGGAGGGCGCCCCCAGAGAGGTCCAGGCACCTGAAACGCATCTTCAGCACGCCAAAGCACCTCTCGATCACTCCCCCTTGTCGCTACATGGGCATCATTGTAGCGGTTCTCCGCCTCATTGCGTGGCCTCCGTATAGGCGTCATCAGCCACGATCGCAATGGGTAGCCCCCTGTCGCCCAGCAACCAGCCCCTCAGCCGGGGATGGCGTCCCTCGTACATGCCGGGGATGGATGACCGCGACAACACGAATGAGTCCGTGTACACTGCCTGGGTAACGGGCGCAGACGTGCAGGATCATCATGCGGTGGTCGCAGACCACCTGTACGTTCATCGAATAGGTCCCCTTCCTATTAGTGAACACGGCCCTGTTATCTGCAGGTGGCCGCACGGCGACGTGCATCCCATCGATCGCGCCCTGGACCATGGGGAACCCGGCAATGGCAGAGAAGCCCACGGCCCGGGCATCTTGGCTGGCCCGGTCCACGTGGAAGCGGATGTAGCGGTGCGCCATGGCATAAAGGGCATCTGTCACTGCCCGGATGCACCGATGCACCGATGTCTGCGATATGCCGGACAGGTCCCCACTCGGTGCCTGGAATGACCCCGTTGCATAAAAGTTCAGGGCCACCGTAACCTTGACGGACACGGGAGAGGGTGTCCCCCGCCAGTGCCACGCGGTGACAGGTGTGCCAGCAGGTGGCAGATGTGTGCCACGGTTTCCCGGCTCATCCGGAGTCTCCTCCTGCATTCCCGGTCCGTGAGGTCCTGGTATGACTGCCGGGGCCGGTACACACGGGGCGCCCTCGGGTGCCTCCGTTGCCGTGGGGCCGCGACGTCCTCCTCCCCCTCCTCGTCCTGTCGGTCAGGTGTCCCTCCAGCCTGGGCGGCTGCCGCCTGCCCCTCTGCGGCAGCCTGCGCCGCCTCTCTGGCACGCTCCTCCTCCTCCTCCTCCTCCTCCTCCTCCTCATCCAGGGCAACATAGACATGAGCGGCTGCCACCACGGCGGCCAACATCGCTGGATGATCTGAAAACATGACGACCTGGTGGGGGGGAGGGGAACGACGACATGTCATCATTGCCCATATCCCCTCCTCCCCCCAGCCAGGTGGCATGGACCGCATGGGTCCAACTGTTGGAGGCTGGCACCTGGCCAGGTGGACCAACTCATTTGCCCTCCCATCACCCACCCCGGCACGGACCCCCCCCCCCCAACCTCCACCCCGGCACGGACCCCCTCCACAACCCCCAACCTCCACCCCGGCACGGACCCCCTCCACAACCTCCACCCCGGCACGGACCCCCTCCACAACCCCCAACCTCCACCCCAGCACGGACCCCCCCCCCCCAACCTCCACCCCGGCACGGACCCCCTCCACAACCCCCAACCTCCACCCCGGCAACGGACCCCCTCCACAACCCCCAACCTCCACCCCGGCACGGACCCCCTCCACAACCTCCACCCCGGCACGGACCCCCTCCACAACCCCCAACCTCCACCCCAGCACGGACCCCCCCCCCCCCAACCTCCACCCCGGCACGGACCCCCTCCACAACCCCCAACCTCCACCCCGGCACGGACCCCCTCCACAACCCCCAACCTCCACCCCGGCACGGACCCCCTCCACAACCTCCACCCCGGCACGGACCCCCTCCACAACCCCCAACCTCCACCCCAGCACGGACCCCCCCCCCCCAACCTCCACCCCGGCACGGACCCCCTCCACAACCCCAACCTCCACCCCGGCACGGACCCCCCCCCCCAACCTCCACCCCGGCACGGACCCCCTCCACAACCCCCAACCTCCACCCCAGCACGGACCCCCCCCCCCCAACCTCCACCCCGGCACGGACCCCCTCCACAACCCCCAACCTCCACCCCGGCACGGACCCCCTCCACAACCCCCAACCTCCACCCCGGCACGGACCCCCTCCACAACCTCCACCCCGGCACGGACCCCCTCCACAACCCCCAACCTCCACCCCAGCACGGACCCCCCCCCCCCAACCTCCACCCCGGCACGGACCCCCTCCACAACCCCCAACCTCCACCCCGGCACGGACCCCCCCCCCCCAACCTCCACCCCGGCACGGACCCCCCTCCACAACCCCCAACCTCCACCCCAGCACGGACCCCCCCCCCCCAACCTCCACCCCGGCACGGACCCCCTCCACAACCCCCAACCTCCACCCCGGCACGGACCCCCCTCCACAACCCCCAACCTCCACCCCGGCACGGACCCCCTCCACAACCCCCAACCTCCACCCCGGCACGGACCCCCTCCCCAACCCCCAACCTCCACCCCAGCACGGACCCCCCCCCCCCAACCTCCACCCCGGCACGGACCCCCTCCACAACCCCCAACCTCCACCCCGGCACGGACCCCCTCCACAACCTCCACCCCGGCACGGACCCCCTCCCGGCACTCCCCCGGAGCCCAGCCTACTCTAACCACCCCCCCCCCCCCCCGCCGCACACACACACAAGCCGAGACACACCTCTTCTCAGGCAATCAGTCTGCGGCCACGCCATTTCCTGCCCAGAGCCAACCCCCCAGGCCGTCACTCACCTCCTCGCTGGTCGGCGTGAGCCTGGAGCACCCGGGTCACGCCGATGAAAAGGAGGTTTGATTGACGTCGACGTGAACGGTCATCACGTCGACGGGACTTCGGCCCATCCGGAAGGGAGAATATCGGCAGGCCGAAAATCGGCTGCCTTGCGCAGGCCCGTGACATTCTCCGCGGCAGCGGCGCCATTAACGCCCCGCCGACTTTTCTCCCTTCGGAGACTTCGGCGGGGGGCGGGGGGCGGGATTCACGGCGGCCAACGGCCATTCTCCGACCCGGCGGGGGGTCGGAGAATGACGCCCCTGCTTCTTTCAGGCCACTTGTCATCAAAAGAGCAGGTCACTGTGACAACTGCCTATTATTTTTGGCAAACTCACAAGCCACTGATGCTGTTTAAAATTAGTGTTTGGATTAGTAAATAAGTGGATCACTAGCTGACTGTGTGAGTAACTGTTCAGCTGTAGCCTTCATAGGCAGAAGGAGATAAACAGATCGCTGTTGTTATGATTCAGGCTCCTCACAGTTTTATTTCTCATGCCCAGCTTAAAGGTCCATTGAAAACTGAAAATGTCCGCATTCTCAAATTAAAATGTGATGTTGAGTTATAAAGTGAACAATTACCTCTTTGATGCCTGAAGTAGTGAAGAGTGCAGAATTACACAATGTACTGTGTGACTGAACTCATCACCAATAGTGAAACAGAACGCTGCCTGACCACATGACTCAAGCAAGAACTGCAACTGAGGGCAGCATGGTTGCACAGTGATTAGCATGGTTGCTTCACAGCGCCAGGGTCTCAGGTTCAATTCCTGGCTTGGGTCACCAAACGTGCAGGGTCAGCACGTTCTCCCCGTGTCTGTGTGGGTTTCCACTTGGTGCTCTGGTTTCCTCCCACAAGTCCCGAAAGACATGTTTGTTAAGCGAATTGGACATTCTGAATTCTCCCTCCGTGTACCCGAACAGGCGCCGGAGTGTGGCGACTAGTGGATTTTCACAGTAACTTCATTGCAGTGTTAATGTAAGCCTACTTGTGACAATAAAGATTATTAAAAAAAAATTTTTTTAATCCAGTCTTTACCTCATGACTGATCAACGCAACCTAAGCTTCTTTACTTTTCAGTAGTTCTTGAGCTGTTGTCGATGTTGTAATGAAGAAACAGCAACCAATTAGCACAAATCAATGGCCCACAAACAGAGCGAGATAAAGGGCGGCAAAATCTGTTTCCAGCATTGGTTAAAGGATAAATATTGTCCAGGACACCAGAGAACTCACCTGCTCTTCTTCAAATAGACCTATGGGATCTTTTACCTCCACCAAAGAAGACAGACAATGTACTGATTTAACTCATCGCCAAAAGGCAGCACCTCTGATAGTGCAGCATTACACAATACTGCATTAAAGTGTCAGCCTAGGTCATGTGCTCAAGTCTCTGGCGTGGAACTTAATCGCACACCCTACTGACTCAGAGGAAAGTGTGATTTTACCATTGGACCACCAACTAGCATCTATTAAAAAATAATATTAAACAGAAGTAAGAGTAAAAAAACTATATTTAGTTCAATTACAATATTTTAACCCATTTGCAATATTGGCCTCGATTTAGTGCTCAGCAGCGAACAAATGTGCAAGCCATTCATTATGCTTACAGCTTTCAGTGGAGTTTTGCGTGGCATCTTAAGGTAATTAGACAGCAATTTCAACACAGCGCCCTCTACAGTGTGATTTGGGGCCGATATGATCAGGGCAAGCCACATCAGGAGAAATTAATTTGTATTGTGGTACTATGCAGATTCACAATGATTCCCTTGGGTCAGTGGCACCAAGTGCAGCTAACTGCACAGCCCGCACAATAGCAATATCATGAACAATATCGTGCAGGTCCAACATGGAATCAACATAAGTCTACCCCGGTGCCCATAGCGGCAGCACTACAAGGATGAATGTCTCACCCACAGAATCTAAACCAGAATCTAAATTAGAATACTGAATTCAATTAAAAACAATCTCAATCAGAAAGCAAAATACCGGGCAGCACGGTGGTGCAGTGGTTAGCTCTGCGGCCTCACGGCGCCGAGGTCCCAGGTTCGATCCTGGCTCTGGGTCACTGTCCATGTGGAGTTTGCAAATTCTCCCCGTGTTTGCGTGGGTTTCACCAACACAACCCAAAGATATGCAGGCTAGGTGAATTGGCCGTGCTAAATTGCCCTTAATTGGAAAAAATGAATTGGATACTCTAAATTTTAAAAAAAGAAAGCAAAATACCATTGAGAAGGAAAGAGAAGTAAAAGAGAGACAGGGAGAAAATGGAATGAAAGCAAATTTTAATTTAAGCAATAATTAAAATCCAAAGGTGACACCACTACTTATTAAAGTAAATTTTCAGTGCCAAGGAGGTTGTTTGTCAGTAATTAAGGCTTATCATTGCATTAAAAATCAAATCCACTTATAAGTGAATGCACAGGTCCTAACTTTCTCTGGCATGTTTATTGGGTAATTAGTGTCTAATTATATATTTGAATGCTGAACCTTACTGCGCATGTGCACTTGTTGGGAGTTGCAGTGTAATTTACTCTTTAATAATGGTGTGGTTATCAGCTCTCACTGTTATGGTAGCCACACCATTATTATCACTGCAAAATCCAGTCTCGATTTCACCTGCCCTAACCTGGTAAAACCCAGCTGGAGCAGTCTGTTAAAATACCATGTTACTCACTCCATCTGATGGTGCTTCAACCCTGCCATGTATGCACATTGACCACTGCAGAAAGGAAGCAGGATCTTGTTTTAAATACACAGACTGGAAACTACATTTGCATCAGGCCCCATCTGCATTTTTAACCAGAGAGCTAGGCAGTGGGGGCCTTTCGACAAAAATTACCAAAAGAACCAATCATGAGCCAGAAAAGTTTGAAGTAAGTTAAAGTTTATTATTCACATTTCATTATGGGTCAATGGATGCTTTAGACTTTCTTTGCCATGATTATTACCCCCACACTCTCCTGACTATGGTTCCTAGTTTACCCTCCCACTGTCTGGGGGTCATTACTTCAGGTCCTCAGCTGCCACGCCTTGGCCGTCTCACCTGCCTGCCAGGCTGTCAATCTGGTCGGCTATGGGTGGAAACCTGCAGGTGTTACTTAAATGAGATCCTGCAATTAAAATCAGCCGGAATCCAGGTTCCCAGTTTTACCTGTTCATGCCCCACACCCTCCAGCCTCTTCATTGATACCAGGGCCATGAAATCACACTGACATACAGAACACATCCATGAAGAGTATGAGGATATTCAATAGTTAATGGTTCATCCGTTGAGTTTGCAGTTATTAGTTTTATGTTCACTGCTCATCTAAGAAGCTGCTGAGCTGTGTGTTACTCAGATGATTACTGGGCCGTGAGTCGTGCCGTTTAGAAATTTTGCTGGGGAAGGCAGTGCTCCGTCTCCACTCAAACCCGCACTTCGAGGCAGCCTTCTATCACCACAGCAACATTCAACTTGTTAAGTGTTTGAAAATGCAGTAAAATCCATGTTGGCAGAATATGAATATTTAGTTCAATAGTGTTGCCCCACTCAGTTGCAATTAATTAAACTAAGTGTTCCCCAGTCATTTGAACTTACACCTAATGAAATATTCCTACCTCATTCTCCAAAAGCTCGTTAACAAGATATCAACAAAATTTAAGAAGCAGCGGCAGATTATTTTTCAAAGAAATGTTACCAGTTTTCTCTCTTTTTGGACAAATAACAGAGTAGCTGGGATATAATTGTTATTTTCAACTTCTGTTTTTTAAATTTATTCATGGAATGTGAGCAGCATTGGCAAGGTCAACATTTATTGCCCACCTCTAATTTCCCTTGGGAAGGTGATGGTGAGATGCCTCTTTGAGGTGAGCTACCGTCTTGAAGACCAATCTCTACAGTTGCCATCAAACAACAGCAGAAAGCAGCTCCCAACACGGCCAAAAGAAAGGAATTGCTCCAAATGACCTCAAGAGGTTGATGTCTAATAGTTACATACAGATTTCATTCAAAAGTATTTTTAAATTTAGGGCATTAGGCTACACAAGGTAATACCCGCACATCCTTTGCCTCTTCCATTTGTTGCTACTGCTTTAGAATGTTTTTAAAGGAACAGTCTATGTCCATGTCATTTTCAATCATAATTGAAAACATACAAGATAGTTTATATACTAATTGTTGCTATAGATTCCTCAAAGTATTCCACATTTTGGTGAGTGGTAAGCTTCTGCCACCTTAATCAATGTTAGAAAAGCAAAGTGCTGGAAATGCTCAAAAGACCTGGCAGCATGTCTGGAGAAAGAAACAGAGTAAAATCTGACCCTTCTTCAAAGATGCTTCCAAGTCTGCTGAGTATTTCCAGCTCTTTGTGGTTTCATTTCAGTTTTCCAGCATTTGCAGTTATTTTGCTTTTATTTTAACCGGTGTTATCATCATTTAACTTGTTATTTTGGGTTTCCAACAATGAGAGAGTGAATTAATTAGCTTGATTCATCTTTAGCCATGTGGTGGTATGTATTAGGGGTAGTACGGTACCTGTGAAGCCGAGAGGCAGACAGGCACTGGGTCCTGCTTGGATCTGCCGCCTGCTGGTTCCGCCCCTGAAAGGCGGAGTATAAGAGCCCGGGTTCTCCCAGCAGCCGCATTCTGTAACCGAGCTGCTGGGGAACAAGTCTTGCTTAATAAAGCCTCGATTGACTTCATCACTTCTCGACACGAGTGAGTAATTGCTGCGCTACAATTTATATAGCAGACTTAAAAAGACTATGGAGCTCCGGATCGCCCCGGAGTGTCTGCGAATCAGCCCCCCATGCAGCAAACACGGCAGCCGTGTTTAAACACTGGCTAGCATGCTTCGAAGGTTACCTTCGAACGGCCCCCGGCCGGACCACGGAAGATCAGAAAATGCAGGTCCTGCATTCCAGGGTGAGCCCGCAGATCTACACGCTCATCGAAGACGCGGAGGATTTCCCAACGGCGCTCACCATGCTGAAAGGAGTCTACATTCGGCCCATAAACCAGGTCTACGCATGCCACCAACTCGCGACAAGACGGCAAATCCCCGGAGAATTGCTAGACGAGTTCTACAGCGCACTGTTGATATTGGGAAGGAACTGCAACTGCCCGTCGGTGAGCGCGATTGAGCACACAGAGCTCCTAATCAGGGGTGCTTTTGTGGCAGGTATGACTTCTTCTCAAATTTGCCAAAGACTGTTAGAGAGAGACTCGTTAGGACTCACAGAGGCACGGGCCCTTGCGGCCTCCCTCGACGTGGCCTCACAAAATGCCCGCGCCTGCGGCCCCGACCGCACGGCAGCCCCTTGGGCTCCGTGGACCCCCGTTGCGACCGACTCCCTGGCACCGCCCCACCACCCCGCAAGTCTGCGCGGCTGGAGCACCAGACCATCCCAGTGGGCCCCACTGCTATTTTTGCAGGTAGGTGAAACACCCCCGGCAGCGCTGCCCGGCCCACTCAGCTATTTGTAAGAGCTGCGGCAAAAAGGGGCATTACTCAGCGGTGTGCCAGTCCCGGGGGGTTGCTGCAATCTCCGGGGGAGAACGGGGACAGCAGACTCAACCCCCCCAACGATCCATGTGCGGCCCGTGGGCGCCGCCATTTTGGTTCCCGGACACCACACGGGGAGGATGGGCGCCGCCATCTTGTGACCCCCCGGCCACATGGGATCCATGGGGGTGGCCATTGTGTCCGCCCCCGACCGCTGCGATCCATGGACCCCGCCATCTTGGCTGATAGCCAAGGGCCCCAGCATAGACGGCTCCACGGGGTCTGAAGAAAACGCCGCGATGCAACAACCACGACTGGCTTCGGTGACCCTGGACCAATCGCGGCCCCGGACGCTCCAAACGGCAACAACAACGGTGCTGGTCAATGGGTACGAGACGCCATGCCTGATCGACTCTGGGAGCATGGAAAGTTTTATCCACCCGGATACGGTAAGACGCTGTTTTCTTTCCATTCGTCCGAGCACCCAAAAGATTTTCCTGGCAGCGGGATCCCATTCCGTCGAGATCAAAGGGTTCTGCATTGCGAACCTAACGGTGCAAGGGAGGGAGTTTAAGAATTACCGACTGTATGTCCTTCCCCACCTCTGCGCTCCCACTCTCTTAGGGTTATATTTCCAATGTAACCTCCAGAGCCTAATGTTCCGATTCGGCGGCCCAATACACCCACTCACTATCTGCAGCCTCGCGACCCTCAAGGTTGAACCGCCTTCCTTGTTTGCGAAACTCACCCCGGATTGCAAGCCCGTCGCCATTAGGAGCAGACGATACAGCGCCCAGGTCTGGATGTTTATCCGGTCCGAAGTCCAGCGGCTGCTGAAGGAAGGCATAATCCAGGCCAGCAATAGTCCCTGGAGAGCCCAGGTGGTAGTTGTGAAGACTGGGGAGAAGCAGAGGATGGTCATAGACTATAGTCAGACCATCTATAGGTACACGCAGATCGATGCGTACCCTCTCCCCCGCATATCCGATATGGTCAATCGGATTGCACAGTACAAAGTCTTTTCCATCGTGGACCTCAAGTCCGCATACCACCAGCTCCCTATCCACCCGAGTGACCGCAACTACACGGCCTTCGAGGCAGACGGGCGGCTCTACCATTTTTTAAGGGTCCCATTTGACGTCACGAACGGAGTCTCGATCTTCCAAAGGGAGATGGACCGAATAGTTGACCAGCACGGTTTGCGGGCCTTGTTCCCATACCTTGACAACGGAACCATCCGCGGCCATGACCAGCAGGACCATGACGCCAACCTCCGCAAATTCCTCCAGACCGCTAACGCCCTGAACCTCACCTATAACGAGGAAAAATGCGTTTTTAGCACCAACCGTCTGGCCGTCCTGGGATACGTGGTGCGTAATGGAGTGGTAGGCCCCGACCCCGAACGCATGCGCCCCCTTATGGAATTTCCCTTCCCCACTGCTCCAAAGCCCTGAAATGCTGCCTGGGCTTCTTCTCGTACTACGCCCAGTGGGTTCCCCAGTACGCAGACAAGACCCGCCCGTTAATCCAGTCCACTACCTTCCCCCTGTCGACAGAGGCCCGCCAGGCTTTCAGCCGCATCAAAGCGGATATCGCAAAGGCCACGATGCACGCAATCGACGAGTCCCTCCCCTTCCAAGTCGAGAGTGACGCATCCGCTATAGCTCTGGTGGCCACCCTCAACCAAGCGGGCAGACCCGTAGCCTTTTTCTCCCGGACCCTCCACGCCTCAGAAATCCGGCACTCCTCAGTGGAAAAGGAAGCCCAAGCCATCGTGGAAGTTTTGCGACATTGGAGGCATTACCTGGCCGGCAGGAGATTCACTCTCCTCACTGACCAACGGTCGGTAGCCTCTATGTTCAATAATGCACAGCGGGGCAAAATCAAGAATGACAAGATCTTGAGGTGAAGGATTGAGCTCTCCACCTATAACTATGAGATCTCGTATCGTCCCGGAAAGCTGAACAAGCCGTCCGATGCCCTATCCTGCACATGTGCCAATGCACAAGTAGACCGCCTCCAAGCCCTCCACGAGGACCTCTGCCACCCGGGGGTCACTCGATTCTACCATTTTCTGAAGTCCCGCAACCTCCCCTACTCTGTTGAGGAGGTCCGTACAGCCACCAGGAACTGCCAAATCTGCGCAGAGTGCAAACCGCACTTTTTCAGGCCAGATAGAGAACACCTGATAAAGGCTTCCTGTCCCTTTGAGCGCCTCAGTTTGGATTTCAAAGGCCCCCTCCCCTCCACCGACCGCAACGCATACTTCCTAAACGTGGTGGACGAGTACTCCCGTTTCCCCTTCGCCATCCCCTGCCCCGACATGACAGCGGCCACAGTCATTAAAGCCCTCGGCACCATCTTTACACTGTTCGGTTTCCCCGCGTACATCCATAACGACAGGGGGTCCTCCTTTATGAGTGACGAACTGCGTCAGTTCCTGCTCAGCAAGGGCATTGCCTCAAGCAGAACGACCAGTTACAACCCCCAGGGGAATGGTCAGGTAGAGAGGGAGAACGGTACGGTCTGGAAGACCGTCCTACTGGCCCTACGGTCCAGAAACCTCCCAGTTTCCTGTTGGCAGGATGTCCTCCCGGATCCCCACCACTCCATCCGGTCGCTGCTGTGTACCACCACTAATCAAACGCCTCACGAGCGCCTCCTTGTCTTCCCTAGGAAGTCCTCCTCCGGAACGTCGCTGCCGACCTGGCTGGCAGCCCCAGGACCCATCTTGCTCCGAAAGCATGTGCGGGCGCACAAATCGGACCCGTTGGTCGAGAGGATTCACCTTCTCCACGCAAACCCTCAGTACGCCTACGTGGCGTACCCCGACGGCCGACAAGACACGGTCTCCCTGCGGGACCTGGCGCCCGCCGGAAACACACACACACCCCCAACACCAATCACCCCCTCCCTCCCACCGGCACACCCCACGATCACTCCCTTCCTGGGTGGATCGGTCCTCCTCCCGTGCCTGCCCAGGAGTAAAGAAACAGGGATAAACAGCGCAACGCTCCCAGAGATGACAGTGCCCAAGCCAGCACCTGCACCACCACCGGGGCTGAGGCGATCGACAAGGATGACCAGGGCACCAGCTCAACTCGTGGAATCCGCGTGACGAAAATCTGTAAATAATTCTGACAAAACCTGTACATAGTAAACTGTTGGGGTAAATGCATAGCCACTGTACGAAATTAGTTCCAGGACCAGCCTTGTAAACCCCTACCACCATGCGACCCACCACCTCGCCGGGTTCTTTTTTAACAAGGGGTGAATGTGGTGGTATGTATTAGGGGTAGTACGATACCTGTGAAGCCGAGAGGCTATTGGCAGACAGGCACTGGGTCCTGCTTGGATCTGCCGCCTGCTGGCTCCGCCCTGAAAGGCGGAGTATAAGAGCCTGGGTTCTCCCAGCAGCCGCATTCTGTAACTGAGCTGCTGGGGAACAATTTCCTTTGTTTATATAGTAAAACAAAAACATCTTGGGCGGGACTCTCCAACCCCCCGCGGGGTCGGAGAATCGCCGGGGGACGGCGTGCATCCTGCATCCGGCGGCTGCTGAATTCTCCGGCCCCCCCCAAAATCCCGTTGACGTGAATCGCGCTGCCCGCCTCTGAGAATGGAGAGCACCATGGGTCACGTCGACGTAAATCAAACCACTTATTTAACAGCGTCAACCAGTCATGCTGGTTGACGCAGGCCAGCGCGGAGGTAGGGCTCGGCGTCGAGCGGCCACAGGAGAAGTGATGGCACGGCCGCTGTTGTTGAGGGGGTGGGGGGGCTGGGGGGGTGCAGGACCTGTTGGAGTGTTCGTGCCGGGGGGTTTAGGGTAGGGGTTTGGGGAGGGCAGAGGGTTTGAGGAGGGCGGGGGGTTTGGGGACCGCATGCCGGGGGAGGGCTAGTGCTGGGAGGAGAGGGCGAGTGCTGGGGACGAGAGGGGGCATGCCGGGGAGGGGGGGGGGGCGAGTGTTGGGGAGGGGGGGAGAGTGCTGGGAGGGGGGGAGAGTGCTGGGGAGGGGGGGCGAGTGCTGGATAGGGGGGGCGAGTGCTGGTTAGGGGGAGGCGAGTGCTGGGTGGAGGGTGCGAGTGCTGGGGAGGGGGGGGGCGCATGCCGGGGAGAGGGGAAGGGTTGGGGGTCGCGAGCCGGGGAGGAGAGGGCTAGTGCTGGGAGGAGAGTGCGAATGCTGGGGACGAGACGGGGCATGCTGGGGAGGGGGGGTGGGGGCGAGAGTTGGGGAGGGGGGGCGAGTGTTGGGGAGGGGGGGGCGAATGTTGGGGAGGGGGGGCGTGTGTTGGGGAGGGAGGGGCGAGTGCTGGGGAGGGGGGGGTGAGTGCTGGGGAGGGGGGGGCGAGTGCTGGGGAGGAGGGGCGAGTGCTGGGAGGGGGGGCGAGTGCTGGGGAGGGGGGGGCGAGTGCTGGGGAGGGGGGGAGAGTGCTGGGGTGGCGGGGCGAGTGCTGGATAGGGAGGGGCGAGTGCTGGGTAGGGGGAGGCGAGTGCTGGGTGGAGGGTGCGAGTGCTGGGGAGGGGGGGTCGAGTGCTGGGGAGGGGGGGTGCGCATGCCAGGGAGAGGGGAAGGGTTGGGGGGCGCGAGCCGGGGAGGAGAGGACGAGTGCTGGGAGAAGAGGGCGTGTGCTGGGGAGGAGGGTGGGAAGGGGGGGGTGGGAGGGTGTCCGCCTGGCCAGGTGCCAGCTTCCAACAGTTGGGACCATGCAGCCCATGGCACCTGGCTGCGGGGTGGGGAATGAGGGGGAGGGTATGGACAATGATGACATGTCGTCTATCCTCCCATCCCTAACCCCCCATCCCCTGCAGGCCGTTATGTTTGGTCATCACCCAGCGAGTTGGCTGTCGTGGTGGGCGCCGCACTTCTACATGTTGCCCTGGGGGAGCAGGAGCAGGAGCGTGCCTGTGTGGCGGCGAAGGCTGCCGCAGAGGAGCTTGCTGCAGAGACGCAAGTGGCAGGCGCCCAAGCTGGAGGGCCGCCCGCCCAACAGGAAGAGGTGGAGGAGACGCCCGATGAGGCCCCATGTGTACCGGCCCTGCTCGTCATACCAGGACCTCACGGACTGCACATGCTCCGGATGAGCCAGGAAACTGTCGCCCATATCTGCCACCTGATGGCACACCTGGCACCGCATGGCACTGGGGGAGGACACCCTCTCCCCGTGGCTGTCAAGGTTACGGTGGCCCTGAACCTTTATGCCACGGGGTCATTCCAGGCGCCTAATGGGGACCTGCCTGGCATCTCACAGACATCGGTGCACCGGTGCATCCGTGCAGTGACAGACGCCCAATATGCCATTGCGGGGGGCAATATGGGGGATAAGAGGGATATGGGGGAAGGGAGGATATGGGGAAAGGACGAAGTGGGATGTGGGATAAGGGGGATATGGGATAAGGAGGATATGGGGAAGGGGGGATATGGGGGAAGGGGAATGTGGGGGAAGGGAGATGTGGGGGAAGGGGGAAAGGGGGCAGGAAGTGGGGGTCTCAGTTGGTGGTGCGCCCCCGACCTCTGCATCTGCAACCTCCCAGTCCTCAGGTCCGCCTGCAATTTCCAGGGCCCTCTCCTCATGGATGGTGAGTGGTTGCAGTTTGGGTGGACCTCCTCCGGTCCTCTCACGCACCCGGTTGTTGTGAGCGCGCTTCTCCTGTGGGGAGCGGGAGGGTGGCAGGGATAAAGGGCAACAGTGTTAGGCGGACATATACATGCGGACCAGCAGTTGTGTGTATGTTGGCAGAGGTTCACAACCCATCCTGCCAATGCAGCCTGCATGGGTGGGTGCAGCCATACCGATTGCACCTAGGGCTGTGCCGCCCATCGGAGCTACCCTGACAAGGTCATTGACCTTCTTGTGACATTGGACGCCTGTCCTGGCTGTCACGGTCACGGCGCTGACGGCCTCTGCCACCTCCCTCCACAGCTGCCGGCTGAGGTTTGGTGCGACCCTGCGGCCGTGTCCGGGGTACAGGGCCTCCCTCCTCTGCTCCACTGCGTCCAGGAGTGCCTCGATGTCCCGCTCCTGGAACCTCGGCGCTGCGTGGCGGGCGGCCACTTTGACGGGTCTCTGTTGGGGGGGGGGGGTCTTTTGTGCTGTGACGCGGGGGGGGGGGGCTGTCTATTGTGCTGTGATGCAGTAGGGGGGGGGGGAACCGTCCTTTGTGCTGCGACGCCGCGCAGTGTCACTGACGGTGCGCGCGTCCGTGACGGGAGACTCCATTGTGAATGGCGTCACGCCGCTGCTAGCCCATTCCCAGCCGGAGAATTGGCGACGTTCCGGGGGGTCCGACACCGGAGTCATTTGCGCCGTTTTTGCCGCCAGGTTCGGGCCATCGCGCCGATTCATGGAGAATCCCGCCCCTTATTTTCAGGATGTTAATCTGATCTTCTGAAGTAAGAATTTGCATTTATACAGCATGGGTTCAGCAGCATTGCGGGGGAGATGGTGTCATAGTGGTCATGTCACTGAACTAGCCATCCAGAGACCCAGGCTAATTCCAGGGGGACATGTGGGTTCAAATCCCACAGTGGCAGCTGGTCAAATTTGAGTTCAGTTAATAAAATCTGTCATAGAAAAGTAGTCTCCATAATGGTGGCTATGAAATTATCATCGATTGTTGTAAAAACACTAGTTCCCCTTTAGGGAAGAATATCTGCTATCCTTACCTGGTCTGGCCTCCATGTGACTAACCAACTGCAATGTGGTTGACTATTAACTGCCCTCTAGCAAAATCAATTCAGGGGCAATTAGGGATGGGCAACAAGTAGTAGCCTTGCCAGTGACGCACATATCCCATGAAAGAATAAAGAACTTTTAACGACCTCTGGATTTCCCAAATAGTTTCACTGTCAATGTGATACAGTGTGGTCACTAATGTAATATAGGAAAAATATCAAACAGTTTGCAAACTGCAGCTGTCCACAAGCAATGAAATAAGTGACTAATCAATCATTTTAGTGATAGCAATTTAGGGATAAATACTACCCAGGACAATATTGATTTCTTCTTCAAATAGTGCAACAGGGTATTTTACATCTTCCCATTAGGTGGGGCTTTACTTTTAAGATATCTCCAACAGTGTGGTACTCCTTCAGTACTGCACCAAAATATCAGGGTAGATTATGTGATTAAGTGTCTTTAATTCATACAGCAATTTTAACAGTACCCTTAGAGGTGCAAATTGGCGCAGAACATGGATTAATTGGGGTGAGTGAAAACATGGTCAGAGAGTAGGTTTCAGGGAAGTATTTGAAAATAAAGAAATATGTAGCAGCAGCTGCATATGGAATGATCGACCTAATGGGTATTGTAGAATGAGTCATGTCCAATGCTGTTGTGCCTGGGGTGGGTTTGCTTGCTGTCAGGCAATGTGAACAGAAATTTGAAATGGTTGTGGCATCATGCTTCACCAGACTAACGTTGAGCATTTACACAAAACTGTCTTTGGCTGATGGAATCCAGAATGTTGGGCAGCTATAAGGCTCATGAGCCCTTGCCTCAAGGTTATACCTATGCCACCCCCCCCAACATGTTATAGGTGGCTGAAAGACCATCTTTAAATTTTGACACCAGTGATCTATATTCATGAGTTATGGTCCCATTGTGCCTATGAGTTGTGCTTAGCTGTACATACCACAGGAGTTTCCAAGCATTTAATGGCTGCGTGCAATGCAGTCAACCAGTCATCCATAGCTGTACAGACCATGTAGTGAACTCCTCCATCTTCTTCTTTAGGCTTTGCACGATATTTAAACACAGATGCTTCTTCTGGATGGTATTTTTAAGCCAGTAATCATGTTTTACAAATAGGCACTGTGAGATAAGCATGGTGCTTTTACTAACTTACAGGAAGGGCTACAGAGTACCTGTCAACCACGAAAAACCATGTTAGGTATCTAAAATGCTTCTTTGGTTAATGTAGTGCCTGTTCACAAATTTAGCTCGATAGCTGTTGATCTTCCAAGGGGAAGAGGGCCTACCTTTGCTGCTCTGAACTTGCTCCGCCTGCCTCCCCATAACAGGAATCAAAATCTGCTGGAATACTTCTTGATCCCAGACATCTTTGTCTACAAAGTGTTGTTGCCCTATTAAGGCCACAAAAAATGTACCCCTCCTTTAAGAACCTGTCGAAGTGCCCAATTTCCTGCCTGCATCTTATGGGCTGCCTATTCCAAGGTGGCAGCTCACTTTAACCTTGAATGTGGGAGAAAACTTAGAAACTGGCACAGGGCCCCTGACAAACCCCTTTCGGTACCTCCTCCCTTCACCTCACCGACCTCACTTGAGTTTCCCGTTGGGAGATCATTTGAGACAGATATTTGCCATCAGCTTAGCAAACCCTTCAGCCTTTAACAATGACACTAGTTTAAAAATATATATATTTATTGTATTTCAAAAATGAATAATAATGGCAATATCAACAGCCAAATATATAGAATACATAGGTAAAAAAATCAGAAAAGTGATTATAAATAGACATTGGTCTTTATAACTACAACAATCAAACTATCCCCAATATAAACTAACCCCCTTAACAATTGACTGTTACTATGACTTCAGGTTTCAGTGCAATGGGAGGGAAGAGTACAATGTTTAAGAAGCGTCAAACATTGGTCGATAACTGCTGGCCCTGAACAAAGTCCCTCTGATCCTCAGAGACTATAACTGGGTGAGAGGGCTCCAGTCGGAATGCCAGGACCTTAGCCAGTAGTTTAACATCTGTGTTAGAAGTAAAATGGGTTGGCATGACCGACACTCTACTAGGCCTCTGTCCCTCTTGAGTAGCAAAGAAACTGTACAGCGAATTATTAAACGTGTTCAATAATAGAGGTATGGGCTACTATGGAAACCTTTTATAAAATTAGGCTGGAAAGGCGTCAGCATTGGGGCTTTGCCAAATCGCAGCCACCCAATGCACTTGAGTATTTCCTTTGAGCATAAAGAAGAGTGCAATTCCTAGCTGCCTTCCTCTATGGCCGGAATGTTTAGACCATCTAGAAAACTTTTCATACTTGGAGGAGGCTCTGACTCAAATAGCTCATGGTAATGCGAGCTGAAAGCTGCATTAACCTGGCGAGGAGCTGAAACCATGTTACCTTTCTTATAATAATAATCTTTATTATAACAAGTAGGCTTACATTAACACTGCAATGAGGTTACAGTGAAAAGCCCCTAGTCTCCACAGGTTAGGTGGATTGGCCATGCTAAAATTGCCCTTAGCATCCAAAAAGGTTAGGTTGGGTTACTGGGATAGGGTAGAGGTGTGGGGCTTAAATGGGGTGCTCTTTCCAAGGGCCGGTGCAGACTCGATGGGCCAAATGGCCTGCCTCTGTACTGTAAATTCTATGATCTATATTCTATGTTCTTTTCCGGCGCCTGTTCAGGTACACAGAGGGCGAATGTCCAAATTACCTACCAGTCTTTCGGGATTTGAGAGAGGAAACTGGAGCACCCGGAGGAAACCCACGCAGAAACGGAGAGAACATGCAGACTCCACACAGACAGTGACGCAAGCCGGGAATCAACTCTGAGACCCTGGAGCTGTAGAGCAACAGTGCTACCCATTGTACTACCGTGCTGCTCACGGAAGTGGAAGTCAAATTTCTGAACCAAAGAGATTTCTTGAGAGGCAGTTTGCTTCTTAATTGAACACCCTCCGCCTTCTCCCCATATTCATAGAAGGTGCCCCTGGAACGTTATAACTGATGCACCACCATTTCTGTAGGAATGAATTCAAATTGAAGCTGTAAATTTTTTAAGTGCATCAGTAAATCTGGCATTGGGGCAAGTGAGTATTGGCGGTCAACTTCCAAAATAGAGTCCACCAGCCTTAGTCATTCCACTCTCAAGTTTCACAATGTGAGCTTTATATGATATAATTTCCCACCTTAAGACGTCCTTTAGCACTTCCCAGAGTATCGAAGGAGATATTGGGCGGGATTCTCCTTGAATCGGCACGATGGCTCAAACCCGCCGCCAAAAACGGCGCGAATCACTCTGGCGTCGGGCCCCCCGAAACGTTGCAAAAACGGCCGGGAATGGGCTAGTAGCGGCGTGACGCTATGGGGATATGGGGGAAGGGAGATATGGGGGACGGGGTATATGGGGGAAGGGAGATATGGGGTAAGTGGGGTTAGGGGGAAGGGCGATATGGGGGAAGGGGGATATGGGGAAGGGGGGATATGGGGGAAGGAGGGATATCGGGGAAGAGTGAAATAGGGGAAGGGAGATATGGGGGGATATGGGGAAGGGAGTATACGGGGGAAGGGGGGATTTTGGGGAAGGGGGGATGGAGGGTAGGGGATATGGGGGAAGGGGATATGGGGAAGGGGGGATATTGGAGAAACGGGGATATGGGGAAGGGGCTATGTGGGAAGGGGGCTATGGGGAAGGGGGATATGGGAGAAGAGGGATATGGGGAAGGGGGTATGGGAGAAGGGGGGATATGGGGGAAAGGGGGATATAGGGAAGGGGATATGGGGGGATATGGGTGAATGGTGGAAGTGGGATATTGGGGAAGGGCGGATATGGGGGAAGGGGATATAAGGGATATGGGAGAAGGGGGATATGGTGGATGGGGGGATAGGTGGGAGGGGGAAATGGGGAAAGGTGGATATGGGGAAGGGAGGATCTGGGGGAATGGGGGATATGGGGAAAGGGATATGGGGGATATGAGGGAAGGGGGATATGGGGGGAAGGGGGACAGGGGGATGGGGGATATGGGGGATGGGAGATATAGGGGAAGGGGGACATGGGGGAAGGGGAGACAGGTGGAAGGGGATATGGGAGAAGGGGGGCTACGGGGGATATGGGGAAGGGGGGATATGGAGGAAGGGGGATATGGGGGCAAGGGGGATCTGGGGGATATGGGGAAGGGGGATATGGGGGAAGGGGGATATGGGGGAAGGGGGATATGGGGGAAGGGGATATGGGGGAAGGGGGCAGGAGGAAGGGGATATGGAGAAGGGGATATGGGGGAAGGGGTAATATGGGGGATATGGGGAAGGGGGATATGGGGGAAGGGGTATATGGGGATGGGGGATATGGGGGATATTGGGAGGTATGGGGAAGGGGATATGGGGGAAGGGCGGATATGGGGGAAGGGGGATATGGGGAGGGGGATATGGGGATTTGGGGGACAGGGGGATATGAGGGAAGGGGGATATGGGGGATATGATTGAAGGGGGGATAGAGGGTAGGGGATATGGGGAAGGGGGATATGGGGATGGGGGGATATTGGAGAAACGGGGATATGGGGAAGGGGCTATGTGGGAAGGGGGCTATGGGGAAGAGGGATATGGGAGAAGAGGGATATGGGGAAGGGGGTATGGGAGAAGGGGAGATATGGGGGAAAGGGGGATATGGTGAAGGGATATGGGGGGATATGGGGGAAGGGGGGATATGGGGGAAGTGGGATATTGGGGGAGGGCGGATATGGGGGAAGGGGATATAAGGGATTTGGGAGAAGGGGGATATGGTGGAAGGGGAGATATGGGGGAAGGGGGAAATGGGGAAAGGTGGATATGGGGGAAGGGATGATCTGGGGGAATGGGGGATATGGGGGAAGGGGATATGGGGGATATGAGGGAAGGGGATATGGGGGAAGGGGGATATGGGGGAAGGGGACAGGGGGATGGGGGATATGGAGGATATAGGGGAAGGGGGACATGGGGAAGGGGAGACAGGTGGAAGGGGGATATGGGAGAAGGGGGGCTACGGGGGATATGGGGAAGGGGGATATGGAGGAAGGGGGATATGGGGGCAAGGGGGATCTGGGGGATATGGGGAAGGGGGATATGGGGGAAGGGGGATATGGGGGAAGGGGGATATGGGGGATATGGGGAAGGGGGGATATGGGGGAAGGGGTATATGGGGATGGGGGATATGGGGGATATGGGGAGGCATGGGGAAGGGGATATGGGGGAAGGGCGGATATGGGGAAGGGGATATGGGGAGGGGGATATGGGGATATGGGGGACAGGGGGATATGAGGGAAGGGGATATGGGGGATATGATTGAAGGGGGATATGGGGGAAGGGTCAATATGGGCAATATGGGGCAAGGGGGATAGGGGAAGGGAATATGGGGATATGGGGAGGGGGATATGGGGGAATGGGGGGATATGGGGGAAGGGGAATATGGGGGATGCGGGGAAGGGGGGATATGGGGGAAGGGGATATGGGGATATGGGGGAAGGGGGATATGGGGGAGGGTGATATGGGGGATGGGAATATGGGGGATATGGGGGAAGAGGGATATGGGGAAGAGGGATATGGGGAAGGGGGGTATGGGGAAGGGTGGATATGGGGGAAGGGGAATATGGGGGAGGGGGGATTTGGGGGAGGGGTAATATGGAGGATGGGGGGACAGACCCGGCCCATCAGGCATACTGTAGCCACTTAAAATGGCCAACTCCCGATTTAAAATGGCGAACGGCAAAGGCTGATGGGAAAGTCAGCCAACAGGACAAAAATGGGCAGCTGCAGGTTGGCTGTGTATTTACCTCTGGAAAGGCCGGACAAGATCGATACCAGCAACCATCAGCATAACAAAACACCAGCCATCTGCATACTTATGAGCAATCCCCGGGAACAATAAGCAACATTTAGACACATAAAGCAAAACCGGACTCTTCGGCGCCAGCAGAAACCTACACAAAAGGAGGTGAACAACCACCTCAGGACCGCCCATCGATCAGGGAACCGCTCCAGCATTGGAGAAAATCGAACCAAGCGATTGGGACAAAGTCCAATCACTTGGGACCAGGTACAGGGTCCGCCCTGAAAGGCGGGAAGCCCCTGGGGACTATAAGAATTAAGCCCAAGTTCAAGTCTCTCTCTTCAGCTCTTCTCCACCGCTTCTCCAGCTCTTCACTCTGGCGCAGGCTCATAACGTGGCCGAGTCTGGGGAAGTCCGAGGGGGGCTCGCAGGATCCGTGGGGTAGGGGTACGTGCCTAAATTATGTCGGGCCACTTCCAGCGAGGAGGCGGGCGTAAGCGCAGCTTGCGTGGCCCCAGGATGGGAGTCTCTGAGGAGTCCAGATAGGCCTCGAAGCATCGGAGCCAATATTTAAAAATTTCCTTTGCCACCGGTGTCCGTGCTTCCAGATTGAGCTTCTCTGGTTTTAGGCCTGCGTCCATCCTGATGTAGTTTAGCTCATTAAATTGTTGTACCCTCAATAACGACGCTAGAGAGTAAAACGGTAAAGAAGGCTTTAATAAGCTAAGAACTAGCCTAGTGCCGAGACGGGTCCTGACTGGGTGCCGCCTGCAAGGCGGCCCTTTATATACGACTCCCAGGTGGGCGGAGCCGGAGGCGGAGTCCCCCAGGGTTCCAAGCCCGGTCTTAAAGGGGACATCACCTTACATGATGATAAGGGTACAGTAATACAATAGCCGTTCATCACAAAGACACTACATTTCTTCTATGAGAATTCCTGCAAAAACTACTGCACTAGTCACTTCTGATAGAAGGAGGGAATGATCCTCTCTGCTACCCACTCCTTGTGGCAGAGAACCGCCGGTGTGGTTCTGCGCATGCGCAGACCGGCCGGCGTATTCTTGCGCATGCGCAGGGGGTGTCTTCTCCACTCCGGCCATGACGGAGCCTTACAGAGGCCGGTGCGGAAGGAAGAAGTGCCCCCACGGCACAGGCCCACCCGCAGATAGGTGGGCCCCGATCGCGGGCCAGTCCACCATGGGGGCCTCCCCCAGGGCCGGATCCCCCCGCGCCCCCCCGAGGACCGCCCCAGCCGGCCAACAGCCAGGTCCCGCCGGCGGGACTGGCCATCAACCGACGGCCACTCGGCCGATCGGGGCCCGGAGAATTGCCGAGAGGGCCGCTGCCAACGGCCCCCAACCGGCATGGCGTGATCCCCGCCCCCACCCGAAAGCTGGCGCCAGAGAATACGGCAACCGGCGTCAGAGCGGCCGGATTCACGCCGCCCCCGAGGATTCTCCAACCCGGCGGGGGGTCGGAGAATCCCACCCCAGATTCTTGCAAACCACATGAGTTCAGAACTTGAAGGTGAAAGACGAAATTCATGATATTGATACAGACAAATTTCAAAGAGAATAATTGCTTGTCTTTAAACCAACAAAGTTGATTTTACAGAATACTGTTAAATGCACAAATATGCATCCCCAGTCAAACTGATCATGCAGGACTTGTTGCAAATCAGCTATGACCCACAAGGAGATAAAACACCCAATTTACAAGACACACATCGATTATTTGGATCTAAGTAAAAAGGCTTAAGGCAGTGTGTGGTCAGAAGGCAAGTGTTGATAAAATTATGGCAGAATTTTGTAAAATAAATTCCAATCTGACTGTTAATTTTACTGACAGGAGAGACAATGGGAGAATAGCTTGTGTGTCATTAATCTCGGTTCCCTCTGACAATTTTCACTGATTAATTGGGCGTCAGTCAATCCAGCATACCCAAATATATATAGTAAACCAGTTAAGGAGCTTTACTTAAAATATGCTGGTCTGTCACAAATGCCAGACATCTGGGGAAGATTTTCCATGCAATTCCCCAGACCTCCTGTTGTAACTTCGATAGAAAATAGGCAGAAGCCTTGAAGAAAAGGAATAGAGCTTTGCTATGTTACTTCTCTGTGGATTCGATATGGTGCGACATCACAGATATTGCCGTTATTGATTTCTGAAGGTCAAAAACTGCATCATCCCCATCAGAACAGATGTAATCTGAGGAATTGGTATTGAGGCACTCAAAAAGGGTTTTTGCTTTTGAGCCAAATGAATGCTGTGTTTTCAGATTTCAATCTTACGCTGTGAGAGTTTCAAAGTTTATATTTATTCTTGGTAGAGATGGTGCACAATGTTATACTTTCAGAATCTCCCATTTTGGCACTAAACCAGGAGACAAGAACCCCCGCAACCACCCCTTCCCCCTCCCCCAAACCCCACCCCATCCCGCACAACACCCCTACAGAAATTGCAGGTAACCTTAGATACTGCGGATTAACTGTTCGTATCTGGTAATTGTGGACTAACTAATCCCACTTAGATATGTTGTTTAACATGGTGGATTGTCCAATTTAGGAAGGAAATGAAGTAAGAAAGAGGGAATACTGAAAAGCCATTTAGACACCTGAAATCGCACATGGCAGACCAGTACAGGTATTAATGTTGCAATTTCCTAGGGGCACAATGGTTAGCACTGCTGCCTCATGGCACCGAGGTCCCAGGTTTGGTCCCGGCTCTGAGTCATTGTCTGTGTGGAGTTTGCACATTCTCCCCGTGTTTGCGTGGGTTTCGCCCCCACAACCCAAAGATGTGCAGGGTAGGTGGATTGGCCACACTAAATTGCCCCTTAATTGGAAAAATGAATTGGGCAGGCTAAATTTTTTTTTTTTAAATGTTACAATTTCCTAAGCATTACTACCTTTTGGTCAGAGAAAAACAATTAATGCGACTTTGAAAACGGAGCACCCGGAGGAAACCCACGCAGACACGGGGAGAATGTGCAGACTTCGCACAGACAGTAACCCAAGCCGGGAATCGAACCTGGGACCCTGGTGCTGTGAAGCAACAGTGCTAACCACTGTGCTGCTGTGCACCCTTGAATGGACTTCACCGGAGTTTACTTCAAGCTCAGGGAGTCTTTGTCAGAAATAGGCTGGGGTTTTATTGAATATGATAATGCAGAAGAAGTCATATAATTTTGACTTTAATGCAATTTTCCAGCCTATGCAAAAAGAACTCCCCTACTTCATAATCAAATCCATACAAATTGTGCTTTCAAGTTTACAGGGGTTGTCCTCAAATACAAATTAGTTGAATGGATGTCCCGCACATTTAATGCATTTTTTTTTTTCAAATTTTTAACCATTTCTGCATTTTATTGTTTACCTTTTATTCCTTTTTGTTCACTCAATAGTTGTTGGTGCTTAGAAATATGGACGGTGGGGGTCCCTGTAGGAATTTCTTTTGTGTTCGATAATATGGAGGAAGACAACAAACAATGGACATACCAGATTGCAACAGAGGATTATGCCCAAAATGTGTTAGCCTCGAACTCACACGCACATGCACACAAAGACAGACTTAGCTGGACTTTTGATGGAGATTCTGGGCTGGATTCTGCTGAAGATAATGGAGGATCTGTGGTGTTTCATGCCGAAAAAAATCAGTGCTGCACCCACACCAATTCCGGTACCGGTGAGGGGCTAGCAGCGCCGCTGCATTAAATATCCGCGGAACGCGCAAAAAACGTCAGGAGAATCGTGCTGGACATGCGCAGGCATGACAAGCTGCAGCTGTGCGTATGCCTACACCCCCCCCACATGCACTGATCGCACTGGAAAATATGCCGCCGGTTGTCCTGTCCCGCGTACCCCTTCACCCCGACCCCACCGCCCACCTTCTGGCCACCTCCCACTACTCCCCGCTGCCCTGGCAGAAGCCCCCCGTCAAGTGGCACGGCTCTCAGCGGATTATGGCGATGCTGGGCACTGTCCGTATGCCCTCTCTCCCTCTCCGCAGCCGCCATGCCAGGCTCACAACTGCTGAGACCACACGTTGCCCGTGCCATCGGGAACTCAGCCCATCGGAGGCGGAGCATCGCGGGTAGGCCCGATAATTACAAATGGAGTTGCGACTGCCCGTGGCCCGCGTCTCAATGAGGGGGCGGAGCATCGCAATCTGGAGTCAAACCAGCGCCTGCCGTGATTTTGGTGTCGGGAGCCATTCTCCACCCGATCGCCGTTCCCGATTTTAGCGTCAGGCAACAGCGAATCCCGAGCTGCATGTGTTGGCTAAAGTAGAACAAGGGGATGTGACAGATTTATGAAATGTTGTACAATGTGAGCTACAGACAAAACTCAGGACAGGCACAGCCCCCCAGTAGCTTTAACTTCAGCTCAAATCTTTTGTGCTTTGCACTTACACGATGTTGGCACAATCAATCTGTAATGGATAGACATACTAAAGAAGTGATGCCTTGTTCACCATAGCAACCAACTTCATCACATCCTTGTCCTGATCCTGGTAGTAGATGTAATTTTCAGCAGGATGCATGTCATTGTACTTCTGGGTTTGCTTTGGTGCAAATGACTGAGTGAATTGAATTGAAGTTCAGGACAAGCCCTGTGCTGACATGGCCACTCTGGATTCTCCATTCCCTGCTTTTACAAAGACCTATGTTCAAAACATAGAATCATAGAATCCCTGCAGTGCAGAAGGAGGCCATTCTGCCCATCGAGTCTACATTGACCCTCTGAAAGAGTACCCTACCTAGGTCCACTCCCCCACCCTTTTCCTTGTAACCCCATAACCCCACCTAACCTTTGGGCAATTTAGGCAACCATTGGACACTAAGGGCATGCCCAATCCACCTTGCCTGCATATCTTTGGACTGTGGGTGGTAACCAAAGCACCGGAGAAAACCCATGCAGACACAGAGAGAAGATGCAAACTCCACACAGTTACCCAAGGCTGGAATTGAACTCGGGTCCCTGGCGATACGAGGCAACAGTGCTAACCATCTCTTGTCACCTCAAAATGAGAATGAATGTGTAGGTCAGAGCATCTAACTGCTTTGTCAAAGAGCTGAATTTTAAAGAGTATCTTAAATGAGTGTGAGGAGGTGCTCGTGCACCACTCGACTTTTGCCAATCGAAATCTAGGAAGTCAGGTATTTTCCACCAGAGGGTGCTCTTATCATATTTCATTTATCAACCATAATTCATGAAGGTGCACAATAATTTATTCAGGTATACCAGGAATGTAGATCTTACAGTTTTCAGTAATATTTTAGGATGTCTATTTCTGAACTTATAGAAATTATAATTATTTCTTTCTCATTATCCCGGTTTTCCGAATTAATGAGTCATAAATTGTGTCAGAGTGAATGATTGGCTACATCAATGAACATTTTGACCACTTCAGGTACTGAAGTTAATGCTTTCAATTAGGAATAATTTGTTAAAGTGAATCATTACAGGAAATCTACAAGCAACAAAGATCATGCACACGCATGAACATCCGGTCAAATTAGGCACGGGCTTAGCTGTGACATTCAAGATCAAATTGCCACCAACACTTATATTCCTAGGCTACAGAGGACAGAGGATGGGTACATTTCCCGCCTAGGGCTGAAACTTGCCCGAAATCTTATTCAATTGGGTTTCCAACTTGTTGAATTTCCACACTATTCCATGCAGCCAAAGGCTGGTTTCATTCACCAGTCCCTTTAGTTCAGGGATGTTCCTGGGCTACTCCTTGCTTTCACTCTTTTGTAAAGTCTCAGTCATTGAGATGCCACTGAGATGTTTGAAAAGACTCAGAAGTGTCTCACAATAAAGGTAATTGATACTTTTATTTAAATGTCTTATGGTTCCTTTAGTACCTTAAAATTAATTTACATATATATATATATATATATATTTCCATGGCTCAGCAAGGCCTCCGAGCTTACTGGAATGACTATGGGAAGTCCAACCTCCAGCAGCAGAATAAGGTGAACGTCTCTTCATTCCTTGATGATGATGACTCTGATGGTGTGCCTGTTCCTGGATTTGGGATGGGGCCTATGGTCATCAGTACGGATACACTGGAAATCCATCCATCCCCTCTTCCACCAGTGATGCACTATCAATTACCACAAAGACGAGAATAGTGGAACAATCAAGGCTTTATTGAGCAAGATGTTGTGCCCCCTGTAGCTGGAACCAGAATGGCTGCAGCACAGAAGAGCGCACACATTTATACGCCGCCTACTGGGCGGAGCCAGCAGGCAGGGATTTACCCTTGTACCTCTAATATACGGGCAGTGCCGTAATACATGTAATATACTACTGGTGGTGACTACCACAACCAGCACAAACAGGATCCTGCATTTGTGGCGCCTCACCATTTGAGGTCACTTGAAGAATGGACAGTGAGTTTTCCCAGGGTTGTTGGTACCCATTCAGCTTATAATATCCACAGGAATTCCGAGAAGGTTTAACCATGCAGGTTTATTTGATCAAAGAACAAAACCACAATGCGACATGCAGTACATCAGCCCCATCTGGGATGATCCAATGTGCCGGTTCAAATCTTAGCCGGCTTTTAACTGCCCAGTTCAACAACCTCCAACTGGCAGGTCTCTCTCAGCGGGGGAGCTCGTAGTCCATGATTCCCACGGGGCGATCATAGAATCATAGAGTTTACCGCGCAGAATGAGGTGATTTAGCCCATCGAGTCTGCACCAGCCCTTGGAAAGAGAACCCCACCCAAGCCCCCCTTCAACCTATCCCCGTAACCAGGCATCCCCACCCAATCTTTTTCTTTGGACGCTGAGGGTAATTTAGCACGGCCATCCACCTAACCTGCACATCTTTGGACTGTGGGAGGAAACCGGAGCGCCTGGAGGAAACCCACACAGACACGGGGAGAACGTGCAGACTCCGCACAGTGACCCAAGAATGGAATTGTACCTGGGACCCTGGAGCTCTGAAACAACTATGCTAACCACTGTGCTACCGTAATAATAATAATCATTTATTGTCACAAGAAGGCTTCAATGAAGTTACTGTGAAAAGCTCCTAGTCACCACATTCCGGCGCCTGTTCAGGGAGGCCGGTATGGGAATTGAACCCGTGCTGCTGGCCTTGTTCTGCATTACAAGCCAGCTGTTTAGCCCACTGTGCTATACCAGCCCCGTGCTGCCCACCATCAATTGGATCATCCTTGTGGGTCTTGTGAGGTTTATTACATCCTTCCACCCCCACCCCCTTAGTCCACAAGTCCCTCTGTCATTTAGGGTGGAGGGGGTCTCCTTCGTCGCTTCACTTGCGGCTGTGTTTCCAGCGGTTACGGGGCCGGGTCGGGGGGTTTGTAACGCATCGGGGAGCATCGCATCCGCGCCAATCATCTGGGGGGTGCAGTCAGTGTTCATTCCCTGGCCAACACGTCATCTATCTCATGCATATCTGAATCCTGGCCCTTGGGGAGTCCCTGTAGTTCCCCGTGCAGGACAATATGGTATAACTTTGCTAAGGTTTGGTCCTTTTGTCTCCACTCATGCATTAGCAAGGCTGTGCCGGCAAGGTGTCCATAACATTTAATGCCAACACGACTGTGTCTGCTACTGGTCGGGGTGGGGGCCATGTTGGCAATGGGAGTTCCTCAGGGCATCTGCATGTGTGATCAGGGCGATACATATTACAGAAGTAGGGATGAATCAGGGCGGGTACAGGGATTGTGATTGGGGTGGACTCAATGGCGAGAGAAGGCATGTCCAAAATTACAGTAATAGGGTCCTGGGTGATGAGGGGGAGGCTCAATGGTCATCAAAGGTAAAATAAAGGTGGCGTGAGGAGTGGGGTTGTGGGAGATGCAGGTTGAGGTGATGGGTTGAAGTTGTTGGGTGATGGAATAGAGTAAAAGGTGGTGATAACAGTGTGATTTGTGACAGGCACCATCCTGAGATACAGGCAGCTCCAGAACAAGGCAACACCCTCAATGTTCAAGTGCAAAACATTGAGGTGGGAGGGAGGATCTTCTCAGCTTGATGGAGCTGAAGGTCAGCACAACTAGACACCTAAAGGGAAACCCTAATGATCACATGGAGAATGTATGAGAGGTTTTTGCTTTGCAAATCCTCACTGTCTGTTGAAGACCACAAGGCATCAGGTCTGACCCAAAGGATTCTCTTTACAATAAGATCCCAGCAAGGTGTGGAGCTGCTGTTCACTCTGAGCCATTTGCCATCAGTTGCAGGCAGAGTTAGGGATGAAGGGAGGGAGGGGATACCTACAAGGGGCAATGCAGTTGAATGGCAAGTCATAACTGCAAACCTCCATCCTGCCAGGGGGTGGACCTGTGTGACAGGGGCTCATGTGATTAGTCTTTCCATTGTGACAAGAACTCTCTATAGAACCTCAAGGGTAGTGGGAGTGGGAGGCCTCGTGCATATCACAGTCATCGCCCTTGTCAAAGAGCGACGTGTCCATCTGCAGCCATCTGTTAGGGGGAGCAAGATCCATCCTTGCGCCTCCCCTGGGAGGACTGCAGTGTGTGGGACCATTAAAAATATTAGCAGCAAGAACTAATCCAGTAAACAGCCAATCAGATTAAGATAGCATATATTTAGAAATGCAAAAACAAAATCAATGATTGATCACCCATGGCACCAATGTTGTTTCAATACTTCTTAATTTTCCTAACTCTACCGTTACAATGAAATGCATCCCCAACAGTCTCAGCAGAGGTGGAAGCAGCTTGCTGTCTACCATGCCTGCTGGCTCTGATCACTTTGGTGGGTGTCCTCTGGAGGGCCGAGGCCTGCTTTAGGTCTCCTGCTCAGGGGCAGATGCGCCCTTCTTGACCTAAGTAGTTGAAGCTGATGGGGTCACAGGCAGAGGGGATTGGGAATGCCTGGACACCCTTGAGGTTTCCTGAGTGGATGCCCCAGGGTATCTGCCTGAAGCTCCTCCTTCCTTTTGTTGGCAGCGGCCCCTCCATGATGCCTTGAGGAGAAGGGGCATTTGGAGGGAAGTCAAAGTGACCCGTCCTTCTTTCACGTAACCACTGTGAATGTTTGCCCATGGTTACAGTAATGGAGTGCAGGTCTGAGTGAAACTGCGCATTGTGACAAGAACTCTCTATCGAACCTCAAGTGTAGTGGGATAGTGTGAGTGGCACTTGCCATTCTTCCCCATTAAGACCTGAATGTGCTCACAAGTTGGAATGATCAGAGAGCATGTGGACGGATTCCTGTCTCTTGTGGCTGCCTGATGATCCTCTGCATCTCTTTGAACTCCAGCACTTCCTCCATGGCCACTTCCAGAGGCTCGTCATCTGACTCAGACTTAACAGAGATCTCTTCTCCAGCAGTGCTGTGAGTGCTGGAGACATTGTTTCCTCCTGCTGTGGATGCATGTCTGTGAGGTGACCACCAGACTGCGAGACTGAGCCTAAACTAGATTTAGTAGCCACTCAGCTGTGTGCCTCTGGATTGGTGAAGGCTGCAGATGCATGGTATCACGGTATGTGAATTCCGTGAGAAGTCAACTTTGTTCTCCTCAAAGGTTTCTTGCGGGCTGGGACTGTCTTCAGGTGTGAAGGCTAGCCTCATCCTATTCCTGCTGGCACCTAGAATAGAGAGAGGAGGGAATGAGTGACGGCCTAGGCTGGCTCAAATGTGGCACATCAATCACCATGATTTTCCGAGGTTGTTTTGATTGTGCATGTATCCTCAGCAAGTGCATTGGGGAGGCCGACCTCGATGGCAGCACAGGCACAGTCACAATCCTCCTCTGCCAGCCCGGCAGCCTGTTGCTCAATTTCTGTGAGGAGTCCGAGCTCAGGAAACCTCCTTCCTATCTTTTTTCACTCTTTCCTGTTGTGGGCCACCTTTTCCTGCAGAGAGACAGATAGATGGACTGTGTGCATGTATAATGAAAGATCAGGTCACAGGCTGCTAATTCTGTGGCTGCTAGCTGACCCAGGTGACTCCCAAAAGTCCAACCACCATGTGCATGGCACAAGTAAGGGGTGAGATGTAATACTCCCCATTGCTTAAATACATTTTTTAAAAATAAATGTTTTTTGGGGGTTTTTGAACAAAGTGTATTGACAGTTATGTACATAGAATTAAAATATATATATATATATAGAAGAGAAAATAAAAAACAAACAAAAATAAGACTGGTATGATATTGATGCACTAGCTCAATAACAGCAACTCTGTACAGTTAGCAATATTATTTTTAACAAATAAGTAGGCACCCGTTTGTGGGGGGGGACTGGGGAGGTACTGTCATGTGAGAGTACCTTTAAGAAATGGGTGTTTATCAGTGATGTCAGAGTGTGGGTGGAGCTGGGCTGGCTGTCAGCTTTTTACTTTCGTTTTAGGCTGTTTGCTGCATGGTGTTTTTAGTTTCGTTTTCAGAGCTGGATATCTGCAGTCACAGCCAGAAGGTGTATTAGAGTCTCTCTCTGTAATCTAAAAACTGTAAATCAATCCTTTGATGATTTAAAACTAATAACTGCTCTCAGTAGTGACTTTAACCTGATGTGCTTCTGTAAAAAAAATTTTTTAAAGTCTTATGGATGTTAAAAGGACAGCTTAAGGATTACTTAGTGTTGTATTCTTTGGGGGTTGCATTTGAATTAATGGTTGCTAAGATGTTCACGGTATGTTTTAAAAAGGTTAACTTGAATTCATAGAATATACATTGTTTTGCTTTAAAAAATACTTTTCCATTTCTGCTGTACCACACCTGCAGAGTGGGCTGTGTGCTCCCCATACCACAATTTAGTAAACGTTGTGGGTCAGGTGAACTCCATGACACACTTTGGAGTTCTCTAAACCCTGGCCCATAACAGTACATTTGGGTGCCGGAGAAACAATGACATTGGTTATGTCCAATACAGGGAGGGTAATACGAGAATGGATCTGGTGTTGGTGTTGTTACTTGCTTCTCGCGGAATGTTTTTCGCTGCCGATGTCGTTGCGTGTTCACCTCCGCTTCGGCTGTTCGTCCTGTCTTTCGCCCGTATTTTCCTTGCTCTCTGTTACTGTATTTGCCAAGTTTGTTGTCGTTTCCCGTGCGCTACTTCCGGCTATCATTCCCTTGCCTCCCCCCCCCCTCTTTGGTTCCCCTCTATTGTTCCCTATCTCCTCCCTCTTCCCTCTTTCCCCCCTCCCCCCCTTCCCCCCTCCCTTTCTCCTGTGCTTCGCCTTTCTTTTCTCTTAGGTTTAGTTGTTCCCTCCACCCCCAGTCTAACCCTCCCCCTCCCGCCTTGGCTACTTTCCCCTGATTCTTGGCTACCTGGCTATTCTTCTGCTTGTTCATTGGCCACAAACAGGTCCTGGAACAATTGTGGTGAATGGCTCCCACGTTCTGTGGAAACTGTCGTCTAACCCTCGGATGACGAATTTGATTTTCTCCATTTGGAGAGATTCTGAGAGGTCGGACAGCCAACCTGCAGCTTTGGGTGGTGCTGCTGACCGTCAGCCGAACAGGATTCTGCGGCGGGCGATCAGGGAGGCGAAGGCAAGGGCGTCCGCCCTCCTCCCCAGGAATAGATCTGGCTGGTCTGATACCCCTAAGCACGCCACTTTCGGGCATGGCTCCACCCCACCACTTTGGACATTGCCTCGAAGAAGGCTGTCCAGTACCCCGCAAGTCTGGGGCAAGAGCAGAACATGTGGGCGTGGTTGGCCGGGCCTCCTTGGCACCGTTCACATCTATCCTCCACCTCCGGGAAGAACCTACTCATTCGAGTTCTTGTTAAGTGGGCTCTATGTACCACTTTTAGTTGCATCAGGTTGAGCCTTGTGCACATGGAGGTGGAGTTTCAATCCCCAGGTCTTCCTCCCATTTCCTTCTTGTTGTGTCCAGGGCTAAAGAGCTGGCTTTTAAAGAAGACCAAGGCAGGCCAGCAGCACGGTTCAATTCCCGTACCAGCCTCCCCGAACAGGCGCCGGAATGTGGCGACTAGGGGCTTTTTACAGTAACTTCATTTGAAGACTACTTGTGACAATAAGCGATTTTCAGTTTCAGTTTCAGTACGGTGCCGGCCCTTTCTACCAGTCGGTCATACATGTCGCTACAGTTCCCTTTATCTAGGATGCTTGCGTCCAGTAACTCTTCCAGTAATGTCTGTCATGGTGGTTGTGGGTACGTCCCTGTCTCCTTTTGTAGGAGGTTTTTGAATTGCAGGTACTTTAGCTCGTTCCCCCTGACGAGCTGGAATTTCTCCGTCAGTTCGTCCAGTGTTGCGATCCTGCCGTCTGTATGCAAGTCCCTGACTGTCAGTGTCCCTCCGTCCTGTCCCCACTTTTTAAAGGTGGCGTCAGTCCACGCTGGTGTGAACCTATGATTGTTGCAGGTGGGAGATTTGTCCGACATTTTGGTCAGGCCAAATTGCTGTCGTAGTTGGTTCCAGGACTGGAGGGTGGCTATCACCACCGGACTGCTGGAGTGTTTTTTGAGTGGGGATGGGAGTACCACCTTGGCAAGGTCTTAAATAAATTTAGGTGGTTGCCCCAGAGTATCTGCCTGACCCTCCTCCTTCCTTTTCGCGCCAGAGGACCTCTCCCTGATGCCTTGAGGTGAAACATGGGGCGGCACGGTAGCACAGGGTCTGTTTAGCACAGGGCTAAATCGCTGGCTTTGAAAGCAGACCAAGGCAGGCCAGCAGCACGGTTCAATTCCCATAACAGCCTCCCCGAACAGGCGCCGGAATGTGGCGACTAGGGGCTTTTCACAGTAACTTCATTGAAGCCTACTTGCGACAATAAGCGATTTTCATTTCATTTCAGAGGTTAGCACGATTGCTTCACTGCATCAGGGACCTGGGTTCGATTCCTGGCTTGGGTCACTGTTTGTGCGGAGTCTGCACGTTCTCCCTGTGTCTGCGTGGGTCTCCTCCGGGTGCTCTGGTTTCCTCCCACAAGTCCTGAAAGACATGCTGTTAGGTGAATTGGACATTCCGTGTTCTCCCTCTGTGTACCGAACAGGTGCCGGAGTGTGGCGACTAGGGGATTTTCACAGTAACTTCATGACAGTGTTAATGTGAGCCTACCTGGTACACTAATAAAGATTATTATTATTATTATTCAATGGAATTCCAACCACATTCAGGTAGATCAGCACCATCCAGCCTGCTTGATTGACACCCCACCCAACACCCTCAATATTCAGTCCCTCCACTGTCAAATCGCCAAAGCACAATGTGTACCATTTGTAAGATGCTCTGCAGCAACCCACCAAGACTCCTCCAACAGCACCTTCCAATCCCCTGAGCTCTACCAGCTAGAAATCAAGGCCACCAGATGCATGGGAGCAGAAGCACCTGCAAGTTGCCTTGCACTCAAGCCGATAGCTGTGCCTTCACTGTGGCTGGGTGAAAATCATGCACTTGCCCACTAACAGCACAGCACATGGACTGCATGGGTTCAATGAGGCAGGAGTCCAACCATTTTGCCAAGGCCATTTCGGGATGGCCAAGAGAAATGCTGGCCCTGCCAGTGACGCCCAGGACCCATGAGAGAAACACAAATGAGTAGTAATGTGTGTTGAGAGAGTAGAAGTTCACATACCACCCAGGTTAAGAGGGTTGTTAAGAAGACGTATGGTGTGTTAGCTTTTATTAGCAGAGGGATTGAGTTTCGGAGCCATGAAGTCATGTTGCAGCTGTACAAAACTCTGGTGCGGCCGCATTTGGGGTATTGGGTGCAATTCTGGTCGCCGCATTATAGGAAGGATGCGGAAGCATTGGAAAGGGTGCAGAGGAGATTTACCAGAATGTTGCCTGGTATGGAGGGAAGATCTTATGAGGAAAGGCTGAGGGACTTGAGGCTGTTTTCGTTAGAGAGAAGAAGGTTAAGAGGTGACTTAATTGAGGCATACAAGATGATCGGAGGATTGGACAGGGTGGACAGTGAGAGCCTCTTTCCTTGGATGGTGATGTCTAGCACGAGGGGACATACCTTTAAATTGAGGGGAGATAGATGTAAGACAGATGTCATAGGTAGGTTCTTTACTCAGAGAGTAGTAAGGGGGTGGAATGCCCTGCCTGCAACAGTAGTGGACTCGCCAACACTAAGGGCATTCAAATGGTCATTGGATAGACATATGGACGATAAGGGAATAATGTAGATGGGCTTCAGAGTGGTTTCACAGGTCGGCGCAACATCGAGGGCTGAAGGGCCTGTACTGCGCTGTAATGTTCTATGTTCTATGTTCTACCCTAGTGACACAGATTAGATTATTGACCCATTCCTGGACTCCAACGCAGTCCTCCTCTGCATCCCACAAGTGCTGAACACCCTGGTGACCTCTCCCAGGTTGCAGTGGTCAGCTGAGATGGCCTCCTGTGGCCATCTCTGGGGAAGTGGACATCCTGCCTTTCCAGTGCTGCCTCAAGGAGATGCCACAGGGAAACACCTAACCGCGGCTAACTGCCTTCTCCTGCAATCTTTCTTCCCTTTAGTGGAGATCTGTCCTGGTCTCTTTCAAATAAGACGGCGGGGTATCCACCTTCCTGCCCTCCCAGCATGGGACGTATGCAATAGACACGCTTGCATATCTAATGGGGCAGGGAGCGGATGATTGTACCTAATAACCTGCCCCATGGCGCAGTGGGAATCACTCTGACTTTCTGATCTGACCATAGAACTTACAATTTCAATGCAGAGAAATGTGAGGTGATGCATTTTTGGAGAAGAAACATGGGGAGACTATACAGGTTTAATGGTGTAACTTTGAGGGGAGAATAGGAATAGGGATACCTTGGGGATCAAGTGTATAATTCTCTGAAAGTGGTCACACAAGTTTAAATAGTTAAGAAGGCTTATAGGATCCTTTGGGTTTATAAATCGAGGCATCGAGTATAAAAGCAGAAAGTGATGCTACACCTCCACAAATCATTGGTCAGACCCCATTTGGAATATTGTGTTCAGTCTGGGCACCTTATGTAAGGAAGAATGTTAAAGTGAATGAGAGTGCAGAGGAGATTTAATAGAATGATACCAGGAGTGAGGAATTGTAGATACAAGGAAAGATTAGAGAAATTGGGCTCGTTCTCTTTGGAGCAGAGAAGATTAAGAGATGACATTATTGAGGTGTTCAAAATTATGAACAATTTTGACAGGGTGAAGAAGAATATTCTGTTTCCAGTAGTTGGTAAGTCAGTGACTGGGGTTAAATTTTAAGATGGTCAGCAAGAGAGCTAGGAGTGAGATGAGGAGAAACTTCTTTACTCAGAAAGTTGTTGGGATTTGGAATGCGCTGCCTGGGAGAATGGTGGAGGCGGATTCCATAGGAGATTTCAAAAGAGAGCTGGATATATATTTGAAAGTGATGAATTTAGAGGGCTGCGGAGATAGGGCTGGGAATGGGACTAGATAGGTAGCTCTTTCGGGAGCCAGTGCAGACAAGATGGACCGAATGGCCCCCTTCTGGGCTGTAAAATGTTATGATTCTATGGTATATGTTCTTTTTATTGAAGATATTTGTGAATGTTCCGTCCACAAGATTAACAAATTAATTCATGGAAAATGAAGCATTTCCATTATTTACACTATTATATAAACTAGCAATCTAGTCCCCAAAATGTATTTCTTTATTTACCAAGGTTTTAAATGAAATGGCTTTGGGCATATAATGAAAGATTCTTTCAACCCTCTCTCTGTCAGTCTCAATCAACAAAGTCACGGAGAAGGTATTTGTGGAAAAAGAAAACATTACTGATGCCCTTCAGGTATATTATTGGGACAGAGCAGAGGAGGCTTCATACGGTAGACTTTGCCTTATTAGTAGGAGCTTGATTTAAACCCAGGACTGCGACATGAAATGAAAAACCTTTTACTATCCAGTTCTTAAATAGTAACAACTTTGACTAAAAAAACAACAAATTTTCTTGACTGACGTTAAACATTTGGAACTTGTGTTAAACACACCAATTAATTGGCAACATTCAATCATAGTTTTACTACTCTACTTTTGAAAATGATTCAGAAAGAAAATATGCAAGGCTTTTAAGGCAGTCTTATTAAAAACATAACAAATAGGAGCAGGAGTAGGTCATGCAACTTCTTGAGCCTGTTCCACCAATCAGTAAGATTATGGTTGACCTTTGATCTCAAGTTTACTTCGACAGCCAATCCCATGTCCCTTGATTCCATTACAGTGTAAAAATATACTCAACATTGGGCATCCATGTCACTCTAGCAAATTGGGAAGCTTCACAACTGTTACAAATACCAAGTGTCATGATATCCATATTAACATATCACGGTGCAATCACACACACACACTGATGGACAGGTCGACGGACCAATCAACACACACGGAACATCACAGCCAATCACCAGTGAGAGCACACGCACTATAAAACAGGGAACACCACAGTTCCCGCTCATTCCACCAGGAGATAGTTCAGAGCACAGAGCTCACAGTGTGCCACTCAGACATACACCATGTGCTGAGTGCCTCTCTAAGATAGTGTTAGGGCTGGGTCCACAGGTTAACGGGTAAAGTACGAACCAAAGCAATGAGCTAACAGATGTTGTTATCAAGAGTAATAAAACAGAGTTGTACCATCTACAACTGTGTTGGTTCATTTGTATATCGGAACACCCAACACGACACCAAGCACATAAGATTGTTATGTTTTGGGTCTGTTTAATTTAAGATAAAATGGAGGAACGGCCTGCTATGAATTCTGCCTGACATTATATAAGCCTGTGGCTTGTTTGTTTGGAGGACAAGAGAGGCACAAGCCTAGAGATCTCCTGAGAAGGTGCAAGATCTTTGCACCTGTGGACAGTAGCAAAAGCAGACGTGCTGTCTGTCTTCGACCCAGAATTTTACTCCCAAGGCAGATGCACAGAGCTGGGAAGGTTCCCAGCTCGGTGCACCCGCCTCGGCATAAACAGCCCCGAATGGACAGATTTTCATTCCAAGGCGGGACGGGTGCATGCTGGAGTTGGGTCCGTAACTCCCGAAAACAGTTCGTACACAGCCAGAGGGGCTGTCACTTGCTGAGGCGGACTATTTGAAAGATCTATTTTGGTGCTCTGGGGCTTTGTTCCAGTTGTAATTAAAGTAGTAATACAAAAAAATCACCACTCTAACCCTCAGCCCTCACACCGCCTCCCCTGCCACTCCCTCCCAATGCCACATCAATGCTATCTCATGCCCCTAGTCCTCATGACCTCTCATATGTCAACCTATGACTCCCGACTTAAGTCCTGAGGCCCTTCATAGCCTCCATGCCAACCAATGCCCCTTACCTATTCACAGTGTCCCTTATAGCTCCCATGCCACCTTAGTGCCAACATATGCCAACTCATGACCCCAACTCATCACCATGCCCCCTTATACCCCCTTTTCCAACTTAACACCAACATATGCCAACCATTCCCTCATTTATCATCCTTTAACCTTATAGCCTCCATGCCAACTTACTCAGTATCCACCATGGACAGATCTGAGATTAAGTAAAATAAAGTTTGAAGTATCTGTTACAGACTTCAAAACATTAAGACATGCCCTCATTGATAAGCCTATTAAGTACATCCTCAAGTGCTTATTCCCTTATGAAAACAAACATTTATATTCATAACCCCGCATCATAAATATCAAATGGCTTAATCACCTCTTGGAGCTGTCAATCAAACTGTGAACTTACAGCCTCCACCCCTCCCCTGTGATAATGATAAGCTGTGGAATCATTCAAGCTATAAAGATTATAGAAAGCAATGCTATAAAGATTATAATGTGGAGATGCCGGCGTTGGACTGGGGTGAGCACAGTAAGAAGTCTTACAACACCAGGTTAAAGATTATAGAAAGGCCCAGATTGTTTGACTGGGAAGAAGATGTAAGGTGAACAGACTTGGAGACGATTGGCAGCAGCATCTGTGTTTACAGTGGTTACATTGGTAGTCTCCACAATTTCAAAGAGGTGAAGAAAATATGAGGTTGTAAACAGGGGCGAAATTCTCTGGAAACGGCGCGATGTCCGCCGACTGGCGCCCAAAACGGCGCAAATAAGTCGGGCATCGTGCCGCCCCAAAGGTGCGGAATGCTCCGCATCTTTGGGGGCCGAGCCCCAACCTTAAGGGGCTAGGCCGGCGCCGGACGAATTTCCGCCCCGCCAGCTGGCAGAAAAGGCCTTTGGTGCCCCGCCAGCTGGCGCGGAAATGACATCTCCGGGCGGCGCATGCGCGGGAGCGTCAGCGGCCGCCGATGGCATTCCCGCGCATGCGTAGTGGAGAGGGTCTCTTCCGCCTCTGCCATGGTGGAGACCGTGGCGAAGGCGGAAGGGAAAGAGTGCCCCCACGGCACAGGCCCACCCTCGGATCGGTGGTCCCCGATTGCGGGCCCGGCCACCGTGGGGGCACCCCCCGGGGCCAGATCGCCCCGCGCCGCCTTGTCCCGCCGGTAAGGTAGGTGGTTTAATCCACGCCGGCAGGACAGGCATTTTAGCGGCGGGACTTTGGCCCATCCGGGCTGGAGAATCGCGGGGGATGGCCCGCTAACCGGTGCGCCGCGATTCCCGCCCCCGCCGAATATCCGGTGGTGGAGAATTCGGCAACCGGCGGGGGCGGGATTCACGCCAGCCCCCGCCGATTCTCCGACCCGGCGGGTGGTCGGAGAATCTCACCCCAGTTTTCTTTAAACTGTCCAATTGAATCTATTATAGAATAGAGTTGAGGTCTAGTGAATAACCAATCAGCATTCCTTAGCACTGCTGCCTCAGAGAGATGGTGCAGACTCGATGGGCTGAATGGCCTCCATCTACACTGTAGAAATTCTATGGTACTATGGTTCTATTTCTGCCTGGATGCAAGGCCCATTTTCGGCATAGTGTCATGGTGATGGGCTTTGAGAGGGAAAGGGTACAGAAGAAACCATTGGGGTATCAGGTTACAGGATTTTCTACAATGTCACTGAATTCTCAGAGACACTGCTACTCTACTGGAATCCAAGACAGGGAGAGCAAGTAGAGGCACAGGGATTCTCCCATCCCGCGGCAGAGTGTCCACACCTTCGTAAACGGCGTCGCGTTTTACGACGGTGTGAACAGGCCGCTGCCAGGAGTAATACAGGAGGCCAGCTTGCGCTGGAGCGGTTCACGCCGGCCCCGACGCAACATGGCGCAGGGCTACAGGGGCCAGCTCATGGGGAAAGAGGCCGGGGGACAGACAGGCCACCCGCCAATCAGTGGGCCCCGATCGCGGGCCAGGCCACATCGGAAGCCCCCTGAGGCACGATCAATCGGACAAAGACGATAGTTGAATCCAACTGAGGCTTTATTGCTATCAGATGTGTGGCCTCCCACAGCAACTGGTGAAATGGCTACTGGCTGGAGGACACGCATATCGCATATTTATACAGGCAGGGACTACCGGCAAACCTGTAGTACAGATCCTACCGTACATCACCTAATACAGATGCAACAGTGGTTTACCACATTCACCCCCTGTTAAAAATTGAGTCCAGCAGGGGTGGTGGATAACTATATACAACAATGAGTTAGTATTTACAAGATTTAAGCAAACAAATGTCCTTTGATGTCCGGTGGACCGATCATAGGTTTAGCCGGTCCGGGGCCTTGATGTTCCTCTGGGAGCGACGCAGTGGTGTTGGCGATGTTGGTGCTGATCTGGTCGATGGTGACTCCGGGAGCTGTCGAAATCCTCATCATCGTCGGGCCTACACGGGGGGGGGGGGGGGGGGGGGGGGGTGCGGATGGTCCTGGGGGGGGTGCTGTTGGGAGCGACGGGAGAGGGGAAGGTGGCGCCGGGGGCGGAGGGTGTGTGGGGGTGGAACCTGCTGGTGCCAGGTCCCTGAGGGAGACAGTATCTTGGCTGCCATCGGGAAACGCCACGTAGGCGTACTGGGGGTTTGCGTGGAGCAAGTGCACCCTCTCCACCAACGGGTCCGCCTTTGGGAGTCGGAAATGCTTACAGAGAAGCACGGTTCCCAGAGCTGCGAGCCAAGTCGGGAGCGACACCCCGGATGTGGACTTCCTGGGGAAGGAAAAAAGACGTTCCCTGGGGTGTATTCTTCGTGGTGTTGCTAACTTTTGGTTGGTTCTTAATTTGGCTCTATTTAATCACGTTTGCTCAAGAATCGCCAGGTATCATTCGACACCGCCACAAGGTTCAGAACCGAATACTGATCAATGACTCGATACACCAGTTAGTAAGTTCAAAAGTAATGCTCATTTATTTACACACAGTCAAATCTACTCATGCATAAACTCTACAAACTAAACTACCACTATTACTAAAGCCTATACTTAGCTTCGGGTGCCCACTCAGTCAGAGGAACAACGGCCGTTGCTCGGTTCTGAGGCTGCTGAGTTGAGCTGTTTACAGGGTAGCAACTAGGAGCATCTATCTCGTAGCGAGCGTTGACTTGGGACTTACTTGGTCCGATGCAGCTGGCAGGCAGGTCTCTCTCTTCGGTGAGAGCCAAAGCCAAAGGAGGGTGATTCTCCCTTGGGTGATACCTCTTATACTGAAAGGGCTTCGCACTCTTTTGGGCAGTCCTTGAACTTGGCCTCAATTAATTGGGTCTTTCTCAATCAATTGTATTGATTTTCCTCCAATAGAGGGGTGGTTCCCTGATCGCTGGGCGTGTCCTGGTGACTGTCAGTCTGCTTTGTCTTAGCTTCTTCTGGCGCCGGGGAGTCTGTCCCAACATTTGTATCTAAATGTTTCCTTTTGTCCCCGGAGATGGCTCATTAGTATGTAGACCGTTTGGTAGTTTCTGTCCTGTCTGAGCGTTTAAGGTTCTAATCAACAGACAGAGTTTGCACCTGCTTGTTTCTTAGTATTGTCCAATTTTCCCTGCATTCTTTGCGGGTGTCCATTTTGTAATCGGGACATGGCCATCCCAGATGGCTACAGTGGCAGTGCAGAGTAATGAACGAATGGAGTGGAGTGCATCAGGGAGGACACCTGCCAGCGGAAGGCCGGGAGGTTTCTGGACCGTAGGGCCAGCTGGACGGCCCTCCATATCGTCCCATTCTCCCTTTCTACCTGTCCGTTTCCCCGGGGGTTACAGCTTGTCGTTCTGCTGAAGGCAATACCCCTGCTGAGCTGGAACTGACACAGCTCATCACTCATGAATGAGGATCCCTTGTCACTGTGGATGTTGGCGGGGAAACCGAACAGAGTGAAGATTGTGTTGAGGGCTTTAATAACGGTGGCAGACGTCATGTCGGGGCAAGGGATGGCAAAGGGGAATCTGGAGTATTCGACGATCACACTGAGGTGTGACGGTCGGTGGAGGGGAGGGGGCCTTTCAAGTCCACGCTGAGGCGTTCAAAGGGGCGGGAGGCCTTCACCAGGCGTGCGTGGTCCGGACGGTAGAAGTGCGGCTTGTACTCCGCACAGACCTGGCAGTCCCTGGTGATTGTCTTTACTTCCTCGACGGAGTAGGGCAAATTTTGTGCCTTAATGAACTGGTACAACCGTGTGACTCCTGGGTGACAAAGGCTGTTGTGCAGGATCCGGAGTCGGTCTACCTCGTGATAGGGCGTCTGGAGGTTCGTTGAGTTTGTCGGGGTGTTACATAATCTCGTAATTATAGGTGGAGAGCTCGATTCTACGCCACAAGATTTTATCATTTTTGATCTTGCCCTGCTGTGTGTTGTTGAACATGAAGGCTACCGACCGTTGGTCCGTAAGGAGAGTGAATCTCTTACCGGCCAGGTAATGCCTCCAATGCCGCACAGCTTCAACGATAGCTTGGGCCTCCTTTTCGATGGATGAGTGCTGAATTTCTGAGGCATGAAGGGTGCGGGAAAAGAATGCCACGGGTCTGCCTGCCTGATTGAGGGTGGCAGCAAGGGCGATGTCTGATGCGTCGCTTTCTACTTGGAAAGGCAGTGTCTCATTTACAGCGTGCATTGTGGCCTTGGCAATATGAGCTCTGATCCGGGCGAAGGCCTGTTGGCCCTTGGCCATCAGGGGAAACTGGGTGGACAGTATGAGTGGGCGGGCCTTGTCTGCATAGTTTGGGACCCACTGAGCGTAGTACGAAAAGAACCCTAGGCAGCGTTTGAGGGCCTTGGGGCAGTGGGGGAGGGGGTGCTCCATGAGGGGGCGCATGCGGTCGGGATCGGGCCCCAGAACTCCATTCTGGACTACATAGCCGAGGATGGCTAAGCGGTTCGTGTTGAACACGCACTTCTCCTTGTTGTAAGTGAGATTTAGGAGAGTAGCGGTGTGGAGAAATTTAGCAAGGTTGGCATCGTGGTCCTGCTGATCATGGCCGGAGATGGTGACGTTGTCGCGGTACGGAAAGGTGGCCCGCAATCCGTACCGGTCGACCATTCGGTCCATCTCCCTTTGGAAGACCGAGACCCCATTTGTGACGCTGAAGGGGACCCTAAGGAAGTGGTATAGGCGGCCGTCTGCCTCGAAGGCGGTATAGGGACAGTCCGATTTATGGCTGGGGAGCTGGTGGTAGGCAGATTTCAGGTCTACCGTTGAGTGGACCCGGTACTGTGCAATCTGGTTAACTATGTCAGATATGTGTCGAGCTGCGTGTACCGGTTGATGGTCTGGCTGTAGTCCACGACCATTCGGTGTTTCTCCTCAGTTTTAACTACTACCACTTGAGCTCTCCAGGAGCTGTTGCTGGCCTCGCTGATGCCTTCCCGAAGCAGCCGCTGGACTTCGGACCTGATGAAGGTCTTGTCCTCGGTGCTGTACCGTCTGCTCCTGGTGGCGACGGGTTTGCAATATGCAGTTAGATTGGCAAAGAGGGAAGGTGGGTCGACCTTTAGGGTCGCGAGGCCGCACACAGTAAGGGGTGGTAAGGGCCTGCCGAATTTCAGAGTAAGGCTCTGGAGGTTGCACTGGAAGTCCAGGCCGAGGATTAGTGCAGCGCAGAGGTTAGGGAGGACGTAGAGGCGGAAGCCGCTGAATTCTATGCCCTGGACTGTGAGCGTAACCGTACAGTACCCCCGGATCGCTACGCAATGGGATCCGGAGGCCAGGGAGATTTTCTGGTTGGCGGAGTGTATCATGAGGGAGCAGCGCCTTACCGTATCCGGGTGTATGAAGCTTTCGGTGCTCCCGGAGTCCAGCAGGCAGGAGGTTACATGTCCGTCGACTTTCACGCTGGTGGATGCGTTGGTCAGGTTATGCGGACGAGACTGGTCGATTGACATGGAGGCGAGTCTTGGTTGGTCGTCGGGTAATGTGGCGGCTGGTGAGCCCGGGTCCTGGAACACTGGTGGTGCCCATGTGCTGAGGGGTAGACAAGATGGCGGCGCCCGAAGATCTTGAGGGTTACAAACTGGCGGCGCCCATGGAACGCACGTTGCAGGGGTTTAACAAGATGGCGGCACCCATGTAATGCACGTGTTGCGCGGAGTAGAAGATGTCGGCGCCCACTGGCTGCACGTGGTCTGGGGGCGGGGTGGCGGCACCCATTGTCCGTGACCGAGGGGGGTGGGGGCGATAGCGGCTACTGAGCGGGCCTGGCACACCGCGGCGAAGTGGCCCTTCTCCCCGCAGGCTTTACAAAGGGCAGCGCGGGCCGGGCAGCATTGGCGGTGGTGCTTCCGTTGGCCGCAAAAATAGCATCGGGGTTCGCTGGCTGGCGTGCAGCGCAGGCGTATTGGGTGGGCAGCGCCCCCGCTAGGGCGGCTGTCTGTGGGGTCCACGGAGTGTAGGAGGGGTGGGCTGCACAGCTGGGGGTGTAGGACTAGATGTTGCGCAGGGCGACCGTCATGGAGAGCACTAGCGTTTTAGTCTCTGCGAGGTCGCGCATGGCCCCTTCTAGGAGTCGCTGGCGTATGAGATCTGACCCAATTCCAGTCACAAAAGCGTCCCGCGTAAGGAGGTCTGACTGTTCCATGGCCATAACGGCCTGACAGTCACAGTCCTGGACTAGTGGGATTAGGGCCCGCCAGAAGTCTTCTATGGACTCACCAGGGAGTTGAGAGCGAGTGGCGAGTGCGTGCCTGGAATCAGCGGGCTGGCCGCATAGAGCGGCTTGCGACCAGCGGCGCGCCAGAGATGCCAGCGTCAATGGCGCCGATTTTCCGCTCTGCGGAGAATCGTATGCCGGCGGCATGTCCCGGTCGCGGGTTTCTCCGGCCCGGCCCCGGGCTGAGAGAATTCCGCCCATTTTATTGTCTCTGTGGGTCAACTGTAGGATGGTGAGTGGGAGTTTGCACGCAGATTGAAACCAAATTCATGAGGAGTTAGAATAAAACAGGAAGATACGCTCAGCCGGCATGAGAAAGAGATCCTTCAGGAAAAATTTCAGCATGAAGGTTAGATCTGGGGTTAAAAGTTACCAAACTGAAAAAGGAAAAGAACAGACATAAACCCCTAGAAGCTAAGAATCACTTTGGACTGGTTCGCTTAAGGAAGTGTGTAATGTATAACATATTCAGTTGTATTAAAAATGCTGTTCTGTAGTTTGAACTATATATTGCCTACAAAAATTGTATATGGTCAAAAGTGCTTTTAATCATTTTGTTACAGTTACAGCTCAAAAACGTGAAATCTTGTCATGTCAGCCATTCAGCAATTGACTGAAAGTTCAATTTTATTTTCAAAAGTTAGCAGTCTCTACAGGAATTGTAACAATATTTTGTTTTAATTAATCACTGGACCCTAATTCTACAGCCTATGAATGACAGCTTTGTGGTGATGTGCATCTCTGTAAATACATGTAAGCTAGACAGACACTAGAGGGAGCACCAGAAACATCACACACACACACTCAACCAATAGGTAAGTTAGATGGGAGGCGACCAATGGACATTCACGATACACAAGGAGGTGACACGACCACAGGGGGGCATTACACCAACCCATACATAAAGGACACCGCACACATGATCAGCCCCTTTCGGCCAGTGGAGACAGTCAGTGAGGAGAGGCACAGGGTTGATTCATTATCACACCCACCACGTGGAAGACAGCAGCTGGTCAGTCAGTTTAGGTAGCTACAATAGGATTAGCAGTAGTGTCGAACTCAAGTTATAAAAGTGTACATAGTGTAAATAAATGTGTTGAAGTTATCTACACATCTCGACCTTCCTTGACAAATGCAACACAAGGAAGCCGCTTATGTTACAAAGGAAACATAACAAAACAAGCTTCAACACATTTCATTGCACATTTGAATAAACATGTTATTCAACACACCATTGTAGACAATTTGATTACAGTATTCTGCTGTAAAGCAAATTCAAAGCATAAATAACTGATCCTGCTACCCAATTACTTCACCGGAGTACAATTGTTTGAGTTGTTTACTTTTCTGAATTCCATTGCTTTTAAAGAAGGCTAATTTCAGAATGAGCTTTCACAAAAACAAGGTAGTGACATTTTGCAAGAATGTCTGAAACAAAATCCGTCAGATAGCAAACTTTAATATTATGGGTGCGATTCAAGTTAAAGTCCGCTGAACACTGCATTTAGTGGGGTGTTTCTCGGTGGCTGTAGCGCTACCCAATGGCACTATGCCGTTTTTGTTTGCCTTGGGGAGTTTCACCGCACTGAGGCTTACAGGGATTTCCAGGCTCCACACAATTCGGGGCACTATTTTGTCTGAAGGACCCAATCTCCCCCCCACCCATCCCCACCGTCACCTTTCAGGCTCTCCCCCGCTCTTTTGATTTACATTTGTTGACATATTTATTCATTATGGTGAAAGACTGAGCTTGATGAGTGATGCACGATCAATGACCACGACAGCGAGGTTTATCATAGATTATCATAGAATTTACAGTGCACAAGGAGGCCATTCGGCCCATCGAGTCTGCACCAGCTCTTGGAAAGACCACCCTACCCAAGGTCCACACCTCCACCCTATCCCTACAGCCCAGCAACCCCACCCGACACTAAGGGCAATTTTGGACACTAAGGGCAATTTAGCATGGCCAACCCACCTTACCTGCACATCTTTGGACTGTGGGAGGAAACTGGAGCACCCGGAGGAAACCCACGCACACACGGGGAGGATGCGCAGACTCCGCACAGACAGTGACCCAAGCCGGAATCGAACCTGGAACCCTGGAGCTGTGAAGCAATTGTGCTACCCACAATGCTACCGGGGACGAGACCACGGGGGGGCAGCGGAAGGACCGATCCTCCTGTAAGGTGCTGCGGTGGAGGGGAGGGTGGGACTGGTGGCTGGAATGTGCGTGGGGTTCCGGCGGGTGCCAGGTCCCGTAGGGAGACCGTATCTTGTCAGCCGTCGGGGTACGCCACGTAGGCGTACTGGTGGTTAGCATGGAGCAGATGGACCCTCTCGACCAATGGGTCTGACTTGTGCGCCTGCACGTGTTTTCGGAGCTGAATGGATCCGGGTGCTGCCAGCCAGATGTGAGCGAGGTCCCCGAGGAGGGCTTCCTAGGGAAGACGAGACGTTCGTGAGGTGTCTGATTGGTGGTCGTACAAAGTCCAACTGAAGGCATTAATAAGCTAGATGTTTCCGCCAGCTGCTCAGGTACAGAATGAGGGCTGCTGGGGCGGCACAGGTTCTTATACCCTGCCAATCAGGGCGGAGCTACCATAAACTCTAACCAATAGAAAGCATACAGTTTCCACCAATGGTGCTTTGGCACCGTAACACCTATAATACCACATACACCCCCTGTTAAAAAAAGAGTCCGGCGGGGGTGGTGGCCAGAAACTACAAAACATAGCAACATGGTATAATTAGTTGTGGAGGTACCGGAATACCTCTGTACAGTGTTTAGTAACTAATTACAGGTCTGGAAGCTATGTACATTCGGTGTTTAATGTTTACAGATTACGGTTAAAATGAAGCAATCAGTCGATCGGGGGCCCTGGTCGACCTCTGTGATCGTCGGAGCCTCGGTGGTGTCTCCGGTGGAGGCTCGGGCGTCTGTGACTCCGGGAGCGTGGCTTCGATCTCCATGGCAGCTTCGTCACCCCTAGACGGCGCTGGTGGGAAAAACGGCTGACCTGGGAAGGGAGCGCCTGCAGGGGGCGTCGGTGGGTGGGGGGGCCTAGACGGGGGGTGGCGGAAGCACCTGTAAGGTGCTGCGGTGGAGGGGAGGGTGGGAATGGTGGCTGGAATGTGCGTGGTGTTCTGGCGGGTGCCAGGTCTCGTAGGGAGACCGTATCTTGTTGGCCGTCGGGGTACGCCACGCGTACTGGGGGTTAGCATGGAGCAGATGGACCCTCTCGACCAACGGGTTCGACTTGTGCGCCCACACGTGTTTTCGGAGCAGGATGGATCCGGGTGCTGCCAGCCAGGTGTGAGCGAGGTCCCCGAGGAGGAACAAAGAACAAAGAACAAAGAAATGTACAGCACAGGAACAGGCCCTTCGGCCCTCCAAGCCCGTGCCGACCATGCTGCCCGACTAAACTACAATCTTCTACACTTCCTGGGTCCGTATCCTTCTATTCCCATCCTATTTATATATTTGTCAAGATGCCCCTTAAATGTCCCTATCGTCCCTGCTTCCACTACCTCCTCCGGTAGCGAGTTCCAGGCACCCACTACCCTCTGCGTAAAAAACCTGCCTCGTACATCTACTCTAAACCTTGCCCCTCTCACCTTAAACCTATGCCCCCTAGTAATTGACCCCTCTACCCTGGGGAAAAGCCTCTGACTATCCACTCTGTCTATGCCCCTCATAATTTTGGAATACCTCTATCAGGTCGCCCCTCAACCTCCTTCGTTCCAGTGAGAACAAACCGAGTTTATTCAATCGCTCCTCATAGCTAATGCCCTCCATACCAGGCAACATTCTGGTAAATCTCTTCTGCACCCTCTCTAAAGCCTCCACAGCCTTCTGGTAGTGTGGCGACCAGAATTGAACACTATACTCCAAGTGTGGCCTAACTAAGGTTCTATACAGCTGCAACATGACTTGCCAATTCTTATACTCAATGCCCTGGCCAATGAAGGCAAGCATGCCGTATGCCTTCTTGACTACCTTCTCCACCTGTGTTGCCCCTTTCAATGACCTGTGGACCTGTACTCCTAGATCTCTTTGACTTTCAATACTCTTGAGGGTTTTACCATTCACTGTATATTCCCTACCTGCATTAGACCTTCCAAGGACTCCCTGGGGAAGACAAGGAGACGTTCGTGAGGTGTTTGGTTGGTCGTGGTACAAAGCAGTGACCGGATGGAGTGGAGGGCATCCGGGAGGACTTCCTGCCAGCGGGATACTGGGAGGTTCCTGGACCGTAGGGCCAGTAGGACGGTCTTCCAGATCGTTCTGTTCTCCCTCTCTACCTGTCCGTTACCCCGGGGGTTGTACCTGGTCGTCCTGCACGAGGCGATGCCCTTGCTGAGCAGGAATTTTCGCAGTTCGTCGCTCATAAAGGAGGACCCCCTATCACTGTGTATGTAAGCGTGGAACCCGAACAGTGCAAAGATGCTATGGAGGGCCTTGATGATGGTGCTTGCGGTCATGTCGGGGCAGGGGATGGCGAATGGGAACCGGGAGTACTCGTCAATCACGTTCAGGAAGTATGTGTTGCGGTTGGTGGAGGGGAGGGTTACTTTGAAGTCCATGCTGAGGCGTTCAAAAGGACGGGAAGCCTTTATCAGGTGCGCTTTCTCTGGCCGGTAGAAGTGCGGTTTGCACTCCGCGCAGATTTGGCAGTCCCTGGTGGCTGTCCTGACCTCCGCGATGGAGTAGGGCAGGTTGCGGGTCTTGATGCAGTGGAAAAATCGAGTGACCCCCGGGTGGCAGAGGTCCTCGTGGAGGGCTCGGAGGCGGTCCACTTGTGCGGTGGCACATGTGCCGCGGGACAGGGCGTCAGGAGGCTCGTTTAGCTTCCCGGGACGATACAGGATCTCGTAGTTGTAGGTGGAGAGTTCGATCCTCCACCGCAAGAACTTGTCATTTTTTATCTTGCCCCGCTGTGCATTATCAAACATGAAAGCCACCAACCGTTGGTCAGTGAGGAGAGTGAATCTCCTGCTGGCCAGGTAATGCCTCCAATGTCGCACAGCTTCCACTATGGCCTGGGCCTCCTTTTCGACTGAGGAGTGGCGGATTTCGGAAGCATGGAGGGTACGGGAGAAGAAGGCCACAGGTCTGCCCGCTTGGTTGAGGGTGGCCGCCAGAGCTACGTCGGACGCATCGCTCTCGACCTGGAAGGGGTGGGACTCATCGATGGCATGCATCGTGGCCTTTGCAATGTCTGCTTTGATGCGGTTGAAGGCCTGGCAGGCCTCTATCGACAGGGGAAAAACTGTGGATTGGATCAGGGGACGGGTCTTGTCCGCATAGTTGGGGACCCACTGAGCGTAGTAGCTAATAAACCTTGGGCAGCGTTTCAGGGCCTTGGAGCAGTGAGGGAGGGTGAACTCCATAAGGGGGCGCATGCGTTCAGGGTCGGGGCCTATAACTCCATTTTGCACTACGTAGCCGAGAATGGCTAGATGGTCGGTGCTAAACACGCATTTATCCTTGTTGGATGTAAGGTTAAGGATTTTAGCGGTCTGGAGAAATTTTTGGAGGTTGGTGTCATGGTCCTGCTGGTCGTGGCCGCAGATGGTGACATTATCGAGATACGGGAATGTTGCCCGTAAACCGTACCGGTCAACGATTCGGTCCATCTCGCGCTGGAAGACCGAGACCCCGTTGGTGACACCGAAGGGAACCCTTAAGAAGTGATAGAGCCATCTGCCTCGAAGGCAGTGTATTTGCGGTCACGAGTACGGATGGGGTAGCTGGTGGTAGGCGGACTTGAGATCCCCCGTGGAGAAGACCTTGCACAATCCTGTTTACCAGGTCGTATATGCGGGGGAGAGGGTACGCGTCCAGCTGCGTAAACCTGCTGATGGTCTGAATGTAGTCGATAACCATCCTATGCTTCTCCCCGGTCTTTACCACCACTACTTGAGCTCTCCAGGGGCTGTTACTGGCTTCAATGACCCCTTCCCTCATAGCCTTTGGACCTCTGACCTAATAAAGATCCGGTCCTGGGCACTGTTGCGTCTGTTCCTGGTGGCGACGGGTTTGCAATCCGGGGTGAGGTTCGCAAACAGGGAAGGCGGGTCGACCTTAAGGGTCGCGAGGCCGCAGACAGTAAGGGGGGGTATAGGACCGCCGAATTGGACGGTCAGACTTTGAAGGTTACACTGGAAGTCTAAACCCAGGAGTGTAGCCGTGCAGAGGTGAGGAAGGACGTAGAGACGGAAGTTTTTGAACTCCCTTCCCTGGACTGTGAGGTTTGCTACACAAAACCCCTATATCTCCACTGAGTGTGAACCGGAGGCCAGGGAGATGTTTTGATTAACGGGGTGGATGAGGAGAGAACAGCGCCTTACCGTGTCGGGGTGTATGAAGCTCTCCGTGCTCCCAGAGTCGATCAGGCAGGACGTCTCGTGCCCGTTGATGAATACGGTTGTCGTAGCGGTTGAGAGCGTTCGAGGCCGAGACTGATCCAGAGTCACCGAGGCTAGTCGCAGCAGTTGAGAGTTCTGTTCGGGTGGTGTGTGGTCAGCCGAGCTGGGGTTCTGGGGGTTCATCCAAGATGGTGTCTCCCATTGGTTGCACATGGCTGGGGGTGCACAAAATAGCTGCACCCATCCCTCCAACGTGGCGTCCGCGGAACAAGATAGCGGCGCCCGGTGTCCGCACGTGGCCCTGGGAAATGGAGGTGGCGGCGACCGCCGGCCGCACGGGGCCCGTAGAGAGTTTTTGTGGTTGCGGTCCGCATTCGCCGGTGGAGACTGCGGCAACCACCCGGGCCTGGCATACCCCCACGAAATGGCCCTTTTTGCCGTACCCCTTGCAGGTGGATGCACGGGCAGTGCTGGCGGGGGTGCTTGGCCTGCCCGCAAAAGTAGCAGCGGGGCCCCTCGGGGTTGCCAGACCGCCTTGCAGTGCAGGCCTATGGGGGAAGTCTCGAGGTCGGCCGCGGAGGGGTTCCACGCTGCCCAGGGGGCTGCCGTGTGGTCGGGAACGTAAGCGCGGGCATTCCTGGAGGCCACGTCCAGGGAGCCTGCAAGGGCCAGTGCCTCCCTGAGACCCAGAGTGTCCTTTTCTAACAGGCGCTGGCGGATTTGTGATGATAGCATACCTGCCACGAAAGCGTCCCGGACTAAGAGTTCGCTCGCCGAAACTTGCGGGCAGCCGCAACTTCTGCCCAACACCAGGAGTGCACGGTAGAATTCCTCCAGCGATTCCCCAGGGGTTTGTCGCCTTGTTGCAAGCAGGTGCCGGGCGTAGACCTGGTTTACCGGGTGAATATCGTGTCCTTTTAGCAGCTCTATTGCTGCATCGAAGTGTTCCGCTTCCTCGATGAGGGTGCAAATCTCCGGGCTCACCCTTGAGTGCAGGATGTGCAGTTTCTGCTCTCCCGTGGGTGCGTTTTCGGCCATCCCTAGATACCCTTTAAAGCACGCCAGCCAGTGCTTAAAGATCGCCGCTGAGTTCACCGCGTGGGGGCTAAGTTGCAGACACTCCGACTAGATTCGGAGCTCCATCCTTTCTTCTTAAAAAAAGCTAGCTTATTAAATTGATGCACGATCAATGACCACTAAAGCGAGGTTGTAGTCCAACTGAAGGCTTTAATAAGCTAGATGTTTCCCCCAGCAGCTCAGGTACAGAATGATGGCTGCTGGGGCGGCACGGGTTCTTATACCCCGCCTATCAGGGCAGAGCTATCATACACTCTAACTAATAGAAAGCATACAGTTTCCACCAATGGTGCTTTAGCCTATCAGGTACCGTAATACCTATAATACCACAATGAGTACCATGATGCCAAAAACAGCAGAACTGTGAAGAGAATACTTAATCCACGACAGCTTGGAAATTACTGTTGGCATAGACCTTTCCTGTGTAAATAGTAACCATAAATATTAGAGAGCAGTACAATACTTGCTTGCCACATGCTTCCATTGTTAACAAAAAAGCTGTAAACACAAACTGATGTGCAAACACGAATGCACTCAACCATCTGTTAGCTTAGTTAAGTCAGAAGGCAGGGCACTGAAAGGAGAAGAACCTCATACTTGTACATCAATACAGGGTCAATGGATTTAAGGTGAAATTGTTTCAAATTTTCCTCCGCCACCACCCCACCCAACCTTGGAGATGCCCCCGGGAACCCCTGCTCATACCCCCAACCCCCCACCCTTCCAAGGAAGGACCTCCCTGGCCTGTCTCCTGGCACTGCCAGCCTGGCACCCTAGCAGTGCCACTCAGGCATCCTGGCGGTGGCTGGCTCTCCAGTGGCTTGGGAGAACTCCCAAGTGTCGTTATGACTGGTTCATGTTTGTGTGGCCCAGTACTAAACAGCGCGCTGGCGAGGTATCCCAGGTGTGGCCAGTGAGTAGCAGGCACCGGGTGAATCTGGCACCCGGGTAGTAAGGCTCACTTAAATATGCTGATCTGCATCTCTCCCAGCGAGGGTGAGATCCAGATGTCGCTAGGCGGAGCGAGTTGGCTAACTCATCATCGGTCCGGTGCCTGGTGCGGAGCCCAATATGGGGCTCGTTAGGATTCACCTGGTGCGGCTGGATCCACACCGGGCTCAATGAGATCGCTGAACCGTGTCCTATGTCAGAATGAGATAAAAATAATAATACCTTTATTAGTGTCACAAGTAGGCTTACATTAACACTGCAATGAAGTTACTGTGAAAATCCCCTAGTCACCACCCTCCGGCGCCTGTTCGGGTAAGCTGAGGGAGAATTCAGGTTGTCTAATTCACCTAACAAGCATGTCTTTCGGGACTTGTGGGAGGAAACCGGAGCACCCGGCGGAAACCCACGCACACACAGGGAGAACATGCAGACTCTGCACAGACAGTGACCCAAGCCGGGAAATGAACCTGGGACCACTGTACTACCGTGCTGTCCATAAACCTTTGCTGTTAGATTTGTTGACATATTTATTCATTGTGGTGAAAGACTGAGCTTGATGACTGCCATGATGCCAAAAACAGCAGAACTGGGGAGACAATACTTTATCAACAACATAGAAACTACTGTTGGCATACACCTTTCCAGTGTAAATAGTAACCATAAATATTAAAGTGCAGTACAATATTTGATTGCCACCTGCTTCCATTGTTAACAAAAAAGATGTAAATACAAACTGATGTGCAATCACGAAAGCACTCAACCATCTGTTAGCTTAGTTAAGCCAGGAGGTAGTGAATTAAAGAAGAACCTGAATTAATTCAGAGTCAGTGGATTTAAAGAGAAATTGTTTCAAATGTATCTTCCGCAATGCAGGTCTTTGTGAAGTTCTGGGAACAGTATTATGTGGCTCATTAGCCCTGGAACAAAGAACAATACAGCACAAGAACAGGCCCTTCGGCCCTCCAAGCCTGTGCCGACTATGGTACCTGCCTAAACAAAGGAGTTGTCAGAAAAGCTGCAAGATTTAGAATGGGGTACCAATAATGTCAGGTGGCACATCTCATCTTCATCCACTTGAAAACACAGCAAATTAAATTGTGTTTCAGCTGTGGCTCAGTTGGTGGCACCCTTGCCTCTGAGTCACAGGATTGTGGGTTCTAGTCCCTCTCAAGGGCTTGAAAACAAAAACCAAGGCTAATACTCCAGTACCGTACAGACGGCGTGGTACACTGTTGGATGAGGTGTTAAACTGAGGCCTCCATCTGCCCTCTCAGGTAGGTGTAGAGGATTCCATGGCACTATTTTGAAGAAGTTCAAGAGATTATCTCTGTTGTCCTGTCAATCAACATCACTAAAACCAGATTATCTGGGCATTATCACATTCTTCTTTGTGGGAGCTTGCTGTGCGTCAATTTGCAGCTGCATTTCCTACATTTAAACAGCGACTTCACTTCAAAAATTACTTAATTGGCCATAAAGTGCTTTGAGATGTCCAGTGATGTGAAAAATGCTATATAAATGCAAACTTTTCATCTTGTTTCTACAAGATATCACTATTTTCCCCTGAGATGTGTCTAATGAGGCTTTGGTTTAGCAGCGAAGAATGACCAGGTTGAACAATTTCCTTCAAGAATGGTATTATTCACCACCAGAGGTTGTCAAAGTTAGTATAACATTCAGGTATTAAGCAGACATTGTTGCCAGATTTGCACTGTGGTTATGGGGCAAAATGTCATGCCCTCCCCTGGGGTGAGTCTGGCTGTGGGGAGAGGGCACATTTAATAGCACTGGAGGGTGCAGAGTGGGGATCCTGCTGCCTTTCTGCCTCTGACCTGGTTAAGTCCATGTGAATAATAAATACTCACTCAAGGGCCTTGTGCAAACAGCCGTTGGTCTCAGAGAGGGGGACTTACCATGCGAGATGCCTGAAAGGCAAATCCTGTTGAGTTGTTGTCTTCCGGAGTTGGGGGCTGCTGGTGTTGGTGCTTCATTCAAAAACACTCCACCTTATCTAGGGACCTGGCATCAGGAAACGGAGGCTGCTGAGAGCCCCCCTCCCCCTGCCCTGGCTGTCGACCCCCAATTTCTGCAACCCCCCCCACCCTCCACCAGCATCAACCAGCTCCCCTGAGGTGCTGCTGAGCAATGAAGAGCTGTCAGTCTCTGATTGGCCAGCAGCCCTCAGTGGATAGCAGTTCTTCTCCTCCGAGGATCTTTGATCCCAGGGAAGGCCCTCCATTGCCCAGTTAACACATCTGATAGGTACTTAATGCAGCGGGCTTCTCCAAAAAGAGGCAGTGCAGGGCTCTCACTGGCTCCCAGTTGACAGTCAAGACTCCCATCCCCAACATTACATTTTGCCCATGGTTTACTGCCCATACGTGCATCAAGGAGGTCACAAATGCATTAAAGAGCATCTCAGGCACTCACATTTCCCAGTCATCGGGAAATCTGGCCTCACTGTCAGGTCCAGGACATGAGCATCCGCAGAAACACTGAAATCAGAAGAAGACATCCATTTGTAATGCAAACACTTCAAACAAACAAAAAAGATCTACATGAAACTATTTAAGTTCTGAGCCATTTTCCTTCCCCACATTGCATTGTTCAACATGTCAATATGTTTTTTCTCATTCACTTTATAACACCAAGAATGTATAAGGAGTACCCATTTGTGCCAACCCCTCTTCTCTACAATACAAGTACCCTTGTAAAGGTAGACAGAGATTCTTCCCCTTACAAGGCGACATGGCCTGGAAGCACAGACCAGGATCCAATTCCGAGAATGTTTTCTGTTCCTGCAGCCACTTTCCCACCAGAGATGCCACAGGATTGCATTGTGAGGAATCAGAAAATTTACAAACCAATCTTTTAAGGTTAGATTTAGGCTGAGATTAGTTTAAGATTTAAGGTTATATTTAGGGTGAGGATTGTCATACATAATGGATGTCCAAAGAACCCAGTCAATGTATACACTAAAGGAAGGCGAACATCATTATCACTATCATTAACACCCTGAAGAGGAGCAGAGCCCATTACTTCCTGGACTCAGATAGAAGGTTGAGGGAAATTATGTGAAGGAGGCAGAATATTAGAAAGCCATGGCCTAATGATAGCTCTCTCACCTTTGAGTAAGAAAGCTGTGAGCCCGGATTTTACTCCAGATTGAGGTTTGACCATAAAATCTAGTTCGACCTTTTACTGCAGTATCTTTTCCTTTCAAATGAAAAAAAATGATCCCGAGGACCAGGAATCCAGAGACCCAGACTAACGCTCTGGAAATCCAGGTTCAAATCCCACCAAGTACAGGTGGTTGAATTTGAATTCAATTTTTAAAAATCAGGACTTAAAAGTATAATGATGGCCATGAGACCCTTGTTGATTGTTATAAAAATCCATCTGGTCGCCTCATGTCCTTTCGGGAAGGAAATCTGTCATCCTTCCATGGTCTGGCCTACATGACCCACTGGCAGGACAGACCCAGCAGAGGTGGTGACACAGTGGTATACAGTTGAGAGAGAGTTATCCTGGGAGTCCGCAACATCAACTCTGAACCCCATAAGGCCACACATCAGGTTAAACATGGGCAAAGAAACCACCTGCTGATTACCAATACCGCCTCCCACTCAGCTGGTGAATCAGTACTCCTCCATGTTGAACACCACTTGGAGGAAGCACTGAAGGTGGCAAGGGCACAGAATTTACTCTGGATGGGGATTTCAATGTCCATCACCAAGAGTTGTTCTGTAGCACCAGTATTGACTGAGCTGGTCGAGTCCTGAAGGACATAGCTGCTTGACTGGGTCCATGACAAGTGGTGAGGAAACCAACAAGAGGGAAAAACATACTCAGTGTCATCTTCACTGATTGCCTGCCACAGATGTATCTGCCCATGGCAGTATTGTGAGGAGTGACTACTGCACAACCTTGTGGAGACAAAATCCCATTTTCACATTGAGGAAACCCTCCATCATGTTGTGTGGCACTACCACCATGCTAAATGGGATAAAGTTTGAACAGATCTAGCAACTCAAGCATGGACATATATGAGGCACTGTGGGCCATCGACAGCAGCAGAATTGCACTCGACCACACTCTGTAACTTCATGGCTCATCATAACCCCCATTCTACCATTACCACCAAGCCAGGGGATCAACACTCATTCAAGCAACAATGCAGGAAGCCATGCCAGGGCTTCTCCAGGCACATCAGAAAATTAGGTGTCAAACACAGGACTACTTGAATGCCAAACAACATAAGCAGCAAGTAATGGACACAATCTCACAACCAAAGGATTAGATCTATGCTCTGCAGACCTGCCCCACCCAGCCTTGAATGGTGGTGGACAATTAAACAATACACTGGAGGAGGAGACTCCACAAATATCCCCATCCTCAATGATGGAGGAGCCCAGCACATCAGTGTAATAGAGAAGCCTGAAACATTCACAACAATCTTCAGCTAGAAGCGCTGAGCTGATGATCCACCTTGGGCTCCTCCGGATTTCCCCCGCACCGCAGATGCCAGTTTTCAGTCAATACGATTCACTCCACTCTACTGCAAAGGCTATGGACCCTGATAGTATTCCGGCATTAGTACTGAAGACTTGAGTTCCAGAACTTGCCACCCCTCCGAGCCAAGTTCTTCCAGTACAGCTACAACACTGACATCTACCCGGCAATGTGAAAAATTGCCCACTGTGTCCTGTCCACAAAAAGCAGGACAAATACAACCCAGTCAATTACTGCCCCATCAGACAACTTCCATCAGTAAAGGTATAGAAAGGGTCTTCAACAATGCTCTCAAGTGGCACTTAATTCGTAATAGCCTGCTCACAACTCTGTTTGGATTCTGCCAGGGCCAGTCAGTTCCTGATCTCATTAAAGCCTTGGTTCAAACATGGACAAAAGAGCAGAACTCCAGAGGTGAGGTGAGAGTGACTAACCTTAATATCACGGCCATATTTGACCAAGCTGGCATCAAGGAGCCCTTGCAAAACTGAAGTCAATGGGAATCAGGGGGAAAACCTTCCACTGGTTGGAGTCAAACCTGGCCCAAAAAAAGATGGCTGTGGTAGTTGGAAGTCAATCATCTCAGCTCCAGGACATCATTGCAGGACTTCCTCAGTGTTCTAAGCCCAACCACTTTCAGCTGCTTCTTCAGTGACCTTCCATTAAAAGATCAGAAGTGGGGACGTTTCGAGATGACTGCACAATGTTCCGCACCATTGACAGCTCCTCAGATAATGAAGCAGTCCAGGTCTAAATGCAGCAAGACCTGGACAATATCTGGGCTTCGGCTGACAAGTAACAAGTAACATTTGAGCCACGTACGTGGCAGCTAATGGCTTCACAGCGCCAAGGACCTGAGTTTGATTCCCGGCTTGGGTCACTGGCTGTGCGCAGTCTGCACATTCTCCCCATTGGTGCGTGGGTTTCCTCCGGGTGCTCCGGTTTGCTCCCACAAGTCCTGAAAGACGTGCTTGTTAGGTGAATTGGACATTCTGAATTCTCCCTCTGTGTACCCGAACAGGCGCCGGAGTGTGGCGACTAGGGGATTTTCACGGTAACTTCATTGCAGTGTTAATGTAAGCCTACTTGTGACAATAATAAAGATTATTATTATAACCATCACCCCTTGACATTCAATGGCATTTCCATCACTGAATTCCTCACTATCAACATCCTGAGGGTTACCATTGACCAGAAACTCAACTGGACTAGCCATATAAATACTGTGATTACTAGAGCAGGGCAGATGCTAGGAATCCTGCAGCAAGTAACTCCCCATTGACTCCCTAAAACCTGTCCACAATCTACCAGGCAAAAGTCATGAGTGTGAGATCCCCTTGCCTGGTTGAGTGCAGCTCCAACAACACTCAAGAAGCTTGACATCACCCAGGACAAAGCAGCCCACTTGATTGGCATCCTTTCACAAACATTCACTCCCTCCACCACTTATGCACAATGGCAGCAGTGTGTACCATCTATACGATGCACTGCAGGAACTCATCAAGGCTCCTTAGTTGGCACCTTCCAAACACACGACTACTACCAACTAAAAGGACAAGGACAGCAGGTACATGGCAACACCACCACCTGGAAGTTCCCCTCCAAGTCAGCCAACATCCTGACTTGGAAACATATTGCTGTTCCTTCACTGTCACTGGGTCAAAATCCTGGAACCTCCTCTTTAATAGCACAGTGGGTGTACCTACACGACATGGACTGCAGTGGCTCAAGAAGGCAGCTAACTACTACCTTCTCAAGGGCAATTGAGGATGGCAATGAATGCTGGCCTAGCCATTGATGCCCACATCCCTTGAATGAATTAACAAAACCAAAGATCAAAGTAGTTCTCATTGGCATGATGGTCAATATTTATCACTCAACCAATATCATGGGATTATCTGGTTATTATTGCGTTGTTGTTTGTGGGACCGGGGGTGAAATTCTCCCCCAACGGCGCGATGTCCGCCGACTGGCGCCCAAAACGGCGCCAATCAGACGGGCATCGCGCCAGCCCAAAGGTGCGGAAGGCTCCGCATCTTTGGGGGCCGAGCCCCAACATTGAGGGGCTAGGCCAGCGCCGGAGGGATTTCCGCCCCGTCAGCTGGCGGAAATGGCGTTTGTTGCCCCGCCAGCTGGCGGAAATGGCGTTTGGTGCCCCGCCAGCTGGCGCGGAAATGCGGCGCATGCGCGGGAGCGTCAGCGGCAGCCGACAGTTTCCCGCGCATGCGCAGTGGGGAGAGTCTCTTCCGCCTCCGCCATGGTGGAGACCGTGGCGGAGGCGGAAGGGAAAGAGTGCCCCCATGGCACAGGCCCGCCCGCGGATCGGTGGGCCCCGATCGCGGGCCAGGCCACCGTGGGGGCACCCCCCGGGGTCAGATCGCCCCGCGACCCCCCCAGGACCCTGGAGCCCGCCCACGCCGCCTGGTCCCGCCGGTAAATACCAGCTTTGATTTACGCCAGCAGGACAGGCAATTTCTGGGCGGGACTTTGGCCCATCCGGGCCGGAGAATTGAGCGGGGGGTCCCGCCAACCGGCGCGGCCCGATTCCCGCCCCCGCCCAATCTCCGGTACCGGAGACTTCGGCGGGGGCAGGGGCGGGATTCACGGCAGCCAACGGCCGTTCTCCGACCCGGCGGGGGGTCGGAGAATGACGCCTCTGATTTTTAATGTTCTGAGCCACATGCCCGTGCAGCATCCTGCAAATACACAATATCATTGGATTTGCCCTAATTCCTAAAGTTTAAGACACACAGTGTAGGAGCTATTTGTTTTCAAATCTATTTAGATTTGTCAGCTTTTCGGGAGCAGTAGTCATTTTTTTCTAAGTTGCAGGTCAACTTTTCTCAAGTTATCTAGCAAAAGAATTCAGGTGAATATTAGTGTTTGGGGTGGAGTGACTTTATTTGGAATAGAAACTTTACCTTCTTGAAGCAGAGAATTTATTTTGTGGGGGGAGGATTCCACCCTGAGATAGATTTGCCAGGGGATGGTTTTATTATGAGGCCATTACATAACATCATACTGGTTGGCAAACACATTTTTGACATTTTTGATACTTGCACACATGAAGAAAATTGTAGCAAAGATAGTTTAGTGGGGAGTGGGGAACAGCTTTTGGAAGAGTCACGGATTTAATATGCCAGCTTTACACATGTTTTAAATTACATGGAGTGTGTTTTTATGTGCAAGGGTCACTGAAACTAATCAAAAATGCACAAGTTGAACACTAACATTAAGAACTTCTCAGTAAAGCATTGATGGAACTGTTAAAATGTTCATAAAAATTTATTCAATTTTAAAGTGTTGAACCTTTACTAAAAACTGAAGACTGTCACCGTAAACAATGGCACATTCGGGCATCACACATTCCGTCCCTCTTTAAAAGGCTAAGGGCGTAATTTACTGGCTGTGTCCCACCAGTCTCACAGCTGGTAGATCGCGGGAGAGTCCTCCCTCGGGATTCCCAATGGCCGCTATGTCTCGCAAGATCTGGTTAGATGGGCGGGACCCAGTTTTGCACGGTTAAATGAGTTTTGAAATCCATTTAGCCCTGCTGAGGCTGGATTGATCAGCCTCCCGGCATAACCAGCCTCGCTGGGGAGATACCAGCTTGGCGCCATTCAGTGCTGGGCCCACAAATGGGGATCAGGCGTAATGGCACTTGAAGGGGGTCTCCCAGACCACCCAGCTGGTCGTACTGAATACTGTAGAGGCCAGATTTGTTGGTCTAGGACTGAAACGACCCGACGGGATATCTCCCCGGAGTCTGTGGAGGGAGAGCCCGGCATTGTGGGGCATATGGACACAGAAGCCACAGGGGGCAGAAGGCACAAGGTGCCCCGCTAGAGGCAGACACCAACCGAGGGCTCGCATATTCCACCTGGGCTAGCCGGAGGAGGAGTGCATGCAGCTGCATTGCGTTGCAGCCCAAGTAGCCGTCATCAAGATAATTGTGCAGGTTAATTGAAATCCATTCGTCATGGAACTTGACACGCGAGTTGCGATTTCAGTTATCGGAAAGCAAACCTTTGACAGGATAAGAACGGGTGTACAATAGTTAGGTCTGCAGGACATGGGTGCAAGGTTAGCGATGTACACCAGCAGGCCATGAGACATTGCGGGAACCACAATGATTCCGGTAGTTTACAGGCAACAGTTGGTGCGACTCCCGTTCAAATCAACGCCCAAGTTCCCATTGCAATGCTGCAAATGAGAAGAACTGTATTGTAGCACAATCAATCACTCACGAGATGAGATGTGAAGGAGTCAATCGATGGCTTTATTACGCAGACTTGTTCCCCAGCAGCACAGTTACAGAATGCGGCTGCTGGGAGAACCCGGGCTCTTATACTCCGTCTTACTGGGTGGAGCCAGTAGGCGGCTGATCCAATCGGGACCCAGCGTCTATCCACCAATAGCCTCTCAGCATCACATGGTACCGTAATACCCCTAATACATACCACCACATTCATCCCTTGTTAAAAAAGAACCCAGCGGGGGTAGTGGGCTGCATGGTGGTAGGGGTTTACAGAGTCGGTACCTAGGATGCCGCTAACAAGGCGGCTATGCTCCGATATTCACTACCAGTGCTATTTACAATGCCACTTTTACTGGGCAACTGAATTATTTACAGAGGCATTTCTTGCTTTGTTATACGGATTCGATGAGTCGAATGGGTGCCCTGGTCATCCTCGCCGATTGTCTCAGCCCCGGTGGTGATACAGGTGCTGGTTCGGGCACCGTCGTCTCTGGGAGCGTAGCGATGCCTCTTCCTGCTCCACTACCCCTAGGCGGGGCCGGGAGTAGGACCGATCCACCCGGGAAGGGGGCGGCTGTGGGGTGCGCCAGTGGGAGAGAGGGGATGATTGGTGTTGGGGGGGTGTGAGGAGCTCCGGAGGGGGTGGCTGTGGGGTGCGCCGGTGGGAGGGAGGGGGTGATTGGTGTTGGGGTGGTGTGTGGAGCTCCGGTGGGCGGCAGGTCCCGCAGGGAGACCGTGTCCTGTCGGCCATTGGGGTACGCCACGTAGGCGTATTGAGGGTTTGCGTGGAGAAGAAGAACCCTCTCGACCAACGGGTCCGATTTGTGTGTCCGCACATGCTTTCGGAGCAGGATGGGTCCCGGGGCTGCCAGCCAGGTTGGGAGTGACGTTCCGGAGGAGGACTTCCTAGGGAAAACAAGGAGGCGTTTGTGAGGTGTTTGATTCGTTGTTGTACAGAGCAGCGACCGGGTGGAGTGGAGGGCGTCCGGGAGGACTTCCTGCCAGTGGGAAACTGGGAGACTTCTGGACCGTAGGGCCAGCAGGACGGTCTTCCAGACCGTTCCCTTCTCCCTCTCTACCTGACCGTTCCCCCGGGGGTTGTAACTGGTCGTCCTGCTCGAGGCGATGCCTTTGCTGAGCAGGAATTGACGCAGTTCGTCGCTCATGAAGGAGGACCCCCTATCGCTATGTATGTAGGCGGGGAAACCGAACAGTGTAAAGATGATGCCGAGGGCTCTAACGTCCGTGGCCGCGGTCATGTCGGGGCAGGGGATGGCGAAAGGGAACCGGGAGTATTCGTCAATCACATTCAGGAAGTACGTGTTGTGATCGGTGGAGGGGAGACTGAGGCGCTCAAAGGGACGGGAAGCCTTTATCAGGTGTGCTTTATCTGGCCTGTAGAATTGCGGCTTGCACTCTGTGCAGATTTGGCAGTTCCTGGTGGCTGTTCGGACCTCCTCGTTGGAGTAGGGCAGTTACGGGTCTTTACGAAGTGATAGAACCGAGTGACCCCCGGGTGGCAGAGGAGCTCGTGGAGGGTTCGGAGATGGTCCACTTATGCGTTGGCAAATGTGCCATGGGATAGGGCATCGGAACGCTCATTCAGCTTTCCGGGACGATACAGGATCTCATAGTTATAGGTGGAGAGTTCGATCCTCCACCGCAAGATCTTGTCGTTCTTGATCTTGCCCCGCTGTGCATTATCGAACATGAAGGCAACCGACTGTTGGTCAGTGAGGAGAGTGAATTTCCTACCGGCCAGGTAATGCCTCCAATGTCGCACAGCTTCCACTATGGCCTGGGCCTCCTATTCCACTGAGGAATGACGGATTTCTGAAGCGTGGAGGGTGCGTGAAAAAAAGGCCACAGGTCTGCCCGTTTGGTTGAGGGTGGCCGCCAGAGCTACGTCAGACGCGTCGCTCTCGACTTGGAAGGGGAGGGCTGGGAGAACCCGGGCTCTTATACTCTGCCTTACTGGGTGGAGCCAGTAGGCGGCTGATCCAATCGGGACCCAGCGTCTATCCACCAATAGCCTCTCGGTATCACAGGGTACCGTAAAAGCCCTAATACATACCACCACATGTATGAAATTAGAAGCAAGCATTGTGTCAAAGTACTAAAGAGATCAATATTCTGGCAACATATTTTTCCAACCTTTAGTAACAACACACAAAATAACCACTTCAATTTGATATCCCTCTCAGAGATAGCTACCATAGTGGCTTTAATTACTTGTGGTGGAAGTAAGGAGAGAAGAGTCAAAGGAGGGTGCCTATATTGCATCAATGAGCAACTAAGGAGCCTTAAAGTGGACTGGCCCTTTTTAGAAAGATAATCCAGGTACAGGCTTTGTGTGGAGATTTGAAGCGGTAACCTCTAAGAATCCATTTGACTTCAATGACCTTCCAAAACTGACTAAGGCAGTAATGCAGGTCCAAGTTTCAATATGTTTATGTTACATGCTATATTCCCAAAGAGCCCTTCCAGTTGTTAGTGTTGCATTTAAAGTATCAAACCTGTTTCATTGTCTGTAATATTATTATCCAGAAACCTCAGCAACAACCTGGATTTATAATAAGTAAAGCCACCATGACCATAGGTGTTTTCTCTTTGCGGCAGAGAGCTGACTGGTGGTGATTTAACCTGAGAATCACCACACCTCAGGCAAGGGGCAAGGTTGAGAAGGTGAGGCCTTCATGAATAACCTCAGCTGGTACAGGGATTGAACCTGCGCTGTTGGCCTTACTCTATATCACAAATTAGTTGTCCAGCCAACTGAGCTATACTGGCCCCGGTGTATATATATATGATATATATTTATATAGCACCTTTAATGCAACAAAATAGTCCAAGGCGCTTCACAGAGCTAGTATTAAAAAAATTATACTGAACAGAATTTCATGGTGGCACAGTGGTTAACACAACTGCCTCACCGTGCCAGGGACCTGTGTTCAATTCCTGCCTTGGGTGAGTTTGCATGTTCTCCCTGTGTCTACCTGGGTTTCCTCCGGGTGCTCTGGTTTCCTCCCATAGTCCAAAGATGTGCAGGTTAGGTGGATTGGCCATGCTAAATTTCCCCTCAATGTCCAAAGGTTAGGTGGCGTTATGAGGCTAGGATGGGTTTGGGCCTAGTTAGAGTGCTCTTTTGGAGGGTGGGTGCAGGTTTGATTGGCTGAATGGCCTCCTTCTGCGCTGTTGGGATTCTATGAACCACATGAGGAGTATTAGGTCAGATGACCAAAAGCTTTGTCAAAGCGGTAGGTTTTAAGGAATGTCTTAAAGGACAAAAGCAAGGTAGAGAGGTGGGTCAGGGAGGGAATTGAGCTTAGCGTGTTTGCAGCTAAAGGCATAACCACCAACAATGTGATAATTCAAATTGAGGATGCACCAGAGGTGGTATTCGGATATCTCAGAGGCTTGTAGGAGATTACAGAGATAGGGAGGGACCAGGTTGTGGAGGGATGTGAAAACAATACTGAACATTTTTAAATCGGGGCCTTGTTTAACTGGGAGCTGTTGTCGGCCAGAAAGCACACAAATGAAATGAAAATCGCTTATTGTCACAAGTAGGCTTCAATGAAGTTACTGTGAAAAGCCCCGAGTCGCCACATTCCGGCACCTGTTCGGGGAGGCTGGTACAGGAATTTAACCGTGCTGCTGGCCTGCTTGGTCTGCTTTAAAAGCCAGCGATTTAGCCCAGTGTGCTAAACCAGCCCCAGTGATGGGTGAACGACATTTGGCCCAAGTTAGGATGCGGGAGGCAGAGATTTGGAAGACTTCAAGTTTACAGTAGGTAGAATGTGGGAGACCAACCGGGGGTGCATTGGAATAGTCAAGTCTGGATGTAACAAAGGGACTGATGAGGTTTACCACAGCGGAAGAGCTGAATCAGGGTGGAGGCAAGTGATGTTATGAAGGTGCAAATAGGCGGTCTTCATGATGGCGTGGATACGTAGTTGAAAGCTCATCTTGGTGTCAAGTTGACACCAAGGTTGCAAACAGTCTGCTTCAGCCTGACTGTTAACAAAGAGAGGAGTGAGGGAATGGAGTTTGTGGCAAGCACTGAAGTTAATGGCTTCAGTCTTCTCAATATTTAATTCAGACCTGTGGAGTCAGGGATCCGATGGGACTGTGTGATGGAATGGCCAGCTCGCATGCAGGGATCACCCAGGTGGATGGTGGATTGTGCTACCGTGGGCGGAGTCAGATGTTGGCATACGATGCGGAACAGCAGAGCTCATCGCAAAGCGAGTTGTCATCATCCTCCAACCCATGGACCAGACCCAATGTTTGTTTTGTTATAAATTTAGAGTACTCAATTCATTTTTTCTAATTAAGGAGCAATTTTAGCGTGGCCAATCCACCTATGATACCCTCAATTACGACTCAGGAGAGGAGTTCAATAATACAAAGGCTTTAATAACCAGAAAACCAGACAGCTGCCGAGAAGTGTGCTCACTGCACGCTGCCTACTGAACGTAACCTTATATACAGCTTCCTGGGGGCGGAGCCAGAGGCGGAGTCCCCCAGGGTTCCAAACCCGGTCTTAAAGGGGCCTACGCATTAAGGGTACATATGTATACAGATATCATTCACCACATTCACCCCCTGTTTAAAAAAAAACGCATAGTCCGTCGGGGGTGAAGTGGAATTACAAGTTCAGTCTTTTGGGTGGTTTGATTGTCCGTGTCGACCTTCTCAGCTGCGGCGGTGGTGCGGCGGATACGGTCGTCCTCGGTGGTGGTATATCCGGGAGCACGGTTGTCTTAGCCTTTGCCTGCGTTGGAGCAGGGGGGGTATCCGGGGTGACTAAGGTGATTGGAGCCGGCGCCGGCTGGGGGGAGGGGGACGCTATGGGGGGGGCGCTGTCGGAGTCAACCGCCGGTGCGGGGAGGGGCGCGACGGTGGAAGGGGGGGCGTTGGTGGGCGAGCCAGCGGGTGCCAGGTCTCGCAAGGAAACGGTATCCTGCCTGCCGTCGGGGTGCTCGACGTAGGCGTATTGAGGGTTTGCGTATACTAGTTGGACCCTCTCGACCAGTGGATCTGTCTAATGGCTCCTCCCGTGCCTTCGGAGTAGAACTGGTCCCGGAGTCGTCAGCCAATGTGGAAGCAAGACCCCAGAGGTGGACTTCCTGGGGAAGACAAACAAACGGTTGTGAGGGGTCTCGTTTGTGGCTGTACAGAGGAGCGACCTAATGGAGTGTAGGGCATCGGGTAGGACCTCCTGCCAGCGGGCGATTGGGAGACTTCTTGACCGTAGGGCTAGAAGAACAGCCTTCCAAACGTTGCGTTCTCACTCTCCACCTGCCCGTTTCCCCGCGGGTTATAGCTGGTCGTTCTGCTCGAGGCGATGCCCTTGCTGAGCAGATACTGACGCAGCTCATCGCTCATGAACGATGTACCCCGGTCGCTGTGGATATAAGCGGGGAAACCAAACAGGGTGAAGATGCTGTGCAGTGCCTTGATTACGGAGGCCGAGGTCATATCGGGGCAGGGGACAGCGAATGGGAAGCGGGAGAATTTGTCGATGACTGTGAGGAAGTAGGTGTTGCAGTTGGTGGACGGGAGGGGCCCTTAGTCACTCAAAGGGCCCAGAGGCCTTTACCAGGTGGGCCTTGTCTGGTCGATAGAAGTGCGGCTTGCACTCTGCACAGATCTGGCAAGCCTTGGTCATGGCCTTGGCCTCCTCGGTGGAGTAAGGTAGGTTGCGGGGGACCCACTGGGCATAATAGGAAAAGAGCCCCAGGCACCGTTTGAGTGCCTTGAGGCTACGGGTGAGGGGAAGTTCCTCAAGGGGGCGCATGCGGTCGGGGTCTGGCCCTCGGGCTCCGTTTTCCACGACGTAGCCGAGGATGGCTAACCGGGTTGTGTGGAACACGCATTTCTCTTTATTGTATGTCAGATTGAGGGCCCGGGCGGTCTGGAGGAACTTCCTCAGGTTTTCGTCATGGTCCTGCTGGTCATGGCCACAGATGGTGACGTTGTCCAAGTACAGGTATGTAGCCCATAAGCCATACTGGTCCACCATTTGATCCATTGCCCTTTGGAAAACGGAGACTCCGTTTGTGACACCAAAAGGGACCCTGAGGAAGTGGAAGAGCCGACCGGCTGCTTTGAAGGCTGTATAGGGGCGGTCCTCTGGGCGGATAGGGAGTTGATGATAGGCCGATTTTAGGTCAACCGTGGAGAATACGCGACGCTGTGCGATTTTGTTCACCATTTCTGCTATGCGGGGAAGTGGGTACGCATCGAGTTGCGTAAAGCGGTTTATGGTCTGGCTATAGTCCACCACCATACGTTGTTTTTCCCCGGAGCGGACTACCAGTACTTGTGCCCTCCAAGGGCTGTTGCTAACCTCTATGACCACTTCTTTTAGTAGCCGCTGAACCTCTGACTTGATGAAAGTCATGTCTTAGGCACTGTACCGCCGACTCCTGGTGGCGACGGGCTTACAGTCGGGGGTGAGGTTCGCGAAGAGGGGGGGTGGTGCAACTTTGAGTGTCGCCAGGCTACATACCGTGAGCGAGGGCAGGGGTCCGCCGAACGTCAGGGTCAGGCTTTGGTGGCTGCACTGAAAGTCCAGACCGAGCAGCAGGAGGGCGCAGAGGTGAGGGAGGACATAAAGTTTAAAACGGGCGTATTTGGCGGCTTGGATAGCGAGGTTCGCGACACAATACCCCGTGATTTGGACCGAATGAGACCCAGATGCGAGGGCGATAGTTTGGGAGGTGGGATAGGTGCGCAGGGAGCAGCGTCTTACCGTGTCTGGATGGATAAAACGCTCCGTGCTCCCGGAGTGAAAAAGGCAAGGGGTGTCACGGCCGTTGATTTGGACCTGCATCATTGAGTTTCGCAGGTGCTTGGGCCGAGATTGATCGAGCGTGATCGCTCCTAGTTGCGGACAGTCAGAGTCCTCGGTTGAATCGGACTTGCAAAATGGCTGCAGCCGTCGGTCGCACGTTTTGAGTTTTGAAGATGGCCGCCGCCAAGAAGGCCGCCCCCATGACTCGCACGAGGTCGATGACGTGTCAGAAGTAGGCATGCCTGGCCGCCGCGCGCCCGCGTTGCATGGCCTGTGGTCCCGAAGTTCGATTTCTGGGCTCAATAAGACTTTTGTTTCTGGCCTTTGGGCCCAGCCAGGCAGACCTTCGCGAAGTGCCCCTTCTTTCCGCATTCGCCGCAGATAGCAGAGCGGGCTGGGCAACGCTGGCGTGAGTGCTGGCCTTGCCACAGAAATAGCATTGGGGGCCCCCGGTGTGAGCGGGTCGCCACGCGGCGCAGGCCTGAAGCAGGGCCGAGTCTGGAGGGGATTAAGAGGGGTTCGCAAGGTCCGCGGAGTACGTGCGGAGATTATGGTGGGCCGCTTCCAGGGAAGAGGTGAGCGTTACCGTGCCTTGGAGGTCCTTCGATCCGTCTTCTCGGAGCCGCTGCCGGATGTACGTGGATCGGATACCGGACAAGAAAGCGTCCAAATTGAGTTTCACCGGCTTTAGACCGCTGTCCATCATGATGTAGTCTGGTTATTAAATTGAGATACCCTCAATTACGACTCAGGAGAGGAGTTCGAAAATACATAGGCTTTAATAACCAGGAAACCAGACAGCTGCCGAGAAGTGTGCTCACTGCACGCTGCCTACTGAACGTAACCTTATATACAGCTTCCTGGGGGTGGAGCCGGAGTTGGAGTCCCCCAGGGTTCCAAACCCGGTCTTAAAGGGGCTTACGCATTAAGAGTACATATGTATACAGATATCATTCACCACAGGTGCAAATAGGCGGTCTTCATGATGGCGTGGATACGTAGTTGAAAGCTCATCTTGGTGTCAAGTATGACACCAAGGTTGCAAACAGTCTGCTTCAGCCTGACTGTTAACAAAGAGAGGAGTGAGGGAATGGAGTTTGTGGCAAGCACTGAAGTTAATGGCTTCAGTCTTCTCAATATTTAATTCAGACCTGTGGAGTCAGGGATCCGATGGGACCGTGTGATGGAATGGCCAGCTTGCATGCAGGGATCACCCAGGTGGATGGTGGATTGTGCTACCGTGGGCGGAGTCAGACATTGGCATACGATGCGGAACAGCAGAGCTCATCGCAAAGCGAGTTGTCATCATCCTCCAACCCATGGACCAGACCCGATGTTTGTTTTGTTATAAATTTAGAGTACTCAATTCATTTTTTCTAATTAAAGGGCAATTTAGCATGGCCAATCCACCTACCCTGCACATCATTGTGGGGGCAAAACCCACGCAGACACGGGGAGAATGTGCTAACTCCACACGGACAGTGACCCAGAGCCGGGATCGAACCTGGAACCTCGGTGCCGTGAGGCAGCAGTGCTATCTACTGCGCCACCGTGCTGCCCCAGACCCAATGTTACTGCCAACCCAGGGTCCCCACCCCATGGTGCGACAGGTATGTATCACGGAGGGAGTTACAGACAGGGCAGGCCGAGGGAGGAGGGAGGGGGTAGGAGAGTGAGGGTGTGTGGGGTTAGGATGCGGTGCCCGGGCCCTGCCCAGTCCCTCCCTCTACCTGCCCCAGGCAGTGAACCTGGAGGTGATCAGAGCGTTCCGTGCACGTTGGCCCTGGCGCACATGTCGTGTGGCTACCCGTGCCTGCCTGGACTCCATGTCCTGCCCACCCTCCCCCTCCCCCCATCCTCCCATCGGACAGGGTCTGGTGTTCCTCCTTCTCCTCCATCACATCGCCCCTCTGCTGTGCAATGCTGTGGAGGACACAGCAGGCCACCACAATGCGGGCAAACCTCTCAGTGCCCCCGCAGAGAGGTCCAGGCACCTGAACCACATCTTTAGGAGGCCGAAGCATCGCTCGATCACACCCCTGGTCGCTGCATGGGCGTTATTGTAGCCGTTCTCCACGTCGGTCTGTGGCCTCCATATAGGCGTCATCAGCCATGATCGCAGTGGATAAACCCTGTCACCCAGGAGCCAATCCCCCAGTCAGGTGGGCGTCTCGAACATTTCAGGAACAGTCAAATGTGCCAGGATGCAGGCGATGTGCACACTGCCCGGATACCCGAGCACAGAAGTGTATGATGCGCATCTGATGGTCACATATCATCTGCACGTTCATCTAGTGGAACCCCTTTCGGTTTGAGTACAGAAGCATGTTATCCACAGGAGCCTGTAAGGGGGCATGCATCTTGTCGATCACCCCCTGGGGCATCCCATTGATGGTGTCGAACCCCGCTGCCCGGGTGTCCTGGTGGGCTTGTCCACATTGAAGTGTATTGAGATGCCTGGGCACCGAGGTCTGGGAGATCCTGGACAGGTCCCCACTCGGCACCTGGAAGGACCCCGTGGCATTAAAGGTCAAGGCAATCGTCACCTTTATGGCCACTGGGAGCGGGTGTGCTCCCCCATACTCCCGCAGTACCAGGTGCTCCATCATCTGGCAGACATGTGGCACTGTCCCTTTGCTCAGCTGGAGCCTTCGACGGCATGCCCGGTCCAGCAGCTCCATGAATGACAGGAAGGGCCGGTACACAAGAGGCCTCATGCGGTGCTTCCTTGGCACCTCCTCGGCCTGTTGGGCAGCTGGCTCTCCAACCTGGGTGGCTGCCACCTGACCTTTTGATGCCCGCTCCGCTGCTGCACCTTCCTCCTCCTCGAGCAGCGCCCGCTATATATATATGACAGCACTGTGCGACAAGCAGGAAGGCCACTATTGCTGGGTCTATTCCAATATCCATTGCCTGCAGGGGATGAAATGCCGATAAGTAAGCATGGTGCGTGCCCCCGTGCTCAACCAGGGCTACATAGTGGCCCCTGTTGGCACTGCGGGATCCACGGCTACTTGTCCCTCCAGCCCCCCATCCCGGCACCGTTGGCCCCAACGGTGATTGGCACCATGGGGGCCTATGGCCCTGGCATCTATCCCTGATGCCAGGGGTACGGGAGCCACAAGTAGGCACCGTGGCTCCCGTAGAGGCTACTGTGGGTGTTGCCCTGGATGGACTGACGGCGGCTGACGGCCGGATGTTGGGGGGGGGGGGGGGGGGGGGGTTGGGATGGTAGGGGTGAGGGCAACCATACGGTCGGTGTCACTCTGCAGAACCAGGGCCAAGGTGGGTGGTTAGTGGGTTCGCAGCAAGATGGCTGCCTTGCAGGCCACAGTAATGGCGGTCCGTGACTAGACATTGCGCCAGTCCTTGGGGAGTCACCCCCCAGCCACTTGGCCTGTTCCCCCGTCACCGCCCCCCCCCCCCCCCCCCCCCCCTCCCCTCGTCCCCCCCACCCCCAGCCCCTTGCAGGGCCCCCTCATCCCAGCCAGTGTCCGGGCAGGCAGTCCACGATCGCTCCTCGCTGTGTCCTACATCCTCTCTCTTCCTCAGCAGCCACATCGCCAGTTTCACGAGTTTTAAAAGCACAAGTGAACCGCGCCGTCGGGAACTCGGCCCATCAGAGGCGGAGAATTGCGGAGGCTCCGGAGGAAACCAGGTCGGCCCCGTTAATGGCATGCAAATGGTGTTTACTGTACATGCGTTCCGGAACACATTGGCGCCGCTTTTGAGGTGGCGGAGAATCTCAATTTGGCGTCAAATATGCGCCCGCCGCGATTTCGGCGTCAGAACCGATTCTCTGCCCAATCGCATTTCCCAATTTCGGTGTCGGCCTATGGAAAATCCTGCCCACAGAAATTAATTCATCCACACCCTTCCCCCTCTGTAATGAGCATATTCTCCTTGGAAATGGTACAAAATGTTAGGACACAATTCATAAAATGGTTTATCAAAGAGTTGCATGCGTGTTTCCTCGGGTCGCTGTCAAAGGTTAACAATTTCTCACCTCCATGACTTGTGCTACTCGTGGCACAATAAAAGTAATAGGCTGCCTCCTTCCATCGCTGGCTAAAGCCTTGTCAATAGTATCAGTGCCAGGCAGTGCGTAGGAAAATGTGGAATACATCATTCTTAGGGTGGAATTATCAGAACTCGCTCTTCCACATCTTAAAAATATGATGCAGACACACCTATCTATGAACGTGGAAAATTGCCAGAGAATTGCAGTATATTTTGATCTGCAGTTTCATAACAACTTTATCCCTTGCGAGTCTAGTCCATAGAGCTGCAACAGGCTCCAGTGAGTTACGTGGCAACTTTGCAGTGTAAATTCTGTTCCTGTGACAGAGACCTTCTCTAACTTATCTTCCATTATTCCACTGATGGCTAGCTCCCATGCCTCACTTCCAGAGCAATTTGATACAAACTACTTTTGAATTTTTTGGTAAAACTGAGGGTTACAGCCGGAGACAAATTTATGCTAAGAGAATTATCACTAAAGTGGCAATCCGGTCCAAGGGCTAGATTCCAGGGCTTCCCCACGGTGTGTTTTTCAGCAGCGGGAGGCGGCCTGCAATTGGCCATCCGCAGGATCGACTGGTACAGCCGCTGTCAAGGGAATTTGCCATTGAATCCGCCCTACGCCACCTGGAAACCTTCAGCGGCGATGCTCCATCAGCAGGACAGGAAGGTCCCGCCAATGTGAACAGCGGGAAGATCTCGCCCTGGAAATCTGAAATAAAAACAGAAAATGCTGGAAATATACTCAGCAGATCTGGCAGTATTTACGGGGAGAGAAACAGAGTTGATGGCCAGGAATTTAACATTTCAGTCAAGGTACCCAATATCAGCCAGAAATGCATGTCAGCAAAACGCACAGGCAGTGGGCAAGATCTGCCTCTCAATTTTACATGCAGGAGCTAACTGTACAGTTTCTGAGTGGCTGCTGTCCTATTGAGGACAACCCCCTGAGGGTTGCCAGACCAATCAGGGGCTCAGCAGGTCCACCAGGAACAATGTTGGTGAAAGCGGAGGACTTGCAGGAAGAATGAAGAAAACTGAATAAAATAATAACATTGATGCCGTGACAACACTCTGGGCTAGTGTGTGGCCAATTCCAGCCCCACTCATCCTGGAGTCACAACACAAGTGAATTAACCAATAATAAAAGTACCCAAAGTCTTTGGCCCTTGGCTGTCCAATAATTAGTCACCAGGTTTGTAATTTTGAATACAATTACTGTTTATTTATAACAAGAACTAGAATGAACTATGCAGCAAACACAACAGCTTAACTATGGACAAATTTCCAACTTCCCACTTTAACTTTCCCCCCAAACTCAACACACACATACAAGAGAGATAGACACAGAGGGGTGGTAACAGAGGGGTGGTAACAGAGAGGTAGTAGGGGTAAAACATAATAAGTGAAAGGGAAAAGAGATTTTGTTTCAAATGATGGTTTTCAGCACACCTTTCTTCACAGGAAATGTGCAGGTTAAAGTCTTTGTTTGCAGCCTGGCATGGTCCTCTCTGTAGATTCATTCACCCAGGTTCTCTGTAGTTTAGAAATACAGCACTCACGTCCAAGTACTTTCGGTTGCACCGAGGGACGAGACAGGGGTGTCCCCTGTCCCCCCTGCTCTTCGCACTGGCGATTGAACCCCTGGCTATGGCACTGAGAGAGTCGAGGAACTGGAGGCGGTTGGTGCGGGGTGGGGAGGAGCATAGGGTGTCGCTTAATGCAGTCGACCTGCTGCTGTATGTGGCGGACCTGGTGGGAGGAATGCCAGAGGTAATGAGGATCCTTAGGGAATTCGGGGTACAAGCTCAATATGGGGAAGAGCGAGCTGTTCGTAGTTCAGCTAGGGGACCAGGAGAGGGGGATTGGCGAGCTCCCACTAAAAAGGGCGGAGAGGAGCTTCAGACATTTGGGGGTCCAGGTGGCCAGGAGCTGGGGGGCCCTGCATAGGCTTAACTTTACAAGGCTGGTGGAACAAATGGAAGAGGAGTTTAAGAGGTGGGACACGTTGCCACTGTCCTTGGCGGGTAGGGTGCAGTCAATCAAAATGACGGTGCTCCCAAGGTTTTTGTTCCTGTTCCAGTGCCGCCCCGTGTTTATCCCGAAGGCTATTTTTCAGGCGGGTTAACAGGAGTATAATGGGGTTTGTGTGGGCACGAGGGACTCCGAGGGTGAGAAGGGTGTTCCTGGAGCGGAGTAGAGATGGGGGGGGGGGCTGGCGCTGCCCAACCTCTGTGCGTACTACTGGGCCGCCAATGCGACAATGGTGCGCAAGTGGGTGATGGAGGGGGAGGGGGCTGCATGGAAGAGGCTGGAGATGGCGTCCTGTGTGGGTACGAGTCTGGGGGCGCTGGCAACGGCGCCGCTGCCGCTCCCTCCAAGGAGGTATACCACGAGCCCGGTGGTGCTGGCGGCCCTCAAAATTTGGGGGCAGTGGAGGCGGCATAGTGGGGAAGTTGGGGCCTCGGCATGGACCCCATTATGGGGGAACCACCAGTTCGCCCCAGGAAGAACAGGTGCAGGGTTTGCGGGGTGGCACAGGGCAGGGATACGAAAGTTGGGCGACCTGTTTGTGGACGGGAAGTTCGTGAGCTTGGCTGAGCTGGAGGAGAAGTACAGGCTCCCCCCCGGGGAACACCTTCAGGTACTCACAGGTAAGGGCGTTTGCCAGACGGCAGGTGGTGGAATTCCCGCGGCTACTGCCACACACAGTACAGGACAGGGTGCTCTTGGGGGGGTGGGTGGGAGTGGGGAAGATCTCGGAAACTTACCAGGTGATGCAGGAGGAGGAGGAGGCCTCGGTGGTGGAGGTGAAAGGTAAGTGGGAGGATGAGTTGGGAGAGGAGATCGAAGAGGGGACGTGGGCAGATGCCCTAGGGGGGGTGAATTCTTCCTCTTTGTGCGCGAGGCTCAGCCTCATACAGTTTAAGGTGCTGCACAGGGCACACATGACCGGGACAAAGATGAGCCGGTTCTTTGGGGGTGAGGACAGGTGTGTTAGGTGCTCAGGGAGCCCAGCAAATCACACCCATATGTTCTGGGCATGCCCAGCGCTGGAGGAATTTTGGAAGGGCGTAGCGAGGACGGGTCGGGGGTGGTAGGATCCAGGGTCAGTCCGGGCTGGGGGCTCGCAATATTTGGTGTGGCAGAGGAGCCGGGAGTGCAGGCGGCGAAAGAGGCCGGAATTCTGGCCCTTGCGTCCCTGGTAGCCCGGCGAAGGATTCTTCTTCAGTGAAAAGATACGAGGCCCCCAAGCGTGGAATCCTGGATCAGCGATATGGCAGGGTTCATTAAATTGGAGAGGGTGAAATTCGCCTTGAGAGGGTCGGTACAAGGGTTCTTTAGGCGGTGGCAACCGTTCTTAGACTTTCTGGCAGAACGATAGACATTGGTCAATGGCAGCAGCAGCTTGGGGGGTGGGGGGGTTTACTTTATTTTTGTTTATGTTATTTTCACTGGAGGGTCTGAGGGGGTGTATACACATGTTGTGTTAAGTTGGGGTGTTAATGTTAATTTATTATTTATGTACAGGGGGGGAGGGGTTTGGGCGGTTGCTTTTTTAGATTGTGTTTTGTACTTAACCCTGTTGGGTTCTTTTCTCTTTCTCATTTTGTTATTGATATTTTCTGAAAACCTTTAATAAAAATTATTTAAAAAAAAGAAATACAGCACTCACAGGATTTTGGGAGAGAGATAGCACTCACAACAAACTTTATAAAGAGTGAACTAGTCACAGTTCTCCCTTTGCACTGCCAGGACCAAAACTGAAACTCCTTAGGACTCTGAAAAGCATCCCACTGGGGCAGGATCCAATCATCACCTGTTACCAAGCAGGTCTCACTTCCTCGCCTGATGCCGACCTCTGCCCTGGCGCTGCCCTTTCTTCGAGCCCGCCAACCACGTCCAGTGCCCTCTGCTCTGCTGTGGTGAGGGGCCACAGGTCCAGCGGTCCCACTCCTGTCTTCTCCTGCTCCTGGTGGTTGTGTGCAGCCTTCTCCTGGAGGGAAGGGGCGGAGACAGAAAACGCAGAGATAGACAGGCCAATGCATGCAGCACAGGAGGTAGGTTGCTGGTGGCTTCAGTGGCCAGGGTACCCGGCCATGGCAGCCGGTATGGTTGCCGGCATGGTTGCCGGCATCTGGTGCAGGAGGGCTAGGGTTACGGATGTGTTGGACGGGGGTTGGTGCCAGGAACACAGTGCTGCCTACTCACCCTGGCCACCCCGAGGAGGTTGTGCTGATTTTTCCAGCACTGCTGACCAGTCCAGATGGCGTTGCCCACTGCACTGACCACCTCTGCCATCTGCATCCAGCCTGGCAAACAGCGGCGGCTGGCAGACTCCTTCCCACCCTTAGGTACAGGGTTGTCCGCTGCTCCTCCACAGCCACCAGTAGGGTCTCCAGCCCCGCATTGATGAATCTCGGGGCCGCGCGTCTTGCTGCCACCTTGTTGGCTTGAATGGTGCGTGTGGGAATGAAGTGTGTGAATGTGGCTGCAGCTTGTCAGGCTTCTGAGTGTCAGTCACGGACCCGGTGAATCGATTGTGTTGCACCTGGCCCCACTGCTATCCCTTTCAAGGTCATTGAATCGTTCGGCTGCAGCGCCAATTTTGCTGTCGTAGAACGCCATGAATCCTGCCCCAACATTAACACTTAGAGCCAGATCCTTCCGCCCCACCCGCCACAGGATCACCACAGCCGGGATGCGGACCATGTAAAGGTCCATTGACCTCAGGGGGGAATTTCCGGTCAGCAGGCGGGTGCAGCCGGAGATTCCCGCCCTTAATCTCAGGAACAGAGAATCCGACTGATTATTTTGAAATTATGCCCCCTCTTCTAGATTCCCCCCAACATCTTCCCCGAAAAGCCCCTTCAGAATCTTATATGTTTCAATTACATCACCTCTGATTGTGCGAAACTCCAATAGGTATAGGCCCAACTTGCTCAATCTTTCCCCATAAGAAAAACCCCTCTTCCCAGAATAAGCCTAGGGAACTTTCTCTGAATTGCTTCCCCCTCAAATAAGGTGACCAAAACTACATATTACTCAAGGTGTGGTTTCACCTATGCCCTATACAGTTGTAGCGAGGCTTCACTACTTTTATACTATCCCCCCTATGATATAAGGAATAAAGAAGCTTGCTGTCAAAGTTTTTCGGTTTGTACTCATCAAGGCAGATTCGCAAGAATGTCAGTTTTGAAGGGAACAATAATTTATACTGCATAAAGGGAGAGTACTGATTAGTTGGCAAATTAACTCTGACTCGTAGAGGCATTGCCATGGTGCATGCTCTAATATAATTTTATTTCTACATCCCACTCCCATTCTGACCTTTCTGTCCTTGGCTTCCTATATTGTTCCAATGAAGTTCAACATAAGCTCAAGGAACAGGAGCTCAGCTTTCAGTTAAGTACTTACCAGCCTACCAGCCCCAACACCGCATTCAGCAATTTCAAAACATAATTGCTGTCCCCCTTTTTTTCCTGTGTGTTTTTTTTTGAACAGTAGATGTTGATGATGATTTTGCTTTATCCATTTACACCTCCTTTGGATCCATCTTTTGTTTCTTTACTTGTCCCATTACCACCTTCTTCTAACTTGTATCATTCAGACCTTTTTGTTATTTAATCTCTTCCGTCTTCCATGCTGTCACAGATATTCCTTCTTGTTCTTTTCCACAGCTCCTTCTTTCCCTGCCTCTGCACTTGTTTAAAACCTGTTACAGAACGTCCTGTGGCTTCCATCCATTACTATATTGCAGAACTGAGGATAGTTTACGTACTTTTTCCAATACTCATTGGATCAGAATTTACTGCAAACGAATGGAATCCACCATTGGTTAGACTTGCCCTTTCCTGTTTAATTTCTGAATACTTTTGTACTGGATATTGCTGGAGATCCAAATGGTGCAGCAATCTCCATAGGATATTTGTGACCTCTCTGTCTCCTTAACCAATAAGAGTCAAGTGCTATCAGTATGCTATCAAATGCAGAGATTGGACCAGGAAATGTAAGTTAGAATATCAAAACAGTTACGGAAAATGAAATACAGTGAAGGAAATAAATTTTAGATTGCGGGAGAGGGGAAAATGAGCCAGGAAAAATGTTAACGCAATTAATATTTTCAAAATCTCAAAGAACAATTAAAATCTGAAAGAATGAATCTCTACATTTGTAACTGTTAATTTTCAATGCCAACGTGATAGCTTGGCAGTAAATAAGACTTATCGCACCGTTAAAAAGGCTACTTAGACTGAAATGGATATGTCCTAACTTTTTATGGTCAGTTTCCACCATGCAATTGCAGGAATTTCACATAGGTACTATTCAACTAATTTTGCACAATTCAGCAACTTCCGGATTTTCAGTTAACTGTGTTCCCCTGATGTTGCAATCGGGTTTCTGCATAAATCCCAGTGAGTGCTGTTAGCTTCGCCATTATTTTTATGGTAAATCCTGGCCCATGATGTTGTGTTCATTTCTGGAATACCACCTGAGATGATATCAGTATTATCAAATTCAATTCAATATTCCTTAAAATGTATCCTGAAGCAGACATGACCTGTGATGTGACTGTGGAGTCACCTACCATAAGATGGCAGCAAAGTAATACCAGCGCAGAGAGACATCATGGAAGGAGTGAGTGTTCAAAACAAGGGGTTTGCTGGGTGAAATATAATTGTAGTACCTGTGTAGAGAAAATAGTAATGAATCATAATTGAATTCTCTGACAAATGTTAACTCTATGCACTGATTCAGTTTGTAATTTGGATTAATTATAGTTAATAATAAACATTCACACTGTATTTATGGTGAAGAAATATGACACCACTGGGCCAGTCAGGTGGATTACAATGTTTTTTTATTAGTCTTATACATACATATCGTAGAAATCTGTAAAAAATACAGCAAACAAATTCAGATTTCCCCATTTTCAAATTTTAAACAGAATCAACGACAACAAACATGGAAGTCCAGTCGGACAATCAATCTTGCGACACTCCCAATAAACCCTCTTCTTCCCTTGAACACTTGCGTCTCCAATTCTAATTGTAAAAGAAAACTATTGCGGATGCTGGAATCTGAAACAAAAAACAGAAAATGCTGGACAATCTTGGCAAGTCTGACAGCATCTTTGGAGAGAGAAAGGAGCTAACGTTCTGAATCTGGATGACTCTTCGCAAAGCTGTTAATTGTTCCTATTACATAAACAATATAGGCTCCACAGGATTGCGAGCTGCTGTTTGTCCAAATGAACATTCTCGTTAATCGTGCCTTTCTTTAACAGGCTGATTCGAGATTTCACACAGTTGAAACATGTTCCATTTTTAGTGCGCCAACTTGTTCCAAAAAATTCATCAATCTAAACATTTGAAAACATTCTAATAGACTTATAGAACAGCTTTACTTGGCCTAATATTCAAAAGTTACAATAGATATTTGGGTTTCTTCTACACACGCTCCTTAATACAGATACCTAAAGAGAATAATGTTGCTATTTAATATGAGATCAGAAAGAATGTGATAGTGAGAATCAAGCCAGTGCACTGTGATGGCACCAGATGCTCGGTATGTATTGGCTGCAGGTCTGCTCATGTGTTGTATAAAGTGGTGAACAGAAAAACCTCAAACATCTTGGGACTGGTGGCTTTCTTCAGATCAAAATCAAATTATTTCTGAACAGACCAGACCCAATGATTGTATTGTATAATATCTTCAGTTTCTCCATACGTTCTTGTGGCACAATGTTTTACTGTATTCAAATTCACCAAATCAAGTCCAAATTAATGTCCATTTGCTTCCTCCCTATGCTTCACCATCCCCCAATAGGAAAAGCCTGGTATACAAAGGTACAGTCAGCAGACGCTGGCTGCTGCTGGTACCAGGAAGCACAGACTCAAGTTATAAACACCTTAATCAAACTACCAAACTCCAAATGTATGTTTTACAATATGAAGATTCATGCTTTTGTGTTGCGTGTACAATGTATTCTCCAGGAGCAGTCAATCATCCCACGTGTTAGCTTGGTTCAAGCGATCCCATCCATCGACTGGCTCCTAACCACTCACCATGTTCCAATTCATTCCACCTCCCAGGTTAATAGTTGTTCAAATCAATAAGTGACACCAATGTTTGCATATTTTGAAGCAATAACACATTCCTTTATCAAATTGTCATGAAGACACACTACATTTTTGTCTCAAATGGTAAAGTAACCTCATGCCACAGAGGCAGCAGTGGATCAAATGGAAACTGAACTCTGTGTTGGAGTATCAAAAGAAGGCGGTGGGGGGGGAGCTCTATTCACATTCAAGGTCAAGTCCAGTGAATTTCCATGAAAAGGAATTCTGATCTGTAAAGGAAACGACAAAGAAAATCTATACCAGACCATCCACGCATTTCCTGTCTTCCCCTATTGCAAGGGTAACAATGGGATCAAAATGCCAGGTGTGGTGTTCAATTCTTTCATACTAATTTATGATACAACATGAATAAAGCAACCCATTAAATGTTTTCAATGGTTTCACAGTATCGTAAAGTCAGGTAAGGGAGCCGTATCTCTATGCTGAACTGTCCTTGCTGCTTTTCTGGTGAGGAAATTTTCTGTGTTGCAATTTTTATGAATTGCAAATGCAGTACTTTAGAAAGTTTCATGGAGAGATGTGAGAAATATTCTTTTGTTTGTGATGCACGATCAATTGCACAAAGACTAAAGTTGGGTACAACTGTGGCTTTATTACAGTCAGATGCGAGGCCTCCTGCTGCAGCTGGCGAAATGGCAGGGCAATGGAGGTCATGCATATTTATACAGTTCTCCCTGGGCGGAGCCAGCCGGCAGGAGCTACCGGCGAACCTGTAGTGCAGGTCCTACCTTACATCTCCAATTACAGTGGATCACCACATTCACCCCCTGTTAAAAATGAGTCCGGTGGGGGTGAGGTGGGACTATATACAATTAGTGGAATTATGTACAGTGGTAGGGAAAGAAAAGTCCATGTTGATGGTCTGGAGTCCGTCAAAGGTTCAGCCAGTCCGGTGCTTTGGTGCTTCGATGGGATCGGCGTAACGGTGGCGGCGAAGGCGGTGCTGGCGGTGGTGGAGGTGGCCCCGATGGCGGTGTTGGAGGTTCTGATGCTGGCCAGTCATCGGGGAACTTCAGGAGCGTGCAGAAGTCCTCTTCGTCCTCTTGTGCGGAAAAGGAGAGGGGGGGGGGTCTGGTGGGGTCAATATTGGCGGTGTGGTGGGAGGTGGGGGGGGGGCGCATTGGTGGGGGTGTGTGTTGGGGTGGAACCTGGCGGTGCCAGGTCCCTGAGTGAGACAGTATCTTGGCGACCATCAGGGAACTCAACGTAGGCATATTGAGGGTTGGCGTGGAGCAGGTGAACCCTGTCCACCAAGGGGTCCGCCTTGTGGAGTCGGACGTGCCTACGGAGAAGGACCGGTCCTGGAGCAGCGAGCCAAGTCGGGAGCAACACACTGAATGTGGACTTCCTGGGGAATGTAAAAACACGTTCATGGGGTGTGTTATTAGTGGCAGTGCACAATAGTGACCGGATGGAGTGCAGAGCGTCAGGGAGGACCTCCTGCCAGCGAGAGGCTGGGAGGTTCCTGGACCGTAGGGCCGGCTGGACGGCCCTCCAAACCGTCCCATTCTCCTGTTCTACTTGCCCGTTTCCCCGGGGGTTGTAGCTGGTCGTCCTGCTGAGCAGGAACTGACGCAGCTCATCGCTCAAGAATGAGGATCCCCTGTCACTGTGGATGTAGGCGGGGAAACCGAACAGAGCGAAGATGGTGCTGAGGGCCTTGATGGTGGTGGCAGGCGTCATATCGGGGCATGGGATGGCGAAGGGGAATCTGGAGTACTCATCGACAACACTGATTGACAACCCACGCGAACCTCCTCATGCGCGATGCCTTTGTGATAGGGATTGCGCGGACCACATCCGAGAACGATTGCTGGAAGGGGCCACGCTCGAACTGGCGGAGACGAAAACCTTAGCGCTCTCCATGACGGTTGCATCCCGTAACGTACAATCGTACCTCTACCGCTGCGCTGCCCACCCTTCTACCCCTTCCTACCCCCCCCCTGGACCCCGCCACCGACCTCCTCAGCCGGAGCCCTGCCTTCGCAATACGCCTGCGTCGCACGCCGATCTGCGCACCCCGGGGGTCCCCGCTGCTACTTCAGCAAAGGGGTGGGAAGCCTTCACCAGGCGCGCACGGTCTGGCCGGTAGAAGTGCGGCTTGCACTCCGCACAGACCTGGCAGTCCCTGGTGACTGTCCTTACTTCCTCGACGGAGTAAGGCAGATTGCGAGCTTTGACCAGATGGTACAATCGAGTGACCCCCGGGTGACAAAGGCTGTCGTGTAGGGCCCGGAGTTGGTCCACTTGTGCGCTGGCACATGTACCTCGGGAGAGGACATCTGGGGGCTCGTTGAGTTTACCGGGGCGATACAAGATCTCGTAATTATAGATGGAGAGCTCGATTCTCCACCGCAAGATTTCATCATTTTTGATCTTGCCCCGTTGTGTGTTATTGAATATGAAGGGTACCGACCATTGGTCCGTAAGGAGAGTGAATCTCTTACCGGCCAGGTAATGCCTCCAATGCCGCACAGCTTCAACAATAGCTTGAGCCTCCTTCTCGACGGATGAGTGTTGAATTTCAGAGGCATGAAGGGTGCGGGGAAAGAATGCCACGGGTCTGCCTGCCTGGTTTAGAGTGGCGGCAAGGGCGACGTCTGAAGTGTCGCTTTCTCCTTGGAAAGGCAGTGACTCGTCCACTGTGCGCATCCCGGCCTTGGCGATGTCTGCACTGTTGCGGGCGAAAGCATGTTGTGCCTCGGCCGCAAGGGGGAATTGAGTGGACTGAATGAGTGGGCGGGCCTTATCCGCATAGTTTGGGACCCACTGAGCGTAGTAGGAAAAGAACCCCAGGCAGCGTTTGAGGGCCTTGGGGCAGTGGGGGAGGGGAAGTTCCATGAGGGGGCGCATGCGGTCGGGGTCGGGTCAGAGACGGCCATTTTGGACAACATAGCCGAGAATGGCTAACCGGGTCGTGCTGAACACACACTTCTCTTTGTTGTAGGTCAGGTTGAGAAGGGTGGCAGTGCGGAGGAATTTATCGAGGTTGGCATCGTGGTCCTGCTGGTCATGGCCGCAGATGGTGACATTATCTAAGTACGGAAAGGTGGCCCGCAAACCGTACTGGTCGACCATTCGGTCCATCTCTCTTTGGAAGACCGAGACCCCATTTGTGACACCGAAAGGGACCCTAAGGAAGTGGTAGAGGCGACCGTCCACCTCGAAGGCAGTGTATGGCCGGTCCGACTTCCGGATGGGGAGCTGGTGGTAGGCGGATTTCAGGTCAATTGTTGAGAAGACCCGGTACTGCGCAATCTGATTGACCATATCAGATATGCGTGGGAGGGGGTACACGTCGAGCTGCGTGTTCCAATTGATGGTCTGGCTGTAGTCCACGACCATCCTGTGTTTCTCCCCAGTTTTAACCACTACCACTTGGGCTCTCCAGGGGCTGTTGCTGGCCTCGATAATACCCTCCTTAAGCAGCCGCTGGACTTCAGACCTGATGAAGGTCTTGTCCTGGGTGCTGTACCGTCTGCTCCTAGTGGCAACAGGCTTGCAATCCACAGTTAGGTTTGCAAAAAAGGAGGGGGGATCGACCTTGAGGGTCGCGAGGCCGCAAACGGTAAGGGGGGGTAAGGGCCCGCCGAATTTGAGGGTGAGGCTCTGGAGGTTGCACTGGAAGTCCAGGCCCAATAGGAGTGCAGCGCAGAGATTAGGAAGGACATAGAGGTGGCAGTTACTAAATTCTATGCCCTGGACGGTGAGGGTGACTGTACAAAAGACTCAGATCGGGACGGAGTGGGATCCGGAAGCTAGGGAGATCCTTTGATTGGCAGGGTGGACCGTGAGGGAGCAGTGCCTTACCGTATCTGGGTGAACGAAGCTTTCGGTGCTCCCGGAGTCCAGCAGGCACGAGGTCGCGTGGTCGTTGATTTTAACCGTCGTCGACGCGGTGGCCAGGTTGTGCAGGCGAGATTGGTCCAGCGTCATCGAAGCAAGCTGCGGTTAGCCATCGGATGCTTCGAGTGGCGAGCGGGTGCGGTTCTGATGTCGAGATGTCCGGGGACCCTGTGGGGAACAAGATGGCGGCGCCCATGGTGCGCACATTGTGGAGTCGGGACAAGATCGCGGCACCCATTGGTCGCACATGGACCCGGGAGGAGAAGATGGCGGCTCCCATTGTGCGTCTGGCGTGGGGGAGGGGCGATAGCGGGCGCGATCGCAGCGACTGCGCAGGACTGGCACGCGGCCGCAAAGTGCCCCTTTTTACTGCAGGCTTTACAAACTGCAGTGCGGGCCGGGCAGTGTTGGCGGGGGTGCTTCTGCTGACCGCTGAAGTAGCAGCGGGGACCCCCGGGGTGCGCAGATCGGCGTGCGACGCAGGCGTATTGCGAAGGCAGGGCTCCGGCTGAGGAGGTCGGTGGCGGGGTCCGGGGGGGGGGGGGGGTAGGAAGGGGTAGAAGGGTGGGCAGCGCAGCGGGAGAGGTACGATTGTACGTTACGGGATGCAACCGTCATGGAGAGCGCTAAGGTTTTCGTCTCCGCCAGTTCGAGCGTGGCCCCTTCCAGCAATCGTTCTCGGATGTGGTCCGACGCAATCCCTATCACAAAGGCATCGCGCATGAGGAGATTTGCGTGTTCGGCGGCCATGACGGCCTGACAGTCACAGTCCCGGACGAGTGGAATTAGGGCCCGCCAGAAGTCGTCGATGGACTCACCAGGTAGTTGCGAGTGGGTGGCAAGTACATGCCTGGCGAAGATCGTGTTCGCCTTCTGTGTGTAGTGTTCTTTGAGGAGTTCCATCGCTTTTGTGTAAGTCGTGGCGTCTTGGATCAACGAGAACACGCTGGAGCTCAGTCTGGAGTACAGGACGTTTATCTTCTGAGCCTCCGATGGCGCGGGGTCCGCCACTTGATGTAGGCCTCGAAACATGCTCGCCAGTGAGTAAAGTCTTTCCTGGAGCCGGGTGAGTGCGGATCCAGCTGCAGGTGATTGGGCTTAATTCTGATATCCATTCTGTGGAAAATCTGACTGTAATAAATTGATGCACGATCAATTGCACAAAGACTAAAGTTGGGTACAACTGTGGCTTTATTACAGTCAGATGCAAGGCCTCCTGCTGCAGCTGGCGAAATGGCAGGGCACTGGAGGTCATGCATATTTATACAGTTCTCCGTGGGCGGAGCTAACCGGCAGGAGCTACCGGCGAACCTCTAGTGCAGGTCCTACCTTACATCTCCTATTACAGTGGATCACCACAGTTTGCAAATTCTCCATGCCATTTTAAAGCATCCAGGGGTAGAAATTGGACCTTATTGCACTTGGAGCAAATATGTTCATGGATAAAATGACTGAAAATCATTGGGAGGCGTTCACAAATGATTTAATGTGATACAGAACTAGGTTATACACCTTACTGGCAAGAACTCTACAGGACTTGTCAACAGGGGCATCCATGGTTGACTGATGAGTCAAAAAGGGAGTATGAAAGGAAACTTGAAAGGGATATCAAGATCAGCAACATTTTTATTAACAATCATATGACGAAGACAGGGTGGTCAGAAGCAATGTAGGCCGCTTAGAACGAACAACAGCGATTAACAATGAAAATAAGGAAATAGCATACATGCTAAATAATTATTTGGAGCTTGATTTTTGCAGGCTTCTTCAGGTGGGAACAGAACCAGACAATCGGATACAATAGCCGCATTGCATGCAGCGGGACATCCTGCAGGAAAAATAGCAGCATTGCATGCAACAGGACATCCAGCAGAAAAAATAGCAGCATCGCATGCAGCCGGACATCCAGCCAGATAAAATAGTAGCATTGCATGCAGCCGGACAACCAGCAAGCTCAAATAGCAGCATCGCATGCAGCAGGACACCCAGCAAGATAAAATCGCAGCATTGCATGCAGCCAGACATCCAGCCAGATAAAATAGCAACATTGCATGCAGGCGAATAGCCAGCAAGATAAAATAGCAGCATCGCATGCAGCAGGACACCCAGCAAGATAAAATAGCAGCATTGCATGCATCCGGACATCCAGCAAGATAAAATAGCAGCATTGCATGCAGCTGGACATCCAGCAAGATAAAATAGCAGCATCGGATGCAGCAGGACATCCAGCAAGATAAAATAGCAGCATCACATGCAGTGGGACATCCAGCAGGAAAAATAGCAGCATCGCATGCAGACGGACATCCAGCAAGATAAAATAGCAGCATCGCATTCAGCAGGACATCCAGCAAGATAAAATAGCAGCATCGTATGCAGCTAGACATCCAGACAGATAAAATAGCAGCATCACATACAGCAGGACAGCTATCAGGAAGAAATGGCAGCATTGCATGCAAGGGGACATCCAGCCAAATAAAATAGCATCACATGCAGCAGGACAGTCAGCCAGATAAAATAACAGTATTTCATGCAGCAGGGCATCCAATCATATAAAATAGCCGCATCGCATGCAATGGCACATTCAGCCAGATAGAAAAGCAACATCGCTTGCAGCGGGACATTCAGCAGGATAAAATAGCAATATTGCATGCAGCCAGACATCCAGCAGGAAAAACTAGCAACATCGTGTCATGATATGCAGACATGCACATAATAAATGATATGGCGGGGTTCATTAAACTGGAGCAGATAAAGTTTGCCCTGAGAGGATCGGCTCAAGGGTTCACCAGGCGGTGGCAGCCATTTCTCGACTACCTAGGGGAACGTTAGAGGGAAGACAGATGACCAGCAGCAGCAACCCGGGGGGGGGGGGGTTAGTTTAGGTCAAAGATAAAGGGGTTTTGTTACTTGTGTATTGTTTAAAATTTCTGTATTGTTATTGTTGCGTTTGCTTTGTAAGAGGGGAAAAATTGTTGTTTGGGAAAAAATTTTCAATAAAACATTTATAAAAAAAAAAAAAGACATGCACATAATGAGATACAGACAGGCAGCTAATGAACACAGAGAACAGGACATAACCAATCAGCAGGCAGAACACCTGGGGGTGGTTTCCCACTATAAAAGGCACGAGGCACTCACACTCTGCCTCTTTCCACTGGGGACATCTACAGAGTGAGTCAGGTGTATATATCACATAACACCTACAGCATGTGACTAAGAGCTAGTCTGGTTCAGTCAGACAGAGAAATCACACTTCAGTTAGCAGAGAGTCGAACTCACAGAGAACTGAGCTAACTGTGTGACAGGTTCAAAAATCAAATTGAACTAACTTCAAGGTCGGGAGTATATTTCAGTTATAGCTGCATCCAGTTGCAGTCCGTGTTATCTCAGTGTGCTTAACACGACATGGTACCAGAAGACTGCTATCCCTAGGTGGTTTACCTCAATCTGTTGGCACCATGGAGAAGATCCAGGCTCCTCAACAGCTGCGGACCTCCGGCAATCTCAGTGCCAACTGTCGTACTTTCAAGCAAAGGTTTCTGCTGTACATCGAAGCCTCAGACCTCGATGGTGCGTCTGATACAAGGAAATCGGGCTTCTCCTCTCAACTGCGGGGGATCAAGCCATCCAACTCTTCAACTCGTTTAACTTATATTCAAACAATGTCTACAAGGTAAAGATGAATCTTTCAACTCCTTCTTAACTAATCTCCGTCTACTAACGCTGTCCTGCAACTTTGGTGATATTGCTGACTCCATGATCAGAGGCCAAATCGTTTTTGGAGTTCACTCTGAACCTCTGAGAGAGCAGCTTTTAAAAATCAAGCATATGACCCTCTCAGTTGCGATTGAAACATGTACAGTGCATGAGCACGCCAAAAATCGGTATTCCCAATACAAATTGGCTGAAAATGAGAAACTTGCCTCCCACGAGGCAGAGAGTGTGCAGGCCATCGGCCGGATGCAGCGCCTCAACACTGATGAAAGCGGCCATTTTGCGTGCTCTTCCCGGAGCCCCATGCATGCGCGATGCGACTGGGATAACGAAGCGGCCGATCAACACACTGCGCAGGTGCGAATGTATGCCGACCGCACTGCGCACGTGCGACGACGCACGGAGCGTAACAACGTCATGACGTACCTGAACTGCGGCACCGCCCACTTAAAGAAACACTGCCCTGCAAGAGGCAGGCGCTGTTTAAATTGCGGAAAGCCTGGACACTATGCAGCCTTGTGCAGGTCTGCACCATCAGACAAGGGCCAGCGCTCCCAATTCCAACGCAGGTGCGTTCGGAGTGTCCAATAAGGTTTACAGGATTCTGATCCTGGCAGGATCAAGAGGACGATTGCCTGGAGTCCCCCTACCATGTGGGCATCATTACCACACGTGAACATGCCTCACCGACATCATCACGGAGCCTGCCCATCCTCACTGTGGATTCTGCGGACGAATGGTTTGCGGTGATGCAAGTAAATCAATGCTCTATCCAGTTCAAGCTGGACACAGGTGCTTCTGCCAATCTCCTTTCACAGGCAGCTTTCAACTGCATTAAGAAGCCACCCAAGCTCCTTCCAGCAGCCTGCCAGCTCTTGGACGATAACGGCAATGCCATCACAGCACTGGGATCCTGCCATCTGCTCGTCTCCAACAGGAGTATTCACGCAAGACTAAGGTGTGAAATCGTCAAGCCAAACAGGGCCTCCCTGCTGGGCGCACAGGCATGCAAGCAGCTAAACCTTAGTGGGTCTACACAATGACCTCTCCCAACGTGGATCTTCAAGCCAGCATTGACAACATCCTCGCTCAGTATCCGGATGTGTTTGACGGGATGGGCACTCTGCCATATCGATACAAGATCCTGCTGTGGCCTGATGCCACGCCTGTGGTCCACGCACCACGCCGGGTCCCGGCTCCACTGAAGGAGCGCCTGAAGGCGCAGCTAAAGGATCTTCAGGACCAGGGCATCATCTCCAAAGTTACAGAACCAATTGACTGGGTCAGCTCGATGGAATGTGTAAAAAAGCTTTCAGGGGAGCTGCGCATCTGCATTGATCCCAAGGATCTCAACCAGAATATAATGCGGGAACACTACCCCATCCCGAAGCGGGAGGAACTCACAAGTGAGGTGGCACACGACCGGTTCTTCACAAAGTTGGATGCATCACATGGAGTCTGGCAAATCCAGCTGGATGAGTCCAGCAGAAGGCTCTGCAACTTCAACACACCGTTTGGCAGGTACTGCTATAATCGTATGCCGTTCGGCATTGTTTCGGCCTCGGAGATCTTCCATCGCATCATGGAGCAGATGATGGAGGGCATTGAAGGGGTTCATGTGTATGTGGACGACGTTATCATATGGTCCACAACCCCCGACGAGCACATCTCTCGTCTCCAGCAGGTATTCTGCCGTGTCCATGCCAATGGCCTCAAGCTGAACAGGGCCAAGTGTTGCTTTGGCATGTCGACACTTAAGTTCTTAGGTGACCAGATATCTCAGAAAGGTGTGCGTCCGGACACAGACAAGGTCAAGGCCATCGAAGCCATGAAGACCTCTGAAGACAAGAAGGCGGTGCTGCGCTTCCTACGCATGGTAAACTTTTTGGGCAAGTTTATCCCAAACCTGGCCTCACACACCACGGCCCTCAGACACCTGGTGAAAAAGTCTACTGCCTTTGAGTGGCAGGCAGCTCATCAAGCAGAGTGGTTGGAGCTGAAAGCCAAGCTCACCACTGCACCTGTCTTGGCATTTTTTGACCCTGACAGGGAAACGAAAATCTCGACCGATGCGAGCCAGGATGGCATCGGCGTGGTGTTGCTCCAGCACGATGACACCTCATCCTGAGCACCGGTTGCCTATGCATCACGGGCGATGACACTCACCGAGCAGCGGTACGCCCAAATTGAAAAGGAATGCCTGGGCCTTCTCACTGGAATTCTCATGTTCCACGATTATGTCTACGGCCTGCCGACGTTCACTGTCGAGATGGACCACAGGCCTTTGATCCATATTATCCACAAGGACCTGAATGACATGACGCCCCGGCTGCAGCGCAGACTCAGAAGGTACGACTTTGAACTCGTGTACACGCCTGGCAAGGAGTTCATTATTGCAGATGCCTTGTCCCACTCCATAACCTTGCCTGCTGACCCGCCGGCATTCATCCAACAGATTGAATCACAGGTGCAGCTGTGGGCCAGCAACCTCCCCGGTGTTGGATGAAAAGGTGATCCGCATTCACGACGAGACAGCCAAAGACCCTCTTCTGCAGCGTGTCATGCGCCACCTCGCCAATGGCTGGCAAAAAGGGCAGTGCCCTCAATTCTTCAATGTGAAGTACGACCTGACGGTAATTGATGGTATCCTCCTCAAGCTGGACCGCATTGTCATTCCCCTCAGTCTCCAGAGCTTGGTGCTCCGGCAAATCCACGAGGGACATCTGGGTGTCGAGAAGTGCAGGCGCAGAGCCAGGCAAGCTGTCTACTGGCCTGGGATTAGTCAGGACATCTCAAATATGGTCCTCAACTGTCCGACCTGGCAACGCTTCCAGTCAGCACAGAGCAAGGAGACGCTTCAGCAGCACAAAATCGTGACGGCCCCATGGTCCAAGGTGGGCATCGACCTCTTTCACGCCAATGGTTGTGATTATGTGTTAATCATTGATTATGTTTCCAACTACTCAGAAGTCGTGAAGCTCACGGACCTCACATCCAAGACCGTCATCAAGGCCTGTAAGGAGATGTTCTCCAGGCATGGTATCCCACTCACTGTCATGAGTGACAACGTTACTTGCTTTAGCAGCCAAGAGTGGTCAAGATTTGCCCAGTTATATCAGTTTCATCACGTCACTTCCAGCCCACATTACCCGCAGCCCAACGGGAAAGTTGAGAAAGGGGTGCACATAGTGAAGCAGCCCATCTGCAAGGCCGCGGATTCTGCTTCTGACGTCAACCTTGCACTGCTTGCGTACAGGGCAACCTCTCTGTCTACCGGCATATCACTGGCTCAACTCCTGATGAACAGGGACCTGTGGACGACTCTTCCAGCCATACACTTGCCTGATCTGGATCACCTCCCGGTGCTGCAGAAGGTGCAGAAACTCAGGGACCAGCAAAAGCAGGGCTATGATGCTCATGCTACCGATTTGCCTGTGCTATCCCCGGTGGATGGTGTTCGGATCCAGCTGCCTAATGAAGGCTGGTCAGCTCCAGCTGTTGTTGGACAGACGGCTCCTCGATTGTATGTTGTGCGTATGGCTGATGGCTCTGTTGTGCGGCGAAACAGACGGGCACTGCGCACAGTTGCCCGTCCGCAACCACATTCTTTGTTGTTTCCATCTATTATTGTACCACCTCCTGATGCCTCGACCCACGAGGCCACCAGTCTGGCTTCAATCCCGCCTAGCAAGGCGCCGTCATCCCCGCCACCACCTCTCTGGCGCCGGGTCGACCAGGATCAGACGCAAGCCCCAGAGACTGGACTTATGAACATTTGTTCTGTTTGCAATGTTCTGTTTTCACACATTAGACACCTGTTTTCACATGGTTGTGAAAGTGTACAAACTCAGCAATAGCATGATGGGAAAAATAGCCAACTTATGTAACCAAGTGTAAGACAGCTGTGTCAGCTAAGTGCCAAGATCAGACCCTGACAAACTAGACAAAGCTAAGAATCCACATAATCGTATCATACAAGGCCAGAAGAGGGAAAATAGTGCCTGACCTTAGTAAAACCTGATAACAAAGCCACGATCTAGGAATGTCCTAATAACACAACCTCCTCATGACCTAGGTCCATCTGCGTCAAGGCATCATGAGGGCAGAGGTGAAAAACAAAATAGGACCACGTCTTAAATCCTCTAAAGACAAAATACTGCAAATAAGCCGAGTCAGGGTCTTTCCATGACAACATGTTTGATCAGAAGTTATGACTGTATTGACATTTTTGAACAAGGTCTGTTTTTGTAAAATGATACAGCTTTTGTATAAATATTGAACGTTTTCTCCATGTCTTTGCGAGCTTGAGAAAGAATGAGCAGGTTTACCTTAACAGCTCTCTCTCTCTCTAACCTGTAGTCATCTGCATGCAGACTTTGGTCAATAAAGACAAAGTTAGTTTTATCGAAACCAAGGTGTAAAGTTGTTTTTTTTCACAGTCTTGAAGTAGGAAAGATTTTAAAAGACGACATGGTCATATGTTCCCATCTGCCATTGTATGTAAATAAGGTAGTTTTTCGGCCTACACATGTAAATACTTTCACATATGCTACAGAAAAACATTTCAAAAGGGGAGATGTCATGATATGCAGACATGCACACAATGATATACAGACAGGCAGCTAATGAACACAGAGAACAAGACATAACCAATCAGCAGGCAGAACACTTGGGGGTGGTTTCCCACTATAAAGGGCACGAGGCACTCACACTCCACCTCTTTCCACTGGGGACATCTACAGAGTGAGTCCGGTATATATATCACATAACACCGACAGCACGTGGCTAAGAGCTAGTCTGGTTCAGTCAGACAGAGTAACCACACTTCGGTTAGCAGAGAGTCAAACTCACAGAGAACTGAGCTAACTGTGTGACAGGTTCAGTAAATCAAATTGAATTAACTTCAAGGTGTGGAGTATCTCTCAGGTAAAGCTGCACTCAGTTGCAGCCCGTGTTATCTTACTGTGCTTAACGCGACATATCGCATGCAGCGGGACATCCAGCCAGGTAAAATAGCAGCATCACATGTAGCTAGGAAAAATAGCAGCATCACATGCCACTGGCCATTCTGCAGAAAAAATTAGCAGCATCACATGCAGCTGTGAACTGCTGCTGATCTGAAGATGGAGAGAGAGACAGTGAGAAGGTATGTTTTTGTACGTCCTTGAACCTGGAGGGGCAACCCCTCCAGGGGACAACAGACAGCCGTAGCTGTAGCCTAACAGCCATTGGGTCCCTGCTCCTGCCTCAAGGATCCCTCTAGGGGAGGCAGTCTAGTAATGTCACTGGGGTCTGTGGAAGACACAAGAATAGCTCACGAGAGTTAGCTTGTGGGAGGCTCTGCACTGCTGAGACCTTGCTTACCCAGTGCTTGGCATGCTTTTGACCGGGATGTTGTGTGGACCAATAATGCCCAGATGGGTCTCTTCAATGACCGTGTGCATCTGGAATGGCAGTCTCATCATTGTCCTGCTGTGGCAATGGGCCTACTTCCATAGCTTCCTTCTCAGTCGCCTTTATTAATAATAATAAGAATAAACCAGAAGTCGTGGTGCACATAGGCACCAACGACATAGCTATGAAAAGGGATGAGGGTCTAAAAAGTGAATTTAGGGAGTTAGGTTGGAAGCTAAAGGGCAGGACAAGCAGAGTAGTGATCTCAGGATTGCTACCGGTGCCAGGTGCGAGTGAGGCAAGGAACAGAGAGCGAGTGCAGCTGATCACATGGCTACAGGGCTGGTGCAGGAGGGAAGGCTTCAGATTTGTGGATCATTGGGATACCTTCTGGGGAAGGTGGGACCTGTACATGAAGGATGGATTGCACCTAAACTGGAGGGGCACCAATATCCTGGGTGGGAGTTTTGCGAGAGCTCTTCGGGAGGGTTTAACCTAGTTTGGCAGGCGGATGGGAACCAGAGTTATGAATCAGAGGACAGGGTAGCTGTTGAACAGGCAGAAATAGAATGCAGCGAGTCTTTGAGGAAGGATAGACAGTTGATAGGGCAAAGTTGCAATCAGTGGAATGGGTTAAAGTGTATCTGTTTCAATGCAAGGAGTGTCAGGAATAAGGGAGATGAACTTAGAGCATGGATCAGTACTTAGAACTACGATGTTGTGGCCATTACGGAGACATGGGGTGTCATTCTCCGACCCCCCGCCGGGTTGGAGAATCGCCGGGGGCTGCCGTGAATCCCGCCCCCGCCGGTTGCCGAAGTCTCCGGCACCGGAGATTCGGCGGGGGCGGGAATCGCGCCGCGCCGGTTGGCGGGCCCCCCTGCTGGATTCTCCGGCCCGAATGGGCCGAAGTCCCGCCGATAAATTGCTTGTCCCGCCGGCGTGGATTAAACCACCTTTTGAACGGCGGGACAAGGAGACGTGGGTGGGCTCCGGGGTCCTGGGGGGGCGCGGGGCGATCTGGCCCCGGGGGTGCCCCCACGGTGGCCTGGCCCGCGATTGGGGCCCACCGATCCGCGGGCGGGCCTGTGCCGTGGGGACACTCTTTCCCTTCCGCCTCTGCCACGGTCTCCACCATGGCGGAGGCGGAAGAGACTCCCTCCACTGCGCATGCGTGGGAAATTGTCAGCGGCCGCTGACGCTCCAGCGCATGCGCCGCCCGGGGATGTCATTTCCGCGCCAGCTGGCGGGGCAACAAAGGCTGTTTCCGCCAGCTGGCGGGGCGGAAATTCCTCCGGCGCCGGCCTAGCCCCTCAATGTTGGGGCTCGGCCCCCAAAGATGCGGAGCATTCCGCACCTTTGGGGCGGCGCGATGCCTGTCTGATTGGTGCCGTTTTGGGCGCCAGTCGGCGGACATCGCGCCGTTTCGGGAGAATTTCGCCCATGGATTTCACAGGGGCAGGAATGGTTGTTAGATGTTCCGGGGTTTAGATGTTTTCAGAAGAATAGAAAGGGAGGTAAAAGAATAGGGGGATTAGCACTGTTAATTAGGCAGTGCACTACAACTGCAGAAAAGGAGGTAGTTGAGGAGGGTTTGTCTACTGAGTCAGTATGGGTGGAAGTCAGCAACAACAAAGGAGTAGTCACGTCTTTGGGAGTTTTCTATAGAGCCCCAATAGCAGCAAAGAGATGGAGGAACAGATTGGGCGGCAGATCTTGGAAAAGGGCAGAAGTAACAGAGTTGTTGTCATGGGTGACTTCAACTTCCCTAATATTGACTGGAACCTCCTTAGTGCAAATGGTTTGGATGGAGCAGATTTTGTCATGTGTACAGGAAGGATTCCTGACTCAATATGTAGATAGGCCGACTAGGGGGGAGGCCATATTGGACTTCGTGCTCGGCAACGAACCAGGCCAGGTGTCAGATGTCTCGGTGGGAGAGCATTTTGGTGACAGTGACCACAACTCCTTGACCTTTACCATAGTCATGGAGAGGGATAGGAACACACAGTATGGGAAGGTATTTAATTGGGGGAGGGGAAATTATACTGCTATTAGACAGGAGCTGAGGAGCATAAAGTGGGGACAATTGTTCGTGGGGAAATGCACAACAGTAATGTGGGGATTGTTTAAGGAGCACTTGCTGCGAGTGCTGAATAGTTTTGTCCCACTGAGACAAGGAAGGAATGGTAAGGTGAAGGAGCCTTGATGACAAGAGAAGTGGAGCTTCTAGTTAAGAGGAAGAAGGAAGTTTGCGTAAGGTTGAGGAAGCAAGGATCTGACTCGGCTCTAGAGGGTTACAAGGTAGCCAGGAAGGAACTCAAAAATGGATTGAGGAGAGCTAGAAGGGGCCATGAAAAAGCCCTGGCGGGAAGGATTAGGGAAAACCCCAAGGCGTTCTACACTTATGTGAGAAATAAGAGGATGATCAGAGTGAGAGTAGGGCCGATCAGGGATAGTGGAGGGAACTTGTGCCTAGAGTCTGAGGAGATGGGGGAGGCCCTAAGTGAATACTTTGCTTCAGTATTCACGAGAGAGAGGTACCTTGTTGCTCATGAGAACAGTGTGAACCAGGTTAATAGACTCAAACAGGTTGATATAAAGAAGGAGGATGTGCTTTTTGAAAAGCATCAGGGTAGATAAGTCCCCGAGATATACCCAAGGTTACTGCGGGAAGCGAGGGAGGAGATTGCTGCGCCGTAGTCGATGATCTTTGCATCCTCACTCTCCACTGGAGTAGTACTGGATGATTGAGGGAGGTGAATATTGTTCCCCTGTTCAAGACAGGGAATAGGGAAATCCCTGGGAATTACAGACCCATCTGTCTTACGTCTGTGGTGAGCAAAATATTGGAAAGGATTCTGAGAGATAGGGGGCGCGATTCTCCGCTCCCGCGACTAAGTGCCCACGTCGTCGTGAACGCCGTCGAGTTTCACGACGGCGCGAAACGGCCTCGATCGCAATCGATTCAGGGCCCAAAAATGGGCTAGGAGCGGGGACGCGAAGAACTCGGGGGGGCGTGGCGCGAAAGCAGCGTCGTAAGGGCGCGACGCCCGAATGACGCGGCACTGCGCCATAAATGGCGCGATCGGTGCACGGAAGGACCCAGGAGGAGAAGGAGGAGAGGTGGCTGAGCCCCAACGAGCCGCACCGAGGTTCCGGGACATGGACCTAGACACCCTCCTCGATGAGGTTGAAACCGAAGGGCCACCCTCTGCCCAAGATGTGGGCATCGCCAGCCGTCCAGCACGGTGAGGCGCGGTTGGCGTGAAGTTGGCACCGCTGTGAGTGCTGTGGGGCACACACCCTGGTCCGGGGAGCAGTGTCGGAAGAAGCTGCACGATCTGACTCGGGCTGCCAGGGTAAGTGCCATGAGGGTGCCCCCGGGTCACAACCAACCCCCCAACCCCAGGCACGAGGGGGGGAAATGGGGTGGGTGGGGGGGGGTTCAGGGTGCATAACGTTGTACTCAACCCACAAGAGCACCGGGCCCCCCCCGGAGAGATGCCATGGCGTGGCTCCAAGTGTCTCCTTACCCAGCATTAATATAGCCTATATCTGCACGCCCTGACGATACCCGCCTAATTGTGATGCTTTATCCAACCCCCCCCCACCAGGACAAGACAGCTCACAACCAACGTGAATGTATGAGAACCGGAGGGGGTTCTCCTGTGCTGCACCCCCTAAATGTTCACGAGCAGAGGGCCCTGGACCTCGCTGGGGGATCCGCCACCCGGGAGGTCGCGACATGCCAGGTCGGAGGCGCAGAAGCAAGTGAGACAACTCTGCGTGTCCTCACCGCACCCCCCCCCCCTCCCCCCCACTCACCCCCGCCACCCGTCATCTCCCCCCCCTCACACTCTGGCCACTGCACCCTCGATCCCCTACCCCCTCACACTCTGGCCACTGCACCCTCGATCCCCTACCCCCTCACACTCTGGCCACTGCACCCTCGATCCCCTCCCCCCTCACACTCATGCCACTGCACCCTCAATCCCCCCCCCCTCACACTCATGCCACTGCACTCTCGATCCCCTCCCCCCTCACACTCTGGCCACTGTACCTCAACCCCCTCTCCCCTCACACACTGGCCACTGCACCCTCAATCCCCTCCCCCCTCACACACTGGCCACTGTACTCTCAATCCCCTCCCCCTCACACACTGGCCACTGCACCCTCAAACCCCTCCCCCCCCACACACTGGCCACTGCATCCTCGATCCCCTCCCCCCTCACAGTCATGCCACTGCACCCTCAATCCCCTCCCCCCTCACACACTGGCCACTGCACCCTCAAACCCCTCCCCCCATACACACTGGCCACTGCACCCTCAATCCCCTCCCCCCTCACACACTGGCCACTGCACCCTCAAACCCCTCCCCCCTCACACACTGGCCACTGCACCCTCAATCCCCTCCCCCCTCACAGTCATGCCACTGCACCCTCAATCCCCTCCCCCCTCACACACTGGCCACTGCACCCTCAATCCCCTCCCCCCTCACACACTGGCCACTGCACCCTCGATCCCCTCCCCCCTCACACACTGGCCACTGCACCCTCAATCCCCTCCCCCCTCACACACTGGCCACTGCCCCCTCGATCCCCTCCCCCCCTCACACACTGCCCCCACCACCACCATACACCCGGCCCAGCGTGTCTAACGAACCCCGTATCGTTATATTCCCCAGGGCCAGCCGCCGAACGTCCAGGGTCGTCTCGGCCAAGACACAGCCGACCATCTCCAACCTCAAGCGCACCCAGGGACGCACGCCAGAGGGTAGCAGTTGGTCAGACAGGAGTGCCATCCTCTCAGTATGGACGCTGGACGGGGACGCACATACGACGGACAGAGACAATACTGAGGGGCACAGGACGGACAGTGACGATGACGCACAGAGAACGGCCACACAGTCCACGGATTCACCTGGAGGGCAACATGACATGGGCCGCATGCACCTTGCGCCGGGCCATGAGGGGGACCAGGACACACCAGACTTCCGAACGGACGATGACCTCGAGCTAGCGGCACTGCTGTCTCCCACACCATCCACCATCGCAGAGAAACTCACCTCGGTTGTGCAGATAAGTGATGAGGCTCCCGGGTAACGGTCTGGTGCGCACCACACAGCCAAGCCGGTACAGCAGGTGGAGTTTGGAGCAGCCGAGGGGCTGGACGGTCGGAGGGCAGCCCAGGCCCAGCAAACAGCTGCCGCCCAGACGGTTCCCGGGTCCCTGGATGTACTTGACCCACCCGGACAACCGATGCATGCGGACACCGAGGGCTGAATAACGGGATGAGGGCCATCTTCCAGGACCTGCACACGCAGTTGGAGGAGTCTATTCACGCCCAGGAGCATGGAGTGGTGCCGCTCATCGCAGCCACCCAGGCCGACACCGCACGGGTGGCGTCCGCAGTGGAGGCAATGGGTGAAACGGTATCGGCCATTGGTCAGGTTCTGCAAGGCATTGGGCTTCACGTGCACGCATCATCCATGGCCCAGGAGAGGGCTGCCCTCTCACAGGTAGCCATGCGCCAGAGCCAACACGACATTGCCGCCGCTCTCCGGACCCTGGCCGAGTCTCACCATGCCATGGCCCGGTCCCAGCAGGCCATGGCACAGTCCCAGCAGTCAGTAGCGGAGAGCATAGACCGCCTGGCGCACATGATGGATGGCGTAGCGCACTCACAGGTCGAGATAGCACAGTCCCTGGCAGGAATGTCGCACTCCCTGGGCTCTGTCTCTGCGAACATTCGGACCGTGGTCGATACCGCTGCAGGCCTCCAGGACTGGCAGCGCCAGGTGTCGGTGGTGCGACGGGGCATGTCTCCGATCGCACCTCCGTCCCACAGTGAGGCCCGGGGGCCACCAGGCTCCCCGAGGGAGGAAGAGGTTCTTGGGCCCGTCCCGGTACCTCCAGCAAGGGACGTCCCGGTACACCCGGCCTCCCCCCGTTCCGTCCCTGGCGCATCTGGTGGGCAGCGGGCAGGACAGGGTGGCACCACGCCATCCAGCACGCCGGCCGAGCAGACTGGCCCATTGAAGCCGGGCCGCCACAGGAAACGCGTGCCGACGGGGAGCCATGTCGCAGGGCGTGATTCTCAGCAGTCCGCCTCCGCTCCTGCTGTACCATCTGGGGAGGCACCTAGACGTAGTGGTAGGGCCCGTAAGGCAAAGAAGTTACAAGCATAGTAAGTTGGCACGGGTGCAGGGCACAGTTTTGTTGTAGGGGGTAGGGCATCTGTATGTGAATGTCACAAATAAACTCACTGTTGCACTTAACTTGTGAGACTCTGTGCTATGTCCGGTGCCAGGGGGCTCGTGAGGGTGACTGAGTGGCGCTGGGGTTTCCGAGCGGTTCAACGTTGGTGCCGGATGTGCTGTCCCTTCCCCCCCTGCCTCCCAAAATCGGACACCGTAGTCCTCGGCACTCCGACGCCAGCTACCCCACACGGACACGTGATGAACTGTCCGTGACGAACGCTGTGACCACCGGGGTGGATGGTTCAGCTATAGCCATGAGTCAGACCTCGGCTGGCGAATCTGAGCTCGCAGGTCATCGCAGAGCGGGCTGTCATCGTTCAACATGGCACTGATCACACCCGCTTACACAATCATCAATGTACTGCAATCCCGTAGTGCCGTATTGGTAAGGTGATGTGGAATCGGTGCCGTGAACGCGGTGTGGGGGTGCGGGGGGGGGGGTTGCTGTGTGGTGCCCGTGTGCAGGACTGATGGTGCAAGTGGCAGTGTTCAGTGAATCCCTCCCCCACGGTGCGTGAACCATGCGGCCACCAACGCGTCGCGTGCCCGCTGTCCTCGACAGTGCCGTCGTGCAGCTTCCTGGACGTAACCAGCACCCGGGCAGTGTCTGTGTCCTGCGCCCCTCCCCCCACTCTGATGCACGCCATCCTCCTCCTCCTCTTCCTCTTCCCCTTCGTTTGCGCTAGCTCCGGTGCCGTCGGGTCCTCCCTCCAGCTCCTCCACCAGGGCATCTCCCCTCTGCATGGCAATGTTGTGCAGCGCACAGCAGACCACAACTATGCGACTGACCCTGTCGGGCCGGTACTGCAGGGCCCCTCCTGATCGGTCCAGGCATCTGAATCGCATCTTCAGCAGGCCGAAGCACCGCTCCACCACACCCCTGGTTGCTGCATGGGCCTCGTTGTATAGGCTCTCCGCGTTGGTCTGAGGCCCCCGTATTGGCGTCATCAGCCATGACCTCAACGGATAGCCCCTGTCGCCCAGCAACCAGCCCCTCAGCCGGGGAGGGGGCATCCATCGAACATTGCGGGGATGAACGACTGTGCCAGAATGTAGGCGTCATGCACACTGCCGGGGTACTTTGCACACACGTGCATGATCTTCATGTGGGGGTCGCACACCACCTGAATGTTCATGGAGTATGTGACCTTCCTGTTCATGAACACTTCCCTGCTGTCTGCAGGCGGGCGCATGGGGACGTGCACACCATCGATGACACCCTGGACCATCGGTATCCCGGACACCTTGGCGAATCCACGTGCCCGTGCTTCCTGCTGTGCTCAGTCCTCGGGGAATTTAATGTACCTGTCCGCGATGGCATACAAGGCGTCAGTCACGGCTCTGATGCACCTGTGGACTGATGCCTGTGAGATCCCGGATAGGTCCCCGCTCGGCGCCTGGAAGGAACCGGTAGAGTAAAAGATTAGGGCCACCGTCACCTTGACGGAGACCAGTATAGCGTGTCCTCCACCTGTTCCAAGTGGTGCGAGGTGCGCCACGAGGTGGCATATATGTGCGACCGTCTCCCTGCTGAACCGTAGTCTCCTCCTGCATGTAATGTCCGGTAGGGCCTCGAACGACATTCGGTCACGGTACACCCGAGGCCTTGCTGGATGCCTGTGGTGCCCTGGCACCACCATCAGTGGCTCCTCCTCCTCCCCTCCATGCACTTCGATATCAGTGCCCGCATCCTGTGCATTCCTCGCCTTCGGGGGGTCAATGTTCCCCTCGGCATCTCTCCCTCCCCCCCTCCCACCTCCACTCACTCCCTCACCCCCCTCCTACCTCCACTCCCTCCCTCACCCCCCTCCCACCTCCACATTCTCCCTCCCCCCCTCCCACCTCCACACTCTCCCTCCCTCCCTCCCACCTCCACTCCCTCCCTCACCCCCCTCCCACCTCCACACTCTCCCTCACCCCCTCCCACCTCCACTCCCTCCCTCACCCCCCTCCCACCTCCACTCCCTCCCTCACCCCCCTCCCACCTCCACATTCTCCCTCCCCCCCTCCCACCTCCACACTCTCCCTCCCCCCTCCCACCTCCACTCCCTCCCTCAACCCCCTCCCACCTCCACACTCTCCCTCACCCCCCCCTCCGCCCACCCCCTCCCACCACCCCCGTCGGCCGCAGCGTACTCGGGGAAGCCGACCCGGTCTGCAGGAGCTCCGGAACAGTCCGCTCATCTCCTCACTGCTCAGCGTCAGCCAGCACGACTGGCTGACGACTTTATTTACCAGTCGTAAACGGTGACGGTGTGAACTGGGGTCACGCCGTCGGGACTTCGCCCCATCCGGGCCGGAGAATAGTGGGGGTAGCGGAGAATCACCATTTTGGGTGACTCAGGCAATTCTCTGGCCTGCGCCGCGCAGAACTCGACGGGGCCGATCTCGCCACTTGGGTGAATCGTGGGAGGGCGTCGGACCGGCGTCACGTGGAAAAATGGCGCGATCGGCGATTCTCCCAATCGGCGCGGCATCGGAGAATCGCGCCCAGGGTTTATGATTGTTTAGAAAAACATAGTTTGATTGAAGATAGTCAGCATGGCTTTGTGAGGGGCAGGTCATGCCTCACAAGCCTCATTGAAATCTTTTTGGACATGAGGAGACACATTGATGAAAGTCGGGCAGTGGATGTGGTGTATATGGATTTTAGTAAGGCATTTGATAAGGTTCCCCTTGGTGGGCTCATTCAGAAAGTTAGTGGGCATGGGATACAGGGAAATTTGGCTGTCTGGATATAGAATTGGCTGGCCGAAAGAAGTCAGCGAGTGGTAGTGGATGGAAAGTACTCCGCCTGGAGGTCGGTGACCAATGGTGTCCCATAAGGATCTGTTCTGGGACCTCTGCTCTTTGTGGTTTTTATAAATGACTTGGATGAGGAGATGGAAGGGTGGGTTAGTAAGTTTGCCGATGACACGAAGGTTGGGAGAGTTGTAGATAGTGTTGAGGGTTGTTGCAGGTTACAACAGGACATTGACAGGATGCAGAGCTGGGCTGAGAAGTGGCAGATGGAGTTCAACCTTGATAAATGTGAAGTGATTCATTTTGGAAGGTCGAATTTGAATGCTAAATACAGTGTTAACGGCAGGATTCTTGGAAGTGTGGAGGAACAAAGGGATCTTGGGGTCCACGTACATAGATCCCTCAAAGTTGCCATCCAGGTTGATAGGGTTGTTAAGAAGGCGTATGGTATGTTGGCTTTCACTAACAGGAGGATTGAGTTTAAGAGCCGTGAGGTTTTGCTGCAGCTTTATAAAGCTCTAGTTAGACCACACTTGGAAAATTGTGTCCAGTTCTGGTCGCCTCATTATAGGAAGGATGTGGATGCTTTGGAGAGGGTACAGAGGAGATTTCCGAGGATGCTGCCTGGACTGGAGGGCATGGCTTATGGAGAAAAGTTGAGGGAGCTCTGGCTTTTCTCACTGGAGCGAAGAAGGCAGAGAGGTGACTTGAAAGAGGTGTACAAGGTGATGAGAGGCATGGATAGAGTGGATAGCCAGAGACTATTCCCCAGGATGGAAATGGCTGTCACAAGGGGACATAATTGTAAGGTGATTGGAGGAAGGTATAGGGGAGATGTCAGAAGTAGGTTCTTTACACAGAGAGTGGTGGGTGTGTGGAATACACTGCCAGCAGAGGTGGTGGAGTCAGAGTCATTCGGGACATTTAAGCGACTCTTGGACAGGCACATGGACAGCAGTAAATTGAAGGGGCGTAGGTTAGGTTGATCTTAGATTAGGATAAATGGTCGGCACAACATCGTGGGCTGGAGGGTCTGTACTGTGCTGTACTGTTCTATGTTCTATTGTCACAAGTAGGCTTCAATGAAGTTACTGTGAAAAGCCCCTTGGCTTTATTGGAAGTATGACGACAATCTTTTCACCAGTCTTGGCCCTCTCAACTCTTTCTCACCTCGGACAGCCTTTTTCCTGCTGTTCCTCCACTCAAACTATTCTAAGCCTCACCTGTAAGCCTCTGCCGATGGGGCAAACAACCCAATATATTATTCTTCAGCTGTCTGTGAAGGCAGGACATATACTAGCAACTTGCACCATGACTTCGATGATACCCGAGGACTACATTTTTGCAATTGTCATGCCTCTGTCTTCAGGTACAGGGAATAATCTTCATTCTCATTTATTGCTTATAAGTTAACTTAAATTGATTTGTGGGACCTCATTTTATTTTTAAAAAAATTAGAGTACCCAATTTTTTCCAATTAAGGGGCAATTTAGCGTGGCCAATCCACCTACCCTGCACATCTTTGGGTTGTGGGGGTGAAACCCACGCAAACACAGGGAGAATGTGCAAACTCCACACGGAGAGTGACCCAGAGCTGGGATCAAAGCTGGAATCTCAGCGCCGTGAAGCAGCAGTGCTACTCACTGTGCCACCGTGCTGCCCCCGTGGGACCTCATTTTTGAGGGAAGTGTTTGAGAAGACATAAATGAATAGATACACCGATTATGGGGTGGAATGATCAGCTGGTCTTTTCACCTATATTATATTGAGTAAATTATCCCTCAATGTCAGCAAAACTAAAGAGCTGGTCATTGATTCAGGAAGCAAAGTACCGTACACACCCCTGTCTGTATCTACGGGGCTGAGATGAAGATGGTTGACAACTTCAATTCCTAGGTGTGCCCATCACCAACAATCTGTCGTGGTCCACCCACATTGACGCCAAGACCAAGAAATCATAACAGCGCCTATCCTTCCTCAGGAAACTAAGGAAATTCGGCATGTCACATTGACTCTCACCAACTTTTACAGGTGCACAAGAAAGCATCCTATCTAGCTGCATCACAGCCTGGTATGGAAACTGCTCGGCCCAAGACCATAAGAAACTACAGAGTCTTGTGAACACAGCCTGTCGTGTTGGGTGCTCTGCTACAGACGAACCAACACTGTTGCGGATGGTACAACTCAGTTTTATTACTCACAATATTTACAATGGTAAACTGGTTACTGTGGTTCGTTCATTACCTTGAATCTGTGGACCTATCGCTAACACTATCTTGGAGTGGCACTCAGCACATGGTGGATGTCTGAGTGGCTTGCTGTGAGCTCTGTGCCCTGAGCTGTCTCCTGCTGGAATCAGCGGGAAGTGTCATGTTCACCGTTTTATAGTGTGTATGCTCTTGCCTGTGATTGGCTGTAGTGTGTGTGTGTATTGATTGGTCCGTGGGTCTGTCCATCAGTATGTATGTATGTTTGCACCATGATGGTGACCTGAATATCATGACATCCTCCCTTTTTTACAAGAACATGTGCCTATGTGGTTATAAATAGAGATGTGTACTGAGTGCAGCTGAATGTGTGTGTGTGCAATATCTACAGCATGTACATGAGGCTAAACTATATACATGGGGCGATGTCAGGTGCGACATAGCAACGAGGTTGTACCATAAACAAAACACGTGGAAATGTTAAACGTCAAAACGAACTCCTGTAATGACAAGGAAAAAGAGAAACATATTAACACAGTGGTATGATACATCAGTGAGTTCAATGTTCAAACAGGCTCATACGTCCAGCCTAGAAGGTGGGCGACGAATTCGGGTTGACCGCCTCAAGGGTGGGTCAGGATTCACCGGCTGAGGAATGGGCCTGGCCACGGGCGACGACGGAATGGGCATGGTGGCAGGAACCTCTACGAAGTCGACATCAGGAACAACAGGAGGGTGTGGCACCGGTGTAAGTTCCCATAGCGAGCGTGGAAGCAGGCGAAGAGCCCGGCGATTGCGCCTGCAAATGGAGCCATCAGGCATGCGAACCAGGAACAAGCGGGGAGCCACGCGACAGAGAACTTCGGCAGGTGCTGACCAGCCACCTTCTGGTAGGTGGATGCGGACGTCGTCCCCAGGCGCCAGGGCGGCAAGTTCAGTTGCCCGTGTGTCATGTGCCACCTTCTGGCGAACGCGCTGCTGTCGCATCCTGTGCAGTACTGGAGCATGGTTGGTTGTGGGGAGCAGAATGGACGGCACAGTGGTCCTGAGGGCGCGACCCATCAACAGCTGGGCTGGTGAGAGGCCAGTGGCTAGTGGGGCCGAGCGATAGGTTAGCAGGGTTAAGCAGAAATCCGATCCGGCAGCAGCAGCCTTGCAGAGGAGCCGCTTGACGATGTGAACGCCCTTCTCTGCCTTTCCATTGGACTGGGGATGCAGAGGGCTGGACGTCACGTGTGTGAAGCCATACGAAGCAGCAAAGGAAGACCATTCCTGGTTGGCAAAACAGGGCCTATTGTCCGACATGACAGTAATCGGAATGCCGTGGCGTGAGAAGGTGTCTTTGCAGGCCCTTATGACAGCGGACGATGTCAAATCGTGCAGGCGTATGACCTCTGGATAGTTTGAAAAGTAATCTATGACGATTACATAGTCCCTGCCGAGCGCGTGAAAAAGGTCCACACCCACCTTCGCCCAGGGGGACGTCACCAGCTCATGGGGCTGAAGCGTCTCAGGAGGTTGCACCGGCTGAAACCTTTGGCAGGTGGGGCAGTTGAGCACCATATTGGCAATGTCATCACTGATGCCCGGCCAGTATACCGCCTCTCGGGCCCTCCGTCTACAGTTCTCGACCCCCAGATGGCCTTCGTGTAGTTGGTCGAGGACCAGCTTGTGCATGCTGTGCGGAATCACAATCTGGTCCAGCTTTAGGAGGACACCATCAATGATGGCCAAGTCGTCCCGGACATTGTAGAACTGCGGGCACTGTCCTTTGAGCCACCCTCCCGTCATGTGGCGCATCACACGTTGTAGAAGGGGGTCAGCCGCAGTCTCCCGGCGAATACGGGCCAGACTGGAGTCATCGGCTGGCAGATTTGCCAATGTGAAGGCCACCTGCGCTTCGACCTGACAGACGAACCCCTCCGAGTCGGGCGGTGTGCTCGCTGCTCTAGATAGGGCATCCGCAATGATAAGGTCCTTTCCCGGGGTGTAGACCAGTTAGAAGTCGTACCTCCTGAGTTTGAGTAGGATGCGTTGGAGGTGAGGGGTCATCTCGTTCAGGTCCTTATGTATGATGCTGACCAGGGGGCGATGGTCAGTCTCAACGGTAAACTGGGGGAGACCATACACGTTGTCATGGAACTTGTCTATTCCGGTTGGCAAACCCAGGCGCTCCTTTTCGATCTGCACGTAGCGCTGTTCTGTGGGGGTCATGGCCCGCGAGGCATAGGCGCCCGGGGCCCATGATGCAGTGTCATCCCGCTGTAGGAGTATCGCCCCAATGCCGGACGGTACCAAAGAAGAACCAGGCAACGTGCCTCAATGACTACCGACCAGTGGCCCTGACTTCAGTCGTAATGAAGTGCTTCGAGAGGTTGATCATGAAGCGCATCACCTCCATACTCCCAGAACGCCTTGATCCACTGCAATTCGCATACCGCTGCAACCGGTCCACATCAGACACCATTTCCCTGGCCCTACACTCATCCCTAGAGCATCTCGAAAACAAGGACTCCTACATTAAACTCCTATTTATTGACTACAGCTCTGCCTTCAACACCATAATCCCAGCCAAGCTCATATCAAAGCTCCAAAACCTAGGACTTGGCTCCCCACTCTGCAACTGGATCCTCGATTTTCTGACCAACAGACCACAATCAGTAAGAATGAACAACAACACCTCCTCCACAATAGTCCTCAACACCGGTGCCCCGCAAGGCTGCGTACTTAGCCCCCTACTCTACTCCCTGTACACACACGACTGCGTGGCAAAACTTGGTTCCAACTCCATCTACAAGTTTGCTGATGATATGACCATCGTGGGCCAGATCTCGAATAACGATGAGTCCGAATACAGGAGGGAGATAGAGAACCTAGTGGAGTGGTGTAGCGACAACAATCTCTCCCTCAATGCCAGCAAAACTAAAGAGCTGGTAATTGACTTCAGGAAGCAAAGTACTGTACACACCCCTGTCAGCATCAACGGGGCCGAGGTGGAGATGGTTAGCAGTTTCAAATTCCTAGAGGTGCACATCTCCAAAAATCTGTCCTGGTCCACCCACGTCGCTGCTACCACCAAGAAAGCACAACAGCGCCTATACTTCCTCAGGAAACTAAGGAAATTCGGCATGTCCACATTGACTCTTACCAACTTTTACAGATGCACCATAGAAAGCATCCTATCTGGCTGCATCGCAGCCTGGTATGGCAACTGCTCGGCCCAGGACCGCAAGAAACTTCAGAGAGTCGTGAACACCGCCCAGTCCATCACACGAACCTGTCTCCCATTCATTGACTCTATCTACACCTCCCGCTGCCTGGGGAAAGCGGGCAGCATAATCAAAGATCCCTCCCACCCGGCTTACTCACTCTTCCAACTTCTTCCATCGGGCAGAAGATACAGAAGTCTGAGAACACGCACAAACAGCCTCAAAAACAGCTTCTTCCCCACTGTCACCAGACTCCTAAATGACCCTCTTATGGACTGACTTCATTAACACTACACCCTGTATGCTTCATCCGATGCCAGTGCTTATATAGTTCATTGTATATGTTGTGTTGCCCTATTACGTATTTTCTTTTATTCCCTTTTCTTCTCATGTACTTAATGATCTGTTGAGCTGCTCGCAGAAAAATACTTTTCACTGTACCTCAGTACACGTGACAATAAACAAATCCAATCCAATCCAATCCAATCCAATCAGTCGAAATTTTAGTGTCACGAGATGTGTCGACAAACGCCAATACCGGGGTTGTGGTGAGCTTAATTTTGAGCTCCTCCCATTCCTTCTGGTGTGCGGGCAGCCACTGGAACTCCGTGGACTTCTTGACTAGGTGGCGAAGAGCCGTCGTGTGGGAGGCAAGGTTGGGAATGAACTTCCCCAGGAAGTTGACCATGCCTAGGAAGCGTAGCACTGCTTTCTTGTCTGCCGGCTGCGGCATGGCTGTCATGGCGCTCACCTTGTCTGCATCCGGACGGACCCCTGACCGGGATATGTCGTCCCCCAGAAACTTCAGCTCGGTTTGGCCGAAAGAACACCTGGCTCGGTTGCGGCGCAGGCCATTTTCCCGTATCCGCGCAAAGACGCGCTGGAGACGATTGATGTGCTTCTGTGGTGTGGTGGACCAGATGATGACGTCGTCAACGTAGACGCGCACCCCTTCGATGCCGTCCATCATCTGTTCCATGATCCTGTGAAAGACCTTGGATGCTGAGAGGATGCCAAACGGCATTCTGTAAGAGCAGAACCTGCCGAAAGGAGTGTTGAAGGTGCACAGCTTCCTGCTGGACTGGTCCAGTTGGATCTGCCAAAAACCCTTCGAGGCATCCAGCTTTGTAAAGATTTTAGCCCGGGCCATTTCACTCGTGATCTTTTCCCGTTTGGGTATGGGGTAGTGTTCCCTCATTATGTTGTTGTTCAGGTCTTTCGGGTCAATGCAGATCCGGAGTTCGCCAGAGGGCTTCTAAACACACACCATGGAGCTGACCCGTGGCGTGGGCTCCGTGACCCAGGATAGCACTCCTTGGTCCTGGAGATCCTGCAGCTGCTGCTTGAGGAGGTCTTTGAGTGGCGCTGGGACCCTGCGAGGTGCGTGAATGACCGGGGTGGCGTCCGGTTTGAGTCGTATTCTGTAGGTATAGGGCAGTGTGCCCATGCCCTCGAATGCCTCCTGGTTGTGGGTGAGGAGCGATTGAAGCTGTGCCCTAAATTCTGCATCCGGGAAGTCTGATGTGCCTTCTGGAGACAGAGCGTGGACCCACTGTACGAGGTGGAGAACCTTGCATGCCTGTGCGCCTAGCAGGGAGTCCTTTGATGATCCGACTATTTCGAAGGACAGTGTGGCAGTGTATGTGTTGTGTGTCACCTGGAGCTGGCAGGATCCCATGGCCGGGATAACGTTTCCATTGTAGTCGACCATCTTGCAACGGGATGGCCGAATTGGTGATCTGACCTTCAAGGCGTAGAAGGCTGACCATGCTATTATGTTGGCGGAGGCACCAGTGTCCAGACGGAATGTTATTGGTGATCGGTTGACCGTTAGGGTGGCACACCATTCATCACCCGGAATGACGCTGTTCACTGGCATCGGCTGGTGGGTCCTGCCTGGAGATATCCGGTTCCTATCAATGTCCGCAACACGGAAGGCGTCCCGGTTGTCTGTGTCACTGGTTTGGATATCGTCTGGGCACGACTCGTAATACGGAGGCTGAATGGTCCGCACGTCCCTGCGAGGTTGTCGGAATTGGGGAGCGTTGGCAGGTTGAGCTGCTCGACAGCAGGCAGCGTAGTGGCCCACCTTGCCACAGCGGAGGCACTGTCGTATTTTTGCCGGACATTGCCGCTTTAAATGTGCGGCTCCGCAGTTGCCGCACATCGTGACGTCGTGGCGTTCGTTGCGCCACCACGCATGCACAGTTCGGTCTTGCGTTGAGCGTGCCTGCGCATCACGTCCCTCTGCGTCGACGTCTTTTTTGGCGCGCACAAACGCGGGAGGCCGCGGAAAGCGTGCAAAATGGCCGCCCTTGTCCGGTCCGCGGGCCGGGAGGAACTCGATCGCCTGGACCCGTTCGGCCTCGTAGGACCCCTGCCTCGCCGATCCGGCCACGTAGGACCCCTGCCGCACCGATTCGGCCGCTTGAAATTGGGAGTCGCGGCTGGTTGCGTTTTCATGAAAGACACAGACTTCGATTGCGGAGGCTAGGGTGAGGCCTTTAATTTTGAGGAGCTGCTGGCGTAGGGCGCCCGAGGTGACCCCAAAAACAATCTGGTCTCGAATCATTGAATCGGAGGTGATGTCGTAACCGCAGGACTGCGTGAGGATACGGAGGTGTGTAAGGAAAGATTGAAAGGGCTCATCCTTACCCTGCAGGCGCTGCTGGAAGCGTACCTCTCGAAACTCTCATTTACCTCAATGCTGAAGTGTTGCTCGAGTTTGAGAAGGACTGTCTTGTACTTGGTCTTGTCCTCACCTTCCGCGAACAGCAGGGAGTTGTAGACATGGATGGCGTGTTACCCTGCCGTGGAGAGGAGGAGGGCGATTTTTCTGGTGTCCGAAGCGCTCTCCCTTTCGGTGGCTTCCAGAAAGAACTGGAAGCGCTGTTTGAACAGCTTCCAATTGACGCCGAGGTTTCCAGCGATTTGTAACGGCTGCGACGTGCAGACGGTGTCCATGGTGCAGGATGGCGGATTCCTGAGGATTCGTAGGTAGGTCTCACAGTTACCGGGTTCCAATCCTGGTACTATGTCGTGTTGGGTGCTCTGCTACACAGACGAACCAACACGGTTGCGGATGGTACAACTCAGTTTTATTACTAACAATATTTACAATGGTAAACTGGTTACTGTGGTTCGTTCATTACCCTTGAATCTGTGGACCTATCCCTAACACTATCTTGGAGTGGCACTCAGCACATGGTGGATGTCTGAGTGGCTTGCTGTGAGCTCTGTGCCCTGAGCTGTCTCCTGCTGGAATCAGCGGGAAGTGTCGTGTTTCCCGCTTTATAATATGTATGCTCTTGCCTGTGATTGGCTGTGGTGTTGTGTGTGTATTGATTGGTCCGTTGATCTGTCCATCAGTATGTATGTATGTTTGCACCATGATGTTTACCTGAATATCATGACACAGCCCAGTCCAGCACACGAACCCGCCTGCCATCCACTGACTCTGTCTCCACCTCCTGCTGCCTTGGGAAAGCGGGCAGGATAATCAAGGACCACCCAGATTATTCACTCTTTCAAATTCTTCCATCGGGCAGGAGATACAAAAGTCTGAGAATTTACACTAACAGATTCAAAAACAACTTCTTTCCCGCTGTCACCAGACTCCTAAACGATCCTCTTATGCAATGTTTTGCAAACTGTATTTCCGGGGACCCATTTTTACCAACCGACCAACCTTCGGGACCCAACCCGGCTGATCTTCGCGACCTGGGCAGGTCGACCTTCGCGACTCACACTGGCCGACCTTCGCGGCCCTTGCGGGCCAACCTTTGCGACCCACGCCGGCCGACCTTCGCAACCCACCATTTTCTCTTACCTTGTTTGCTGCTGACAAAATGGAGGAACAAAATCGCGCCCAAAGCCCGTAATGTCAATGTTCGGGGGGGCGTGACCTGCTCTCTGCCTCCCTTCAGGCAGGAAGATTACATTGAATTTTATAAAAAATCTTCTGCGTCTCCGATTGCGCAAATTCGTGGGCGACAGCCGCAGCAGCCGGCTTTTTTTTTACAAGTTCAGGGGGGTTTTATTTGACAAAGTTTAACAGGAAAAAAATGCAGAAACCGAAAATGTTTTCATCCTCTAGATTACAAAACCTAAACATTACAATTAAAAATGTAAAAAAATAAAAGACACTTAAAAATCAATTAATTGATAAAGCTTCCAAATACGACCTGCAGGCACTTTGTTTTGGAATGTTCAAAAATCAAGACTAAAAAAGTTGACATCTCTTGCTGGAAGTTACAGCTGCGGTGAAACCATCGTTGGATCACTCACCATTCTTGGAGTAAGAGACTTCCACTTCATCAGCATCAAAGTTCAGAAAGCACATCATTCTCCCCGAACGTTTTGCAGCCGGCATTGTTAACGGCCTTCAAAAAGGCTGCGACCAGATTTTTTAAAGTGTGGCCTCACTGCGCATGCATGCCCGCTCATTGGTGCGCATGCGCAGTGCGGCCACATTTTAAAAATATGTTCGTGGCCATTTTGAAGGCTGCTTGCAGCTGGCATTATTAAAAGCTGGCTGTTGCGCGCGGATTTGTGCAAGCGGGAACGCCGCGACGGGCGGCTCCACGACCCTCCCGACACCTGCCCACGACCCACCCGCGGGTCGCGCCCTGACTTTGGCAATGCCTGCCCTTATGATCTGATCTGATCTCTTCACATATCTTCTCTAATGAGCAGTACTACACTCCTTTTAATAATCTTTATTGTCACAAGTATGCTTACATTAACACTGCAATGATATTACTGTGAAAAGCCCCTAGTCGCCACATTCCGGCGCCTGCTCGGGTTCACAGAGAGAGAATTCAGAATGTCCAAATTATCTAATAGCACATCTTTCGGGAATTGTGGGAGGAAACCGGAGCACCTGGAGGAACCCCACGCAGACATGGGGAGAACATGCAGACTCCGTACAGTGACCCAAGCCGGGAATCGAACCTGGGACTCTAGCGCTGTGAAGCCATAGTGCTAACCACTATGCGACCGTGCTGCCCCCATATGCTTCACCCGCTGCCTGTGTCTATCTATTTACATTGTGTATTTTACGTTTGCTCTATGTATTTTCTTTTCATGTTCGGAATGATCTTTCTGAACTGTACACTAAACAATACTTTTCACTGTACCTCGGTACACGTGATAATAAACAAATCCAATTCAATATTATCCATGGGCAGAGAGAACTGATGGGAAACTGTTCAACAAACACACCCTTTAATCTAAAACCAAAATCACTCCAACCATATTCATTGAGCTCCAGTAAGCAGATGACACTTGCGCATGCACTCTGAAACTGTGCCCCAGATCATTGTCAACTCCTCTGAAGTATATGGAAAATTGGGCCTTTCACTAAAAACCTGGAAAACTGAGGTTCTCTTCCAACCAACTGCCAGAGCACAACACCTCTCCTCATCAATTAATGGCAAGAGTGAGATTCTGGAAATTGTGGACAATTTTCTGCAAACTGGCAGCCTCCCCTCAACAAAGATGGACAAGGTTGAGGCGCGGAATAGCAGCTTTTCTGAAACCTCTGGCGCCACTCGTTTTATAATCAGCCATTTATCCTGTTTGCGCAGCTTGTAAATCCGGGAGTCAATAATTAGTAATATGTCCCTGGACGTCTTTTGGAGAAATGTAGGAGACAAAATGCTGAAGAACTCGGAACAATCCTGGGATAAAAGGGTGCAGTCCGATGTGACAGGGGTGGAGCTGCCTTTTCAATAAGGCGACCTGGTCCTCAAGCAGTCTCTCGACCCGATGTTCCTTGAGGAGCTGAAAATGATGATTTGTAACATTATCAGAGTAATAGATGACAGACTCGGCTTGTGAATGCAGAATTTGAGTGCCCATGGGACCGAGATGCATAATACTAATAACAGGTTTAAGAAAACGGAGGAAAGAATCCTGATTGTTGAAAATGTTGCTTCCTCAGTTGCTGTATTCAATCCTTGGAGAACCAGCTACCTGGTATGTCAGAAATCCTGGACAATTTGAAGAAGCAAGACCCGAGAAAGAATATCCGGGTCGTCGGACTGCCAGAAGGAATGGAGGGTAACTTCCTTCAGAACTACCTGCCACATTTTCTTAAACTGGATGTGAAGGCTGGGCACTTCAAATTAGAAAAGACGCACTGTATCCTGTCTTTGAGACAATCAACGTCCCAGGCCTATAATCATTCGCTTCCACAATTTTGAAAATCGCCAGAAGGTCCTGGAGGTGGTGAGGTGTGTCAGGACTGGCTCCAAGAAAGGGCGAAGGTCTCTTTTCAGCGACGACACAGCTGAAACATCGAGTCTAAGATAAAGTTCGAAGACAGCTTAAGGCAGCTAGAATGAATTATGGTCTGCATTATCCCGTGACCTGGAAAGTCATACCGATGACTCCATTAAGTCTTTTGATGATCCGACCCGTGCCTTGGTCTTCGTTATGTCCATAGAAGGTGGGGATTTGGATTGCAGCTCGGGAAATTTCAAATCCAGACTTTATCCCTACCATATTGCTTTTTTGTCTGATTTTATTGTCACATCTCCTGTTGACTGGGAGGTGTTAACATTTGAGCACTATAATTAATGTTTTTGCCTTGTCCTTGAGTGTTCCAGGGACTTTTGTTTTTATTCATAGCAGCTGCGTTACATGCTAATTATCCATCGTCTTTTCTTATTATCCATGTCGTTATGATGGCAATACTGGTTGCATGATATCCTCTCTTTAATCATGGCAGGACCGACTGCCGCCTTGGCATGAGGTAGGTGGAAGGTTCAGGTCTTTATGGGTGGGATCAAAATGCAGGAGGGGCATTTGGTTCCCATCCCCTTGTTGGCTATTCTCTTCCCCACATCTACTAGACTCCTCAACGACTCTCCCTCAGACTCATCGGTTCCTGTAAGACACTATTCACAATGTCTTATGCTCATGGCAGATTTGCTTTGTTTGACCCTTGTTCAGCACTGTAACCATTTACTTATTTGTCGATGTACTTTGTCGATTATTCTGTTCGTCGACTGTGTACTTACTGTGTACATTCCCTTGGCCGCAGAACAATACTTTTCATTGTACTTCGGTACATGTGACAATAAATCAATCAATCAATTCCTTGTTGAGGAGTTTGTCTCCTGATGGTAATGACAGTATGGCCCGAGGGCTAGCCTTACAGCTCCTCACCTTTGTTGAGCATTGTCCCCTCAGAACTAATGCGGTCGTGGTTCTTTTGTATTTTTGTTATGTTGGGGTTCCTACATTGTATCCTGTATTGGTACAGACTGGTCTTTTATCCGAGAGACGAACATTATAGGGATATCTGGTGCCCCTGGTGTGACTTGAGATGGGGAGATGTATTATGGTGTTTGGCCGACTGTGACGTGAAAATCCTATGCTACTCTTTTTTTTGGTGGTCTTTGCAATGGCAGCAACTAATGTTAAACTATGTTCCTGTAATATATAGGGAAATCATCATCCTATCAAATGTTTTTCCTTAAGAAGGATAAAGTGGATGTAGCCTTGTTACAGGAGACTCATTTGGATGACAAGGAACGCTTAAAGTTAGAGCGGGAATGGGTGGGGCAGGTTTCTATGCCTCGGTTTTGACAAGCAGCAGGAGAATAGCAATTTTGCTTCCCTACAAGGTGGATAATTTTGTTCAGGATAGAGGGGGTAAATATGTGATTATTAAGGGACTGATACATGGAGAAACAATCTCAATAATGAATATATATGGCCCACCAAATTACTCCCCAGAATTTGTCACTAAGGACTAATTACTTGGAGTTGGCCTCGACCAATTATTTTGTGGGCGGAGACTTTAATCGCTATTTGAATCCCCTGATGGACAAGCTCCCGGTTCTAGAAGCCCCCCCTCCCACCGTGCAGGCCAGAACGTTGGCTTCAGTGTCTCCAGGTGAGATACCTGGATGTCTGGAGGACTTCACACCCTAGACATAAAGTTTTTAAAATTTTTCTCGCCCTTTATCAGTGTCATGTGAAAAAATGAAAAATGAAAATCACTTATTGTCACAAGTAGGCTTCAAATAAACTTACTGTGAAAAGCCCCTCATCGCCACATTCCGGCGCCTTGTTCGGGGAGGCTGGTACGGGAATTGAACCTGCGCTGTTGGCCTTGGTCTGCTTTACAAGCAAGCTAAAATATTAAAATCAGGGGCAGCACGGTGGCACAGTGGGTTAGCCCTGCTGCCTCACGGCGCCGAGGTCCCAGGTTTGATCCTGGCTCTGGGTCACTGTTCGTGTGGAGTTTGCACATTCTCCCCCGTGTTAGCATGGGTTTCGCTCCCACAACCCAAAAACATGTGCAGGCTAGGTGGATTGGCCACGCTAAATTGCCCCCTGATTGGAAAAAATGAATTGGGTACTCTACATTTCTTTTAAAATATATTAAAATCGACTGATGCTTTGTACCTAGGGCTATCCTACATTTGGCGTCCTCATGTTCCATAGGTTGCATTGTGATCTCTGATAATGCTTCCTAAAGTTTTTGCTTGAAAGCTCAGCCCCTCCTCCACCCCAGGCCCAGGTCATGGCATTTTGCCACCTCCCTGCTTAGGGACAAATCCTTTACCACATGTTTTATGAAGAAGTTTGAGTTTAATTTCTTGGTCAATTCCCTTTCTGATGTCCCATCTGCTATTTTGTGGGAGACCTGCAAGGCCTATGTTAGGGGTTGGTTATTTCTTATATAGCCAACAAAAGATTGATTTAGTAACCCAGGAGGCATGAGGAAGAAGGCTAAACAGATTTATTTTAACTCAATAGATAAAGCCATTATCGCGCCGTACAGCACTAATTACCCAGCCCGGGACTATCAGAACTCCCAGTCTTGGAGCAGCATTTAAATGGCTCTCTAACGAGTCTCCGCTCACTACCATGGGAACCCGTAATCCAAGAGCCCCACGTGAGATCAATTAGTGATTCTCCCATGGTCCTCGTGAGGATTATCACAATGGAGAATGCTGCAAAATCAGCACTGGTTGGAGGTTACTTAGGCTGAAGTGAAGAAGAAATATAGGAGGGTTCCTAGCAGGCAGTTGTTCAAGGACGTTAACACAGCTAGGGTGGCTCTTGATTCCATATTGGTGTAGTGGACTGAGTGAAGCCTTAAATTTGCGAAGCAGAAATTGTATGAGTTTGGAAGCAAGCCGAGCAAGTACTTGGCCTTTTTGACTAAGAGGATCGACTCTACGTCATCCACTCTTTGTGAAATTCTGGGGGTAATAGGTTAATGAAAACTGAAGCTATTAATAGGGCATTTAGGGATTTTTATGCAGAATTGTATATGTCAGGCCAGCCTGGTGATGTGTTGACAAGTATGACGCGCCTCTTTTCTTCCCTCAAGCTCCCTGTGGCTTCAGAGGATCAATGTCTTGCCTTTAATTCTCCTATCTCTCAAAGGTGGCTTTGGCCTTTGGGAGCTGCAGCCGGGTAAAGCCTCTGGGCCAGACAGCTTTGGGTGTGAGCTTTGTAGGGAATTTAAGGATTTGCTGATAAAGCCATTGGTTGGTATGTACTATCATTCCTTCGAAGCTGGTCTGTAACCACCGACGCTTTGGGAGGCAAATATCTCCCTGATTTTGAATGTCGGCAAGAACCTGGAGGTGTGCGCCTCGTATAGGCCAATCTCACTTTTGAATGTTGATGAGAAATTATTGTTGAAGGTTTTGGCGAAACAGTGAGAGGGACTTCTTCTGATGATCACTCAAAAGGGTCTGACTGGGTTTCTAAAGGGTCAGTGTTCCAGTAATAATGTCAGAAGGTTGTTGAATGTGATCCAAGCTTTTCAGAAACAGCCATTGGATGAGATGATGATCTCCTTTGATGCAGAGAAAACCTTTGACTGGGTGCAGTGGAATTATATAATTCATACATTGGGTGTCCTGAATATTAGATTGTACCAGTTAGCCTCTAATCTTAGATTTATAAGGGACTGGTTTAGAAAGGACCCTACTTCCATTTGGCTTGACATTGAAGCCGACCAGATGATTTATCCTTTGCAGGTCTTGTTATTTTATGGGGACTCTAGATCAGGTTCTGCAAGGTGTGAAATCCTATTATTACTCTTATAGCATAGAGAATGGTCCGTCGGCTGGAAGGGAGATCTAAACTGACTTCCGCTCTTTCTTGCCCATCCAGGGCAGCGCGGTCTTCCCATTAGGTCTTATCGACCATGGATTTGATATTTGCAGAGAGAGAGGCATTTGTAGGCTGAGAGATATGTTCAGTGATGCTTCCTTGTCATCCTTTGAGCAGCTATGTCAACAATTGGACATGCCGAGGCATTCCTTTTTTTAAGTATCTGCAACTCAGTAACTTTACCCTTAATAAGACAACCTGCATCTTAACTCCTCTATTGCCCCAGTGGACAAAATTCTGATTTCTGCAAAGCCTAGACAGTTAATTAGCAAGTTTTATGATTCCTTGTGTTCTAGATACATTGGGTACTTTGCAGTCTTGGGAAAAAGACTTGCCAATTAATATTGATGAGGAAACATGGGAAAGGATATGGGCTTATGCCAGCAAAATCTTCATATGTAACAGAATGATGGAGACTCAGTTCAAGATACTACACCATTTGCACACCACCTCAAGTTTTGAGACACAGGTTTGATCCTGCTATATCCTCGACTGCTAGTCGAGGGTGGTTATATATACTGCATATGGACCTGTGTCAAGATTCAATCCCATTGGTCTGGTGTAGTTAAGGAGCTCAAGAGGATATTTGACAGAGCCTTATAATTTGATCCTTTGTTCACAGTTCTGGGTCTTCTGGATAGGAGAATTATCGACATTAATGAAAAAAGGCTGTATAACATCCTAACTTTTGCAGCCGTGAAAATACCCTCTGCTCCTCGATCAGCGATTAGTATCCCTGAATGCCATAAGTTAATCATGGAGTGTATTCTTATGGAATTCCTGACTTCTATGATTCGTTCTACGTCTGCTACATGACCTAAGGTCAAATTTATGGGTTCCATCTTGTCTGGCCTACTGCTGCAAGGTTCCTCATGAAATTTCCCATGAGCCATATTGTTAGTCTTGATCCCGCTATACATAAGGGTGTGTGACCTGAGATATTATCCTATCATTTTTATATGGCATTATCCTCTTTCTCCCCCCATTTTCTGGATGATCCGGGATTAAAACTGAAAGCACTAGTTCTTAAAGTCCATTGTTCTGAAATTATCATGTTTTGCTTGTTCTTACATTTACAGTAATACTTGTTCTGTTCTGTACATTGTGGTCTGAAATGTTTTGATGGTGCATTATTTGCAAAAAATTATAAAACTAATAAAAATAGGTATTAAAAATAGATATAAACAAAAGATTAAAAAAACAACATTCATCATCGCCATCAATGTGCCAGCTCAGCCAACTGAGGAGAACAATATTTCAGGACAAGCTGAAGGTCATGCTTTACTGGACAGCAGTGAACCCTGAGCTCCTGCATGCTTCAGAGACTTGGATAACCTACAGCAGGCACATCAAAACACTAGAGAAATGCCACCAACAGTCTCCGTGCTGGATCCTCCAAATCAAATGGCAAAAAGTGGTCCAACAACATCATCCTCCCAAACCAACAGGCCCAGCATCAAGGCACCAACCAGTCAAAGCCAGTTCCATACGGTGAGACATGTCATTCATATGCATGGCACCAGACTCCCGAAGCATCTCTTCTACTTGGAACTTGGTGGTCGCAGGAGACCCTTAGGAGGACAGTGGAAGAGCTTTAGGGCTGTCGTCAAAGCATCCCCGAAGAGATAAAACATTCATGCTGACTCATGGAAGTCCCTGGCTTGTGACTGATTGAAATGGATAAGGTACTGTACACACTGAGCCACTTCATCGGGAACACACAGAGGTGGAGCCTGGTTTGTTATGCATAAGCTGCTTCCTTGATGTGCACTCTGACAAAGGAAGGTTCAGACGTGGAGATAACTTTAACACGTTTATTAAACTATTAACAATTCTCCTACTTGGATTTGACACTACTGTTAATCCTGCTATAGCTACTCAGACTGATGAACCAGTCTGCTGCAATCCACGTGGTGGGTGTGATGTGTTTCAAATCAACCCTGTGTACTCACTGAGAGTCTCCACTGGAGAGAGACTGAGCATGTGTGCTGTGTCCTTTTATATGGGTTGGTGTAATGCCCTCCTGTGGTAGTGTCACCTCTGTGTGTATCTTGAATGCCCATTGGTCGTGTCCTATCTTACTGACCTATTGGTTGACTGTCTGTGTGTCATGTCTCTGGTGCTCCCTCTAGTGTCTAGCTAGGTGTAGTGTATGTACATTAACCCTTTGTGTACTTACAATGATGTATATCACCACAGAGTCACGGTGTTGGAGAAAATACACTGACCACCTACCCCAACCCTTCAGGCACTACCTGAGTTGCCTGTGGCAGAGTCTGCAGATTGCACATTGGATGCGCCAGACACCTCAGACTCCATCAAACCAGTGTGGAAGCAATTCATCCTTGATCTCAAGGGACAGCTTAAGAGAAGAGACTTGGAGAAGGTATTCAAGTTAAACTGAAAGTTTTGCATAAAATGGGTTCTTTGCCAAAGGACAGATGACAAAACCATACAAAGGACAAAATCGATTCAACACCAATCAATATTTTAACAAAACAATGGCCGTGATTCACCTGAACAATGTCTATGTCCGGTTTCAGGCACGTTTAGCGGGGTGTTCCACAGCGGATGCAGCGCCAAGAAACATCTCGCTATTCAACGGCACTTTGCCTTTTATTTTGGACTCGGGGAGTTTCTTTCTGTTGAGACCGCATTCAGAGGGATTGCCTGCTGACGAGACTCAGGCCCCCGAGAAACCTCCCCCATACCGGTAAGGCCCCCCAGGCCCAATCCCTGACATTGCCAACCTGGCACCCAGACATGTGCCCATGTGACACTGTCAAGGTGCCATGCTGACAGTGCCAAGGTACCTAGGTACCAGGGAGAGTGCCAGCCAAGGTGACCAGGTGCCAGAGGTGGTGTTAAGAGTGCCAGCCTTCCCTCTCCCTGAGCACCCAGGGGTCTCTAATGGCCTGGGAGCCCCCCCCCCCCCCAGGTGCCATTACGCCTGGTCCACGTTTGTGTGGACCAGTATTGAATGGTGCCCTGGCGAGGCCTCGCAGGCAGGACCGTTGAGTACCGGGCACCAGGACAATCCGGCAAACATACATTTAAATAAGATGTGTGAATCATTTCAATATGCCGATCTGGGTCACGCCCAGTGTGGGCGACATCCAGATCGCGACGTCTAGCGAGATTCAAAGGAATTTGAGCATTACAGATCTCGCGAGAGGGCACAACGAGGACGTTGAATCGTGCACAACATTTTCAGTTCAGCGGCTGGCATTTTATCAAATGCATTATAATAGACTTTTAATAGGCGATGAAGGCGTCTTTTGTTTCTAATTTATGAGCGCGGTTGTCAATTACACAAGAACATGGAATAAATCATATATTATCTGCTCGCACTTTAAGATTACTTCTGCTAATGTAACTGACCTCATTGACTGGCATCTTCTGTTTGGAAAGGTGGAGTTCACGCCGGTTGAGAATCTCTCTCTTCCAATGGCAGTAGACATGGTGGTGGAAAACTTTTGAGTTTGGAAAATATTATTTGCTTTGAAGTCCCAGGATTGTAAACAAATATAGTCAAGTTGTTTGGATTTACGATATTTGCAGCAGCTGACTATGATGATATGCAAAACTACCATAAACATAAGTGAAGCATAAATGGTACATTTGCATTATAATTTTGGCTCTGTATAAAGAAGGATCTGCTTTGTTTACAAAAATGTAAACTTTGCTCCCATCTGGCCTGTCAGTTTGTTAATGTGATCCTTAATGGTCAGTGTGTTATCTAACCTTACTTAAGCATTCAACAGTTAGCTTTCTTCAGGATTAAGTTTTCTCTGTTGGTTGCCAGATGACTTTCCCAGAAAGTTCCAAAATGCTAATAAATCTGATTTGGTTTTGGTAATCGTCAGTGACACAATTGTCAGACAGTCTCTGAGAAACCCCAGTCATATTCCCATTCATACTTCTCCCACAGTTTTAGCAGCTTCATAAAAGGAGGTTTTAGTTTTGAGTGGATGACATAATTTCACTGAAACATCTGTCAGCTAGATACTGAGTGATCAATTGCCCTCCCTATGCGTGCGACCCCCCCCCCAAAAAAAAATCTCAAGTACTTGTTGGAGGAATAATGTAGGGATGAGGGTAACTTCTGAAATGGGTGGCAAAATACTCATTGATGCAACCAACACTGTTTCTAATTTATACTGATGATGCTGATTTACAAACACAATGCAAATCAGTTAAATTTGCAAGTGATTCCAAACTAGATGGGGAAGTAGAATTGAAGGAACCAGCTCAGAAATGCTAAATGAGTTGGAATCATAGAATCATAGGGTAGGCGTTACGCCCTTCCCCAAGTTTGGAGGTGGGGCCATTTAATCCAAGATTAGAGTACCTGTTAGGAGCCCCACCACATTATGGCTTTTACCTTGGTTAAATCCAGGGCAGGAAGGCTTGAGGATAGCCACCACTCAGGCACCAACTGAGGCAATGCCCACTTAACGGGCTTCATAAGTTGTCGTTGGTACTGAACCAGCAGCAGGCAGAACAGCCATCGCCCTCGCATTTTCGCTTTCAGGTTCACCAAGTGGGGGTGGGTTGGGTGATGGCGGAAGGGGCAGGTGGGTTGGTGGATGATCCTCATTTCCAGGCATTCAGTGCCTGATTGAGGGCCGGTGTTGGGAAGGGGAATGATGACTGAGAGGCACTCTCTGGCACGTTCCTCTGAACTTCCTTTCCCTCCCATCCTCCCCACAACCCCATTCCGCTTTCATTCACCTCTGACCCAGGTCCCTCACTGATACTGGACTATTGGTGACTTTGCCGGCAGCTACCACCAGTTCTCCAGTAGTGCTGATGGCAATGAGGTGCTGCTGGCCTCTGATTGGCCTTCAGCTCTGGGGGAGGGACTCTCTGTACCCATGGCGAAGAACTGCAGCTGGCTACTTTAGTGTCTGACTGGCACTTAATAAGGCAGACCTCCTCCAAAGGTGGTGAAGCAGGTCTCCCACAGAATCTCCAGCCTGGATTAAATTCCTCCGAGAGGATGGTTACAGCAGAGAAGGAGGCCATTCAGCCCATTATGTCCCTGCCCACTGCCCTTAGGGCAATTTAGTTTATCATAGAATTCCTACAATGCAGAAGGACGCCATTCGGCCCATTGAGTCTGCACTGATCCTTCAAAAGACCGCCTTACTTATGCCCAATCCCCCAATTTATCCCTGTAACCCAACCCAACATTTGGACACTTAGGGGCAACTTAGCATATCCAATCCACCTAGCTGCACTTTCCTCATAATTCTGTAATTATTTTTCCCATATGGTGCTTATCCAATTCCCTTCTGAAAGACACAATTGAATCTGTCTCCATGACAATCTCAGGCAGCACATTCCAGATTTTAACCACCCAATGCATAAAAAGGTTTCTCCTCATGTTGCCATTGCTTCTTTGCCAATCACCTTTAAGTCAGTGTCCTCTGGTTCTTCATAATTCTACTGATAATCCAGAGCTGGCAGAGGGCAGGCATCAGAAGGATGGTAGATCTGTTCATAGACGGAAGTTTTCCCAGTTTGAAGGCACTAGAGGACAAGTTTAATCTGCCGCCAGGAAACGTCTTTAAATATCTGCAAATACGAGCCTTCCTGAAAAACAGGTAGTGGCCATTCCGACGATGCCACCACTGAGGGTATAGGAAAGGGTGGTCTCCGGCACCTGGGTGGGGGAGGGGAAGGTGTCAGATATCTACCAGGAACTACAGGAGGTGGAGGAAACCCCGGTGGAGGAGCTCAAGGGCAAGTGGGAGGAGGAGCTAGGTGAGGAGTTGGAAGCGGGTCTGTGGCCAGAGGTCCTGGGCAGGGTTAATTCCTCCTCGTCATGTGCCAGGCTCAGTCTAATTCAATTTAAGGTGGTACACCGTGCACACATGACGGCAGCGAGAATGAGCAAGTTTTTTGGGGTAGAAGACAGTTGTATGAGGTGCAAGGGCAGCCCTGCAAACCACGTCCACATGTTTTGGGCATGCCCGGAGCTTAGAGAGTTCTGGCAAGGGTTCGCAAGGGCAATGTCCAAGGTGCTTAACACATGGGTGGTGCCGAGTCCAGAGATAGTGATCTTTGGAGTGTCAGAAGACCCGGGAGTTCAGGGGGTGAAAGAGGCCGACGTCTTGGCCTTTGCCTCCCTAGTAGCCGGAGACGGATTTTATTAATGTGGAGAGACCCGAAGCCCCCGAGTGTAGAGACTTGGGTTAACGACATGGCTGGGTTTCTCAGCCTCGAGAAAATAAAGTTTGCCTTAAGAGGGTCCATGCTAGGGTTCTCTCGGAGGTGGCAGCCGTTCATCGACTTTCTCGGGGAAAATTAAAATGTCAGCAGCAGCAGCATTCCGTAGGAGAGTGAGTGCTTCATTGGGATGGTGTGGGAAGATTGAGTCGCGTGGGGTAGTGTCTATTTAATTGTTATTATATATTCTCTTTTTGCACTATGTTAATGTTCACTCTAGTTTGTTTTGTTATTATTGTTACTACTATTTTATTATGAAAAATTCTTCAAAACCTTAATAAAAATACTTTTTAAAAAAATAAAAAATTCTACCGATAAGAATAGTTTGTTTTTATCTACTCTGAATAGACCCTCCCAAAATATTCTCCTTTCAACCTTCTCATCTTGAAGGAGAACAGTCCCACCTTCTCCGATCTATCCATGTAACTGAATCCCACATTCCTGGAAGCTTTATTGTAAATCCTTTGTATCTTTCCTAAAGAGTGTGTGTCCAAAATTGGTCACACGACTCCCATTGAAGTTGAATCAGTGCTTCATAAAGTTTCTTCATAATATCCTTGTTTTTGCCATGATTTATAAAACCCAGGTTCTGAAATGCCTTTTTAACCACTTTACCCTGCCACCTTCAACAACTTGTCTGCTCCTGCACCTCACTCAGAATTATACACCTTATTGCCTCTCCTAATTCTTCCTCCCAAAATATATTACTTCAAATTTCTCTGCATTAAATTTAATCTGCCATGAGGGTGTCCATTCCACTAGCCGGTCAAAGTCCTCTCGATGTCTAACACTATCCTCCTGATAGTTCTGAATGCTTCTAAATAGTGTCTCATTGACAAATTAAAATTCTGTCCTGCACATTGAGCCCAGGTTGTTAAGATCAAGGAAAGTAGTGGTCCAAGAAGCGGCTCCTCGTGAATCCCCCTGTACACCACAATTCACAGTTACTCTGTGATGCGACCATCAATTCACTCGAGACAAGAGTAAAAGTAAACCGTGGCTTTAATCAACTTAGAACAGTGTCTGCCTGCGACTGATACAATACTGTGCGCCGCCTACAAGTCGACAGCTCTTTATACCCCACCTCAAGGGGAGGAGCCATGGGCGGAGTCCATACGTGTCCCAACATGTTCCCCTATGGATGATGCCATACAATGGCCAATAGGTTGAGCCCCCAAGGGCAACAGCATAGCATAGATGCAAATACAAAGGCAAAGCATGGTACTGATACAATGGTGGATTGTTGGTATAATACATTCACCACATTCACCCCCTGTTAAAAAAAATGAAGTCAGGCAGGGGTGACGGGTTCATAAGTTCAGCCGGTCCGGCGCACGGATTGTGCGCTGTGATCGCTGAAGCTCTGGCATCGGTGCTGGCCTGGGTGTCGAGCTCATCCATGCTGGCATCGGTAATGGGGGCGCCAGTGCAGGTACAGACATGGACTCCGGGAGCGTCTCTTCTGGAGCTTCATTCGTGTGGACCAGTGAAGAGGGAATGGCGGGCGGGAGCCAGAAAGGGGCAGGGGCGCTAATCATGGTAGGTTGGTCGGGATATAGTGGAGGGGTGGTGATGGTGGTAGTGGTGGTGGTGGTGGAACCGGCAGGCGCCAGGTCCCGGAGGGAGACCGTATCTTGTCGGTCATCGGGGTGTTCGATATAAGCGTACTGGGGATTTGAGTGTAGGAGTTGGACCCTCTCTACCAGAGGGTCGACCTTATGGCACCCAACGTGTTTTCTGAGTAGGACTGGCCCACCCCGGTGTCTTCAGCCAGGTCGGAAGCGAGGCCCCTGAGGTGGATCTCCTCGGAAAAACAAATAGGCGGTCATGCGGGGTCTCGTTTGTGGCCGTGCAAAGTAGGGACCTAATAGAGTGGAGCGCATCGGGGAGGACCTCCTGCCAGTGAGAAACTGGGAGATTCCTGGACTGCAGGGTCAGTAGGACGGTGTTCCAGACCGTCGTGTTCTCCCTCTCCACCTGCCCGTTTCCCCTGGGGTTATAACTGGTAGTCCTGTTCGAGGCGATGCCCTTACTGAGCAGCTATTGATGCAGTTCGTCGCTCATGAACGACGAGCCCCGGTCACTGTGGACATAATTGGGGAAACCAAACAGGGTGAGGACACTATGCAGGGCTTTAATGACGGTGGACGTGGTCATATCGGGGCAAGGAATTGCAAAGGGGAAGCGGGAGAACTCATCAATAATATTGAGGAAATATGTATTGCGGTTATTGGAGTGGAGGGGCCCTTTGAAATCGATACTGAGGCGCTCAAAGGGCCGGGATGCCTTTACCAGGTGGGTCTTATCTGGTCAATAGAAATGCGGTTTACACTCCGCACAGATCTGGCAGTCCCTGGTCATGGCTCTGACCTCCTTGGTGGAGTAGGATAGGTTGTGGACCTTGATATAGTGGATAAGCCGGATGACTCCCGGGTGGCAGAGGTCATCGTGGATAGCCCGTAGTTGGTCATCTTGCGTGCTGGCGCATGTGTCGCGGGACAGGGCACCTGGGGGCTCGCTGAGCTTCCCAGGACGATATACTATATCGTAATTATAGGTGGAGAGTTTGATCCTCCACCTCAAGATCTTATTGTTCTTGATTTTGCCTCGAACATGAAGGCAACCGATCATTGGTCGGTGACAAGGGTAAACCTCCTACCAGCGAGTTAGTGCCTCCAGTGCCGTATGGCTTCCACGATGACTTGGGCTTCTTTTTCGACCGAGGAGTGTCGAATTTCAGAGGTGGTGAGGGTGCGCGAAAAAATCGCCACCGGTCTGCCTGCTTGATTGAAGGTAGCGACGAGAGCAACCTCTGATGCGTCGCTCTCCACCTGGAAGGGGACAAACTCGTCCACCGCGCACATCGCGGCTTTGGCGATATCCACCTTAATGCAGCTGAAGGCCTGGCGGGTCTCAATTGCCAGTGGAAAGATGATTAGTGGGCGGGCTTTGTCCGCATAGTTGGGGACCCACTGGGCATAATACGAAAAGAACCCGAGGCACCTCTTCAGGGCCTTGGGGCAGTGAGAGAGAGGGAGTTGCAGGAGGGGGCGCAAAAGGTCAGGGTCGGGCCCTAGGACCCCATTCTCCATGATGTAGCCGAGGATGGCTAGTCTGGTCGTGTGGAAAACGCATTTCTCCTTGTTGTAGGTGAGGTTGAGTTTTTGGGCGGTTTGGAGAAATCGGTGGAGGTTGGCGTCGTTGGCCGCAGATGGTGACATTGTCCAAGTACAGAAATGTGGCCCGCAGCCCGTACTGGTCCACCATTCGGTCCATTGTTCTTTGGAACACCGAAACCCCGTTCGTGACGCCAAAGGGGACCCGGAGGAAGTGGAAAAGGCGGCGGTCTGCCTCAAAAGGCGAGTAGTGGCGGTCCTCCGTGCGGATTGGGAGCTGGTGGTACGCAAACTTCAGATCCACCGTGGAGAACACCCGGTAGTGTGCAATCTGGTTTACCATGTCTGCAATCCGGGGAAGGGGGTACGCATCGAGTTGCGTGTACCGGTTTATGGTTTGGCTGTAATCAACAACCATCCGGAACTTTTCCCCGGTCTTGACGACCACCACCTGAGCTCTCCAGGGGCTATTGCTGGTCTCGATGACTCCCTCCCGCAAGAGATGCTGGACCTCGGACCTAATAAAAGTCCTGTCCTGTATGATATACCGCCTGCTTCTGGTGGTGACTGGTTTGTAGTCGGCGGTGAGGTTTGCGAAGAGTGAGGGAGGGTCGACTTTTCGGGTCGCGAGGCTGCATGTGGTGAGTGGGGGCAGGGGCCCCCACGACCTTCAGGGTTCGGCTCCTGAGGTTGCATTGGAAATCGAGTCCCAATAGGAGAGGAGCGCAGAGGTCTGGGAGCACATATAATTTAAAGTTTGCGTACTCGGTGCTCTGTATTGGTAGGGTTGCGGTAGTGCACCCTTGGATTTACACTGAGTGCGACCCAGAGGCAAGGGAGATAGTTTGGTGCGCTGGGAAAATGGGGAGCGAGCAGCGTCTTACCATGTCCGGGTGAATGAAGCTGTCCGTGCTCCCGGAGTCGAAGAGGCAAGACGTCTCATGCCCGTTAACCTGGATGGTCAACATGGAGCTCCGGAGGTGCTTGGGTCGCGACTGGTTCTGGGTAGCTGGCATGGTCGGAGGTGCTGGGGCAGCTCTGCGATGGCTGCCCATGATGATTGTACGCGTCGAGTGGCATAGCAGGTGGCGGACAAGATGGCGGTGTCCGTTGGTCGAGAGTGGCAGGCGGCGAGGAAGATGGCGTCCAAGATGGCGGCCCCCATGGAACGCACATGGCCGGCCGCGTGGGGGAGGATGGCCAAGATGGCGGCCCCCATGAGTTGCACGTGCTGTGAGGACTGGAAGATGGCTGCTCCCACTGATAGCACGAGGCTGATGAGGGGGGCGGAGTCGGAGGATATGCTGCCACGCTGCGGGGTCTGCGGGCCTGTGAGTCTGAGGATCGGGCTTGTGAGTTAGAATTCTTATACCTGGCCAGGCAGACTTTGGCGAAATGTCCTTTTATCCCGCAGCTGTTGCAGTTCGCGTTGTAGGCCGGGCAGTGCTGCCGGGGGTGTTGGGACTGGCCGCAGAAATAGCAGGGTAGCCCCCCATGGTGGGCGGGTGGCCGCGCGGCACAGGCCTGGGGTAGTCTGTGGTCGGGGGTCCACGAGGTGGTCGTGTGGTCAACCGGGAACGTGGTAAGGCTCTGGAGCACTACTTCCATAGAGGAGGCTAACTTTACCGTCTCATCCAGGTAGGATTCGAGTAGGCGCTGTCTCACATAATTAGACCGGACTCCCACCACGTAGACGTCTCGGATGGCGAGTTCCATATGCTGAGTGGCCGTAACGGCCTGGTAATTGTAGTTGCGTGCGAGGGCTTTGATGTCGCATAGGTAGTCATCTAGCGACTCCCCAGGACGCTGGCGGCGAGGATGTGTCGCACGTAGACCTCGTTCATGGGCCGTACATAGAGGCGTTCGAGCATCGTTAGGGCATCTGCGTAGGAGGAAGCCTCGTCGAGTTGAACAGAGATACGATGGCTCACCCGTGCGTGGAGTAGGCTCAGCTTCTGTTCGTCAGTGACGGAAGGCGTGGAGGCGGCTGCAAGATAAGCCTTGAAGCATCGAAGCCAGTGCGAAAACATTTATTTCGCCTCCGCAGCCTGCGGATCGAGTTCCAGTCGGTCAGGTTTGAGGGCCGATTCCATAGTTGCGTTTAAGTTGATTAAATTGATGCGACCATCAATTCACTCGAGACAAGAGCAAAAGTAAACCGTGGCTTTAATCAACTTAGAACAGTGCCTGCCTGCGACTGATATAATACTGTGCGCCGCCTACAGGTCGACTGCTCTTTATACCCCCCCTCAAGGGGAGGAGCCATGGGCGGGGCCCATACCTGTCCCAACATGTTCCCCTTTGGATGATGCCATACAATGGCCCATAAGTTGAGCCCACAAGGGCAACAGCATAGCATAGATGCAAATACAAATGCAAAGCATGGTACTGATACAATGGTGGATTATTGGTATAATACATTCACCGCACTCTGTTTCCTGCCACTCAGCCAACATTGTATCCATGCTGCAACTGCCTGTTTTATTCCAATGAGCTTCACCTTTTCAGGCAGGTCTATTTGCGTCATGTCCATCAAATTCCTTTTGGAAGACCATGCAACTTCAACCACATCACTTTTATCAACCCTCTCTGATAGCTCATCAAAAATTCTACCAGCTTAGACTTGACTAACTTGACTAACTTATCCATGTTGGCTTTTCTTAATTTACCCATACTTAGAACATAGAACATAGAACATTACAGCGCAGTACAGGCCCTACTCCAAGTGACTGCAACCTTTCTCCCCGATTATCATTTCCAAATGTTTTTCCAGCACTATGATTAAGCTGACTGGCCTGTAGTTGCTGATATTATCCCTAAATCCCTTTTTGAACACTTGCAATTTCCCAGTTCTCTGGCACCAAGCCTGCACCGAAAGAGGATGAAATGAAAAAAATGAATGAAAATCGCTTATTGTCACAAGTAGGCTTCAAATGAAGTTACTGTGAAAAGCCCCTAGTCGCCACATTCCGGTGCATGTTCGGGGAGTGCTGGTACGGGAATTGAACCGTGCTGCTGGCCTGCCTTGGTCTGCTTTAGAAGCCAGCGATTTAGCCCTGTGCTAAACCAGCCCCTGTGTGGATTGGAAAATAATGGTCAATGCCTCCTACTTGCCACCCTTACATTCCTCAGCATCCGAAGGTGGATCCTATCTGGTCCTGGTGACTTATTGACCTTAAGTATGGCGTGTTTTTCTAATACTTCCTTTTAATCAATTTTAGCTCATCCAGTGTATCAATTTCATTGTCTTTCACCAGGAGTTTGGCAGCATTTCCTTGGTAAAGACATAGATTCATTTAGTACCTCAACCATATGGTTATAACCCCAGTGGAGGCCACGGGATAGGAACCATCAAGTTTCTCATGCTCTCCGGGGAATATGAACTTCCCTGGTAATGGGCGGGGCTTCCCGTCACAGGTGTAGCCCCTCTAGTATAAAAACCCTGACCTGGGCGCAGGTTGGGGAAAGAGACCCTCCAGGAAGTGGTGGTATTTTATTGTGAACCAGTAATTAACCTCTTTGTGCTTTAAACTACTGCTTATGCGTGTATGCTGAACTCGGATCTAACACATATCCTCAGCCTCTATGAGTACACCCCCTTTTTGGTATAATCAGCCCGAGCCCTCCATTTAATGTCTTTTTACTATTTTTATGTCTTTAAAATACTTTTGGATTCACTTTTATGTTTGCAACTAGTTCCTTTACAGACTCTCAGTTTGTTTATCTTTTTTCTTATTTCACTTCTCCTCTGAACTTCCTATATTCAGTAAGATCCTCACTTGAGACGTCATCCTGACACCTGTCATATGCATCCTTTTTCTGTTTCATCATACGCTCTATCTCTTTGTTTTTTATTCATTCATGGAAGGTGCGGGAGGATTTGAGGAAAAACCTTTTTACCCAGAGGATGGTGACAGTCTGGAAAGCATTGCCTGGGAGGGTGGTGGAAGTGGGTTGCCTCACATCCTTTAAAAAATACCTGGATGAGCACTTGGCATGTCTTAACACTCGAGGCTTTGGGCCAAGTGCTGGCAAGTGAGATTAGGATTGGGAGATCAGGTGCCTTTCATGCGGCAGTGCAGACTCTATGGGCTGAAGGGCCTTTTCTGCACTGTATTTTTCTGTCATTCTGTGATGTGGGTTTCACTGGCTAGGCCAGCATTTGTTGCCCATCCCTAATGGCCCTTGAGAAGATGGTGGTGAGATGCCTACATGAACCACTGCAATACATGTGGTTCAGGTACAACCACAGTGCTGTTAGGGAGGGAGTTCCAGGATTTTGACCCAGCGATAGTGAAGAAACGGTGATATATTTCCAAGTCAGGATAGGAAGTGGCTTGGTGGGTAGCTTCCAGGTGATGTTGTTCCCATGTGTCTGCTGTCCTTGTTCTTCTAGATGGTCAAGTTTGTGTACCTAGAAGATGCTGTCTAAGGAGCCTTGGTGAATTTCTGCAGTGAAGTTTGAAGATGGCACACACTGTCCATGCTGTCACTTGTGTTGGTTGTGGAGGGAGTGAATGTTTGTGGATGGGTACAATCAAGCAGGCTGCTTTGTCCTGGATGGTGTTGAGCTTCTTGAGTGTTGTTGGAGCTGCGCTCATCCAGGCAAGTAGGGAGTATTCCATCACATTCCTGACTCGTGCCCTGTGGAGAGGCTTTAGGGAGTCAGGAAGTGAGTTACTCGCTACAGGATTCCTAGCCTCTGATCTGCTCTTGTAGCCGCAGTATTTATATGGATAGTCCAGTTCAGTTTCTGGTCAGTGGTGACCCCGAGGATGTTGTGGGAAGATTTAGCGACGGTAATGCTATTGAAAGCCAAGGGGAGATGAGTAGATTCTGTCTTGTTGATGATGGTCATTGCCTGGCACTTGTGCGACGTGAATGTAACTTGCCACTTGTCATCCTAAGCCTCGATATTGTCCAGGTCTTACTGCAATTGGATGTGGATTGCTTCAGTATCTGAGGAACCGCTAATGGAGCTGAACATTATGCAGTCATCCGCAAACATCCCCACTTCTGGTCATATGGTGAAGGAAGGTCAGTGATAAAGCTGCTGATGAATGTCAGGCCTCGGACACTACCCTGAGGAACTCCTGCAGTGATGTTCTGGAACTGAGATGAATGGCATCCAACAACCACAACCATCTTCCTGCCTTCTAAGTATGACTCCACCAGCAGGGAGTTGTCCTCCCCCACCCCCGATTCCGATGGACTCCAGTTTTGCTAGCGTTCCTGGATGCCCCTCTCGGTGAAATGCTGCCTTGATGTCAAGGCCCATCACTCTCACCTCACTCTGGACTTCAGTTCTTTTGTCCATATTCGAAGTAAGGTTGTAATGTGGTCAGGAGTGCCCATAGCAGAACCCAAACTGAGCAACAGTGAGCATGTTATTCGCTAAGCAAGTGCTGCTTGAAAGCACTGTTGATGACCATTTCCATCACTTTACTGATGATCTAGAGTAGACTCATGGGGTGTCAATTGGCTGTGTTGAATTTGCCCTGCTTTTTGTGTACAGGAAATATGTGGGCAATATTCCACATTGCTGGATAGCTGCAAATTTTGTAGCTGTACTGGAACACTGGCCAGGGCATTGCAAATTCTTTGGCACAAGTTTTCAACATCATTGCCGGAATGTTGTCAGGGCCCATAGCCTTTGTGGTATCATCTGTGATGCTGGGGGCCTCAATATGTTGCTTGACAAATCTGTGGGACAGTTATCCCAATTTTGGCACATGTCCCCAGATGTTGGTAAGGCAGACTTTGCAGAGTCGATAGGGCTGAGTTTGCAGTTGTCGTTTCCAGTGCTTAGGTTGTTGCCAGGTGATCTGTTTCATTCCTTTCAGATTTTTGAGTGGTTTGATAAAACTGAATGGTTTGCTAGTCCATATAAGAGTCAACCACATTGCCGTGGATCTGAATTCGCAAATAGGCCAGACCAGTTAAAGAGGGCTCCCTAAGGAGCATTCGTGACAAGATGAGTTTTTACAACAATCAACAAGGGTTTCATGAGAGTTTTAAGTCAAGACTTTTTATTAAATTGAAATTCCACCATCTGCTGTAGTGTGGTTCAAACCTGGATTGATCCTAGGTCATCAGAGCATTACCCTGGGCCTCTGGATTATTAGTCCAGTGACAATACCACTATGCCACCACCTACCTCCCCCTTGTCATCCAGATTAAGCTTCAGTGGCCCTAACTTTTCCCCTCCTGGAACTGTACTTCAACTGTACCCGAACCATCTCCTCTTCAAAGGCACACCATTGTTCTGTTGCCGTTCTGCCTGCAGTCTTTGATTCCAATTTACCAGGGACAGTCTCACCCCAGTGGAATTGGCCCTCCTCCAATTAATTTTTTAAAAAACTCCAGCTTGCTCCTTATCCTATTCCCATAATTTACCTAAGCTTAAGGTACAATGATCACTGTTCCTTAAATGTGCCGACACTTGATCCACCTCATTCTCCAGAGCCAAAACCAGCAATGCTTCCTTCCTTGTTGGAGTGGAAACATAATGATCAAGAAAATGCTCCTAAGGAGTACACTTCAGAAATTCTTTTCCCTCTCTGCCTTTACACTATTCCAATCCCAGACTGCATTAGGAAAATAACAGTCCCTCATTACAATATTGTTTAGTTTTTTTCACCATTGTATCACTCCCCTGCAAATTTTCTCTTCTATTTTCTCACATTAATTGGTGGCCAATAAAAATACAGCCAATAATGTCTGTATTGTTTCTTAACTCTAACAAAATATATTCTTTTAATAAGGGCACAGGGAGTCTACACCGAGTAAGAATAACAAACTTTGGTTTACATACAATTACTGGGTCTCTACTCGGTCGGTGCCTTGCCGGCCAACTTTATGTACATAGTTGAATGGAGTTGGGGCGGGAGAATTTGTACTCCACGAGAACCAAGGGGAAGATAATCGTTCCCACCCCGTAAATCTCATGCAGGATATTACAATTCTGTCCTGGTCCCTTTAGGACATCCTCTCGCTCCAGAACTGTAATATTCTCCTTAATCAATGCTGCCACCCCTGATCCTTTCTTTCCTTCACTATCTTTTCTGAACACCTTGGGCTGGATTCTTCGCCAGCGGGATACTCCATTTTGCCGGCAGCCCGGGGGTTTCCCGGCGTCGTGGGGCTTCTCCACAATGGGAAACCCCATTGACCGGCCGGCGTAACGGAGCATCCTGCCGGCGGGGTGAAACGGAAATGTGGCATGGCAGGGCGGATAATCCAGCCCCCTATGTCCAGGAATATTTAGTACTCAGCTCTGCCCAGTTTTTGAACCCAGTCGCTATTACCACCAAGGCAACATATTCACACTCGGTTACCTTCACCTGCAGATCACCAACCTTATTTACCACACTTGGTGTGTTTACATTTCTGGAGAATAAACCTAATTTGGACCCATACTATCTTAATCTGGCTCTACTTACTATTTCCTACTCAAGTGTTGTGTGCCTCTCCCAATTCTTTATGCATCTTATTCATCCTTTCTGATGCTACACTCTAGTTTCCATTCCCCTGTAAAGTGAAAGGAGAGGAGAGGGCGGTTAAGCATTCTGAATTGATAAATTAATATGTTGTAATGGATCCCCACAGTTATTTTTAGCCATTTGTACATGGAAGCTGAATGTTCCTCAGGCACAATGGGCAGGAAGATCAATCAGGTAACACAGTAATTTCTCTGAACCAATATTCAGAGCTCACAATCAGCAACTGTTTTAATATAAGCTCAAACATAATCACTCATTTTTATTTCCCTGAGGCAAACTGATCTTCTTTCCAAACTTTTCCAACGAAAGGAGTTCACATGGCAAGATTTTATTGTTGTGAACTACAAATGTTTCTGTGTATAAGAGAAATAAAAGGCGATATACGAGTAAATGAGGTCAGGGAGCATCAGATAACGTGCAGATAACGACTGCACTGAGAAAAAAACTGGAGTTAACAGATCAGAGCCAGAACTTTATAAAGCAAATGTTTGAACTAACTTCAATTAGAAGTCTAAGATGTGATGTTACAAGCCTAAATATTCATATGAACACCATCTGTTCTGCTTTTTCATGAACAACAAGTATGAGAGAACAGCTTTGTACAGTTTAAACCAAAATGAAGTAGCTTCCAACACCTTATGATGTATCATCCAACTGGCAACATAAAATTCTGGGTGCGATTAAACGACCATGTTGCACCCAAAAAGCAGCATGTTGTGGTGCAACGTGATGGATAGAAGCTGGGAATCTCCTGGCTTGTAGCGCCTCACAAGATCCAAACCAATCTTACGGGACATTGCAATGTAAATCCCGCCCATTGTGGGCATGATCATTTTGGCAAATCTGCATATTAAAGCGAGATAGCCAGCCTCACTCTAATATGCAGTTTCCCGAGGAACCCTTTGCCTCGGAGACCTAGGGCGAGCTATGTTCAGTACTGGGACGGGATTCTCCCGCAATTGGCGGGATGGCCCGATGCCTGCTCCAAGAGCAGCGCGGACCACTCCAGCGTCGGGCCTACCGGAAGTTGTGGAATCCTCCGCACTTCCGGGGGCTAGGCCGGCGGCGGAGGGGTTGGCGCCACGCCAACCGGCGCCGAAGGGCCGGCGCGAGTTGGCACATGTGCAGAACCGCCGGCGTGGTTCCACGCATGCGCAGACCGGCCGGCGTGTTTCCTGCACATGCACAGGGGGACTTTTCTCCGGGCCGGCCATGGTGGAGCCCTACAGAGGCCAGCGCGGAAGGAAGGAGTGTCCCCACGGTACAGGCCCGCCCGCGGATCGGTGGCCCTGATCACGGGACAGGCCACCGTGGGGCCCCACTCCGGGGCCGGATCCCCCCGCGCCCCCCTCGAGGCCTCCACTAGACGGCCTACTAGCCAGTTCCCGCCGTGTGGGACCATGTCCATTTCACACCGGCGGGACTGGCCAGGAACTGATGGCTGCTCGGCCCATCGGGGCCTGGAGAATAGCCAGGGGAGCCGAAAACTGGCGCCGGAGAATACGGCAGCCGGCGGCGGAGCAGCGGGGCGGGATTCAAGCCGCCCCCCGGCGATTCTCCAACCTGGTGGGGGGTCGGAGAATCCCACCCCTGGTCTCCACAAACAGGGCCCAGACAGAACAAAACCTGTGGGGGTCTTCGAGGGGATTGGAGCCCCCCTGGAGCATGCCCTTTGGCAGGGTGGTACCTGGTACTGCTGGTGCCCATCTGGCAGTGCTACCTGGGCACCTTGGCACTGCCAGGCTGGCATTGCTAGGATGTCGCTGCCAGGGGACCAGGTTGATACTGCTAAGGTGCAAACTGACATTTTTTGCACGTTGACGATTGGGCCGGGGATGCCCTGCACAGGTGCTGGGGGAGATGCGGGGGACCCGGGGACCCCTCTCTGTGCTTTGCGGGTACAGGGGGTGTCAGGGGCAGCGTTGGGGGTTGCAGAGATCAGGATGCCATTTAAAAGTGGCGTCCCGATCTCTCGCTACACTGAGCTCGTCAGTGCTGAAAACGGAGCTATATGCGGCTTTGGATGTGCTGTCCCAGCGGAACTCCCTATCTAATGCGAGTGCCGTTCGATAACGCTGTGTTCCAAAGTGTTCAATATAGAGAACGATGTGTACTTGTGCGTGCGCTACTGCAAGTGCACAGCTGCCATATTGAGACTGGCAGGAAAAAACTGTCCAGAGCCCATGCCTGAAACAGGCATTAGAAGCTGAAGAGAGATTCTTTTACACAAGAGGTGTTATGGCCTGAAATGTACTGCTAGAAATGGTGATGGAAGCAGATTCACTTGTAGCTTTCCGAAGAAAAATGGATATATTTGAGAAAAAGAAGCATTTGCAGGTCTTTCGGGAAAGCAACAGGAAATGGGAGTGAATAAAGTGATGCCATGAGCACGGTGGGGCGGATGCATTTCTCTGCGCTGCTGGGTGGTTTCACTGGAAAATGTGACTACATGTGACCTAGACAGCATTTCTTAAAAGGATGTACTGGAGGCCAACAACAACAGAAAGAGATGAGTTTGTGAAAAACTTTTCAACTGAATCTGGAGCTATGTGAGGAGCAAGTGGCTTCTTCTGGCTCCATTGGACTGCCAAAGACCACAGTCAGCTTCCCCTACCCCTCCCAATCACCCCACCTTTGGGCGCCCATTTCCCCCACCACTTCAATCACCACAACTCCCTCCCAATCACTTTCCCTACTCCCAAGACCTCCTTGAGGGCTGCTGCTGGCAATGCAGAAACCTGAATTCCAATGTTAAACTAGTCAGCAAGTTGTCTGGAGTGCCCAAAATGTGTACACAGCTTGCAGGTATCACTAAATGAAATACAAGGCCCTATATTGAGTGTACCTCAGGCCTACACGTTCCAGCGCTAATATAATTTTCTACTTCCAGAACACTGAACACCTGATATATTTTGACTTATTTAAATCCTATTGGTGCCTTGCTGAATGTGGAAATAGTCAAATGGATTGCAATGACAAACATCAACAGCCATCTAACTAAGGAACCAAAGTCTAGCAAAGGCAAAACACATTCTTCATGAACCCAGATTCAGTCAGGATTAAAGGTTTCCCAGGAAAGTCCACTAATATGGATAGGGACATATTTATATTGATGTTTTGGTCTCAAGGACAGTTGAATAGTCAATTGAATCAATTTGATTACTTTGTAAAATCACATACATCTGTTAAATAAAACAGTTCAACAGTTCCCTTTATATTTCATCTCCCTAAAGTATTTCAGCCTGACTTTAGAAAGATTGGATTATGCTATTAGATAATTAAATATTGAACATTACAGGCACACTTGTGGACATAAACCACTGAGAGTGCTTATGGGAGTGGCCGGCGTGCTGTAGTCAGGGGAATATCTAAGCCAGGCTGAAAATAAACAGGTAACTGATTGGAAAATGGAGCAACAGATACATGACCTGACAGTTATACATTGAAGTCTTTCGGTGTCTTTAATACTAGATTTGAACAGAGTAATCTCCAAGTAAATATAGGATGAAAGCCCAGGAATGGTGTTTTCTTGAGGATTAATTATTCAATTGGACTGTGTTTAGCATCCAATAACAAGAGAAACTGCATTCTTAGATTACATTGAGCAAATCTTACCTTGCCTGTGGGAAGTGTCATGTTCCAGTATATTATGAACTTTCAGATACTACTTTCAAATTTTGAATAAAAATAGACTTCTAAAATGCCCACAGAAAATCATGTGACTTTTGATAGTGTCAGTTCCTGAGTCTCTAGCAAATACCTAATTCAATATGGATATTAAGAGCTATCTTGGAAATTCACCCGTCTCTTTATTTAAGGATGGAATGTCAACAGAAGGACTATAGCATTCCAGCCAGCTCATCTTCCTGGTTCACCATGTAAAAAAGACACATCAAGACGCATTAGGTGAATGTGAATGAACATAGAACATAGAGTGCAGAAGGAGGCCATTCGGCCCTTTGGGTCTGCACCGACCCAATTAAGCCATCACTTCCACCCTATCCCTGTAACCCAATAACCCCTGCTAACCTTTTTGCACACTAAGGGCAATTTAGCATGGTCAATCCACCTAACCTGCACGTCTTTGGACTGTGGGTGGAAACCGGAGCACCCGGAGGAAACCCACGCAAACACGGGGAGAACGTGCAGACTCCACACAGACAGTGACCCAGCGGGGAATCGAACCAAGCACCCTGACGCTGTGAAGCCACAGTGCTAGCCACTTGTGCTACCGTGCTGCCCACGGGCTCCCATTAATCTCCCATTGTATTATGACGGTCTTTCATCTGAGCCCAAGCTGGGCAAATATTCAAGTAACAACTCAGGGTGCTAATCGATCTGACCAACCAACTGCAGCACGGTAGCATAGTGGTTAGCACTATGGCTTCACAGCTCCAGGGTCCCAGGTTCATTTCCCGGCTTGGGTCACTGCCTGTGCGGAATCTGCACGTTCTCCCTGTGTCTGTGTAGGTTTCCTCAGGATGATCCGGTTTCCTCCCACAGTTCAAAGTTGTGCAGGTTAGGTGGATTGGCTATACGAAATTGCCCCTTAGTGTCCAAAAAGGTTAGGTGGGGTTACTGGATTGTGGGGATAGGATGGAAGTGTGGGCTTAGGTGGGTTGTGCTTTCCGGTTTGGCCTCGATGGGCCAAATGGCCTCCTTCTGCACTATAAATTCTATGTCTATGTCTATTTAGAAAAGAAGTTTGGACCTATAGCAGGCCATACGAGTGAGACAGCCATGTTTGTTTCCTGCTTTTAAAACAGTATAAAAACTGCAGAGTCAGAAAGACTGTGAAGAAGCCATTGAGCCAGCTGATGTCAATTATACAGCTACTGTAATATAAAAAATACCTTGAAAGTGGGAGATGGACTCTCCCCAACCTGTTCCAACTTCAAGTTCTCCTGTCGACCAACCTTCTGGAATTTCAACAAAGAAACCTCACAGCTCACTGAGAAACCTGTGCTTACGAGGCCTTCACCTCAACTAAAAGCTTTAACTCATCTAAGAAACAACAGGCTTGTCACAAAAGAGAGACTTTCGGTGGGTTTTTCCGATATTTTTTCGAAGTGTTGGTCTCGGCAGGAAAACCGGAGAGAATTCTGCCAGCGCGGTCGCCAGGAAAAGTTGAGGTATATTCAGCCTCTTTAAGAATTTTCTTTTCACGAGTTTCACGCCTCGCCCATGGCAGCCTGCCTCTGATTCGCTCACCCCGCTACAACATAATCTCTGAGATCAATGGGACGCACCATTTAAGCACCTCCCCAGCATTTGTTCCAAATCCAATCGGAGGATGGCTGCTGGAAAGTCTACACCACGTTTTATGGAGGAAGAAGATGAATGACCTTCTTCATGCAGCCAGGGTAAATCGGCCTCCTCAAGTCTCCCGCAGAACTCCTAAGCACATCCATCACACTCACACAGTGGGCGGCACGGTTGTGCAGTGGTTAGCACTGTCGCCTCACAGTTCCAGGGCCCCGTGGTACTCACATGCCCACTTCTTTTAACCTCCCACTCATGCCAGACTTCATTGCTATCTAACATGGCATGAATCCTGCCGACACTCTTCCCACCTGTCTTATTGCAAGACAAATTTGAGTACAACCGGCATGAGAAGGCACAGCTTGCTGGATTGATGCCAGAGTTCAAGATCCTAACCCCACTTGAGGCTTTTCACAGTAACTTCATTGCAGTGTTAATGTAAACCTACTTGTGACAATAAAGATTATATAAAAACAAGCCCTTGAGCTTGTCGGTGAGGAGCAGGAGGGTGCACCTTGTGCAGAGTGTTGCTCTTTTCAGCCTTAGTTTATTAGCTCTGATTATGTCACCTTTGCTCACGTGTCGTCAGGTATCTTTCTGATACCGCCACGTGGTTCAAGCTCAAGTTATGATAAATAAGTCAGCACACCGCTTAGTAAGATTGAAATCAACGGTCATTTATTATATACAACAAGTAATGTTTACACAATAATCCTACTATCTATATAATAAACCTATCACTACTGGCCAATACTTAACTTTAGGAAGAGCCCACCAGGTCAGGGAAACGAATGGCTTATCCAATCGGATCTGGCCAGCGGGATTCAAAAGGCTGCTACAGGTCGATGGTTAGGAGTCTTTACCGGATAGCGATCGCTGGATTCAAAACTTACAGTTGCCGGTTGCTGTTCTTGCGAAGGTCTCGAGCAGGCGAAGAAGGGAGAGAGAGAGAGATCTGAACTTGGCCCCTCACTTTATAGGGCCCAGGGGCTTCCCGCCTCCCGGGGCGGCCCTTGACCCTGAGTCCCAAGTGATTGGACCTGTTCCCAATCACTGGGGTCGATACGTCCAATTGCGAGGCGATTCCCCGATCGGGGGGTGGTCGTTCACCTGCCTTTGTTTCGGCCACTGCAGGCGCCGACAGGTCTGGCCCGGTATTCAATAGCTAATATGTTGCAATTGTTCCCGGGGATAGCTGATTAGACTGCAGATGTCTGGGTGGATGGGCTGTTAATAGCCCTGAGTATCGATCTGGGCCAACTTCCCCAGAGCCGAATATGCTATTCTGTCTGCAGCTGTCCGTTTCTGTCTTGTTACCTGCTTTTCCCAGCAGCCTTTCCGGTTAGCCATTTCAAATCGGGTTTTGGCCAAATTAATCGGGACGCAGCCATTTTACGTGGCTACAAGAGGGTGAGTGGGAGCAAGAGATAGAACATAGAACATAGAACGATACAGCGCAGTACAGGCCCTTCGGCCCACAATGTTGCACCGACATGGGAAGTCAAAAAACAAAAGCCATCTAACCTACACTATGCCATTATCATCCATATGCTTATCCAATAAACTTTTAAATGCCCTCAATGTTGGTGAGTTCACTACTGTTGCAGGTAGGGCATTCCACGACCTCACCACTCTTTGCGTAAAGAACCTACCTCTGACCTCTGTCCTATATCTATTACCCCTCAGTTTAAGGCTATGTCCCCTCGTGCTAGCCATTTCCATCCGCGGGAGAAGGCTCTCACTGTCCACCCTATCTAACCCCCTGATCATTTTGTATGCCTCTATTAAGTCTCCTCTTAACCTTCTTCTCTCCAACGAAAACAACCTCAAGTCCATCAGCCTTTCCTCATAAGATTTTCCCTCCATACCGGGCAACATCCTGGTAAATCTCCTCTGCACCCGCTCCAAAGCTTCCACGTCCTTCCTATAATGCGGTGACCAGAACTGTACGCAATACTCCAAATGCGGCCGTACCAGAGTTTTGTACAGCTGCAACATGACCTCATGACTCCGGAGCTCAATCCCTCTACCAATAAAGGCCAACACTCCATAGGCCTTCTTCACAACCCTATCAACCTGGGTGGCAACTTTCAGGGATCTATGTACATGGACACCTAGATCCCTCTGCTCATCCACACTTCCAAGAACTTTACCATTAGCCAAATATTCCGCATTCCTGTTATTCCTTCCAAAGTGAATCACCCCACACTTCTCTACATTAAACTCCATTTGCCACGTCTCAGCCCAGCTCTGCAGCTTATCTATGTCCCTCTGTAACCTGCTACATCCTTCTGCACTGTCGACAACACCACCGACTTTAGTGTCGTCTGCAAATTTACTCACCCACCCTTCAGCGCCCTCCTCCAGGTCATTGATAAAAATGACAAACAGCAACGGTCCCAGAACAGATCCTTGTGGTATGCCACTTGTAACTGAACTCTATTCTGAACATTTCCCATCAACCACCACCCTCTGTCTTCTTTCAGCTAGCCAATTTCTGATCCACATCTCTAAATCTCCCTCAATCCCCAGCCTCCTTATTTTCTGCAATAGCCTACCGTGGGGAACCTTATCAAACGCTTTGCTGAAATCCATATACACCACATCAACTGCTCTACCCTCGTCTACCTGTTCAGTCACCTTCTCAAAGAACTCGATAAGGTTTGTGAGGCATGACCTACCCTTCACAAAGCCATGCTGACTATCCCTAATCATATTATTCCTATCTAGATGATTATAAATCTTGTCTCTTATAATCCCCTCCAAGACTTTACCCACAACAGACGTGAGGCTCACCGGTCTATAGTTGCCGGGGTTGTCTCTACTCCCCTTCTTGAACAAAGGGACTACATTTGCTATCCTCCAGTCCTCTGGCACTATTCCTGTAGCTAATGATGACATAAAAATCAAAGCCAAAGGCCCAGCAATCTCTTCCCTGGCTTCCCAGAGAATCCTAGGATAAATCCCATCAGGCCCCGGGGACTTATCTATTTTCAGCCTGTCCAGAATTGCCAACACCTCTTCCCTACGTACCTCAATGCCATCTATTCTAATAGCCTGGGTCTCAGCATTCTCCTCCACAACATTATCTTTTTCCTGAGTGAATACTGACGAAAAAAATATACAAGTGAGAACCCTCAATACATCCAGCCATAGTACAAACCTCACATGAGTTAACTTTCCTCTATCAGTCTGCTCCTTTCCCGCATTAATGCCATTTCGCTTCCCTTGCAGGTCAATCAGCAGACCAGCCCGGACCATCTTCCCGGCCTCTGGACACCAGGGACCCTGAAGCTGCGAGACAGACATCAAAGAGGCATCACAACTGTCACCTACACCCTCCATCAGCGCAGATACACACATCTTGGTAAGAATAAATAGTAGGCAGGCTTCTGGGTCACTCACTGGTGAGCACCTCACAGCTGCAGATTCACAGCAGGTGGAGGCAGGGACGTCCCAGGGATCCGGCACTCAGAAGGATGCTGGATCCCGGGACTCTGTTGAGCACTGGCCAGACGGGTTTGGTCATCCCAGAGCTGCTGAAGCTACAAAAGCAGAGTCGTGAGGCTCAGGAAGGGATGTCAGCATCTCTCCTCACACTGCAAGGTCGACTGGAGGAGTTCCATCGTCTTCTGTTTGAGGAGATGGTGCCATCACTCCAACGCAATGAGGCCAACAGTGCGGAGATGGCGTGTGAAGGGGAGATCTTGGTGCAAAATGTGCGCTCCATGGTGGGTGATGTCCACCCTATGGTTTAGCTCATGAATTCCATGGCTGAGGGCATGAGCTCCATGGTGCAGGGCTTCATCTGCATGGTGCAGGCACTAGTGGAAATCCATGAATGTCAGCACCAGAGGATGGCCCTGCTTCTGGATCTCGCTCTAGCTGCCCCTCTATTCCATGGAGGGAGCTCAGGGGCTCTCTGGCACCCAAAGGGTAGAGGATCAGCAGGTGCACAGCCTGGGGTGTCCAGCCCATCTGAATCACCCTCCTTGTGAGCAAGACACCTCCAGCCCCACACACTGAGTAGGGTAGCTCTGCAACACCCATGCTGCCCGAAAGCAGGCCCTAACTAACCCTTAATGTCCCAGTCCTCCAGGGGAGGCCTGCCAAGGTCATCTCAAGTAACAAGGTGAGTCAGCAGACCACCTCATCTTCAGTGGATCTTGAGGATACACCAAGACATAGCCGGAGTTTGAGGAAGGCAAAGAAAAGATAGTCACATCGTGGTCACGGGTGGCACTAGTAGAGATAAGTCACCAGTCTAATCACAAACTTGTATTAAAAGTCACACTGATCACCTATAAAGTGCCTCCCCACTCTCATGCCATTGCGGTATGCTCTGCCAACCTCCGAGCAAAGTCGGTGCATCCTCCCTCTGCACTGAGAGGGTGGCAGCGCAATGGTTCCCCACCTCCCAACAGAGTAATGCTGCACTGATCCCAGCACTGCCCCCACAGGAACCCTCCCACCCAGGGCAGGCTCGCCACTGCTCCCACCCACCCTCCCCTGCCCCCAGAGAATTCCCAGGCCTCTCATGTCACCCAGCATTCCTTATTAATGAGGATGCCAAGGGGTTAAAGCCTGTGGAAGTCTGCCTACCTCATCAACAGGTGAAGAGACACACCAGGACCCCTGACCTCAGAGGAGGGTAGTAAAAAGTCTTACAACACCAGGTTAAAGTCCAACAGGTTTGTTTCGATGTCACTAGCTTTCGGAGCGCTGCTCCTTCCTCAGGTGAATTAAGAGGCATGTTCCAGAAACATATATATAGACAGATTCAAAGATGCCAGACAATGCTAGGAATGCGAGCATTAGCAGGTGATTAAATCTTTGCAGATCCAGAGATGGGGTAACCCCAGGTTAAAGAGGTGTGAATTGTATCAAGCCAGGACAGTTGGTAGGATTTCGCAGGCCAGATGGTGGGGGATGAATGTAATGCGACATGAATCCCAGGTCCCGGTTGAGACCGCACTCATGTGTGCGGGACTTGGCTATAAGCTTCTGCTCGGCGATTCTGTGTTGTTGCGCGTCCTGAAGGCCGCCTTGGAGAACGCTTACCCGGAGATCAGAGGCTGGATGCCCTTGAATGCTGAAGTGTTCCCCGACTGGAAGGGAACATTCCTGCCTGGTGATTGTCGCGCGATGTCCACTCATTCGTTGTCGCAGCGTCTGCATGGTCTTGCCAATGTACCACGCTTCGGGACATCCTTTCCTGCAGCGTATGAGGTAGACAACGTTGGCCGAGTCGCACGAGTCTGTACCGCATACCTGGTGGGTGGTGTTCTCACGTGTAATGGTGGTATCCATGTCGATGATCTGCCACGTCTTGCAGAGATTGCCATGGCAGGGTTGTGTGGTGTCGTGGTCACTGTTCTGAAGGCTGGGTAGGTGGAGCGGAGAAACTACAACATCTTCTTCACAGCCTTCAACACGTCATCGATGAAGATGAACATCTTGCCAAGGTCATCCCCACACCCCCACTACTTGCCTTCAAACAACCGCGCAACCTCAAACAAACCATTGTTTGCAGCAAACTATTGTACGTGAGATTAAGGAGCTTGGCGGTCTGGAGAAATTTTAGGAGGTTAGCGTTGTGGTCCTGCTGATCGTGTCCGCAGATGGTGACGTTGTCTAGGTATGGGAAGGTGGCCCGCAGTCCGTACCGGTCAACCATCCGGTCCATCTCACGTTGGAAGACTGAGACCCCATTAGTGACACCGCGGGGAACCCTAAGGAAGTGATAGAGGTGGCCATCTTCTTCGAACGCAGTGTATTGGCAGTCCTCCGGGCGGATGGGGAGCTGGTGGTAGGCGGTCCACTGTGGAAAAGACCCGATACTGCGCAATCTGATTGACCATGTCAGATATGCATGGGAGGGGGTACGCGTCGAGCTGCGTGTACCGATTGATGGTCAGACTGTAGTCAATGACCATCCTGTGCTTCTCCCCAGTCTTTACTACTACTACTTGGGCTCTCCAGGGGCTGTTGCTGGCCTCAATGATGCCTTCCCGCAGGAGACGTTGGACCTCCGACCTGATGAAGATCCTGTCCTGGGCACTGTACCGTCTGCTCCTGGTGGCGACGGGTTTGCAATCCGGGGTGAGGTTCGCAAACAAGGAAGGTGGATCGACCTTAAGGATCGTGAGGCCGCATAAGGTGAGGGGGGGGTAGGGGTCCGCCAAACTTTAAGGTTAAGCTTTGGAGGTGGCACTGGAAGTCCAGGCCGAGTAACAGGGCAGGGCAGAGGTGGGAGAGGACGTAGAGCCAGAAGTTGCAAAACTCTACGCCTTGGACGGTGAGGGTCGCGATGCAGTACCCCCGGATTTCCACGGAATGGGATCCGGGGGCCAGGGAGATTTTCTGGGTAACGGGGTGTACCGCGAGGGAGCAGCACTTTACCATCGTAGGGTGGATGAAGCTCTCTGTGCTCCCGGAGTCAAAAAGGCAGGACGTCTTGTGCCCATCGATTTTCACCGTTGTCGTTGCGGTCGTGAGGGTAATGGGCCGGGACTGGTCCAGGGTGATCGGGCCGCACGTGGCTTGCGAGGAGAAAAATGGTGGTGCCCCTGGGGGGTGTAGGAACTCTGGGCCTAGAAACAGCGGTGACCGACCGGGCCTGGCACACAGAAACAAAGTGTCCCTTCTTTCCGCATCCGTTGCATGTTGCGCTCTGCGCCGGGCAGCGCTGCCGGGGGTGTTTGTTCTGCCCGCAAAAATAGCATTTGGGCACCCCGGGGTTGGCTGGTTGCCGGGCGGCGCAGGCTTGTGGTGAGCTGGAGTCGGTAGCTGGTGGGGCCCACGATGCCCATGAGGGTGTCGTGCGGTCGAGGGCATACGACTGGACGTTACGGGAGGCCACTGTTAACGAGTTCGCGAGCTGCCTGGTTCTCGCAAGATCAAGCGTACCTCCTTCCAATAGACGCTGGCAGACGTACACAGACCTCATGCCCGTAACGAAGGCATCTCTGATTAAAAGTTCTGTGTGCTGGACTGCCGAAACTGCCTGGCAGTCACAGTTCCTCCCCAGGATGTGCAGGGCATGCCATAAATCGTCTAGGGACTCACCGGGGAGTTGCTGTCTCGTGGACAGGAGATGCCTGGAGTACAGTTGATTGACTGGCCGAACGAAATGTCCCTTCAGGAGCTCCATTGCTTCGGAGTAAGTGGGCGCATCCCAGATGAGAGGAAAAATGTCAGGTTTCACCCGTGAATAAAGGACTTGGAACTTCTGCGTGTCCGAGGGTTCCTCAGCGGATGTTCAGAGGTAGCTTTCGAAGCAGGCTAGCCAGTGGTCAAAAGCGGACATAGCGTTGGCTGCTTGAGGGCTCAGCTGCAGGCGATCAGGCTTGATGTGAAGATCCATCGTTTTAAAATCTTTGCTCAATAAATTGATGCATTATCAATTTATTCAAAGACGAGAGTGATGGAATAATCGAGGCTTTATTGAGCAAAGATGTTGTGCCTCCTGTAGCTGCTACCAGAATGGCTGCAGCATCGGTGGGCATGCACATTTATACGCTGCCTACTGGGCGGAGCCAGCAGGCAGGGATTTACCCATGTACTTCTAGGATATGTGTCTTCCCATAATACATATAATACAGCTAGTGGTGACTACCACAGACTGTAACTACAGTCAATTGTGTTGGTAAAATTAAATACAATTAATTTTATTAATAACAAGTTGACACCATAGTCCGACCGCCCCCCCAGAACAACGGAGCATCCACAGGTGACACCCCAACCCTCCCTTCATCCACCTCCCCCTTCAGCACTCCCTTGACCCACCCCTTCAACCCTCCCTCCAGCCCAACCCTCCTTCACCCCCCCCCAACAACTGTGAACCACGCGTGTGGCTAACGATGCCCCTCTGTGTCTCCTCAGGAAAAGCTCTCCCATAATCGGCGGGAGAGGGCCCAGACTGGCGGTGGCATGCCGGACTTGAGAATCCTCACTTCTTTTGAGGAGCGGGCTTTGGAGGTGACTGGGGTGGCCGAGGGCAGGACGGTCACCAACGCAGAGGCTGGCGGACTCCGCAGAGGTGAGGAACAACCGGGCTCCACCCGGTGGACCTGTCAAATGTGAATAGTGATTGCCTTACTGGCTGACCCATCCCTCCCACTGAAGAACATACAACATAGAACTGTACAGCACAGTACAGGCCCTTCGGCCCATGATGTTGTGCCGAACTAGTCTGAAACTAAGATCAAATCAACCTACTCCCAATCATTCTAGCGCACTCCATATGCCTATCCAATAACCGCTTGAAAGTTCTTAAAGCGTCCGACTCCACTACCATAGCTGGGAGTGCGTTCCACTCTCCAACCACTCTCTGAGTAAAGAACCTACCTCTGACTTCCCTCCTATATCTTCCACCATGAACCTTCTAGTTATGCCCCATTGTAACAGCTACATCCAACCGAGGATAAAGTCGCTGAACGTCCACTCTATCTATCCCTCTCATCATCTTGTACACCCCAATTAAATCACCTCTCATCCTCCTTTGCTCCAATCAGAAAAGCCCTAGCTCCCTCAACCTTTCCTCATAAGACCTGCCCTCCAATCCAGCCAGCATCCTGGTAAATCTCCTTTGCACCCTTTCCAATGCTTCCATATCCTTCCTATAATGAGGTGACCAGAACTGCACACAATACTCCAAATGTGGTCTAACCAAGGTCTTGTACAGTTGCAGCATAACCTCATGGCTCTTAAACTCAATCCCTCTGTTAATAAATGCTAACACACTATAGGCTTTCTTCACGGCTCTATCCACTTGGGTGGCAACTTTCAGAGATCTATGGACATGAACTCCGCGATCTCTCTGCTCCTCCACATTCTTCAGAGCCCTGCCGTTAACCCTGTAATCCGCATTCAAATTTGTCCTACCAATATGAATCACCTCACACTTATCAGGGTTAAACTCCATCTGCCACTTTTCAGCCCAGCTCTGCATCCTATCAATGTCTCTTTGCAACCTACAACAGCCCTCCACATTATCCACTACTCCACCAATCTTGGTGTCATCAGCAAATTTACTAACCCAACCTTCAACTCCATCATCCAAGTCATTGATAAAAATCACAAATAGCAGAGGACCCAGCTGACAGATCCTCCACAAACTGCCTTTCTGCAACCATTATACTATCCTTGATTAACAATGCGACTCCTCCACCTCTTTTACCACCTTCCTTAATCTTACTGAAACATCTAAACCCCGGAACCTCCAACCATTCCTGCCCCTGTTCTATCCACGTCTCCGTAATGGCCACACCATCGTAGTCCCAGGTACCAATCCATGCTTCAAGCTCACCAACCGTATTCCTGATGCTCCTCGCATTGAAGTAGACACACTTCAAACCACCTTCATGCCTGCAGGTCCTCTCGTGTGACCTTGGTACCTTCCTCAGTACTGCACTACCCTCAACTTCCTGAACTACAAATCAGTTTCCCATCCCCTGCCAAATTAGTTTAAACCCCCCCGAAGAGCTGTAGCAAATTTCCCTCCCAGGATATTGGTGTCCCTCTGGTTCAGACATGTCCATTCTCCCGCAGGTCCACCAGCCGACGGCGCCGGCCCATCCCAGGCGGCCCCCTCTCCTGACTCCGAGGAGAACTTGGAGGAGAGCACCAAGGAGCAACTGTTATAGTCGCGACACAGCTGTCATCCCCATCCTCCACCAGAAGCGTGGGTACACACACCTCAGTGGGAAATGTTAGTGGACAGGCTTCTGGGGCACAATCTGGTGAGCACCAGCCTACTGATGTTGCACATCAGGTGGAGGCAGGAACCCCCAGGCGAGTCAGCAGTCGGAGGTCTGCTGGATCCCTGGACCCAGCTAGGCCTCAGCTTGATGCTGAACCTCTGGAACAGGGTACCCGGAGCTGATGTGGATGATAGGGAGCAGTTGGGACATTCAGAGGGAGATGTCAGCATCACTCCAGCGGATCCATAGCAGTTTAGGGGAGTTCTAGAGACTACGAGTCCAGGAGATGGTGCCCGCGATGAGTGGAAGCGAGGCGAACACTGCTAGGGTGGCAACCGCAGTGGAGAGCCTGGTGCACGACGTTGGCACCATTAGAACATCGAACATTCCAGCGCAGTACAGGCCCTTCTGCCCTCGATGTTGCACCGACCTGTGAAACCACTCTAAAGCCCATCTACACGATTCCCTTATCGTCCATCTGTCTATCCAATGACCATTTGAATGCTCTTAGTGTTGGCGAGTCCACTACTGTTGCAGGCAGGGCATTCCACGCTCTTACTACTCTGAGTAAAGAACCTACCTCTGACATCTGTCCTATATCTATCTACCCTCAATTTAAAGCTATGTCCCCTCGTGCTAGACATTACCATCAGAGGAAAAAGGCTCTCACTGTCCACCCTATCCAATCCTCTGATCATCTTGTATGCCTCAATTAAGTCACCTCTTAACCTTCTTCTCTCTAACAAAAACAGCCTCAAGTCCCTCAGCCTTTCCTCATAAGATCTTCCCTCCATACCAGGCAACATTCTGGTAAATCTCCTCTTCACCCTTTCCAATGCTTCCACATCCTTCCTATAATGCGGCAACCAGAATTGCACGCAATACTCCAAATGCGGCCGCACCAGAGTTTTGTACAGCTGCAACATGACCTCATGGCTCCGAAACTCAATCCCTCTACCAATAAAAGCTAACACACCGTACGCCTTCTTAACAACCCTCTAAACCTGGGTGGCAACTTTCAGGGATCTATGTACATGGACACCGAGATCTCTCTGCTCATCCACACTGCCAAGAATCTTACCATTAGCCCAGTACTCTGTCTTCCAGTTATTCCTTCCAAAATGAATCACCTCACACTTTTCTGCATGTTATAACCTGCCTGCTTACCATTGGCTGGGGACTAATGACAATCCCACAATCCTGTGGGAGTATGAGCTTCCCCAGTGAGGGGGGCGGAGAAACCATTAGTAAACTCTATGAAGAATTATGCTGGCCAGTTTGGAACCAGCAGGAAGCAGTGTGCAGCAAGGGAAGTTGCTGCTGTTGTTATATTTATATATGTTATTGTAAATAAATGTTATTACTTTGTATCCTTAAAACTCGTGCTGGATTCTTTGTGGCCCACACAAAACTGGCTATGAGGGTTAAAGTGAATAGCTGTCTACACTGCTGAAGCCACCTCCCTGGATTTTTGTTGGATACAGGTTGGAAGTTTTCTATTATACCATGCCTCTGTACGGACGTTTGGATGTTTTTGATGCTGCGCTGGAAAGCTGGAACCAGTACGCACAACGGATGCGTTACTATTTCCGGGCAAACAATATCACCGAAAACGAGCGCCAGGTGGTCATATTGCTCACCGCCTGCGGCCCGCATACGTTTGGGTGATTAGGAGCCTTACGTACCCAGCTGCGCCGGACACCAAAACGTTTGATGAACTTGTGAATTTAGTGGGGCAACATTTTAACCCAACCCCGTCCACGATAGTCCAGCGTTACCGGTTTAATACTGCTGAGAGGACCCCAGGAGAATCCCTTACCGACTTTCTATCCAGGCTACGCAGGATTGCGGAGTACTGTGACTATGGTGAGACCTTGTCAGAAATGTTACGCGACCGTTTGGTTTGCGGTATTAACAATGCGGCCACCCAGAGAAAGTTGTTAGCTGAGCCAACATTGACTTTTCAACAGGCCATTCAAATAGTCTATTCCCGAGAGAGCGCAGAACGAGGAGTGCAGGAGCTACAGGGAATGGAGGTGCATGCCTTGGGGCGCAACCCCTTCCGTCCGAAAACGTCCCCCCGCACTCCTGCGATACCTTGGGCGAGGCGACGTCCGGATCGACGCCAGTGGCCGTTGGACATTCCTCCCCGAAGGGAGCCTTCTCCAGAACCAATGGATGAGGAGCCATGTCCGTGTCAGACTTGTAGGCGCCGACCCCATCGTGGACGCCGGTCCTCGGGGCGCCAGAGGTGCCGTCGTTCTAACCGAAACTGGGACCAGCCCAGGGGCCGTACCATCCATGTGGATGAACCTGCGGCAACTACTCCTGAGGACATGAAGACGGAGGACGATTGCCTGCAGCTGTATTGTGTGGCAGCTCCCCGTGTGGCCCCCATTAAGGTGACAGTACGGATCAATGGTCACCCGCTTGAGATGGAGTTGGACACTGGCGCAGCGGTCTCAGTGATCGCCCAGAGGACATTCGACCACATCAAGCAGGGTATACAGACACTTACATTAACCGACTCACAGGCCAGGTTGGCCACCTACACGGGGGAACCACTGGACATTGCAGGAAGTACAATGACCCCTGTTGTTTATGGACGCCAGGAGGGGCGTTTCCCACTTATCATGATGCGCGGCCATGGGCCCAGCCTGTTGGGTCAGGACTGGTTGCGCCATTTGCGGTTGCAATGGCAGCACATCCTCCAAACAATTTCTGGAGGGTTGACTGAGGTGCTAGGACGATACCCAGATGTATTCCAGCCTGGTTTGGGGAAAATAAAAGGGGACGTAGCCCGTATCCAAGTCGAACCAGGAGCCACGCCGTGCTATTTCCGGGCGCGCCCGGTGCCTTATGCCTTGCTCGAGAAGGTAGAAGGGGAGCTCACTCGTTTGGAGAGTTTGGGTATTATCAGGCCCGTCCGTTTAGCTGACTGGGCAGCACCAATTGTACCTGTAATGAAGCCAGGTGCCACAGTATCTGAATTTAGAATTTTCTGTCCAAAAGCTTTTAAAATTCTAGTGCCACAGGATCAGATTCTGGTGCACTTAGATGACTGCTTTATGTAGGTGTTGTGGGTCAGGAACTTTAATTGAGTGGTCATTTCACCAGTCTTGTCTGTTGCCATGAGTCCTCATAGAGGTTGTCGGAATTTCAAAGCACATAAATGACATGAGTGATAGTGGATCAGAAGAGCTGGCACATTCTTCAAATTCCTGTGTCCCTACACAGATTGGGTGATTATTTTACCTCAGAACAAATACATTTTGGTGCTTGCAGATTGAATCCCCTGAATGATTTTTGATGTAAACCGCTATAGTTCTATATCCCCATTGCTCTAAAGAAATCAGTTCTTTTCCCACTCAATTTTTAGGAATTGGAGATAGTTTTAAGTAAATTATATTTGTATTTTGTGGGTGTTAGGAATAAGATATGGCTTTAAGGTTTCTTTATTTGTGTGTTGAGACGGGGGTGGCTGACTTGAGTTTTAGTTTCACTTTAAACATGCTTGCATTTTAATGAGGTTTTACGACTTTCAAAGTCGGAAAACACCATGGAGTTGCCGAGTAATTATACTTGTGTTTAAACAAGACAAAGTAAGTCAAGCATTCTTTCTTCACATTCTCTAAAAGTAGAGGTATTGCTTAATGAGCTAATACCCTCGCCTCCAAAAAGCCTGGACCGGGAGAGTCAATGATCACCTGGTGCGCATTGAAACATATGTTCATAAGATTTCTGATTCGTTTTGTGGAATTGCTCCCCAACCAGGTAAAGTGTGAACATTACACAGTGACAGTTGAAGAAATGTTTATTGTCTGTTGAATCTCCAGAGAGAGAAATCAAAAACACTTCATTCGTAATAATGTACTGTGTTTTTCGCCAAGCACATATTCAGCTGCAAGTGTGAAATTTGGCACTACATCCAGGCCGAGGGAAGGATTTTACCTTTTCTTGGCAAAACATGAGTCACATACTTGAATTGATTGTTTTTTCAGGCTGCCTGCGATACTAGACAAAGTATGACATGTAAAAGTATAAGTATAATAATCTCATAAAATGTTTGTGTTATTAACTTTCAGACAGATGAGTGATTGTCAACTCCGATCTCCTAAGCCCAGCCAGTTCTGTTTCTATGTACCTAAGACACTGAAAATAAAACAATTATAGGAAAAAAACTCAACTATCAATATTAGATTGATTACTATAAACAATTTGAACATCAAACTTTTCATCCTATTAATTTTCCCATTCCCTTTAAAAAAAAAATTTTGAGTACCCAATTAATTTTTTCTAATTAAGAGACAATTTAGCGTGGCCAATCCACCGAACCTGCACATCTTTGGGTTGTGGGGACGAAACCCACAAACAGAGGGAGAATGTGCAAACTCCACACGGACAGTGACCCAGAGCGGGATCGAACCTGGGACCTCGGCGCCGTGAGGCAGCAGTGCTAACCACTGAGCCACCGTTCTTGCCCCCCATCCCTTTTTAAATCACTTTCCCATCCCACCCAATTTTTTTTTTTACATTAATTTTAACTTGTTTCTACCAATTTCAGCTTTCCTCTTTTTCCCCTAAAACAAATCAGTTTAACATCTCTTAATCTGGCTTTTTTTCCTGCTAAATGCCATTAATTTTGGTGGTAGCATGGAGGACAAGTGTGAGCGGTGCCATGAAAGCCTGGCCAAACACACCCACATGTTCTGGTCGTGCCCCAGACTTGCCGGGTACTAGACGCCCTTCTTTGTCCAGGGTGGTGGGGGTGAGGGTGAAGCTGTGCCCACTAGTGGCTGTTTTCTGCGTATCAAAACTACTGAGCTCTTCACGGGGAGAGAGGCCGATGCCCTGGCCTTTGCATCCCTGATCTCCCGCCGGAGGCTCCTGCACAGCTGGCGATCAGCAGCACCACCCAAGGCTGCAGACTAGCTGTCTGGCTTGACAGAATTTCTCAGGCCAGAGAAAATAAAATACGGCAACTGAAGATCGGAGGAAAGCGTCTGATGGCTGTTCACCAACCTCTTCCAAGACCTGTTTGTAACCAGTGCCCAATAAAGCACGGGGGGGGGGGGGGGGGTTGAGGGACCTAGGACAAGGCATGAAAAAAGGAAGCAAAAGGGAGGGGAGAGCAGGGAGGGGGGTGGGTTGGAGGGAGAATGTAAGCATTAAAGGGAGACACAGGACAGAGGAGAGAACCGCAAAGGACAAAAGGGCAAAAAGTGAAAGAGCGCACCGGGCGGATACCCCCCTCCCCCCCCCCCCCCTCCAGCACAGCTAAATGCCATGAGGCAACCAAGGAGGAGGGCAGGCCACACAGCAGCAATGGCTGATCATTGGGGTAGTCCCCCCAAACAGGGACCTTCCCCGCAGCTACACAAAAGACCTCTCCCAGGGGAGCACAGCCAACTACTGGCCCCCCCCCACACGGCCAGAGGGTATACCTTGGGCCATCGTCTGGCCCAGCAAGCACTCAATAACACCCTTTTCTGGGGGGGTTTCTCTGTTTGTTTGCAAATTATTTTCTGAATGAGAGTGGTTGTAAGTTCTTGTAGATACATATTTCAATTTTGTCTCGTGTCAAACATGTTATGAAATGTTAAAACCCGAATAAAAAAATATTTTAAAGAAAATGTTGGTGGAAGACATTCATTGGCTCTGAAGCTTGTTTCCCAGCTAATTGCAAGCCTAGACTTTGAAATTTGGCATGCTGTAGGGCAATCCGTGGGCGGCACGGTAGCACAGTGAGTAGCATTGTTGCTTCACAGCTCCAGGGTCCCAGGTTTGATTCCCGGCTTGGTTCACTGTCTGTTTGTTCTCCCTGTGTCTGTGTGGGTTTCCTCCGGGTGCTCCAGTTTCCTCCCACAAGTCCCGAAAGACGTGCTGTTAGGTAATTTGGACATGCTAAATTCTCCCTCTGTGTACCCGAACATGTGGAGTGTGGCGACTAGGGACTTTTCACAGTAACTTCATTGCAGAGTTAATGTAAGCCTACTTGTGACAATAAAGATTATTATTATTATTATTATTAATAATAATCCTTGACTTGACATGCATTAAGCCAAAGAGAACTTAGTATAAGTGTTTCGGCCTTGGAAGTGAAAGGGATTGTCTCTCTCCCTTTCCTGATTGCTGAAGTGAAATAACTGTTTTATTGTTCTGAAAGCAGTGAGTGCCCAGCACAACCTTTACTGTGAATCTGAAATGATGCTGAGTCTGTAGAGATGATAGATAATCTTGCCAGAGAAAATCATCTCAAGCCTAGAAGGAAGAAATATCAAAGCGAAAGCCTGAACTTCAGAAAGACATTGAAATGTCATCCCATTGCATCAAAGATCCTTATCCTTTTATTTTTATCTCTATTTCTTTCCCTTTCCGCCACCTTTTCCCCTTGGTGTTGTTTGTCTGTGTGTGGGTGTGGAGAGTGGGGCGAGTTAGGAATGGGGAAGTTGGGAAAGAGGTCATTTTCTGTCCGTTTAATTATAATACTGTACATAATAAACGGTTACTTGTGTTTTAAAGTTTCAAACCTGGTAACTGCAGTTTTTTGGGCTCTACAAAGGACCTTGGGTATTTTTTTAAAAACTAAAATTTCACCTGTATTGCAACTCCGGGTCAAGTGGGTCTGGAATTGACCACGCACTAGCCCAGAGTGTTGCGACAGTTGGCAGAGGACTTTCGGGCCTCCTTTGGCCATGTAATTCAAAGCACTAATAATAAAAGCAACTATTGCCAAAGCTGTAGAGTGCAAGTCAGAGGATATAAGATACTATCGATTATAAAGAAGGTAAAATTTAAACACTTCCTGAAAACAAACCATGACTCTAGGAAAAGAGGGCAAAGGTTTGAATGATGTCAATTTCATTTTTAGACAAAGAATGACCAACACGCAAGTGGACTTATACATTAAAGCTTGCCAAAATAATTTTCAAAGCACTTGAATACTATGAGAAGTAGAATGTCAAGTACTTCTGGATGAATGAACAAAGATGGGTTGAATAGGCATTCTTATCTGAATCTGTCATGTGGTTTTCTGAACTTATGATCTGCAATGTTGGAGGATTAAAACTGCAGCGTCAAAATGCCAATCTCAATTCGGAGCATGATATCTAATCACTTCATGCTTGGGAAACCAGAAATGTCAGATTCCATTATTAAAATATAGTTTAGTGAACAATGGCATGGAAAATGGCTTACCAGCCATTGGGAGCAACTATTGCATTCATATTATCAACACAGTGGTCGGGATTCTCCGAGCCCGCACCATCTCTGAGAATCGGAGTTGACGCTGAGATGACCTGCGACGCTGGTCTGACGCCGAGACCCGATTCTCCGGCGACCGGAGAATCAGCGCCAGTCACGCGCGCGGTCGATGCGACGCCGGTCGGGGGTCGTTGAAAGAGGTCCCTGCAGCGATTCTCCGCAATCGAACGGCCGAGTTTCCGCCAGCGTGGTACCCGTATGGTTCCACCCGGTGGGAGCTCGGTCTCACGGCTGCGGTGGCCGTCCTGGTGGGGGGCGGGGGTATCAGACACCGGGGGGGCGCCTCCACGATGGCCAGGCTCACGATCAGGGGCTACCGATCGGTGGGCGCACGTGATCGGGGAGGGCCTACCTTCTTCCGCGCCGGCCCGCTGTGTGGCTCCGCCATGTTGCACGGGCCCAGCGCGGAAGTGACCGCCACGCACATGCGCGAACCTGTGGCTGGCAGCGCAGGGCTGCTCAACGGCGCTGCGTGCAACACTCCGCCACCGTGCTGGCCCCCCTGTTGGCTGCAGAATCTATGGGCCAAGAGGCCTGTTGACGCCGGCATGAAACACTCCGACGTTTACGCCGGCGTCAACACTTAGCAACATTTTTGCAGAATCCCAGCCAGTGTTCCTGATTTATAAATTGAGAAGCTGTATCACTTTGGAAAAAGAGTAGGGAGAAAAACGATGATCTAACAAATAGATTCAAAGAACCCCATATATGATGGTCAGCCTGCGTGGTGAATGAATGCCACACTTCTATGCAGGGCTGAAGGTACACTAGGACACTTAGAGCAAATGAATGTGGAGACACCGTCAAATTCTTTGCATTCTAGTTGTGACAATGCAATACAAAGTTTAAACCATCTGTTCATAAATGCCTAGATGTTGTCAAGGCAAGAAGCCATTAATGATCAGTTGGTCATCTTTCGTATGCAGCTGCATATAGCTGATCATCTAATATGAGGAGACTTTGATCATCTGTATCTGGAGGCTTGTAAGGTTGAACAGTAGTGTTTATTGGTAATATTTAACTATATACATCTCCAAGAGGTAGAAATGACTAGGTACTATCTCCATGCTGGCCTCTGATAGACTACTACTGAAGGAAGTTCTCCTACTATCATGTGACTCACTACATCATAATGTAGGTGATATAATTTCCCGAGTCCCAAATTAATCCTCACTGTACTGAACACCCTTATACTACCCCCCCCCCCCCCCCCCCCCATCCCCCAAGCCTTTATTCAATAATATTTGCAGTAGAATCTTTACTTCCATGCTACCCCTTCTCCCCACCTCAAGTCTCTGACTTCATAAATTCAGGTGGTCTGGAGGCTTGATAATTCTCCCAGATCTCATTCTGGTCACATTTGGAGGAGTGGTAAACTTAGTTGCTTCAGGCAAGCTGTTCTTTCATTATTGAAATTGTAGTAGTCTGTGTTTCAAGCACTTGATGCTAACTTGAACCTCCTCTGATTTCCTACTTAATCCTACTGTGCTCCTGAACTCAAATGTTTTTCTTCTCCATGATGTCCAATTTTGCATTTGCTTTTTGCCCTTGTATCAGCGCAAATTGATCTTGTAGTATTAATTTGCTAATCATTGCTGTTTTCCTGCATGGGAATGTACAACTTTAAATGCTGTCCCACTTTAAAAGGTAGTGCCGCAGTAACTGTTTCTTCAATATTTCTCCCCATGTTTATTGGGTTTTGGTGAGCTCCCACAGTAATCACAGACCCAGCCTCAAACAGATCGATTACTTGCAGCGAGCTTTTTAATCAAATATTTGGGCCCCTTGGAGTATTTTAGGGCAATTACAAGGTGGTGCCTAGCTTGGCTATTTCCTTAAAACTTTAATCAGAATTTTTAGTATGGTGGGGAATACATCCTTGCTAATTTCAAGAGCCCAACTGCCATTTTATGTTCTAATTAGTGTTGATCGGTAGTAAGTGGGACATCCACCACTCTTCCAGGAGGAAGTTCGGTGTTGGAGAGCTTCCAGTCAATCTGATTAACCGGCAGCTGTCCAATCCCTGCAGGAACAGCACTGCCATGGATGGGAGAGGTGCTGTAAGAAGCTGCCTGAGTCTAAGTCCAGGGAACCTGAGAAAAAGATAAATGTCATCAGTCTGGGGTCTGGGTGGGGAGGGTAGGGAAGGTAGGGTGGGGGGGGGGGGGGGGGGAGGGGGGGGGGATTGGGGGGAGCATCATGAGGCGGGTGATTGGGGTCTTCAGTTGTTTCATCAATGACCTTCTATCCATCATATAGTCAGATGTAGAAATTTAAGTTCAGTCCAATTTGTATTTTTTCAGTAAGGAAGCAACTCCTGTACCCCATACAACAAGACCTGGAGGACATGCAGGCTTGGGCTGAAAAGTGGCAAGTAGCATTCATGACACACCAGTGCCAAGCAATGACCACCACCAACAAGAGACATTTAATGATTCTCAGTACAATTGACTTTTCAAGCCTCTATTGTTTCACTGTTGCAGTCTGCCTGCTTTTATCCCTCTGTATTTGGTTGTTTACATTCAATTTCACACCCCATTGCCTTTTACAAGCCTCTTGATTGATAGCTGAAGGAGGAATTACCTTTGTTTGTTTTATAGCATATAATCCATTAACTCTGAAATTTTCCTCTTTTGAGCAGGTGTCCTGTCTGACTGCAGTTTTTTCTATGTTGGGTAGAGATTGAATGAAGGAAAGTAACATCTGGCAGCAGAATGAAAATTCAGCAAGGATCCAGGAATACTACAAATGTCCATCTGGCTCCATATTCAATAATAAAGGGTCAGAACTGGACTTTAGGCACCTCCTTTGCAATGGGGCTTGTTTCGGGCAAGCATAAAGATTTTTTTCTACTCTTGAGTGCTTCCAAGAAAGAGCAGGTGCTCTGTCTGACGGCAAATTTTTCGACTAGATTTTTTTCAACTTCTGATGCCTGAACAGCATGCCTGCATTGTAGGTAGTTTTCCACCATAAAAGCAGTAGGCAACACTCAGACAGTGTAAAAGTGTAAGGATTCCTCAAGGAAAACCTCCTTGCATTCACTATTACATTTTATGGATTGGTGTGATGACCATGCTGGAGGACACGGAGGCCTTTGTAGCCATCAGGTGGTCAAGGACATGGCTGGACAGTGCCCTGACACCCTGGCACTGGGAACCTGCAGCTGCCAAGATGCCAGGGGGCAGTACCAGATTGGCAATGCCAAGGGGCAGGGCCTGAAGTGGACCTTTGGTAACCCATAGCATGGTGTTGCTCACTTGGCGGGGCCTGATAACAGTGATGGGTGGCTTTGCCAGCGAGAAGGGAGAGGGGTCTTTGCCGGTGAGAAGGGAGTGCAAGAGAGGAAGGGACTTTGCCAGAAGAAAGGAGGTATTTTCCTGAGATGCTTTAAAAATGGTGCCCCGAGATCCTTTAAAAATAGTGCCCGATGTCTGAGGATCCGACCTTGCCAGCGCCTTAGCTCCAACACATCACATTTTCAACGTGAATCATCCCTAACTCCAAAGAATTTCTAAATATGGTTCGATTGCAATCTGGATCACGCCGAACCGCTCGATGTGAATTGCATCTCGTTTCCCGCCAGAGGCCACACATAGAAATTCTTTGGGAGAATTGTGCCCTTCATCTGAAATAAATATTGTAACCTCAGCTTACCCTAAGGCATTGATTGCATAACTAGTTCTCTGCAGACACTGAAGCTCATTTAATCTGTATGTGATGACGTTGGAGATTCAGACTTAATGCCAAATCTCTGAACTTATCAAGATACAACCTGATTGACCAACACGCAGATTTAGTACAAGTAATCACAATTTTCTGCAGGTTAAATCTTTGGGAATACCAGAGATGTGGAGAATCCAAAACTTCTGCTTTCCTCTTTCAAAGCCCTTCCCTTTTGAGGATTTTTTGTTGCATATTTTAATGCATTTCCCTCTAGCTTTTATGGCTTCTGGTGTTTTCAGCCTGCCTCTAATCTTTGTTCTGTTTAGTTTCAGACTGGCAGTTTCCGAGGCATGAAAAAAATTCCATCTGCTCTTCCTTCCCCCATTGCGATTTGTGCCTGTTCCAGTTTAGCTGGTGCAAAATCTTTGGATAAGGTTTGTTTTCTCTACCATCTTTGAGTCATTCTTGCATAGATACTGCTGTGGAGTAGAATATAGTGCAATGAATCTGGGGAAGGAAAAAGTACATGCAACCAGAAATATATATCACTATTGAACCATGAATTTAAATCTTATCACAAACACTGTCAAATCTTCTGCCTGTATTACAGCTACAAACTTCAATTGCACACATTATAAAGAAAACAAAATACCTAGTTCAACACATAATACATAGCGAATTATTGAAATTATTGTTAATAAATTGTTGACTTTTTTTATACATAAAATATTTTATTGTCCAGGTTGCACTAGAGTGCGTAACCTAATTTCAGTGGTACATATGTTACTGAATGAAGAATTTCATGAGCTTGAGTGTGAATCCATTCCATGTTTCCATGCCTGCAAAGCAGAATAGTTTGGAGTTCTTCCTAAATCACGGTAATTGTCATTTTAGTTGCTGTTGGAGTTTAGGTTTTTGGCTCTGATCTACATTTGCACCGAATATCTTGAACTCACCTTCCTCACACATCAAGTCCTGGGATGGAACCCAGAGCTTCTGATTTAGGCACAGGGACACTACCCTCTGCAACAAGACTTACCATCACTGCTGAAGCTTGCACAATATTGCCATTCAGAAGAAGTGAACAGGCAACAAAATGATAAGGAGCCCTGAAGCGTGGCCATCATAGAAAAAGGTTTGAGGAAGATGAGAAATATTTAAGTGAGCCCAAGACAATGCCTTCAAAGGAAGGCAAGATCATAAGACATTTTACAGTCCAATTTCTGCACATGTTACACTACCTTAAGCTAAGTGGGAAGCAAAATATGTTGGTTGGAGAACTATCATGCCAGCTCCTGCCACCCCCTTCTATGACATCCCACCCAATATTCCATTGAGAAATATAACACTTCCATTGAAATTTAAGCAGGCCTATTATAATGGGAAGAAAATGACAAGTTGGCTGTTATAACGCCCACGAAAACCACAAGGAAACCATTGTTGATCTCCCCATAGGATGAGTACGAGTTTCCCAGATAGGGGGCAGAGGCCACCAAGCCGGGTCCGGTCCAAAGCAGGGCCTAGTGTGATTAGTTCTCCCAGCAAGGACTGCACTGGGAATGAGTTACTGCCTTGAGCAAAATTGTATATAGTGGTTAAATAAAGCTCTGGTTTCCTCAAGTTACTAAACTGCCGATGAGGGAAAAAGGAAACTCCGGGCTTGCTTGTGGAACCGCCTAGCCTCCTGTAATTTACTATCTTGGAGCATAGGGTCATAACAGTCCAAGATGCTGCCATTCGGAAAACAGGAAGCCTTTGAAGCTTCAAGACTGGAACCAGTACGCACAAGGTATTTCTCCAACGTGACTGGGACTTTGGGGAAAGACCGTCAGAAAGTCCTCCTCCTGATCGCCTGCGGGGCCCAGACGTTTGGGATTATCAAAAGTCTAACTTACCAGGCTGCACTGGACTCTAAATCATTTGATGAGCTGGTCACTTTGGTTTCTGTACTTACAACCCCAAGCCTTCTGTAATTATACAGCGGTATTGTTTTAATACAGCGGTGCGGTCACTGATGTCTTGACTTGCCTAAGACATCTAGCTGCACATTGTAGGTTCAGGCCGTCCCTCTCCGAAATGTTGAGGGATAGGCGAGTGTGTGGCATAAACATCTCGGCCACTCAGAAGAAGCTGTTTCTAGAGGCCACGTTGGATTTGAAATGGGTCATCAAGCTTTTGCTGTACAGTGAGCACATGGAGAAAGGAGTGCAGGAGCTGTAGGGGTCCATGGACTAAGCGTCCACAGTTTGGCCCGCCCTTTGTTTCGAATGCCCACTGCATCACAGGACAGTGCCCAGACTTCCTCGGAATGAACAGCCACAAGGGTAATTCCGCAGCCGGGTCAGGATCTTGGGTGTTACTGCTGACCAGTGGGATACCTCCCCCTAGGATGAAAAGGACAGCTAGCTTCATTGCCAAATGCGTGGTCGGAGGACTAGTGATGGTCAGAGCCACCAATTGCAGCACTGAGAACGCCGTCTACGACAGTCACCAAGATCACCGCAAACCAGGGCCTTGCACGTGGGCCACCCCCCGACGAGGAGGACTGTTTGATGCAGATGAACTGCATCAATAGCCCCAAAGGCAGCACTAATCCGGCTCACATGACGGGTCAATGGTCAACCCATGATAATGGAAATTGACACGGGAGCTGCCGTCTCCATCGTGGACCATTGAACATTTCAGCGATTCCGCACAGGTATCATGTTGCTGACATTGCATGACACCAAAGCGAAGTTAGCGACCTATACTGGTGAGCCTTTGAATATTGTGAGAACCATCATGACTCCAGTAATGCATGTGCAGCAGTTGCTCCATCTTCCCTTGGTTGTGGCGCAGGGACCAGGGCCCAATTTGTGGGGACTGGGCTAGTTGTGAGTCCTCCATTTCAACTGGCAACAGATTTTTCGGATAGGCACCGAGAATTTGGACAATGTGCGTAGCAAATGCCTTAAGTGTTCCAGGAGGATCTGTGTAGGGTAAAGAGGGCCAAAGCCCATATCTACATGGACGGTAATGCTCAGCCCCAGTATTTCCACATGAGGATTGTTCCTGATGCTTTGCTTGTTAAGGTTGACGTGGAATTTCGACACCTGCAAGATCTGTGGGCCATATGCCCGGTGCAGTTGGCAGAATGGGCTGCATCTGTGGTGCCAGTAATGAAGCCCAACAAATCTGTGCAACTTTGCGGAGATTTCAAGTTCACTGTGAATAGAGTCTGGATAGGGTTGAGGATTTGTACACAAAACTGGCTGGAGGATGTTCCTTCATGAAGTTTTAAATGAGCCCGCTTATGGAGCTCGACTCAGAGTCCAGGGAATTTATACCATAAACATTCAGCAGGGATAATTTGAACACACCTGCCTCCCATTTGGGGGTGATTTTCCAGCGGGTAATGGAGAATATCTTGCAAGGCCTACCAAACGTGGCCGTCTATCTGGATAATGTGCTCATCACTGGCACCATGGAGAAGGAGTATATGGACAACCTGCAGGAAGTTCTCTCGTGGTTTTCCCAAGTAGATACCCGACTCGAGGTCTCACCAATACATTTAAGAGCAACATTTCTCAATTGTGACAGACCACAAGCCACTGCTCGGCCGTTTTAGGGAGGATAAGGGAATACCGCCCACCTTGTCGGCTAGAATTCAGTGTTCGGTGATTCTGCTCGCTGTGTATGCATATTCATTTCAACACCAATCGGGTTCGCAGATTGCCCATGCTGACACCCTCAGCCATATACCCTTGCCCGTGAGTGCTCCATCCCCATCAGTGGCAGATGAAGGGGTTGCAACTCTCAACTTTATGGATACCTTGCCAGTGAGGGCTACACAGGTGCATTTGTGGATGCAGCAAGATCTTGGGACTGGCGAAAATTCGCCTCATGCTATTGAGCAGCGGAAAAAAGGTGGCCCTTTCTGTAGCTCTCTGGCCTTCTGACCAGAATTTCTCAGAACTCAACGTAGAATTTGACACCATATTGGGGGGAACTTGTGTGGTCATCCCACTGCAGGAGTCCCTGCTGCAGGTGCTTCACAGTGGTCACCCAGGCGCCTCGAAAATGAAGATGTTTGCCGAGTTACATCTGGTGGCCCGAAATCAATGGGGACATCAAGAGGGTCTTGCGGCATTGCCCGCTGTGCCAGGAGCATCAGGAGCTCCAGCCGGCGGCCTCCCTTCATCCCTGGGAATGGCCAGGATGCCCGTGGGGCATCTACGTGCAAATTCCGTGGGACCATTCATGGGGTCCATGTTCCCCCTTATCGTGGATGCTCACTCAAAGTGGCTAGAGGTGTACAGGATTGCCTCAACAGGACCATGACAGCTAAGCTCCAGAGCTTGTTTAGCACCCTGGTAATACGAGCAAATCTTTGCCGCGTTTACAAAGCAAAGCAGCATTTAGCATATTCAAACTGCTCTGTATCATCCCTCCTCCAATGGTCTGGCGGAAAGGGCGGTCAAGACCTTTAAAAGGGGCAGAGAAAAACAATCCATGGGACAGTAATTCCCCCTGTGAGACTGTTGTTGGGCCGGTTGAGTCTCACGTTTCCGAGCAGGAAAGTGGAGATGCAGCAGGAGAAGCAGAAGAGGCACCATGACTTGAGGATGCCAGGTTGGCAATTTCACTGAGGGATGCCTGCTCTGCCCACAATTTTGGTGATGGGGCACTTTGGCTCCCAGGCGTCATGCTGAAGAGAACGGTCTGGTCTCCTGCAAAGTCCAGGTTCAGGAACGCGTTCAGTGAAAGCACCTGGACCGCCTGAAGAAGCTAGAACCCGCACTTCATGGCGCCTAACCGGCAGCATTAGCGTATTCTGCATTCCAGGAACCACCCCTCAGAATGGGTAATCAGCTGTCTGGATCACAACGCCTGGTCCAGCAGGAGCAGGATGACTCCGGATCAGAGATGGACACCGAAGTGTCCGTACCGGCAGGCCATGTCTTGTCCAGGGCCGAGGTCCCGGCAATAACTCTTCGGAGGTCAGCCAGGAAATGGTGGTCGACAAACCGATGCACTCTGCCCGACCCACAGACGGAAGCACAGCCGCGGGCTGAAGGGAGGCTTTCGGACTTTGGAGGGTGGGTGGTGTCATTAACCCCCACGAGGATTATGAAAAAAACATTGTTGATCTCCCCGTAGGACATGTGGAGTACGAGCTTCCCAGATAGTGGGCGGAGCTCGTTACAAACAAACATAAAAGCCGGTCCAAAGCAGGGCCTAGTGTAGTTAGTTCTTCCAGCAAGGACTGTACTGGGAGCAAGTTGCTGCCTTGAGCAGAATATTGTATATAGTTAAATAACACTCTGTTCTCTTACTGCTGGCTTCTTCAAGTTTCTAAATTGGCATATTTCCTTCATTTGCCCTTGAGTAATGCTGGTTGAAAGGAATCTTGGTGCAGTCCTGGTCTCCAAAGTTGCTATGAGCTGTAGGTTTTCTTTCAACTTTAATAGGTCACTAATGTAATTAATCACAGAAAAATGAAGCGTCTTAGTCAAAGTCTTAAAAATTTTAACTAAAAAAAGGTTTAATTTTAAACTACCACTGCCAGTTATGCTATGCTGCACCTGCAATTGCTTCTCCTGCACCAAAGGGGGCATTCCAGCAGTACTGTAAATTAACCCAGTGCCTGTTTCCATCGGTAAATTATCCTGATTCCAAGAAATGCTAAAATCATAGATTTTAGGCAGCCCGGTGGCACAGTGTTTAACACTGCTGCCTCACAGCTCCAGGGACCTGGGTTCAATTCCGGTCTCGGGTGACTGTCTGTGTGGAGTTCGCACTTCCTCCCCGTGTCTGCGTGGGTTTCGTCCGAGTCCTCCGGTTTCCTCCCGCCATCCAAAGATGTGCAGGTTAGGTGGATTGGCCATGCTCAATTGCCCCTTAGTGTCCAAAACGTTAGGTAGGGTTACAGGGATAGGATGGAGGCATGGGCTTAAGTAGCGTGCACTTTCCAAGGGGCGGTGCAGACTCGATGGGCTGAATGTCCTCCTTCAGTAGTGTAAAATCTATGATTCTATGAAAGGATAGATGCACAAGGGAGGGGCAAGTGGAAATTCTGTTCTGACAAAAATGCATGGAATTGAAGCTGAAGAGGAAAAGAATGTGTCATACAGTAAGTGTGGCCCCCAATGGGGAAGAATAAGAAAGTGAATTGGAAGTAAATGGAGAGCACAGCCTCTAAACAATCAGTTTCAGTCAGTTGGAAAATTAGCCAATTCATTATATTTAATTATTGCAAATGTGAAGTTCCCTCGCGACAAAAGGAATTTTAAACAGCAGAAAAATGGCATATGCAGGACGAGATCTAATCTGGTTATAATGCCGGAAATAATGAAGTGGATTTGACAGATTTGTATTTTCAACAAGAGGTTTTGCACTCGGAGTCAGGAAAGGACATTGTCATGATATGCAAACATGCAACCAATGAACACTCAGAATAGGACACAACCAATGGGCAGTCAGGACACTCAGAGGTGGCATCACCACAAGGGGGCATGACATAAACACTATAAAAGGGATGAAGCACTCACACCCTGTCTCTTTCCACAGACAGACATCAAGAGAGATAGACAGGATTAATCAGCAGCATCACACCCCAGCACGTGGCTTAGAGCAAGCTGGTACAGTTAGACTGAGTTACTACAGTTAGATTAGCAGAGAGTCAAACTCATTTGAGAACTGTGTTAATAGTTCAATAAACACGTTGAACTCATTTCAGAGTTTGGAGCATCCTTTAGTTAAGACTACATCAAGTAGCAGCCTGTGTTATCTGAAGCAGCATAACACAACAGACATGAATATTTTTTAAATCGGTGAAATAAACTTGAAAGAAGAGGGAATTTCTCAAAAGCAGTTAGTAAAGTCATAATTTGCAAATAGTTTTGTTAGCCTGGAGAGCATAAATATATGGTTATACAAAAATAAATGCACTTCTTGAGTAATCAATACCTCATGACAGTACATTTGTGAGTGAGATAACACTTAGATTTCACTTAGTTTTAGTTATATCATAAATTTAATCCGATCAAAATAAAATTGGTGCACCTACTCTCAGGAAAACAACAGAAGGAGGCACAAGGCTGACAACAACAACATAATAACTCATGTTGTTAGGCACAGGACTAAACCAGTCAGCCTCTCAAGCCTGTTCCTTCATTCAATGAAACCATGGTTGATCCTCCATGTGCAGTGGATAGCTCAAAATCCTCGACTAAAATAACCGACTGCACACAAATTCCAGGCGTTTCACATGATCCCTTCAGGCAAGCATTGCTGTATCTGGGTGTTCTCAAACACACGGTCTGATCCTGGGCAAATGTTCTGAAGGTCATGCAAACTACAATCAACTTTAAAATCCCACATTAAATACACCTGGTTCTGTTTGGCTTATTTTCAGCACGTTGAGAAATGGCATAGTCAGTTGCAGGTTCCTCAGATTTCATTTCAAACAAGAAACCTAGGAAGGCACATTCCTCAGCTTTGGTACAACCGACTACTCATCCACCACAAAAATGTGGATAAAGAATCTGGAGGACGCCAGCCAAAGAGAAAAATAACACACTGACTGTACCTGTAGCCAGGATGTGTCTCCTTCCATCGTGCAGGCATGCCTTCTTATCTGTATTCCACACCAGCATGAGAAAAGGTGTAACTTGTTATATTATTCACTAACAAAATAATATAATTTCTGAAAAAAAACAAGTATTTATAATTCTATTTTTATACATAGCCCTGCTGGATTTTATTAGGAAGAACAACACTTGTTGCTCGAAGTCTCCTCCAGTGTAATCTCTCTTCCAATGTGGCTAGGTTTAAAAAGCACATTACAGGGAAAATACAGGAATGAGTGTTTCAATGTTGCATTAATTTATTATTTTAAATACTTTTTTATTTTCCTCCTTTTTCACATTTTCTCCCTGTAGCACAATCAAACACTCATGAGGCAAGATGAGAAGGAGTCGAACGATGGCTTTATTACGCAGACTTGTTCCCCAGCAGCACAGTTACAGAATGCGGCTGCTGGGAGAACCCAGGCTCTTATGTTCCACCTTGCTGGGTGGAGCCAGCAGGCGGCTGATCCAATCGGGATCCAGTGTCTATCTACCAATAGCCTCTCGGCATCCCAGGGTACCTTAATACCCCTAATACATACCACCACATTCACCCCTTGTTAAAAAAGAACCCGGCGGGGTAGTGGGGCGTGTGGTGGTAGGGGTTTCCAGAGTCGGTACCTAGGATGCCGCTAATATGGCGGCTATGCTCCGATATTAACTACTTACAATGCCGCTTTTACTGGACAAACAAACCAAAAAAATTATTTACAGAGGCATTTTGTGCTTCATTATACAGATTTGATGAGTCGGATGGGTGCCCTGGTCATCCTCGCTGATCGTCTTAGCCCCGGTGGTGATGCAGGCGCAGGTTCCGGCCTCGTCGTCTCTGGGAGCATTGCGACGTCTCGTCCCGCTCCAATATCCCTATTCAGGGCCGGGGGAAGGACCGATCCACCCTGGAAGGGGGCGGCTGTGGGGTGCGCCGGCAGGAGGGAGGGGGTGATCGGTGTTGTTGGGGGGGTATGCGTGGCTCCAGAGGGGGTCACTGGTGTTGGGGGGTGTGCGCGGCTCCGGCAGGTGCCAGGTCCCGCAGGGAGACGGTGTCCTGTCGGCCATCGGGGTACGCCACATAGGCGTATTGAGGGTTCGCGTGGAGGAGATTAACCCTCTCGACCAACGGGACCGATTTGTGCGTCCGCACATGCTTTCGGAGCAGGATGGGTCCCAGCCAGCCAGGTCGGAAGTGACGTTCCGGAGGAGGACTTCCTAGGGAAGACAAGGAGGCGTTCGTGAGGTGTTTGATTTGTTGTTGTACACAGCAGCGACCTGATGGAGTGGAGGGCGTCCGGGAGGACTTCCTGCCAGCGGGAAACTGGGAGACGTCTGGACTGCAGGGCCAGTAGGACGGTCTTCCAAACCATTCCGTTCTCCCTCTCTACCCGACTATTCCTCCGGGGGTTGTAACTGGTCGTCCTGCTCGAGGCGATGCCGGTCATGTCGAGACAGGGGATGGCGAATGGGAACCGGGAGTATTCGACAATCACATTGAGGAAGTACGTGTTGCGATCGGTTGAGGGGAGGGGACCTTTGAAATCCATACTGAGGCGCTCAAAAGGACGTGAAGCCTTTATCAAGTGCGCTTTATCTGGCCGGTAGAAATGCGGCTTGCACTCTGCGCAGATCTGGTAGTTCCTGGTGGCGGTCCTGACCTCCTCGATGGAGTAGGGCAGGTTGCGGGTCTTCACGAAGTGATAGAACTGAGTGACCCCCGGGTGGCAGACGTCCTCGTGGAGGGTTCGGAGACAGTCCACTTGTGCGTTGGCACACGTGCCGTGGGATAGGGCATCGGAAGGCTCGTTCAGCTTTCTGGGACGATGCAAGATCTCATAGTTATAGGTGGAGAGTTCGATCCTCCACCGCAAGATCTTGTCGTTCTTGATCTTGCCCCGCTGTGCATTATCGAACATGAAGGCAACCGATCTTTGGTCAGTGAGGAGAGTGAATCTCCTACCGGCCAGGTAATGCCTCCAATGCCGCACAGCTTCCACTATGGCCTGGGCCTCCTTTTCCACTGAGGAGTGGCGGATTTCTGAAGCGTGGAGGGTGTGTGAAAAACAGGCCATGGGTCTGCCCGCTTGGTTGAGAGTAGCCGCCAGAGCTATGTCAGACGCGTCGCTCTCGACTTGGAAGGGGAGGGACTCGTCGATCGCGTGCACCGTGGCCTTTGCGATATCCGCTTTGATGCGGCTGAAGGCCTGGCGGGTCTCTGTCGACAGGGGGAAAACCGTGGACTGGATTAGCGGACGTGCCTTGTCCACGTAGTTGGGGACCCACTGGGCGTAATAAGAGAAGCCCAGGCAGCGTGTCAGGGCCTTGGATCAGTGGGGGAGGGGGAACTCCATGAGGGGGCGCATGCGTTCGGGGTCGGGGCCTATCACTCCATTTCGCACTCCGTAGCCAAGGATGGCTAGACTGTTGGTGCTAAACACGCATTTTTCTTTGTTGTATGTGAGATTCAGGGCGTTTGCGGTCTGGAGGAATTTGTGGAGTTTGGCGTCGTGGTCCTGCTGGTCGTGGCCGCAGATGGTGACGTTGTCGAGATACGTGAACGTGGCCTGCAAACCGTACCGATCAACCATTCGGTCCATCTCCCGTTGGAAGACCGAGACCCCTTTTGGGACGCCGAATGGAACCCTTAAAAAATGATAGAGCCGCCCATCTGCTTCGAAAGCAGTGTATTTTCGGTCGATCGGGCAGATGGGGAGCTGGTGGTAGGCGGACATAAGGTCCACCGTGGAAAAGACCTTTGTGGTAGTACCAGGTATTGCGGTACCTGAGAGGCTGATGACCATTGGTTAGACCCTGGAGTCTACCATTGGCTGTATTACGTAGCTCCGCCCGGAAGGCGGAGTATAAGAGATTGTGCCGTCCCAGCAGCCTTCACTTTCTGTACCGAAGCTGCTGGGGAACAAGTTCTTGTAGATTAAAGCCTTCAGTTATGAAATCACTTTGTCTTGAGTGTAATTGATTGCGCATCAATTTAATCTACTAGACTTAAGCTGGGAGGATGGATCTCCGAATCAAACCGGAGTGCCTTCAACTCAACCCCCATGCGGAGAACTCAGCTGCAATTTTTAAACACTGGCTGGCGTGCTTTAAAGGCTACCTCGAGACGGCCGGAGGCACCCCCACAGAAGGACAGAAAATGCATCTCTTGCGCTCAAGGGTCAGCCCTGGGATCTACCCTCTTATCGAGGAGGCGGAGAACTATGATGCCACGATCGAACAGCTAGAAAGACATTATATCCGCCCTGTAAATCAGGCCTACGCTCGTTACCTGCTTGCGACTAGACAGCAAAGCCCCGAGGAATCGTTGGAAAATTTCTACCGGGCGCTACTGGTGCTGGGCTGAAACTGTGGCTGCCCGCAAGTTTCGGGGAGCGAGCAGACGGAACTTTTAATCAGGGTTGTTTTCGGAGCAGGTATGAGCTCCCTAGATATCCGCCGAAGACTCCTAGAAAGGGACACTCTGGGACGTAGAGAGGCACGGGCCCTGGCAGGGTCCATGGACGTTGCCTACAGAAACGCGCAGTCCTTTGCGCCCGACCGTGCGGCGGCCCCCTGGGCTGCATGGAACCCCGCAGCGGCAGCACCACAGACCTTCCCCCTGACCCTGCAGGCCTGCGCTACGGGACGGCCCGTTAACGCCGCCGGGCCCCGCTGTTTCTTCTGCGGGCAGGTGAATCACCCCGCCCGCGCTGCCGGGCCCGCACCGCCACCTGCAAAGGGTGTGGCAAGAAGGGCCACTTTGTGGGGGTCTGCCTGGCTCGCGCCGTGGCTGCAGTCTCCAGCGACTCTGGAGTGCCGCGGCAACCCCCCCTTCAGATCCCACCGGCCAGCGCTCACCGCCACCCCCCTATCCGAGGGCCACGTGTGACCCATGGGCGCGGCCATCTTGCCCCCCGGACACCACGCTGGACGGGTGGGCACCGCCAGTTTATCCATCCCCGCTGCCATCTTGTTCATCCCGGACACCATGTGCGATCCACGGGTGACGCCATCTTGGATGGGGCCCCAGGCCCCCAGCTTGGCCGACTACACGCTGCCCGATCAGAACTCGCAACTGCTTCATCTGGCCTCGGTGACACTGGACCAAAGTCGACCCCGGACACTAGCAACGGCTACAACGACGGTCCTCATCAATGGCCATGAGACATCTTGCCTGATTGACTCTGGGAGCACGGAAAGCTTTGTTCAACCCGACACGGTAAGGCGCTGTTCACTTGTTACCCATCCTGTAAACCAAAGGATCTCCCTGGCCTCCGGGTCACACTCGGTGGAGATAAAGGGGTTCTGCCTAGCGAACCTCACTGTCCAAGGCAGGAAATTCGACAATTTCCACCTGTATGTCCTGCCGCACCTCTGCGCGGCTACCCTCCTGGGGCTGGACTTCCAATGCCACTTGCAAAGCCTGACCTTTAGATTCGGCGGCCCTATACCTCCCCTTACTGTCTGCGGCCTCGCGACCCTTAAGGTCGACCCGCCTTCCCTGTTTGCGAACCTCACCGCGGATTGCAAACCTGTTGCCACCAGGAGCAGGCAGTACAGTGCCCAGGACCGGACCTTCATCAGGTCAGAGGTGCAAAGGCTGCTGGGGGAAGGGGTCATCAAAGCAAGCAACAGTCCCTGGAGAGCTCAAGTAGTGGTGGTAAAGACCCGGGAGAAGCATAGGATGGTCATTGACTACAGCCAGACCATCAATAGGTTTACGCAGCTGGACGCGTACCCTCTCCCCCGTATAGCCGACCTGGTAAACAGGATCGCACAATACAAGGTTTTCTCCACGATGGATCTCAAGTCCGCCTACCACCAGCTACCCCTCCATAATAGTGACCGCAAGTACACTGCCTTCGAAGCAGATGGGTGGCTCTACCAATTTTTAAGGGTTCCCTTTGGTGTCACTAATGAGGTCACGGTCTTCCAGCGAGAGATGGACCGAATGGTTGACCTTACGCGCAACGTTCCCGTATCTGGATGACGTCACCATCTGCGGCCATGACCAGCAGGACCACGACACCAACCTCCGCAAATTCCTCCAGACCGTGAAAATCCTTAACCTGACATACAATAAGGACAAATGCGTGTTCAGCACCAACCGTCTAGCCTTCTAGGCTACGTAGTGCGAAATGGAGTTATAGGCCCCGACCCCGAATGCATGCACCCCCTTATGGAGTTCCCCCTCCCTCACTGCCCCAAGGCCCTGAAGCGCTGCCTCAGGTTTTTCAGCTACTACGCGCAGTGGGTCCCCAACTACGCTGACAAAGCTCGACCCCTAATCCAGTCCACAACCTTCCCCCTGTCGACGGAGGCCCGCCAGGCCTTCAGCCGCATCAAAGCAGACATTGCAAAGGCCACGATGCGCGCCATCGACGAGTCCCTCCCCTTCCAGGTCGAGAGCGATGCATCCGACGTAGCTCTGGAGGCCACCCTCAACCAAGCGGGCAGGCTCGTGGTTTTCTTCTCCCGTACCCTCCATGCTTCCGAAATTCGCCATTCCTCGGTCGAAAAAGAGGCACAAGCCATAGTGGAAGGTGTGCGACACTGGAGGCATTACCTGGCCGGCAGGAGGTTCACTCTCCTCACTGGTGGCGTTCATGTTTGAAAATGTTTGAAACGAGATAAATAACGGCAAGATCTTGTGGTGGAGGAATGAACTCTCCACCTTCAACTACGTGATCTTGTACCGTCCGGGGAAGCTAAACGAGCCTCCTGATGCCCTGTCCCGCGGCACTTGTGCCACTGCACAAGCAGACCGCCTCCGAGCCCTCCACGAGGACCTCTGCCACCCGGGGGTCACTCGCTTTTTCCATTTTGTCAAGACCCGCAACCTACCCTACTCCATCGAGGAGGTCAGGTCCATCACCAGGGACTGCCAAATCTGTGCAGAGTGCAAACCGCACTTCTACCAGCCAGAGAGGGCGCACCTGATAAAGGCTTCCCGTCCCTTTGAACGCCTCAGCATGGATTTCAAAGGCCCCCTCCCCTCCACCGACCGCAACACGTATTTCCTGAACGTGATTGACGAGTATTCCCAGTTCCCATTCGCCATCCCCTGCCCAGACATGACCACAACCACCGTCATCAAGGCCCTCCAGGGTATCATTACACTGTTCGGTTTCCCCGCGTACATACACAGTGATAGGGGGTCCTCCTTTGTGAGCGATGAGCTGCGTCAATTCCTGCTCAGCAAGGGCATCGCCTCGAGCAGGACGATCAGTTACACCCCCGGGGAAACGGGCAGGTAGAGAGGGAGAATGGAACGGTCTGGAAGACTGTTCTACTGGCCCTACGGTCCAGGGATCTCCCAGTCTCCCGCTGGCAAGAAGCCCTCCACGCCATCCGGTCGCTGCTCTGTACTACCACAAATCAGACACCTCATGAACGTCTCCTTGTTTTCCCCAGGAAGTCCTCCTCTGGGACCTTGCTCCCAACCTGGCTAGCGACACCCGGACCCATCCTGCTTCGGAAGCACGTGCGGGCGCACAAGTCGGACCCGTTGGTCGAGAAGGTCCACCTGCTGCACGCTAACCCCCAGTACACCTATGTGGCGTTCCCTGACAGGCGGCAAGATACAGTCTCCCTTCGGGACCTGGCGCTTTCCGGAACCCCACGCACACCCGAACCATTGCCCCCCCCCCCACAGCACCTCACTGGAGGGTCAGTACTACCGCCGCTCCTGCCTAGGCCCGCCCACCCACTGACACCCCCTACATGAACCCCCCCCACCGTGTCGACCTTTTGCCCCAACAGCGCCGCCTAGGGGTGACGAAGCTGCCAGGGAGGACAAAACCACACTCCCGGAGTCGCAACCACCGGGACCTCCACCAGAATCACCACCGAAGCCCAGGAGCTCCAGAAGGACGACCAGGCCACCCGATTGACTGATTGCTTCGCTGTGACTCTAACTGTGAACTTTGTAAATATCCTCGACAGCACGGTACCTGCATATCTGGTCATACCATGTTAAAGGCGACTGTTACCACTGGCCACCACCACCGCCGGACTCTTTTTTAACCGGGGTGAATGTGTTATTGCGGTACCTGAGAGTCTCATGACCATTGGTTAGACCCAGGAGTCTACCATTGGCTGTATTACGTAGCTCCGCCCGGAAGGCGGAGTATAAGAGATGGTGCCGTCCCAGCAGCCTTCACTTTCTGTACCGAAGCTGCTGGGCAACACGTTCTAGTAGATTAAAGCCTTCAGTTATGAAATCACTTAGTCTTGAGTGTAATTGATCGCGCATCTAACCTTGTACTGTGCAATCCGATTGACCATGTCGGATTTGCTGGGGAGAGTGTATGCATCCAGCTGCGTGTACCTATTGATGGTTTGACTATACTCTACGACCATCCTCTGCTTCTTCCTGGTCTTTACAACTACCACCTGGGCTCTCCAGGGACTATTGCTGGCCTGAATTATGCCTTCCCTCAGCAGCCGCTGGACTTCTGACCGGATAAAAGATCGGTACTGGGCGCTGTACCGTCTGCTCCTAGTGGCGACTGGTTTGCAATCCGGGTGAGGTTCGTTAGCAGGGAAGGCGGATCGACCTTGAGGGTCGCGAGGCTGCATATAGTGAGTGGGGGTATAGGGCCGCCGAATTTAAACGTTAAACTCTGGAGATTACACTGAACATCCAATCCCAGGAGTGTGGCAGCGCAGAGGTGGGGAAGGATGTAAAGCCGTTAGTTTTGGAACTCCCTCCCTTGCACCGTGAGGTTCGCGATGCAGAACCCTTTTATCTCTACTGAATGGGACCCCGCCGCCAGAAATTCTTTTTGATTACTCGAGTGGATCGGAAGGGAACAGTGCCTTACCGTATCAGGATGTATAAAACTCTCCGTGCTCCCAGAGTCGATCAGGCAGGGCGTCTCGCACCCGTTTACAAATATCGTTGTTGATGCTGTTTGGAGCGTTCGGGGCCGCGACTGGTCCAGGGTCACAGAAGCCAGTCATAGTTGCTGCACCGGGGCGTTTTCTTCAGGCCCCGTGTGGCCATCCATCCCGGGGTCTTTAGACGTCAGCCAAGATGGCAGCGTCCACGGGTCGCACGCGGTCGGGGGTGGACAAGATGGCGCCGCCCATGGATCGCACGTTGCCGGGGAGCACAAAATGGCGGCGCCCATCCCTCCCGCGTGGAGTCCGGGACCCAAGATGGCGGCGCCCGTTGGCCGCACATGGATCGCTGGGGGGGGGGGTTGAGTTTGGGGTTCTCCCCCGGAGATTGCGGCTACCCCCCCGGGCCTGGCACACCGCTACGAAGTGTCCCTTTTTCCCGTACCCTTTACAGAGGGCCGAGCGGGCCGGGCAGCGCATTCGGGGGTGTTTCCCCTGCCCGCAAGAATAGCAGCGGGGCCCCCCCGGGTGATCTGCTGCTCTGGCAGCGCAGGCCTGTGGGGGGGCGGGGGTCCCGGGTTTTCGGTCGCGGCGGGGGGCCACGGTGCCCAAGGGGCTGCCGCGCGGTCGGGGGCGTAGGCGCGGGAGTTCTGTGACGCCACATCAAACGAGGCCGCGAGGGCCCGTGCCTCTTTGAGGCCTAGTGTGTCTCTTTCCAGCAATCGCTGGCAAATTTGGGGTGAAAGCATACCTGCCACAAACGCATCTCGGACCAGCAGCTCCGTGTGTTCATTAGCCGCAACCGATGGGCAGTTGCAGTTTCTCCCCAGTATCAGCAGCGCATTGTAGAATTCATCCAGCGATTCCCCGGGGATCTGCCGTCTCATTGCGAGCTGGTGGCATGCGTAGACCTGGTTGACGGGCCGGACGTAGATTCCTATCAGCATCGCGATCGCCGTTGGGAAATCTTCCGCATCCTCTATGAGCGTGTAGATATCAGGGCTCACCCTGGCATGCAGGACCTGGATTTTCTGTCCCTCTGTAGGTATGCCGAGGGCCGTTCAGGTGTATCCCTGAAAACACACTAACCAATGTTTAAAGGTGGCCGCTGCGTTTGCCGCGTAGGGGCTGATTCGCAGACACTCCGGCATGATTCGGAGCTCCATGTCTTTAAAAGTTTGCGTCATAAATTGTAGCACAATCAAACACTCACGAGGCGAGATGAGAAGGAGTCAAACGATGGCTTTATTACGCAGACTTGTTCCCCAGCAGCACAGTTACAGAATGCGGCTGCTGGGAGAACCCGGGCTCTTATACTCCGCCTTGCTGGGTGGAGCCAGCAGGCGGCTGATCCAATCGGGATCAAGTGTCTATCTACCAATAGCCTCTCGGCATCCCAGGGTACCTTAATACCCCTAATACATACCACCACACTCCCAAATTTACACCCAACAATAAACAATAATCAGTAACGAATGTAATATCAATCCCCATATCAATAACAACGATCCCACCCTCCCACCAAACCCCCAAACAGTTGCCCGCATGTTAACATAAACAAATGACAAAGAGGAATCAGGAATCACCCATAGTCACCATTAACACATTCAGTCCCCCCCTCCCACAACCCTCCCAGCCCCCAAACCTCTTAATGTTCAATGTGATCCAATTCTCGAAAGTGCATAATGAATAACGCCCATGAATTGTAGAATCCCTCCATCCTATCCCTCAGTTCAAATTTGACCTTTTTAAGCGTCAAGAATTCCAGCAGGTCCCCCCACCACGCCAGGGCACAGGGTGGAGAGGTTGATCTCCACCCTAACAGGATCCATCTTCGGGTGATCAACGAGGCGAAGGCTACAACATCTGCCTCCCAGGCTGGTCCGACACCCCGACGGCCTCCCGCGGGCCTGGGTTCAGTTTCACGTGCACCACTTTAGAGATGACCCTAAACACCTCCTTCTAGTAATCCTCCAGCTTTGGACAGGACCAAAACATATGAACGCGGTTTGCGCACCCCCCCCCCCCCCCCCCCCCCGGTAACGTTCACATACATCTTCCATCCCCTCAAAGAGCCGGCTCATCCTCGCCCTTGGTGCGCTCTATACACCAGCTTCAGCTGTATTAGCCCCAACCTCGCACACGAGGTGGAGGCGTTCACGCTCCGGTGCGCCTCACACCAGAACCCCTTCCTCCATACCCTCTCCCAACTCTTCCTCCCACTTTGCCTTGATCCGTTCAGCGGCGCCTTCTCCTCCTCCAAAATAGCCCCGTAAACCGCCGATACTACCCCCTTCTCCAGTCCCCTTGTCGTCAGCACCTCCTCCAGCAATGTGGAAGCCGGCTCTACTGGGAAGCTCTGTATCTCCTTTCTGGCAAAGTCTCGAACCTGCATGTATCTAAATATTTTCCCTTGCTCCAGCCCATACTTTGCTCCCAGCTCCCAGCAAAACGACCCCCAAGAAACAAATATTTTAGTGTTCTAATTCCTTTCTCCTCCCATCTCCAAAAATTTCCTTCCCATTTCCCTGGCTCAAATCCATGGTTCCCCCGAATCGGCATTTCCCTTGACCCTGCCCCCAATCCGAAGTGCTTTGAAACTGCCTCCAAATTCTCAACGAAGCTATTACTTCCGGACTCCCTGAGTAACTCCCCGGGGTCGTCGGGAGCGGCGCTGTAGCTAGCGCCTTCAATCCCGACCCCATACCCAAACTCTCCTCCATTCTTTGGATTTCGGCGGCAGCGGTGCGCAGGGGCCCTCTGGGAGGTGAGTAGAGAATTTCAAAACTCTTACCTTTACAGGAGCAGCCCTTTGGATTTCGGCGGCAGCGGTGCGCAGGGGCCCTCTGGGAGGTGAGTAGCGAATTTAAAAACTCTTACCTTTACAGGAGCAGCCCTTTGGATTTCGGCGGCAGCGGTGCGCAGGGGCCTTCTGGGAGGTGAGTACTTACTTTAAAAAGCCTTGCCTTTACAGGAGCAGCCCTTTGGATTTTGGCGGCAGCGGTGCGCAGGGGCCCTCTGGGAGGTGAGTAGTGAATTTAAAAACTCTTACCTTTACAGGAGCAGCCCTTTGGATTTCGGCGGCAGCGGTGCGCAGGGACCCTCTGGGAGGTGAGTAGTGAATTTAAAAACTCTTACCTTTACAGGAGCAGCCCTTTGGATTTCGGCGGCAGCGGTGCGCAGGGGCCTTCTGGGAGGTGAGTACTTACTTTAAAAAGCCTTGCCTTTACAGGAGCAGCCCTTTGGATTTCGGCGGCAGCGGTGCGCAGGGGCCCTCTGGGAGGTGAGTACTTACTTTAAAAAGCCTTACCTGGTCCCGTGTCTGTTCTTCTTTTCTGTTTTATTTGTTTTTATATAAGGCGGGAACCGGAAGTTCGACCCGCGGACCTCTGGGAAGTCCCCCCCCCCCCAACCAATAAATTCTGGTGGAGAGGAAACCCGAGACACTACACGTGTAGTATCTCCCACCCGCCCTCCTCCTCTAACCTAATAATAAGACCCATTGGTGTAAGGTAAGTGCCATATTATATTATTATTATATTATTAGCATTGTGCAGGTCAAGGTTCGGAGGTGGAGGAGCAGTCTCTGTCAGCGAGAGAACCTGAGAACATCTAAGACACTCAGAGGGTAAGAAGGTAAGTAAGTGATTTTTACTTATTTTCACTTTTATACCTTTTTTCAAATTGTGTGTGTCGGGGGGAAACTGAAGTGACATCACAGAAAAGCTGTGGCCAGAGTGGCTGGTTGGGATTCTACCCTAAATTTAAAAATAAATTTGAGTATTTGGTAACTAATTAAACATAATAACTTAATTATAATTTAGAGGGATATCTAAGCCAGAGATCGGAGAGTATTATAGTTAGCTATCGCATTTCTATTAGAAATCTAGTGCTAGGAAACAGATAGTTGACAGTAACTTCGAAATTTTAAAAAATATATATTTTTTAAAAAAGGACAAATTTTAATTTTAATTAATTGATGCAATGTCAGTTAGAGGGGTGCTGTGCTCTGACTGTGAGATGTGGCAGGTCCGGGAGGCTTCCAGCGTCCCGGATGGCTTCATCTGCAGAAAGTGCACCCAACTGGATCTCCTCACAGACCGCATGGTTCGGTTGGAGCAGCAATTGGATGCACTTAGGAGCATGCAGGTGGCGGAAAGTGTCATAGATCGCAGTTATGTAAATGTGGTCACACCCAAGGTGCAGGCAGAGAAATGGGTGACCCCCAGAAAGGGCAGGCAGTCAGTGCAGGAATCCCCTGTGGTTGTCCCCCTCTCGAACAGATATACCCCTTTGGATACTGTCGGGGGGGATAGCCTATCAGGGGAAAACAGCAGCAGCCAGAGCAGTGGCACCACGGCTGGCTCTGATGTTCAGAAGGGAGGGTCAAAGCGCAGAAGAGTAATAGTAATAGGGGACTCTATAGTCAGGGGCACAGATAGGCGCTTCTGTGGACATGAAAGAGACTCCAGGATGGTATGTTGCCTCCCTGGTGCCAGGGTCCAGGATGTCTCCGAACGGGTAGAGGGAATCCTGAAGGGGGAGGGCAAACAGGCAGAGGTCGTTGTACATATTGGTACTAACGACTTAGGCAGGAAGGGGCATGAGGTCCTGCAGCAGGAGTTCAGGGAGCTAGGCAGAAAGTTAAAAGACAGGACCTCGAGGGTTGTAATCTCGGGATTACTCCCTGTGCCACGTGCCAGTGAGGCTAGAAATAGGAAGATAGAGCAGATAAACACGTGGCTAAACAGCTGGTGTAGGAGGGAGGGTTTCCATTATCTGGACCACTGGGAGCTCTTCCGGGGCAGGTGTGACCTATATAAGAAGGACGGGTTGCATCTAAACCGGAGAGGCATAAATATCCTGGCCGCGAGGTTTGCTAGTGTCACACGGGAGGGTTTAAACTAGTATGGCAGGGGGGTGGGCACGGGAGCAATAGGTCAGAAGGTGAGAGCATTGAGGGAGAACTAGGGAATAGGGACAGTGTGGCTCTGAGGCAGAGCAGACGGGGAGAAGTTGCTGAACACAGCGGATCTGGTGGCCTGAAGTGCATATGTTTGAATGCAAGGAGCATTACGGGTAAGGCAGATGAACTTAGAGCTTGGATTAGTACTTGGAACTATGATGTTGTTGCCATTACAGAGACCTGGTTGAGGGAAGGGCAGGATTGGCAGCTAAACGTTCCAGGATTTAGATGTTTCAGGCGCGATAGAGGGGGATGTAAAAGGGGAGGCGGAGTTGCGCTACTTGTTCGGGAGAATATCACAGCTGTACTGCGAGAGGACACCTCAGAGGGCAGTGAGGCTATATGGGTAGAGATCAGGAATAAGAAGGGTGCAGTCACAATGTTGGGGGTATACTACAGGCCTCCCAACAGCCAGCGGGAGATAGAGGAGCAGATAGGTAGACAGATTTTGGAAAAGAGTAAAAACAACAGGGTTGTGGTGATGGGAGACTTCAACTTCCCCAATATTGACTGGGACTCACTTAGTGCCAGGGGCTTAGACGGGGCGGAGTTTGTAAGGAGCATCCAGGAGGGCTTCTTAAAACAATATGTAGACAGTCCAACTAGGGAAGGGGCGGTACTGGACCTGGTATTGGGGAATGAGCCTGGCCAGGTGGTAGATGTTTCAGTCGGGGAGCATTTTGGTAACAGTGACCACAATTCAGTAAGTTTTCAAGTACTGGTGGACAAGGATAAGAGTGGTCCGAGGATGAAGGTGCTAAATTGGGGGAAGGCTAATTATAACAATATTAGGCGGGAACTGAAGAACATAGATTGGGGGCGGATGTTTGAGGGCAAATCAACATCTGACATGTGGGAGGCTTTCAAGTGGCAGTTGAAAGGAATACAGGACCGTTCTGTTCCTGTGAGGAAGAAAGATAAATACGGCAATTTTCGGGAACCTTGGATGACGAGTGATATTGTAGGCCTCGTCAAAAAGAAAAAGGAGGCATTTGTCAGGGCTAAAAGGCTGGGAACAGACGAAGCCTGCGTGGAATATAAGGAAAGTAGGAAGGAACTTAAGCAAGGAGTCAGGAGGGCTAGAAGGGGTCACGAAAAGTCATTGGCAAATAGGGTTAAGGAAAATCCCAAGGCTTTTTACACGTACATAAAAAGCAAGAGGGTAGCCAGGGAAAGGGTTGGCCCACTGAAGGATAGGCAAGGGAATCTATGTGTGGAGCCAGAGGAAATGGGCGAGGTACTAAATGAATACTTTGCATCAGTATTCACCAAAGAGAAGGAATTGGTAGATGTTGAGTCTGGAGAAGGGGGTGTAGATAGCCTGGGTCACATTGTGATCCAAAAAGACGAGGTGTTGGGTGTCTTAAAAAATATTAAGGTAGATAAGTCCCCATGGCCTGATGGGATCTACCCCAGAATACTGAAGGAGGCTGGAGAGGAAATTGCTGAGGCCTTGACAGAAATCTTTGGATCCTCGCTGTCTTCAGGGGATGTCCCGGAGGACTGGAGAATAGCCAATGTTGTTCCTCTGTTTAAGAAGGGTAGCAAGGATAATCCCGGGAACTACAGGCCGGTGAGCCTTACTTCAGTGGTAGGGAAATTACTGGAGAGAATTCTTCGAGACAGGATCTTCTCCCATTTGGAAGAAAATGGACGTATTAGTGAGAGGCAGCACGGTTTTGTGAAGGGGAGGTCGTGTCTCACTAACTTGATCGAGTTTTTCGAGGAGGTCACTAAGATGATTGATGCAGGTAGGGCAGTAGATGTTGTCTATATGGACTTCAGTAAGGCCTTTGACAAGGTCCCTCATGGTAGACTAGTACAAAAGGTGAAGTCACACGGGATCAGGGGTGAGCTGGCAAGGTGGATACAGAACTGGCTAGGCCATAGCAGGCAGAGAGTAGCAATGGAGGGATGCTTTTCTAATTGGAGGGCTGTGACCAGTGGTGTTCCACAGGGATCAGTGCTGGGACCTTTGCTCTTTGTAGTATATATAAATGATTTGGAGGAAAATGTAACTGGTCTGATCAGTAAGTTTGCAGACGACACAAAGGTTGGTGGAATTGCGGATAGCGATGAGGACTGTCGGAGGATACAGCAGGATTTAGATTGTCTGGAGACTTGGGCGGAGAGATGGCAGATGGAGTTTAATCCGGACAAATGTGAGGTAATGCATTTTGGAAGGTCTAATGCAGGTAGGGAATATACAGTGAATGGTAGAACCCTCAAGAGTATTGAAAGTCAAAGAGATCTAGGAGTACAGGTCCACAGGTCATTGAAAGGGGCAACACAGGTGGAGAAGGTAGTCAAGAAGGCATATGGCATGCTTGCCTTCATTGGCCGGAGCATTGAGTATAAGAATTGGCAAGTCATGTTGCAGCTGTATAGAACCTTAGTTAGGCCACACTTGGAGTATAGTGTTCAATTCTGGTCGCCACACTACCAGAAGGATGTGGAGGCTTTAGAGAGGGTGCAGAAGAGATTTACCAGAATGTTGCCTGGTATGGAGGGCATTAGCTATGAGGAGCGATTGAATAAACTCGGTTTGTTCTCACTGGAACGAAGGAGGTTGAGGGGAGGCCTGATAGAGGTATACAAAATTATGAGGGGCATAGACAGAGTGGATAGTCAGAGGCTTTTCCCCAGGGTAGAGGGGTCAATTACTAGGGGGCATAGGTTTAAGGTGAGAGGGGCAAGGTTTAGAGTAGATGTACGAGGCAAGTTTTTTACGCACAGGGTAGTGGGTGCCTGGAACTCGCTACCGGAGGAGGTAGTGGAAGCAGGGACGATAGGGACATTTAAGGGGCATCTTGACAAATATATGAATAGGATGGGAATAGAAGGATACGGACCCAGGAAGTGTAGAAGATTGTAGTTTAGTCGGGCAGCATGGTCGGCACGGGCGTGGAGGGCCGAAGGGCCTGTTCCTGTGCTGTACATTTCTTTGTTCTTGTTCTTTGTTCTTATTCTGACCCATTGGGAGTCAACCCCTCTGACCCAGCTCCGTACCTTCCCAACATTCGCCGCCCAGTAATAATACATCAGGTTCGGAAGACCCAAACCCCCTGCCTGCCTTCCTCTCTGTAGTAGCACATTTTTAATTCTGGCCACCTTCCCTCCCCATATGAACGAGGTAATCACCCCTCCAATCTCTCTAAAAAATGCCTTTGGCAGGAAAATCGGCAAGCATTGAAAAAAAGGAATCGCGGCAGCACATTCATTTTAACCGCCTATACCCGACCCACCAGTGACAGAGAGAGACCATCCCACCTTACCAGATCAGCTTTCACCCTCGCCACCAAACTAGAAATGTTGTACCTACGGAGCCCCCCCCCCAATCTCGAGCAACCTGAACCCCCAGATATCTAAAGTGAGTCCCTGCCCTACGGAATGGCAACCCCCCCATCCCTGCCCCCACCGCTGGTCGAGCCAACACAAAATATTCATTCTTGTCTAGATTTGATTTGTACCCTGAGAAAGACCCAAACACCCGAAGCAGCTCCTGTATTCCCCCTATTGACACACTTGGTTCCGACAAGTATAATAAGTCATTGGCATATAAGGACACCTAATGCTCTATTCCCCCTGCACTATCCCTTTCCATACCCCCAAACTTCTTAATGCGATGGCCAATGGCTCAATCGCGAGTCCAAACAGCAGGGGGGACATAGGACATCCCTGCCTAGTCCCACGGTGGAAAGGAAAGTATTCTGAGCTGATGTTATTTGTGTGGACTCCTTATATAATAGCTTTACCCAGTCCACAAATCTGGGTCCAATTCCAAACCGTTCTAGTACCCCCATTCTACCCGGTCAAACGCTTTCTCGGCATCAAATGCCACACCCACCTCTGTTTCCTTCTCCTCCCCGGTACCATAACCACGTTCAATACCCTCCTAATGTTCGACAAGAGCTGCCTCCCTCTCACAAACCCTGTCTGATCTTCACCTATCACCTTCGGGAGGCTCTCCTCTAGCCTACCTGCCAGTCCCTTTGCCAATATTTTTGCGTCCACGTTTAAAAGTGATATGGGGCTATACGACCCACATTCCGTTGGATCCTTATCTTTCTTACATAACAGGGAAATCGATGCCTGCCCCGAAGTTTGTGGTAACACCCCCTTCCCTATTGCCTCCTCAAACATCCTCACCATCAGAAGTACCAGCTTATTTTTGTATTTTTAATAATATTCCACCAGAAACCCATCCGGCCCTGCCACCTTCCCCGACTGCATCCTCCCAATCGCATATTTTATCTCCTGCTCCACTATTGCTCCTTCTAATGTAGCCCTGTCCCCCTGCCCTAACCTCTGGTACTCCAGTCCATCTAGAAATTCCTGCATCTCCCGGCTTCCCCCAGGTAGCTTTGACCTGTACAACCTCTCATAAAATTCCTTAAAGACCTTGTTAATCTGATCTGGAGCTACCCCTGCCCTGTCCCGCACCTGGACAATTTCCCTTGCCGCAGCTTCCCTGCGGAGCTGACCCGCCAACATGCTCCACGCCCGCCTTCTCTCCATGCTTGTAAACTGCCCCCCTTGCTCGCCTCAATTGGCGTACCGCCTTCCTGGTAAATAGTCATTCAAAGCTCGCCTGGAGTTCCTTCCTCTTTTCCAACTGCGCTGGGTCCCTATTTTCTGCATACCCCCTGTCTACTTGCAGCATCTCATCTATTACCCTCTGATGTTCCAACCTCTCCTCTTTGTCTAGCCTAGCCTTGAACGAGATCACCTCACCCCTCACCACTGCCTTTAAAGCCTCCCAGACAACCACCTTTGACACCTCACCCATGCAGTTAAAACCTACATATTCCTCGATTACTTTTGCAATTTTGTCACAGAACCCTCGGTCCCCCAACAGTCCCACATCTAACTTCCACCCTGGTCTCTGTACCATCCCCTTCCTCAGTACCAAATCCACCCAATGCGGAGCATGATCTGATATTGCATTTGCCGAGTACGCCGACCCTTTAACCCCAGACAGCAGCGCCTTCCCCACCATGAAAAAGTCAATCCGCGAGTATACCTTATGGACCTCTGAGAAAAACGAGTACTTCCACTCTCTCGGGTGCAGAAATCTCCAAGGATCCACCCCACCCATTTCCACCATTAGCCCAGCTAGGGCCTTCGCCCCCCCCCCCCCCCCCCCCCCCCCCACTGACGGAACTAGCGAGCGCGTCCGTGACCTGTCCAATTTTGGCTCCTGCACCAAGTTCCAGTCCCTCCCCACTATCAGTTCGTGTGTGTCCAAGTTGGGGATGGCCCCACACACCTTCTTCGCAAATCCCACATCGTCCCAATTGGGACCATATACACTTACAGCGCCACTAGCCTCCCCTCCAGTGCTGCTGTCACAATCACATACCTACCCTCCTGATCTGCAACCACCTTCTCCACCTGGAACCGTACCCTTTTGCTGATCATTACTGCCACCCCCCGAGCTCTTCCATCAAATCCAGAATGAAACACCTGACTAACCCAGCCCTTTTTAAGTCTCACTTGGTCCTTCACCCTCAAGTGAGTCTCCTGCAGCATTGCTACATCGGCCTTCAAGCTTTTAAGATGCGTCAGCACACTTGACCTCTTGACTGGGCCTCCCAGCCCCCTCACATTCCACATGACTATCCTAACTGGGTGTCTCTCACCCCCCCTTTCTTATCCACCATCATCATTTCACCGGGCCCTGCCCCATGAGCCTGACCCGTCCCTTTCCATTATTAACATCGAATCCCCCCCTCCCTCCAAGAATGCCCCCCCTGCACTTCCCCTCGAAAAGATCTCTCGTAGTATCGATCCACCCCCCCCCCCCCACTTGCTCGCCTCGTAGGTCCATCGAAACCTGCTACCCTGGCTCCAATGTCCGCAGCCCTCCACTCACCTCACCTCCGTTCACTAGCCGATTTTAGTTAGCTAGCGCGGGTGGTCCCCCTCTCCCCCAAAAAGGCATACTGTCCCCTCCCACCCAGTCCCAGAAGAAAAAGAAAAACAATCTAACCCAAGCAATTCAATGAAATAACATATAACCGTTGCAACAAAGAAAAAGGAGCAAAAATGCCAATCAAACCAAACAAAAACTTAAACTTTATACCAATGTAAAGTCAAGTAAGTTACAATACAGGTCAGTGAAAAGAAAGTTATAACATTTATACATTTTCCAGCTCCCCAATCACAATCTCTCTTCCAGCTCCACTCCTCACTTCTGTCCCAAGCCTTCTGCCTTCATGAATGCCTCAGCCGCCTCCACCGTTTCAAAATAAAAATCTTCGGAGTTGTACGTCACCCTCAGCTTTGCTGGGTATACCATTCCAAATCGCAGTCCCTTGTACAGTGCCGCCTTCACTCGCCCGAACGCCGCTCATCTCTTTGCCAACTCCATCGTCAAGTCATGATAAATCCGAACTCTAGCACCACCCCACTGCACCTCCCGCTTCTGCTTCGCCCAGTTTAACACCTTCTCCTTCCTGTGGTAGTTATGGAAGCAGATAATTACAGTTCTCGGCGGCTCATTGACTTTGGGTTTCGGCCTTAACGACCGATGAGCTCGGTCCAGTTCATACCGGGAGGGGTCTTCACCCTCACCCATCAACTCTGCCAGCCTCTTAGCAAAGTACTCAGTTGGCCTTGAGCCCTCTGCCCCTTCAGGCAAGCCCACAATTCTCAGACTTTGCCGCCTTGAGCGGTTCTCGAAGTCCTCAAGCTTTGCTCGGAGTCCTCTGTTGACCTCCCCGACCCTCTGTTGCTCGTCTCCCATCGAGGTGAGCTGGTCACTGTGCTGCAACATGGCCTCCTCCACTTCCTTCATCTTTTCACCCTGTTCTCTCACCTCGGCCGATGTCTTTGCCACATCCACCCTCACCAGGGTGATTGCCTATTCCACTAATGATCTCAGTGCGACCGCTATCTCCTTCCTCAATGCCTCCATGTGCTTCGCAAACTGCTTCTCCATCACCTCAGTCATCCTTTCCACTGTAATTAGTGCGGCCCCACCACACGGTCCGGCATCCGCAATATTGTCAGCTCTTTTACTGGTCCTCTCCTTTAGCGGTGAGCCTGCATTTCCTCCCTTCTTCACAGCTGTTTTTGGCGTCCCTTAATCACTTAATATTTTTCTCTTTCTTTCTTCAATCTCGAGACAAAATAATCAAATAAAATAATAAAATAAAAAAACAAAATTAAAATTAAAAAAAAAAAAAATTATAATAAAAATAATTGAAAAAAAAAAGTATTTCCTTAAGATAATTTTTTTTCTTCAAAAAATCAAAGTTCAAAATATCGCTTCTCCTGGGACCAGACTTCAAACATCCCAAACATTCATTTTCAGCAGGGGTGGGGGGGGAGGGGGCGTGGGGGGGGGGGGCACACCTGGTGTGCGCTGCCCCCCCTCTACTGCGCTGGATTCAGGCCTCGCCTCAGGCCACGCTCCTCCCCCGCCACTTGCTTCGAGCTCGATGCTCCTGATCCTCCGGTCACGGGGATCCCCACCGACTCCAAACCTGCCCGACCCGGCGCCCGTCCTTCAGGCCCCAAACGGCCGAAGAAATCGCGACCGGGGAAACCCCCGGAAAACACCGAAATGCCATCGCCCGGCGGGAGCCACTCTCCGGCGCGACCTCAATATTGCATTAATATCCCCGATACGGGTGATTTAAGAAAAACATACTATGAAACCGTAGTAATATACCTTCAAAATATCAATAAATGTTACTGACTAATTTAGTCAGCTGAACAGACTGAACACAAGGAAAGATTACACTTAGGGGCGATTTTCCGGTCGTGTTGCTCTTGGTGCAAATCTCGTTATGTCGAGACAATTCTATGGGAGGTTCGAAACAGGATTTGGACCAGGTGCCAATCAGTTTCCAATGCTCCTAGCCCATTGCAGCTGACGTGATCTGGTTCACACCCTCGCTGGACGTGAACCAGATTAGTTAATTCAAAGGAACATTTAAATGTTCAAATTCGGCTCTAAGCCGAATTCACCCGGCTCCTGCCATTCTCCCACCCACCAGCGCAATGTGAAGGTGACATGAATCATTACTGGTCTTCACAAATGGTGACCAGATGTGATGACCACATTGGGGGGCTCGGAGGCCATTATAATCCCCAGGTTGGCATTGCCAAGAGGTACTGTCAAGGGACAGAGCCTGAAGGGAGGGGAATAAGAAGGGGCAGTGCCTGAAAGGAGATCCATTGGGAGGGACCCAATTACAGGGGGTCTGGGGGATAGGGAGTCGATGCCGACGATCCTGGGGAGGCGGGGGGGGGCGGTGAGAGGAGGTAGATGCCCGTGATGGTTGTGTGTGTGGGGTACACTGAAGCCCCGATGCTGGCAATGGTGAGGGGGCGGGGGGGCTTGACTGTCACTTTGAGATTGGGTCACCCTTTATAAATGGCGCCTCGATTGCTGTGAAGCTGAGCCTTCTTGAGTGTATAGGTCCTACCCCTCTCAATGCTGGTGCAAAACATATCCCCCTCAAAAAAACTGGCTGGTGTGGGTGGATTGCCGATTCACCCAATGGTAATCACACCGCGTTTCCCACCAGAGACCACATTTAGAACATTTTTGAGAGAATTGTGCCCTAAGTTATAGTTATGTGAGTAGCAAATGAGTCTCTTAAATAATTTATCATATAAACCATTGCAGAGTGTTAGGTGTTTCCGTTCGTTAAAGGGAGAATATTGTATCATTAGAAAACAATTATGCCACTTACCAGATTGTGAAACAGGGAATTCAGAGAGACAGTAAACAAAACCTCGACAGCTGAAAAAAAACTAGTTAGCTTTTATTTGCAGTGATGCCCACAGGAGTACTCAATAATGTGCACTGAGCCACAACATATAATAATTATCAATCAACTTGTTTATTGTATTGAGTACAAATAAAGTGCAAGCAGTGGATCATATTTTTGAGAAATAGTGAATCTATGTACATAAATATGGGGCGTGATTCCCTTTACAACATCGTTGCGAGCCAGGTGGATCCCAGGAGCGGATTCTCCCAGCTTTCACCGGCCATGCTGCACCGCGGTGAACTGCTTTTTCAGCGCAGCATGGCCAGTGAAAGCTGCGAGAACCCGCTCCCAGGATCCACCTGGCTCGTAACGGTGTTGTAAGGGGAATCCCTCCCACAATGGCAGGATTGTTTTTTTGAAAATCTGCATATTAGAGAGAGGCCTTACTCTAAATGTGCAAATTCTTGAGGTACCTGAGGCTTTGGGATTGAATCCCTTCGCCTCGGAGACCTCGGGCATGCGCCGTTTGGTACTGGTCCCCATAAATGGGGACCAGATGGAACGGCATTATGGCGGTCTCCAAGGGGATCAGAGGCACCCCAGCTGCATGTCTTTTGCGCAGGGTGGTGCCTCTACTGCTGGTGCCACCTGGGTACCCTGGCAGGGGTACTGCCAGGGTTCCAGGTTGGTGCTGATTGGGGCACTTACCAGGGTGCCAAACTTACCTTTTTATTGCGCGCTATTGGGCCGGGGTTGCCCACTGGTGGGTGTTGGGGACCCCCCCATGCTGCATTCGGGCTAGGGGGAGGTTGGGGATTATTTTTGTGGGCCTCGGACATCTCTCGCTACAAGAGTGTTCCAGTGTGCAGAGCTCCCCGTTGTAAAAAACGGAGCAATGTGTGGCCTTGGCCGCGAGTTCCCGTTTAAGCCTCTTATTCAATGTGAGTAGCGTTGAATAGCCATGCCGAGAAACGGGTGGCTAAATGCGCTCGCTAGGGGACTTTGTTCCCTTTTGGGAAGATTGCGCCCATTACTGTTTTTCACTATCTAATGCTATTCTAAAGATTACAGCTTCCCAAAAATGGGTTTACCACAAATTTACAAAAAAGATTAAAAAAACAACTATGTTAATGTAATGACTTAGGCCAGGCCTTTGTGATTGGCCAATTAGAATACAAGTTCCCTGATTAGTGGCCAAATCAGGGAACCCCTTTCTGTGTATATAACAGGGAGTGTGAGATCCTCTTAACTCCCGGTGTAGACAGCAGACTGAATGGTCATGGTTGTTTAGCTGTTGGGTTTGTGAATAAAAGGAATTCTGGTGACGGGACTCCTGCCTCCGTGAACTTATTACAGTTAACCTCGGAAAGTCAGCTTAGTACAAAATTACTCAAGGTGAGAGAAAAGCAAAAATGTACATGCCACTCTCCATGTTTGATGAGGACATCAACATTTTTAGGGCCCTTTTACTGCACTGAAATTGTGGTAGAAGGGGGTAGTTCTGAGGGCTGAATCATGGGCTGGCAAGTTTGCAGATGGGAAAGGCATGTAATTAGGACAGTACAGTGGTTAGCACTGTTGCTTCACAGCCCCAGGATCCCAGGTTCGATTCCGGCTTGGGTCACTGACTGTGTGAAGTCTGCACCTTCTCCCTGTGTCTGCGTGGGTTTCCTCTGGGTACTCCGGTTTCCTCCCACAAGTCCTGAAAGATGTGTTGTTAGGTGAATTGGATATTCTGAATTCCATCTGTGTACCTTAACAGGTGCCGGAATGTGGCGACTGGGGGCTTTTTACAGTAACTTCATTGCAGTGTTAATGTAAGCCTACTAATGACAAACAGATTATTATTATTATTATTATGTGCTGTTCTGGAACCCTGCCTTCAGCTTGCCAGAATTAAATTCTGGGAAGGTAGGCCATTTAAGAGCCTCACTGTGCCACCATTAATACTAACCCAGTGGTGGGCGGGCCTGTCGACATACAGCATGCACTACAGGTAAAACAGTGCTACCAGCTTATCACTCCGCAGGGTGGGGGAGAGTCACTCGGTTCCTGATTGAGGGATTCTACACCGGAAGGTGAGTGTCCACTGAAAACCATCGCTTTGCCCTTGCTGCTGATGCCCCTATGCCCTTCACCTAGTGAATCCCTCCCTGTGAAATCACATCCCTCACCCATTACCTACCCATGGCCTGGGCCACACGGTGATCCTGAGACTCTGGTGGGTGTTTTTCCTGCAGTAGCCACCAGCTGAGCATAACAGATGGTGAGACCTCCGCCCCTGGGGTCCTGATTCCAGGGGAAGACCCATTGCTCACCTCAACAATACCTGATTGGCTTCAGTGGGCCTTCCTGAAAAGAGGCAGTGCGGTGTATCTCCGGCTTTCCAGCCGGCAGGCAAGATCCCTGGCACAACAAGATTCCTCCCAACTGTATATGCTAATAAGACAGTATACATCATCACAGGGGGCGATGCACGTCTCATGATCTTGCTCTCTCTTGTTGAACCTCATGGCAAGGTGGAGCCACATGTGCTTTTTCTGAATAAAGTTAATGTTTTCCTTACCTAAGCAGACTTGGTAAATATGCTGTACTCGCACATAGAGATTGAGAATATTATAAAAATCATGTATGCAATTCAGCAAGATCTGACCACCTTCACCTCAGCAGCAATTTCAGGCACCTATCAGAGCCCATGGAGTGACACTGAATGAGAAAAAAAAGGGATAATCCAGTGGAAGCGCTCAGAAGGAAGGGAGTGCCAGACTGTGCCAACATGAATTGAAAGGTGAATTTACCAGTCCTTTGGACATGTGCTATGACATGGGAGGGCTGATAAAATGACACGGAGGTGTCGGTTGGCGTGCCTGGCATCCTCCTGACACCATGCCATTTTGTCAGCTACAGGGAAGATGCCACCTAGAGTCCAATTGTACCATTTATCTAGCCAATTACAGGAAACCTCGTAATTGGATACCTGTGGGAATTTATTCTGTGCCGAGGGACATGACACCACATGGGGAGACCATAAGTGAAACCTACTGGTCGATAGAGGGGTGCCAGGGCGGGACCTCCTTTCAGGGTACTTTTAAACCCATGGAGAGGCCCTGGAAGCAAAGACAGTGGTGCCACCTGTGCACCAAGACATTCCCCAATCCCCGCCCACCCCTGAGGGCCAATGCCTGCAATTGTGCCAGATCCCGGCATCCCCAGTGCTAAGTAACACTGTTGTTGTAAGCCATCCGTTCCACATCAAGACTCATTAAGCAAACTACTTTTGCTATTCCTGAAAAGAATTTCATTAAAAGACATGCATCTATAGTTGCTCATCCGTAAAGTTCCCTGTTGTTTCTGATCAGTTTTGAAACTTTTATTTTTGAAGGGAAAGATTTTATTGTATGAGAACAATTTCCACATAAAATATTCTCCCAGATGTTTTTCTTTGGGCAGGGGAATTATGAAATAGTTTTCCTACCTTTTAGGAAAGTCTTTGTTTTTCTTCTTCATCAGCAGCCTGCTGGAAACGCACATAACAGATTTATGGGGCCTTTGCCAAATATTAGCAAGTACACAGCAAGGTCTTGGGTTCATTCCCCACTTGTGTCTATAAGAGTCCTCCTTTCTATGAAACTGGTACTGAAGGGAATCCCTGCTTGAGGCCATTTCTTTTTTGTTTAGAAAATATTTTATTGAGGCATTTATAATTTTAACAATTTTCAACATCAAATGTCGAAAGAAACAAAAACACAACAAAATAATCAACAAACCCCCGAGACAAACCCGAGCCAACATGGCTTACACAAACAGTGCCACCTTCTCCAGACATCCCTCTGGTGGTTCTCCTGTCCTTACTCATCTCTCCCGTGCCTCCCCTGCACCCCCCCCACCCCTCCCCACCGCCCCTTCCCCCTGCTGACAGCTTAATTTTTCTCAAAGAAGTTGATGAACGGCTGCCAACTCCGAGCAAACTCCTGCAATGAACCCCTCAAAGCGAATTTAATTTTCTCAAGTCTGAGAAACCCCACTATGTCGCTAACCCATACCCCCAACGTCGGGGGTTCCGTGTCCTAGTAAGATCCGTCTCCGGGCCATCAGGGCAGGACATCGGCCTCACTCACCCCCTGGACTCCCGGGTCTTCCAACACCAAAGATCGCCACCTCTGGACTCGGAACCACACTCACATGTAAGACCTCTGACATGATGTCAACAAATCCCTACCAGAATCCTCTCAGCCTCGGACATGCCCGAAACATATGGACATGGTTTGCAGGACCCTTCGCATAGCGCCCGCACCTATCCTCCACCTCCTCAAAGAACTTGCTCATCTGGGCCACAGTCATGTGTGCTCTGTGGACCACCTTAAACTGGATCAAGCTGAGCCTGGCCACGACGAGGATGCATTAACTCTCCTCAGGGCCTCCTCCCATAACCCGGTCTCCAACTCCCCACCCAGCTCTTCTTCACACTTTCTCTTCACCTCTCCTATCGGGGTTCCCTCCAACTCCATCAGCTCCTTCTAGATCTCTGAGGCCTTCCCTCTCCTACTCCTGTTCTCGACACCACCTTATCCTGTAACCCATGGGGCGGCAAGTGAGGTAAGGTCGAAACCTGCCTCCGCACAAAAATCCCTCACCTGCAGATACCGGAACCCATTCCCCCTGGCAACTCAAACTCCTCCTCCAGCTCCTCCAAGCTCGGGAAACCATCAATAAAGAGATCCCCAAATCTCTGGATCCCAACCCGTTGCCATCTTCGAAAGCCCCCCATCCAGCCCTTCCTTAGCGAACCGGTGGTTATCACATATCGATGCCCACACCGACCCCCCCCTCTAACCCCATGTGATGCCACCACTGTCCCCACACCCTCAGGGCTGCCACTATGACCGGGCTTGTGGAGTACTGAGCCGGTGAGAACGGCAGAGGTGCCTTAGCAATGCCCCCAGGCTTGTGTCCTTACATGATGTCACCTCCACCTGGTTCCACACCGAACCCTCCCCCACTACCCACTTCCTCACCATCGCAATATTTGCCGCCCAGTAGTAATTAATGAAATTCGGAAGAACCACCACGCCCCAGCACCAGCAGCACCTTTTTCACCCACGGGTTTTACCCGCCCAAACAAATCCCGAGATCTCTGCATTCACTTTTTTGAAGAACGCCTTGGGGATAAAAATTGTGAGGCTCTGAAAAACACACAAAAACCTCGGGAGGACCTTCATTTTAACTGTCTGAACCCGCCCAGCCAATGTCAACGGGAGCGCATCCCACTTCCGAAAGTCCCCCCTCATCTGTTCTACCAACCGACCCAAATTCAGTTTACGTAGCTGCTCCCAATCTCCGCTACCTGGATACCCCAATATTGAAAGTTCCCTCCCACCACCTTGAACGGCATCTCACTCAATCTCTTTTCCTGCCCCCTCGCCTGGATCGCAAAGACCTCACTCTTACCCATATTCAATCTGTATTCCGAAATCCGGGCAAATTCCTCTAATATCCACATAATCTCTCCAATCTCCCCCCCCCCTCCCCCCAAGGCAGGTCCGATATGTACAGAGGTAGATCGTCCGCATAGAGCAAGACCCTGTGCTCCAACCCCCCCCCCCCCCCGCCGTACTATCCCCTGCCAGACCTTCGACGCTCTTAATGCATGACAACGGCTCTATAGCCAAGGCAAAGAACAGTGGGGAAAGTGGACACCCCTCATCGCCCCGCGCTGCAGCCTGAAGCAATCTGATCTCCCCTGATTCGTCTGCACACTCGCAACCGGTGCCTGGTATAGCACCCAATCCACAAATCCCTGCCCAAACCCAAACCGCCCCAGGACCTCCCATAAGTATTCCCACTCCACCCGATCAAAGGCCTTCTCTGCGTCCATGGCCACCACCACCTCAACCTCGCGCCCCTCTGGAGGCATCATAATTACATTAAGCAACATCCTAATGTTGGTCGTCAAGTGCCGCCCCTTAACAAACCCCATCTGGTCCTCCTGGGAACCTATGCAAGGAGTCAGAGAAAGAGGGAACGAGGACAAAAACAAAAGGTGGAAAAGTGAATAAGAAAAGTAATAGGTGGAAAAACCAAGGGCAAAATTCAAACAGGGCAAAAGAGAAAAATATTGGGATTAGACAAACAATGTAAAAAAGACAAACTTAAAGGCTCTGTGCCTTAATGCACGGAACATTTGCAATAAAGTGAATGAACTAATCGCGCAGATAGATGTAAATAGTTATGATATAATTGGGATTACGGATATATGGCTGCAGGGTGACCAAGTATGGGACTGAATGTCCCAGGATTTTCAGTATTTAGGCTTAAAAGAAAAGGTAGTGGTATGGCACTGCTGGTTAAAGAGGATATTAACACAGTAGTGAAAAAGGATATTAGCTCTGACATTGTGGAGTCTGTATGGGTATGAGAAATATCAAGGGGCAAAATACATTAGTGGGTGTCATATGTATACCCCAAACCGCAGTGGTGATGTTGGGAATGACATTAAACATGAAATTAGAGATGCATGTAAAAAGGGAATATCGGTGATCATGGGTGATTTTAATCTTCACACAGATTGGGCAAATCAAATTAGCCACAATGCCGTAGAGGAGGAATTCTTGGAGTGTATACAGGATGGTTTTCTTGACCAATATGTGGAGGAACCAACTAGAGAGCAGGCCATCTTAGACTGGGTACTGTGTAATGAGAAGGGAATCATTGCCAATCTGGCTGTGCAAGACCCCTTTAGAATGAGCGATCATAATTTTTAAATAAGATGGAGAGTGAAGCAGTTGATTCGGATACTAGAGTGCTGAATCTTAATAAAGGGAACTGTGAAGTTATTAGGGGTGAGTTGGCCTTGATAGATTGGGGAGAGTTACTTAAAGAGTTGACTTAAAGTAGATAGACAATGGCAAACATTCAAGGAACGCATGGGGGAACTACAGCAACTGTTCATTCCGGTCTGGCACAAAAGCAAAATGGGTAAGAGGGCCAATCCATGCCTTACAAAGGAAATTTGAAATAGTATCCGATCCAAGGAAGAAGCATACAGATTAGCCAAGAAGAATAATAGGTCTGAGGATTGGGAGCAGTTTAGAATTCAGCAAAGAAGGAAAAAGGGATTGATTAAGAAGGGGAAAGTATGTTACGAAAGGAAGCTTGCAGGGAACATAAAAGCTGAGTTTCTATAGATATTTGAAGAGAAAGAGATTGGTAAAGAGAAATGTAGGCCCCCTACAGACAGAAACAGGTGAATGCATTATAAGGGACAAAGAAATGGCTGAGCAATTGAATACATACTTTGGTTCTGTCTTCACAAATGAGGACACAAATCAGATACCAGAAATGTTGGAGAATGAAAGGTTTAGTGAGAGGGAAGAACTGAGGGAGTTCAACATTAGTAGAGAAATGGTGCTGGGAAAATTGATGGGATTGAAGGCGGATAAATCCCCAGGGCCTGAGAATCTGCATCCCAGAGTGCTTAAGGAGGTGGCTCTGGAAATAGTGGATGCATTGGTGGTCATCTTCTGGGATTCTATAGATTCTGGAACTGTCCCGGCAGATTGGAGGGTAGCTCACATCACTTCAATTTTCAAAAAGGGAGGCAGAGAGAAAGCAGGGAATTATAGACCAGTGCACCTAACATCGGTAGTGGGGGGAAATTCTTGAATCCATTATCAAAAACTTTATAGCGGAACATTTGGAAAGCTGTGGCAGGATCAGTCAGAGTCAGCATGGATTTATGAAGGGAAAATCATGCTTGACAAATCTGTTGGAATTCTTTGAAGATGTAACCAGTACAGTTGACAAGGGGGAGCCAGTCGATGTGGTATATTTGGACTTTCAGAAGGCGTTTGACAAAGTCCCACATTAGGGATTATTGTGCAAGATTAAAGCGCATCGGATGTGGGGAAATGTATTGAGGTGGATAGAAAACTGGTTGGCAGACAACAAACAAAGAGTAGGAATTAATGGGTCCTTTTTAAATAGGCAGGCATTAACTAGTGGGGTACCACAGGGATCGGTGCTGGGACACCAGCTATTCACAATATATATTAATGATTTGGATGAGGGAACAAAATGTAACATCTCAAAGTTTGCAGATGATACCAAGTTGGGTGGGAGGGTGAATTGTGCCAAGGATGCAGGGATCCTATAGCATGATCTGGAAAGGTTGGGCGAGTGGGCAAATCAATGGCAGATGCAGTATAATTTGGATAAGTGTAAGGTTATTCACTTTGGAAACAAAACCAGGAAGGCAGATTACTACCTGAATGGTTGTAAATTGGGAGAGGAGAGTGTGCAGCGGGACCTGGGTGTCCTTGTGTACCAGTCGCTGAAGGTAAGCATGCAGGTGCAGCAGGCGGTAAAGAAGGCTAATGGTATGTTGGCCTTCATTGCGAGAGGTTTCGAGTATAGAAGCAGGGATGTGTTGCTGCAATTATACAGGGCCTTGGTGAGGCCACACCTGGAGTACTGTGTGCAGTTTTGGTCTCCTTCTCTGAGGAAGGATGTTCTTGCTCTCGAGGGAGTGCAGTGAAGGTTTACCAGACTGATTCCAGGGATGGCGGGACTGTCATATGAGGAGAGATTGACTAGGTTGGGATTGTTCTCGCTGGAGTTCAGAAGAATGAGGGGGGATCTCATAGAGACTTCTAAAATTCTAACAGGACTAGACAGGGTAGGCGCAGGGAAGATGTTCCAATGATGGGTGTGTCCAGAACCAGGGGTCACGGTCTGAGGATTCAGGGTAAACCATTTCGGACAGAGATGAGGAGACATTTCTTCATCCAAAGAGTGGTGAGACTGTGGAATTCTTTACCATAGGAAGTAGTTGATGCTAAATCATTGAATATATTCAAGAGACGGCTAGATATAGCACTTGGGGAGAATGGGATCAAAGGCAATGGGGACAAGCAGGATTAGGCTATTGAGTTGGATGATCAGCCAAGATCGTGATAATAGAGGAGCAGGCTCGAAGGGCCAAAAGGCGCCCTCCTGCTCCTATCTTCTATGTATCTATGTGTCCCCTATTACCCCTGGACACATAGATACATAGAAGATACTTGTGGCCAGGATCTTCGCCAATAGTTTGGCATCCACATTTAACCGGTCCTCAGGTGGAGACTAGCAGGTGACCTCCCTTAAGGACCTTCCTCTGAAGGAAATGGGAACAGTTTGTCAAGGCCTGTTAGTTATAGAAGTAGCTTAGACGTAGAATTTGTGCATGAGTAGCGATTACTGTGTATAATAAATGCGCTTTGATTTAAATCTTACTAATCGGTGTATTGAGTTATTGGTCATTACTCGAACTTGAACCTCGTGGCGGTATCATAAAGATAGCTGGTGACTCGAGAGCAAAGGTTATAAAACAGAGCCAAGTGAACCAACCAAAAGTTAGCAACATATTACTGGCGACATTCTGACGGGAACGGAACTAGAAGTGGCTTCACCACTCCGGGAGAACCCAAAAATTTGAATTAGAAATCCAATTGGGAACAGAAACCCACAAGTGTTCAAGCAGTTCTGACCAATCCTCATAATTCGGAAGTGTGTTAATGCATGCGTAACTAACAGGGCTATAAGGTAAACTGATAGATTTTTTGTTGCGACAAAACTGTCGGGAGTTTGTATTTTAGAAATTAACGAAAGCCGTACCCGTATTTACAGCACCGCCTTAGCTCCCCTGTTCCAAATTTAAAAGAAGCATCCAGACAAGAAAGATGGCAATGCAGGCAATGCAGCGCCTCATGAACCCAGAGGAATTTGTGGTCGCAGCGACCAGCAGCAGTAGAGTAGGACAGTGTCCCGTATGGAAGGAAGAAATCAGGAAGTACCTCAAAGGGAAAGGATGGCCCCCTTTGGAGCGAATTCTGTAACAACGAGGAAACAGGTCCCGTGAGAATAGGACATACGTGGTGGGAGAATCTGAGTGAGATCCACAAGAAGAGCTTAGGGAAAGCTCGCAAGCCGATGGCAATCGTGTCCTGCTTGGCACAGTTGCGAGGCACAGAGGAGGTCGTTAGGACACTCCGGAAAGAGGTAGAAGGCATACATCGAATGAGTAAGGTCGATGATAGCGAAGTAGAAAGAGAGAACTTAGAGTTGAGGAGGAAGTTGGCAGCAAAAGACGGAGAGGTGGATGATGCCAAGCGGGCTCACCAGTCTTGTCTGGCGCACTTAAGCAGCTTCCAGTCGTAGTATGAAAAGGCCTATCAGGACACGAAACATGCAGTCCAGGTACGTGAAGAAACCGAGAAGCAGGTAGAAGCATTGCAGAGGCAGTGTAGTGACCTGGAGGCAGCGTTAAGAGCACTCCATGCCGCCACCACGGAGCAAAGACAAAGCTCACTAGACCATGCAAAGTGCCAGAAGCAGATTGCAGAGCTGCAATCTCTGATTTCAGTCCAAAAAGGGTTCCAGGAAACCTTCGGAGCAAAATTAGATGAGGAAGACGGCCCTGATTGGGAAGAGTTAAGCGAAACAGCGCAGAGATATGTTCACGGAACATGTGCGCAGGGAAAGCCCCAAAAGAGGAAAGCGCCCCAACCCCCCACAGAGCAGATAGTTCAGGCTCCAATGAACCCAGTAGCTCACATCACTTCAATTTTCAAAAAGGGAGGCAGAGAGAAAGCAGGGAATTATAGACCAGTGCACCTAACATCGGTAGTGGGGAAAATTCTTGAATCCATTATCAAAAACTTTATAGCGGAACATTTGGAAAGCTGTGGCAGGATCAGTCAGAGTCAGCATGGATTTATGAAGGGAAAATCATGCTTGACAAATCTGTTGGAATTCTTTGAAGATGTAACCAGTATAGTTGACAAGGGGGAGCCAGTCGATGTGGTATATTTGGACTTTCAGAAGGCGTTTGACAAAGTGCCAAGAAGAAGAGGGGCCAATTTGAACTTGGGGGCTTAACTTTCTGGTCCCCAGAGGCTTCCCGCCCTTCGGGGCGGACCCTGTACCTGGTTCAAGGTGATTGGACTTCGTTCTAATCGCTTGGTTCGATTTCTCCAATATTGGAGCAGTTCCCTGATCGATGGGCAGTCTTGAGGTGTCCGTTAACCTCTTTTGTGTTGGCTCCTGCTGGCGCCGGGGAGTCTGGCTTAGTTTTTTTTGTCCCAAATGTTGCTATTGTTCCCGGGGATTGCTCATTAGTATGTAGATGGCTGCTACATTATTATGCTGATGGTTGCTGGTATCGATGCTGTCTGGGCTTTTGCAGAGTTAAATACACAGCAAACTTTCACCTGCTGGTTTCTGCCTGTGTTGGCTGAATTTCCCTTCAGCCTTTGCCGTTCGCCATTTTAAATCGGGACTTGGCCAACTGCATACCGCGATCCTGGACGCGATCGGGTATAACCGGGGTGACCCCGTAGGTGGCCTCAATAAATGCAGGCAAAAGAAAACCGAGCACCCCACAGCGTTTGCTGGACGCCTGTGGATCCACTTTGCAGCAGTTTATGGAGACTTAGACTGTGCCCATTTGTCCCCAGACAACATGGCCAAATGGACCCGCACCCTTATCTCCTATGCCACAGAGGCAGGACAGAAAGCTTGTACTAATTATGACCCCTCGGAAGAAACGCACAACGAAAAGTGGGTTTTAAAAAGGTTGTCCCGCTCCTGGGAGCAATCTGTCCACAACAAAGCCGCGATTAGAAAACCCGAAGAACAGCAGGCAGAGGCAGATATTCAAGCAGTTAAAATGCACCAGAACCCCCATGGGTAAATGAGGGAAATAGCCCACAGCAGCCTAAATCCCAGGAATGCTACAATTGTGGACAGTTAGGACATTACGCACGAGAATGTCAAGCCCCCCTGAAACAGCAACGGAATCAGCCCACCAATGCCCCCCGAACCAGCAACGACACCAACAGCCCCGACCCCCCACCTCGGGAAACATACCCAAGGGAACAATGCACCAGAGAGCCTGCTCCACCTTATGTGCCCCAGGGGTCATGTTACAACTGTGGGCAGCCAGGACACTTCGCCCGAGATTGCAGGAGACCCCCACCACCAGCTAGACTCGCCCCCAGATATGAAAGAGACCACCCACAGCAGCTACAAGGTCCCAGCTGCCCATGCAAACTGTGAGCGCTTACCCACCGCTTCTCATGGCAGCGTTACCTCAGCAATGCCACTTCATTTTTGTTTCGCTCCTCCTTCCTCTCTTCGGTCACGCTGCACTCCCTCCATATGCTAGTTACACCCCAGTCCAAATGTGATTTACGATGTCCTGTATTCTGATGGAACCTGCACCATGTTTGTTGAATGTTTGTTCGTTAATGTTATCATTAAGTGTTGTGTGTAAACTCGGAAAGTTTTTCACGGCCCCACGTCACCATCCCCTTTGACGCCCAATAGCTGTTAATGGAACAAGTTTGTCCCAGACAATAGTTCAGAGGAACTAGTCTGTCGACAGAAAATGGTTAAAGGTACAAGTTTGTCCCAGACAATAGTTCAGAGGAACTAGTCTGTCGACAGAACCCGACTCATAGTTGCTCTCCTAATTCGAGAGGCAGCCCCCATGACGACCACATTCTTACCCGTTCTTGCCGGTTGCTCAGGCAGTGGAGAAACGGCATTGGTCCCCGCCCTGCCTGAAGACCCCCCTCTGGTCAGCTACGCTCGGGTAGAGCACATACGGCATTGATCACCGTCCTACCCGGGGATTCCATCCAAATCTTACCCGCCACGGCCCTTACGCACCTCATTTGGGCTTGTTACGTTCAAAATTCTTTTGTTTGGGTTTGGCAACGCTTAGGTTGCTTCCCTATGCTATTTACATCCTCAAACACTGGGATGGTAAATCACACAGGCTGCGAGACGGCTCGCAGTATGGCAGTATTTTCTTAGATGTCTAGTCTAAATATTCGGTAAAAAAAAAATGAGGGAGTCACACATGGTGACCAATTATAAAGGGAAATTGGCACTAAAAGACAGACATGCTAACGTACAAGATATTAAACAAGATAGTAACAGAAACTATGCTTGATCCACAGAATTCCAGAAGCTCCAGGAAGAGAGAAGAGACGAAAAGGAAGAGAAGAGCGAAGAGAAGAATGAAGACATCATACGTGCTTTTCGTTACCATTATAATTTGTATTCGGTTGTGCGCGAATGCGAACCCCCCGACCCCAACCCCTCCGGCCGTCAATGATTCGCTTCCCCAGAGCACCCAGAGCCCAGTGACAAGTAACAACACACCATCAAATCGGCCCCTCTTCTTCTTGACCGGGTCACCCAGCAACGCGAACCAACATTGACCGTGACCGGTCCAGCGGCCGCCGAGAGATTGTAAGTCTTAAGTCAACGCTCGCTATGAGATAGGTGCTCCTAGCTCTCAATCCGTACCAACTTCGAATCCCGCAGACTCAGAACCCGAACGAAAGGCCATTTGTTCCCCTGACCTGGTGGGCCAGTCCGAAGCTAAGTACAGGCCTGTTAGTTATAGAAGTAGCTTAGACGTAGAATTTGTGCATGAGTAGCGATTACTGTGTATAATAAATGCGCTTTGATTTAAATCTTACTAATCGGTGTATTGAGTTATTGGTCATTACTCGAACTTGAACCTCGTGGCGGTATCATAAAGATACCTGGCGACTTGAGAGCAAAGGTTATAAAACAGAGCCAAGTGAACCAACCAAAAGTTAGCTACATTGGTTCCCTGCCCACCTGCTGCAGTCCCAGTCTAGCAGCTATGTCCTTTAGGACCCGGCCAGCTCGGTCTGTGATGGTACCACCGAGCCACTCTTGGTGAAGGACATTGAAGTCCCTCACCCAGAGCATATTCGGCGTCCATGCCACCCTCGGTGCTTCCTTCAAGTAGTGTTCAACATGGAGGAGTACTGATTCATCAGCTGATGGTAGCCGGTATGTGGTAATCAGCAGGAGTTTCCTTGCCCATGTTTAACCTGAAGCCACGAGACTTCATGGGATCCAGAATTGATGTTGAGGACTCCCAGGGCAACTCCCTCCCGACCGTATACCACTGGGTTTGTCCTGCCGTGCGACAGGACACATCCGAGAATGGTGATAGTGGTGTCTCGTACAGTCTGTAAGGTTTGATTCTGTGATTATGACTATGCCAGGCTGCTTAACCCGTCTGTGTGACAGTTTTCCCAACTTTGGCACAAGCCCCCAGATGTTCGTAAGGAGGTCTTTGCAGGGTCGACAGGGCTGGGTTTGCCATTGTCGTTTCCGATGCCTGATTTGATGCTGGGTGGTCCATCCGGTTTCATTCCTTTTTTGTGTTTTCATAGCGATTGAATACAACTGAGTGGTTTGCTGGGCCATTTCAGAGGACATTTAAGAGTCACCCACATGGCTGTGGGTCTGGAGTCACATGTAGGCCAGATCAGGTAAAGATGGCAGATTTCCTTCCCTAAAGGACTTTAGTGAACCAGATGTTTTTAACGACAATGGACAATGGTTTCGTGGTCATCATTAGACTTTTAATTCCAGATATTTGATTGAGTTTAAATTCCATTACCTGGCGTGGTGGGATTCAAACCTGGGTCCACAGATCATTATCCTGGGTCTCTGGATTACTAGTCTAGTGACAATACCTCCCCAAAATATAAATATCTCGAAAATGACAGATAATAGAATCAGCAAATTCTAGTTTTTTTTATTGATGAACCAAGAATAGTGGATAATTGTAGGGATAATAATAGTGGCATTAACAACCACCTCAAGATGTAACAGCTTACTTCACAGATCTCACAGTAACAAGAAAAAATGTGAGGAGGCTGATTAGGCAACAAATATCTTGGTTAGATGTATTTTGCTGTTTGTGCACAGCACATAACCATACAATTTTATATGAATAATAATAATAATCGTTATCGTCACAAGTAGGCTTACGTTAACACTGCAATGAAGCTACTGTGAAAATCCCCTAGTCGCCACATTCTGCCCCCTGTTTGTGTACACAGAGGGAGAATTCAGAATGTCCAAATTATCTAACAGCACGTCTTTCGGGACTTGTGGGAGGAAACCGGAGCACCTGGAGGATATCCACACAGACACAGGGAGAATGTGTAGATTCTGCACAGACAGTGCATTGAACCTGGGACCCTGGCGCTGTGGAGCCACAGTGCTAACCACTATGCTACCGTGCCGCCATGTGTGAAGATAATTGACAGAAAAATGGACATAGAGGAATGATGGGCGTCATGCCCCAGCCCTTTCGTCTGACACCTTCCCTCCCCTCCCACCACCCAGCCCCTTTGCAACCCCCATCCTGCCCTCACTCACCTGGGGCCTCAGTCCCTTGTCATTCTTCGGCCTCTGATGGGTGCATTACCAGCAGCAGTCATTACTCTCATTGGCGCTAAAGAGGCAGTGTAGAATTTCTGGGTTTTCATTGGCTGGCATCTCCCAAGGGGATGCTATTTCCATCCCTGGGGTCCTAAATCCCACTGTTCCAGGGAAAACAATCCCAGTCTATCAAATCTTTCTTCATTGCTAAAACTCTCCAGGTTAAACAGTAAGTGTGTTTGTAAACCGACTAGACACCCAGTCTGTATTTTCTATGTTCTATGTTCTAGTGCAATCAGATCCTTCCTTTTTATTTGCTGAACAGAACTATATGAAGTACTCCAGTTGTTATTTAACTCGGGTTTTATATGTGATACAGAGCGAGGACAACAGCACCTCAGGTTCAATTCCCGTGAGGTTATTCATGAAGGCCCCGCCTTCTCAACCTTGCTCCTTGCCTGAGGTGTGGTGATCCTCAGGTTAAATCACCACCAGTCAGCCCGCCCCCTCAAAGGGGAAAGCAGCCTATGGCCATCTGGGACTATGATGACTTTACCTTTACCTTACAGTTCCAACATGACCTCTCTCCTATATTTTTTGCCTCAGTATTTACCACTGCTATTAAGAAAAAATAATTCTCAGTAATAAAGCCCATTTATCGATTTGTTTTCCTTTTATACACATGGGGCTGAATAATATGGGTGGGGGGCAGACAACACCTCCTCCTCCCACCCCACTGGAAACCATGACAGTGTGGAGCTGACATACTCCACGCCAACCCACCCCATAGCCATAAAGCAGTGTGGGGCTGAAAACAAGGGCCGATTAGGAGCTCTGTTCTTCCTTGGGGCTGAAGTCCAGCCCTCTGGAGTTCCGGCCAATCGGATTGACAGGCAGCTTACCAGTCCCCTAGTGCCAGGAAAGCATCAGTGACTGCTGATGAAGAGTGAATTCCCAAGGCCTTGGATCCCCAGAACATGTCAGTCTGACGTCTTGGGCCAGGAGTGTTTGGTAGGTTGGGAAGAAGGGTGGAGGGGAGGCTGGTGGTGGGTGGGGAAGGGGTGTATTTAAGTGAAGGAATGGGTGGAAGGAAGGAGGGGGGATTCAAATTGAGGGAGGTCACCCTGCAATCAGCAAAGGCAGTCTCCAAAGAGCCAAATCCCCCTTCCTTCCACCCTTTAAACATTTCAGTTTAAAGATCTGGCTTCTGTTGCTGGCCTGCTGCAAATGTTTAATGGTGTGGGCACCATATTATCAAGGTCAATTGGCGTGATAAGAAGTCTAATTGACTCTTACTTGTTTATTTAATTTTGGTGGGCTGATGATTGTGGTGCTTGTCCACCCCCCCATATTCTCGGATTGAGCTCAGAGATAGATGGATAGATGTGTGGTAGTCACCACTGTTGCATTATATTGTATGCACTGCATACAAGGGTATTGCGGAAAGGCCCCTGTACTAAAGGTACGGGGGGTAGATCCCTGCCTGCTGGCTCCGCCCAGTAGGCGGAGTATAAAAGTGTGTGCTCTCCGAACTGCAGCCATTTCGGCAGCAGCTGTAGGAGGCCACACATCTCTGTGTAATAAAGCCTCGACTACGTTCTACTCTCATCTCATCGTAATTGATAGTGCATCAATTTATTCCACAGAGATTTTACAAAGATGGATATCCGCATCAAGCCGGATCGCCTGCAACTGCATCCTCAAGCAGCCAACGCCAAAAAGGACTTTGCACATTGGCTAGCTTGCTTTGAAGCATACATCGGATCTGCGACAGACCCAATCCCAGAAGCTCAGAAGCTCCAGATTCTGTACACGCGGCTGAGCTCCGATGTCTTTCCCCTCATCCAGGACGCGCCTACCTACGCAGAGGCCATGGCACTACTGAAGGAGAACTACGTTCAGCAGACCAACAAGATCTACGCCAGGCACCTCCTGTCCATGCGGCACCAACTTCCCGGTGAGTGTGTGGAAGATTTCTGGCGTGCCCTGCTCGCCCTGGTGAGAGACTGTGATTGCCAGGCCGTTACGGCCGCTGAACATTCTAACCTGCTAATGAGAGACGCGTTCATTACAGGCAGAGGGTCGGCCTACATCCGCCAGCGCCTCTTAGAAGGGGCTACGCTTGACCTTGCGCCGACCAAGAAACTAGCGCTCTCGCTCACAGTCGCCTCACGCAACGTACAGGCGTATACCCTCGACCGCACGGCCCACCCCTCCTGGGCCATTATGGACCCCATCAGCGGCCGCCCCCAGCCAACCCCACGCCTGCGCCGCGTGGCAGCCAACCAACCCCGGGGGACCCAAGTGCTACTTCTGCGGACAGGCAAAACACCCCCAGCAGCGCTGCCCGGCGCGGAGCGCGCTCTGCAAGGCCTGCGGCAAGAAAGGACATTTTGCTGCAGTGTGCCAGGCCCGCTCAATTGCTGCTATTGTCCCTGCACACCCCGCGTGCGGCCAGTGGGCGCAGCCATCTTCCTCGCCTCAGACCACATGCGGCCTGTGGCCGCCGCCATCTTGCTCCCCTCACAACACGTGCAGCCCGTGGGCGCAGCCATCTTGCCTGCCTCAGGACCTCATCGGGCCGCTCATCGCCTGCAACCGCCGACGACCAGCCGCGTCTCGCCTCCGTCACGATCGACGAGTCCCGACCGCACAACCTCGCGACCGCGTCGACAAAGGTGAAGGTCGACAGGCATGAGATATCCTGCCTTCTGGACTCCGGGAGCACTGAGAGCTTCATCTACCCTGATACCGTAAGGCGCTGTTCCCTCGCGGTACACCCCATGAACCAAAGAATCTCCCTGGCCTCCAGATCCCACTCCATGGCGATCCGGGGGTACTGCATCGCCACCCTCACCATTCAAGGCGTAGAGTTCAGTGGCTTCCGGCTCTACATCCTCCCCAACCTCTGCGTTGCCTTGCTACTTGGCCTGGACTCCCAGTGCAACCTCCAGAGCCTAACCCTGAAATTTGGCAGGCCCCTACCACCCCTTACTGTATGCGGCCTCACGACCCTTAAGGTCAACCCGCCTTCTCTGTTTGCAAACCTCACCCCGGATTGCAAACCCGTTGCCACCAGGAGCAGACGGTACAGCGCCCAGGACAGGAACTTCATCAGGTCTGAGGTCAGCGGCTGCTGCGGGAAGGTATCATTGAGGCCAGCAACAGCCCCTGGAGAGCCCAAGTGGTAGTGGCGAAAGCGGGGGAGAAAAACAGGATGGTCGTTGACTACAGTCAGACTACCAATCGGTACATGCAGCTCGACGCGTACCCCCTCCCACGCATATCTGATATGGTCAATCAGATTGCACAGTAGCAGATCTTCTCGACAGTGGACCTGAAATCTGCCTACCACCAGCTCCCCATTCGCAAGGCGGACTGCCCATATACCGCGTTTGAAGCGGACGGCCGTCTTTACCATTTCCTTCGGGTTCCCTTCGGCGTCACTAACGGGGTCCCTTCGGCGTCACTAACGGGGTCTCTGGTGTCATAATATACACCAGTATATCATGGTGCAGATACACACACACTGATGGACACACAGCAAGACCAATCAACACACACAACACCGCAGCCAATCACCACTTAGAGCACACTCACTATATAGACAGAGGGCATCAGAGTTCCCGCTCATTCGGGATGCAGCTTCTCAGAAGGACAGAGCTTACAGCACAGATCTTTACCATGTGCTGAGTGCATAGACTGGTTAGGACAGGCTTAGGTCTTTAGTTTAATCTAACATCGTGTTAACCCACAGTGAAAGTATGGTCAACAGTTTCTAACTTAATAAAATAGTGTTGCACTATTTTAAGTGTTGGTGGCCTGTATGTGTTCCACGGATCCAGAGCACTCAACACATCATGATACCAGGAGTTGAGGGATGTTAGAACTTCTTAGACCTACTAGCAAGTGATCTGCCTTCCACCAGCATACAGCCATCCTGAAAAATGGACAGCGTCCGCCTGCCGCCGCTCCGCATCACCGGTAACCTAGGGGCCAACTGGAAGATATTCAAACAACGCTTCCAGCTCTACCTTGAAGCCACAGACCGGGAAGCTGCCTCAGACACCAGGAAGATCGCTCTCTTCCTATCCACAGCCGGGAAACATGCCGTCCACATTTTGAATTCTCTCACTTTGCTGATGGTGAAGATATATCAAAATTGAAGACGGTCCTCCTCAAGTTTGACAGTCACTGCAACATCGAGGTGAATGAAAGTTTCGAGCGCTATGTATTCCAACAGCGTTTTGCAGGGTAAAGACGAACCTTTCCAGTTCTTTCTCACCCACCTCCACATCCTTGCGCAGTCCTGTAATTACGGGGCCACCTCCGACTCCATGATACGCGATCAGATCATTTTCGGTGTTCAGTCGGACCCCCTACGCCAGCAGCTCCTCAAGGTAAAGCAGCTCACTCTAGCGATTGCCATCGAGACCTGCGTGCTACACGAACACGCCATTAGTCAGTATTCCCACATCCAAGTGGCTGAAACGGCGCGGCAAGGTCCTCGCGAGGCAGAATGGGTCCAAGCAATCGAGCAACTCCAGGGCCTCAGACTGGATGAGGGCGGTCATTTCACGCGCTTTTCGCGGACTCCCGCGCTTGTGCGCACCGAACGAGGGGACGGCGACGAACGTACTGCGCAGGCGCGCACCAAGTACGACCGCACCGTGCATGCGCGGTGGCGCAGCGAATGTACTAACGCTACAATGTGCGCCATCGGTGGCTCCGCCCACTTAAAGCGGCAATGTACTGCCAAATCCTGACGATGCCCGAGATGTGGCAAACTTGGCCACTATGCTGCTTTATGCAGATCAGCTCAGCCTGCCAACTCTTGTTGCTCCAGCCAGCCTCGCAGGAATGTCCGGGTCATTCAACCCACGGTCACCGAGCCCGATTCGGACCTGCTACCCGATATTGACACCGAGGACCCAAAGGCGCCTTTTTGAGTCGGTGTCATTACAAAAAAGAGGGTGTCCCCGAAGCAAAGAATCCAGCCTCTATTGATATACAGCATTGATCCAGCTGATGAGTGGTGTGCCACCCTTACGGTCAACCATCCCAAATACGATTCCGCCTGGACACTGGTGCCTCCGCCAATCTCATTGGGCGGTCTGACCTCCAAAGCCTTCGTGTCAAACCAGCCATCCTGCCATCAGCCTGCCAGCTATTAGATTATAATGGCAATGCCATTGCTGCCAGCGGCTCATGCCAACTTGAAGTGACGCACAGGTCACGCAAAGCCACCCTTCCCTTTGAAATTGTGGGCTCCTCAAAAGCCTCTCTGCTTGGCGCGCAGGCATGCAAGCTGTTGAACCTAGTTCAGAGAGTTCACTCTCTCTCTCCCGCTGACGCGTCTGCCTTTCAGGACACTGACTTCAGGGCGCAGCTCGACTCCATTATCAACCAGTACCACAACGTCTTCGAGGGCATGGACACGCTCCCGTACACCTACAAGTTTTTATTAAAACCGAATGCCACGCCTGTGGTGCACGCACCTCGCAGGGTCCCTGCACCCCTTAAGGACCGCCTCAAGCAGCAGCTGCAGGACCTCCAGAACCAAGGAGTGATTTCCAAAGTCACGGAACCGCCCGACTGGGTCAGTTCCATGGTATGTGTAAAAATGCTTTCCGGCGAATTGAGAATTTGCATTGATCCCAAGGATCTAAATCGCAATATTATGAGAGAGCACTATCCAATTCCCAAGCGCGAAGAGCTCACATGTGAGATGGGTCGCGCCAAGCTCTTTACCAAACTCGATGCTTCAAAAGGATTCTGGCAAATCCAGCTGGATAAATCCAGCAGGAAACTCTGCACATTTAACATCCCCTTTGGCAGATATTGTTACAACAGGATGCCGTTTGGGATCATCTCTGCATCAGAAGTGTTCCATAGGATTATGGAACAAATGATGGAAGGTATTGAAGGCCTTCGCGTCTATGTCGATGACATAATCATTTGGTCCACCACCCCGCAGGAGCATGTTAGTCGCCTCCAGCGCGTATTCAGACGCATACATGAGCATGGCCTCCGCCTCAACAGGGCCAAATGCTCTTTTGGTCAGACGGAACTCAAGTTCCTCGGGGACCACATCTCCCAATTGGGTGTGCAGCCGGATGCGGACAAGGTAGCTGCCACTACAGCTATGAAAACACCAGAGGACAAGAAGGCGGTCCTCTGATTTCTGGGCGTGGTCAATTTTTTAGGGAAATCAATCCCTAACCCCGCCTCTCATACCACGCTCTCAGGAACCTGGTCAGGAAGACGACAGACTGCCAATGGCTCCCTGCCCACGAGCGCGAATGGAGAGAACTCAAGGCAAAACTGACCACGGCCCCGGTCTTAGCTTTCTTTGATCCAGCAAAGGAGACCAAAATTTTAACCGATGCCAGTCAATCCGGCATTGGGGCAGTGCTCCTTCACCGTGATGAGGCCTCATCATGGGCCCCCATTGCATATGCGTCACACGCCATGACCCCCACGGAACAGCGCTACACGCAGATAGAAAAGAAGTGCCTGGGCTTTCTGACCGGAGTTGTTAAATTTCATGATTATGTCTACGGACTTCCTCAATTCACCATCGAGACCGACCATCGCCCACTGGTCAATATAATACAGAAAGACTTGAACGACATGACGCCTCGCCTCCAGCGTATTCTTCTCAAGCTCCGGCGATACGACTTGTAGCTGGTATACACACCAGACAAATTCCTCATTATTGCTGACGCTCTTTCCAGGGCAGTCAACACTCCATGTGACCCAGCGAGATTTGTCGGCCAGATTGACGCCCATGTGGCCTTCGCGGCCTCCAATCTACCTGCCTCGGATGAACGCCGCATCCAAATTCGCCGCGAGACGGCGGCTGATTCCTTGCTACAGCGTGTCTTGCGTCACCTAACGGACGGGTGGCTTAAGGGCCAATACCCTCAATTCTATAATGTCAGAGATGATCTGGCGGTAGTAGACGGGGTTCTTCTAAAACTGGACCGCATTGTCATCCTGCATAGCATGCGCCAGCTTGTCCTGGAACAACTACACGAGGGCCACCTTGGAGTGGAAAAGTGACGCCGACGGGCCCGAGAGGCAGTGTACTGGCCCGGCATTAATGAGGATATAGCCAACACAGTGCTCAACTGCCCCACTTGTCAGCGCTTCCAGCCAGCCCAACCACGTGAGACCCTGCAGCCCCATGAGTTGGTCACGTCACCATGGACCAAGGTGGGCACCGACCTGTTCCACGTGCTGGGTAGAGACTATGTCCTGATCGTGGACTACTTTTCGAATTACCCGGAGATAATACGGTTGCACGACCTCACCTCGCCTGCAGTCATTCGTGCATGTAATGAAAACCTTTGCTCGACATGGCATCCTGCTCATGGTTATGTCAGACAATGGCCCCTGCTTCGCCAGACAAGAATGGTCCAACTTTGCCAGGCGGTACAATTTTGCCCATGTGATGTCCAGTCCCCTGTACCCCCAATCCAACGGCAAAACAGAGAAGGGAGTACATATCGTCAAACGGCTCCTATGCAAGGCTGCCGATGCTGGGTCTGACTTCTACCTTTCCTTGCTGGCCTATCGCTCCGCCCCGCTGTCCACTGGCCTGTCGCCAGCCCAGTTACTCATGAGTCGCACCCTGAGGACGACGGTGCCGTCCATCCATGTCCCAGACCTCGACCACGTTCCGATTCTTCGCCGGATGCAGCTGTCTCGTACACAGCACAAGGCGGCTCATGACTCCCGTGCAGCTGATCTCCCTGCTCTGGCTCCAGATGACAACATCCGCGTCCATCTTCCAGATGGTGGCTGGTCTGCAACCGCTGTTATCCTTCGGCAGGTGGCCTCCCGCCCCTTCCTGGTTCATCTACCGGATGGCTCTATTCTGCGCCGCAATCGACGCGCCCTTCGTCTCGTTCCACGCTCGCCACATGATCCTCCATTGTCACCTCACCCTCCTGCTGACCCTGCCACGGACTATGCAGAGCTCCCTGTCACTCTGCCTCCCCCTGACTTTGACGCAGTCCAGCCCGCTCCTGAACCGGCAGCTCCCGACCCACCCTTGACGCGGTCAACCAGAATTCGCCGCCCACCTCAGAGATCGTTTCCCTGGTTTGTATATAGTGTTGATCTCGTTACTCTTGTTACATACTGCTTCTCTGCACCAGGCACCTTCCCATGTAAATAGCTTCGTTCTCATGTACGTAGTCCTGTAAATATGTCTTCGCACCCCACACGTAGTTAGGAACATTCTCACCACACATTATTTATTGCCACACACATACATTTCTTATAAAAGGGGGGATGTCATATTATACACCAGTATATCATGGTGCAGACACACACACTGATGGACACACAACAAGATCAGTCAACACACGCAACACCGCAGCCAATCACCAGTTAGAGCACACTCACTATATAGACAGAGGGCATCAGAGTTCCCGCTCATTCGGGATGCAGCCTCTCAGAAGGACAGAGCTTACAGCTTACAGCACAGATCTTCACCATGTGCTGAGTGCATAGACTGGTTAGGACAGGCATAGGTCTTTAGTTTAATCTAACATCGTGTTAACCCACAGTGAAAGTATGTTCAACAGTTTCTGACTTAATAAAATAGTGTTGTACTATTTTGTGTGTTGGTGGCCTGTATGTGTTCCACGGATCCAGAGCACCCAACACATCATCTGTCTTCCAGCGGGCGATGGACCGAATAGTTGACCGGTACGGACTGCGGGCCACTTTCCCGTTCCTGGATAACGTCACCATCTGCGGCCACGACCAGCAGGACCACGACGCTAACCTTTCCAAATTTCTCCACACCGCCAAACTCCTCAACCTAACCTACAACAAGGAGAAGTGTGTGATCAGCACGAACCGATTAGCCATCCTCGGCTATGTGGTTCAGAACGGAGTTCTAGGGCCCGACCCCGATCGCATGCGCCACCTCATGGATCTCCCCCTTCTCCACTGCCCCAAGGCCCTCAAACGATGCCTGGGATTCTCTTCGTACTACGCCCAATGGGTCCCTAACGATGCGGACAAGGCCCGCCCACTCATCCACTCCACCAGTTTCCCACTGACGGCCGAGGCTCAAAAGGCCTTCAACCGTATCAAGGCCGACATCGCCAAGGCCGCGATGCATGTGGTTGAAGAGATGCTCCCCTTCCAAGTTGAGAGCGATGCATAAGACGTCGCTCTGGCTGTCACCCTCAACCAGGCAGGCAGGCCCGTGGCATTCTTTTCCCGCACCCTTCATGCCTCCGAAATTCGGCACTCCTCCGTCGAAAAGGAGGCCCAAGCTATCGTTGAAGCTGTGCGGCACTGGAGGCATTACCTGGCCGGCAGGAGATTCACTCTCCTCACAGACCAACGGTCGGTTGCCTTCATGTTTAACAACACACAGCAGGATAAGATCAAAAATGATAAAATCTTGAGGTGGAGGATCGAGCTCTCCACCTACAATTACGAGATTTTGTATCGCACCGGTCAGCTCAACGAGCCCCCCGATGCCCCGTCCCGAGGTACATGTGCCAGCGCACAAGTGGACCGACTCCGGACTCTGCACGATGATCTCTGTCACCCGGGAGTCACCCGCCTTTACCACTTCATTAAGGCCCGCAATCTGCCCTACCCCATTGAGGACGTCAGGGCTGTTACCAGAGACTGGTCTGCGTGGAGTGTAAACCGCACTTCTACCGGCCAGACCGCGTGCGCCTGGTGAAGGTCTCCCGCCCCTTTGAACGCCTCAGCGTGGACTTCAAAGGGCCCCTCCCCTCCACCGACCGCAACACGTACTTTCTTAATGTGGTCGACGAGTATTCCCGATTCCCCTTCGCCGTCCCCTGCCCCGATATGACATCTGCCACCGTCATCAAAGCCCTCAACACCATCTTCGCTCTGTTTGGTTTCCCCGCCTACGTTCACAGCGACCGGGGATCTCATTTATGAGCGAGGTGCTGCGCCAGTACCTGCTCAACAGGGGCATTGCCTCGAGCAGGACGACCAGCTACAACCCCCTGTGAAACGGGCAGGTGTAGCGGGAGAATGGGACGGTGTGGAGGGCCGTCCAGCTGGCCCTATGGTCCAGAAATCTCCTGGCCGCCCACTGGCAGGAGGTCACCCCGACGCACTTCACTCCATTCGGTCGCTCCTGTGCACCGCGACCAACGAAACCCCCCATGAACGTCTCTTTGCCTTCCCCAGGAAGTCCACCTCCGGGGTTTCGCTCCCAATGTGGTTGGCAGCTCCAGGACCCGTTCTCCTCCGCAAGCACATGCGGCTCCACAAGGTGGACTCGTTGGCTGAGTGGGTACAGCTACTCCACGCAATCCCGCAGTATGCCTACGTAGCGTACCCCGATGGCTGCCAAGACACAGTCTCCCTCAGGGACCTGGCACCAGCTGGATCCCCATACAACACCCCCCCTCTGCCCCGGCGCCACCCTCCCTTTCCCCAGCACACCCCACCACAGCCCCCACTCCAGGACAATCCGTCCTCCCCTTGGTCCCACCCGGGGATTAAGAGGATGTCGACACGCTCCCTGAGTCACCGACGACAGAGACGACGCCTGACTCACCACCAGCACTGCGGCGCTCTCAATGGCGGGTCAAGGCGCCCCACCGTCTAAACTTGTAACCTTCTCTGAAATTTAATGACAACCTGTATGTAAATAGTTTTCCACCATCCCCGCTGGACTCATTTTTAACAGGGGGTGAATGTGGTAGTCACCACTGTTGTATTATATTGTATATACTGCACTGCATACGAGGGTATTACGGTAAGGCCCCTGTACTACAGGTAGGGGGGGGTAGATCCCTGCCTGCTGGCTGTGCACAGTAGGCGGAGTATAAATGTGTGTGCTCTCCGAACTGCAGCCATTTTGGCAACAGCTGTAGGAGGCCACACATCTCTGCTTAATAAAGCCTCGATTACTCTCTACTCTCGTCTCGTCGTAATTGATAGTGCGTCAAGATGCGAATGTGGTGGGATGGCACCCACCTCATTTTATGTGCCCCCCCCATGGGAAACATGACGGGGGGGTCACATAAAATGAGGTGGGTGCCCATCCCACCACGTTTGCACCTATCAGTGATTGGGGACATGATGAATTCAGCCCATGCAGCGCCAATATTTTTTATTAGTTACAGTGTAACTCTTACTTTATTTAAATTAGATCTATTTAGTTAAGTACATGCTGAATATATGTTCCCTTTGTTGATTACTGATAAATCTACAAAAAGTTGAGGTAAGTTAACTGTGCTTCCATTCATCTGAAATGAAATGAAATGAAAATCGCTTATTGTCACGAGTAGGCTTCAATGAAGTTACTGTGAAAAGCCCCTAATCGCCACATTCCGGCGCCTGTTCGGGGAGGGTGGTACGGGAATTGAACCGTGCTGCTGGCCTGCCTTGGTCTGCTTTAAAAGCCAGCGATTTAGCCCAGGGAGCTAAACCAGCCCCTTGAGCTAAACCAGCCCCATCTACAGAAACATGCAAATTCTTTCAGAATGTTGAAACTCCAGTTCTTATATAATGCATTATTACTGAGATTTAGATTTTGAGAGATGTAATCACAGAGGATATCAATTTTTGTGGAGCAACCATGTGGCTAAAATAATCCTCCTTATACAGTGCCCACTGTCTCAAAAGGTTTTTTCTCACAATTGCCAGCTTCAGCACAAATTGAATGTTATTGTCAGGAAAACTTGGTAATATCACATAAAGGACTGCTGGAAATGTTGAACGAGGCTCATGTCAGAAGTCATCAAAATGATGAGTTGCCTTGCTGGATGCCTCAAGGCATCTTGAATATTATCTAACCACTTTTTCTGCACAGTTTGAGCATTGCTCAGGAGTAGATGAAGATCAGGCCCTGGGGAATATCACAAGCATATGGCTTTTAAAGGACTGATGTTGAAAGTTAAAGCATTGTGAAAACGTGAAGGTAAGTTCATGATGATATAAAGTGTTGTACTCTTTGAAAAATGCTTCTGTCAATGCTGTAAGTGGGGAAAACGTGAAAATTAAAGGACATTTAATTCAATGTGGGACATCAAATGGTTTTGAAGCATGCAGTGCTGATTGCAGATTCTGACGGAATCAGGTGTAAAGGTGATTGTCCTATTTGGAACTTCAAAGCACCTTCTCATGAGGATAACAGGAGGCAATACACTATTCAATCTGTACAGTACTGAACTCAACATCATATGCAGGAAAGAAAAACGAGGCAATTCAGCTCGGTAAGAGCAGTGGAATGGGCAAAAGAAGTGGATGATAGATTCTTAAGGAATAGTTGAGAAGGATCTGACCCTGTGGCCAAATGATCATAGAATCCCTACAGTACAGAAGGAAGCCATTCGGCCCATCAAATCTACACCAGCCCTTGGAAATAGCACCCTAAACTTTTGGACACTAAGGGACAATTTAACATGGCCAATCCACCTAACCTGCACATCTTTGGACTGTGGGAGGAAACTGGAGTACCCGGAGGAAACCCATGCAGACACGGGGAGAAAGTGCGAACTCCATACAGTCACCTGAGGCCAGAATTGAACCTTGGTCCCTGGAGCTGTGAGGCGTAAGTGCTAACCACTGTGCCACCGTGCCACCCCTGATGATGAAGCAGTGCAGCATCTGAAATCTTGGATTTGGTTTCTGGAGAAATGGATGTGCTGCTCATGAGATAAATACAAAGAAGGTTGGCTTCACAGCACTAAATGACACTGTCCACAGAGGACAATCCTGCAATATCTCTGGCTGGAGTTGGTATTGGGCTCTGTATTTGTAAACAGTTGTGAAGGCCGGTGATACAGCGTAATAAAGCTGTCACGTAATTTCCATTTATCAGTAGATGACCCAAGTAGGTTAATCACAAAGAGCTATCTACCAATACATTTATTGCTGGCTCATCCAAGCCCTGACAAAATTCTACAGCTCTTTCATTGAATAGCGTATCATTAACCACACATTGTGCTACAATGTGTTACAATGATTTTGTATGTGAAATGCTCTGACGTCTCTAGTGTCAGCTTGAAGATACGCTCTAAAGGAATATAAACCTTTCTGAAATGATAGATTGGAGAAGTTGGGGTAGTTTTCTTTAGAGAAGAAAACATTGAGAGGTGTTAGAGGTGTTCAAAATCAGGCCATCGTGTCTGTGTTGTCTCTTAGCAACAGCAATACAGCTAGTAATTGTGATTACATTAAAATATTAGCAACACAGCTAGTTTTCTCACCTTTCCTTCCCCTGCATTTAAAAACAAAATTCAGGTGCTGGGAGCTTTGCTGTTCGTAGTATATATAAATGCCTTGGAGGAAAATGTATTGGTCTGATTAGTAAGTTTGCAGACGACACAAAGGTTGGTGGAATTGCGATGAGGACTGTCAGAGGATACAGCAGGATTTAGATTGTTTGGAGACTTGGGCGGAGAGATGGCAGACGGAGTTTAATCCAGACAAATGTGAGGTAATGCATTTTTGAAGGTCTAATGCAGGTCGGGAGTATACAGTGAATGGTAGAACCCTCATGAGTATTGACAGTCAGAGAGATCTAGGTGTACAGGTCCACAGGTCATTGAAAGGGGCAACACAGGTGGAGAAGGTAGTCAAGAAGGCATACGGCATGCTTGCCTTCATTGGCCGGGGCATTGAGTATAAGAATTGGCAAGTCATGTTGCAGCTGCATAGAACCTTAGTTAGGCCACACTTGGAGTATAGTGTTCAATTCTGGTCGCCACACTACCAGAAGGATGTGGAGGCTTTAGAGAGTGTGCAGAAGAGATTTACCAGGATGTTGCCTGGTATGGAGGGCATTAGCTATGAGGAGCGGTTGAATAAACTTGGTTTGTTCTCACTGGAACGACGGAGGTTTGAGGGGCGACCTGATAGAGGTCTACAAAATTATGAGGGGTATAGACAGAGTGGATAGTCAGAGGCTTTTTCCCAGGGTAGAGGGGCCAATTACTAGGGGGCATAGGTTTAACGTGTGAGGGGCAAGGTTTAGAGGAGATGTACAAGGCAAGTTTTTTTACACAGAGGGTAGTGGGTGCCTGGAACTCGCTGACGGAGGAGGTGGTGGAAGCAGGGACGATAGTGACATTTAAGGGGCATCTTGACAAATACATGAATAGGATGGGAATAGAGGGATATGGACCCAGGAAGTGTAGATTTTAGTTTAGACGGGCAGCATGGTCGGCACAGGCTTGGAGGGCTGAAGGGCCTGTTCCTATGCTGTACTTTTCTTTGTTCTTTGTTTATCCAATTCCCTTTTCAAAGCCATGATTGAATCTGCCTCGACCACATTCTCTGGCAGCACATTCCAGATCGTAACCACTTGCTGTGTAATGTGTTTCTTCTCATGTTGCTGTTGGTTCTTTTGCCAATCACATTAAATTTGTCTCCTTGAGATCTCAACCTTTCACGAGTGGAAACATTTTCCCCTACTGACTCTGTCCTGACCCCATGATTTTGAATACGTTGATCAAATCTCCTCTCAACCTTCTTTTCTGTAAGGAAAATAGTCCTAACTTCTCCAATCTATCTTCATAATTGAAATTCCTCAACCCTGGAACCATTGTCATAAATATATTTTGCACCCTCTTTAATGCCTTCACATTTTTCCTAAAGTGCTAGAGCTAGACATAATACTCGACCTGGCACAAAACTAGTGACTTAAACAAATTCCACATTACCTTCTTGCTTTTGTACTCTCTTTTATGCTTTATTAACTGCTCTAGATCTGTTCTGCCACCTTCAACGACTTGTGCACATATAATCCCAGGTCCCTCTGATCCTACGCCCCCTTTAGAGTTGTACCATTTATTTTATATTGCCACGGTAATGTTTTATATTTTATATTGTTGTGGTAATTGTTATAATGTTGTCACTTGGACCCCGATCAAACTGTACTTCATGGACTAGTTTGAATTACAATTATCAGTAATAGACAAAATGCTGCAAAATTAGTGGTCTTATCATTGAATTGACAGTGCAGAAGGAGGCCATTCAGTCCATCAGGTCTGCACTGGCCCTTAGAAAGAGTACCCGACATAAGTCCATGCCTCCACCCTATCCCTATAAACCAGTAACCTCACCTAATCTTTTGGACAAAGGGGCAATTTAGCATGGTCAACCTACCTAACCTGCACGTCTTTGGACTGTGGGAGGAAACTGGAGCACCTGGAGAAAACCCACACTGTCACCTGAGGCTGGAATTGAACCTGGGTCCCTGGAGCTGGGAGGCAGCAGAACATACCTCTGTGCTACCATACCACCCATCTATTTTAAGACTCATTAGTGCAATAACATCAATGTACAAAGAGTTATCAGTAATCTGGGCACATTGTTAATGCCCATCATCTGTGTAATTTTGGAGATTCTGTCACTGATAGCGAAAATAAACCACTGTTCATCACCCACAAGAATACAAAATAATAATTGAACAGTTATTCTTGTTTACGAACATAAGAAGTAGGAACTGAAGAAGCCACAGTGTTTATATGGTTGGTTCAGTTCAGCTTTTGGGTCAATAGTTCTGAGGAAGAATCGTACGTATTCTACTCGAAACTTGCTGAGCATTTCCTGAACTTTCTGTTTTTATTTCAGCTTTCCAACTCAGTATTTTTTTGTTTATTTAAGAAAATAAAATGTTACATTTATAAAGGGACCAAAGGGGGCATCTGGATTTGAACCAGGGATCTGCAATCAAATGCTCTACCTGAGCTATACCCCCTCAGTTAAGTGTTACATTTATCATAGAAATCATTGAATTTACACTGCAGAAGGAGGCCACTCAGCCTATTGAGTCTACACCGGCCCTTACAAAGAGCCCAAGTATCTACCCTATCCCCGTTACCCAGTAACCCCCACTTAAACTTTTTGGGACACTAAGGGCAATTTAGCCTGGCCAATCCACCTAACCTGCACATCTTTGGACTGTGGAAGAAAACCGGAGCATCCGGAGGAAACCTACCCAGACACGGGGAGAACGTGGAGACTCCACACTAACCACTACGCTACCATGCTGCCCCAATTTAAATATATAAAAATATATATTTTTGAGCAATTTAACTTAAAAAGTCACTTAAAAAAATATTTTGGGAAAAAGATGAGCTGTGGCCAGCGGATAACAGTCTTGCCTTTCAGTCAAAAGATTCTGGGTTCAAGTCATGCTCCAGGCTGGTGTGCAAAAATCAAGCTTCATTCTCCAGGGCAACACTGAGGGAGTGCTGCACCGTCAGGTGTACCATCTTACAGATGAGATTTAAACTGATACTTAATTTGCCTAACTGGGTGGATGTGCAACATCCCATATTCATCTCAAGAGCAGAGTGGAGTTCTCCACGGCAGGCAATGTCCTGGCCAATATTTATCCCTCAGTGAACTTGACCAAAAACAGATCATCAGGTCCTCAGGACACTTTGCTGTTTGTGGCAGTTTGCTGCGTCCAAAATAACGGCCTTGTTCATGACTTAACAGTGACGATACACTTTGACAGTAATTCACTTGCCTCGGGGCATCGGGTGATTGTGAAAGGTGCTGTGTCGGTTGAGGTGAAGTTCAGTGAGGAGAAATGGACGAAACGAAACTACAACTCCCAGCAGGCTTTGGGGGGGGGGGGGGAAGAGAGAGGGAACCAAGGCAGGCACATGCGCAGTCTCCAGTCCCTGGTGGACGGTGGCTGCCGAGGGGAGGCGGAGAGCGAGGTTTGGAACTCGAGTTTCGAAAAAGGAGGGAGGGAGAGCGAGAAACGCGCGAGCGACTGACGAACATCAGGCAGCCCAAGTGAGGTTGAGGCTGGAGGTGCGGGTTCCCACCGAGTGCGAATCCGAACGCCGTGTCCTGGGAGGGCACGGAAAAGGAGGACGAGTTCAAATTGAGACGAATAGATAAAAGAAGCAAGTGGGAGAGCAGAAGCGGGGACAGCACGTCAGGACTGCCCTCCTCACCGCCAGCCGCGAGATGGACGGTTTCGCCGGTAGTTTGGGTGAGTTGTTAAAAAAAAACACAATTAGGAGAAAAAAAAAACCCACAAGCCGTGAAGGGACGTGTGAGATAAGCTGTCGGGTCGGTGGTTTGGAGGGCGAGCTCAGTGCTGAGGGTAGGACAGGAGCCCGGGTCAAGGTTCTCCTGGTAACTTTGTGTATTTTTTTAAACCCCTATCTTATATGTGCTGGAGTCCCTGCCCGGATTGCAGGAGGTGACAGTGAGCGGCCGGCTTGACGTGGCGGGGCGGGCGGTGGGGATTTGGAGGTGCCTTTCGAGGATGATGCCGCTGCCTGGCCGGATTTGGCTTTGGTTTTTGCGGGTTGTGGATCTTGCGGCGGCGCCACAGCCTAGAGCCATGTCCCAGCCCGACCGTGCGGCTCAGCACAGCCACTGCGGCACTGCGCTTGCGGGTCCTAGTGCCCGGTGGGAGCTAAATTACACTGCAGCTTCATCTCCGATCAGGATATTCACACCACCACTCTCCAACCCCCCCCCCCCCCCTCCCTCCTCCCTCCTCCCTCCTCCCACCTCCAATTCACCCCCCCTCCAATTCACCCCCCCTCCAATTCACCCCCCCTCCAATTCACCCCCTCTCCAATTCACCCCCCTCCAATTCACCCCCCTCCAATTCACCCCCCTCCAATTCACCCCCCTCCAATTCACCCCCCTCCAATTCACCCCCCTCCAATTCACCCCCCTCCAATTCACCCCCCTCCAATTCACCCCCCTCCAATTCACCCCCCTCCAATTCACCCCCCTCCAATTCACCCCCCCTCCAATTCACCCCCCTCCAATTCACCCCCTCCAATTCACCCCCCTCCAATTCACCCCCCCCCTCCAATTCACCCCCCCCCCTCCAATTCACCCCCCCTCCAATTCACCCCCCCTCCAATTCACCCCCCCCTCCAATTCACCCCCCCTCCAATTCACCCCCCCTCCAATTCACCCCCCCTCCAATTCACCCTCCCCTCCAATTCACCCTCCCCTCCAATTCACCCCCCCTCCAATTCACCCCCCCCTCCAATTCACCCCCCCCCTCCAATTCACCCCCCCCTCCAATTCACCCCCCCCCTCCAATTCACCCCCCCCCCTCCAATTCACCCCCCCCCCTCCAATTCACCCCCCCCCTCCAATTCACCCCCCCCCTCCAATTCACCCCCCCCTCCAATTCACCCCCCCCTCCAATTCACCCCCCCCTCCAATTCACCCCCCCTCCAATTCACCCCCCCTCCAATTCACCCCCCCTCCAATTCACCCCCCCTCCAATTCACCCCCCCTCCAATTCACCCCCCCCTCCAATTCACCCCCCCCTCCAATTCACCCCCCCCTCCAATTCACCCCCCCCCTCCAATTCACCCCCCCCCTCCAATTCACCCCCCCCTCCAATTCACCCCCCCCCTCCAATTCACCCCCCCCTCCAATTCACCCCCCCCTCCAATTCACCCCCCCCTCCAATTCACCCCCCCCTCCAATTCACCCCCCCTCCAATTCACCCCCCCCTCCAATTCACCCCCCCCCTCCAATTCACCCCCCCCTCCAATTCACCCCCCCCTCCAATTCACCCCCCCCTCCAATTCACCCCCCCCTCCAATTCACCCCCCCCTCCAATTCACCCCCCCCCCTCCAATTCACCCCCCCCCCCTCCAATTCACCCCCCCCCCCTCCAATTCACCCCCCCCTCCAATTCACCCCCCCTCCAATTCACCCCCCCCTCCAATTCACCCCCCCCTCCAATTCACCCCCCTCCAATTCACCCCCCCCTCCAATTCACCCCCCCCTCCAATTCACCCCCCCCTCCAATTCACCCCCCCTCCAATTCACCCCCCCCTCCAATTCACCCCCCCCTCCAATTCACCCCCCCCTCCAATTCACCCCCCCCTCCAATTCACCCCCCCCTCCAATTCACCCCCCCCTCCAATTCACCCCCCCCTCCAATTCACCCCCCCCTCCAATTCACCCCCCCCTTCAATTCACCCCCCCTTCAATTCACCCCCCCCTTCAATTCACCCCCCCCTCCAATTCACTCCCCCCTCCAATTCACTCCCCCCTCCAATTCACTCCCCCCTCCAATTCACTCCCCCCTCCAATTCACCCCCCCCTCCAATTCACCCCCCCTCCAATTCACCCCCCCTCCAATTCACCCCCCCCTCCAATTCACCCCCCCTCCAATTCACCCCCCCTCCAATTCACCCCCCCTCCCATTCACCCCCCCCCAAATCCCCCCCCCCCCAAATCCCCCCCCTCCAATTCACCCCCCCCTCCAATTCACCCCCCCCTCCAATTCACCCCCCCCTCCAATTCACCCCCCCCTCCAATTCACCCCCCCCTCCAATTCACCCCCCCCTCCAATTCACCCCCCCCTCCAATTCACCCCCCCCTCCAATTCACCCCCCCCTCCAATTCACCCCCCCTCCAATTCACCCCCCCTCCAATTCACCCCCCCTCCAATTCACCCCCCCCTCCAATTCACCCCCCCCTCCAATTCACCCCCCCCTCCAATTCACCCCCCCCTCCAATTCACCCCCCCCTCCAATTCACCCCCCCCTCCAATTCACCCCCCCTCCAATTCACCCCCCCTCCAATTCACCCCCCCCTCCAATTCACCCCCCCCTCCAATTCACCCCCCCCTCCAATTCACCCCCCCCTCCAATTCACCCCCCCCTCCAATTCACCCCCCCCTCCAATTCACCCCCCCCTCCAATTCACCCCCCCCTCCAATTCACCCCCCCCTCCAATTCACCCCCCCCTCCAATTCACCCCCCCCTCCAATTCACCCCCCCCTCCAATTCACCCCCCCTCCAATTCACCCCCCCCTCCAATTCACCCCCCCCTCCAATTCACCCCCCCCTCCAATTCACCCCCCCCTCCAATTCACCCCCCCCTCCAATTCACCCCCCCCAACCTCCAATTCACCCCCCCAACCTCCAATTCACCCCCCCAACCTCCAATTCACCCCCCCAACCTCCAATTCACCCCCCCAACCTCCAATTCACCCCCCCAACCTCCAATTCACCCCCCCAACCTCCAATTCACCCCCCCAACCTCCAATTCACCCCCCCAACCTCCAATTCACCCCCCCAACCTCCAATTCACCCCCCCAACCTCCAATTCACCCCCCCAACCTCCAATTCACCCCCCCAACCTCCAATTCACCCCCCCAACCTCCAATTCACCCCCCCAACCTCCAATTCACCCCCCCAACCTCCAATTCACCCCCCCAACCTCCAATTCACCCCCCCAACCTCCAATTCACCCCCCCAACCTCCAATTCACCCCCCCAACCTCCAATTCACCCCCCCAACCTCCAATTCACCCCCCCAACCTCCAATTCTCTTCCCCCCCCCCCCCCAGTCCCAATTTGTTGCAAATGTACACTTTTAGGCGGGATGGGGAAATTCTCAGTTGAGGAAAAAGTAAGTGCTGGTATGGAAGGTTGTTTTGTTGGACCAAGTGCAATCTAAGTTGTAGAAATGTCATTAACATTGCCGCCAATTTCCAGCTTTGTCTTTCCCCACATGATCCATCTCAGATTCTTCTTTTCCTCGATCCTTCAGTTTATAATTTTGGGCATAGGCGAATATGCCTAATGACTCTCTCAGCTACCTTGACTACGTGTGGGCTTCAGTGGGTCGGTGCAGACTCGATGGGCCGAATGGCCTCCTTCTGCACTGTATGTTCTATGTACATTTCTTCGCATACCAGTTCATGTAGCACTTTATTCAGTTTTACCACTTTCTTCATTGGCAAGTGGAAACTTTTTCCTTGAGGGTTGTGAGCCTTTGGGGTGGCGGCAGAGTCTCTGCATAACTTGAGGCAGTGCTAGATATATTCATGATGAGCGAGGGGGTAAGAAGTTATCGGGGTCGGCAGGAATGTGGAATAGAGGTTAAAATTTGATCAGTTGTGACCTTATTGAGGGGTCTAGGTGGCTGAACCCTGCTCTTTGGTGTTTGTTTTGATGACGCAACCTTGCATTTGCGCAGTATATGAGCTGGTGGCTGAGCGTGTGAGAAGTGATGACATTTCTTCATCACTGTCTTCCCACTCGTTAATCTGTTTCTTCCGCCACTACCTACAAAGTGACAGTTCTTGGGTAACTGAAAGGAGGAAGCCAAAAGTGTGGGGTTGCAGTGGGTGGCAGGAGGGCATGGTGGTAACCACCTACAGCTTATTTAAATCAGAAAATATTGTGGGGTGTGGGAGAAGCAGAATGTGACAAGAAAGACTTGGGTAAGAGCATACCGTCAACCTCTATGACTTCAGCCCTGCCGTTGTCCATGACCTTGGCCATAGCCAGTCCAGTGACGGCGACCACTGCCTCCTCCATCATGGTGATGACATGCAACGATGTTTGACCCCTGCCAATTAGCTGCTGCTGCCTCTGGTTGTGTGTCTGTGTCCTGCAAGGGTGACAGAGGTATGGTGAACTCTATTTGGATAATGTGTTTGTCCTTGTTAAAGCTTAAGATATGGGAGAGGCTTGCAGTGTTAAGTGTGAGATGAAGCTGTGAATGTGAAGTAAAAATCATGATTGTTGGTTGATTGTTCGTGATGAGGCTGGTGGTGAAATGGTGGGATATGGCAGTCAAAGAGGCATTCTTTGGCCTTGACCACTCTTACAATGTGTTATGATCCTTGCAGAGACCGAGAACTTTTAGAACTTCCAGCGAATGAAATAAGATTTTAAGTTTTGAGACTTTTTCTGGAAACACAAAGTAAAAGCAATGTTGACTAAATGCTATTTCAGTCGGCAATTTATACTCTAAACTACATGAAAGATCTCATATTTGAAACAACTGAAAATCTCCCTCCGAGTTATACCTTATTCTGTCTCTTAATTCTCCAGAAACCAATCTCAAGTAATTCCTGGCTCCTGAGGGCTTCCTTCCTTTTTCTTTTCCAGTCGATAACCTCTAATTCTTGTGACGGCTTCATTTTGTGGGTTACCCTCCAGTTTCCTCCTATCCAAGCCCAGACAAATATTCTAGGTTTTTTTGTAAATTGTTATGGGCTAGGTCTCGGAATTCAATCCGAGCCTGAGCTCCCATCCACGTTCTTGTGTGGTGAACCATAGTGGTCTTGGTTCATAGGGCAGAATTTCAAAATATGTGGCAGCACGGCGGCACAGTGGTTAGCACTGCTGCCTCTCAGCTCCAGGGATCCCGAGTTCAATTCCGGCCTTGGGTGACCGTCTGTGTGGAGTTTGCGCCTCCTCCCCGTGCTTGCATGGGTTTTCTCCGGGTGCTCCGGTTTTCTCTCTCGGTCCAAAGATGTGCAGGTTAGGTGGATTGGCCATGCTAAATTGCCCCTTTAGTGTCCAAAAGGTTAAGTGGGGTTACCGGGATAGGGTGGAGGCATGGGCTTAAGTAGGATGCTCTTTCCAAGGGCCAGTGCAGACTTGATGGGCTGAATGGCCTCCTGCACTGTAAATTCTATGATTCTATGTGGATGATATGAAACTTGGAAGTATTGTGAACGGTGAGGAAGATAGTGCCGAACTTTAAAAAGCATTGATCAGAGTTGGTGGAATACAGTGGATAATTGGCAGATGAAGTTCAAGTGGAGAAATATGAAATGATTCATTTTGGTAAGAAGAACATGAAGTGGAAACATAAAATAAAGGGCACAATTCTGAAGGGGGTGCAGGACGAGAATGACCTGGGGGTGTACATGTAAGTCGTTGAAGATGGCAAGACCGGTTGAGAATGAGTCTAATAAAGCAACCAGTGTCCTAGGCTTTATTAATAAACATAGAGTACAAGAGCAAGGAGATTATATTGAATTTGTACAGGACATCAGTTCAGCCTTAGCTGGAGCATTGCGTCCAGCTCTGGGCAGTGCACATTGAAGGCACTGGGGAGAATGCTAAAAGAGATTTATGAGAATGATTTGTAAGGGCCCTTCCTGTTGATTCCCTTTTTTCCACTTACTTCCTGTTGATTCCCTTTTTTCCACTTTATTTTTGCTTTATCATTTTGAACCATGGATGTTTAAATGGGCATATATCTTTAAGTCGGGCAGGGGAATGAGCAACCTGAAAATTACAAAATAGTAGATTGTGCTATCTTTGGACAGCAGAACTCAGACTTTTCGGCACCTGAGGGAGAGGTGGGACTCTGTTTGGATGGCTGGTGGCCAATAAATTGGCCAAAAGGCTGTGTTCTGCCTGGTAACGGGCCGTGATTGGATCCTGCCTGAGTTGGTTGATTTTCAGAGAGCCAAGTTCAGTTTGAATCCTGGATGCTTGGAGGAAAGGACCTGCTCTCCCTCTCTCCCTCATGTTTCTCCAGAAAAGCTGCTGTATTTCCAAAACTTCCACAACCTGAATGAATTTACAGTGAAAAATATTACAGACTGGAAACAGAACACCTCGAACTGAAAGCTTAAATTGAAGATAGGTGTGTTGAAACAACCATCTGAAACAAAGACTCCTCTTTTTACTTTCATTATTATTTTTACATCCCTCTTCCCTCTTGTGTTTGTTTTGTGTGTAGAGAGGGTGGGGTGAGTTTAAGTGTGGGGTTAGGAATTAAATAATAGTTAACCAGTTGTATTGCCTGCATATTTAATTTTAGTTACTATTGTTAATAAAATTCATTGTTTAAATTTACAAACCTGATGACTGTAGTTATTGGGAGGCTAAGGGCCAAAGACTTTGAGTGTTTATTTTTCGAAGACATATTTATTAATTTCAACTTATGTTCTGATCCTCCCAGGGCAGCACGATGGCGCAGCGGTTAGCACTGTTGCCTATGGCGCTGAGGATCCGGGTTCAATCCCTACCCCGGGTCACTGTCTGTGTAGAGTTTGCACATTCTCTGCATGTCCCCACAACCCAAAGATGTGCAGGTTAGATGGATTGGCCATCCTAAATTGCCCCTTAATTGGAAAAAAATAATTGTGTACACTTAAGTTTATTAAAAAAAAAGTTACCACCTGGGCCAGTGCGCGGTCATTTCTAGCCCAACTTGAATTTGTATGCTTGCGGCCCCCCCCCCCCTCGCTTCCTGTCTTTCGGTGCGTTGTTAGGCACACTTGGAGTATAGTGTTCAATTCTGGTCGCCACACTACCAGAAGGATGTGGACAGGCTTTAGAGAGGATGCAGAAGAGATTTACCAGGATATTTTCTGGTATGGAGGACATTAGCTATGAGGAGAGGTTGAATAAACTTGGTTTGTTCTCACTGGAATGAAGGAGGTTGAGGGGCGACCTGATAGAGGTCTACAAAATTATGAGGGGCATAGACAGATTGGATAGTCAGAGGCTTTTCCCCAGGGTAGAGGGATCAATTACTAGTTTAAGGTGTGAGTGGCAAAGTTTAGAGGAGATGTACGAGGCAAGTTTTTTTTTTTACACAGGGGGTAGTGGGTTCCTGGAACTCGCTGCCGGAGGAGGTGTTGGCAGCAGGGACAATGGTGACGTTTAAGGGGCATCTTGACAAATACATGAATACGATGGGAATAGAGGGATACTGACCCCGGAAGTGTAGAAGATTTTAGTTTAGACGGGCAGCATGGTCGGCGCAGGCTTGGAGGGCTGAATGGCCTGTTCCTGTGCTGTGCTTTTCTTTGTTCTTTTTTTGGCCCCCGCCCTTCCCAGCGCTCGGTCTCCACCCTCGCACCTGCTGGCTGCAAGCATGTCAATGAAGTTTACCTGCTGGTTGCGTAGGAAGGAACCATTGCACATGAATTGCACATCACAATCCTGATGCTTATTTTCAGATCTTATCGTGTTTTGGCCTCGGAATGTCTCCCATTTGTGTGGAAGAATATAGTCACCAAGAAGTTAAAAGATTTTCTTTTAAAATGTCTTTGCCCAGTGATTGGTGAGATTGTGGCACTTGCAATCATGGGCAGCAGTTGTTGACAATTGTGTAGGTTTGTTTAAGAGGTAGCTAGATATGCATATATGCAAGATGGGAATAAATTGTTTTGAGGAATCTCAAGTGCGGCATAAATGACAGCATTCACTGAGTGGACTGAATGGCCTGTTTTTGTGCTGTGTATCTGTAATTCTATAAAATAAGTATTAGAACTGACATTTGAACAGCCCATATTGGATTTAGTGATAAGTAACAGACCAAAATTAATTAGCGTTCTGGCAGTATCGGAAAGGCAACCGGTAACCACCATATGATTGAATTTGATGATGGGTTTAAGAGAAAGGGAAGGGAGAAACACATTTAAGTAAGGCAGATTTTGTCGTGATGAGAAATAAATTGGACACAGTGAACTAGACTGAACTGTTCGGGATAAACCCACAGACAAACAGTGGGAAGTAGAGACATAATTACTTTGCATCAAAGCAAACCAGCATATACCCCTGGAAAGAAAAGGACACTTGTATATTTAAGCAACCAATGAGGCTAGAGATGGGATTGAACTAAAAGACTTGCACAAAACAAGGAAATGGAAAGCTCAAGGTATCTGCCGAGCTTTTTAAAAAAATGCATTGAAATGTGTAAAATGGGGAAAAAAATGAAAGGGTATAAAAGCTAACAGCAAAATTATTTCCAAGATATATGAAACAAGAGTAGCAGAAGGAAATATGGGACCATTAATGATGGATGCTGATGCCATAGAAAATGCCAGATTTATTGAATGTGTGCTTTGTATCCGTTTCTCACTGGACGAAGTGGACAAACTACCTGTGGTGTAGGGCAACCTAAAAATAAGTCCAAGAGGAACGTGGATTTAGTATAGGTTATAGAAGTAATAATGGAGAAAAAAATGTGAATTAAGATAGACAAACCTTCAAGACTAAGAATCATAGAATCTCTCCAGTGCAGAAGGAGGTCATCCGGCCAATTGAGTTTGCACCGACCCTTGGAAAAGGCACCCTACCCAGGCCTACTCCCACGCCCCATCCCAGTAACCCCACCCAACATGCACATCTTTGGACATTAAGGAGCAATTTAGCATGGCCAATCCATCTAACCTGCACATCTTTGGACTGTGGAAGGAAATTGGAGCACCCGGAGGAAACCCACGCAGACACGAGAGGACGTGTAAACTCCACACAGTCACCCAAGGCCAGAATCAGACCAGCGTCCATGATTCTGTGAGACAGCAATGTTAACCACTGTGCCACCGTGCAGACTTGATGTATTGCACCACAAAATATTCAGAGAACATAGAGGTTGTGGCAGAGAGGAGGTCAGTTACCCATTGTGCCTGTGACGGCCATAAACAAAAGAGCTGTCCAGTCATATCTCACTTTCTAGCATTTGAATCATAGTTTTGTAGATTTTAGCATTTAAAAGTAAATTTCTGTGATGAGGGTATAAAAAGTAGCTTGTGAAATTACAAATTAATTTGTCAGAACTTTCTGAAATGCTGTTTTAGGAATTACAACTTTTGCATTGAACAAATTATTGAAGGAGAGAGGGCAAATACTGGTAACTGCAGGCCTGTCTTTTTAAGATGCGACAGAGTGACTTAGCAGTTGGACAGGTATTCGTTGATCAGAGACACAGCATGGTTTTGTGGAGGGCAGATCATGTCTGATCTAGACGAATTTTGCAATGAGGTAAGTAACATGAGGGACAAGAGAGCGTGTTTGGATGATGCCCATCTGGAATTTCAGAATTTGATATGGTTTTGCACAAGCAGTAATATACATAAATGATCTGGATGCAGTAATATACATAAATGATCTGGATGAAGGTATAGGTGGTCTGATTAGCAAGTTTGCAGATGATACTAAGATTGGTGGAGTTGCAGTTAGTGAGGAGGACAGTCAGAGAATACAGAAAAATATAGATAGATTGGAGAGTTGGGCAGAGAAATGGCAGATGGGAGTTCAATCCAGGCAAATGCGAGGTGATGCATTTTGGAAGATCTAATTCAAGAGCGGGCTATACGGTCAATGGAAGAGTCCTGGGGAAAATTGATGTACAGAGAAATCTGGGAGTTCAGGTCCATTGTACCCTGAAGGTGGCAACGCAGGTCGATAGAGTGGTCAAGAAGGCGTACAGCATGCTTGCCTTCATCGGACGGGGTATTGAGTACAAGAGTCGGCAGGTCATGTTACAGTTGTATAGGACTTTGGTTAGGCCACATTTGGAAGACTGCGTGCAGTTCTGGTCGCCACGTTACCAGAAGGATGTGGATGCTTTCGCGAGGGTGCAGAGGAGGTTCACCAGGTCGTTTTTTGTACAGTGTGTGCAGGAGGGTTTCCTGACACAATATGTTGACAGGCCAACAAGAGGCGAGGCCACGTTGGATTTGGTTTTGGGTAATGAACCAGGCCAGGTGTTGGATTTGGAGGTAGGAGAGCACTTTGGGGACAGTGACCACAATTCGGTGACGTTTACGTTAATGATGGAAAGGGATAAGTATACACCGCAGGGCAAGAGTTATAGCTGGGGGAAGGGCAATTATGATGCCATTAGACGTGACTTGGGGGGGATAAGGTGGAGAAGTAGGCTGCAAGTGTTGGGCACACTGGATAAGTGGAGCTTGTTCAAGGATCAGCTACTGCGTGTTCTTGATAAGTATGTACCGGTCAGGCAAGGAGGAAGGCGTCGAGCGAGGGAACCGTGGTTTACCAAAGAAGTGGAATCTCTTGTTAAGAGGAAGAAGGAGGCCTATGTGAAGATGAGGTGTGAAGTTTCAGTTGGGGCGATGGATAGTTACAAGGTAGTGAGGAAGGATCTAAAGAGAGAGCTAAGACGAGCTTTCCATAGGTATGTCAAGAATAAGCGAATGCCTAGGGAAAGAGTAGGACCAGTCAAGGACAGGGATGGGAAGTTGTGTGTGGAGTCTGAAGAGATGGGCGAGATACCAAAGGAATATTTTTCGTCAGTATTCACTCAGGAAAAAGATAATGTTGTGGAGGAGAATGCTGAGCCCCAGGCTAATAGAATAGATGGCATTGAGGTACATAGGGAAGAGGTGTTGGCAATTCTGGACAGGCTGAAAATAGATAAGTCCCCGGGTCCTGATGGGATTTATCCTAGGATTCTCTGGGAGGCCAGGGAAGAGATTGCTGGACCTTTGGCTTTGATTTTTATGTCATCATTGGCTACAGGAATAGTGCCAGAGGACTGGAGGATAGCAAATGTGGTCCCTTTGTTCAAAAAGGGGAGCAGAGACAACCCTGGCAACTATAGACCGGTGAGCCTCACGTCTGTAGTGGATAAAGTCTTGGAGGGGATTATAAGAGACAAGATTTATAATCATCTAGATAGGAATAATATGATCAGGGATAGTCAGCATGGCTTTGTGAAGGGTAGGTCATGCCTCACAAACCTTATCGAGTTCTTTGAGAAGGTGACTGAACAGGTAGACGAGGGTAGAGCAGTTGATGTGGTGTATATGGATTTCAGCAAAGCGTTTGATAAGGTTCCCCACGGTAGGCTATTGCAGAAAATACGGAGGCTGGGGATTGAGGGTGATTTAGAGATGTGGATCAGAAATTGGCTAGCTGAAAGAAGACAGAGGGTGGTGGTTGATGGGAAATGTTCAGAATGGAGTTCAGTTACAAGTGGAGTACCACAAGGATCTGTTCTGGGGCCGTTGCTGTTTGTCATTTTTATCAATGACCTAGAGGAAGGCGCAGAAGGGTGGGTGAGTAAATTTGCAGACGATACTAAAGTCGGTGGTGTTGTCGATAGTGTGGAAGGATGTAGCAGGTTACAGAGGGATTTAGATAAGCTGCAGAGCTGGGCTGAGAGGTGGCAAATGGAGTTTAATGTAGAGAAGTGTGGGGTGATTCACTTTGGAAGGAATAACAGGAATGCAGAATATTTGGCTAATGGTAAAGTTCTTGGAAGTGTGGATGAGCAGAGGGATCTAGGTGTCCATGTACATAGATCCCTGGAAGTTGCCACCCAGGTTGATGGGGTTGTGAAGAAGGCCTATGGAGTGTTGGCCTTTATTGGTAGAGGGATTGAGTTCTGGAGTCAGGAGGTCATGTTGCAGCTGTACAGAACTCTGGTACGGCCGCATTTGGAGTATTGCGTACAGTTCTGGTCACCGCATTATAGGAAGGACGTGGAGGCTTTGGAGCGGGTGCAGAGGAGATTTACCAGGATGTTGCCTGGTATGGAGGGAAAATCTTATGAGGAAAGGCTGATGGACTTGAGGTTGTTTTCGTTGGAGAGAAGAAGGTTAAGAGGAGACTTAATAGAGGCATACAAAATGATCAGGGGGTTAGATAGGGTGGACAGTGAGAGCCTTCTCCCGCGGATGGAAATGGCTGGCACGAGGGGACATAGCTTTAAACTGAGGAGTAATAGATATAGGACAGAGGTCAGAGGTAGGTTCTTTACGCAAAGAGTAGTGAGGCTGTGGAATGCCCTACCTGCTACGGTAGTGAACTCGCCAACATTGAGGGCATTTAAAAGTTTATTGGATAAACATATGGATGATAAGGGCATAGTGTAGGTTAGATGGCTTTTGTTTCGGTGCAACATCGTGGGCCGAAGGGCCTGTACTGCGCTGTATCGTTCCATGTTCTATGTTGCCTGGTATGGAGGGTGCTAGCTATGAAGAAAGGTTGAGTAGATTAGGATTGTTTTTGTTGGAAAGACGGAGGTTATGGGGGGACCTGATTGAGGTCTACAAAATTATGAGGTATGGACAGGGTGGATAGCAGCAAGCTTTTTCCTAGAGTGGGGGTATCAATTACAAGGGGTCACGATTTCAAGGGGAGAGGGGGAAAGTTTAAGGGAGATGTGCATGGAAGGTTTTTTATGCAGAGGGTGGTGGTGCCTGGAACGCTTTGCCAGTGGAGGTGGTAGAGGCGGGCACGATAGCATCATTTAAGATGCATCTAGACAGATATATGAACGGGCGGGTAACAGGAAGGTAGATCCTTGGAAAATAGAAGACAGGTTTAGATAAAGGATCTGGATTGGCGCAGACTGGGAGGGCCGAAGGGTCTGTTCCTGTGCAGTAATTTTCTTTGTAATTAACAAAAAATGAGACCATGTGTAATTGGGGTTACCTTGTGTCATGTTGGGATAAATGATTTGTTCTCGAGTGGGATTATTTTCTCCAGCAATCTATTGGCAAAATAGGAAAAATGAGTTCATTCTGGGAAACTATGTAAAGTTAGCAACTTTGGATTTGGGGGCACAAACTGGGACTCTGGAATTTTTTAAAGGTGGGAATAAAGATGGGGAGGCATTGAAACACGAACAGGAATCTCAGGAGGGCCGTCATCTTCACCGTCTGCATCCTCCCAGCTAATGACAACGGGAGCGCGTCCCATCTCCGAAAAGCGTCCTTCGTTTGGTCTGCTAGCCGGGCCAGATTTAATTTATGAGGCCGGTCTCATTCCCGCGCCACTTGAATGCTTAGGTACCTTAAGCTTCCCCCTACTAATCTAAATGGCAGCTCACCCAATCGCCTCTCCTGTCCCTTCAACTGGATCGCAAACATCTCACTTTTCCCCATATTTAGCTCATACCCCGAAAACCGGCCAAATTCCCCTGGAATCCTCTTGATTTCTTCCATCCCCTCTAATGGGTCCGATACATACAGAAGCAGGTTGTCTGCATAGAGCGAGACTCTGCTCCCTACCCCCCCGGACTAGCTACTTGATTCTCTCCGAGCAATTGCCAACGGCTCTATAGCTAGCACGAACAATAGTGGGGAGATGGGGCATCCCTGTCTCGTCCCCCGGTGCAGTCTAAAATAGTCCGATGTTGTTCTATTCGCCCGTACACTTGCCACAGGAGCCTGATACAGCAACCTGACCCAGTCAATAAAGCCCCGCCCAAATCCGAACCGTCCCAGTGCCTCCCACAGATAATCCCATTCTACCCGATCAAAAGCCTTTTCTGCATCCATTGCGATCACTACCTCCACCTTCCCACCTCCCTACCTCCCGGGGCATCATGATCACATTTTACAGCCTCCTTCCATTGGCTACCAACTGCCTACCCTTAACAAACACTGTCTGGTCCTCCCCAATAACGTCCGGAACACAATCCTCAATCCTGGAGGACAAAATTTTGGCCAGCAGTTTGGCATCCGCATTCAACAGGGATACCGGCCTGTAGGACCCACACAGCTCCGGGTTCTTGTCCCGCTTCAAAATCAGCAAAATCGTGGCCTGTGACATCGTCGGGGGCTGCACCCCTCTTTCCCTTGCCTCATTGAACATCCTCATCAACAACGGCCCCAATATCCCAGAGAACATTTTATAAAACTCCACTGGGTACCCATCCGGCCCCGGGGCTTTACCCACCTGCATGGCCTTCAGACCCTCCACTATCTCTTCCAACCTGACCGGGGCCCCCAGCCCTTATACCAGCTCCCCGTCCACCTTTGGTAAATTCAGCCCCCCCAAGAAGTGCCTCATCCTCTCCGGCCCTGTAGGATTTCCGACCTATACAGCCTACTGTAGAAATCCCTAAACGCCTTATTCACCCCTGCTGAATCTCCAACCAGGTTTCCATCTCTGTTATTTACTTTCCCTATCTCCCTGGCTGCCTCCCTCTTTCTAAGCTGCTGTGCAAGCATTCTGCTTGCCTTCTTTATTTATTGCCTTCTTGTTTAGCACAGGGCTAAATCGCTGGCTTTGAAAGCAGACCAAGGCAGGCCAGCAGCACGGTTCAATTCCCGTAACAGCCTCCCCGAACAGGCGCCGGAATGTGGCGACGAGGGGCTTTTCACAGTAACTTCATTTGAAGCCTACTTGTGACAAGCGATTTTCATTTCATATTTCATTTCTCTCCATACTCCTAGATCGTCCCCCTCGCCTTTCTCAGCTGCTCCACTGCCCTCCCTGTGGTTAACAAACCGAACTCCGCCTGTAGCCTCCGCCGTTCCTTTAAAAGCCTTGCCTTTGGGGTCTCCGCATACCTCCTATCGATCTGTAGTATCTCCTTAACCAGTCAGTCCGTCTCTGCCCTGTCAACCTTCTCCCTATGGGCCCGTATCGAGATCAACTCCCCTCTGACCACTGCCTTCAGTGCTTCTCAGACCATCGCTGCTGAAATTTCCCCAGTGTCGTTGACCTGAAAGTAGTCCTGAATACATTTCCTCAGCTGCTCGCACACCCTTTCATCAGCCAAAAGTACCACATCTAACCTCCAGTGCGGGCGCTGGCTACTGTCTTTACTAACCTGCGGAGCATGGTCTGAGATTGTGATCACCGAGTACCCCGTGTCCACCACCCCTGCCAGTAAGGCCCTGCTGAAAATGAAGAAATCGATCCGTGAGTACACTTTATTCACATGTGTGTAGAAGGAGAACTCCTTCATCCTCGGCTGCCCAAATCTTCATGGATCCACCCCCCCATCTGCTCCACAAACCCTCTTAGTTCCTTTGCCATTGCTGGCACCCTGTCCGTTTTCGAGCTTGACCGGTCCAAGCCAGGGTCAATAACTGTGTTGAAGTCCCCTCCCATGACCAACCTGTGTGAGTCCCGGTCCGGTATCTTCTCCAGCATCCTCTTTATAAACTCCACATCATCCCAATTTGGCGCATACACATTTACTAATACCACCTGCACCCCCTCCAGTTTCCCACTGGCCATAATGTACCGACCTCCCACATCCAAAACTATTCTACCTGCCTCAAACACCACCCGCCTATTGATCAGGATTGCAACCCCTCTAGTCTTTGAATCCAGTCCCGAGTGAAAGACCTGACTGACCCAGTCTTTCCTCAATCTAACCTGGTCAGTTACTCTGAGGTGCATCTCCTGCAACATTACCACATCCGCCTTCAGTCCCCTAAGATGCGCGAACACACGTGCCCTCTTGACCGGCCCATTTAACCCTCGCACATTCCAGGTGATCAGCTCATTGTCTCCCCCCCCCCCCCCCCCTTCACCGATCAGCCATCCCCTTTTTTGGGTTCGCCTCCAGCCCATGCTCCGTGCCTCCACCGGCCCGCCCCCAGGCAGCCTCCGCCTCCAACCTCCTCTCTTGACTCAAGTCCCTCCCTCGTCAGCAGAACATTTCCCCCCCTCCCCCCCTCCCCCCCTAGTAACAACACTCTGTAACCCAATCCTTTTGATAAACCGAGCATATGCACCCCCCCCCCCCCCCCCCACTGCGCTTCTGTGAGCTAGCCCACCCAGCTAGCTTGGTGGCTCCCATCCCTGGCGCCGGATAGTCTCCCACCTATTGTTCCCTCCCCACCCTCCCCCCGCTCATACAAACATACTTCAACATCAAACAATCCCCACACAATTGCCCGACAGAAAAACACCAAAATCTAAACAAGCACACCTCCATCCCCCAACTGTGCAAATGAAAACCTTAACTCACTCAGCTCTGCCACTGGTCCCAAATCAATACAGAAGGTATTACAAACAGCTTCCACAAAACGAAAAACGAGAGACTTTTTTTTAAAGAACAGAGAAACAAAAAGAAAAGTAAACATGAACACTGCAGCAAAGTTCAAAAGTTCTCAGTCCACCACCAGTCTTTCCCTTTTCACGAAGTCCAGCGTGTCCTCAGGCGACTCAAAATAAAAGTGCTGTTCCTCGTATGTGACCCAGAGACGGGCAGGTTACAACAGTCCGAACTTCACCTTTTTCTTAAAAAGGATCAACCTAATCTGGTTGAAGCCTGCTCTTCTCCTGGCCACCTCCACACTCGGGTCTTGGTAGTCCTACTTACAACTCTGTGTCTGCTTGGCCCACTGTAGAATGCGCTTCTTATCCAAGTACCTGTGGAATCTCACCACCATTGCCCCCGGGGAGGGGGTCTCCCGTTCGCGACTTCCTCGCGAGTGCTCTGTGAACTCTGTCCACCTCCAAGCATCGGGAGAATGTCCCATTCCCCAGCAGCTTCTCAAACATATCTGCGATGTATGCCCCAGCGTCCGCTCCTTCGGACCCCTCTGGGAGCCCAATGATTCTCGAGGTTCTGCCGGCGGGACCTATTCTCTAGGTTCTCCAGGAGCTTCTTCTGCTGGTCTCTCAGCATCCCCACCTCCAACTCCACCGCAGTTTGATGTTCCTCCTGCTCAGCCAGCGCCTTCTCCACCTTCTGGATCGCCTGATCTTGGGCGTCCAATCTAAGGTCCAGCCGCTCAATCAACTCTTTTATCGGGTCCAAGCAGTCCAGTTTCTGCTTAGCAAAGCCTTCCTGAATAACCTGCATCAGCTGCTCCGTTGACCACTGGGTCGACAAACCAGAGGTCCGGTCCTCCTCCATGCTGTCTCCTGCTTCAACCCAAGCCTTCTCTGTCTTTCTGTTTCTGCCTTTCCGAATCCTTCTAGTCCTTCTCTCCATGCACCGATGTGGGAATTCAGTACAGAATTGCCTCTGTCATCAGTTTTACAGTTCAAGTCCGGTAGAAAATTGGAGGAAAAGGTCCAAAAGTCCGACCTGAGCGGGAGCCACCAAATGTGCGACTTATTCCTTCATAGTTGCCACTGGAAGTTGGCAAGCATCTTCTTGACTACCTTCTCCACCTGTGTTGCCACTTTCGGTGATCTGTGGACCTGTACACCCAGATCTCTGTCTGTCAATACTCCTAAGGATTCTGTCATTTACTGTAGAATTCCCACCTGTATGAGACTTTCCCCTGAACGGACACCTCATCCTCCCCCAAAATCCTTCCGTAGATCGCTGACACCACCCCATTTCCCCTGCTGTCAATACCTCTTCCAACAATGAGGGGGCCGGTGATATCGGGAAACTCTGGACCTCCTTCCTAGCAAAGTCTCGGAGTTGCAGGTACCTAAACCCTTCCCATTGCCCAATCCATATTTCGCCCCCAACTCTTACAACTTCGCAAAACGTCTCCTAGGCATAGGTCTTTTAATACCCTGATCCCCCTCTACTCCCATCTCTGAAACCTCCCATCCAGCTCAAACCTATGATTCTTCCCCGCCCCCCCCCCCACCCAATAAACAAGGTGATCAGCTTAACAACTTCCATTAAAAAAAAAGCCTTCAGCAAAAAGACAGGCAGGCACTGAAATAAAACAGAAATCTCGGCAGCACATTCATTTTAATCGCCTGCACCTGACCTGCTAGTGATAGAGGGAGGTTAGCCCACCTTTCCAAATCTGCCTTCACCCTCCCCACCAAGCTACCCACTGACCAGGTTAAGTCTGAATGGGTCAAGGTAACTCAGACTGTGGATGTATCCCTCTGACTCTGCTGCTAGCCGTCTTTTCCCTCCGTCTGTTGAACCCCTAAATTGCCTGCTACATCTTGGACTCCATTTCTGGACCCATGTTTCTACTATCTCCCTATTATGACAGAACAATGTGTTAAGATTGAACAGATTACCTCAACAGGAACTATGTTGTGAACTTGAATGAAGGATATTGCTTTTATTAATATTTGTAACTTAATATTCTGACTAGCAATATAATTCAATATATATTTCATTATTTATTACCCAAAAATATTGTGAAATAACACTGCCTAGTCTGTGCCTTTGTCACAACATTGAGGGTTGTTTGATGAACACACCAAGTGTCAAAGTTTAAACTTCGCCCGGGTGGGGCATTTTTTCTTTCTCTTCTAGTTGTAAAGATCCTTTTTAAATGAAGTTTATTATCATCATTAATACCTAATAGATCAGGATATTTGGCTAAAATATCAGTCCATCGTAGCTGACAGTAATGTCTCATGAGCAGGAAGGATGGATGGTGTGCCGAAATGTACCATTTCATATGGCCCAGCCGGAGATACTGTTCTGAGGTTGGGATTAAAGGGGAAGAAAAATCTCTAGGGTGACTATTTTTAATCCTAGATACTATTCCGGCATTTGATAGAAGACGGCAACTATCTTAGCAGAATTTCTTTTGGCATTTTAGAGAAACAAATTGTTTATCATCACATTGGCGACTCCTGTGCATCCACCCGCAAAGTACCTGACCAGTAGGTTTTCCCTTTCTGCAAGGCTGATTTGGTGACCAGCATTGCAGGGAGAATTCTTGAGTTCCATACCATTGCAAACAGCAGAACATGTACCTTCAAACTGACCTGTCGTTAGCTCCTGAGCAATCAGGATACTGCAGGCAGGCTTAGAATGCATATTGTCAGCCATTGTAGCTTTCTGATTAAAGTAGCCTTTGTCTGATGCAGTGGAGCTGGATTGGGTTACAGAGACATTTTCTCCAGTTGACTCCACCAGAACAGGATACCAGGAGTGAGATCTTATTTAAGAGTTTCCATGGCAGAGCCAACATTTGTTTTTGAGAAGGAAGAAGTTTCTGGTCAGATTATTTCTTTTACGAAAAGGATATATTACAATGAACCTCAAACTTCCTTTCTCCTTGAGCAATATGGAACAAATATAACTGAATCTCTCTCTGATTTTCCTCCATCTCATCCCCAGTGGCAATTGCAACCAGTTCAGGAGATCATTGTGATGGTAATTCTGGCAGTACCTACATTTTGTGAAAGGTGATCTCCCTCCCCGGCCAGCTGTCATACAATCATAGATTCCCTACAGTGCAGAAGGAGGCTATTCGGCCCATCGAGTCTGCACCGACCCACTGAAACAGGCTACCTCGGCCTACTACTATTCCAGTAGCCCCATCTAACCTTTGGACACTAAGGGACAATTTAGTATGGCCAATCTACCTAACCTGCATATCTTTGGACTGTGAGCATCTGGAGGAAACCCACGCAGACACACGGGAAAAGTGCAACGTCCACGCAGTCACCCAAGGTCGGAATTGAATCTGCGTCCTTGGTGCTGTGGGGCAGCAGTGTTAACTATTGTGCCACCGTGGCGCCTTGTCTTCTGAAGAAATTCAGCGAATCGCTATCCACCACAAGCTTTTTCAGGAGGTCAGTTACTCTCTGGGAGAACCACCTCCGGAGATATAACTGGGGTCTTTTTTCATATAACTGAAAATTGTGGCTGCTGATCTATCCTAACATATTTAACTTTTTTTAAACTGTCAAATCAGAACCCATTCTCCTCCTCCTCCTCCTCCTCATCATCATCATCATCTTCCAAACCTTCAGCGAATCACCATTAAGTCAACGCTTCTCTAGCATGTAGATCCCAGCTGTTTTAGACTATTTGATGCATGTTTAACCTAGACTTCCATATCCATCTTACCTATCAGTGTATGAGTCATTGTTGCAACCGAAATGTAAGATGTTCTGGTGAAAATTGGTATTTTTAAACCGTTTATACAGTTGAACTGTACATTTTGAATGTAGTTGCCTTGTTTCTGAGAAGACAGTCAAATGATAATGGCTCTTGGAATATATTGGCCCAGATCTTCCACATAGTGGCAATCATTGTCAGACTGCCTCTCTACTGCACTTGTCAATGCCCAGAAGATGCTCAACCTGTCTTGCCGCATCATCAGAGCCCAGCTTCTCCAGAAATGTGGAGCCCATGGCCCGTCAAAGAGCGCCATGAGTGTGCTGTAATGTTGTGGGTGTAGACGAGACATACCCTTTTTTTACTGCACTTGCTGTCATGTGGTATGGTTAGACGTCCAGTGTGAATGGGTGAAAGGGATATAGTTAGGGGCAGGAGGTTGAGGTGGGAGTCGGGGGTGGGGTGGGGAGGCGGATAGCGTGAGCGACTGCGATGTGAGATCTGCAGTCACCAAGGAGCTAGACTAGGATTTGTCTCTCGTAACATTTCATGGATAGCTATTCAGTTAAGTGCCATGGAACTGTCTGAAGTGTCCCATTCTAGCTCCAAGTCGGGGACATTCAAGAAAGTTCCGGGGAACAGGGGAATTGTCCAGGAAGTTCCCACTGATATCAGCGCATTGGGACTTGTGTTGGATCCGGAGACCAGAAGATCAGAGCCAATGGATTGTTACATAAATTATTTTATAAACTGATGAATATTCACAGAAAAATGAATAAACTATTCAAAAACAGTAAAACTTACATTTATTTAGCAACCATAATGTAACAAAATGCCTCAAGGCACTTGATAGGAGTGATGTGGAACAACAAAACTTGATACTGAGCCACAGGAGATATTAGCCAGCTGACAAAAGCTTGGTTAAAGGAATAGATTTTGGGAGTGTTTTAAAGGAGGAAAGAGGTTGGAAGATGTAGGGAGGGAATTCCAAAGCTTATGGCCTGGGCAGCTGAAGGCACAGTCATCAGTAATGGAGGGATTAAAATCTGGATTACTCAGGAGACTAGCTGATATTTGTTCAAGTGCTCAGTCACTCTCCAATGACAGTTTCTTCTAGTAGCTTTCCCACAACTGTTGTTAAATGTGGTGCAAAAGTTAAATAATTTACTAGAGGCAGAAAGATCGGAATGGAATAGCAACACTGAGTAGACAGCTTCAGGAGGTGCAAGATTGGAGCATGTGATGAAATCGAGTGGCATCTCTAGATAGCATGACTATAGTGGCTCTAAGTACGAACAAGGGTCAGAAGGGGTCTTCTTATTAGATGTTCGGCAAGTGTGTAATGAGGAATGAAAATTAATAAAAGTTAAAATTCAATATTTTCCTTTCGCTGTTGAAAACACACTACTAATATTATAAATAGATAGTGCCTTGGCCAAGCATGTGATTTGATAAATCTGTCCACATGCTGACCGGTCAGCTTCTCTTGTGGACAGATTTATCATATCACATGCTTGGCCCAAGGCATGGGCTATTTATAACTCTTTAGTTTGTTAATTTATTTCTTGGGGAGGTGAGTGGTGCTGGAATGGGGGCGGGTAGTAAATAGAATTTTTCTTTCCGCTCAAGAAACTGGCGAAAATTTTGAGATGCACTAAATGTGAAGTTGGGATTTTTATTTCCATTGGTATTTCTCCATAAACGTGGTGGCTTTCTGTTTGTGGGGTAATAGTGCTTTGTTGAGCTTCAGAGAAAATTCCCAGAGGAAATGTTCATCATTGTTATTGGTTGGATTATGTAACACATCTAAATTTGCTGATACAGCAAATAGTAGACAAATAGTATTGCAGAGGCACACTTGGAAAGGTCCAGCGAAACTTGGCTCGAAGGCACTGATTGACAAATGACCTTTAATGCTGGTAAATACTAAAGTAATATACTTTGGCATGTAGCATGGAGCGAACAGTCTCATTTAGATGCAATGTAGTTTTGAATATGACTACATAATAAGCAGTCTCCATAAAGTGAGAGGTTAAAAAATATATTTGTGGTGCTTAGCGTTTCACAGTCATCAGATTTCAGTTAATTCAGGGCGAATGTGCTCTGTGCATGATGTTTTGTGAATTCCATGTGCTATTTTCCTGAATATCCCGACTTGCTGGCATATCTTGCGTATACTGATAAACATTAAGTCATATCACAATTTTCCTGCCTTTCGGAAGTTAACGATTTATTAATTCATGGGATATAGGCATCACTGGCATGTCCAGAATTTATTACCCTTCCGATATCTTCCCTGTCTGTGCGGAGTCTGCACATCCACCCCGTGTGTGCATGGGTTTCCTCCGGGTGCTCCGGTTTCCTCCCACAGTCCAAAGATGTGCAGGTTAGGTGGATTGGCCATGATAAATTGCCCTTAGTGTCCAAAATTGCCCTTAGTGTTGGGTGGGGTTACTGGGTTATGGGGATGGGGTGGAGGTGTTGACCTTGGGTGGGGTGCTCTTTCCAAGAGCCGGTGCAGACTCGATGGGCCGAATGGCCTCCTCCTGCACTGTAAATTCTATGCAAAAAATTTGATGTAATTGTCCATGTGGATGTGGCGGTGGGCTGCCTTCTTTAACCACTGCCATTCATGTGGGGTAGGTATACCTGTTGTGCTGATGAGGAGGAAGTTTCAGGATTTTGATGCAGCGACTGAAGGCATGACAACATATTTCTAAGTCTGGATGGTGCATGACTTGGAGGGGATCTTGGAGGTGGTGGTGATCCCATGTTCGGAACATAAGACTTAGGAGCAGGCCATTTGGCTCTTTGAGTAGTTTTGCCATTCAATAACATCATAGCCGATCTAGTTGTAGTCTCAACTTCACAAAGGGTCTGTACAATCATTGACTCCCTTGTCTATCAAAAAATCTATCTAACTCAACCTCAATCCAATAACCTAGCCTCCGCTGCTTTTTGGGGAAGAGAATTCCACACCTTAGAGAAAGCGCTCTCCCCATCGAGGTCTCCTAGTTCTAGTCTTCCCCACAAAGAAAACAGCCTCTCAGAATACACCTCATCAAGTCCCCTCAAGATCTTTGTTTCAATAAGATCACCTCCCATTCTTCGAGACTCCAATGGGTAGAGGTCCAACCATAAAATAAGCCCATTGTTACAGGAAGCAGTTAAATGAACCTCCTGTGAACTGCTTCTGACACAATTGTACCTTATTTTCAAATAATGAGACCAAAACTGTACATTGTTCTCCATATATGGTCTCATTAATGCATTGTACAGCTGCAATAAAAGTAGTCTATTTTTATATCCCATTCCTCTTGCAATTAATGCTGTTACTTGGTAGAGGATTGTGAGTTTAGAAAGTGCTATTGAAGGTGACTAGGTGAGTTGTTGAAGAGAATTTTGTTCATGGTATATACTGCCATGACTGTGATGATGGTGGTGGAGGAAATAAATGTGTGGAGGTGGTGCAGATCAAGTGGGCTGCTTTGTCCTGGGTGGTGTCAGGCTTCTTGAGTCTAACTGGACCTGTGCTCATCCAGGCAAATGGAGAGCATTCCATTACGCTCTTGACTTGTGCCTTGTAGATGGTGGTAGCTGCAGATTTTTTAACCTCTGACCTGTGCTTGTAGTTTGGGTATTTATGTGGCTGGTCAGTGGAGGCCCACAGGATGATGATGGTAAGGGATTCCGTGATGATAATGCCATTAAATGTCGTACAGAGATGGTTAGAATATCTTGTCTCAGAGAGGTTCATTGTCTGCCACATTCGTGCCATACCATTTATCAGCTCAAGCCTGCATTTTGTCTAGGTCTTGCTGCATGCAGGCATGGGCTACTTCATTATCTGAGGAGGTGTGAGTGGAGGTGAATACTGTTCAATCATCAGTGAGAGTCCTCACTTCTGACCTGATGGAAAGAACATTATTGCTAAAGCTGACAGTTTACTAGAGGAACTCCTGCAGCGATATCATAGAATCATAAAATTTACAGTGCAGAAGGAGGCCATTCAGCTCATCAGGTCTACACCGGCCCTTGGAAAGAGCACCCTATCCCCACAACCTCACCTAACCTTTTTGGAAACTAAGGGGCAATTTAACATGGCCAATCCACCTAACCTGCACATCTTTGGACTGTGGGAGGAAACTCGCGCAGAGACGGGGAGAAAGTGTAAACTCCACACAGACAGAAACTAAGGGGCAATTTAACATGGCCAATCCACCTAACCTGCACATCTTTGGACTGTGGGAGGAAACCCACGCAGAGACTGTGAGAAAGTGTAAACTCCACACAGTCACCCGAGGCCGGAAATGAACCCGGGACACTGGAGCTGTGAAGCAGCTGTGCTAACCACTGTGCACCAATATCCAGCTACATTCATCTTGCTTTGTACAAGGATTCCACCTGAATCTCATTGGCTTCAATTTTGCCAAGATTCCTTGATGTCAAAGGCAGTTACCCGGTCTCAGCTCTGGAATTCTGCTCCTTGTCCCAGGTTTCATCAAGGCTGCAATGGGGTTTAGAGTCAATTGGCCATGAAGGTACCCAAAATGAACATCAGTGAGCAGGTTGTTGCTGAGTAAGTGCTTCTTGATAGCATTGTCAATGAAGTCTTGCATCACTTTGCCAATGATTGGCAGACGCCTGATGGGGCAGTTATCGGCCAGATTGGATTTGTCCTGCTTTTTATGGTCAGGACATAACCGGAAATTTTCCATATTCCTGGGTAGATGCCACTGTTGCAGCTGTATTGGAACAGCTTGGCAAAAGGCATGCTTGTTCTGGAACACCGCTCTTCAGCTGGAATGTTGTTCGAAGTCCATTGCCTTTGCTGTATCCCTTTCTTGATGGCATCTGGAGGGAATTGAATTGGCTGAAGATTGAACATCTGTTATGATGAGGATCTCCGAAGGAGGCCAAGACAGATTGTCTAATTGACACCGCCACTGAATACACGCTTTTTAGCTTTGTCTTTTGTACTGACGTGCTGGGCTTCGCCATCATTTAGGATGGGCATTGTCTCCTTCTTCGATTTTAGTTTAATTGTCCACCACTAAGACTGCTGATCTTTGAACTAATCTATTCGTTATAGGATTGCTTGGCTTTATCTATAGCATACTGTTTCTACTCTTCAACATGCATGTAGTGCTGTTTTGCAGTAGCACCAGATTGGAACCTAATTTTTGCTCCAAAACCCATTGCTACTCCTGGCATGTTCACCTACAGTCTTCATTGAGCCCCTGGCTTGATGGTAATGGTAGTGTTATGCTCAGTAAAGGATTGTCATATTCATAATTTTAAATGTGGGCTCTGTGTTTGTATACAAGTTTCTGGAACTGTATTTAAAATGGACTGACTAACCGGTAAGATGAGGGTTTCCTCCGGGTGCTCTGGTTTCCTCCAACAGTCCAAAGATGTGCGGGTTAGGTGGATTGGCTAAATTGCCCTGAGTATCCAAAAAGGTTAAGTGGGGTTACTGGGTTACGGGGATAGGGTGCAGGCGTGGGCTGGAGTAGGGTGCTCTTTCCAAGGGCCGGTGCACACTGTAAATTCTATGACTGTCAAAGGTCGGGTGAACTTGGCAACTTTAACAGCCTCTATGACATTTCCAGAATGTTCTTACTTTTGTTACCTGGGGTGAGGAACTCCCCCTTGAATGAACATATCATGATGAACACTATCTGTGAAATTCAAACCTGCTATTGTTTGGTGATTTACCCAAAACACAAGCCCAGACTCTGTGGGAATTTACAGTGCAGAAGGAGGCCATCCGGCCCATCGAGTCTGCACCAGCCCCTGGAAAGAGCACCCTACATAAATCCACACCTCCACCCTATCCTGCAACCCCACCTAACCTAAGGCAATTTAGCATAGCCAATCCACCTAACCTGCATATCTTTGGACTGTGGGAGGAAACCGGCGGAGCACACAGAGAAAACCCACGCAGACACTGGGAGGATGTTCAAACACCACACAGACAGTGACCCAATGTCTTTGAGTTGGATCCCTAACCATGAAGGCTGTGCAGAAACCAGTTCATTCTGAGTAAGTGTGAATAACTCATCCATTATCGCCATTTTATAGCAATGGCTTTCAGCGAATCCATTCTGGGTGGACAAAATCAGTATTGGTCATTGACCAAAACTGGCTGTAGATATCGTTTTTATCTGCAGACCTGGGCAGTCTGTAAAAATACTGAAAAGTTTAGCTGCAGCCAAAGGCTCTGTCATCTTTTCCTGCAAGAACTTGGCTGTAAAATCTTAAAAGCCTCTCCACCTGATTCCTTTGTCTCAAATGTCCCCCAGTACTTAACTCGACCTGGTTAAGTAGCCACAAAGAACCAACTTTATGATCTGCTGGGAAGCCATCTCTTTGAAGAAATCCCGCAATGACCCTGCAATAATATTTGGCCCCAGGCATTAGAACTCCTCTAAATTACAATTGAAAAATTGTAATTGAAAAGATCCTTTTCTTTACTGGGGCCACAATGATGGTTCTTCTACGACATGCTAAACACGTGAACTGCTCTTTTGGTTTAACACATGCAGAAGTGCATCATCTTCTTTAATTAGATTTTAAGTTGAGTAGTGTTTAGATTTTTGCGGCATAGAACATAGAACAATACAGCGCAGTACAGGCCCTTCGGCCCACGATGTTGCACCGAAACAAAAGCCATCTAACCTACATGTGTGAATAATCCTCTTATTTACACTTATGAAAGCTTGCTGCTAGTATTTCTAGATAACTACACACTCCTGGGGCTTAGAACCACACACATCGCCCTCTTCAAAACCGCTGCTGATAATGGATAATAAGGCAATAGTACAAGGGATTCACTTTATCTAGCTTTCTCCTCTCCGTGAAGGTTATTCCAAGCCACAAGGTTACACATAATGGTGAAATATGTTCCTGATGATGATGGTTGCCTGCAGCACCTCAGTTCTGAGCTGCTAAATCCCTTCTGAATTTGTCCCATATAGCTCGATGGAGCATGTATTCAATGTGAAGTTGAAACGTTGTTTGCACCAGGACTGTGTGGTGGTCACTTCTACCAATATTTTAATGGACAGATGTATTTGAAAACAGATTGATCATTAAGGACAAAGCCGAGTAGTTCTGTTTGTGTTCTCGCACGCTGCTGGAAACCAGCTTGACACATATGTGCTTGAGAACACGCCCAGCTCAGTCACTAGTGGTACCTTTGAATCCCTCTTGTTAATGGACATTGAAATCTGTCACCCATTCTGTGCCCTTGCTACCCTTAGTGCTTGTTCCAGGTGATGATCAACATTGATGAGCATGGAGTCATCAAATGAGAAAGGGCGATAGATGGTAATCAATGAGAGTTTTTCCTGACCATGTTTGACTCGGTGTCATGCAATGTCATCGGGTCTGGAGTAAATTTTGAGGACTTCCAGGGCCACTCGTTTCCATGTATACAGCAATTGATGTGTTATGCAAATATATAGTTTCATAATTCATGTGTTTTAGAAATTTGTTTTAGGAATTGAATTTTATATGTAGATGAATGAAAACATTTGATTTTGAAACTGCTAAATGACCTTGAAGTAATTACAATTCAAACGGACTTGAGGTAATTACAGTTCAAAAGGAAGTTTTAGTGTTGCTGGCATGATGGTTAAAGGCATTCACACCCAGGAATATAATGGCTACTTTGGATCTACCTGGAGGAGCCAGTTTGTCTTGAGACATCTTGGAAAATGTTTTGAAATTAGACTGAACATCAGGTGAATTTGATTATTGATCTAGATTTCCCAGATCAAAGATGCTAAAAATAACTTATACATATATTTTTAATGGAAGCAGTGAGTATAGTCAAAGGGCCATTATCGCCATTAGTGATATAAATGATTCATGTTGGTCTCATAAATTAACGGCTTGTTTTGAAGGCAAAAGGTAATTAATTCACTTTTGTGTTGGGAACCTCCTAGGTATCCCATGTTGCTTTGGGGATAGATTGCAGGGAGGCCATCTTATGTTTTGGATTTACCTGCGTTTTCTTACAGAAACGGTTAATTGTAGCCTGGCAGCTTTGAAACAAGCAGAGAGAAAAATCTGCCAGGAGCTATAGACCACTAAGCAAGAAGGCAGTGAAGCTCCTGCTTGAGCTGGGATATTCACAGTCCTAAGGCACTTGGCGTTATAGGGTTGTCTGGCTGAGTACAGGCGGAAGGAATCCAAGAAATCTCATACTTTGGCGAATAGCAGAAACACTGAGGAGAATTTAAGTGAATTCCTAAGAGCTGTGGCACACCTTGCTTTGCTTCCCAGAAAAGTGAAGGAATCCTTGGGTGGAATTGAAAACAGACCAGGAAGTGGTCTATTTAGATTTTCTGGTTTCTATAAGTGTTTCCAAAATATAGGGTTAAGTTAGTATTATTTGTTTTATTTAATTTTGTACAGTGAAGGTTTTTATTTAAAACATGAAATGTGATGTCATTCTACCAGTTAATATGAATTTCTTTTTGGTCTCATCAAGATTAGTGGCTCTTGGTAGGATTGTGGCTTCACAGATTAAAATAGGTGAGCTGAGATTTGCTAACATTTGGGCTAACCGGATTTCATGGTGAATTTTAATGTACCCAATGATATGCAGGATGCCTTTGTCAATTGTGAAGACTTACCTGGGGCAGGAAGATTTGTCACTGGGTGTTTTGCAACAGCTAACAAGGTTGAAATTAAAAGCATTAACGGGACAGGTGAAGATAGTTAAAAGGAGGGGGTAATAGTCAGAAATAATTGATATAATGGCACAGCATCTGAAACTTGAAGGAGAATAGCCTGACCCAGGTAATATGCAGTTTGTATTAGCAAAGATTCTGTTGCAGATGAAGCAACTTGAACTGGAAAGAGAACTTAAAGAGCTTAAACTCGAAAGAGAGGAAAAAGAAAATGCAGAAACTTCAGTTCCAGTTAGAATTTCAATGATTAAGAGAATAGGAAAGCCTAGAATTACAAAGGGAAAAAGAAGCAAGAAACTTAAGAAAGGCTTTGTTTATATAAACAGGTAGATTTGATGAGGGATCAAATCTAACTTCTGGTTTTGATTTGGCTGGAATATTTGCCTCGTGCATAAATTCAGTGAGATGAAAGGTATTTTGTCTCCCTTGAGAAAACTGCTGCAAAAGCTGGCTTGACCACAAGAGACATGGACCATTATTTTACAAAGTGCTTTAATTGATGCTGGTTCATTCCACAAGGCAGTGCCTTGACCAATCCGAGTCAAGCTGCTTGGTTTAAATTTCAAACATTGCTTGGCAGTTAACTGGTACATTTCCGTGGCAGCGCCTCTGTTACTTGTCCCCTTGCCAACCAGTTATCAAACTGTTCTCATACAGTGCAAAGTTGTTGTTTCCTGACTTCGGTATTCTTGCGATCGTCTTGACGAGTGCAAGACGAAAAGCTTTGACAAAGTCTCTTTTTTCAGCAATGCTCAAGTTCTGTACTACAAAATGACTAATTAAAATTTTAGATGAGAAAAAAACGGAATCAAACATTTATAGAATTTTGCTTGGGAGAAAGATTTTTTTTTGACAGGTGGTTCTGATCAATAAAGTTAGAGGAGACTTTTAAAAATGAGAGAGGAATTCTATTAATGGAAGAAGTCAAAATAACCCCCAACAGCTTTGGATTGATTGAGGAGTGAACCAAAACTTCTTGATGGAAGAACGCCTGACTTGTCCAAAATTCCAGGCCCCCACATAACTAGGATGTAAGAACATAAATAGGGGCAGGATTGGACTGTACAGTCCTTTGAACATGCTCCACCATGGAATATGATCACAGCTTCTTCTGCTTTAACTCTACTTTCCCACCCACTGTCTATTATCCCTTGGTTCCCTGAGAGATGTAAAATCTATCTATTTCCGTATTGAAAATACTTAATGATAAAGCATCCACATCCTCTTGGGTCAAACATTTCATAAGATTCACAACGCCTGAGAGAATTTTCCTCATCACATTCCGAAATGACCAAACCCGAGACTGTGTCCCCGTGTTCTGGATCCCCCAGTCAGGGACTTCTTCTGTGTCCATCCTGTCAAGCCCTTTCAGAATCTTGTATGTTTCAATGAGATTACTGCTCATCCTTCTAAATTATAGATGATAGAGGTGCAGTTTACTCAACCTCTTTTGTTAAGGCAACTTGCTCATCTCAGGAATCTGAGTGGTTAGCACTGTTACTTCACAGCGCCAGGGTCCTGGGTTCCCGGTGACTTGGGCCACTGTTTGTGCGGAGTCAGCATGTTCTCCCTGTGTCTGCGTGGGTTTCCTCCGGGTGCTCCGGTTTCTTCCCACAAGTCCTGAAAGACGTGTTTGTTAGGTGAATTGGACATTCTGAACTCTCCCTCAGTTACTCGAACAGGTGCCGGACTGTGGCGACTAGGGGATTTTCACAGTAACTTCATTGCAGTTTTAATGTAAGCCTTCTTGTGACAATAATAAAGATTATAATGAACCTTTGCTCTACTGTCTCCAATGTAAGTGCATCCTTCTTTAGATATGGAGACCAAAACTGCACACACTACTCCAGGTGTGGGTCTCACGAAAGGCATATACAATTGTAACAAGACTTGATTATTCTAGTACTCCAATCATCTTACAATGAAGACCAACATCGAATTGCCGTCCTAATTGTTTGCTGCAACTGCATGCTAATTTTTTGTAATCCTTAAATGCGTATAGCCTAGTGTCTCTGAACATCAATATTTACAAGTTTCCCACCTTGTTAAAAATCTTCTTTCTATTCTCACTGCTGTGTGAATAACCCTCCAACTAGCTTTGTATTGTCACAAACGTGGATATATTATCCTCTTCATCTAGGTAATTAGTATAGATTGTAAACGGCTGAGGCCTCAGCACTGATCCTTGTGGCATGCCACTGGTTACAGCTTAATACATACTCCCTGTTTCCTGTTAGTTAACCAATCTTTCATCCATATTACCCACAACTCCATGAGCTCTTGTGTATCAACTGTGAAGGCAGACACACAATATTAATTCAACATCTCTACCATTTCCTCATCCCCATGATGATTTTTCCTGTATCCGCCTGTAAAGGATCCACGTTAAATGTAGCTACTCTCCTTTTTATACAGAGGTACTTGCATGTAGTTGTCTGCCCCTAAAACTTGTCACCGCAACAGATGGGGCTGGTGTGCGAATGGAGGAGGGGGGAAGGAAGATCCAAAGTGGTTGTTCTCTATGACTTAAATGTAGCTAACAGTAAGGGATTGCTGCCTCATGACGCTGAGGACCCATGTTCGATCCCTGCCCCGGGTCACTGTCCGTGTTGAGTTTGCATATTCTCCCTGTGTGTGTGGGTCTCACCCCCACTACCCAAAAAGATTTGCTGGGTAGGTGGATTGGTCCTTAATTGGGGGAAAAATGAATTGGTACTCTAAATTTTAAAAAAAATGTAACTAACATTGCACGTGGAATTTATATTTAAATTCTGCGGGATTCTGATGGAAAATATCTTGATTATAAAATCAACAATTTATATCTAATCAGCTCTGAGAAATCTCATAGATATGAATGAAGAAGAGCATGTAGCCTACCATAGCTTGTCCATCCAAAAATCTGTTATAATTCTGTCTCTCATAGTCAAGTACTTTAAAGCTTGAAAGATTTCTCTGATCTTTCGTGACTCACTCTTTGTGGCTCTGCTCTGCTTTGCCTCGAGGGCATAAATGTTGCCTGCATGTTGGTGACCAGAACAGGACACTGTGTGAGTTAGCCAGTGTTGCACAGTTTAAGCACATTTTATCCCATTTGTGCTTTGTCTTTTTGGATATTTATAAACTCGAGGTTTGGAAAATCCTAGGTTTTTTTTTTGTTTGAAACTGACCAGACACTGAGCTGTAACAGCCATACAAATACTATGGCTACAAGAGCAGGTCAGAGGCTGGGAATCCTGTAGTGAGCAACTTGCCTCCTGACTCCCCAAAGCCTGTTCACCATCTACAAAGCACAAGTCAGGAACGTGACGGAATGCAATCCACTTGCCTGAACGAGTGCAACTCCCAACAACACTGATGAAGCACAACACCATCCAGGACAAAACAGCCGCTTGATTGGCACCCCTTCAACAAAAATTCCCTCCCTCCACCAGTGACGGATAGTGGCAGCACTGTGTGCCATATACAAGATGCACTACAGGAACTCACTAAGGCTTTTTAGGCAGCACCTTTCAAACCCATGATCGCTGCCATCTAGATTAGAAGGACAAGGGTAGCATATATCCGGGAACGCCAACAGGTAAAGATTCCCCTCCAAGTCACTCACCATCTTGACTTGAAAATACGTCACTGTTCCTTCACTCAAAATAGAATCATAGAATTCCTACAGTGCAGAAGGAGGCCATTCGGCCCATCGGGTCTACACCGACCCTCTGAAAGAGCATCCTACCTAGGCCCACTCTTTCTCCCCCTCCCTGTGAACGCATAACCTCAGCTAACCTACACACTGTTGGACCCTAAGGGGCAATTGGAACATGGCCAATCCACCTAACCTGCACATCTTTGAGCTGTGGGAGAAAACCGGAGCACCTGGAGAAACCTACGCAGACATTGGGAGAACGTGCAAACTCCACACAGACAGTCATCCAAGGCCGGAATTTAATCCGGGCTCTGGTGCTGTGAGGCAGCAGTGTGAACCACTGTGCCATCATGCCGCCCTTAACAACCCTGGATCTCCCTACAAAACAGCACACTGGGCTTACCTCAACCTCTGGTTTGGCAGTGGTTCAAGAAGGCAGCTCACCACCACCTTAAGGACAACTAAGGATGGGTGATAAAAGTTAGCCAATCCGGCAAATGAGTTTAAAAAAAATAAATAAATTAAAACCCTCAAATTATGTTTCTATTCTTTTTTTTCCAATAAATTTAGAGACCCAATTCATTTAGCGTGGCCAATCCACCTACCCTGTACATCTTTGGGTTGTGGGGGCGAAACCCACGCACACACGTGGAGAATGTGCAAACTCCACACGGGGCTGGGATCGAACCTGGGACCTCGGTGCCGTGAGGCAGCAGTGCTAACCACTGGGCCACCATGCTGCCGTTAGATTTCGATTCTTAATACTTATCCCTGAATTTTCTACAAATTACATCCTCTATTCCTTTTTCATTGTTTGGTGTTGAGATACGTGACTGGTTTCTTACCATACCTCAACTTGATTTAAAGGGATTCTGTTTAGACCACTTCTTTAATTTCTGTTATTTTGTCTTCAATTTATTATCTGCTTCTCTTATTATTCTGCCTGGGGATTGAATCTGCAGGGATGTTTATGCTGCTCCTGATCCATGTTTTAGTTACTGCTGCTAAGTCTTGATTTTAAAACATTATTTTAACTTGCCCTGTTTAACTTTTAAATCTTTCACCTTCCTTGTCCCTGTTCCCTTTCCCACTAATGTAAAACTCTCAATCCCCTCCAATTTGCTTCTTCAATCTTGGAGTTTCCCCTTATAGATTAGTTATAACCCACTCGGCCTCCATACCTGTAGTTGATCTTCCCCGCAGCCAATTATGGTTGAACATGTTGGAATTTCATCATATGACTTTCAACTGTGACTCCTTGCCCAGTCTAACAGCTGATTTTCCCATCTCCAATAGTTTGATAAATAATAAACAAAAGTGTGCATATAACTAATGGTCCATATTTTGTTTTCACTTGTTTGCTTGTGGCAATGCCCAGGATATTCATCTTTGATTCCTGGAGACTCCAGGACAATCCTGAAGGGTTAGCAATCCAAGGTCTTGGTTCTTTTTAGGTATTGGTAGCCCCATTGAGATCAAAGTAGGCGTACAGATATTACTCACTAAACTATAAAAGTCTGGAGGCTTTAACTAATAATGTTTATTGTCACAAGTAGGCTTACATTAACAATGCAATGGGATTACTGTGAAAAGCCCCTCGTCGCCACATTCCAGCACCTGTTTGGGTGCACGGAGGGAGAATTCAGAATATCCAATTCACTTAACAGCGCGTCTTTCGGGACTTGTGGGAGGAAACCGGAGCACACGGAGGAAATCCACGCCGACACAGGGAGAACGTGCAGTTTCCACACAGACAGTGACCCAAGCGAGAATCGAACCTGGGACCCTGGAGCTGAGAAGCAACAGTGCGAACCACTGTGCTACCATTGAGGACAGACTAGAGAAACTGTTGCTCTTTTCATTCAAACCAAAAAGGTTAAGAGTGATATCACAAAGCTGTTCAAAAGTTAGGGTTTGAAAAGTTAAATAGGAAAATATATTTCTACTGGTAGTTGATTAATCTTATATTCCAAAGTGTGCGTAAATTTAAGATAATCAAAAGATTGAAGGGAGAGGTTAAACGGGTTTTCATTTTGCTCAGAGGATTGTTAGCGCAAGACATTCCCATGTACTATCAGAGAAAGCAGTAGAAACAGTATATATAACTTTTAAAGGAAAGTGAATAAATAATTAAAACATAAATTTCAAAGGGCAGAGAAATAGGGCTGAGTACATTGTTTTTTCAGAGAGCTGGCACATTCATGATAAACCAAATGGCTTCCTTCTGTGCTGTAGAATTCTATGATCCTTCCAGTATCAAATCTCCCACTAACATTGCATTTCTTCACTTAACATGTTCTCCTCTGGGAGGAGATTTATGTGCAGGAACTCGATGCTGATTCCATGGTTGCTCTCCCCTAAGTCATTGTTTTTGGACCTTGTATTCAGTATTGAAAAGTTATTTGCCAGAACAATTGCCTCAGCACTTGTGCACTTCCTCCCTACTCCTCTTCCCACCTAAACAGATGATCGTCACTTATTTCTGATCATTGTCATCTATCACTACGTATACCTGTGAAATGATCCATGTTTTTTAGAACGGTGTTTGAAAGGCCTATTGTATAATGGAATATTTTGTTGTTCATCAAGTTCAATAATGAGTTTGCGTCTGTGCAGTTCGGGATACTTGCTGCAAGTAGTGTTCAAAGCATTCATGAATTCCTTTAACTGCAAGAGTTGCACAAGCACAACGAATCCTAATTCTCCTGTCATTGTTAATTATATACATTTAGAAAGAATAAGATGTGTATGATGTACTTTATTTATATCTTGATTAATATTTTCCTAAATCTTTAGGAAAATATTAGGCACTTCATATCCTTTTTAAGGATTCTTCATACCCTTGCTGTGTATGAATAAATGCTGTAAGGTGAAAAGTTGGAGAATATTGCCAGAAAGAATAAAACTGTTATAATATATTAACATTTATTTATATTGTTAATACAAACTCTTTTTAGTGCATCGATTAATGGCACATTCAGGAAGACATGGATGCAGAGAAGCACAGAAATAAAATGCTGCTCCATAGAACGTGACAAGAAGAAGTTTATCTCGGAAAACTTAATTGCGCAGAGCTTAATTCAAAAGGGCAAGGGGAAGTAGCTGCAAACCTAATCTGGTTGAAGGTTCAAATGAAGCTCAATCTCTTTCTGTAATTTGAACCAGAAGATTGAAATCACTCCCAGATGTTCTAGTTTTTATAATGTATTATCGATGTTGGATTGAATTTAGTTGACAATACAAATGAAGCTTTCAAATCATTCCAGCTCTGCAATCTGGAGAAAATCTACAACCCCTTTCTTTAATCACAGCATTCAACTTCTTTTTCAATGATTCCATGTTCTTTTTCCTGCTGTAATGCAGAAGATTATTTCACATGTTCATTGTTTTTTTTTGTTTTGTCTGCAGAACTTCCTGTTATCAGTTTCAAATGAGCCTTTTTCCAGTTTGAACCTGCGCTCCCTTGTTATCTTTACTGTCGCAGTTTAATTACTTGTATTCCAGGTTTATTCTTTTTCTTGACTGTTTTTGCCACCTTTTTATACTTTCATGTAGCATTCTCTTATTTGCTGAAAAGTCCGGCAAACCCGCATTTCACAATCATAACCTCCTGCTCTGTTGCCAGGAATTGGTTTTATGGCTTTTTTTCTATGTCAACAACCCACTTTGAGAAACATTGTGCTTCAAATTATTGATGCATGATGAGAATTAATTACCAAGAGTTGACCGGTATCTCATCACTGCAGGTTTTATTGAGATTCTAGAATAATATGTGGACCTATATTTCTAAGTAATTTAAGGAAGGATATAGATTGAAAAGAAAGTAAAATTCTTTGCATTACATTTTAACATAGATTCTAAAAGCAGTATTTTGAAATTCTAGAGCAAATCACTGCAGGTTTTATTGATATTCTAGAATAACGTGGACCTATATTTCGAAGTAATTTAAGGAAGGATATAGATTGAAAAGAAAGTAAAATTCTTTGCATTACATTTTAACATAGATTCTAAAAGCAGTATTTTGAAATTCTAGAGCAATGATAAAGTCAGCTAAATGGATGCAACTAAAAATGGTTATGTTTGAATTTTGAAGGGAAAGCTGGATAGAAATGATTGCTTATAATAATTAGCCTTGTGGTTGTCTACAAGCCAGGATATAGTGGTGTGATAAAGGAAAAATTTATAAATGTTCCTATCTGTAAAATGAATAAAAAGAAAATGCATCAGTACTCAGTGCCTTTCTATAAATACAGTACTTCTACGATAGTTTTAAAAAGTAGGTTCGTAGCAAGTGGTTGATCACTTTCATTAAAATCCCAGGATGTTCTTTTAAGTGAAAGGTGAGTACCTTTTAATTGATTATTTGCGAGGTTTGCTTTATAAATATTCCTTTGCAGTTGAGGCCTGACACTGTCGCTGATGCTTTTTCACTCACTTACCATCCCTTTTCCTTCCAAATCCTCCCCACCCCATGATGTTTGTATTGCAGTAAGTGTGGAGCATAAATTGCTGGAGTCTGCTTTTAGTGGCAGCACACCAGCATTCCCAGTGCCTGTACCATTTCCTTTCCTCTTTCAGTATGTAGTAATAACATCTTGTTTTGTACATTGCAACTTTTATATCTTCAAATCTGACGATTGATTGTAATTGTTGAGGAAGATATAACTGAAACTAGTCGAATAGTAAATATTATTTAAAATACAACAATTTGTACCAAATTCATAAGGTTTTATTTTCTTTTTTATTAACTTGATATAATCCTTCAACATTTGTGGTTCTTTCCAAAGTTCAGACACTTCCATTTGTTATAAATGTTGCAACATGTTTTTAAAGCAGTGAATATAGTTCATTACTTATTGAACATACCTATTTTAATCAAGCAGGTTTACAATATTTCTTTGTTAAATTGAGCAAACTTTATGACTGCTATGACATACAACTTTCCTGAATCATTTTTTAAGAAAAACTAGAACTTTGTTGAGCATAGAAATGAGAAATGTTACTCGCGTTTATGGGCTACTTAGTGAGAATTCCTGTTCATATTTTGGCTGTCGGATTTTTTGCTCTCATTTCTGTTGATATACTTCTTTTCAGCAATTTATTTGGTGCAATTGCTGTCAATTTTCAATTTGTTAAAGTTTTTCCTGCATTGATTACTCTCTGAGAAACTCAACTATGAATTCAATAATATTTTGTAAATAACACTAGATGGCAGTACCATAGGGCATTTTTATTTTACGAGTATACAAAATTATAGGAAAGGCTATGAGCCTTGACAATATTCTGGCAATAGCACTAAAGACTTGTTTGCCACCCCCCCAACACAAAACGAGCTGTTCCAGTACAGCTAACACACTGGCATCTACCTGGTAATGTGGAAAATTGCCCAGGTATGTCCTGTAGATAAAAAGCAGGACCAATCCAGTCTGACTAATTACTGCCCCATCAGTCTACTCTCGAACATCAGAGTGATGGAAGGAGTCATCAGCAGTGATATCAAGCGGTACTTGCTTAGCAATAACCTGCTCATTGTTGCTCAGTTCTCTGCCAGGATCATTCAGTTCTGACCTCATTACAGCCTTGGTTCAAACATGGACAAAAGAGCTGAATGAGGTGAGAGTGACTGCCCAAGGAAGCATTTGACTTCAGCTTGGCTTCAAGGAACTCGAGCAAAACTGGAGTCAGTGGGAATGGGGGAGGGGCCTCTTTGCTGTTGGAGTCATACCTGGCACAAAAGAGATAGTTACGGTTGTTGGAAGTCAGTCATCTCTGTTACTGCAGGAGTTCCTCAGCGTAGTGTTCTAGGTCTAATCATCTTCAACTACTTCATCAATGATCTTCCTTCTATCATAAGGTCAGAAGTGGGAATGTTTGCATAATGTTCAGCACCATTCACAACTCCTCAGATACTGAAGCAGTCCATGTCCAAATGCAGCAAGTCCTGAACAGTATTCAGGCTTAAGCTGATAGTGTCAAATAATATTAGCACCACACAAGTGTCAGGCAATGACCATCTCCAACCGGAGAGAATCTAGCCATCATTTAATGGCATTGCCATTGCTGAATCCCCTATTATTAACATCCTGGAGGTTAACCAGAAACTGAACTGGACTAGCCATATCAATACTGTGGCTACAAGAGGAGATCCGAGGCTAAGAATTCTGTGGCAAGTAACCCATCACCAGCCTGCCCACAAGGCACAAGTCAGGAGTGTGTTTGAATCTCCCCTTGCGGGATGAGTGCAGCTCCAACAACACTAAAGAGGCTTGCCACCATCCAGGACACAGCTGCCCAATTGATTGGCACTCTTTCCACAAACATTCATTCGTTCCCCCACTGATGCATTGTGGCAGCAGTGTGTGGCAGCCGTGTGTATCATCTACAAGTTGTACAGCAGGAATTCTCCAAGGCTCCTTCGGCAGCACCATCCCGACCTCACAACTGTGAACATCTCAAAGCACAAACATACATGGGAACACCACCATTAGGAGGTTTACCTCCAAGTCACTCATCATCCTGACTTTGCTATCGCTGGGTCAAAATCCTTCTTTAAAAAAAATATGTTTTATTGAATTTTTTTTCCCAAACAACAATTTTTCCCCTCTTACAAAGCAAACGCAACAATAACAATACAGAAATTTTTAACAATACACAAGTAACAAAACCCCTTTATCTTTGACCTAATCTAAACTAAACCCCCCCCCCTTCCCCCTGGGTTGCTGCTGCTGGTCATCTGTCTTCCCTCTAACGTTCCCCTAGGTAGTCAAGAAATGGCTGCCACTGCCTGGTGAACCCTTGAGCCGATCCTCTCAGGGCAAACTTTATCTGCTCCAGTTTAATGAACCCCGCCATATCATTTACCCAGGCCTCCAGTCCGGGGGGTTTCGCCTCCTTCCACATGAGTAGGATCCTGCGCCGGGCTACTAGGGACGCAAAGGCCACAACGTCGGCCTCTTTCGCCCCCTGCACTCCCGGCTCTTCCGCAACTCCAAATAGAGCTAACCCCCAGCCTGGTTTGACCCGGGCCTTCACCACCCGCGAAATCACTCCCGTCACTCCCTTCCAATACCCTTCCAGTGTCGGGCACGCCCAAAACATATGTGCGTGGTTTGCCGGGCTCCCGCCACACCTCCCACATTTGTCCTCCACTCCAAAGAACCTGCCCAATCTTGCTCCCGTTATGTGTGCTCTATGTAGCACCTTAAATTGAATCAGGCTAAGCCTGGCGCATGAGGAAGAGGAATTTACCCTGCTTAGGGCATCAGCCCACATACCCTCCTCTATCTCCTCCCCTAGTTCTTCTTCCCACTTTCCTTTTAGTTCGCCCACCGACTCCTCCCCCTCTTCCCTCATCTCTCGGTAAATCTCTGACACCTTGCCCTCTCCGACCCACACCCCTGAAAGCACCCTGTCCTGTATCCCCTGTGTCGGGAGCAACGGAAGTTCCCTCACCTGTTGTCTAGTAAACTGGGTCAAAATCCTGTAACACACTCCCTCTCAGCAATGTGTGTACCTACACTACGGGGACTGCAACAGTTCAAGAAGATGACTCACCATCACATTCTCAAGGGCAATTGGGGATGGGCAATAAATGCGGGCCTAACCAGTGACGCCTCATAAAATGAATTTAAAATAAAGTAATATTTAATTTTGCACACTCATTTGGCAGACCTGAAAGTGAGGTGCCAACAATACCTGGAACTGACCAGGGTGGTAATTAATAATAATAATAATAATTAACCCTACCCAGAACTTCACCAGGGTCAGCAATTCCTTGTGTGCTGGGAAAGCTCACCCTACCACATGTCTGGGAGATTCTGAACTTGAGGCTCAAAAACGCCTACAGTATTTACAGCTGGCATGATTGTTTATTTTTCCAGAATGAAGGGGCATGGCTGCAAGAAATTATATGACATGCAAGAAATTTTCCAGCATTTGTTTGTAAACTTGGATGGCTATCAAGTTTTTGCTCATAATTTTATAAATTACACAATCTGTTCTGTTTCATTGTTGTAAATAAGAATTCTGAGGGGCATAGAATTTTGTGTGGTTGTGTCCAAACTCATTAAAAAAAAGTTTTGCATTTCAAGAATTTTTTAAAAACTGCCCCTCCTTTCTATTTCTAATAGAGTACACGTTTCAAACTTCGCTAAAGTTTTTTTAGGTAAATCATTTGCCTGTACGTTTCTAAGTTCAAATCAACATTACTCTCTTGCTTTAAAGTTAAAAGAGGGGAAGAAAATAATTAATGGGACTGTTTGCACTATCCTTTCTCTGGGACATGGTTTTGAATTGAATGCACATGATGCATCAACATTACATCTCTGCCAGTTCAAAAGGTTCTCAGTGAAATTAGTGTGAAATCATATTCCTTATGTATAATGCAGAGTTTTACATAATTTGACATAAAATTAGCAGTTACATTGAGACTTAAATTGGAGTGGAATACACAGGCCTCGTGTGAGAGATGGGAAACGTTTACAGATTATGCAAAGCAGATGTCAGATGTGACCGGGAGTAGTTTTTCATCTTCATTATCTTCTGTGACATTTTTGGTAACAAGACACATGACCAGCGTGTCAATGCAAAATTAAAACATTAAGTGGATAAATCTGAACAAATCGAATGGGGTGATTGTTGAACCAGTGGAGGATGCCTGAGGTAGAATTCTTGAATTACTTTAGTTGGCTTCAGATCAAAGGAGATCATATGCCAACACCATGTTGGTGATCCTAAATATTGAGTTAGAACCTTGCCCCCTTGTGGCTATTTTTGGGGTTTCGGATGTGCCAGAGTTTTGGACGGGTGCAGGGGTGGATGTCCTTGCCTTCACCTCGTTGGTGGTGCAGTGGCGTATCCTGCTGAGTTGGAGGTTGGGGTCACAGCCAAGTGCCTTGGCCTGGCTAGGGGATTTGATGGAGGTTTTTCACCTCCAGAAGGTCAAATACACCGTAAGGTGGGTGAAAAGGGTTCTACCGGAGATGGCGGCCGGTTATGTTGTATTTCGGGGAGTTGGTCACTTTATTATTATTATTATTATTATTATTATTATGTTAGCTGTTGGGAGGCTGGGGGGAGGTGGGGGGGGGGGGGGGGGGAGGAACGGAGGTGTGAGTAGCTGGGAGGTTTCTTTTTTATTGTTTTGGAAGGTTGTGGTGGGGATTTTTATGGGGCTGGTGTTTGTTGAAGGTATTTGTTTGCATGTTTTGTAATTTTCTTAAAAAATCGTGTAATGTTATGAAATGTTAATCTGAATTTGGTGCTGTTGGTTTTTATATTCCAAGGGCAATTTTGGACACTAAGGGCAATTTATCATGGCCAATCCACCTAACCTGCACATCTTTGGACTGTGGGAGGAAACCGGAGCACCCGGAGGAAACCCACACGCACACGGGGAGGATGTGCAGACTCCGCACAGACAGTGACCCAAGCCGGAATCGAACCTGGGACCCTGGAGCTGTGAATCAATTGTGCTATCCACAATGCTACTGTGGTAGTCTTGGTACTTCAGTATGAGTAAGACTGTGGCATATGGTGCTTATGTCCAACTATGCCCCTCTTAGTCCAAGATCGACAAGAATAGTGTACAGTGGTTAGACAAACTAAAGTAGAGCTCTGAAAGACAGTTAAAATCTCCTGTGCCACATTATAGGCGGCAGACCTCGGGTGACTGTGTGGAGTTTGCACATTCTTCCTATATCTGCTTGGGTTTCCTCCTGTTGCTCTGGTTTCCTCCCACAGTCCAAAGATGTGCAGTTAGGTGGATTGGCCATGCTAAATTGCCTTAAGTGGGGTTACGGGAATAGGGTGGGGGATTGGGGCTAGGTAGGGTGCTCTTTCAGAGGACCGGTGCAGACTGGATGGGTCGAATGTCCGCATTCTGCACTGTAGGGATTCTATTATTTTCACAGCTCTCTTAGCTATGAGGAATAGCACTACCCTTTTGGAGAAATCAACAAATACTGATTATCTAATTATCCTTTGTGGATTATGAAGGAAATTAAATGAGTCTGTCCCTAAATATTATAAATGAGTGATTATTAGCCTTGTTGTAATGCCATTGAAACGTTGCATAGATAACAAGACTTTGCAGATCCCATTTTTGCAAATTTTACATAATTCCCTCTATATCAAATCATTGACATACACAGTAAACCGAGATGGCCCTAAAACTGAACTGAGGGTCAGTCACTATCTACTACCCAATGCCAGCTGTTATGTAGTTGGCCATAAGCTGGTATGTTCAAGAACCACTTCTAGAGACTTGAGTGCTGTATGTCAGAGATGCTATCTTTCGACTTCCGGGTGCGACGATGACCAGCTAAGTCGCACGTTTCGGCAGATCCCGGTGGAACGGACTTTTGGGCTCTTAATAGGAGCCCCAACGGCAATTTAAACAGCCAAAAACACTGTGCGGTAAACTGGAAGGGAATCCCCCCGGACACGCATGGATAAAGGAGAGGATAGCAGCCGGATTGCGGAGGATCCTCTGGAGCAGCGGCAAGGAAGGCAAGCTCAAAGCAAGATGGCGTCGGAAGGTGGCTGTTTGTTATGGGGCCCAGACCAACAAGAGTTCCTGCGGCGCTGTGTGGAAGAGCTGAAAAAGGAATTGAAGAAGGAGTTGTTGGCCCCGATATTACAGGCGATTGAAGGGCTAAAGGAAGAGCAGAAGACCCAAGAGCAGGAGCTTCGGGTTGTGAAGGCAAAGGCTGCTGAAAACGAAGATGAAATACAAGGCCTGGTGGTGAAGACAGAGACGCACGAGGCGCAGCACAAAAGGTGTGTGGAAAGGCTGGAAGTACTGGAGAATAATTCGAGGAGGAAGAATTTAAGGGTTCTGGGTCTTCCCGAAGGCGTAGAAGGGGCGGACGTCGGGACATATGTGAGCACGATGCTTCGCTCGCTAATGGGATCGGAGGCCCCGACGGGCCCTTTGGAGGTGGAGGGAGCTTATCGAGTTATGGCGCGAAGACCAAGGGCAGGAGAAATACCTCGAGCCATAGTGGTGAGGTTTCACCGCTATAATGACAGAGAGATGGTCCTAAGATGGGCGAAGAAAACTCGGAGCTGCAGGTGGGAGAACGCGGTGATCCGCGTATACCAGGATTGGAGTGCGGAGGTGGCGAGAAGGAGGGCAAGTTTTAATCGGGCTAAGGCGGTGCTTCACAAAAAGAAGATCCAGTTTGCAATGTTACAACCGGTGAGATTGTGGGTCACACACCAAGGGAAGCACCACTACTTTGAGACGGCAGAAGAGGCGTGGACATTCATTGTGGACGAGAAGCTGGAATAGTCTGGCGAGAGAAAGAACTTTTGGGACAAAGTGGTGGGGTGATTATGTGGGGCGAGGAAAAAAGGGGGGGGGATGATTTTTCAGTTTGTTAATCTTGCGATCCTGTAACTTTTCTCTCTTCCCCATGTTGGGGGGGTGGGGGGGAGTATGAGGAACTGTGGGCGCCGGTCATTAGGGGCGGGGCCGAGTAGGAAACCCGGGCTTTGTTCCTGCGCTATGTTAATTATGGTGGGAACAGGGACGCAGGAAGGAGTGGGCCTCGCACAGTGGGGGCCGAGGACAAGGGGGGAAGCCGAGGTCAGCCAAAGTTCGCTGACTTCTGGGAGCAACATGGGGGGGGTGCAACTACGCTAGGAAGGGATCTAGCGGGGGGGGGGGGGGGGGGAGGGGGGGTTAACTGGGTTGCTGCTGTTAAGGAGAAGGGGGAGCTGTTATGGGATGGGGTGGTCGAGGCGGGAGGGCGCCGTCGGGGGGATACACTGGTACGTGGGAACCGGGTGAGGAGCTGGGTTAAAAAAGGGGATGGCTAGTCGACAAGGGGAGGGGGGGGGGGTAAAGAGCCCCCCAACCCGGCTGAGCACGTGGAACATGAGAGGGCTGAACGGGCCGATTAAAAGGGCACGGGTACTCGCACACCTAAAGAAATTAAAGGCAGATGTGGTTATGTTGCAGGAGACGCATCTGAAACTTATAGACCAGGTCAGACTACGTAAAGGATGGGTGGGGCAGGTGTTTCATTCGGGTTTGGATGCGAAGAACAGGGGGGTGGCTATCTTGGTGGGGAAACGGGTACTGTTTGAGGCAAAGACCATAGTGGCGGATAGTGGGGGTAGATATGTGATGGTGAGTGGCAGATTGCAAGGGGAGGCGGTGGTACTGGTGAATGTATATGCCCCGAACTGGGATGATGTAAATTTTATGAGGCGTATGTTGGGACGTATCCCGGACCTGGAGGCGGGAAAGTTGGTAATGCGCGGAGATTTCAATACGGTGCTTGATCCAGGGCTGGACCGATCGAGGTCCAGGACCGGGAGGAGGCCGGCAGCGGCCAGGGTGCTCAAGGACTTCATGGAGCAGATGGGAGGGGTAGACCCCTGGAGATTTAGTAGGCCTAGGAGTAAGGAGTTCTCATTTTTCTCCCATGTCCACAAAGTATATTCACGGATAGACTTTTTTGTCTTGGGAAGGGCACTGATTCCGAAGGTGACAGGGACGGAATATACGGCCATAGCTATTTCGGACCACGCTCCACATTGGGTAGACCTGGAGGTAGGAGAGGAAAAAGAACAGCACCCACTCTGGAGAATGGATATGGGCTTATTGGCAGATGAGGGGGTATGTTTAAGGGTGAGGGGGTGCATCGAAAGGTACTTGGAGCTTAATGACAATGGAGAGGTTCAGGTGGGAGTGGTCTGGGAGGCGTTGAAGGCGGTGGTTAGAGGGGAACTGATATCCTTAAGGGCACATAAAGGGAAACAAGAGGGTAAAGAAAGGGAGCGATTGCTGAAAAAACCTTTGAGGGTGGAAGGCAATATGCGGGAGGCACCGGAGGAGGGACTGTACAGGGAAAGACAAAGGCTACGTGTGGAGTTTGACCTACTGACCACGGGTAAGGCGGAGACACAGTGGAGGAGGGCACAGGGTGTACAGTATGAGTATGGAGAGAAGGTGAGTCGGCTACTGGCCCACCAATTGAGGAAGAGGGGAGCAGCGAGGGAGATAGGTGCGGTGAGAGATGAGGAGGGAGAGATGGAACGGGGAGCGGAGAGAGTGAACGGGGTGTTCAAGGCATTTTATGAGAGGTTATATAAGGCTCAGCCCCCGGAAGGGAAGGAGGGAATGATGTGTTTCTTGGATCAGCTGGAATTCCCTAAGGTGGAGGAGCAGGAGAGGGCGGGACTGGGAGCACAGATTGAGATGGAGGAGGTGGTAAAAGGGATTGGGAGCATGCAGGCGGGGAAGGCCCCGGGACTGGACGGATTCCCGGTGGAATTTTATAGGAAGTATATGGACTTACTGGCCCTGCTTCTGACGAGAACCTTTAATGAGGCGAGGGAAAGGGGGCAGCTGCCCCCGACTATGTCGGAGGCAACGATATCGCTCCTTTTGAAGAAGGAAAAAGACCCGCTGCAGTGTGGGTCCTACAGGCCCATTTCCCTTTTAAATGTAGATGCTAAGCTCTTGGCCAAGGTGATGGCGACGAGGCTAGAGGACTGTGTCCCCGGGGTGGTCCACGAGGATCAAACTGGGTTCGTTAAGGGGAGACAGCTGAACACGAACATACGGAGGTTGCTAGGGGTAATGATGATGCCCCCACCAGAGGGGGAGGCGGAGATAGTGGTGGCGATGGACGCCGAGAAAGCATTCGACATAGTGGAGTGGGATTATCTGTGGGAGGTGCTGAGGAGATTTGGTTTTGGAGAAGGGTATATCGGATGGGTACAGCTGCTGTATAGGGCCCCGGTGGCGAGCGTGGTCACGAACAGACAGAGGTCTGATTACTTCCGTCTTCATAGAGGGACGAGGCAGGGGTGTCCCCTGTCTCCGTTACTGTTTGCATTGGCGATTGAGCCCCTGGCCATAGCACTGAGGGACTCCAGGAAGTGGAGGGGAGTGCTCAGGGGAGGAGAAGAACACCGGGTATCCTTGTATGCAGATGATTTATTGCTGTATGTTGCGGACCCAGTGGAGGGGGTGCCTGAGATAATGCAGACACTCAGGGAGTTTGGGGAATTTTCGGGGTACAAATTGAATATGGGTAAGAGTGAGCTGTTTGTGGTGCATCCGGGGGAGCAGAGCAGGGGAATAGATGACTTACCGCTGAGGAAGGTGACAAGAGATTTCCGGTACTTAGGGATTCAGATAGCCAGGAGTTGGGGAACCTTACACCGGCTTAATCTAACAAGATTGGTGGAACAGATGGAGGAGGTTTTTAAGAGATGGGACATGGTGCCCCTGTCACTGGTGGGTAGGGTGCAGGCGATTAAAATGGTAGTCCTCCCGAGATTCCTCTTTGTGTTTCAGTGCCTTCCGGTGATGGTCACGAAGGCTTTTTTCAAGAGAATTGAGAAAAGTGTCATGAGTTTTGTGTGGGCCGGGAAGACCCCGAGAGTGAGGAGGGGGTTCTTGCAGCGTAGCAGGGATAGGGGGGTGCTGGCACTACCGAGCCTAAGTGAATACTACTGGGCTGCCAATATCTCAATGATGTGTAAGTGGATGGGAGAACGGGAGGGAGCGGCATGGAAGAGATTGGAGATGGCGTCCTGCAAGGGAACCAGCCTACAAGCAATGGTGACGGCGCCGTTGCCGTTCTCCCCGAAGAAATACACCACGAGTCCAGTGGTGGTGGCAACACTAAAAATTTGGGGGCAGTGGAGACGACATAAGGGAAGGACGGGAGCCTCGGTGCGGTCCCCGATAAGAAATAACCGTAGGTTTGTCCCGGGGAGAATGGATGGGGGATTTGGAGCATGGCAAAGAGCTGGGGTTGTGCAACTGAGAGATCTGTTCGTAGACGGGACGTTTGCGAGTCTGGGAGCGCTGACGGAAAAATATGGGTTGCCCCAAGGGAATGCATTTCGGTACATGCAACTGAGGGCTTTCGCGAGCCAACAGGTGAGGGAATTCCCGCAGCTCCCAACGCAGGAGGTTCAGGATAGAGTGATCTCAGGGACATGGGTGGGGGATGGTAGGGTGTCGGATATATACAGGGAAATGAGGGACGAGGGGGAGATCATGGTGGATGAGCTGAAGGGGAAATGGGAAGGAGAGCTGGGGGAAGAGATTGAGGAGGGGCTGTGGGCTGCTGCCCTACGTAGGGTAAACTCGTCGTCCTCGTGCACCAGGCTAAGCCTGATACAATTCAAGGTTTTACACAGGGCGCATATGACCGGAGCACGGCTCAGTAAATTTTTTGGGGTAGAGGATAGGTGTGGGAGATGCTCGAGAAGCCCAGCAAACCACACCCACATGTTTTGGTCATGTCCGGCACTACAGGGGTTCTGGGTGGGGGTGGCAAAGGTGCTTTCGAAGGTGGTGGGGGTCCGGGTCGAGCCAAGCTGGGGGTTGGCTATATTCGGGGTTGCAGAAGAGCCGGGAGTGCAGGAGGCGAAAGAGGCTGATGTCTTAGCCTTTGCATCCCTAGTAGCCCGGCGAAGGATATTGCTTATGTGGAAGGAAGCCAAACCCCCGGGCGTGGAGACCTGGATAAATGATATGGCAGGGTTTATAAAACTAGAACGGATAAAGTTTGCACTAAGGGGTTCGGCTCAAGGGTTCACCAGGCGGTGGCAACCGTTCATTGACTACCTCGCAGAACGATAAAGGAAATGGGAAGGTAACAGCAGCAACCCAGGGGGGAGGGGGAGGGGGGGGGGGGGGGGGGGGTGGGGGGGAGGGCCCGGCCGGGTCCTCGGGAGTTTTTTTTTGTATAAATATTTGTATTAGGCTATGTATATTGGATTGTTTGATTTTATTTTTGGAGAGTTATTATTTTTGATAGGGCAGTTGCCATTTAGTTTATATATTATTTATTTATTTGTTAAAAACGGCCACTGTTATTTATACTGTTTTACTGTTGTAAAAAGGAAAACCTTTGTATTGTTTTGTTTGGGCAAAAAAATTTGAATAAAATATATTTTTTTAAAAAGAGATGCTATCTTGTATGACATTAAATTGAGGCCACACCTACATGCTCAGATGAATGGTTCTATTGTTGTTCCTGGTCTCCTGGACAATATTCCTCAACCGTCATTATCATGTTATGTTTCGTTGCATCTTGATGGAAATGCGGCAGTCAAATTGCATATATTACGACAGTGTATTTCGTTGGCTGTAAAACATTTTGGTTGGCCCGAGGTCTTGAAAGTTGTTCTATAAATGCAGGTTGTGGTTTGCACTTCTAACCAACCGGAAAAAAATATTCTCTACTCCTATTCTCCCATCTCTTAATCAATTTTAATCCAGATTCTATTTGCCCTCCAATTCAGTACCCCTTAATCTTCTGCAGTAATCTTCCACCTGGAACTTATCGTAGGCTTTTTGCAATGTTCACTATCCACTGTATTTCTCCGTCTACTATTTGATTTATAGTACAGCATAAAATGCTGTAGGTGGAATACTGTCATGCTTTATAAATGACTACATCTAACACACAGAAGGAAGGCATTTGGCTCATCGACTCCATGCCAGTTTTCTGTGAGACTTTCCAGTCATTCCATTCTCTTGCTCGATCCCCCTAGTCCTTTCAGTTTATTTTCTTAAAGTGCCAGATTCGCTTTGAAATCATTCAAATCGAAATGTATATTTTCGAAAGTCCTGAATACTTTTGAATCTTGTATCACATTAGTAACAACATATTTAGAAACAGTTTCTGTTTATAATCTAGACATTCGTGCATCATAAATCTGTGCACCGTTACACGGAGAAATATCTGATTATAGAAGTCAAAGGGAGGAGGGAGGCCAATTACAATGTATGAGGGGTGGAAGAGCCTTTGCTCTTCTGTCACTAGGGAATATGGAGAACTTGGCAGAAACCTACGTGAGTAAACAAAATACTTTTACAAAGTGCTTTGAAACTCATTTTCATATTTATATGATGTATTATACATTGATCTATACATACGTAAGCTTTAATAATTATATGCCAAGTCTAATACAGATTTATTGATGGTTTGTTTTTACTGGAATCTGGGGTCTTGTAAATTTTCAGGTGTCAAAATGGGGTCAAATTGGAAAGTAGTTTGGAAAGCACTGCATAAAGACAGAAAATACATGGCTATCCATGTGCTTATCGTATGATCCTAAAGCACAGGAAAAAAATTGGGATAAAATGTATTTAGTTGCCAGCAATATTGGGCGGAAAAGGCATGGAATGTCTTCAAATCTCTTTCAACATTTTTGATTTGTACAATGGAATGATCTATGCAACACAAGTTCAAAAACGTCTGTGAACAGAATCTTACCATATGCTTGTCCAAATTTTGTTTAATAATGCTCCTTTGAGGAACTCAAAGTATTTCTGTAATAAATATGCTATGTAAATTAATGCATAAGCAAAATACTGCACTTGCTGGAAATCAGAAATAACAGAAAATGCTGAGCATGTCTAGCAGCATCTATTTCAGGTTGATCATCGTTTATCAGAACTGGAAAAAGATAGACAGTATTACGTTTTAAGCAAGTGGAGGGGTGGCCAAGATGATAAATAAAAGGAAAGGTGTAGTGCTAGGGTGGCAGTCAGGAGCGATTAAATGGCAAAATGGATGATGGTAATAGGGTAAGCAAAGAAACGAGATGTGTCTAGTGGAAGTACGAATGGCAGAATGATAAACCGCTGCCATCCACAAGGAAGAATTAAATTAAAACCAAACCCGAAAATAAAATAAAATGGGAAGCAGTAGTTATGATCTAAAATTGCTGAACTGAATGTTGAGCCAGAAATCTGTAAGTTGCCCAATTGGAAGATGAGGTTCCTCAAGTTTACATTCAGCTTTGTTTTAGGAGGGCAAGGACAGAGATATCAGTGTGCGAGAAAGGCGGAGAATTAAACAAATAGATAACTAGAAGCTTCTCATACTTTTGTATTCAATGGGGGTGTTCCGCAAAGTGGTCACTCAATCTGCAATTAGAATCCCCATAGTGCAGAAGGAGGCCATTTGGCCCATCGAGCCTGCAATGATCCTCCGAAAGAGCACCCTACCTAAATATATTCCCCTGCCCTATCCCCATAACTCCGCGCATTGATCATGGTCAACCGACCTAACCTGTACACCTTTTGGACAAAAGGGCAATTTAGTGTCTCCAATGAGAAGCAGACCACATTGTGAGCAGCAAATGCATATTAAATTGAAAGAAATATATCTAAATTACTATTGTACCTGGAAGGGGTGTTGGGTTAGGGGCCTTGCATGGAAAAAAAGTCAGAGGGTAGGTGTTGCATCTCTTACTCTTGCTTGCATGCATGCATGCACGTGGTCCCTTTCAGACTTTAAACTTTCCCTTCCTCCACTTGTCTGTCTCCTTTTCTGGGGATTGGCCATGGATCAATATTCACTGACAACCCACAGGTGCCTCAATTGCACTTCCTCATTTCCCGCTTCCTGTAAGGACTCCATTCCATTCTTTCAGTTTCTGTCACATCTGTTGCAATTTCCCATACCAGCATTTCCCATAGGTCTTTTTTACTCACCTTTCCACCGAGGTTGACAGAATGCGCAACCATATCCATCTCATTTTCTCCACTTTTGCTCTCATGCCTTTCCCTCCCTCCCAGAATCATGATCGGGTTCCCCTTATCCTCACTTTCAAAATGATGGCACCACTAAATATATCACCCCATTTCCTCCCCTTGCAGCATTCCATAGTTTCCTTCCTGGCGCCCTGGTTCATTCCTCTAATACCCTCAACACCCCATCCCATATTACTTTTCCATGCAACGTAAGAGATGCAACACCTACCCTTTGACTTCCTTTCCATGCAAGAAATAATAGGGTTGTTGTAGTGAGAGACTTTAATTTTCCTCATATTGAATGAAAATCCCTGAGGACTAGGGGACTGGATGATGAGGAATTTGTGAAGTGTGTCCAGGAAGGTTTTTTGGAGCAATATGTGGATAGTCCGACTAGAGAGGGGCTATATTGGACCTAGTATTAGGGAACGAGCCCAGCCAGGTCATCAAAGTTGCAGTGCGAGAACATGTGGTGAACAGTGACCACAATTCCGTAAACGTTCAGATACTTGTGGAAAAGGACGAGTGTTGTCCTAGGGTTGCTAAATTGGGGGAAGGCTAACTGCAACCAGATTAGGTGGCATTTGGAGGCTTTTGTTTGGAAGAGACTGTTTGAGGGTAAATCCACATTTGGCATGTGGGAGTCTTTAAAGGAGCAGTTGATGGGAGTGCAGGACAGACATTTGCTGATGAAAAGGAAAGGCAGTATTCAGGAACCATGGATGACCAGGGAAATTGCAAGTCTAGTCAGAAAGAAAAGGGATGCATACGTGAGGTACAGGCAACTAAAAACCGATGAAGCACTTGAAGAATACAAGTAAAGTAGAAAATAAATCAAATCGCTGGGTCTCTAACAGAAATCTTTGTTTCCTTGTTGGCCACAAGTGCGATTCCAGAGGATAGCCAATGTTGTACCATTGTTTAAGAAGGGTAGCAAGGATAACCTGAGTAATTATAGGCCAGTGAGCTTGACGTCAGTGATAGTGCAATTGTTGGAAAAGATTCTCAGAGCTAAGATCTATGCACATTTGGAAGTGAATGGTCTTATTAGCGACAGACAGCATGGTTTTGTATGAGGGAGATCATGTCTCACTAGAGTTTTTTGAAGAAGTGACAAAAATGATTGACGAGAGAAGGGCTATGGGTGTTGTCTACATGGACTTTAGTAAAGTATTTGACAAGGTCCCTCATGGCAGGCTGGTGGAAAAGATTAAATCACACTGGGTCGGGGTAAACTAGCTAGATGGATTCAGAACTGGCTTGGCCATAGAAGACAGGGCAGCAGGGGAAGGGTGTTTTTCCGAATGGAGGTCTGTAACTAGTGGTGTTCCGCAGGGATCGGTACTGAAACCTCTGCTGTTGTAATATATATAAATGACTTGGAAGAAAATGTAGCTGGTCTGATTAGAAAATTTGTGGATGATACTGAGATTGCAGGAGTTGGGACTAGTGATGAAGATTGCCAGGGAATACAGTAGGATATAGATAGGCTGCAAAATTGGGCAGAGAAATGGCAGATGGAATTTAATCTGGACAAATGCGAGATGATGCATTTTGGTAGATCCAATTCAGGTGGGAGCTATAAAATAAATGGCAGAACCTTCAGGAGCATAGACACACACCAAGATCTGGGCGTGCAGGTCCACAGTTCCTTAAAAGTGGCAGTACAGGTGGAAATGGTGGTAAAGAAAGCATATGGCATGCTTGCCTTCATCGGAGGGGGTATTGAGTATAAAAACTCGCAAATTATGTTACAGTTATATAGAATGTTGGTTAGGCCACATTTGGAATACTGTGTCCAATTCTGGTCACCACGCTACCAGAAGGATGTGGAGGCTTTGGAGAGAGTACAGAAAAGGTTTACCAGGATGTTGCCTGGTATGGAGGGTATTAGCTATGAGGAGAGATTGGGAAAAAAACGGGATTGTTCTCCCTGGAGAGACGGAGGCTGAGGGGCGAGCTGATAGAAGTTTATAAAATTATGAGGGGTATAGATGGGGTGAACAGTTGGAAGCTTTTTCCCCAGGGTGTAAATGAAAATTACTAGGGGGCACAAGTTCGGGGGGGGGGAGGAGATGTGCGGGGAAGTTTTTTTAGACATGGTTGTGGGTGCCTGGAATGAAGTGAGGTGATTGAGGCAAATACGTTAGCGACCTTTAAGACTTATCTGGATAGACTCATGAATAGACGGGGTTTAGAAGGACATATGCGGTTGGTCTAGATAGGCAACGTGGCCGGTGCAGGGTTGGAGGGCCAAAGGGCCTGTTCTTGTACTGTACTGTTCTTTTTTGAAGTGTGAAGTTATCCATTTTGGACCAAAAAAGGATGGAGCAAAGTACTTTCCAAATGGAAAGAGTAGATACAGTGGATGTCCAAAGAGACTTGGGGGTTCAGGCGCATTGGTCCTTAAAATTCCAGGAACAAGTGCAGAAAATAATCAAAAAGAATGCTATGTTAAGGAATGGGTTAAGAGACATTCCAATTAGATGTCTCATTGATGTTAAGTATCCAATAATTGACACTGATATGTAAAGAGGTTACAGGTGGCTTCTTGTGGTATGTAATGTGGTGATAGAGTTTGTACAGAGTGTGTTAAAGGAAAATAAAGATGTTTGTGAAAAGGAGCAGAGCTCTTGACTCTTTACTCAACAGCAGCCAGAAGCTAACAGTGGTAGCAGAGAATGGTTCCTGTGCAAATGTAGAGGATCGAAAGATACAACTTTTCCAGAAGAAAAAAAAATTCTGCATCAACCAAGGAGTGAGTGAGAAGGGAAAAAAAAAAAAAATGTCTGAACCTAGAATAAAGATGTCCGGATGTGACCATCCGCCATTATTTTCTGAAAGGGGATCCTACGACCAATGGAGAAGTGAAGTTGTTATGTGGACTAAGCTAACTGCCTTGGGAAAGAGGAAACAAGGTATGGCATTGGCTCTTTCTCTATCTCATGAGAGTAAAATCCGAAGCAAAGTGTTTTCTGAACTGGAATTGGAAGAGTTTGATTCAGAAGAAGGTGTGGAGATTCTATTGCGTTTTATGGATAAGATTTATCAAAAGGATAACTTGTTAAGTGCGTATGAAGCCTGGTCAGAATTTGATAGATTCCTGAAAACAGAGGATATCTCTATTCAGGACTATATAATGGAATTTAGCAGATTTATACTAAAGGCTTCTCAAACACCACCTGGAATTTCTACAGTCCGTGTTGGCATTTAAGTTGCTGGACTGTGCTAGAGTGACCAATATGGATAGGCTCCTAGTTTTGACAGGAGTTAAGTTTGCAGATAATACCTTATTCAATCAGATGATAGAGGCCTTAAAGACGTTTCTGGGGAAACATCCAATTCCTATGGCTCTTATGACAAAAATGGGTCAGTCAGCAATAAAGCAGACTATGGAAGATACACTACTGACAGGATGGCAAGATCGAACGGCTAAAAACAGGTTACAAGAGTATGGAAGGAGATTGGGACCTGGAAAGTATGAGGACAGAAACCCATTTAAAACCTATAACAGGAGAAGGGACATGGAGAATGGTAATAGGAAAATGAACCCCAGAAATGCCTGGGGTATGATAAATCGATGTTTTGGGTGTGACTCTCAATACCATTATGCTTTCAACTATCCAACATGTTATAACAGTGTTTGAAGCTACACATGACACGGAAGAGTCGGAAGAGGAAAAAGATACTGACCAGAAAGAAGGCATTGTCCTACTAACGAGCAGTTTTATTCCAGTAATGAGAGCGTTGGTTGCAGAATCCTTCAATTTTGCTGTATTGGACAGTGGCTACACATCTACTGTGTGTGGAATTGACTGGTTAAAATGTTATCTGGACTCTTTGAATGCTGAAAATCGCAAAAGGTTAAGGATAGACATCGCAAGTTTGAAGCAGATGTTGGTCAGAGGGGAGATAGCAAAAATTAAATGGGTCGACAGTAGCTATCAATTGTCCGATTCTTTTACGAAAAGGGGCTAGTTTACAGAAACAGGATATTATTAACGAAGGGCGCCTGTTTCTGTGACTTTTTCCAACAAAAGGGGGGGGGGGGCAAATTGTGTGTGTTTTTGAGTTTCTTATAATTTTGTTTTTTGGGGGAAAACCACATTTACCAAATTATTTTTTTCTCCAAGGAAGGGGAGACTGTTAAGGAATGGGCTAAGAGACATTCCAGTTAGATGTCTCATTGATGTTAAGCATCCAATAATTGACACTGCTATGTAAAGAGGTTACAGGTGGTTCTTGGGGCATGTGATGTGGTGATAGAGTTTTGTACAGTATGTTAAAGGAAAATAAAGGTGTTTGTGAAAAGGAGCAGAATCATGGAATTTACAGTGCAGAAGGAGGCCATTTGGCCCATCACGTCTGCACCGGCCCTTGGAAAGAGCACCCTACCTAAGCTCCTACCTCCACCGTAACCCCTCTCCTCCACCCTATCCCCGTAACCCCACCTAATTGTTTTTTTTGGACACTAAGGGCAATTTATCCTGGCCAATCCACCTAACCTGCACATCCTTGAACTGTGGGAGGAAACTGGAGCATGCGGAGGAAACCCACGCGACACGGGGAGAATGTGCAGACTCCGCACAGACAGTGACCCAAGCCGCTAATCGAACCTGGGACTCTGGAGCTGTGAATCAGCTGTGCTAACCACTGTGCTACCGTGCTGCCCTACAGAACTCTTGACTCTCAACTGCAGCCGGAAGCTAACATGCTACCCTTTATGGAGGGATAATCTGGAGGATTATCGCAGGGGCTATACTACAGCAAGACAAAACCTTAGTTTGGCCCCACTTGGCATACTGTGTGAGCAGTTCTGGGCATCACATCTTATGAAGGATATTTTGGCCTTGGAGGGAGTGCAACAATGAGTTGCAAAAATGATACCTGAATTACAGGGGTTGAGGTAAGAGGAGAGACTACACAAATTAGACTTGTTTCTGCTAGAATTTAGAAGGTTAAGGGGTGATATGATCAAAGTATTAAAGATATTAAGGGCAGCACCGTGGCAGAGTGGTTAGCATTGCTGTCTACGGCGCTGAGGACCCGGGTTTGAATCCCGGCCCTGTGTCACTGTCTGTGTGGAATTTGCACATTCTCCCCGTGTCTGCGTGGGTTTCACCCCACAACCCAAAGATGTGCAGGATAGGCGAATTGGCCACACTAAAATTGCCCCTTAATTGGAAAAAATAATTGGGTACTCTAAATTAAAAAAAAAAACATGAGTATTCTTGGAATATCGCATTATCGTGGGCAGCACGGTAGCACAGTGGATAGCATTGTGGCTTCACAGCGCCAGGGTCCGAGGTTCGATTCCCGCTGGGTCACTGTCTGCGCGGAGTTTGCACGTTCTCCCTGTGTCTGCGTGGGTTTCCTCCGGGTGCTCTGGTTTCTTCCCACAGTCCAAAGAAGTGCAGGTTAGGTGGTTTGGCCATGATAAATTGGCCTTCGTATCCAAAACGTTTAGGAGGGGTTATTGGGTTATGGGTATAGGGTGGAGGTGAGGGCTTAAGTGGGTCGGTGGCGACTCGATGGGCTGAATGGCGTCCTTCTGCACTGTATGTTCTATGTAATATGTAACAGGGAAGAGAGGGTAGGTAAAGATAAACTATTTCCACACGTTGGAGATTCTAAAACTAGGGGCATAGTCTAAAGATTATGGCTAGACCATTCAGGAGAAATGTTCTGAAGAACGTCTTTACCTAAAGGAAGGTAAACTCCCACAAACAGCAGTTGAAGCTTGAACAGTTATTAATTTAAACTGATGGACTGGCTGACATCCAGGATTTTGTTGGTGGAGGATCTTGGCTGTGGTAATACCATTGAATGTCATGGCAAGATGATTATGGTCTGTTTTGTTAAAGCTATATAATGCTCCATTTATCAGCTCCGGCCTGGCTGTTATCATAGTCTATATGAAGTATATACTTCCTAGAAATTCACCCATACTGCTCTGCATTTAAGAGTTGTTTATAAAATAGCCACCAATAAGCTATCTTCTTCAGGAGTTCCATTCACTAGGTTGTATTGGCAAGTGATTTTTGCATTTTCTTTATTGGATTGACAGTAACAGATTTTTTTCAGTGGTGTGTGTTTTAATCTAACCTTAATGGCCCATCTTTGATTTTCATACCATGATGGCTCTCATTGCTTTATTTTAAGGAAAAATAGTTGTTCAATCTGTGTTGCTCTGACCTCCATCAATCCACTTTGATTATTTTACAGCTAGAATATTCAGTTGATAGGGGCAGCACGGTGGTGCAGTGGTTAGCACTGCTGTCTCACGGTGTGAGGACACGAGCTCGATCCCGACCCCGGGTCACTGTCCATATGGAGTTTACACATTCTCCCCGTGTCTGTGAGGGTCTCACCCCCACAACCCAAACATGTGCAGGGTAGGTGGATTGGCGACGCTAAGTTGCACCTTAATTGGAAAAAATGAATTGGGCACTTTAAATTAAAAATAAAGAATATTCAGTTGATATTCTATTATGAGACAAATGAGCTGAGTTAACCTAGACACTTCATGCAAGGGCGACATGGTGGCCCAGTGGTTAGTATTGCTGGTTAGCACAGTGGTGAGCACTGCTTTCTCTCGGCTCCAAGGAAAAGGGTTCAATTCCAGCCTTGGGTGACTGTATGGAGTTTGCATGTTTCCCCCCCATGTCTGCGTGGGTTTCCTCTGGATCCCCCGGTTTCCTCCCACAGTCCAAAGATGTGAAGGTTAGGTTGGAATAGGGCGGGGGATTGGGCCTAGGTAGGATGTTGTTTCAGAGGGTTGGTGCAGACTCAATGGGCTATATGGCCTCATTCTGCACTGTAGGGGTTCTCTGGTAATGTGCAAACAATTCACCCTGACATTCTAGTTAGTCATTTGGCTGTCAAGGAAGAAGCTATTCAAAAACTAATTTCCACAGACACGGGTTTGCTCATGATTTGAAAACTGTGTCGGCCTTTTGGAACCTTGCAACATGGTATATTGTTAACCAATCTATTTCAGTAAATTTAAAATAGATGAGATTTTACACATGAAGGAGGGTAACTAATCTCAAATTGTTGTAGCCCAGTGATTAGAACTGTTGCTTCACAGCGCCAGGGACCCAGGTTCGATTCCTGGCTTGGGTCACTGTCTGTGTGGAGTCTGCACGTTCTCCCCATGTCAGCTGGATTTCCTACCGGTGCTCTGGTTTCCTCCCACAAGTCCCGAAAGACATGCTGTTAGGTGAATTGGACATTACGAATTCTCCCTCCGTGTACCCGAACAGATGCTGTAGTGTGGCGACGAGGGGATTTTCACAGTAACTTCATTGCAGTGTAATGTAAGCTTACTTGTGACACTAATAAAGATTATTATTAAATCAACCCTCCTCTTCCACATTTGTGGCATAAAGAAACTGGTAAAAATGCATTTTTTCTAGTAATGCAGTAATGTGAACTGCCGTATAACCCATAATCATGCCAGTGCAAACTGACTGTGGTGGACAGTACTGCAGCAGTGTTGGATGTGCTGTCTTTCAGATGAGACTTTAAACCGGGTCCCCTTCTGCTTCTCGGGTAAACCTAAAAGATCAGTGGCACCATTTTGCAATAATACTCTTTATTGTCACAAGTAGGCATACATTAACACTGCAATGAAGTTACTGTGAAAAGCCCCTAGTCGCCACATTCCGTAGCCTGTTTGGGTACACCGAGGGAGAATTCTGAATGTCCAAATTACCTAACGGCATGTCTTTCGGGAAACTGGAGGAACCGAGGAAACCCACGCAGACATGGGGAGAACGTGCAGACTCCACACAGACAGTGACCCAAGCCGGGAATCGAACCCGGGACCCTGGCGCTGTGAAGCAACAGTGACTATCTAGGAGTCCTTTGTGTTATGTCCAATATTTATCCTTGAATCAACATCTTTTTAAATACAGATTATTTGGTCATTATCACATTGCTGTTTGTAGACATTTGTGTACAAATTGGCTATCACTACACTTCAAAAATATTTCATTGACTTTGGAATATCTGAGGTTTTTTTCTTTTATTTCAGAAGGGATTTCCTGCACACTTGCTTGGAGCCTCCATCTTTTTGTATATTTTTGCTTAAATATTGTCAGACGCAACCTCGGAGCAGATATTTATGTTGTATTCACTCTCCAGTGACTTTACATAATAGGGAACTTAACGCAAACATATGAGAAGCGGCTGCTCCGCAGCTGCCTTCATTCATAATGAAGTTTCCCAGTCATGACATTTATGTCATTGTAGCGGAAATTCTCCTTGTAGCTGACCAGCATTTTTAATGTGAGTTTTTTTTGTAAGCGTATTATATTAGTGTGGGGGAGGGGGGTGGTTGAAGGGGTGAAATTTAAACTCCCTTTGCCCTGTGATGCATTTTGCTGTTTGAATACTACCCTGTGGCTACTTTAACATTGACTGATTCCAGGCATTTGCATGACTGAGGCAGATAGATCATAGATTCAGATGACACATAAATGTTTGAGCATTGGAATCCTACCAGTGATCGAGGCCGCTGAGTTTAATTGATCTACGTGCTGGCTAGGGCGTCCACTGTACTGGGTGAGTTCAGGCATCCATCTGACTGGAGCAAATGCTTCATAAATAATGTACGAAGTCTTACAACACCAGGTTAAAGTCCAACAGGTTTGTTTCGATGTCACTAGCTTTCGGAGCGCTGCTCCTTCCTCAGGTGAATCTCCACGTCATTCATAAATAATGTCAATGAAAATTGAGATCCTGCCAAAAATTTAATTTCATTGACTTTTTAGGATGGTAACAATTTGGATGGATAAATTTTAAGTGCGCAGTAAAATTCACATTTAATTCATTCCTCCTTTGCATAAAATAGGTTTTCAAACTGTAGAGTTAAGTGGCTTACTTGATCTAGGAGTATTGATTACTTTTTAATCCATAATAATCTTTATTATTGTCACAAGTAGGCTTACATTTAAAAAAAAATTAGAGTACCCAATTATTTTTTTCCAATTAAGGGACAATTTAGCGTGGCCAATCCACCTACCCTGCACATCTTTGGGTTGTGGGGGTGAGACCCTCGCAGACACGGGGAGAATGTGCAAACTTTTTACTGACAGTGACCCAGGGCCGGGATTCGTACCCGGGTCCTCAGCGCTGTACACAGCAATGCTAACCATTGTGCCACGTGCCGCCCCTCAAGTAGGCTTGCATTAACACTGCAATGGAGTTACTGTGGAACTCCCCTAGTCGCCACACTCCGGCGCCTGTTCAGGTACACAGAGGTAGAATTCAGAATGTCCAAATTACCTAACCGCACGTCTTTCGGGACTTGTGGAAGGAAACTGGAGCACCCGGAGGAAACCCACGCAGACACGGGGAGAACGTGCAGACTCTGCACAGACAGTGACCCAAGCCGGGAATCGAACCTGGGACCCTGGCGCTGTGAAGCAACAGTGCTAACCACTGTGCTACCGTGCTGCCCGTCTATCAGCATGTTTAATTTTGTATTGTGGGCAGCACGGTAGCATTGTGGATAGCGCAGTTGCTTCACAGCTCCAGGTTCGATTCCGGCTTGGGTCACTGTCTGTGCGGAGTCTGCACATCCTCCCCGTGTGTGCGTGGGTTTCCTCCGGGTGCTCCGGTTTCCTCCCACAGTCCAAAGATGTGCAGGTTAGGTGGATTGGCCATGATAAATTGCCTTTAGTGTCCAAAATTGCCCTTAGTGCTGGGTGGGGTTACTGGGTTATGGGGATAGGGTGGAGGTGTTGACCTTGGGTAGGGTGCTCTTTCCAAGAGCCGGTGCAGACTCGAGGAGCCGAATGGCCTCCTTCTGCACTGTAAATTCTATGTTAAATTCTATGTATTATTGGTGAAATGTGAATAGAGTTCCAGCTTGGAAAGAATACTTCTGTTTTTTATTGCTGAAAGTTTAGTATTTTGACATTATTGTCGGAACTTTGTTGTGCCAGCTCTTATACAGCATATTGTCCTGTTTGCAGAAGTAATCGAAATGCTATTCTGTTTAATTGAGTTGCTGTGTAATTGATACAAATGTCCACATATATTCTGTACCATTAGGAGCGGTAGAGATGCAACAATGATCTGATTTGAAATTGTGCTAGTGGAAGATATGATTCTGAAAAGTGTTTGCTTTTGAATTGAGCAGCTGGAAAATACAAGTGATAAGAAAATAGTAGTTCTGAGAGTTAACTTGTTAGCTTCATATGTGGAATATGAATTGGTTTTGGCAAGCAAATGATATTTGGGGGGCATGGCTCTATAAATGTTATTTTAATTGTGATAGTCTCTCCCAGAATAGTTAGTAATCCTAATCTTTCTGGTGGTGTAACACAGACGATGCCTACTTTCTGCCCACTTCAACCAAGTGTTGGATTGGGTAGAATTGCATGGTAAACGTGCCTCAGTCATCATTGCATTGGAAAATGGATAATGGCTGCTGGAACTTTGTGTACAGCGTGAGATTTTGTGTTACCAATGCCTTCCAAGGCAGACATTGGCACAATTCTTCATGGTGCCATTTGAGATCTGGGTACTGGCACCAACGTGACCTGGTAATCACCAGAAGATATGATCTTGTCCAGTGTTCCTCACACCCGCACCTATCACAGTGGAGACTGCAGTACTGACCACTCGCTTGTCAGTAGCAAGGCTAAGGTGCAACCATGGAAAATATAAAATACCAAACACAATGGTATACCGTCCATCAACATTGCATGCACAAGAGATGTTAACAAATGTCAAAGAGTTCTTAGAAGCACTCAGGCAGACTCTTTCAGCTGAGGACTCGCCTGATAATCCTGATGTAGCAAGCATATCTCTGTGGCCAATCATCTAAGAAGCTGCAGTAACCAACGTTTGGCAAAGGAAGAAACCGGATTGGTTCAAGACCAACCTTGCAGATGTGACTCCTGTCGTTGAAGCTTACAACCTTTCTTCTAACCCTTCTAAGCATGTGACAGACTCCAGCTATTGAAGGCAATTTTGTAGTAGACAGCAATTCTGTGCCAAAGTGAATCTATGGGAAGAAATTCAAACTGGTAGTGACGAGTAAGTCGCTGTGTATGATATACCAAAAATGGCCCCATCATCACTAAATTTGCTCTTTTGAAATCTGCAGACTGTGAAGTTCTCTCTGATGAAAATGGCCTGGTGGATGGAGCACTATTCTAGACTACTCCCATGAGACATATCTCTCTGCCTGTGCTTGCTAATCTTCTGCTGCTAACTGTCATGTATGAGCTTGATGCAGAACCCTTATAACTTGAGCCTTAAAAGACCAACAAATTCCTAGCAACAAAGAAAACATTTGGAATCAATAGAATACCAGCCAAGCATGGAAAGCCCCACCTATTTTCAAACCTCCATGACCTTCTCCTCTGAAAGCACTGACCCCACAGGATATGTGAACATAGTCAGGTTATACAAGAATAGTGACTTGAGTGGGGACTACTGGGACATTTTACTTCGCAGCATCTCTGGGAAGGCCTTTGCCAAGGTCATTCTAATGAGGCTCCATGACTAGCCAACAGATACACCCGGAGGCACAGTGTGGGTTTAGAGCAAACAGAACCACAGTGGATATGCTCTTCTTCACACGTCAGTTTGAGGGAAGTGCACAGAGCAGCAATCACCTTTCTATTTTGCTTTTGTAGGTTGCGCAAAAACATTTGCCACCATAAGCAGGACAGGTCTCTACCAGATACTAGAGGAATTTTGTTGGTCTCCCAAGCTTTGCAGTCTCATACTGTCCTTCCATGATAACATGCACGGTGCCATTCGGATTGATGGCTTCACCTCAGCAGTTTCACCCCATTCTTGATCTCAAAACTGTCAGTGTCTTAGCTCATCTCTTGTATCTTTCTCTCTGTCCTCCTGACTTGAGCTGTCCTTGCTGACATGGAAGGAGTGCACTTCCACTCACAATCAAACAGGAAACTCCTCGATCTAACAAGACTCAAAGCTAAGAAGAAAATGCGCATGTCCTGATCAGAGAACTGTATTCTGCCGATAACTGCACTCGTTGCTCATATAGCAGAGCAGCTCCAAAGGCTCCTATATCATCTGTTCCATGCTCATGTCAGGTACTCCCTCACCATCACAGTCAAGAAAAAGGTCATGGGGCAGGGTGTTGATGTCTCCAGCTGTGATCAACACACCACTGGAAGCAGTCAACTAATTCTGCTACCTTAGATCTACGGTGACACACCTGTCTCGAAGTGCGCAGCAGCCAACCTTGGCTAACTAACAAAACGGGCATTGAAAAATAACAGACTGACTCACAGGACCAAGATACTTATCGACAAGGCCTGTACCCTCCATACATTGCTGTATGGAGGGGAAGCCTAAACAACTTATACATTCAGAATGCCCAATTCACCTAACATGCACGACTTGTGGGAGGAAACTGGAGCACCCGGAGGAAACCCGCACAGACCTGGGACCGTGGCGCTGTGAAGCCCCAGTGCTAATCCCTGTGCTAGTGCTGTGCGCCACTTAACTAGTTAAGCACTAGTTCCCAACTTCGTGTCTATGTAGCAGTCAGTATTGGACTCCACTATCTGGCATTCACATAAATCTGAAACTTTATTACACTAACATGCTATGAGCTAATTGTGGAACAGGCATGAGGGGCTCAATGACGTACCCCTCTTCCCGTGTTCCTGTACACACAGGGGACTAAATAACATATGCGTTAAACGTCTTTCACCTCTTAAACTTGGAATTAAGCCAGTCCAGATTGATGGGATTTTTGTCTCTCCAAAGCTTCTGGCTGTAAATGGTATATGGAATGTATGCATGGACTGCTTTACTTCAATTCCTGATTGGCATGGGCCCATAGCACAAATCTGAATCATAGAATCCCTACAGTGCAGAAGGATGTCACTCGGCCCATTAAGTCTGCACCGATCCTCCTAAAGAGCACCCTATCTTGACCCACGCCCCCACCCCATCCCAGTAACCCCACCTAACCTTTTGGACGCAAAGGGGCAATTTAGCATGGCCAATCCACCTATCCTGTACATATTTGGACTGTGGGAGGAAACCAGAGCACCCGGAGGAAACCCACGCAGACACTGGGAGAACGTACAAACTCCAACTGGCAGTCACCCAAGGCTGGAATTGAACCCGGGTCCTTGGCGCTGTGAAGCAGCAGTGCGAACCACTGTGCCACCCTCAAGAACACTTTAAGACACACAGTGGATGTTCTCTGTCACGCTTGTGTGAGACTCCTTGAGATTGGTAAGTGGTAGTGTAAAAAAAATAGACAAGCGCAAGTCTTGAGGATTCCATGCTTTACTAAGCTGAGGTTTCTCAGAAAACTTGCTGAATGTTTGAAATGATTGACCACAAATGGGGTAATAAAACCTTCTAAAACCATTTTCTTAGATTGGTCAGAAACCTTTCTTTGAAATTAAGATATACAAAAAAAGGTGTTTTGCCTCCCTCCAGTTAGCACGAGAGCAGCTTTACCTTTCTCGAGTATTTTAGCTTCTCTTTGTAATTGGATTTCTTTTACTGTTTTTAGTTGGATTTCTTTTATTGTATTCAGCAGTAATCTCTAGCTGGTCTAGAAAATGCCTTTACAGATACCAGGCATCTTCAGGACAGAGGAATAAAGGGCTGGATATGTACTCCTGCCAGGCATGCTTCCAGTTGTAGGGAAGCGACATGTAAAATAGGGCAGTTGCCAGCCCATCATCTACCCCTGAACTCACCCCCATAATGGTAGGTGGGTAGGTGCTAAAATCAGCTGCCTATCTGCAATATGCAAATAAATAGGGGCTGGTTTAGCTGACTGGGCTAAATCGCTGGCTTTTAAAGCAGACCAAGGCAGGCCAGCAGCACGGTTCGATTCCCGTACCAGCCTCCCTGAACTGGCGCCGGAATGTGGTGTCTAGGGGCTTTTCACAGTAACTTCATTGAAGCCTACTCGGGACAATAAGCGATTTTCATTTCATTTCATTTTTTCAATAATTAAAGCCAATTAGGTTTGTTTACAAGCCAATTTAGTCTGATTTGCTTAATATGCTGCTGACGCTATAATGCAGTTGGCGTGGGCAGATGGGTGGGAGTGAGAAGCCTAAGAGAAAATGCTGGAAAATCTCAGCATGTCTGGCAGCATCAATAGGGAGAGAAAATAACTAACATTTCTAGTCCGATGACTCTTTGTCAAAGCTAACAGACAGAGAAAGTGGGAAATATTTATACTGTGGAGTGAGAATGAAAGATGAGTCAGAGCCACAGAAACCCAGGGAAACCGGGTTCTAATAGCCACAGAAACCAAGGGGAAAAAGTGCTAATGGCAGTCCCCAGAGAGGACAAAAGATGTGACAGGTCAAACAGCAGGGAAGCTAACATCAGAGGATGAACTGTAGATGTGAGGGGGGGGGGGGGAGGGGGGAGGGGAAGGGGAGCAAAGAGGAGAAAGGTGTAGGAAAAGTGGATAGGATTGTGGGGGGGGGGGGGGGGAATTAAATGTATATTAAGAAAGAAAGAGATGGTAAAAGACAGTTAAAATGAAATGAAAACAAATGGGTCGAGGTGGGGTAGAGCTGATCACCTGAAGTTGTTAAATTCGATGTTCAGGCCGGAAGGCTGTAGCGTGCCTCACCGGAAGCCTGTTTCTTGAAAAGGGCAGGAAGGAATGAGAGAAGATTCTGAGTTTGGGGGGTGCCCTTTGTGGGAGCAGCCGCACCGAGGTTAGTACTTTTCTTCCTACCTTAGTGTTGGCCACCTTTTCCCTTTGTTGCATTCAAAAAAACCTTCCCCTATGTGGCACTTCTTGTATCTTTTGCCAGCAATGCTTGTCAGGAGCTTCAATTTACTTTTCCAAGTCCCCGTCTTCCCAGACAAGCTCCCAGGCCTCTCTTCATAGCTAGCTTCATAATAATTAGACTGACTCCAGAAATTCTGCTGAGGTTAGCTTGTCTCCAGAATTACAGAATTTCTCACCTGGCCCACTCATTTGCCTCTGTTCGCATAAACATAGAAATGTAATTTGCTCAACAGGATAAAATGTCTGTGGTGTCTTGGCAAACTCTTCATCATTAAGCTGATGCTAAACAGACATTCTCTATTGCATTTTCATTCTGTAGTCCTTACCAAATCCTGAAAGAATATTAATGCATCTTAAAATACTGTGTATTTGTTCTGAAGAATTATATAAAAATACAAAACGAAGATTGCTGAAATACTCAGCAAGCCTGGCACCATGTGTGACAAGAGAAACTGTTCACATTTCATGTCATGATCTTTAATCAGAACTTGGAAAAGTTAGCAATGTGCTCGCTTTTATGTAACTGAAAGAAGGGCGGGTGGGAAAAAATACAAGGGAAGATCTGTGGAAGGTTGGTGACATTAGATGGCAAAAAAGTCGATGGGGCAGGGTCAAAGGGAAAGATGATAGGACAATAAATAAACAAAAGATGGGTCCAGACAAGCTATGAATGGCAGAATAATGAACAGCTGCTGTCCAAAAGCAAAAATATGAAAACAACAGATTAAGGCTGATGCATGCAAAGTAAAGGAAACAAAATGGGAGAGCAGAGATTTTGTCTGAAATTGTTGAACTCCACTTTGAATCCAGAAGGCTGTAACTTGTTTAATCAAAAAGTGAGGTGCTGTTCCTTAAGCTTGCGTTGAGCTTCATTGGAACAATGTAGGAGATTGAGGACATGAATGTCGGCTTGAGAACAAGATGGCGAATTAAAATGGCAGGCCATTCTTGTGGACTAAAAGGTGTTCTGCACAGCTGGTTTCAGCAGTGAGAACAGAGGAGGTACAAATTCCACAAATACAGAAAATGCTGAACAATCACAGGAGGTCTGACAGCATCTGGGGTGAGAGGGGGGAGCTAACGTTTTGAGTCTGGGTGACTCTTTGTCAAAGCTAGAGAGAACTGGAAATAGGGTCAGATGTATACTGTTGTGGGAGTGTGGAGTGGTGGGGTTAGATAGGGGCCAAGGTTTGGAAGCAAGATCTTCAGAAAAGTTGAGCTCAGTGGCACTCCTGGAAATAATGGATCGAAATATGGATCATATTCTATGATAATCTATGATTTGTTGGAGGGACCATGGAAAAGGGGGAGATAAAGTGTTGGTGAGTTGACACTGCCTTTGTTCGGGAGAAGTCGGTGTACCCGATAACAGCAGTTTTAGTGTTGGACCTGAGAGAATGTCCTGCAACAAGTTGAGAGGGAGACAGGTTAGAATGAATGAGGGAGCGGAGAAATTAATGTGGCTAATGTTACACCAGCAGTTCTCAATTAAAAGATCAAGAGCAGGTAAGAGACCAGAAGGCGGAGTCCAGGTGGAAAACTGGAGACTGAAAGGATCTACTGAGTGGGGAGGGGAGGACTCTTGACCAAAATAATAGGTGCAAGTAGCACTCAACACAACATGATGAATAGCAGGACCCTGGGAGGCACCAAGATTCAGCGGGACCTTGGTGTGCATGTACACTGGTCCCTTAAGGTACCAAGGCAGGAGAATAAAGTGGTTAAGAAGGCATATGGCACATGTGCTGTTATTGGCTGAGCCATAGAGTTAAAGTTAGTGTATCGTGCATACACAGAGTGATGAGATTAGAAATGGGGAGGAAAGTGAAGAGAGAGGTGAGATTAGAAATGGGGAGGAAAGTGAAGAGAGAGGTGAGATTAGAAATGTGGAGGAAAGTGAAGGGAAAAGAAAGATCTGGAGGGGTCTTTGTACCAATTTTAAGTAGTGATGAAGTTAAACCGATCACGTCTTTGATTTGATTTTGAACTTTGTAAGTACCTTTTTTGCCGTGTTTTTTCACTACTTGCTCAAGTTATCCATCGAGCTGCTTTTTATATGTTTTCAATGTTCTGGATTATTCCTAAATTTGGAAAGTATAGATATGTTAAGCAAGCTAAAGTACTTGTGAAATTTGATTTGATTTAGATTTATTGTCACGTGTACCGAGATACAGTTAACAGTATTGTTCTGCGTACAGTCCAAGCAGATCGTTCCATACATGGAAAACATTGGACATACGATAAATACACAAAGTAAATACAAAGACGCAGGCATCAGGTGAAGCATATGGAATGTAGTACTACTCAGCAGAGAAGGTGCTTGGCCAGATCAGTTCAGTCCATAAGAGGGTCATTCAGGAGTCTGGTAACAGCAGAGAAGAAGCTATTTTTGAATCTGTTAGTGCGGGTTCTCGGACATTTGTATCTGTTGCCCGATCGAAGAGGTTGGAAGAGAGAATAACCCGGGTGGGAGGGGTCTTTGACTATGCTGCCTGCTTTCCCAAGACACCTGGAGATGTGGACAGAGTCAATGGATGGGGGGCAGGTTTGCATGATGGACTGGACTGTGTTCACGAGTCTGTAATTGCTTATGATCTTGGGGCGAGCAGTTGCCATACCAGGCTGTGATGCACACAGATACATGTGCACCTATAAAAATTAGTAAGAGTAAATACTGGCCAAGCTCTTGGCGGCTAGAATTGAGGACTGTGTGCCGGATGTTATTATGGAAGATCAAACCGGGTTCGTCAAGGGCAGGCAGTTGGTGGCCAACCTAAGAAGGCTGCTGAATGTGATCATGATGCCCCCGGAGAGTAGGGAGGTAGTTGTGGCAATGGATGCCGAGAAGGCTTTCGACCAGGTTGAGTGGGACTATTTATGGGAGGTGCTGGGACGATTTGGGTTCGGGGAGGGCTTTATCGACTAGGTTAGACTGCTGTACCAGGTTCCAGAGGCTAGTGTTAGGACGAATAAGACAACGTCTGACTATTTAAGACTGTACCGAGGGACGAGGCAGGGGTGCCCCCTCTCCCCACTGCTGTTTGAGCTAGCAATAGAGCCGCTGGCAATTGCCCTGAGAGCTTCTAGAGGTTGGAAGGGGCTGGTACGGAGTGGGTGGAACACAAGAGTTTTGTTGTATGCCGACGACCTGCTCTTGTACATCACGGATCCAGTGGCTGGGATGGATGAAATCATGGGAATCCTGAGGGAATTTGGCCTGTTCTCTGGGTATAAACTGAACATGGCAAAAAGTGAGTTGTTTGTAGTCCAGGCGAGGGGCCAAGAGGGTTGGCTGAGGGGCATGTCGTTTAGGTTAGTAGGGGACAGTTTTAGATACTTAAGGATACAGGTGGCGCGGGACTGGGGCCGGTTGCACAAGTTGAACTTATCTCGGTTGGTGGAGCAAATGAGGGTCTAGTTCCGGAGGTGGGATGCGCTCCAACTGACACTAGCGGGGAGAGTGCAGATGGTTAAAATGACAATCCTCCCGAGATTCCTGTTCATATTCCAGTGTCCCCCCATTTTCATTCCGCGTTTTGTTTTCAAGAAGGTCAATAAAATGATTACGGGATTTGTGTGGGCGGGAAAGTCCCTGCGGGTGAGGAGATTGATGCTCGAGAGGAACCGAGGGGAAGGGGTACTGGTGCTGCCAAACTTCAGTAATTACAACTGGGTGGCCAACATAGCTATGATAAGGAAGTGGATGGTGGGTGCGGGGTCAGTTTGGTGGTGGATGGAGGCCGCTTCGTGCAGGGGCACCAGTTTGGCAGCCCTGGTTACGGCGACCCTGCTGCTTCCGGTGGCACGGTACTCCACCAGCCCTATAGTGGTGGCGATCTTGCGGATCTGGGGCCAATGGAGAAGCCATGTGAGAGCATCAGTTTGGCCCCCAATTTGCGACAATCACCGGTTTGCCGCTGGGAATATGGACGGTGGGTTCCGAGCATGGCGGAGGACTGGGATTGAGAGGATGGGGGATCTGTGTTTGGAAGGGAGCTTCCAGAGCAGGAGTGCGCTAGAGGAGAAATTTGGGCTGGCGAGAGGGAATGATTTCAGGTACTTGCAGGTGCGGGACTTTCTACGCAGACAGATTCCATCCTTCCCACATCTGGCACTTAGGGGGATCCAGGTCAGGGTAGTGTCCAGCGGATGGGTGGGGGAGGGGAGGGTCTCCGATATATACAAAGAACTTAGGGGGGCAGAGGAGTCGCAGACCGAGGAGCTGAAGCTTAAGTGGGAATAGAAGCTCGGAGGTGAGATAGAAGAGGGCTTATGGGCGGAGGCGTTGAGCAGGGTAAACGCGACCGCAACATGGAGGGACACAAAGCCCCCGAAGTCAGAGGCCTTGCTATCAGATATGGCGAGCTTTCTCGGTCTGGAGAAAATTAAGTTCGCTCTGAGAGGGTCACTGTCAAGGTTCGCCCAGAGGTGGCAACCATTTATCGACTTCTTCGCGGAAAATTAATCGTCAGCAACGGAGGAGGGGGGGGGGGGGGGGGGGAGAGGATGGGGTGTTAGGGTAACATAGATTAGGGGAGTAGTTAGGTGGGCCCCTGCAGAAGGGGAGTTGGTTTTTGCACTATGTTGATCTTTGCACACTGTTTTGTATTGTTGTTGTTTACTATCCCAAAATGCCTCAATAAATCCGTTTATCAAAAAAAATTAGTAAGAGTCAATGTGGACATGCCAAATTTCCTTAGATTCCTGAGGAAGTATAGGCGCTGTTATGCTTTTTAAAAAATTTAGAGTACCCAATAAATTTTTTCCAATTAAGGGGCAATTTAGCGTGGGCAATTTAGCGTGGCCAATCCACCAACCCTGCACATCTTTGGATTGTGCGGGCGAAAAACACGCAAATACGGGGAGAATGTGCAAACTCCACACGGACAGTTGCCCAGAGCCGGGATCGAACCTGGGACCTCTTCGCCGTGAGGCAGCAGCAACCTTCTGTTGTCTGAGCGTCAACGTGGGTGGACCAGGACAGATTGTTGGTGATGTGCAGACCTAGGAATTTGAAGCTGTCAACCATCTCCACCTCCGCACTCTTGACGCAAACGGGTGTGTACGATACCTCACTTCCTGAAGTGTTGTTGGTTACCCTTTCTGATTGTGGTCTATGGGTCAGGAAGTCGAGGATCCAGTTGCAGAGGGAGGAGCCAAGTCCTAGGTTTTGGAGTTTTGCTATGAACTTGGCTGGGATTATGGTGTTGAAGGCAGAGCTGTAGTCAATGAATAGGAGTTTGATATAGGAGTCCTTGTTGTCGAGATGCTCCAGGGATGAGTGTAGGGCCAGGGAGATGGTGTCTGCTATGGACCGGTTGTGACGGTATGCGAATTGCAGTGGAACAAGGCATTTTGGGAGTATAGAGTTGCTGTGTCTCATGACCAACCTCTCGAAGTACTTAAGTAGCTTTTAATTGTATAAACTTGAACTTAATCTCTTATTGAAGTTTTATGTACATTTCTGTTGTGTTCTTTTTCTCTAAGACAGCTGCATCACTACAACTTCTTTTATTTATTGACCAGAAATTGTTATCCGCACGTCAAGGAAATGCGGTTATTATGAAAGAAGTGGGAATTTAGTGTGGCCAATCCACCTACCCGCACATCTTTGGGTTGTGGGGGTGAGACCCACGCAGACACTGGGTGAATGCGCAAACTCCACATGGGCAGGGGGCCGGGATCGAACCCGGGTCCTCAGCGCTATGCGTCAGCAGTGCTAACCACTGCCTCACCGTGCCTCCAGATAAGTTTTTAGATTTATTGTTTGTTCAGTTACACATGAAATAATTATTTCTTTATACAGTGTCTCGGTCAGGAGACTGCTAAAATATTATTTTAATTTCTTCGCATGATTGTGATGCCGATGCCCTAAAAAAGTTCACAAGAGGGTTGATGCCTTGTATAAGGGCCCCTCATTATTGGGACATCTAGGAGAGTTTGGGACCTTCTACTCTTATAAAGCATAAGTAAATATGATTTGAGGCCTTCAAATAATGGAAAAAGGTTGGATTACTCTATCTTGTGGATAAACTATTGGATCTTTGGAATAAATTGCTGGCATTGACAGCGAGGGCAAATTTGCTGCAAACATTCAAAAAAGAGTTGCAGGGGGCAAACATCATTACATATGGAAGAGTAGGTAGGCCGTAAGAGTCTATGTGTCGCTAGTCATCATGAAGTCCTGGAACTTAACAGTCATTTTTGGATATCTGAAAGGAATTTCCCGGCTTTTTTTCTTCTAAATGGGTTTTTTGTTTCTTGCCTTTCCCCAGAGATTACATAACTAAGGACGATGGATGTCAGTTACACCATGCTACGATGGGAAAGGCATGTCATTTATATGGCATTCATTTTTATATTTCTGCTAATTTACACTAATAATCTTAATAATCTTTATTGTCACACAGTCTTGTGAAAAGCCCCTAGTCGCCACATTCTGGCTCCTGTTTGGGTACACTGAGAGGGAATTCAGAATGTCCAAATTACCTAACAGCACGTCTTTCGGGACTTGTGGGAGGAAACCGGAGCACCCAGAGGAAACCCACGCAGTTACGGGGAGAACGGGCAGACTCCGCACAGGCGGTGACCCAAGCCGGGAATTGAACCTGGGACCCATGCGCTGTGAAGCAGCAATGCTAACCACTGTGCTGCTGTGTAACCCATATTGAATGACTGCTGAAGTGGTGGTATTTACATCTGCACTGTTGACTAACATAGAGTTTCAATTGAGGTGCTATGTATAGGTAGATGCAGGAGTCATATGCTTGTACTTTCTGTGATTAAGAGCTTATTCTTTAATGGGTGTTATTTCACTGTAATACCTAGTGCAACTTAAACTGCAAATCAGAACAAATCTTTCCAGTGTAGGATGATAATAGAGAATAATATTTACAGCATGCGCTGCAGTAATATTTGAGTTAATTGATATAAAATAAACCTTGCTGGATTTGAAAAGACTGCTACTTGGTACAAAATTGTTTTGGGGAACAATGGCATGGTGTAAAGGCTTTTTATTATCTGTTAGCAAGAATGTTGCAGCAGGAGGAGCTCATAAAAATCATTGTGATTCACATGGGGAGTACTGAATGGTTCCTTTACTGTGGTAAAATAAAATAAAATTCTCAGACATTCCTGTATGCTCTCTCTCATTGTAAAATATTTATTCATGCCCTATTTTAAAAACAAAATAAGGTGGCTGGAAAAATAAAAACCACAGTTATGAATGAAGGAATGCTAACATAAATAGGAAGAATATCCTCTTACTGAGCTTTGCAGATTTCTGGAATATGCTGCCACCTAGTGCAAATAAATGCTGACACCCTCAGTTTGTCCAGAAAGAATTGTGCACGTTAATATTTTCTGTTTCAAGTCAATGACCTTTTGTCAAAACTGGAAGAGGGTAGAGATGTAAGCAAGTACAGAGGTGGGAAAAGGGGTAAAGAATAAAAGGGGAGAGATCTGTGATAGGGTGGTAGATAAAGATTCAATTACAAAGGGAAGATGGTGCAAAGCAGTAGGAGATGGCAATGGAACAAGTAAAAGAACAAATGTTGGGTCCAGAGAAAATATTGGGAAAAGCAGAATCATCACCAATTGTTGACATCCAAAAAAGAACAACAAAAAAAATGGGTAGAGGGTATTAGAAACTGTAAAACTGGTTGAGTCCAGAAAGCTGTAAATTGCCTTCTCAAAACATCAGGGCTGTTCCAAAAGCTTCCATTGAACTTTATTATGACAATGTAGGAGGCTGAGATCAGAGGGAGTGGGCCGATATTTAAAATGACAGGTCACTGGAAACTCAGCATCACTTACAAACAGGGCGATGTGTTGGTAGCACAGTGGTTAGCACTGTGGCTTCACAGCTCCAGGGACATGGGTTTGATTCCCGGCTTGGGTCTCAATCTGTGCAGAGTCTCCACATTCTCCCCTTGTCTGCGTGGGTTTCCTCCGGGTGCTGCGGTCTCTTCACACAGGTTCCCAAAGACTTGCTTGTTAGGTAAATTAGACATTCTGAATTCTCCCTCAGTGTACCCGAACATAGAATCATAGAATTTACAGTGCAGAAGGAGGTCATTCAGCCCATCGAGTCTGTACCGGCCCTCGGAAAGAGCACCCTACTTAAGCCATGCCTCTACCCCATCCCTGTAACCCACCTAACCGTTGGACACAAAGGTGCAATTTAGCATGGCCAATCCACCTAAACTGCACATATTTGGACTGTGGGATAACCGGAGCACCTGGAGGAAACCCACGCAGACACTGGGAGAAAGTGCAAACTTCACTTGGACAGTCACCCGAGGCCGGAATCGAACCTGCAACCTTGGAGCTGTGAGGCGGCAGTGCTAACCACTATGCCACTGTGCCACCCTAAACAGGTGCTGTAGTGTGGCGACTAGGGGATTTTCACAGTAACTTAATTGCAGTGTAATGCAAGCCTACTTGTGACACTAATAAAGATGATTATTATTGTTATTATAAAGTGATCACAATTTGAATTTGGTTTTCCCAATGTATAGGAGACCGCATTATGAGCAGAAAATTCGGTAAACTAAATTGAAAGCAGTACAGGTAAAGTGCTGCTTTATCTGGAAGGAGTGTTTGGATTTTGGAAGGTGAGAAGGGAAGGAGGTAAATGGACAGGTAGTGCACCGTTGGTACACTTTCTGCAGTTTGCAGCCTTCTGGATTCACCTTTGAGTTTAGGAAGTTTAGCTCATTACCTCTGACCTGGCTATTTATTTTGTTTCTGAATGGCAGTTGTTGCTGATGATTCTGCCCGCCCCCCCCTACACTCCCTCTGGCATGTTACATGTCTCATTCCCATCTCCTGTCACCTTGCACCACCTTCCCATCTCCTGTTGCCTTGTACCACCATCCCATTTGTCGTTTAATTTCTCTTGCCTTACACATGATAAATTCTTCTGTTCTTTAGCCACTGCCTCATCATTTTTCCCTACTTTATACTTGCCTAAGACCGGTTATATGTCTAACTAATGTTCCAGATAGAAGTCTTACAACACCAGGTTAAAGTCCAACAGATTTGTTTGGCATCTCCACATCATAATGTTCCAGTTGTGCTGAAAGTTGATGAATCCAAAGCAGTAACTCTGTTTCTCCCTCCACTGGTTCTGTCAGCAAGACTGAGTAATTCCAGCATTTTGTTTTATTTCTAATACATTGGGTGCTCGATGCCAATGTCACAAAGTTTGAAATTCTCTCTATAGTGTTTACATTTTTTCATGGACTCTTTTCTGTAACCCCTTAATTGGCCTGTGGTGATTTTCCCCTCCCCACAATTGATGGCTGTGTCTTCTAGACCATCTAGTCCTGTACTTCCTCCTAGTTACCCAAGCTCCTTTAAAATCATCCTCTTTGAGAAATTTTCAATCACTTTGCTAATTACTTTTGTTTTTGATTTGGTATCCATCTTATGTCAGATTATGTTTCTGTGATGCAATGCAGGATGGTTTTTATGTTAAAGGTATTTAATTACAAGCGGTACATAAGAATAAAACAAGAAATTCAAATGAATGTCCAGTGGCAGTTAATGAATTTGTTTTTCCAAATAATTTAAAAATGATTCTGTACATTATTTGAAGTTTTGCATATCATTAGAACTGAAGCATTTTGCTTGCTATGTTTCTTGTCATCTTGGATGTCCTTGTGTAAATGTGAGTGGATTTGAAAGCAAAGATTTGACGGTGTCCTCTGTAAACCACTAATGCAGCAAAATATGTGTGGTTGCTCAAGTTTGTGACATTCAAAGTCACGCAAACACCTAAAGCCTAGGCATGTTGTTTTGGGCACCTTGCCACACCAAAGTGAACATTCTTAATCACTAATTCATTTTAAGCCCTATGGGATGCTCTGTTTTACGCTACATTCACTTCATACAATTTTCCAATAATCCACAAAGTTTTTCTCTTTCCTGCCAAGTGCAACACATTTTTGGGGGATTGCACGGGGAGAATGAGACTGGAGAAATTAATGCAGTAGCGCAAATAAAGCTATTCTCACTAAGCATGTCATGGAACAAAATCATCTCTTTAACCATTTGCTTAACTCTTATAAATATAAATCTTTACATTTGGGCCGGCATGCCCAATACTTAAGTTTGAAATTGAACTAACATTTGCTTATTACAAATACTGATGATAGATTCTAATTAATTCTGGAGTTTAAGTAATATGTTTACATTACAGTTGGGTTGACTCCTGATTTCTTGTAACTATTTGAAATACGTAGGTTAACATACGTTGAAAATTTAAACTAAATATCTTGGTTTTTTTCACTGCATTGATGTGTACTTAAGAAGGATGAGCTGTTTCTGGTTTCAGAATGAATGTTAGAACCATATAACCAGTGCTGAAGGAGGCCATTCGGTCCATTCAGTCTGCACTGACCCTCTGAAAGAGTTCCCTACCTAGGCACATTTCCCACTCCATCCACGCAACCCCATTACCTCTCCTAACCTGCACATCTTTGGACACAAGGGGACAATTTTAGCATGACCATCCATCTAACCTGCACGTCTTTGGATTGTGGTAGCAAACCGGAGCACCCAGACGAAACTCAGGCAGACACTCTGGGAAAGTGCAAACTTCACACAGTCACCGAAGGCTGGAATTGAACCCGGGTCCCTGGCGCTGTGAGGCAGCAGTACTAACCACTGCTACCATGTTCTGTTAGGTCAGCTTGTGCCTTTGAATTTCTATCCTTGTCAGATTATTAGTACAAAAACTATTGAGAGTTGATGGTTGACAGCGTTTGTAAATTGCTAAAACTGGTATTTACCATGTGTGTTAGTAGCTTGTGTTTGGAAATAAGCTCTGTATTTGTACTGGTGTGGCTGTATAGATGTGTCAAGAATAGTGTGGAATACTATGGTTCCCAGATGAAAGGCAGGAATGTGCCATAAAAACCATCAGCCTGACTCTCAGAATCTTTCTTTTATTCGGCATCAATCAATCAAGCTTTTGAAGTTGTTGACAGAATTCTGTATTAAAGAGTTGGAAAGGCAGCTGCAAAGATTTTTGAAAATTCGCTGACTGGGTAGAATGCTGATTGTACATGTTTTAACTGTTAATAAAATACCTCAAAGGTAAGAATGAATTGTTGGCAGCTTCATTATTTTCCCTTTTTTAATGTGAGGATTGTTCAAAGGCTGTTGTTGTGGGAAAGAGAGAAAACAGAGCAGAAAGGGTGGCAAGTTTGAAATTTGGTGTCATACTGTACAATGTGTTTTGAGTTGGGGTTGTTCCTGTCTATTGGTCTTTAGATGTGCAAATCTTAGAACTATCAGAGTGGTGTAGTAGCACAGTGGTTAGCACTGCTGATTCGCAGCGCCAGGGTCCCGGGTTCGGTTCCCACTTGGGTCACTGTCTGTGCAGAGTCTGTAAGTTCTCCCCCTGTCTGCGTGGGTTTCCTCCGGGTGCTCTGGTTTGCTCCCACAAATCCTGAAAGACGTGCTGCTAGGTAATTTGGACATTCTGAATTCTCCCTCTGTGTACCTAAACAGACGTCAGAATGTGGCGACTAAGGGCTTTTCACAACATTGCAGTGTTAATGTAAGCCTACTTGTGACAATAATAAAGATTATTATTATCATCAAATAGTGCACAAGATTGTGATATTGAAAATAAATAGTTCAGATTACTGGTGGAGAAGTAACTGGGGGTGAGCTGAAAGAGACCTGAGTGTCTGATGAGACTTAGCACTAAACCTGACCGATTTATGCAGATCTATGATCAGCAGAACCAATATTATGTTAAACTACATACTTAAACTGTGGATTGTAAATCATGACGATGAAATGATCAAATGTTTTTTTAAGTATTTTAAATCAAATTTTTAGCATTTTAACATTTTACAAGACAAAAGCATAAAATGATCAAATGTTATAGCGCTGTGATTAACATATTAACACGGAAAATAGGTGCAGAAGTAGGCCATTCGAGCCTGCACCACCATTCAATACGATCAAGGCTGATCATGCAAATTCAGTATCCCACTCCCGCTTTTTCTCCATACTCCTTGATCCCTTTAGCCCAAGGGCCACGTCCAGCTCCCTCTTGAATATATCCAACAAACCGGCCCCAACAGCTTTCTGTGTAGAGAATTTCACAAGTTCAGAACTCTCTGCGAGAAGAAGTTCTTCCTCATCTCAGAGCATCTCACCCCTTATTCTTAGGCTGTGACCCCTAGTTTTGAATGTTCCCAACATATAACCAATATGGTTAAGGGATGCACAGAAGGGGTTGGGTGGGTAATGTCTAGTTTACCATGTTGATGTTTGTTATTATTGTTTTGTTTGTTGTTATAAAAATTTTGCAAATGCTTCAATAACATTTTTCTTTTAAAATAAAAAATTTCAACTGTGCCATAGCTTCAACAGAGTGAAAATTCTTTTTACTATGATGATTAAACATTAGGCACATCTATTTTTAGATTGCTTCCTCGCATTGTTCATTTTAAGCAAATCTTGGGAAAGCATTTTTTTTTTTTTTGCAGTCTTTTGATGAGCTCTTCATCACTTTCAAAATAATGATCCCATTTTTTAACTGCCAGTTCAAAGTTTTTTTTTAGCATCATTCTCAAAATGGAATATGTTATATATTTCTGTGGTCTGTTGTCCAGCCATTAGTAACAATAAGGCAGTTTTTCACACACCTGGCAGTTTCTAGATTAGAGGATGAGAGAGAGAGTTGAAGTTCTTGTTTAAACACTCGCCAGTTAACATTACGATTACCATTCATCCGGAGTCATCGTGGAGCGTGAGCTTTCTCCATCAGTTCTGGATTCTTCGATGTCTTGCAGTAACAGGTCTGTCCTTCAAGATTCGGGTTTCGTATTAATATTTCTTACTAGATCCTCACTAAACTATCTAATTAACTACAGTAGACACACCTGGTACCATGTTATATTACCTTTGGTGGTAATATGTCATTGTTCTTTGCCTTTTGATCCAGAATGGTCCGTTGAGTTGACGACAAAGAAACCACCAAGCTCTAGATTGAATCAAAACTAATTTATTGGATAGCGATTAATTAAATAAAGTTCGCAACACTACTGAGCTATAACTAATAATAAAGTAAGGTTGACTTTGTTTAGCAGTAATCTATAATCTAGTAATTACAAATTATGTCCTTGTGTGAACTCTCTCTCTAATCTAAACTACTCCTCGTGTTGTGATCAATCTGTCTCCTCTGCTGACTCTCCACTAACTACTCAGCATTCCCTGAGGTCTGATATTTATATTGAGAACTGGTGGTGCCTCTAGTGTTTGAATTACACTGAGATGTAATAATTAACCCTTCACTAACTTGTCTATCCACATATCATTACACTTCCAAGTGCTGGAAATTTTGTAGAAAAGAGGAGGTGTGTAGTTATCCAACTGCAAGACTTGGGCCCTATGAACCTCAATTTGACTAATCAATCAAAAAAGTATATAAATCATAAAGCCATGAATTGCTTCGCCATCGACCATGAATACATATTTCAAAACCTCCATTTAAAAACTTGAAACAAAACTCTAAAGGGCCGAAAATCCACCCACCCTAATTAAAAGAATTTATGAAAAGTTTATTTACTGCTTGAGACATGTCACACTGTAAAATTATAATGATGAAATCAATCGTCACAAGAATTCTTGTTAAATCATAAAAAGGTGTAAATAACCTTATTAGGAGAGAAATTAGGCTATTGAAACTTTGAAGGCACAAGCGTCCTGGCAGTCAATGGAAATGAAATAACATCTTAAATACGGGAGAGTTTCATTGCCTCTTAATAGGTAAGTGCATGGATTAGTTTTTTTAAAAAGTTTCACGCAATAGGGACATAGCTGGCTAGGCCAGCATTTCCATAGAATCCCTACAGTGCAGAAGGAGGCCATTTTGCCTATCGAGTCTGCACCGACCCTTCGAAATTGCACTCTGCCTTGGTCCACACCCCCACCCTTTTACCGTAACCCTGCACAGTGATCCTGGCCAATCCACCTAACCTGCACATCTTTGGGAGGAAACCAGAGTATCCAGCGGAAACCCACGCAAACACTGGGAGAATGTGCAAATTCCACACAGTCACCCAAGGCCGGAATTTAACCTGGGTCCCTGGCGCTGTGAGGCATCCGTGCTAACCACTGTGCAATTGTGCCATCCTTTCTTGTTCTTGAGTAGGTTTTAAACATTTTTGGGATGTGTGTGTCGCCTGCTGGGCAAGCATTTATTACATATCTCTAATTGGACTGCCACCACCTTGAACTGCTGAAGTTCATGTGGTGTAGGTACAACCACAGTGCTAATAGGAAGGAAGTGCCTGGAATTCGACCCAGTGACAATGAGGAACTGGCGACATAGTTCCGACTCAGGGTGCTGTGGCTTGGAGGGCAACTTGAGGGCAACAGTGGTGTTCCCCTGCATCTGCTGCCCTTGTCCTTCTGAAGTGTGCGAATGGTGCTGAACCTTGTGTACTCATCACTAACCATCTGAATTCTGACCTTATGATGGAGAGAAGGTCATTGATGAAGCAGCTGAAAATGATTAGGCCTAGGACACTAAACTGAGGAACTCCTGCAGTGATGCCTTGGTGGCCATGGAAGCACTGTTGCAGTGTTAGAAGAATTTGCTTACTGTGTTTTCTTCTCAAAAAGACCCTCATCATTTGAATTCCATTCCATAACAGTTCAAATTGGATATTACTGAAGTGCATTACAGCTCAAGTATGTGGGCCTCTGAAGTGTTTCAGTAAAATTGTAATTAGACATGATTTTACAATATATATTCTATGACAAAGATGTAGGCCGAGCAATTTTACATAGTTTCCAGCCCCTCACTATATTATGACAGGGAGCCTTAGACCATGTCCTTTCCCAAATGAGTCTTTGCAGCAGCTGCCCTCAAGCTTTAGTGTGTCTCAGCACCTAGTCTTAGACTTGGCATGTGCCAGTCTGAAACACTTAGTCATGGACAACTCTTTGCACTGGAAGACCAACAGGTTTGGGCTGACCAAAGTGAGCCTTTCACCAAGTTGATGGCCCTTCAGCAGTAATTGATGTTTGTCTTTGAGTGCGCCTTTGAGAGCACAGCATCCTATGTCAAGCAGCTGCTTGGGACGAATGTTGGCAAAATCCACTGCATCTCTTTCCAGGCATTCTTTGCAATGGCACATTCCAGAAGGAGATGGACAATGGTCTCTTCCTCACCGGAACAGTGTGTGAAGGCAGTAAGACTCTAGGAATGCAAGGACAATGAGACTGAGAGGGCCTTTCTCACCATCAGCCAAGCAACATCTTGGTGCTTGTTTGAAAGTTCTGATGATGAGGTGCACTGCCAAATTGACTATGTTCAGAGAACCATCCAACAGGATCCACCATCACTTTGCATGACCTTTAGAACGTTCTATGCAGGCCACTGCCTGATGGACATGTGGTCAAAGATGTTTTTCTGTACAAGCGTCTCCATGAGGGACAGGTGGAACAGGAATGGTCCAACTGGCTCGAGTTGTGGCAACATGGTCAGATCCCATCCTTTGCAACACCAGGGACAGTAGAATCTCAGCACACATTGACACTTGGGTGTTTGCATGCTGAGCATCTATACGCAGCTTGATACAGCTACACGCAAAAGTATGATGGTAATATTTGGTATGTTTTTTATGTAACTGAGATGAGTGGTAGCCAATGGTGCTTAATTATCTGAGTGCTGAATTTATGAGCTTTTGCTTTGTTGTTTGCCTCCATGCCAGTCATTTGTGCTAGTCTCTTCAAGGTGAGTGATGACCTTACCCATGGGATTAGGATTGTCTTCATTAGTTTTTTAAAATATAAATTTAGAGTTCCCAATTCACTTTTTCCAATTAAGGGGCAATTTAGCGTGGCCAATACATCTACCCTGCACATGTTTGGGTTGTGGGGGTGGAACTCGTGCAAACACAGGGAGAATGTGCAAACTCCTCACGGACAGTGACCCAGAGCCAGGATCGAACCTGGGACCTCGGCGCCGTGAGGCAGCAATGCTAATCACTGTGCCGCCGTGCTGCCCGATTGACTTCGTTAGTTGCCTTGAGGCAGCCAAACCAGTTTGCTAAAAGCATAATTGGCAATCCCTGATTCAAGTTTCAGTTGATGAGGGACTGCTGGTGTAAAAGCTGTCTTATTGTGCAGTCATTACAAATTAGTCAGACATTACTGTGTAGAATTATCTGCATCACAAGCTTTTGGCAGATTAATTGTGATAGAAGGTGTTTTATAACCAGTGAACGACTGTTGCACCCATTGCCCCCACTCCCTTAGGCCCAGCCTCCTAAATTTGTAGTACTTGTCTGGATGGTGCAGAATGAAATGAAGTTGTTATTTTTTAATATGTTCTGTACATATTGCAATCCAACACTCCTGCCCCTGTAGATACTGCAACATTCATGTTTGGAGGAGAAGGATGAAGTTTGTGCTAAGTGGCTTGGTTTCAGGTTAGTTTTGGGTCAAAATGAACAGGTTTCATAGAATTTACAGTGTAGTAGGAGGCCATTCGGCCCATCGAGTCTGCACCGGCTCTTGGAAAGAGCACCCTACCCAAGGTCAACACCTCCACCCTATCACCATAACCCAGTAACCCCACCCAACACTAAGGGCAATTTTGGACACTAAGGGCAATTTAGCATGGCCAATCCACCTAACCTGCACATCTTTGGACTGTGGGAGGAAACCGGAGCACCCGGAGGAAACCCACGCACACACTAGGAGGATGTGCAGACTCCGCACAGACAGTGACCAAAGCCAGAATCTAACCTGGGACCCTGGAGCTGTGAAGCAATTGTGCTATCCACACTGCTACCGTGCTGCCCTTCGGGATACCAATTAAATCTAGACTAGAGTGAATATTTTGTGGTGCCTCGGCCAGGGGTGGGCGCAGGGATGGGGGGTTGCCATTCCGTAAGGCAGGGACTCACTTTAGATACCTGGGGGTGCAGGTTGCTTGAGGTTGGGGGGGGGGGCTCCGTAGGTACAACATTTCTAGTTTGGTGGGGAGGGTGAAAGCTGATCTGGCAAGGTGGGATGGACTCTCTCTGTCACTGGCAGGTCGGGTACAGGTGGTTAAAATGAATGTGCTGCCGCGATTCCTGTTTATTTTTCAATGCCTGCCGATTTTCCTGCCAAAGGCATTTTTTTAAAGAGAGATTGAAGGGATGATTACCTCGTTCATATGGGGAGGGAAGGTGGCCAAAATTAAAAAGGTGCTGCTACAGAGAGGAATTGCAGGCAGGGGGGGTTGGGTCTTCCGAACCTGATATATTATTACTGTATGGCGAATGTGGAGAAGGTACGGAGCTGGGTCAGAGGCATAGAATTTACAGTGCAGAAGGAGGCCATTCGGCCCATCGAGTCTGCACCGGCTCTTGGAAAGAGCACCCTACCCAAGGTCAACACCTGCACCCTATCCCCATAATCCAGTAACCCCACCCACCACTAAGGGCAATTTTGGACACTAAGGGAATTTTAGCATGGCCAATCCACCTAACCTGCACATCTTTGGACTGTGGGAGGAAACCGGAGCACCCGGAGGAAACCCACGCACACACGGGGAGGATGTGCAGACTCTGCACAGACAGTGACCCAAGCCGGAATCGAACCTGGGACCCTGGAGCTGTGAAGCAATTGTGCTATCCACAATGCTACCGTGCTGCCCATGGCATTGCCCATTAGGACTGTGGGAGGATGCCCATTAGGCATTGACTCCTAATGGGTCAGAATGGAGGAGAGTTTGGGTAGGGGCTCGGGATTGAAGGCGCTAGCGACAGCGCCGTTCCCGACAGCCCCGGGGAGATACTCGGGAAGTCCGGTAGTAATAGCTTTGTTGAGAATTTGGAGGCAGTTTCGACAACACTTCGGGTTGGGGGCAGGGTCAAGGGAAATGCCGATTCAGGGGAACCATAGATTTGAGCCAGGGAAGTGGGATGGAAATTTTCAGAGATGCGAGGAGAAAGGAATTAGGACACCTAAAGATTTGTTTCTTGGTCATTTTGCGGGATTGAAGGAGCTGGGAGCAAAGTATGGGCTGGAGCAGCGGGAAATATTTAGATACATGCAGGTTCGCGACTTTGCCAGAAAGGAGATAGAGGTTCTCAGTAGAGCCGGCTTTCACATTGCTGGAGGAGGTGCTGTTGACGGGGACTGGAGAAAGGGGGTAGTATCGGCGGTTTACAGGGTTATTTTGGAGGAGAAGAAGGTGCCGCTAGAAGGTATCAAGGCAAAGTGGGAGGGAGAGTTGGGAGAGTGTATGGAGGAGGGGTTCTGGTGTGAAGTGCTCCGGAGGGTGAATGCCTCCACCTTGTGTGCAAGGTTGGGGTCGATACAGCTGAAGGTGGTATATAGAGCACACCTTACAGGGGCAAGGATGATCCGGCTCTTTGAGGACGTAGAAGATCTGTGTGTATGTTGCGGAGGGGGGCCCCATCACAAACCACATTCATATGTTTTGGTCCTGACCAAAGCTGGAGGATTACTGCAAGGAGGTGTTTAGGGTAATCTCTAAAGTGGTGCACGTGAAACTGGACCCAGGCCCTCGGGAGGCCATATGAAATGAAAATGAAATGAAATGAATACCCCATATTCGGGGTGTTGGACCAGCTGGGGTTGGAAACTGGCACGGAGGCAGATGTTGTAGCCTTCGCCTTGTTGATCGCCCGAAGGCGGATCCTGTAAGGGTGGAGATCAACCTCTCTACCCTGTGCCCTGGCGTGGCGGGGGGCCTGCTGCAATTCTTGACGCTTGAAAAGGTCAAATTTGAACTGAGGGAAAGGATGGAGGGGTTCTACAATTCATGGGCATTATTCATTATGCACTTTCGAGAATTGGATTGTGGGGAGGGGGACTGTGTGTTAATGGTGACTATGGGTGATTCCTGATTCCTCTTTGTCATTTGTTTATGTTAACATGCGTATTAATGTTTGGGGGTGTGGTGGGAGGATGGAATCGTTGTTATTGAAAAGGGGATTGACATTACATTCGTTACTGATTATTGTTTATTGTTGGGTGTAAATTTGGGAGAAAATGTGAAAAAGGAGGAGAATAAAAAAATAGTTTAAAAAAAAAAAAATGAACTGGTGTAGTAGTGCAGATCCTAGGCTATTTTAATAATGCAAGACTAGAAGACAACTTGCTTATCTACACTTGGATATTTTCATGTGGATGCTGAGAATCTGGTTTCCCAATAACCTGTTGAGTTAAGGTATACAGTATTTCTACAGTATGTGAGGAGTTGTGTCGTTCAATTAATGAAAAATACCACGGCAATGAGGAAACCCCTACCTTCTGTAAATTTCAGTAAAGTGTTTGATAAGGTTCCCCACGGTCGGCTACTGCAGAAAATACGGAAGCGTGGTTTTTAGGGAAATTTAGCAGTTTGGATCAGAAATTGGCTAGCTGGAAGAAGACAAAGGGTGGTGGTTGATGGGAAGTGTTCAGACTGGAGTCCAGTTACTAGTGGTGTACCACAAGGATCTGTTTTGGGGCCACTGCTGTTTGTCATTTTTATAAATGACCTGGAGGAGGGCGTAGAAGGTTGGGTGAGTAAATTTGCAGATGACACTAAAGTCGGTGGAGTTGTGGACAGTGCGGAAGGATATTACAAGTTACAGAGGGACATAGATAAGCTGCAGCGCTGGGCTGAGAGGTGGCAAATGGAGTTTAATGCAGAAAAGTGTGAGGTGATTCATTTTGTGAGGAATAACAGGAAGACAGAGTACTGGGCTAATGGCAAGATTCTTGGCAGTGTGGATGAGCAGAGAGATCTCTGTGTCCATGTACATAGATCCCTGAAAGTTGCCACTCAGGTTGAGAGGGTTGTTAAGAAGGCGTACGGTGTGTTAGCTTTTATTGGTAGAGGGATTGAGTTTCGGAGCCATGAGGTTATGTTGCAGCTGTACAAAACTCTGGTGCGGCCGCATTTGGAGTATTGCGTGCAATTCTGGTCGCCGCATTATAGGAAGGATGTGGAAGCATTGGAAAGGGTGCAGAGGAGATTTGCCAGAATGTTGCCTGGTATGGAGGGAAGATCTTATGAGGAAAGGCTGAGGGACTTGAGGCTGTTTTCGTTAGAGAGAAGAAGGTTAAGAGGTGACTTAATTGAGGCATACAAGATGATCAGAGGATTGGATAGGGTGGACAGTGAGAGCCTCTTTCCTTGGATGGTGATGTCTAGCACGAGGGGACATACCTTTAAATTGAGGGGAGTTAGATGTAAGACAGATGTCAGAGGTAGGTTCTTTACTCAGAGAGTAGTATGGGTGTGGAATGCCCTGCCTGCAACAGTAGTGGACTCGCCAACACGAAGGGTATTCAAATGGCCATTAGATAGACATATGGACGATAAGGGAATAGTGTAGATGGGCTTTAGAGTGGTTTCACAGGTCGGCGCAACATCAAGGGCCGAAGGGCCTGTACTGCGCTGTAATGTTCTATGTTCTATTCTATGTTCTATGTTCTGTCACTTAGCCAAATAGAAGATTTCTTGGACGTTTGGAAAAGGGAGTGGATAAATACGTAAACAATTTAGCATCAGTAATTTGGATGGATAAAAGATCTTTCAGTATTGTCAAAGATCTGCATACTATTCATAATGTGGTCTCTGATATAAGATATCCTAAGATATAAACTAAAAATTATTGTTTCTAAGATGACATTTGTGTAAGGGACCAAATGATTTTGTGTTCTCAAATATTTCAGTTCCTTTGCAGTTGAGAGGTTAAAAAAAAATCCAACTGTAAAGGTGATGATCATAGAATCCCTACACTGAAGAAGGAGACCCATCAAGCCTGCACCGACTCTCCGAAAGAGCACCCTACCCTAAACCCAATCCCCCACCGCCGGCGTCAACGGGCTTCCAGGCCCAGGCATTCACCCCTTCCTCAGGGAGGGGGGGGTGGGGGGCTAAAACGGCGGCGGAGTGCTGTGCGATGCTCCGGCGCCGAAAGATGGCCCGTCACGGCCGGCCGACTTCATATTGCTATATCTCGCTAACAATAATCACAGTCTTTAATCAAAGCACATTCATAGTGCTGTGAGGCAGCACCATGCCGCCAACCTAAAAATGTGCTTTGATTAAAGACTTGTGATTTTGCTGGTTGGGTTACTGAGGGGATGGAACATATTGCAAGTTTAGAACTATCGAGGGATAATGTAGAGCTTGACTATACTTTGCCAAGGCCTCAAAGTGGGGTGCCAAATAATTATCAACATGAAATAAGCTCATGAAGGATCCCATTTAAAATGCTGACTTTTTGATAACCATTTGGATAATCGTGCAATCAGGATGATTCCTGTTTTTAAGGGCAGATTTTCAGAATTTCTAGTGGTCCAAATATTGGGCACGATTCAACTAAACGGGAACAAAGTCCCATAGTGAGCGTGTTTAGCTGGAACTCCTCAGTATAGCGAGAGATCGGGATGTCATTTTTAGATGGCCCTTGATGCGACCCCTCCCCCCTCCATTCGATCACACCCGTTACCTTCGCTAATACGGGCAGGATGGGAAAAGCTTTTACCTTTAGGGAAACCTTAATAATGGGCTATAATGTACGGATTTGTTTCTTTAAAAACTCCGCTATCTACATGTGGAGATTTATCTCCAATTTGTGTTAAAAATTAAATATATTAATCATTTTCTTTTAAAATATGCTCACTATTTATTGTAATACGGTGCATATTTGAAACGCACTTTCCTTACAAATTTCCATTGGTTTGGCTCAGGTTTGTAGGGATATTATATTGTAGCAAGATAAAGGACATGCAATTACTACACAATACTAAGTGAAAATTGTAAAAAAAAAATCAGTGATCTTTGTCAGGTCAGAGAGAGAAAACTGTCTTCACCCAAAATGTTGAACTTTTTCCCAAAATAAATAAATAGTTTGGGACTTTTTAAAAAAAAATTTGAGAGCATGATATTTGTTAATAATAATTTTAGTTTGAGTTACTTTGTACAGTAACACTTCAGAGGAAGAATCCTTTCCTTATGCTCCTTGGTTCATAGATCACATCATAGAATTTACATTTGGCCCATCGAGTCTGCACCGGCCCTTGGAAAGAGCACCCTATTTAAACCCACACTTCCACCCTATCCCCATAAACCAGTAACCCCACCTAACCTTTTGGACACTTAAGCAGAAAGTTAGCATGACCAATCTACCTCACCTGCACATCTGTGGACAGATGTGTTCATGTGCTGATACCATGCGTGTCACTAATTTTGCAAAACCTCTTTTTAAAAAAAGTAGCTTTTTTCTGAAATCCTGTTCTTGTATTTCCTATTTAACAACGGTGACTGCACTTCAAGAATATTTGGTTGGGGAGGCGGTGGCATAGTGGTATTGTCACTGGACTAGCAAACCAAAGACCCAGAGAAATGCTCTGGGGCCCAGGTTCAAATCCCGCCACTGCAGATGGTGAAATTTGAATTCAATAAAAATCTGGATGACCATGAAACCTTTGTCGATTGTTGTAAAACCCCATCTGGTTCACTAATGCCCTTTAGGGAAGGAAATCTGCTGTCCTTACCTGGTCTGGCCTACATGTAACAACAGACCCACAGCAATGTGGGTAACTCTTAAATGCCCCCCTCAAGGGCAATTAGGGATGGACAATAAATGCTGGCATAGCCTGCGACGCCCACATCCCATGAACAAATAAAAAAATGTACTTTTGGGCGTTCTGAGATTGTGAAAAGCACTATATAAATGCAATACTGACTTTTCACATGCATTGTGTGAGATCGTCAGGGTTTGAAGCATTTAAGCTTTAGTACCGAATAAATCCAGGCTCCTGACTTAATTTCCTCTTCACTTGTGGTCTTCGATTTCAGTAAACGATATTGCCATTGTTTTTTCTGAAATTGCAATAAGGCATCTTACTGATTCGATGTTTTATCCAGCAACAATAAAGATAGCATTCACAGCAGAAACAGAATCTTGAGCCAAAAACAATTTTAGATGAAGGAGCAGTGTCTTTTCCTGTCGCGCCTTGACAGATTAGTTCTGTGTATCAATTCAAAACCGGATTCCATGTGATAGATTTAGCAAAACCTTGTATACAATCTTCCATACGTAAATAAATTATTTTTGCTGCCGATGGAAGAAAAGTGTTAGCCTTTGAATATGGTTTGATCTCACTGACTTCATGTTGCTATATCTCGCTAACTGAAATAGATGTGGAATTTGATGCTGAAGCTACTTTTTGTAGTCTGTTTTGTCATTGGGTGTTTAAGTAGAATAAAGCTTAAAGTTGTCAAAGCATTTCATTTGGTTTAAAGTATTTAAAGCAAATAGGATATCGCAGAAAATAAAATTAATTGCATGTAATTTCTAAGCATAATTATAGCATTTAATGCTAAATAAAAGCAGTCATCGCTTTTCAGCAACTTTCACCTTATTAAATTTATAGTGGAATTTAAGGTAGATCTTGCGTGTTGTTTCTAGAACCATTTGATAAGTGTTTTTCCTTCATTTGTTCATTTCAATTCATACGTTAGAAAATGATATAAATCCAGCAATCTGTTGATATGACCTTCTCGATCATCTTTTTTCTGCATTCATTAATCAAAATACACATACCTTTTTAAGGCAAACTGAACTGTCTAGTTACAAGTTTGTGTGTACTTGTCTCTCTAAAGGTAATTAATAGTTATTCTTTTCTTGATGTTGGTTGACTGAAAGGCAATGTGAGTGGCATCTGGATAAAACATGGTATCTTGGATTTCCTGATCATTAATTCTCAAAGTTTTGTTGACTATAGTTTTACAATATATTGTAATACCTTCAGACATTTTTCAGCCTTTTACACCCACCCCACCCAAAAATAAATGTCTGCACTCTGAGATTGAAAGGACTAGACTGAGATTTATTTGAGAGAGATTGTCAACATGTCATCTGAATGGAAAGCCTATGCTGTGAATTATTGCCTGCCATAGAAACTGTTTGATTTTCATTTCTATTCGATTAGTAACTGTTAAATCAAATTCCACTATGATGTAAATTATTAGGATTTAATTATACAAAAGCAGTAACCTTTGAGACATTCTTAATTAATTTTAAGCCGCTTTGTAATACAGTATTATTCAGTCTTGAATAATACAGGTACAGTGTCTGAAAACCAGCCAATCTTGGGACCGAGGCAATGCAGGATTTCAAATCTTGCAGGATTTTGGGTTGAGTAATTTGAACCATGGGCAGTTGGGTCAAGCAGATCGGGTGGGATCAAAGGTCGCTTGGAGAATAGGAATAGACTGGCGTGCAGGCAGTAAAGCTGATAACTAGTCCGGTGCGCCACCGTGCCACTGCAACCTCTAATTGTCCAGCTAAGGTTTTTAAAACATGTTGCTCAATTAAAAATGTTGCATTGCACATCCTAAAATTATCCTATTTTTGGAAAGTCCCGGTGTTTGGACCGGCAGATTTGAGACACTATGTAATTTATGTATTTAATTCCTTCCCATTGTCCATTGGCTGTTACCATTGTTCCTAATAAATTGATAGCAGAAATGTGCTGTGACATGTAAAGCAAGTAAGAAGAGTGATGCACGATCAATTATTGCGAAAGCGAGATTAGAGAATAATCGAAGGCTTTATTAGACCAGATGTGTTCCCCAGCAGCTCGTAACAGAAAATGGCTGCAGCCGGGGATGAACACCTCTTTATACCGTCCACTGGGCGGAGCCAGCAGACAGGGATTTACCCACGTATCTCTAATACAGTAGTACCTCCAACACAGGTACCGTAATACATATAATACGGTCTACCACAAAGAGGGAAAGCCAAAATAACATCCTCTCCGCCTCTTTTCTTTACCCCACCTCAGTCTGAGCCATTCTCTCTTCTCCCCACTTCTGTTCTCTCTCTGCCTCCCATTCTGTCTCCTTCTTGAGACAGTTAATCCTTTTTAAAATGGCAGGGTGTGGTGGTGGGGGAGGGGGAGATGGGAGGAGAGGAGTTGTAAATGGCAGTATGAATTTGGTATGAAAAGACTTGAGATTCAGTGCAAGTACAATAATTGTATTGGGCAAATCTTTGTTCATTTGTCTCATGTACGTACAGGCTGGATAGGATTCCTACAATGTACGTGCCTAAAGTTTGTAAAATGCCTAATTTGGCGTGTGTGCTCCACCCAGTATAAAGTATTTTCTTAATTTTTACCTGAAGCCAATCAACACAATTGCAATCTAATTGCAAAATGTAGTCACTAAGAATGAGGCCAGGGATAAATGGTTTAATGATTGCAATATCATTGTAAGGTTGAGGATTGAGTATAGACTTGACCAGGGATTCTGTAGAAACTGAGTACCTGTTGTTTCAGGCATAAATACGTTTGAAGTTTTTTGCAGTATCTTAAGTGTAGCCAAATACTTTTGATAGTGTAACAAAGTAATGTTTAATGTTGAATTACTGTGCAGCTTAGCAAAGTTAGGTTTACAACTTGTTTTTGAATTTGCAATTCCATTTACTTCCTCTTACAGCTTGCAAAGAGTTGCCATCTTGGGCCATTAGCTTCGCTGTTTGGCCATTATCATTGTTATTTTCTGGAAAGCCTGTAGGTGAAGGATACTACTGCAGCCAATCTTTACTCAGTCTTGCGTTTATTTACAGAGTTAAACAGTAAAAGCATATAATCTCCTAACTCAATCGCACCACAGTTCATTAAGTATGACTGTCTGCCTGCCGTTTCTTCCTGTCTGCTTGGGTTTCTTCCGGGTGCTCCAGCTTTCTCCCACAGTGGAAAGATGTGCAGGTTAGGTGGATTGGCCATGCAAAATTGCCCCTCGGTGGGGATATGGAGATGAGGTGGGGGATTGTGCTCTTTCAGAAGGCCGGTGCAGACCCAATGGATCGAATGGCATCCTTCTGCACTGTAGGGACTTGATCTTTTTATATGGGCTGAAGAGAAACCACAGTTAATATCTACCACCTGTGTGCAATTAAACACAATTAATAATAATCATTTTGTCCCAACTTGGTTGGCTTCACTTCTGACCGAAGTACGTTACGCATGTGGGTGTAAAACGTTCATGGGGGTTATTTTGATTTCTCACTGTGGCATCTGCAAAATCTCTTGCATACACATCCAGCGTTAAGATGGATAATCTGGAAATTCTTCCCTTTGATCTTCCTTCACTTTCCAGCTTTCATTCTTTGTAGTTCCTCAGCCTAAAGTCCCTAATGTAGCAATAGGTTATAGCTTGTTTGTGCATGCATAACCAACAGTCCCGTAACCAGGAATCCCAACACTCGCCCAAAATTGGACTTCTGGCCTCATTGCAATAATTTAGACAACTTGCAGGCACCTGTCATTGCCAAAGCATCATTTTAAGGCCTCTTGCTTCACTGTTCGTGGGTAAATTCTCTCCTGCTCCCTTGGCTCTGTGCAAAACTTAAATAAAATGTACTTACTTCATGGAATACAAATAATATTATGAACTTAAGATCTCATGTATGTTCTTGCATGCACATTCCAACAGCAAATATAAAACAATTTCCTTGCTGTCTTGTCCTTTTTTATATCCTTCTGGCACATAACACTATATTCAATTAGCTATAGAGACAGTGCATGGGTGTGCCCTTTTTACACTAAAATCTCAAGCTATCTTTTGTAGATTGTCTTTGTGTCATGTACTTTGTGATTGTTCACTTGGTTGGATTGAGTTGGCACAGAATTCTGTTTATTCTGTTTCTCATCAATTTTGGCTCATGTGCCTGGAAGGGAATGCTGCTTGGAAGTGTCTACGCAGCCCATCTAGGAGAGTTTGTAGCTTTGTGTGAACAAAGCTCTTTAAAGACCTAGAGTTTCCTTATGATACTTGGCACATTCAAAGCAGTTGTTGGCTGCATTAATGTGGACCAATTAATCTTCACTTTCCTGTCCAGAAACTTTTGAGAAAAAACTTGAAGGAACAATTAAATAACTCTAATGGAGCCTCATCAGATCTAATGAACAATGAGATATTATGAAGTCTGGGCTTCTTAGAATTTTTACTGTATGTTGTGTAGCAAGATATTTGGATTAACATTTGGAAAGGTCAGCCTGTATCCTATGATGATGTTGTCTTGCATGTCAGCTTGCAGCGCTGCATATTGAGCACTCTGATAATATCTGCTACAAATATGTTATGACAGCTGGCTTCAAGTCTCCTCATTATCTTGCTAGCAACAACTAAGTTGTGGCCATAAACACCTGTAAACCCACACAGTTCCAAAACATTACTGGACTGGTAATCCAGCGGCATGGACTAATGATCCATGGGTATGTCTTCAAAACACACAACAGCAGTTGGAGAATTTAATTTCAGTTAATTAGCTTAATAAATCTGAAAGTAAAAGCTAACATCAGTAATGTTGGCTGCGAAACCACTAGATTCCTATTTCAAAAGAAAATTATTGGTGTGCTGATATCCTTCAGGGAAGGAAATCTGTCTTTATCCAGCCTAGTAAGAAGTCTTACACACCAGATTAAAGTCCAACACGTTTGTTTGGAATCACTAGCTTTCGGAGCGCAGCTCCTTCATCAGGTGAGTTGCCTGATGAAGGAGCTATGCTCCGAAAGCTAGCTGGTGATTCCAAACAAACCTGTTGGACTTTAACCTGGTGTTGTAAGACTTCTTACTGTGCCCTCCCCAGTCCAACGCCGGCATCTCCACATCATGTTTATCCAGCTTGACCCATAGGTCACTCTAGACCCACAACAGTTTGGTTAATTGACTCTTAACTGACCTCTGAAATTACCTGACACTTATTAGGGGGCATTGGATTCAACAAAGGTTGAGCCCAGTTGACCCTGTAAAGTCCTCTTCACTGACCGGGGAAGGTGGTGCTGTAGTGGTATTATTGCTGGACTGATAATCCAGAGATCTCGGTTCAGATCCTACCACGGCAAATGGTGAAATTTGAATACAATAACAAAGAATCTGGAATCAAAATCTAATGATGACATTAGATTTTGTCATCAACCGATAGAAGTCAGAGAGTGGTGGTGGACTAACCGATAGAAGTCAGAGAGTGGTGGTGGATGGCAAATATTCAGCCTGGATCCCAGTTACCAGTGGCGTACCGCAGGGATCAGTTCTGGGTCCTCTGCTGTTTGTGATTTTCATTAATGACTTGGATGAGGGAGTTGAAGGGTGGGTCAGTAAATTTGCAGACAATACGAAGATTGGTGGAGTTGTGGATAGTAAGGAGGGCTGTTGTCGGCTGCAAAGAGACATAGATAGGATGCAGAGCTGGGCTGAGAAGTGGCAGATGGAGTTTAACCCTGAAAAGTGTGAGGTTGTCCATTTTGGAAGGACAAATATGAATGCGGAATATAGGGTTAACGGTAGAGTTCTTGGCAATGTGGAGGAGCAGAGAGATCTTGGGGTCTATGTTCATACATCTTTGAAAGTTGCCACTCAAGTGGATAGAGCTGTGAAGAAGGCCTATGGTGTGCTCGCGTTCATTAACAGAGGGATTGAATTTAAGAGCCGTGAGGTGATGATGCAGCTGTACAAAACTTTGGTAAGGCCACATTTGGAGTACTGTGTACAGTTCTGGTCGCCTCATTTTAGGAAGGATGTGGAATCTCTGGAAAAGGTGCAAAGAAGATTTACCAGGATGTTGCCTGGAATGGAGAGTAGGTCTTACGAGGAAAGGTTGAGGGTGCTAGGCCTTTTCTCATTAGAGCGGAGAAGGATGAGGGGCGACTTGATAGAGGTTTATAAGATGATCAGGGGAATAGATAGAGTAGACAGTCAGAGACTTTTTCCCCAGGTGGAACACACCATTACAAGGGGACATAAATTTAAGGTGAAAGGTGGAAGATATAGGAGGGATATCAGAGGTCGGTTCTTTACCCAGAGAGTAGTGGGGGCATGGAATGCACTGCCTGTGGAAGTAGTTGAGTCGGAAACATTAGGGACCTTAAAGCAGCTATTGGATAGGTACATGGATGACGGTAAAATGATATAGTGTAGATTTATTTGTTCTTAAGGGCAGCACGGTAGCATTGTGGATAGCACAATTGCTTCACAGCTCCATGGTCCCAGGTTCGATTCCGGCTTGGGTCATTGTCTGTACGGAGTCTGCACGTCCTCCCCGTGTCTGCGTGGGTTTCCTCTGGGTGCTCCGGTTTCCTCCCACAGTCCAAAGATGTGCGGGTTAGGTGAATTGGCCAATGATAAATTGCCCTTAATGTCCAAATTGCCCTTGGTGTTGGGTGGAGGTGTTGAGTTTGGGTATGGTGCTCTTTCCAAGAGCCGGTGCAGACTCAAAGGGCCGAATGGCCTCCTTCTGCACTGTAAATTCAATGATAATCTATGATTAATCTAGGACAAAGGTTCGGCACAACATCGTGGGCCGAAGGGCCTGTTCTGTGCTGTATTTTCTATGTTCTATGTTCTATGACCATGACTCTGTTGTCGATTATCGTAAAAACCTGGGTGTTGGGGGGAGTGTGCCTTCGGAGGGTTGGTGCAGAATCGATTACTTCCTTCTGCACTGTAGGGATTCTATACTACACTCAACCACTGAGCATCCAAAACTGGGGGATAGAGAATTTCAATGATTTTGCAACCCTGAGTGAAGAAATGTCTTCTCATTTACATTTGAAATGGCTGTCTCTTTATCCTGAAACAATGCTTCTAGTTCTAGGTTCTCCAGCCAGGAGAAACCATTCTTGGCATCTACCTTGTCAAACCGGATCAGAATTTTATAATTTCTCATTCTTCTAAAATGCAGAGAATATTCTATTCAACCTCTTTCCATAGGACAACCATCTTATGTCAGGAATCAATCTAGTAAGCGTCCATTGCACCCTTCCCCCTTTCAGATATGGCAACAGAAACTGTACAAAGTACTCCCAGTGTGATTTCACCAAAACCTGTAAAATTGTAGCAATACTTCCTTACTCTTGTACTAAACCCCCTTGGAGTATAATCCCCTTTGGAGTATAAAGACCAAAATACCATTTATCTTCCTAATGCTGTACATGCATGTTAACTTTGTTTCCTCTGAACATCAACCGTTAGTAGTTTATCACCATTAAAAAAATATTATTTTTTCTATTCTACCTACTAAAGTGAATAGCCACATATTTCCTTCTCAATATTATAATCCATCTGCCATATTCTTGCCTACTCACTTTTGCAGACTTTCTGCATCATTTTCACATCTTTACTTTCCTACCTAGCTTTGTATCATTAGCAAACTTGGATACATTCCACTCCGCACCTTCCAAATCAATAGTATATATTTGTAAATAGCTTGGGTCCCTGCACTTATCCTGTGGCATCCACTCAACATGCTGCAACTGAAAATGATCCATTTATTTCTACTACCTTTATCTCGTTACATATTGTACAAAAACTATATTTAACTGCTGGGGCAGGTTTTAGAGTCTATTTATGAAATAAGCTTTGAGGCTAGTGAGATAAGACGGCATTGCCTTTGAAACGAAGTACAGCAGTACCTCAAATTCGGCTGTCCAACCTTTTTAGGTAATTAGATATAAAAATGTGAAATTCATTTAAATTTCATATATTTTACATAGTTGAGTGGAGTATTTAGAATTGACATCTATTGAAGAATCGGTTATTCAGGACAGTAGTGCTGCCTTTACGAGTATATTTTATTCTGGAATCCCAAAGAGAAACCCACATAACAGAATATCAACCTTTAGGGAGGAAAGCTGCAGGTCAAGGGCAACAGATGCATGGGAACATCACCATCGGCGAGCTCCCCACCAAGCCGCACAACATCCAACTTGGAACTATCACTGTCTCTAGGTCAAAATCCTGGAATTCCCTTCTTAACAGCACTGTGGTTTTACCTACACCCACATGGACTGCAGCGGGTTTAAGATGGCGGCTCACCACCACTTTTTCAAGGGCAATTTAAGATGGGTAGTAAATGCTTGCCCAGCCAGCAACTTCCACATCCCATTAACAAATTAAACTATTTGTATGTTAAAATATACTGTATGAATTATAGTTTATACAATGGAATTGCTGTATGGGAATCCTTTTCGTAGAAACATGTGTAAACCTATAGGGCAGCAGTACGTTGCATTTTAATAAGAGTTTAAGAACATTGGTAGTTGGTAAGTCACTAATATGGGATACCTTTTGCGCAACAAGTCTTCATGATGGCCAGCTAAGGTTAACACAAAGCCAGTGGTTCTCTTATTAATAAAGATGGCAGTTTTGTAGAACAGTTGTCAGATGCCAACATATATTTTTCTGTCTTTTCTATTTCATTATGTATCCTTAGTGTTGTTGATGGGACATTAGTATGCTGCAAATCCCATGTGATTTTGTGCTTGGAAAGAATTAGCACATTTCAAATTACGTGTTTTATGTTCAAAAGTACAGTAGGCTGACTTTAATATCATTTTTGTGGATATGTCTGTCTTTTTAGAGCCTATTTTTGTTGCCTCCAGCCTTAATTTTTCCAATGTTCTCCTCTTTCCTCTCATTTCTCAATTGCCAATAATTTCAAAATCGGGACATTAGCTTGCTGCAAATTCCATGTGATTTTGTGCTTGGAAATGCTATCTAACGTGACTCCAGTTAGATATGTGGCCTCAGCGGGGAACGCGCGGCTGAGACCACTCTTAGTTCCGTTTCCTGCACTGAAGTAGCTGAAACTCCTCATTGCAGGGAGAGACCGGGACGCCATTTTTAAATGGTGCCCTGCTCTCCCGACCCCCGGACACAACCCCGAAAGCCTTTAACTTGCGTTTAAGGGAATCTTCGCCATCTCCACCCCCCCCACCCCTCCCGCCTCACGTGCACAGGGCCCCCCCATGTCCGATCACCAGTGCAAAACATGCCAGCTTGGCACCACTGCACTGCCAGCCTAGCACCCTGGCAGTGCTGCTGCCAGGTGGCACGACCAGCATGGTAGGTTGGCAGTTCCAGGGAGACCAGCTGGCACCAGCAGTACCAGGGTGCCACCCTGCCCAGAGGGCAAGCATCTGGGAGCCTCCGATCCCCTAGGAGACCCCCATAAGTGCTGTTCTGTCTGGTACCCAATCGTGGAGACTAGTACTGAACAACGCTCAAACGAGGTATCCAAGGCGAAGGGGATGGAGCCCAACACCTTGGTTACCTCAAGGAACAGCATATTAGAGTGAGGCTTCAAATCGTGACGTCTCACGGGATTGCGTCTCCCAGCAGTTACCGGAAGCGGAGCGCCTCCTTTCAGGTGCTGCATGGTTGGTAGATCGCGCTCATTAGAATATTTAATTAAATCTGTACCAAGAGTGAAATAAAAAGGGAAAGAAAGATGCAATTGAAAGATGAGAGACAAATAAGTAAAATAAACTCCAATCATAGAATCGCTACAGTGCAGAAGGAGGCCATTTGGCCCATCAGGTCTGCACGGCCCTCTGAAAGCACCCTACCTAGGCCCAATTCCTATACCCTTTCCCCGTAACTCCACCTAGGGGCAATTTAGCATGGCCAATCCACCCAACCAATAATTAAAATCTGAAATAGTAAGTCTGTTTACTTGTTGAAGGAAGTTTTTGGTGCCGAAGAATTTGCTTGGCATTAATTAAGGCTTGATCACAATGTTTAAAAGTTCACTTATACTTAAATGGACTATCTTTAATTTGATGTGCTGTAATTTTTTGTTCTTGGGGTGTGGGCATTGCTCGCTTGGTCAACATTTATTAGTCATCCCTAACTGCCATTGAGAAGTGAGTATCTAGTGGATAAGTACCAATTTCACAACTTCATGAATTTGAATGTCTCACCAAAGTATTGGTGCAGTTAAGCTTGTGGAAGAGCATGCAAATTGCGCAGTAACTTCTAATTCCTGTGTTTGATTGCATATGTGTAGATGCTGGCAATTACTATTTCATTTACTCCTTAGTAATGCTGGTAGCGTGACCATTTACTCCTCAGTAATGCTGATAGCGTGACCATTATTCTGACTGCAAGATCTGAACTCTTGTGTATTACTTAAAAGAAGTATTTTTATTCCACAAATTTTCAACAATTTTACAATTTGCAACAATCCCACAAACTCCCCCAACCCCCTCCTCTCTCAACAGTCAACGATTACCAACTCCCGAAAATGCATGATAAACAAATCCCATCAATTGTAAAACCCATCACTCGCCCTCCTTATAGCTAGTTTCACCTTTTCCAGGGTCAGAAACTCCAGCAGGCCCCCCCGCCACACCGAGGCACAGGGTGGAGAAGCTGCCCTCCACCCCAACAAGACCCGCCTGCGAGCAATCATTGAAGCGAAGGCTAAAACATCTGCCACCGCACCCACCTGCGGCACCGGCTGGTCTGACACCCAGAATGTGGTTTCTAGGAGACCGGACTCCAAAACATTTCCAACTTCGGACAGGACCAAAACATATGTACATGATTTGCAGGGCTCCTCCCACATCGCTCACAGTCACCCTCCACTCTTTTGAACAGCAGGCTCATCCTAAACTTTGTATGGTGTGCCCTGTACACTACCTTCAGCTGTATCAGCTCCAGCCTCGTGCTCAAAGTCGAGGCATTTACCCACCACAGTCCCTCTTCCAAACTCTTCCTCCCACTTCGCCTTAATCCATCCTCCTCCAAAATCCTCCCGTAAATCGCCGAGACAACCTCCCTGCTGACAGAACTGCCTCCAGCAATTGGAAGGCAGCTGCTATCGGGAAGGTCGGGAAGATCTTCCTTGCAAAATCCCGCACCTGCATATACCTGTAATGTTTGCCCCACGCCAGTCCAAACCTCTTGCCCAGCTCCAAACTTGCAAATCGCCCTCCCAGAAACAGATCCTTCATTTCCTTAAACCCCTCTCTTTCCATCCCCGGAACCATATGTCCATCCTCCCTGGCTTGAAGCCATGATTCCCCCTAATTGGCAACCCCCTGACTCCCAATCTAAAAGCTGCCTAAACTGCCTCCAGATCTTCAATGTGACCGCCGCCACTACCGGACTCATGAGTACTTCACTGGAGCATTCGGGAACAGTGCCGTTGCCAGCGTCCGCAGCCCTGACCCGCTGTAAAAGCCCGCCCCCAACCTCACCCACAGAGTTCCTCTCCCTGCTCCAACACCAAATCTTATCTGCATTTGCCGACCAATAATAATACATCAAATTTGGGAGACCTAGCTGTCCTGCTGTCCCCTCTGCAATATCACTTTCCTAATCCTGGCCACGATTCCCGCCCAAATAAATGAAAGATCGGCCTATCCACCCCCCTAAAATAAGCCTTGGGCGGGCAAAAAGACCAGCAGGCATTGAAACAAGAACTAGAATTGCGGCAAAACATTCATCTTCTCTGTCTGCACCTGGCCCACCAATGACAGAGTGAGATTGTCCCACCTCAGCAAATCTGCCTTCACCCTCCCCACCAAGCTAGCGAAGTTAAAATCCCAAAGCCCTGCCCAATCCCGGGCCACCTGCACCCTCAGATACCTAAAATGTGTTGCCAGATGAAATGGCAGCCTTCCCATTCCCGGAGGGGAGACCAAAAGTACTCATTTTCCCCTAAATTCAATTTTTACGCTGAAAACGCCCCAAATCCCTGAAGCATCCTCATTATGCTCCCCACCGAAGAGCTCGGCTCCGAAGTATACAACAAGTCATCTGCTTGTGTTCCATCCCCTTCCACAACCCCAAGCTCCTCAGCGCAGTGGCAAACTGCTCTCTAGCCAATGCAAACAGAAGTGGGGGACATGGAGCATCCCTATCTTGTATCCTGGTGCAATGCGAAATACCCTGAGCTCATACTACTTGTGCGCACGGTCACCATGGGCTCCTTATGAACAGCTGCACCCACGTCACAAACCTCTGCCCAATCCCAAATATCCCCAATATTGCCATTAAATATCTCCACTCCACCCGATCAAACGCCTTCTCCGCATCCAGTGTCACCACCATCTCCATCTCCCTTCGCTCTGCCGGAGAAAGTGCCACGTTCAACAGTCTCCTCACATTCAAAGACAACTGTCTGCCCTTATCCCCGTCTGATCCTCCCCAATCACTTTTGGAAGACACCCATCCAACCTTACCTCCAACATCGTTGCCAATATCTTGACGTCTACATTCAGCAGAGATATGGGCCTGTACGTCGCACACTCCACTGGATCCTTATCCTTCTTGAGCAACAATCAGATGGAGGCCTGCCCCATCGTTTGGGACAAGACACCCCTATGCATCACATCCTCATACATTCCCACCATCAACGGCCCAGCCTATCCTTAAATCTTTTATATACTTTGACCGGGAACCCATTGAGCCCTGTCTGCATCCTCCCAATTGCCACCTCCACCACCACCGGCTCCTCCAGCCCTGCCCTCTCGACCTCCTCCAAATTCGGACACTCCAGCCCACCCAGAACCTCCCTCATCTCCCGCTCCTCCTCCGCTGACTCCACCTTATACAAGCCCCAACAGAATTCCTCAAACACCTTATTAATTTGTTCCGGAGCCATCACCGTCCTGTCCCGCACCTGGACTATCTCCCCCGCCACCGCCTCCCTATGGAACTGACTTGCTATCATACGCCCTGCCTTCTACCTGTACTCGTAAACAGCCCCCTCGCCCTTCTCAACTGACGCATCGCTTTCCCCATGGTCAACAGGTCAAACCTCGCCTGCAACTCCTTCCTCTTTGCCAGGAACCCCGGGTCCGGATGCCCCGCATATCTCCCTCCAAAATAGTTTCTATCAGTTGTTGCCGAACCTCCTTCTCCTCCCTAGCCACCTTAGCCTTAAACGAGATCACCTCCCCCTTCACCACAACCTTCTGAGCCTCCCAGACCACCGACCGTGAGACTTCCCCCATGCAATTAACCCCCACATACTCCTCAACTTCTCTATCTTGTCACAGAAGCTTTGATCCGTCAATAACCTCACATCTATTCTCCACCCTGGCTGTGTTAGCGAGTGAGGCTGGGATTTGTCCATTCAGCATTATGTTCCAATGTCCCCACCCCGGCCACTATCAGCTCATGGATATCCAGATCTCGGATGGCACCCAACACCCTCCTCACGATCCCCGCTTCGTCCCAATTGGGACCATATACGTTTATCAGCACCACCAACCTCCTCCAACGCACCCGTCACTATCACGTAACTACGTAACTGCCCCCCCAGTCTGCCGCCACCTTCTCCATCTGAAACCTCACTCTCTTGCCCACCAAGATCGCCACCCCCCGAGCCCTACTATCAAACCCCGAATGAAATACCTGACTCGCCCACCCCTTCCTAAGCTTCATCTGATCCTTCACACTCAAATGGGTCTCTGCACAAATACTCTCACTCTCTTCACCGGTCCCCCTATACCCCCTCACGTTCTGTGTATTTATTACTAACGTTTCTGTGAGCAGTACAGTCCTCACAGCAGTAGTAGTGTTTATATGGATTGTTGCTTTTAGGAAGTAGAGGGAAAGAGGTGGCAATGGGGGAAAGGAACAAAATATATTTCTATAAGAAATGGAACTGCTGTATTTTCTTTGGGTAAGCTTCCGATTATTACATCATACAAATTAACGTTTTAGTTTGCTAGTTACTGTAGTTTATTTAACAAACTTTGCTAGAAATTACGAATTAAATGTTATCTCTCAAATATAAGCTTTGCTACTCATTTTAAGCATATACACATTTCTCTAACTATGAGTTAAATTGTTTCAAGTGACCAATTTAATTTTCTAATCTCAAATTTTGCTTGAGTTTAAGGAGCTAGCTCCTGACCTAGTGCAGATGGTTGCAGCACATTGTGTTTGTTAGACTGCTGCCACTGTGCATTATGGTTTCTAATATAATCATTTACCGTACATGTGGTACTGCCACCACCTCTTGCCAACAGTGGCCTGTAGTATAAATCAACCTGATTGGTTCATGTTCTCACAAAGGTTAAGTCTATCTGTAGTTTTGAATACAGGAAACTTTGTTTGCCAAAGTCCTAATTACGTGACGTAGCCCAGTCAGGTTCCAACTGCCACACCTCTGTTAGCATATTTTTCACTCATTCATTTTAACCTTTGTTCCTTTTCTCTACAATTCATCTTGTTTAGTTTCTTGTTAAACGTTGCAGGGAGACTACTTTATAATTGCTATACAGTGAAGTGGGCTTGAATAAGCATATGCAGCTGTTATAACGACCAGACCTTTCATTGGATATTTTTCTTTGAAATCAGATACTTAAAAAAAAAAGCTGATTCAATGGCTGCGCAGCTAAACTTTGTCTCCAGCAATTGTGGTAAGGATATGTTTTATTTCATGTATTGAAACCATTTTCAGCTGAGTGTCATGATTGTATCTTGTGGATTGAGGGTGAAAGGGAGCCGAAAGAAGTTTTCTCCTCTCAGAACAAGATGAAATTTGATAAGGAGGTTGATTAGTATAGCCTTTCTGTAATCGAGAAAGCTGCATGTAGGTTCCTTAAGTAAATTTGTCTGTGATGGGTTCCATCAAATTATTAGCACTAACAAGTATGCATTGCATGCGGACCCTCTGACCTTGGTTGAAACCCGCTGTAATGGCAATCCACTAAAGTGCATGTTGCAATTAAAAACAAATAGCATAGACAACCAGTGAAGCTTACTTATTCCACTTATTTGCTATTGTTTCCAAGTGTAGAAGTGGAATGAAACCCAGCTTGCTGTAATGTACAAAAATTGTTATCCACACGGCCGTTGGGGCAAGGATTATTATCGAACTAAACATTCAGCTGCTGATGTAATGAGAAAGGCCTTGGTATTAAAATAGTAATTTGGTTAACAAAGCATAACATTTGATAGCAGCAAAAGTTTAAATTGACAAAGTAGATAGCAATTTCGACCTTGTGTATGAAGGTATTTGTGTTTTTATCTTATCGTGAACTCTGCTGCCTCTATTTAACTATTTAGTCCCAGGTAAGGGTTATCCAGGATTGGAAAATCACTATTTGAATTTCAAAGATGGCGGGATTTAAAAAAAAAAAAAACATGCTTTAAACAATTCCAAAATTTTACTTTGTCATAATTGTGTGGATGAATTAATTGTTTAATTGTATTAATCATATGTTTAGCGAAACCCTCCATTTTTTCCACAAAATCAAAATGTAGCTTTATAAGACCTTTTTTGAGGTAACCTACTCTGTTTTAAATTTTTGGTATGAAAATTGGTCGAATTTTATTTTACTAACAAATATAAAGCTGGTGAATTGAGCTAATTTATAATTTGTACACCTTTAAACCCATGTTACTCAAAGGTTCACAATATTACTGGATTACTAAAGGTTTATATGCCTAAGGACCTTTCAAATATTGCATTGAGGGTGTTGATGGATTTGTTGATCGTTGCCACCTCTAGCCATAAATCCATAAACTCCATGAATCATCTGTTTGAAAGATATTTTCAGTTTCCAAAAATAAAACATACAGGATATGCAGGATGTTATATCTTGCTGCATTTGGTGGAGCCTTTTATGTGCTCCTTGGAATTTCAACGCTTATGTGATTGAGCCTTTGTTAAAAAGAATTTAAAACTAAGTCAGGAATACTGCAAAGAAAAACTTAGCAAAACTGTAAAGCAGTATACAAGCTGAAAAATGGGCAATTATGACCGTCCATATACATTTAAAAGGAAGACTGAGAATGAAGGATATCTACTGATGAATTATTTTAAACCGCAAAGCTTGAAAGGTGCAATTTTATGACTAGATTAGATTACTATAGCCCAGCATAGATGTATTTGGAGGAGACCTGAGCAATGTTCTTTGTATATTAGTGAGGGCGAATTCAGACAGGCAGAACTTGAATCTGTCTTGATTTCAGGATGTAACTATTTTTGATTTTCTTACCCTTGCCAGTTGAAGATGATATGGATCAGAGTACCTGAAGGTGAATTTTGCATTATGGGACCTGAAATACTATCATTTTTATTTCATATTTGAACTAAATGCAAGAACAATTTGTTCCTTTTGTATTATTGGCAGCTCTCCTCAAGATGGAGTTGTCTTGTTATAGAGGTTATGTTGGGTGGCCTGTTGTTCAGAATATTCCGCTTTAATCTGAAAATTCATGTAAGAATGCTTAAAGAGGAGAAGATCTGAGAAGGTGGAAGTTGGTCATTGTGTAGTTTGTACTAGAGAGATAGAAAAGTTACTAGGGAGCTGAGGTTTATTTACCAAATCAGATTCTACAAAACAGGTCAGCGGGAGTTGTAGACCGAGTCAGTGGATGGGAGCGGGGTTTGTGTGATGGACTGGGCTGTGTTCATGACTCTCTCTAGTTTCTTATGGTCTTGGGACCGAACAGTTGCCATACCAGGCTGCGATGCAGGCAGATAGGATGCTTTCTATGGTGCACCTGTAAAAGTTGATAAGAATCAATGTGGATATGACAAATTTCCTTAGTTTCCTGAGCAATTATAGGCGCTGTTGTGCTTTCTTGCTCATAGTGTCGACATGGGTGGACCAGGACAGATTGTTGGTGATGTGCACACCTAGGAATTTGAAGCTGTCAACCATCTCTCCTCAGCCCCGTCGATGTGGACAGGGGTGCAGTACAATACTTTGCTTCCTGAAGTTAATGACCAGCTCTTTAGCTACGTTGATATTGAGGGAGAGATTGTTGTTGTTACATCACTCCACTATGCTCTCTATCTCCCTCCTATATTCTGACTCATTGTTGTTCGAGGTCCGATCCACTACGGTCGTGTCGTCAGCAAATTTGTAGATGGAGTTGGAGCCACATTTTGCCACACAGTTGTTATGCTTGCTGGAGATTCCGTGGAGAGTAAATAATTTGAGACATGGGCCAGGATTCTCCGATCCCGCGCCGGGTCGGAGAATCACCGGGGGGGGAGGGGAGCGGCACGAGAATCGCGCCATGCCGCTCCGACGGCGGGCCGCCAATTCTCCGGCGACCGGAGAATCGGCGGCAATCGCGTCGGCACGGTTGCCGCCGCACTGGTCGGGGCCGTTGAAAGCAGCCTCCCCCGGCGATTCTCCGCGCTCGACGTGACGAGTGTCCGCCGTGTTCCGTACAGTTCTGCCGGCGTGGGTTACGTATGGTCCCACCCGGCAGGACCTCTGAGTTCTGGCTGCGGGGGCCGTCCTGGTTGGGGGGGGGGGAAATCGGATCCGACTCCGGTGGGGGCCTCCACTGTGGCCAGGCCCGTGATCGGGGCTTACCGATCGACGGGCGGGCTAATTCCGGGGGGGGGGGGGGGTCCTATGTAGGGCTCCGCCATATTGCCCAGGGGCTGGTGCGGGACCGTGCATGTGCGTGGGTTGCCGTCTCCAGCTGTGGCGCGCATGCGCGGACCCGTGGCGCGCCGGCTTTCCAGCGGACAGCACTCCAACGCCGTTCTAGCCCCCGAAGAAGGGGTGAATGCATGGGCCTGGCGGTCCGTTGACGCCGGGGTCAACACTTTACTGGGATTCTGGCGAATCCTGGCCATTATGTTTAGACTTTGGTCAGCAGATCATGGGATCTGAGTGTGATAGAGATGATGTGATTAATGGGAAGACTGAAGTCTGTCTGCTAGGAGTTTTGAAGTTGAACAGCAGCTTTGTAAACTGCTGTCAGGTTGAGCAGTAGCCTGACAGAGACAGAAGTATCTGCAAGGTGCCCCTGAAAGGGTCTCTCTCCCACTCTCCCTCTTCCCCCTCTCTCCCTCTTTCTCTCTATAAAAGATATCCCTGTGTTTGCTGACTTTATTTACCAGTGGTGCTGACTTTATTTACCAGTGGCTTTTGACCTGTAATGGGTTTTGCTTAATTGGAGATAGAGAAGATATAAGTTAGAAAAGTATGTTCTGTGATAATGTGTTTACTCCCGTGTTAATAATAAAGTTTCTTTTAATAAAAAAGGTCCCTATTTATCTGTGGAACCACTCCTGAAGCGAAGTATCCTTTGCTCAGTTTTACAAATTGAAAAATAATTGGGGTCTCATCCAGTTTCCTAATATCAATTGGGGTCTGGTCTTGGTACCATAACAATAGAACTAAATAGAATATACACCACAGAAACGGGTGATTTAGTCCTACCAATACATGCTGGTTCCATTTCCGTCTCCTCCCATCCTTTCTCATCAGCATGACCCTCTACTCCTTTCTCCATTCCATGCTAATATACCCCTTTAAAAGCATCTATCCTATTCACTTCAGCCCCTCCCGCTGATACGTTCCCCATTTTCTGTGAAATAAGCTTGTTCTGAATTTTCTATTTGATTCCGTGGTGACTAACTCATTTGATTGCCTCTGGTTTTGCTCGTTTACACGAGCAGAGGCATGCTCTGTGTCTACTCTATCAAACGTTTTCTAATTATAAAGGTACATATTAGGTTACCCTTCAGCGTTTACAAGAGAAAGGATAGTCCGCATGTTTATCTTTTCCTGACTAGATATAATTGTAAAGCCTTTTTGCATCTCGTAAGGTGTCTCTGTCTCCTTTTTATAATATGCCAACTAAAATTAGACACCAATGTGGTCTAACTGAGATTCAATACAGGTTTTCAATTATTTTCCTTAGAAATAATCCCCCGTCCTTGGTTTGCTTTTTTATGATCTTATTAGCCAGGTGAGTTTTAAGGAGGTACTTAGAAGAGGGGAAGAGATGTATAGGATGGGAATTCCAGAGCTTGAGGCCTAGGTAGCTGAAGGCATGACCATTAGTATTTACAGTACATCGCACTTTCCATAGAGTTAGAGAGATCTATAGCACAGAAAAGACCCTTCAGCCCATCACATCTATGTCAGTCAAAAACAACCACCTAATCCTGTTTTGCAGCACTTGGTTCATAGCCTTGTATGCCTTGGCAATGCAAGTGCACATCTAAATACTTCTTAAATGTTATGAGGGTCTCTGCCTCCACCTCCCTTTCAGGCAGTGAGTTCCAGACTCCCACCACCCTCTGGAGATGTTTTTCTCAGATCCCATCTAAACATCCTGCCCCTTACCTTAAATCTGTGATCCCTTCATCAAAGGGAAAAGTTTCTTCCTGTCTACTCTATCTATACCCCTCATAATTTTGTACATCTCAATCATGTCCCCCTTCAGTCTCCACTGCTCCAAGGAATACTACCCCAGTCTCTCCAATCTCCATAACTAAAACTCTTCAGCCCAGGCAGAATCCTGGTAAATCTCCTCTGCACCATTTCCAGTGCTATCACACCCCTCTTATAATGTGGATTCCAGAACTGCATATAATACTCTAGCTGTGGCTTAACTAATGTTTTATACAGTCCCAGCATAACCTCCCATGTTTTCTGTAAAGTATTTCACAGCCAGCAAATTCATATTTGAAGTATGCAAATTGCAGGCAAAAACAACACCTTTAAAAAGCAAATGAATGCCATATGATCTGTTTTGGTAGTGTTGTTGCGGAATGTAAGTTGGCCAGAGAGATCTCCCTGTTTTCTTCAATTTAAATACCCCACTTTGGTTTTAATGTCTCACTGATTACACTTCTGACAGCATTGCACGGCATTGTCAGCCAGATTGTACGAACAAAGCTTGGGGTTTGGGCTTGAATACATATCCACCTGACTGGTCAGGATGATATCAATTGAGCCAAGTGGACTAGTCTCTGAACAGTACTATAAACTATAAGCTGAAAGACTGAGTGCTGGGCAGCACGGTAGCATTGTGGATAGCACAATTGCTTCACAGCTCCAGGATCCCAGGTTCGATTCCGACTTGGATCACTGTCTGTGCGGAATCTGCACATCCTCCCCATGTGCCTGGGTTTCTTCCGGGTGCTCCGGTTTCGTCCCACAGTTCAAAGATGTGCAGGTTAGGTGGATTGGCCATGATAAATTGCCCTTAGTGTTGGGTGGAGTTACTGGGTTATGGGGATAGGGTGGAGGTGTTGACATTGGGTAGGGTGCTCTTTCCAAGAGCCGGTGCAGACTCGATGGGCCGAATGCACTGTAAATTCTATGATAATTGATAATCTATGAAATGGGCTGTATAAAACAAAACTGTTTAGTTAGAACTGAAAAAATTAAATTAGCAATCATCAATTTCTACAGAACAATTGAGACGCAATTTGCAAAGTTCAGTCGTATGATCACTGCATCAACCTAAATGTAAAAGGAACCTTAAAAGATAAATATTTTTGCCACTCAACCCATTAAGTATAACAAATGAATATTTAAATCAGCAAACTCTATACTGTTCTAAATAAATTATGATAATTTCAGGATTCTTTTACTGTAGTCAAAAGATACGTTCTAAAGTAATTACACTTTACAATAGTGATGCAAAAGTTTCACGTGCATGTGAAGCGATATGAGGAAAACCTTTTGCACACACAGGAGGGATCTGAAACTCCCCCCAAAAGATTGTGGATGATGGGACACTAAAGATCAGGTTTTGTTAGTTGAGGGATTTGGAGCAAAAGCAATCAAATGAAATTGAGATAATTAGTGTTGGGGATTTGCAAGAGGCAGAATTGGAGGAGCACAGATATTTCCAAGGCTCGTAGAGCTTAGTGTCACAAGTAGGCTTATATTAACAATGCAACGAAGTTACTGTGAAAATCCCCCAGTCACCACATTCTGGCGCCTGTTCGGGTAGACGGAGGGAAAATTTAGAATGTCCATTTCACCTAACAAGCATGTCTTTTGGGACCTGTGGGAGGAAACCCACGCAGACATCGAGAGAACGTGCAGACTCTGCACAGACAGTGACCCAAGCCGGGAATTGAACCAGGGTCCCTGGCGCTGTGCTACCGTGCTGCCCTATTAAGTCAGATAACCAAAAGCCTGGTCAAAATAGTTGGGTTTAAAGAGTGTATCACAGAGAGAAAGTAAAGTAGAGCGGCAGAGAGGTGTGGAGAGGATATTCCAGAGTTTAGGGCCTAGGCAATAAAGACTTCTGATGCGTATTAGCCAATATGATGCAGGAAACACAGCAGCCAATTTGCACACAGCAAGCTCCTATAAACAGCACTCTAATACTGGCTGTAGACTGAGTGATCATGTGAAAATGTGATGAAGTGGCTACAGAGGAGGTCACGTGGTGGGAGACCAGGAATTAGAGGTGAGAAGGGGCAAGGCCATAAAAGAATTTTAAAAGTGAGGTTGTGTCAGACCAGGAGTCACTATAAATCAGTGAGCACTGAGGTGATGAGTGAATGGGACTTGATGTGAGTTAGCATATGATCAATTCATTTTTTATTAGCTCAGGTATATGAAGGTGGAGGATGTGACGTAGGCCAGTAGAGTATTGAAATTGCCAAATGTAGAGGTAACAAAGTCATGGATGAGGGTTTCAGCATCAGATGAGCTGAGGCAGTGGTGAAGTTGGATAATGTTACAGGGTGTGTTGTATCTGCCCAATTCCGATACTTCAAGTCTATTTACTCAAGGGGTTTTACCCGGATGTCTTTAATAGTGAGAAGAACAAAGGACAACGCAAGTATAAAATTCAAACAACTTTATTTCACAACAACAATATTTACCCTTCAATTAACCCAGTAACATTTACTAAAGATTCCCAAGATTTGTTATACTACCTGTAAAGGTGACTTTGACTGAGCTGTGGGTCCGATTCTGAGACTGTCAGGTCCGTCTTTGGGAAGGTGTGTCTCGCATGCTGCTTCCTTCCACCTCCGGTCAGACGTCTCGATTGCCTCTGCATGGAATCTTCTCTGCTGAGAGGTCCGGGTGTGGATTCTTATACCCATCCTCCTGCCTTTCCAGAAGCTTCTCTGGCTTCCTGCCAATGAGGCCTTGGAAGGGGGTCCCAACACTCGATGGGTTTCTAGATGTATGCTTGACGAAACATTGATGCACCCAGGTGTCCATCTCCGGTGTTGCTAGCATATAAGCTATTGCTGTTTAAGGTAACGGCAGGACCTCTGGGTGCCCAAGCGTCTGGCTCGGTCTGGGCTACCCAAAACAAATCCGTGCATATCAATAGGATTGATAATCTCCTGATGTGTGATTGATGAGGCAGGTCCAGACATCATAGAATTTACAGTGCAGAAGGAGGCCATTCGGCCCATCGAGTCTGCACCGGCTCTTGGAAAGAGCACCCTACCCAAAGTCAACACCTCCACCCTATCCCCATAACCCAGTAACCCCACCCAACACTAAGGGGAATTTTGGACACTAAGGGCAATTTATCATGGCCAATCCCCCTAACCTGCACATCTTTGGACATATTCTGGTAGTTTGTCTGTGGGTTGTGTATTTGACTTTGGCCAAGTCCGAATTCCCATCAGCCTGCCTAAGGTTGGGTTGCCGTTTAATTGAAAGTGTTCAATTTCTTAATTTAAGATATCCAATGTAGTATGCTGTATGTTTTCATGTATGGAGTGATCTGCCTGGAGTGTAAGCAGAACAATACTTTTCATTGTACCTCCGTACATGTGACAATAAATAAATCAAAATTTAATTGGGCTCAAAGCTAGACCCTGTCAGGTTGCCACGGGTGGTAGTAGGCAATCCTGTTGATCTGGATAAGTGGAATGTCACCCGAGTCAGATACGACACCACGACTGAACGGTTTTGTTCAGCCTCACACAGTTGCCGAAGAGAGAGATGGAATTGGTGGCATGGATCAAAGAGCAATGCCGTTGGCATTTAAATTACTTGGTTTGAGGACATTTCTGATCATCCAGAACTGGTGGCATAGTGGTGTTGTCACTGGACTGGTGATCCAGAGACCCAGGATAATTCTTTGGGGATCCAGGTTTGAATCCCGCCATGGCAGATGGTGGAGATTGAACTGAAAGTCCAATGATAAGCATGAAACCATTGTCATAAAAAAAATCCAGCTCCTGTCCTCACCTGGTCTTGCATACATGTGAATCCAGATCCACAGCAATGTGGTTGACTATACGGTTGTCTAAAAGGAAAGACAGACGAACCGGCATTTACACCAGTAGGGGAAACGACAGCGGCAAACCCAGCCCTGTCGATCCTGCAAAACCCTTCTTACTCACATCTGGGGGCTTGTACCAAAACTGGAAGAGCTGACTCACAGTCAAGCAGCAGTTTGACATCATCATACTCGCGAATCATATCTTACAGATAACCAATAACACCATCCCTGGTGATTGGGGCACAGTGGTATACAGTCGGGAGGGAGTTGCCCTGGGAGCCCTCAACATCGACTCTGGATCCCATGAAGTCTCATGGCCTCAGGTCAAACATGGACAATCCTGCTGATTACCACATACTGTCCACCATCAGTTGATGAATCAATACTCCATGTTGAAGGATGCACTCAGGGTGGCGAGGGCACAAAATGTACTCTGGGTAGGAGACTTCAATGTCCATCACCAAGAATGGTTCTGTAGCACCACTACTGTCCAAGCTGGCCGAGTCCTAAAGGACATAACTGCTAGACTGTGCTGCAGATGCATCTGTGCCGCAGATGCATCTGCCCGTTACAGTATCGATAGGAGTGACCATCGCACAGTCCTTGTGAAGCCGAAGTACCATCTTCACATTGAGGACACCCTCAATTGTGTTGTGTGGCACTTGTGCTGAATGAGAGAGATTCAGAACAGATGTAGCAACTCGAGACTGGACATCCATGAGGCGCTGTGGGCCATCAGCAGAAGCAGAATTGTACTCTGCCATAAACTTCACTCTACCATTACCACCAAGCCAGGGGATCGACCCTGGTTCAATGAAGAATGCAGGAGTGCATGCCAGAAGCAGCACCAGGCATACCGAAAATTGAGATGTCAAACTGGTGATGCTACAACATAGGACTAGTGTGCCAAACAGCATAAGCAGCAAGAAATAGATAGAACTAAGTGATCCCACAACGAACTCATCGGATCTAAACTCTGCTGTCTTGCAACATCTAGTCATGAATGCTGGTAGACAATGAAACAACTCACTGGAGGAGGAGGCAGCCCCACCAAATATCCCCATTCTCAATGATGGAAGAGCCCAGCACAACTGTGAAAAAGAAAAGACTGAACCATTCTCAATCATCTTCAGCCAGAAGTGCCAAGTGGATGTTCCATCTCGGTCTCCTCCTGAGTTCCCCAGCACCGCAGATGTCAGTCTTCAGCCAATTCAAGAAACAACTGAAGGCCCTGACAATATTCCGGCAGTAGTCCTGAAGATGTGTTCTCCAGAACATGCCGCACCCCTAGCCAAGTTGTTCCAATACAGTTACAACACCGACACCTACCCAACAATGTGGAAAATTGCTGAAGTATGTCCTTTACACAAAAAGCAAGTCACATCCAACCTGACCAATTACTGCCCCATCAGGCTACTCTCTATCATCAGTAAAGTGATGAATCTACAATGCTATCAAGCGGCACTTGCTTAGCAATTACCTTCTCACTGTGGCTCAGTTTGGGTTCTGCCAGGGACATTCAGCTCCTGACCTCATTACAGCCTTGATTCAAACATGGACAATCGAGCTGAACTCCAGAGGTGAGAGTGACTGCCCTTGAAATCAAGGCAGCATTTGATCGAGTGTGGCATAATAATAATCTTTATTGTCATAAGTAGTGCATTAACTCTGCAATGAAGTTACTGTGAAAAGCCCCTAGTTGCCATATTCCGGCTCCTGTTCAGATACACGGAGGGGGAATTCAGAATGTCCAATCCACCTAACAGCATGTCTTTCGGGACTTGTGGGAGGAAACCAGAGCACCCGGAGGGAACCCACGCTGACACGGAGAATGTGCAGACTCCGCACAGACAGTGACCCAAGCCGGGAATCGAACCTGGGACCCTGGCGCTGTGAAGCAACAATGCTACCCACTATGCTACCGTGCTGCATCAAGGAGCCCTAGTAAAACGAGTCATTGGGTATCAGGGGGGAAACTCTCTACTGACTGGCACCATACCTAGCACAAGGGAAGATGGTTGTGGGTGTTGGAGATCCGTCATCTCCGCTCCGGAACATCACTGGAGGAGTTCCTCAGGGTAGTGTCCTAAAGCCCAACCATCTTCAGCTGCTTCATCAATGACCTTCCTTCCAATACAAGGTCAGATGTGGGGATGTTCTCTGATGATTTCACAATGTTCAGCACCATTCGCGACTCCTCAGACACTGAATCAGTTCATGTAACAATGCAGCAAGACTGATTAATATCCAGGCTTGGGCTGACTAGTGGCAAGTAACATTCATGCCACACAAGTGCCAAGCAATGACCATCTCCTACAAGAGAGAATCAAACCATTGCCCCCTTGACATTCAATGGCACTACCATCACAATCCCCACTATCAACATCCTCGGGGTGACCATTATATGGACTAGCAATTGAAATACTGTGGTTACAAGAGCAGGTCAGAGGCTAGGAATCTTGTGGCGAGTAACTTGCCTTCTGACACCCCAAAGCCTGTCCACCACCTGCAAGACACAAGTCAGGAGTCTGATGGAATACTCTCCTCTTGCCTGGATGAGTGCAGCTCCAACTACACTCAAAATTCTCAACACCATCCAAGTCAAAGCAGCCCGCTTGATTGGCATCTCTTCCACAAACATTCACTCGCTCCACCATCGCCGCACAGAGCAGCATGTACCATCTATAAGATGCACTGCAGGAACTTGCCAAGGCTTCTTAGGTAGCACCTTCCAAACCCATGACTACTATCATCTCTAAGGACAAGGGCAGCAGATACATGGGAACACCACCACCTGGATGTTCCCCTCCAAGTCACTCAGCATCCTGACTTGGAAAGGTACTGCCGTTCCTTCACTGTCGCTGGGTCAAAACCCTGAATCTCCCTCCCCAATAGCACAGGGGGTGTATCTATACCACATGAATGCAACAATTCAAGAAGGCAGCTCATCACCACCACCTCAAGAGCAATTAGCCACATCCCATTAAAAAGACATTTGGAATATCCAAATTCTTTTCCAATTATGGGGCAATTTAGCATGGTAAATCCATGCACATTTTTGGGTTGTGAGGGTGAAACCCATGCAAACACTGGGAGAATGTGCAAATTCCACACGGACAGTGACCCAGGGCCGGATCAAACCCAGGTCCTCCGTGCCGTGAGGCAGCAGTGCTAATCACTGCACCAGTGTGCCGCCCACCACAAAAATGAATTTAATAAAAATTGGGGCCAGGTTAGCAGTTGGTGAGAATAGGGTCAAGTAAGCAGGAGATGGGTCTCTTGGACACAATGAACTCGGAAAGGGCATAAGAGGAAATGGGAAAGAAACTAAAGAAAGAGGTTATTCCGGGCTAGGGCATGCTGGATCTTAGAGCATATTTGATCTGGTGAGCTAGGGGAAGGAAAGGAAACAGCAGAAGTAGTCAAACGGATGTTAATAATCATTGAACACTTTCTTGTTTAGATAGTGTTCACTCATTCTGCAACAAACTTGAGTTTCTTGTATGTTAGGGCGTGGTAGCTTTGTGATTAAATTACTGGCTGCTAGCATGAGCTGGCGATCCAAGTTCAAAATCTTCCCTGGCAGTTGGAGAACTTAACTTTAGCTCATAAATCTGAAGTGAAAGTTGCTATCACCGACTATGCAACTACCTAATTTCACTAATATACTTTAGAGACGGAAATCAATCATCCTTGCCCGCTGTCGATTAGATGTGACTCCAGACCCACAGGAGTGTGTTTGATTTATAACTGCCCTCTGAAATGGCCTAACAAGCCACTTAGGGGATGGGCAATAAATGTGACCCTTAGCAACACCCACTTTTCGTAAATGAATTAAAAAGAATGTAGGGTACAGTGTTAGGTTTTCTTGTCAGATCTGAAGTTCATCTCTAAGGTACTTCAAACTGCATGAAGCATTTGGAGAAAAAAAATGAATAAAAATATTTTGGAAGACATCAGAATTTTTCAACAATTGCTGTATAAATCCAGTGTTTTGGCAGTAGTCCAGGAATCTAGTTTCTTTGTTTAAAGTGTTGCATCATACAGATAGATAGGGACAGATAATGCTACTGCTTACAATTTAAAGGAGGTTTCTGTGGCCAGGTTTCTGTGGTGTGATTGTAGAAGTGCCCCAAGACCAAAATGTGGGTGTGCCCATTCCTCCTGCTTCACCATACTGAAAGCTAGACATGTGCGTGAGTTGGTCAGAGCACACTCGTGTTCGAAAAGTCCTCCCATGTCAAAAAAAACCCAGCGCAATCTCTTCTCTCTCCATTTCCACCCTCTGCCCAAGAAATCTGATTCTGACCTGCCGTGACTCCTCAAAACATTTGAAACTAAAATTTGGCCTCATGAATTAATTTACTTATGCTTAGTATGTGAATTTAATGATCCAATCCGACTAAAGGGACGATCCTTTAAAACCGAGATGAGGAATTTCTTCAGCCAGAGGGTGGTGAATCTGTGGAACACTTTGCCGCAGAACGCTGTGGAGGCCAAAACACTGAGTGTCTTTAAGACAAAGATAGATAGGTTCTTGATTAATAAGGGGATCAGGGGTTATGGGTGTATGATATGCATCACTGTATATACACAAGGGGTTAATGTAAATACACTATAACTAAGTAACCACTAGAGGGAGCACTAGAGATGTATATATACATAGACAAACAGGAAGTAGTCTCTACCTCTTCACAGGAACGACAGCTGGTGAGCAGGACACAGACAGGCAGCTCAGATGTAACATAGTCTAAGCGCTGGAGAGAGAACAAACTCATAGAAATAAAGCATCTACTTCAACTGTAAGACTACGAGCTTTATTCAGACACAAGGAATAATACATGGTACCAGGACCAGGTGACTTCAGAACGCTTACTAGAAAGGTTATGCAAGATGCAGACAAAGCACGATCGAAAACAGAAGAAAATCCGGACGTGGGGAGACTTCGCTGAGTCGATGCAACTAGTTGGAACTCCACCGCAGCTGAAAACAACCGGTAATTTAAGTCATAGATGGAAAATCTTTAAACAAACGTTCGAACTGTATATCGTAGCTAATGAGTTGTGTGCGGCCTCAGAAGAAATGAAAATATCACTTCTAGCTGGACATGAAGCTTGAGAAATCTAAAACTGCTTTAATTACTTAAGGTGAAGACAACACAAAATTAGAAGTAGTACTTAAAAAAATTGAAGATTACTGTAACACCAGTAACAATGCTTCTTTAAGACATGCAATGCTCAAGAGACCAAATTGCACAGGGAATGAGTGTTGCAAAACTCAAACAATCATCAGAACAGAACGGGTTAATGCTGGAAATCGCGAATGACAAATGCAGATCACAAGAAAAAAATAACTTTAAGTTTTTAACAAGAAAAAACAGTGAAAAAGTTGTTTTCCATGAGTCTGAAGAAGTTAAAATGGCATCTGAGCATATTTTAAACAGCCAGGGGAACAAAAGAGACAAATCTGGGTCTGCGCATGCGCAGGAAATGGCAGCCGCACATGCGCAATTGAAAAAAGAAGTAGTGGGCGCAGATCGTTGTGCGCATGCGCAATTGAAGAAAATGTGTGCACAGCTCGAAGAGGGATCTGTGCATGTGCCAGCTGTGCATGCGCAGTTTCCAAAAAAACGCACAGTAAAGGAAAAGCGATTTGCGCATGCGCTTTACGTCATGAGCGTCATGATGTCAGAGGCCCTGGACCACGCCCACTTAAAGGGGAAATGTCCGAAAATTGAAAAAAAGAGTTTTAAAGCTACAAAACACATCACTTCGAAAGACAGAACAATGCCTGAACTTCTACCAGCAGTTGAAAATAACCTCCGCAGCACCCTGGAATAAGCAGTTTGCACCACCGGAAGTGAAGAGCACAATGACAAATCCGAAACCAAAGAAGATGATTTGTTCATTGAACATGAAGAGCACGATGACAAATCCGAAAAAAAGATGATTTGTTTACCGAAGAATACTACTCCGACATGGCTGCGTTATTCAGATATGATGATCATAAAAGCATCAGCGCCACGGTTGAAAAGCTCAACACGACTCTACTCATGGTAGATGAATCCTGTTATGGGCGAGGTGTTTTCAGAACCCCAAAATGTATCATGCAGTTCAACCAACCTCTCCCTTAAATGTATTTGTTGGCTTTTCCCAGCACACGGCTTGTTCCCTAGGAGTGGAATTACAATTATGGACACGTGGGTTTTTAAACACAAAACACTGTTTATTCCATGAACTCAACTTAACATTTTAAATAAACATTGGATCTCTTAACACCCCTTACTTCAAAGATAACTCAGAAAATATTGCAACAGTAAATAATTCCTTAAAATGTTCCTTCGAACTTCCAAGAGACTTGACACCTTTAAACAAAGTCACATCAGGTTAAAGGCTTTACTATTATGAGTTTAAATCACCCAAATGAACCAGAGATAGTCTTTCATGGCAGAAATCACAGCAAATCCAGCTCACTGCAAAACACAGACACTCACAAGCTCTTTTCAAACTGCAAAACTAAACTGCAAAATGGCTGACCTGACCTCAGCTCCACCCGCTCTCTGACTCTGACATTGTTTAAACATCCATGTCTTAAAGGTACTCTCACATGACAATCCAATACCATGATGCAATGGCAGATCATCGATACATTGGATGACAGCAACCTGTCAAATACCCAAGTAGAAAACGATGCCACACAGCGAGTACTGAACGACTCTGTTGGGAGAGCACAGATTGACTCCACAGAGATGCCACTGCACGACTCCACACACACAGCGATGAAAGACTCCAAAGCGAGAGCGATACAAGCCACCACAGAGAGCTCATTGACAGACTCCACAATGGAAGCTACTCAAGACTGCATAGCGAAGTCCATACATGAACAAGACGATGAAGGTCTATCAATCTTATCTGAGCAACCAGCAGCAGACTATGAAAGTCTACGCAGCTTATTTGAGCCACCAGAAGAAGACTATGAAAGTCCACTCAGCTCATTTAACGAACACGAAGACACTGAATGTCTACCCACTGTATGTGAGACAAGTGACGAAGAAATCCGAATTCCCATACAAAATGTGCAAGATCACAGCGAGACTGACAGATCTCAGCTCGTATGTACAGAGGCACTCAACAATCAAAGTGAAACTACTCTCGAGTCCAGTGAGACCTCATCTACTCTAACCTATCCACAAGAAAATGAAATCTTGAAGATTTTGACTCCAGAAGAGGAGCATCAAAAAACCAAAGATGATTCAAGTGAACCTGAAATGACTCCAAAAGAGGAGCACCAAGGAATCAAAGAGGAATCACATCAACCACAAAAGATCAATGCAACATCAGATCATTCTCACAATCCTCAAGAAGAAACGCTTAATGAAACATCAGGTACCACAAAAAACACTGACACAAATAACTTTGAGTGACTCGAATTATCCACACTGAACAGTCATTGAGCAAAACAAGAACAACAGCAGCAACAACAAGAGCAACAACAAAAACTACAAGCACAACAACAAAAACTACAAGAACAAAAACAACACCAAGAAGCATAACAAAGGCAACAACAAGCACGACAAAAACAACAAGAACAACAATGGAAACAACAAAGACGGAAACGACAAAAACAACAATGAAACAACAACTTGGCACAACTCTGCACATGAAGGACAATGTAACAGCACAGCTCAAAACAATGGCAAGAGTACAAACATACCATGGCATGACAACAAATCTCACATTCACATTTGCTCCACTACAAACAGGCAAACCAGCTTTCAAGACCGATGACATACAACATCAATACCGCAAACACAGAAAAAAGTCCAGGTCAGACAATAAAGATGACATACATAATCAATACCGCAAGCACAGAAAAAAGTCCAGGTCAGACAACAAAGATGACATACAGAATCGCTACCACAAGCATAGAAAAAAAAAGTCTAAATCAGACAACAAAGTGATTTGACCATTCGAACACCTGATGATGACTTGTTGGTTACTTAAACAGAAGAACACTGACGACGTTCACAAAGAAATGACAACATCAACATCACTTCAACAACAGAAGAGGAAAGCAACTCAACTGAACAAATTCATAAAGTTTGGACTCATAATTTTTTAAAATTAAAATTGGACTCATTAATATTAATTGGCATTGTACAATCATCAATATCATCGCAACTTGTGCATCTCATTTATCTACATGTTTTGTACAATTTTCTTTAACAAAGTACAGAAAATATGTAAGAAAAAAGGGGGGATGTAGTGATATGCATCACTGTATATACACAAGGGGTTACTGTAAAGACACTACAACTAAGTAACCACTAGAGGGAGCATCAGAGATGTATATACATAGACAAACAGGAAGTAGTCTCTATCTCTTCACAGGGACGGCAGCTGGTGAGCAGGACACAGACAGGCAGCTCAGATGTAAATAGTCTAAGCGCTGGAGAGAGAACAAGCTCATAGCAATAAAGCATCTACTTCAACTGTAAGACTACGCATGCGCTTTATTCAGACACGAGGAATAATACAATGGGGAGAAGGCAAGAGAATGGGGATGAGAAAAATATCAGCCATGATTGAATGGAGGAGCAGACCCGATGGGCCGAGTGACCTAATTCTGCTCCTATGTCTTATGGTCTTTTGTGGGCCAGCTTGGATTAATCTGTTTAGTCCCTGGTTTCTATTTGATTGTACTGGAATGTTCATTGGTATCCTTTTGTTGTCAGCAAATTGTGATGCTTGTGGTTTGTGGTTTTGTTGTGTTCAGTTTTGTCAAGCAGTTTGTAAGATGGGCTAAAAGATTGAAATACATGTTCTTCTAATTTAGGTTCATTGGTTTAGTTTTTTTAATCTTCAGTTTTGAGAAATAGTTTACAACTATTCAGAAAATTCTGCATTTTGGGTTGTGAATGCATATTATGTTACTGGACTATGGAGCTGATGTTGAACAGGGGCGTTCTAGCAAATCATTGAATTACATTCAGATTCTTGAAATTCATTCCATATTAAGCCACGAGTGGATTTTATTTTATTGTTAAAACCTGTTTAATTTTGAGATTCTTTGATGATTATTTGTGAAATATGTTCAGATGAAGAACAAGTATACTTAAATGCCGATTGTTATTGTAATTGTGAGTACATAATGTTCAAAGTTTTAATTGTTCAAGTTAGAATAAAATACTTTCAGAAGAGCTGTTAATCTCACATTTGCTGTTCAAAGAAGTCTAATAGCCTTTAGAGCAGAGTCAATGTGGGCCAGATATATTGTTAGATTGGATTTGCAGTTTGGTCCATTGTTATTTGCGTATTATGTATGCTCTTATAGAATTGGAAATGTAGGATTCTTTTATTAGTGAAAAATGTTGTCACACACCTTGTTTATCTTTACGTAAATACAGCGTAAAAGATTGTGGTAAAACCAATATACTTTTTTGTACAATGATCTTAATTTATGATCACAAATCACTCCCACAAAACCATCAATATTTCATCTTCGTATCACACAGCCAGTTGTTAACTTGAAGTTGCTTTACTAAAAAAGACCGATTACCCATTAGTTTGAAGTAATATTAATGAAATGGCACAGCCAAATTCTGCAGAGGCACTAAACCATTTTGTCACATGCAGGCACATATTGAAATGCTTGTAATCCTTTCCATCATTAGATTTATTATTATTTAAAAACAAAAAAATGTTGGAAATACTCAGCAGGTCAGATAGCATCTGTAGAGAGAATGTGGAGCGAAAGAGTATGTTTCAGTTTGAGTTGACCCTTCCATCAGAGCAGTTGCAATGAAAAGTCATCTCGTCCTGAAATGGCAACTCTGTTTCTCTCCACAGATGCTGCCTTACTTGCTGAATATTTCCAGCTTTTTCTGTTTTTATTTCAGATTTCCAGCATTCTCTGTAATTTACGATTGTATTACCATCATTAGGATTAATTGGTTCCACTTCTACAACTTTGTCTGCCCCTCTACTGCTGAAATCATTACACATGGTTTTGTAATTTGCAAACTTGGTCTAGAAATTTGGCTTCCGCCCACGAGTTTCCAGACGCACTCGATCATCAAAGTTAGTTATGCCAATTCTCCTTCCAGCATAAACTCCACCCCTCTATCACTGCTAGTTTGTCTAACTCGATGCCCTCTCCTGAAACTCTATGCTTGTAATTCTGATCGGTCATTCCTCTTTCCCTTCACTCCATCATGGAAGAAGAATCATTGAATCACTCCACTGCAGAAGGAAGCCATTTAGCCCATTGAATCTGCACTGGCCTTCCAAAAGAGCACCCCACCTAGCCCCATGCCCCCACCTAGCCCCATGCCCCAACCCTATCTCAGTAACCCCACTTAACCTTTTGGACATTAAGGGAGAATTTAGCATGGCCAATTCACCTAACCTGCACATCTTTGGACTGTGGGTGGAAACTGGAACACCCAGTGGAAACCCACGCATACACTAGGAGAACATGCAAACTTCACAGTCACCCAAGATCAGAATCGAATCTGCGTCCCTGGTGCTGTGCTATTGTGCCACTCTTTATTGGTGATATAGCCTTCATTTATGCTGTTTTTGGGCTTTGGTACTCTCCCCTGAACTTCTTCAGATCTCCACCTCTCACCCCAACATTTAAAATGTTTTTGTGGTTCACCAAGCTTTCCAACCTAGTTCCTAATCTCTGCCTTTTGTCAGCATTTATTCATAATCATCTAGGCATGTATGATTTTAGTCATGAATATAAGCACCATATAAGTTTGGGTTAATGAATGAAACTTGATCACTTTACAAGTTACACAACACAAAGATGAGTTATTTCTCTAAATATTCAGCAATTGTAATTTCCTATTGCTAAAATCAAATTCATCCATAAAGTTTGCCAAACAAATCATCCTAAATATTTTTTTTTCTCTCCCCACTTCAGTATTTTTTGTTGGTGACTGGCATTCTGTTTAGGTGTATATTTTAGTAAACAGTGGTTTCATCAACATTGATTAAGAAATATTATCACACATTCAACATCAATATTTTCTTTGCCAATGCCAATTGCCCTTGTGTGCACCCAAACTTGAATGCGTAGTTGTTTTGTGAGTGGGTGATCCATTAAGTAGAATAAGCGTCAGTTTCAAATTATTTACCACATTTATTTGTTTTTTACTGATAAGATGAGGTCAGACTATCCATTGCATCAGTCATGCTGGAACAGTTATGGTAAAAGAGGGGCATGTGAAGGTTGCCATTGTCCTCTTTCATTGGAAGAAGAACGATGGCTCAATTTGTGATAGTTAGAGGGTGATCGAAACCATGGGAGCTCTTGTGAACCATTCCTTGCTAACAGTTTTCCTGGGATAACAGCTTCTATATACTCCATATCACCAGAGGTCGTAGAGTTTTATACAAATTTGTATGTTGACATTTAAAGTTCCCTTTCAAACTACCATATAGAAGAGAATTCAAATGATCAGATAATTTGAATTAAGCAGTTTATGTAACTCAAAACTCTCTTTGGAAGAACAGAATCTGTAACTGGATCACGCTATTATGCTTTACCAAAATGTTAGTAAAAGAATGAGTGACCAGTGAATTTGAGTTAAAATGTTCTTGTACTTTTAAAATCCTCTTTTAAAAAAAAATGATAATACAATGTTATTGTAGCAGATATGCCAGCCTTTTAGCACATTAAATTTGTGTTTAAGTGTATCTTTAAATCAATAATTCTTCAGCAATTTCCTGGCATTAAATTATTTTGACTAAATGTAAAATCTAGCTGGAATAATTTGAGATTCAATCCACCATCTCAGGACATAGATAGCTGTTAACTATGGTGTAAATTCGCATCAGCCTGTCACTTCTGTTTCTTGGTTTTCATTGTAGCATAACTGAAATTGGGAACTCAACGTGCATGAAAATTGTAGGCATAATTCCACATCCAGTTATTCGTAGCCACAGTTTTATTGCACATTTTTTTTAAGTAAGCTATTTTTTAAATATATAAACTCTGTTTAAGTTGCGAAATGTGCCAGTATTACCCCAAGTTACCTTTGGCCCTTGTATGCTTTCTGTCTCATTACACAGTAGCTTGGGCCACAAAATGAGTGGGGAGATGGGGGAGGGTGTCAGGGAGTGTGGTAACTCATCCAAATCCAAATGTACGAGGAGGCCCTGCTAACAGCAGAGTCTCTCTAAAATAAAAATTGGCAGTTTTCCTTGACCCATCACCCATTTTATCATTTAGTCACTTCTGCCCTCCGCAGACTTCCCATTTGTTCTTTCAAGCCTTCCTTTTTGCTTTATCTGTACTTGCTTAAAACTTATACTTGTTACATCTCTGTAACTTCTACCAGTTCTGATGAAAGATTGTCAACCTGAACTGTTGACTGTTTTCTCTCTCTTCGCACATATATTTATCTATCCTATCTACCTGTTACACATTTTTACAATCTTTTTATCTCTGTGTCATATAAATGATGTAGATCTTTGTTTTCTATACTCGATGTCAGTGTAAAGAAGCAAAATGGCATAATGCATTGTTGAATTTTATCAGTTTGTGCTTTTAAGGAGCAGTCTGAGTCACTTTTTTATGTAGCTGATCTAAGAGTTGCAAAGCTTATAACAGCATGGTTTGTGCAATATGAATTTAAAAGTCAAATGTGTTTTTTTTACTTGCGGGCATTACTTGTGACGTTAAGTTGGCCAATTTAAAAGTTTAACCCACATGTAAACCCCATATTGTATTTTACAATACTTAGATATTACGTTTAGCACCTCTCACATTTATCTTCTACCTCTGAAGAATCTGCTCATTCTTTCCTGTGTCTTATGTGCCCTCTGTACTGTCTTGAATTGTATTGAGCTTATCCTAGCATATGAAGATGTAGTATTGACCGTGTGTATAATTTCATTCCATAGTCCCCATTCCAATTCCATAACCAATTCTTCCTCCCACTTTTGTTTTATTTCTTCAATCAGTGTTTTGTTTGTGTCCATCAGCCATCTATAAATGTTAGTAATTTTCCCATGTCACAACTCCTCAAGCAAGAGCAATCTATCAAGGGGGTTGTTATCTGGTACTTGAGGGAAAGAGGACAATTCCTTTTTCACCAAATATTACCAGGACCTCGCGAGGCAATTTTTGGAGTGTCGGATATACTAGGACGACTAAAAGGGAAAGGAGCCGATGTGACGACCTTTGCCACATTGATCGCCCGGAGGAGCATTTTATTAGAATGGAAGTCAGAAGATCTGCCAAAAATAGTGACATGGCTGGGAGATCTTGCCGAATTCCTTAAACTTGAGGAAAATTAAGTTTGCCTTTCGTGCCTCAGATGGGGAATCCTGGACGAGATGCAAGCTGTTCTTGTCTCTATTTACAGATCGGTTTCTTGCCAGCAGCTAAAGGGAAGGGGGTAGGGTAGATGGGATGAGGAAGTGATCTCTGTCCATGAAGCGGTGAAACCTCACCACTACAGCCCTTGGCGGCTCGTTGGCCTTGGGTCTCCTCGCCAGGACCCGGTGAGCCCCATCTAGCTCCAGGGGGCTCGGGAAGGCTCCCGCACCCACCAGCGAATTGAGCATCATGCTCACATATGTCCCAGTATCGGACCCCTCAACTCCTTCAGGGAGACCCAGAATCCGAAGATTCTTCCTCCTCGACCTATTCTCCAGGTCGTCAAATCTTTCCGCCCATCTCTTGTGCAGCGCCTCGTGTGCCTCCACCTTCACCCTCGTTCTCCGAGGCTTTTTGCCGCACCTCCCGGATCGCCGCCCCCTGGGCCTTCTGGGTCTCCACTAGTTTCTCAATCGCAGCCTTCATTGGCGCTAGCATTTTGGTTTTCAGTTCCTCAAAGCAGCGTCTGAGAAACCCCTGCTGCTCCTGCGACCACAGCGCCCATGCTGCTTGGTCTCCACCCGCCGCCATCTTGTTTTTTCTCCCCCTCTCTTTCTGCTGCTTCAAGATCACTTTTTTCACCGCTCCACTCCTGGTCCAATCCACATACTGATGGCGGGGGACCTTACTGTCACCTTCCCACACTGGAAGCCGTCGAACAATTGCCGTTGGGGCCCCTCTAGTGAGCCCAAAAGTCTGTTCTCGGCGGGAGCTGCCGAACGTGCGACCTACCTAGGCATAGTCGCAACCGGAAGTCAATTATGAGGATTGATGAGAAATGCTTGAACACTTGTGGTTTTTCTGTTCCCAATTGGATTCTCAATTCAAATTTTGGGTTCTCCCAGAGTGGTTAGGCCACTTATAAGTCGGGCCCGTCAGGATGTCGCCAGTAAATGTTGCTAACTTTTGGTTGGCTCTTAAATGTTGCCCGTTGTATCTTTACTTAATTTGCTCTGTTTCTATAACCTTTGCTCTAGAGTCGCCAGGTATCTTTATGATACCGCCACGAGGTTCAAGTTCAAGTACTGATCAATAACTCAATACACCAATTAGTAAGATTCAAATCAAAACACATTGCAGGATTCAAAATCTGGTATGTACTGGTAGCTAGGAGTGCCTATCTCGTAGTGTGCATTGACTGGAGACTTATTTGGTTGATGCGGCAGCTTAGACAGTTCACTCTCAAGGGTTGATTCGAGTTGCTGAGTGACCCTGCCAAGAAGACCGATTTGAACTTGGGGGCTCTACTTTATAGTCCCCAGGGGCTTTGCGCCATTCGGGGCGGACCCCGTATCTGGTTCCAAGTGATTGGACTACGTTCCGATCACTTGGATCGATTTCTCCAATACTGGAGTTGTTCCCTGATCGCTGTGCGCTCCCTGAGTGTCCGTTGGCCTTCCTTTGTCTTGGCTCCTGCTGGCGCCGAGGAGCCTGGCTTGGCCTTATTCACCTTACATGTTTCAATTGTACCCGGGGATCGCTCATTAGTATGCAGATGGCTGTGAGTTTCAGTGCTGTTTGGGATTTTGCAAGTTCTAATACACAGGATTTTTGCACTTGCTAGTTTTTGCCTGTGTTGGCTGAATTTCCCTCTAGTTTTTGCGGATCTCCATTTTAAGTCGGGAAGTGGCCAGCCCAGGTGGCTACACCTCACAATGCCAGGGACCTGGGTTCAGTTCTGTCTGGAGTTTGCACTTTCTCTCCGTGTCTGTGGGTTTCCTCCGGGTGCTACGGTTTCCTCCCACAGTCCAAAGATGTGCAGGTTAGGTGGGTTGGCTATGGTAAAATTTCCCCTTGGTGTCCAGGGATGTGCAGGTTAGGTGGGGTTACAGCGAAACGGTGGGGGCGTGGGCCTAGGTGGACTGCTCTTTCAGAGGGTCGGTGCAGACTCGATGGGTCGACTGGCCTCCTTCTGCACTATAGCGATTCTAACTTAATACTGCAAAGGACAATTACATTTCTTGTATTGGATTAAAAGTTGCATATGTTAATAAGTGCCCTCTGTAGCTTTCTCTTCCAATGAAGGCGCTTCTAATTGTGGGACTCTTATCTATCCAGAAAAGACTCAAACTTTTTCCGCCGTTTTCTTTGTTTCCCGTTTTGTAAGTTGAGTCCTTATTGAACAATTATTTCATGAGCAGAGATCGTCTTCTGGTACTTCGTTATACCTCTGAGGCAAGGCGAATTTGGAAGGAAATTACACGGAGGAGGATAACATTTGGATCCATTTCTGTTGTTGCCTGATTTCCACACCTGGCCACTTTCAGCAAAAATAATTGGATGACATTCAAAAATACTGGCTGATGTATGTTCTTTTCCACCCTCTCCTACTTGTTGGGAATGCTCATGGCAGTTGTAGTGACCTTATTGCTACTTGTTGGGAATGCTCATGGCAGTTGTAGTGACCTTATTGCAGGCACCTTAGTTGAGAACAACTAGCCCATTAAAAGATGAGTGATGAAATCTGCTAACTACCTGATCATTATGATTTTCTGGATAAGCTCATGGAATCATCTAAGTGTGATTTTTGGCAGTATTGGATTGGATTTGTTTATTGTCACGTGTACCGAGGTACAGTGAAAAGTATTTTTCTGCGAGCAGCTCAACAGATCAAGTACATGAGAAGAAAAGGGAATAAAAGAAAATACATAATAAGGCAACACAACATATACAATGTAACTACATAAGCACTGGCATCGGATGAAGCATACAGGGTGTAGTGTTAATGAAGTCAGTCCATAAGAGGGTCATTTAGGAGTCTGGTAACAGTGGGGAAGAAGCTGTTTTTGAGTCTGTTCGTGCGTGTTCTCAGACTTCTGTATCTCCTGCCCGATGGAAGACGTTGGAAGAGTGAGGAAGCCGGGTGGGAGGGATCTTTGATTATACTGCCCGCTTTCCCCAGGCAGCGGGAGGTGTAGATGGAGTCAATGGATGGGAGGCAGGTTCGTGTGATGGACTGGGCAGTGTTCACGACTCTCTGAAGTTTCTTGCGGTCCTGGGCCGAGCAGTTGCCATACCAGGCTGTGATGCAGCCAGATAGGATGCTTTCTATGGTGCATCTGTAAAAGTTGGTAAGAGTCAATGTGGACATGCCGAATTTCCTTAGTTTCCTGAGGAAGTATAGGTGCTGTTGTGCTTTCTTGGTGGTAGCGTCGACGTGGGTGAACCAGGACAGATTTTTGGAGATGTGAACCCCTAGGATTTTGAAACTGCTAACCATCTCCACCTCGGCCCCGTTGATGCTGACAGGGGTGTGTACAGTACTTTGCTTCCTGAAGTCAATTACCAGCTCTTTAGTTTTGCTGGCATTGAGGGAGAGATTGTTGTCACTACACCACTCCACTAGGTTCTCTATCTCCCTCCTGTATTCGGACTCATCGTTATTCGAGATCCGGCCCACTATGGTCGTATCGTCAGCAAACTTGTAGATGGCGTTGGAACCAAGTTTTGCCACGCAGTCGTGTGTGTACAGGGAGTAGAGTAGGGGGCTACGTACGTAGCCTTGCGGGGCACCGGTGTTGAGGACTATTGTGGAGGAGGTGTTGTTGTTCATTCTTACTGATTGTGGTCTGTTGGTCAGAAAATCGAGGATCCAGTTGCAGAGTGGGGAGCCAAGTCCTACGTTTTGGAGCTTTGATATGGGCTTGGCTGGGCTTATGGTGTTGAAGGCGGAGCTGTAGTCAATAAATAGGAGTCTAATGTAGGAATTCCCAGAGTGTACAGGACAAAGTTGGACATGTACATTAGAAATCTCATGATGCGAGTTGACCATTGTATGACAGCTGCTAATATAACTTTGTCCTTGTTTGCAGTTATAAAATTTAAGACCTGTTCAATATATAAATACCGATAAAGTTCAGGCACTCTCATTACCCACCTGATAGTGTGGGAGTAATCTCTCATCCTCATATTCTCATGTGGCATCATGTCTGGTAAAATCTGTATATTTATAGGTGTTTGTACAGGTCTTTGTGCCTTTATAGAGTTCTCTAGTTTCAACTTTTATTCTGGATTCAATTAAGTTATCTTTTGTAATGTGATATTGTTTCAAACTGCTATATGTATTGAAATTTTAATAATAGAAGAAACAGCATTGTAGTCTTTATGAAATGCAGTCAGTCATAATAGCTATACTTAAAATCTGAATTCACTTATGCTTTCAAGAGCATGGTTCCTTTATTATTTACTTGACTTCAGTCTATCAAGGTAGTTTAAAGCTTATTTTGTGTGACACATTTTAGATTTGAGTATTTTACTTGGGAAGTTAGACTACGGCAAGTATAGGGTGGTAACATTTGAGGCAAAACTGAGTGTATGTGCCTGTATGCGTATATAATCTAATGCATCTATTTTGAGTATGGAAAACAAAAGTACTTCCATATGTTCTTTGGAGAATTGACACACCCATATACTTTTAATTTGTTTTCTGAAGTGGCCTTCTCCAACTCTAGATCCCCAAATTAATTTGCCTTAGATTTTATTTTTATTTAAGTATTGTTTGTAGATTCATGCTCCAAACATGAGAGACCCACATATGGGATTCTGTGGTACTGTTTGTGGCATTATTCTACCAGAGGAATATGTTATGATGACGTAAACAGTTTTGGCTGAATGACTTAAATATATTTCCCAGTCTAATCATAGCGATAACTCTGGAGACTGTTGCCCTGATTTATGCTTTCAAAGCAACAACACATTTATATAGCACCTTTCATCGTAGCCATTTCACAAAAGCATTAAAATTTGCTGAGCCACATGAGATAAGAGGACAGATGACCAAAGGTTTGGTTCAAGTGTTGGGTTTTGATGAGTGTCTTAAAGGATGAAGGCAAGGTAGATGGTTTTAGGGCAGTAATTCCAGAGCCAAAGGTCTTTGCAACTGAAGCCATGGCCATCAATTGTTGATTCATGTGATTGAAAGCACACAAGAGCCAGAATGAGAAGCACCCAGTTATCTCCAAGGATTGTAGGATTGAAGAAGTGAAGATATGGACAGAATTGAAAACAGGAATAAGAATTTTAAAGTCAAGGCATTGCTTAACCAGGAGGCATTTTGGGTCAAAGAGCAGAGGTTTTGGGTGAACTTGTTGAATCCCAAATTTTTTTATCCGTCAGTCTGGCCTCAATAAAAGTCGAGATGGATTTGCAAGTATAACATTAGTTATTTTATTCAGCTTGCAAGCTAAACTTAGTCCACAGTGATACAGATAACATGTTGCTCTCTGCAGCTCCGGGACTAAGTGAATGTCCCAGACAAAGAGATCAGTACTGATACATTCAAATGGCATCAAGTTTCACATACTCGACACCCATAGGTCATCCTATGTCCCTCCTGACTTGTTTGATCTATTCTGATTGGCTCACTTCCAATCCCTTTCTCCGGCCCCTATCAATTCAGCATCACTCTCATAGACACACCTCTTCCTGCTTTTTTCCATGCGGTCTAAGATCCTTTGTCTCTACTTGCCAGAATCAAAGTGGCTTATTTCTACATTACGTTAACTAATATCTCTAAAGTAACTATTTTATATCACATTCGTCAAACTTACTTATTTTGAGTTTTAAAACACCAGCAGCAGTGTCTTTATTAGTTCATGGATAAAATGTATTTGACTTCAAATTAATTCAAATAGAAGTTTGTGTTTGAGACATTGACCCAGAGCTTCGATCTTTTGGATGGTCGTACCATAGAAGTACCCCCACCAAGTTATGCTGGGGACCCGTTGGAAATCTCCACTCATAAACAACATAGGAATTTCTCAGGAAGTTTGGATTTCCGAGTGGGCGATTACCCTGTGTCTGAAACCCTCCGCAATTGAGTTAAAGTTGGAGGCTTCAGATGGGTTCGACCTGCCAGAATAATTACCCAGGAAAAATTTGATTAAAACTAGTTCTAACTCCTGGATAATTATGCTACTGACAAGCCCTGACTCTTCACTACCCCTGACTGTCCCCCATGACCTGATGATCTGCCCGCTGACTAAACTGCAGGCTACCCTCCCTTGACCCTCTGATTAACCCCCAACCACCCCGATTACCCCCTGACCCACCCTACCCCCTTACTCACTCACCTGCCACCTTGCCCCTTGTCCATTCTGCCACCCTACCCCCTCATCCACCTACTTAGCTTACAAGTAAACCTTTCTTCTGTAGTTTCTCAAAAGTGGCTTTGGGACATTTCAATTTATCAGAATAGGACAGCTAGTGCTGTGAAAAGAGGGTGTGACTTGGCTTTCTGCGATGCTGCTGCACTGCAAAGAATGACTCTGTGCTCCATTTCTGAGGAAGCTTGGTTCTGTAGTTTGGGTGGAAAATTTGGAGCTTTTGTGCAAGGTAGGTAAATAGGAGCAGATTGGCAATCCAACAGTGATTGGAAGATTTGGTCAATTGTATTTCTCTGGAGGATCTTCTCAGCAGATGCTCTGTGTCCAATTTTGACCCATTCAAAACCCACCCAATTGCACAGCGTTAAAATCAGACACTCTGAATCCTTGATGTGTTTCAGAATTTTGACTACCTCAGCAACGTCAGGTATGAAGCTATGGAGCCCGTTAAACACTCCTAAGTAACAGCTGCACCAGTAGTTTGGCTACATCTATTTTGACAAGTTTGCATCATTACACATCAGCAAATACAACAAAAGCAAGAAGGAAGTTTAGAAAAGCAAATCAAAGCATAATTGACATCTCAGCTACAGCTGTAGTTAGATTTAGTGCTGAAACTTGGCTTGCAGGAGTGAAACTTGGTGCAAACAATGCTATTGTATTGAACAGCAAGCACCTGAATATTTTTGGATTTAGACAGAAACTTTTAAACATGTTCTGAATTTTTCCTTGGTTATAAAATAGCACAAAACATATGAAGAATATACCTAAAATATTCTTCAGGTAAGGAAAAATGTAAGCTTACAGATTAATAGAATAATGTTAATATTGTAAAGATATCAATAATTTCTCAATTTGTATAGTAATTATGCTGTAAATCTCCACTTGGCAGCAGAGAATTCATCATTGTTTCAAGCAGACAATTGAGTTTTGACCATCTTGTTGGTTGGATTGTTTAGATTTACATATCCACTTGGTGGCATTTTTTTGCGACGACAATAACTAGTCAAAGATTTTTTTCAGCTTAATGGCTCCCATCATATTTTACATAACAAATGGGAATAAATGTTAAAGTTTGGCCTGGTTCCAATTATTTTTTAAAACATTGAAAACTTAATTTTCCCTCACAACTTGCTTCCTGTAAAAGCTTCATGCCATTCTGCCCAGTTTCCTCATCTCTGTTGCATCTGTTCTGATGATGATATCTTCCACAATTGTCCTTCTGATGTGTTTTTCTCGACCATGTCCAACCCATTTCCCACCCTTGGCCTCTTCCGTTCTCTCCCAGAACCACGAGGGTTCTGCTTACCCTCACTGTCCACCCCCTCACTGTCCACCCCACCAGCCTCTATTCAGGGATAATACTTAGTCATCTCTGCCACTCCAGCATGATCTTCCCCTCCCCTGCCAGCATTCCAAAGGGACGAGTCCATCTTTGACATTCTCGCCCACTCCTCTATCACCTGCAACGCCATCTCCTGCCCACATCACTCTTCCATGAAATCGCAGAAGGTGTAGCACCTACTTCTATACCACCTCCCTCCTCACTGTCTAAGGCCCTAAACACTCCTCCCAGAAAGCAACAATTTACTTGTCCTACTTTCAATTTAGTTTACTGTATTCGCTGTTCACAATGTAGTCTCCTTTATACTGGGGAAACCAACGCAGATCGCTTTGTGGAACACCTCTGTTCAGTTGCTTGCCATTTCAATTCACCATCTTGCGCACATTACTGTCTTCGACCTGTTGTAATATTCCCGTGAAGCCCAATGCAAGCTGGAGAAGTAGCAGCATCTCCTCTTCTGATTCGGCACTTTCCAACCTTCTGGACTCAACATTAAGTTCAACAACTTCAAACCATGAACTCTGTCCTCCATTTTGAAATCTCTTCTTTCCCCATCCCCACCCACAAGTGCCTGTTTGCATTTTGTTTTCATGCCTTTGCTTTAGACGGAGCTGGCCTATCAATGAAAGATCATGAAATGTTAATAAGGGGAGGTGTAGTGGTACTTGTCGCCAGAAACCCAGAGTAATGTTCTGGGGATCCAGTTTCAAATCCCGCTACTTCAGATGGTGAAATTTGAATTCAATAAAAATCTGAAATTAAAAGTAATGGTGACCCATGAAACCATTGTCGATTGTTGTAAAAACTCATCTGGTTCACGGTAGCACAGTGGTTAGCACTATTGCTTCACAGCGCCAGGGTCCCGGGTTTGATTCCCAGCTTGGGTCGCTGTCTGTGCGGAGTCTGCACATTCTCCCAGCGTCTGCGTTGGTTTCCTCCGGGTGCTCCGATTTCCTCCCGCAAGTCTCAAAAGACATGCTATTAGGTAATTTGGACATTCTGAATTCTCCCTCTGTGTATGTACCGCCTAGGCCTTTTGTGGCGACTCAGGGGCTTTTCACAGTAACTTCATTGCAGTGTTGATGTAAGCCTTTTTGTGACAAAGATTATTATTATTAATGTCCTTTAGGGAAGGAAATCTGCCATCCTTACCTGGTCTAGCCTGCATGTGACTCCAGACCCACAGCATTGTGGTTACTTTAGCTGCCTCCTCAAGAGCAATTAGGGATGGGCAATAAATGCTCGCACAGCCTACAACACCCGTGTCCTATGAATGAATTTTTAAAAAAAACTCTTTCTACAGATGCTGTCAGACCTACTGAGTTATCAAGCATTTTATATTTTTATTAGAGCCAAACTTTATTCTACTAAGAATGCCTATTCTGGGCCAAAGCTTTGTTTTTTACATTAACATTATCACTTCCTTTGCCTTTTGTTCCATGGTATCTTTGGTATTTAATCTACATCCACACTATAACCTATCTTGACCTTCAGCCTTCCCTTTGTTCCACCTAATCACCGCTCCCCGCCCCCCCCCCCCAAACTTTCTTTTTCAACAGCATGAAATCCATCACATCTTCATCTCTCTCTGTTAACTCTTGTTTTCTCTACAAATGATGCCAGACCTACTGAGTTTTTCCAGCACTTTCTATGTTTATTTTGTTTTCCCTTCATATATAGTAATAGAACTTGTGTGATCATTTGAAAGAATTGTCTTAATCTGGGAATATTTGTCAAAAGGTGCCAATTGTTTCTGCAATCCGGTTATGCCGACTGATTGGGTGGTTAGTTCTATGCAGTGGAAAGATTTAGGGATCCTATAGTCCATCGGTAATAAGAATTTAGAGCTGGAATTCAAGTTTAAACTTGTCTTGGCTATCTTAAGTGGAAGAAACCTTGCACCCACTTAGTGGAAATGTTGAAATAAAAGGATGCTCCTTTTGTTTAAGTTTACATATTTCCTGCTAGGATCAAGGAAAAGTCAAGTTGCTGCAGCAATAATCTATAATATATATATAATTTCTGATTAGGGTAGAGATTGAGTCTTTGCAAGTGGACCCCAATTTCCCTGAACTGAGCCTAGTACATGTTTGGTGAATTAATGTGCATTCGTTTTTGGATTCAAACCTGTGAAAGTACAAATGTGAAATAAGTATTTTAATAAATATGCTATATTGAAGTTGATTTTTTAAAATCGGGTATTACATTATTTTTGCCTGAAGTAACCTTTGGAGTGGAGTTGTTATGATTCATGTTGGCCCACTTACTGGGAACCATTTGGAAGCTATTAGGATTATGATAATTTTAATTAATGTACGAAGTCTTACAACACCAGGTTAAAGTCCAACAGGTTTGTTTCGATGTCACTAGCTTTCGGAGCGCTGCTCCTTCCTCAGGTGAATGAAGAGGTATGTTCCAGAAACACATATATAGACAAATTCAAAGATGCCAAACAATGCTAGGAATGCGACCATTAGCAGGTGATTAAATCTTTACAGATCCAGAGATGGGGTAACCCCAGGTTAAAGAGGTGTGAATTATATCAAGCCAGGACAGTTGGTAGGATTTCGTAGGCCAGGTGGTGGGGGATGAATGTAATGCGACATGAATCCCAGGTCCCGGTTGAGGCCGCACTCATGTGTGCGGAACTTGGCTATAAGATTCTGCTCGGCGATTCTGCGTTGTCGCGCAGTTTACATACATTTAATTAATGTATTTAGGTTAAAGGTTCAAAGGAGGTAGGTTGAATTTGACAATAATATGTAGTTTTTCCTTAACACTTGCACACAATTCAACAGGAGCTGCATCGGTATTACAGACAATACACTGATATCTACCTCTTTTCAACCAAGTTTCAACATGTTAATGCAATAAGTTCCCATCGACAAGGTCTGTGGGAAGAGGAAAGAAAGTGCAAATTTATCTAATCGTTTTAGTGTACGTAGTCCAGGAAATTCCACATTAATGAGACGGACAAATGAATCACTGATGCCTAGGTCCTTTGTTGGAATAGTTATCATTCAGTCATGTAAGCAGTCTTTGAACGGAGTCAGCATGCTTTAAATATGAAGAGTGAGTTGTTTCTCAGCTTTGCATATGGCTTCAAGCAAAAGGAGGCAGCACTGTGAATGGCTGAACCCATACGATCATGCTTACTTGTCATCCAACCTATAAAGAAGTTCCACTTAACTATCAATGTACTTGACTTCAATAGATGCAAAAATATCTACTTGATGAACATATGTTCCAGAACCTTAAAACCTTTACCATCAATTTATATACCTTTTTGTGATTTGGTGTGTGCCCCTTATCACTTTTTGAAATGTCAGTAAGTGTTTTACGCAACAAATTACCTTCTGTTGTGTTGGTGTGGGGTGAAATATAGGCATACTTTGTGCAGGGGAAGACCATTTTTCCAATGAGCTTGCCCTCCCAAAGGTCCCCTCGGGTTCTTCACCATGATTCCGGAACCAAATACTATGAGCATAATTCTCTAGCCTCTTGGTCTTCCTTCCTCTACCTAGATCTAGATGTATCCCCAGGATGCACATCAGAGGTGGAGGCAGCCAGCTGCTTACCTCGCCCCATGGTGGACGTCTTGGGGGGGGGGGGGGGGGGGGGGGGGGGGCTCTGGGGCCAGAGGCCCCGACGCATCTTTTGGCAGCACACGCACAGTCGTGCCATCTTGTTTCGGGTGCTGGCTGCGAGACTCTGCTTCGTCAGAGGGCTGGAACTCGGGGGAGCTGGTGGCCACTGTTGCCAATCCATAGGATGGGTCCGGGTTGCCATTCAGCACCCCCTCCTCCTGGGGTTCAGCACGGGATGGTGGAGCAGCTGAATTGTTCCCCGGCTGCCCCTGTGTAATCTGGCTTTGCCAGCCCTTGTGGCTCCCCACTGTCTGCAGCATGGTGTCAACACCCTCAGCGATGCTCCTCGGTGATTGGGCCATACTCTGCAGTGACTTGGCAATGCTCACCTGTGACTGGGACAAGCTCTGCAGTGCCTCAGCCTTCCCACCTGAGATCGGGACATGTCCTGCAGTGCCTCATCAAAGTCAGCCTGATGCGCAGCCCTCATCGAGTCGGACAGTCTACTGAGACCTTCAGCTGTGGCCGTCTCTGACTGTACAACACCTTCACTCATCCTGCTGACGTTGTACAGCAGGCTCTCCACTGTGGTCGCCACCTTATCAGTGTTGGCCTCGGTGCCACGCATTGCCGGCGACATCTCCTGCGCCCGTAGCCTCTGGGACTCCTCCAATCGGCTATGGACCTGCTGGAATATCACTGACATCTCCCTCATTGTCCCAGCTGCTCCCCAACATCTCTCCCGGTAAACTTGTTCCAGAGGCTCTGTATCTGGCTGGGACCCAGCTAGGTCCTGGGATACAGCAGACCTCCGACTACTGTCTCACCTGGGCATTCCTGCCTGCACCTGATGTGTGTCAGCGACAGTGTGGTGCTCACCAGATTGTGCCCCAGACGCCTGTCCACTAACGTTGCCCACCGAGGTGCGTGTGTCTGCGTTGGTGAAGGGTGGGAATGACAGCTGTGATGCATCAACTGTGGCATCCTCGGAGCTCTTATCCAAGGTGGTCTCATGGGAGGCAGTGGTGGGGCCACCCCGGATGGGCCAGCGCAGGAGTATCTGCAGGAGAATGAACACTTGGTCAATGGGAAGGATGGGTCAATCTCTATGGCAATACCAATTCTTGTGTGACCATCCGGGTGGGGCCTGGTGTATCCTCACCCCTGCGGCATGCGTCGACCTCTGCATTAGTGGCCGCTCTGTCCTCGGCCAGCCCCGCAACCTCCAGGGCCCGCACCTCAAAAATCATGAGGATTCTTATGTCAGGCACCCCTCCACCAGTCTGAGCCCTCTCCCAACAATTGTGGGAGAGCTTCTCTGCGGAGACACAGAGAAGACATTATTAGCTGCATGTGCGGTTCATATTGGTGGGGTGGGGAGGGGCAAAGAAAGAGAAGAGGTGGCAGAAAGGGACGCTTGGGGTGAAGGGTGGGATGGACAGGCAAATGGAGGGCTGGTTGCGGGGGGGGGGGGGGGGGGGGGGTTGGGGGGGAGGTTCTTCTCGCTCTCCTTCCTTTCTTGAAAAGCAGAATAACTTTTGCCAAATGACAATGTGATGGGACCTAATTTAAATCCAATTAATTCTAGAAAATCACAGCCAATGCAAATCTATTATTCTGCAGCCATCTCTGTTAGAATTCTAGGGTGTAGGCCACAAGGCCCTCAGGATTTGTTGTATTTTGGTCCCTTAAATTTCTCCAATACTTTTTTTCTATTGGATATTAATTTCCCAAATTTCTTCACTCCCTTTAGCCCCTAGTTTATTGTCTATTTCTGGAATGAGCCTTGTGGTTTCTACTGTGACGATGGACACAAAAATATTTGTTCAATGCCGCTACCATATCTCCATGATAGTTTCAGCTGTCTCTGTTTCTTGTTCCAACGCTAACTTTAGTTGTCAGCTGAGACCTCTGGAGGGTCTGGCGGAGGGGCATCAGAAGAGGCAGAGAGAAACAAAAAAACTGAACTTGTTGAGAAGTGAACCCAAAGACAACCGTGGCCTGCGAATCCTTTGCTTTCTCGGCCCACTTGGCTTCATCTGCAATAAATGTAACAGATTGCCCTGCATGCCAGAATGGGCCTCCGAACACCAGGCAATGTTTAACACATCACCAAAAGGCGAGCCATCATCTCATGAAACAGAAGGCTGCCAGAAAACAAGAACACAGAAGGAAGCCATTTAGCCAACTGAGCTTGTGCCAGCTCTTTGATAGATGCAACATCGTGGGCCGAAGGGCCTGTACTGCACTGTATCGTTCTATGTTCAACTAATTCAACTCTCCTATTCTTTCCTGTACTTTTTTTTCACTTTTGATTCTACAGGGTGGCACGGTCGTACAGTAGTTAGCACTGTGGTTTCACAGCTCCAGGGTCCCAGATTTGATTCCCGGCTTGGGTCAATGTCTGTGCGGAGTCTGCACGTTCTCCCCGTATCTGCGAGGGTTTCCTCTGGGTGCTCCGGTTTCCTCCCACAGTCCAACAATGTGCAGGTTAGGTGGATTGGGCATACTAAATTGCCCTTAGTGTCCAAACAAAAGATTGGGTGAGGTCGTTGGGTTGTGGGAATAGGGTGGAGGCGTGGGCTTAAATGGGGCGCTCTTTCCAAGGACCTGTGCAGACTAGATGGGCCAAATGGCCTCTTTCTGCACTGTAAATTCTATGGTGCATACACTGAAGAGGAATCTGAGTGTATTACCATAAAAGTGATGTCTTGATGAGAAAATGCAGACCTTTACATATGCAAGTGGATGAAAAGTGGGCAGAAGTTCATCAAGTAGTATTGCCGGTAGGGTATAGAAAGGAGTTGCGAGTAGCACCTGAGATACCAGTAGGAGGTCATTTGGGAGGAAGGAAAACTCAAGCTAAAATACAAAATATTTTTATTGACCTGGACTACATACAGATGTAGTTAAATTTTGTCGATCATGTAACGCATGACAAGTGATAGGGAAACCACAAGCGGTGATAAAACCAGCGCCCTTAATACCCATTCCAGCATTTGAGGAAGGGTCTTGCATCTTGTGGATCGTGTACACTGCTGCCACATAAACAACTTGTCATTAGTTTTGGAATATTTTGGGAGTATTGAAGAATAGAAATAAATATGCTGAGTGCTGAATTCATCATTTAGTATTTATCCATGTAGTAAGTAGCCTATTGAGAGCAGCTGAAACTCCTGAGGGATTTAGCTGGCTTCCTCCTGTGATCCCCAGAGACCACAAAAAAATGGGGAAGTATATATATGAAAATATTTTATTTATCAAAAGCGGTTGGTAAGATGGGGAATCTTATTTGAGGTTTGTGCTCCTTTTGTCGTCTTATGACAGTATGTATCTATAGAAGATTTCATAGAATCTGCACCGTGCAAAAGGAGGCCATTCAGCCCATCGAGTCTGCACCGACCCTTTGAAAGAGCACCCCACCTAGGTTCTCTTCCCCCGCCCTATACCCGTAACCCCATCTGACCTGCACATCTTTGGACTATGGGAGGAAACCGGAGCACCCAAAGGAAACCCACGCAGACATGGGGAGAATGTGCAAACTCCACACAGTCACCCAAGGCTGGTATTGAACTTGGATCCCTGGTTCTGTGAAGCAGCAGTGCCAACTGCAGTGCCACCATGTTGCTTCTAATATACCCTGCAGTAAGTAATGAAGGAATAAGCATTGCTGCAATAATTTTGTGTTATGACTTCATTTATTTTTTGTTTTGCTAAAGGGTGAATTTTCCTAGTTTCTACAGGACCTGTAAATCAGATCAAATTAATTAGCTGCCTGGTTTCAGAAAGAATTTGAAAAAATTAGATTGAAATTGCATCCAAATTTTGAACCACGTATGTAAATTACAGAAATGAGGAATAAGTGCTTTGGAAATGGTTCAGTGTTGATTCTTGTAGACTTTGGCCCACATATATATAGATCTAACCTGTATTACTTTAATTTCAGTATTGTACAAAAGAGCACATAGCGATGATGAGCAAAGCATAGAATTTCTTAATTGTGTTTTGATTAAGCCAACTGTTAATTTGGATTTAAAGTCCACTTTAATGCATCAAACAGCTCCATTGGATCCTAGACTCTTAAAATTCTCAGCAGTGGTGTCTTCAAGTACCTAATGCAGGCAATTTGTCTCGTTTTCAAATTATTCCTATTCCTGGAAATACATTAAATTCAGTATACAGGGTATTTGAATCCTTCGATGTTGTAAAACACTGTTACTTCTCTAAATCAACTACTTGACCTGGCTAATAATGATTGTAATTTAGAGCAGTGTGTTGTTTGGAATGGAAGTGTCCTCGTGGCTGTAAATCTAGTGTTTAAAACAGTAGATACAATATTTGGAACTGGAAGTTTTTGTCTTGAATTTTAGTTACTGAGGTTAACAAATTTTCTTTGCAAATTCAAAGTGGCAGTTATAAACAAACTTAAATAGTCCAAAGCATAAATAATTCACTTTGCATAAACTAAACTGCTGGACCATTTTCTCCACGTTCTTCAGTGAAGCAGAAGATGTAAGTGACAGCTAACCTTGATCCTCTGATCTTGGGGATGTTTGTTCACAATGGAATGGAGGGAAAATCTTCCCAGTATTGTTGCATGATATATGTGGAAAATGCCTACAAAAAGCATGCATACAAACTAGACCAGTTCATGTATATTCCTTACATGTAAAATGATTACAGTAAACTCTTGTTAAAGAAAAATATTGTATAAACTGGATATAAAGATACTTTTGTCCATTATCCAAATTTGGTCTGTTCTATGTAGAAAGAGAGAATTTGTATTTGTGTAACAACTTTTACGTTCTTTAGTCCTCAGCAAGTAATTAGGAAGACAGGTATGTTGATCTTTAGTTCCAGGGGATTACAGTACAGGAGTAATGAAGATTGCTGCAATTGTTACAGGGCTTCAGTGAGACCATGCCTAAAGTACTGTGTACAATCCCCACCTAAAGAAAGAGATATGAGCCTAAGAAAGTGTGCAACAAAAGTTCACTAGATTTATTCCTGGGATGAGAGGATTGTCCAGTAAGGAGAAATTGATAAGTGGGCCAATAATCTCTGGGTAAAAATGAGAGGTGATCTCATTGAAACATGTATGATTCTGAGAGGGTTTGGCAGGATAGTTGCCTTTGGGAGATCGACACCCTGTTTTTCTACAAACAGTGCTGAAGGATCTTTGGCTTCCACCTGAACAGGCACAAGACTTCAGTTTTACATCTGATCTAAATGATTGTGCACCTGACATTCGAATCAACTCTCAGTACTGCAGTAAAGTGTCGTCATAGATTATTTGATCAGAGTGGAGTATGAACTTCCAACTCGCAAGTGTTAACACGAGCCAAGCTGACATCTCCCTGTGCAACTATTCTGCCAGTATTAACATTTTTTATAATAATTTTTATTGTCACAAGTAGGGTTACATTAACACTGCCCTATTATGTATTTTCTTATTTCCTTTTCTTTTCATGTACTTAATGGTCTGTTGAGCTACTCACAGAAAAATATTTTTCACTGTACCTTGGTACGCGTGACAATAAACAAAAATCCAAATCCAATGAAGTTACTGTGAAAATCCCCGAGTCGCCACATTCCAGCGCCAGTTCGGGTACACATAGGGAGAATTCAGAATGTCCAATTCACCTAACAGCACGTCTTTCGGGAGGAAACCAGAGCACCCGGAGGAAACTCACGAAAACGCAAGGAGACCGTGCAGGCTCCACACAGACAGTGACCCAAGCCAGGAATCGAAGCTGGGAACCTGGCGCTGTGAAGCCACAGTGCTAACCACTGTGCTACCGTGCCGTCCATTTTGCTATGCTATTGTTTGATCCCTAATAATCAGTTTGTTGTATTTCACGAAACACAAAACTTGTAATAAAATTAAGAATGCTCATGGTTGCCAAGTTGTGCAGTTTAGCATATACCAGAGAATGTAATGTAACTTGGATGAGGGGGCAAGGAGAACATGTAAAATTATTATTTTTCCCACAATCAATCTACCTACCTCTCTGTAAACTAAAATTATGAATATCTCTGCTTTTTTCACAAATTTCTCACATCTTGCATATATGTAGCTTCCCAGAAATAGCTGCTGCTGTTTTGTGACATTTCCAAAATGGGAGATTTAAAGTTCCGAAGCTTAACTTATTTTTAGAAAATATTTTTAATTGAGGCCTACCCCCTCAGTCTTCCCGGCTCTCCCGCCATTGGTTTTCCTTCACTTATTCATCACTTCCATGACCCCCCCCACCTCAGGTGACAGTCTAGATTTTCTCGAAGGAGACGATGAACAACTGCCACCTCCGAACGAACCCCTCCAGGCGAATTTAATTTTCTCCAGCCTGAGAAACCCCGCCATGTTGCCAACCCAAACCCCCGACTTCGGGGGCTCGGAGTCCCTCCATCCCATTAAAGTCCTTCTCCGGGCCACCAGGGAAGCAAAGGCCAAAAAGTCGGCCTCTCTTCTATCCTCCTCTCTCTCTCTCTCTCTCTCTCTCTCTCTCTCTTTCTTTCTCTCTCTCTCTCTCTCTCTCTCTCTTTCTCTAACCCCCCCCCCCCCAAGTGGATAACATTGTGGCTTCACAGCGCCAGGGTCCCAGGTTCGATTCCCCGCTGGGTCACTGTGCGTAGTCTGCACGTGTCAGCGTGGGTTTCCTCCGGGTGCTCCGGTTTCTTCCCACACTCCCAAGACGTGCAGGTTAGGTGGATTGGCCATGCTAAATGCCCTTAGTGTCCAAAAAGGTTCGGAGGGGTTATTGGGTTACGGGGATAGGGTGGAAGTGAGGTCTTAAGTGGGTCGGTGCAGATTCGATGGGCTGAATGGCCTCTTTCTGCACTATGTTCTATCCCTCCAATCTGATCTATATATAAGAGGAAATTGTCTGCATAGAGCGAGACCCTATGCTCCATCCCCCCTCATACTATCCCCTGCCAGACCTTTGAAGCTCGCAGCGCCATTGCCAAAGGTTCTATGGCCAGGGCAAACAGCAGTGGGGAGAGTGGACATCCCTGCCTCGTCCCCCCCGTACAGCCTAAAATACTCCAACCTCACCTCGATTCGTGTGCACGTTTGCCACCGATGCCTGATAATCCCAGTCCACAAATCCGTGCCCAAACATGAGCCGTTCCAGGACATCCCATAAGTACCCCTACTCCACCCAATCAAAAGCCTTCTCTGCGTCCATAGCCACCACAACTTCAGCGTCAGCACTGAGGGTCTCATTGGAAAAAAGTATCCCATATTTTGGACTATACTAGCAGTATACCTGTACACGATTTGGGAGAAGAGTGTTGACCTATTAGGAAAGATTGAGTAGAATGGCCCATATTCTTTGGATGTGACCTCTTTGGATTGTATAGTGTTCCAAAGAGGACTTGCCAGGTCTCTGAGAGACTGTTTCCCCTGGCTAAAATGTCTGGAACAAATGGTCATGCTCTCAGGGCAAAGATCAGTCATTTAGGACTGAGATGAGAAATGCCTTCACTCAAAGGATTGTAAATCCTTGGAATTCTCTATCCTAGAGGGAGGTAGTTACTCAGTTCTTCAACATATCCAAGTGCAAAAACCTTTTGGGCACAAGGGAAATCGAGGGCTGTACAACTTCAGCCATATCTTATTGAATGGCTGAGAATGCTTAATTGCTGACTTCCAGTGGTGGCTTCCGCTCAAGGTGGATTTTGTTGGTTCTTCCTCACCCGAATGGTGTGGTCTTTTGAGGGCAAAAGGTGAATGAGTGTCCAGGGAATGTAGTACTCATGTGATGGTGGGCCTGGTGTAAGGCTCATTGGACAAGGAGAGTCATGAGGAAGAGAGAGAGCAGGAAGGATTTTGTGATGCGACACAGGTGAAGAAGTGCTGCCCTCCCACTGGTCGAGGGAAAAGTTGGCGGAGTTCCAAAATGGCAAATTCCAGCAGCAGAGGAAGGAAGCCTTTTGAGGACTTGGCCAAGGTGGTTGAGCTGCTTAGGGCGGCGATCAAGAGGGTGGAACAGAGGGAGGAGGCTCAGGGCCTGGCGATTCAGAAGGTGGAGGAGCCGGTGGTGGAGCATGGGGATTGGCTGACCTCGCTGGAGGCGGAGATGGAAATGTTGATGAACAACCAGAAAAGGCTGAGAGCGAAGTTGGAGGACCTTGAAAACTGCTCCAGGAGGCAGAATCTGAGGGATCATGGGGCTGCCTGAAGGCAACCAAGGTGCAGATGCCGCCATGTTTGTGGCGAGTGTGTTGGGGAAGCTGATGGGGGATCAGACGCACAGGGTGCTAAGGAGGAGGCTACAGGTGGGGAAGCCACTGAGGGCGATGTTGGTGAGGCTTCATCGGTTCTTGGATGAAGAGATGATCTTAAGGTGGGCAAGGCAGACCAAGTAATGGAGGGGAGTGAGCTGCGGGTTTACTAGGACCTGGGTGTGGAACTGGGGAAGCGGAGGGCTGGGCATAATCAGATGAAGACCACCCTCTACAAGAATGGGGTGATATTTGGGGTGTTGTACCCTGCCTGCTTGTGAGTGACGCATCAAAAGCAGGAATTTTATTTTGATTGACCAGAGGAGGCAAGGGACCTTGAGAGACAATTGACTGGGAGGTGTGTGAGGACATTGAACTGTGTGAATGATGGGACACATTGGGTGGGTGGATTGGGATAGGTTTTGACAGGGGAGTGGTGATGGTGAATGTGCCTTTTGTTTTTCTTTGTTTGGTGGGAGTTGGGAGGGTTGAGGGGAGGGATGGATTGTGATGTTGAGGGGAAGACCGAGGCCTTGGGTGCGGGCCACCATGCTAGCTGGGCAGGCTAGTTAACAGAAGTGAAGTGGGGGGTTGTCAGGAAGAACGTGGGGGGGGGGGGGGATGAATGGGTTAGTTCTTTGTTCAGATGTGTGGGGGGAGAGGGTTTCTGACTTTGGTGTGGTTGGTGTGGCGCAGTTGGGAAGGGAGACATGATAACGGACATCTGGAGGAGCCATGATGAGGGTCGGGGGGGGGAAATGGGATTAGCTGATTGGCAGGGGAGAGGGAGGGGGCAGGGAGCCCCCCCCCCCCCCCTCGACCAGGCTGGTTACAGGGAACGGACGAGGGCTGAAGGGGCTGGTGAAACGGTTGCATGTTTCGCTCACTTGAGTTTGAAGGCAGACATGTTGTTGCAGGAGACGCACGTTAAGTTGGGAGATCAGACGAGGCTGAAGAAGGGATGGGTGGGGCAGGTGTTACACTTGGGGTTAGACTGGAAGATGAGGGTAGAGGGTGGCGATGCTGTTTTATAAGAACGTGGCATTGGAGGTGGGAAGTATTGTGGCCAGTGCGGGGGGTAGATATGTGAAGGTTAGTGGGAAACTGAAGATGATGCCGGTGGTCTGGGTGAATGTTATGCCCAGAATTGGGATGATGTGGACTTTGAGGCGGGTGTTAGGGAGGATTGTTAATAAGGAATGAAGGTAAATCAATAGCAAGGAGCGATATATAGGATCAGAAGGCATAGAATCTCTGTGGCTAGAGTTGAGAAATCGCAAAAGTAAAAAGACCCTGATGGGAGTTATGTACAGGCCTCCTAGCAGTCGTCAGGATGTGGGGCAGAAAATAAATCAGGAGATAGAAACGGCATGTAAAAAAGGCAATATTACAATAATCTTGGGGGACTTCAATATGCAGATGGACTGGGAAAATCAGGTTGGTAGTGGATCCCAAGTAAAGGAATTTGTGGAATGTCCAAGAGATGTTTTTTTGGAGGAGCGTGTGACAGATCCTTCAAGGGAACAAGCAATTCTGGATTTGGTGATGTGTAATGAGGCAGACTTGGTGAAGGAACCCTCAGGAAGCAGTGCCCACAATATGATAGAATTTACCCTGCAGTTGGGAGGGAGAAGCTGCAAACAGATGTAAAGGCATTACAAGTAAATAAGGGTAACTACAAAGACATGATGGAGGAGCTGGCCAGAGTTGTTTGGAAAAGGAGCCTAGCAGAAACACTGGAACAGGAGTTTTGGAGGGTTATTCGTGAGGCACAACAGAAATTCATCCCAAGGAGGAGGAAACATGCTAAGGGGAGGGCAAGGCATCCATCGTTGATGAGGGAAGTCGAGGACAGCATAAAAGGAAAAGAAGAAGCACACAAAGTTGCGAGGATTAGTGGGAAGCCAGAGGATTGGGAAGCCTTTAAAAGCAAGCAAGAGGACAACTAAAAAAGCAATAAGCAGACATAACATGAAATATGATTGCAAGCTAGTAATATAAAAGAAATATCATATAAAAGTAAATGGGAAGAGTTTTTTTCAATATATAAAAGGTAAGCAAACGGCAAAAATTGATGTTGGACCACTGGAAAATGTGGCTGGAGAAGCAATACCAGGAAACAAAGACCATGGTCTTCACAGTGGAACACACCAGTGGGATGCTGGAGCTACTGGAGAATCTGGACAGAGGTGAGTGCAACCTTCGCTAAGGAGAAGATTCTGGGGAAACTGAAAGGTCTGAAGGTGGATAAATCGCCTGGACCGGATGGACGAAACCCCAGGGTTCTAAAAGAGATAGCTGAGGAGATTGTGGAGGCAATGGTGGTGATCTTTCCAGGAATCACTGGAGGCAGGAAGGGTTCCAGAGGACTGGAAAGCGCCTAATGTAACACCGCTGTTTAAGAAAGAAGGGAGGCAGCACGGTAGCCTTGTGGATAGCACAATTACTTCACAGCTCCAGGGTCCCAGGTTCGATTCCGGCTTGGGTCACTGTCTGTGCGGAGTCTGCACATCCTCCCCGTGTGTGCGTGGGTTTCCTCCGGGTGCTCCGGTTTCCTCCCACAGTCCAAAGATGTGCAGGTTAGGTGGATTGGCCATAATAAATTGCCCTTAGTGTCCAAAATTGCCCTTAGTGTTGGGTGGGGTTACTGGGTTATGGGGATAGGGTGGCGGTGTTGACCTTGGGTAGGGTGCTCTTTCCAAGAGCCATTGCAGACTCGATGGGCCGAATGGCCTCCTTCTGCACTGTAAATTCTATGATAATCGGAAATTATAGGCCAGTTAGGCCGACTTCGGTCATTGGTAAGATTTTAGAGTCCATTATTAAAGATGAGATCACAGAGTACTTGGAAGTGCATGGTAAAGTAGGACTGTGTCAGCACGGCTTCGTCAAGGGGAGGTCATGTCTGTCTGACAAATCTGTTAAGAGTTCTTTGAGGAGGTAACAAGGAATGGGGATAAAAGGGTCTTTTCCAGGATGGCAGCAAGTGACTAGTGGTGTGCCTCAGGGGTCTGTGCTGGGACCACAACTTTTCACAATATACATTAATGATCTGGAAGAAGGAACTGAAGGCACTGTTGCTAAGTTTGCAGATGATACAAAGATCTATAGAGGGACAGGTAGTATTGAGGAAGAAGAGGAGCTGCAGAAGGACTTGGACAGGCTAGGAGAGTGGGCAATGAAATGGCAGATGAAATGCAATGTGGAAAAGTGTGAGGTTATGCACTTTGGAAGGAGCAATGGAAGCAAAGATTATTTTCTAATTGAGGAGATGCTTAGGACATCAGAAGCACAAAGGGACTTGGGAGTCCTTGTTCACGATTCTCTTAAGGTTAACATGAAGGTTAATTCAGCAGTTAGGAAGGCAAGTGCAATGTTAGCATTCACGTCGAGAGGGCTAGAATACAAGACCAGGTATGTACTTCTGAGGCTGTATAAGGCTCTGGTCAGACCCCATTTGGAGAATTGTGAGCAGTTTTGACCCCTTATCAAAGAACGGATGTGCTAACCTTGGAAAGGGTCCAGAGGAGGTTCACAAGAATGAATCCTGGAATGAAGAACTTGTCGTATGAGGAACTGTTAAGGACTCTGGGTCTATACTATATGAGCTTAGAAGGATGGAGGGGGGGTGGGGGGGGATCCTATTTAAACTTACAGGAAACTGCGAGGGCTAGATAGAGTGAACATGGAGAGGATGTTTCCATTTGTAGGAAAAACCAGAAGCAGAAGGCACAATCTCAGACTAAAGGGACGATCCTTTAAAACAGAGATGAGGAGGAATTTCTTCAGCCAGAGGGTGATGAATCTGTGAAACTCTTTGCCGCAGAAGGCTGTGGAGGCCAAACCACTGAGCGTCTTTAAGACAGAGATAGATAGGTTTTGATTAATAAGGGGATCAGGGGTGATTGGGAGAAGGCAGGAGAATGGTGATGAGAAAAATATCATCCATGATTGAATGGTGGAGCAGACCCGATGGGCCGAATAGCCTAATTCTGCTTCTGTGTCTTATGGTCTTATGATGCCGGATCTGGACATGCATAGGCTGATCATGCGGGGCCATTGCAGTACAGTCCTAGATCCGAGGTTGGACTGGTCAAGTCCTAAATCATTGAGGGTGTCAATGATGGCCAGGGAGCTGAGGGGGTTTATGGATCGTTATAGTGGGGGGCAAACCCGTGGAGGTTTGGGAGGCCGAGGGCGATGGAGTTCTCGTAGTTCTCACGTGGGCACCTGGCATATTCCGGGATCGATTTATTTAGGATGGATAAGGTGCTGCTGGCAGAAGTGGCCGATTTAGAGTACTCTGCAATCGTGATTTCCAACCACTCGTCGCACTGGATGGATTTGCGGGTGGGTCAGGGGAGCCCCAGCAGCCACAGTGAAGGTTAGATGTAGGGCTGTTGGCGGATGAGGGTGTGTGAACGGGAGAGGGCTGCCATTCGGGGATATGTGGAGTTAATGATAAGGGGGAGGTCACAGCCGCCACGCTGTGGGAGGCACTTAAGGAGGTAGTTAAGGATTCATTTATTTTGATCTGGGCACATACGGAGAGGGTGGAGCAAGAGGAGAAAGCAAGGCTGGTAGATGATGTTCTGAGGGTGGATCGGAGGTACGCGGTGGTGCCAGAGGAGGGTTTGTTAATGGAGAGGCAGAGGCTTCAGATAGCGTTTGGGTTAGTGTCCACAGGGAAAGTGGTAGGGCAGTTGCAGAGGTCCAGCGGGGCAGTGTATGACTACAGGGAAAAGATGAGTAGGATGCTGGCCCACCAGCTGAGGAAGCATGCAGTGGTGAGGGAGATTGGTAGGATGAGGGATGAGCAAGTAAGGTGGTGACGGACCCTGAGGGGGTGAATGGGATATATCAGGCTTTCTACAGGAGCTTGTACGAGTCTGAGCCCCGCCTGGGGATGAGGGAAGAGACAGTTCTTGGACGGCTTGGAGTTTCCCAGAGTGGAGGAGGAAAGGATGCGGGGGCTGGGCTGAGGGAGGTGATGGACGGTGTGGGTAAGATGCATGCAGGAAGGTAGGCTTCGGGGCCAGATGTGTTCCCAGCAGAGTTTTATAAGAGGTTTGGTGCGGAGCTGGGGCCGCTGTTCGTGAGGACATACAAAGAGGCGAGGGGTCGGGGGGAGAATGCCCCCCCACAATGTCGCAGGCATCTATCTCCTTGATTTTGAAGAAAGATAAGGACTCGGAGAAGTGTGGGTCGTACCGCCCGATATGCTTAATGTTGATGCAAAAGTGTTGGCGTCGGGGATAGAGGACTGTGCTGTGAGTGATAGGGGAGGACCAGATGGGATTTGCGAAGGGAAGGCAGTTGTCGGCGAATGTGCGCAGGCTGCTTAATGTTATTATGATGCCCTCGGAGAGCAGTATGTAGAAGTAGTAGTGGCAATGGATGTGGAGAAGGCTTTCGGTCTGTTTATTGGAGGTATTGGGTCCATTGGAGCATGTTTATTGGAGGTATTGGGTCCATTTGGGTTTGGCCAAGGTTCGTGGACTGGGTTCGGCCGCTGTACAGGGTGTCAATGGCGAGCGTTCGGATGAACAGAACACATTCAGCGTACATTGGGGGATGAGGCTGGGATGGGGCAGAATGGTAGCACAGTTGCTTCACAGCTCCAGGGTCCCAGGTTCAATTCCCGGCTTGGGTCACTGTCTGTGCGGAGTCTGCATGTTCTCCCCGTGTCTGCGTGGGTTTCCTCCGGGTGCTGCGGTTTCCTCACACAGTCCAAAGATGTGCAGGTTAGGTGGATTGGCCATGATAAATTGGACCGAGTGTCCAAAAAGGTTAGGTGGGGTTACTGAGTTCCTGGGATAGAGTGGGGGGTGTGGGCTTGAGTGGCGTGCTCTTTCCAAGAGCCAGTGCAGACTCGATGGGCTGAATGGCTTCTTTCTGCACTGTGAATTCTATGTAAATGCCCGCTCTCCTCATTGCTTTTCCCCTTGGCGATATAGAATCGTTTGCAATGGCACGTTTGGCGTTGAGGGGTTGGAAAGGGATTAGGTGTTGGGCGGTGGGGGAGAGGGAGGATGGTGCTGAACAGAGTTTCACTGTATGTGGATGACCTATTGGTATAGATTTCTGACCCGTTGGGCAACTTTGAAAGGATCGTTAAGATCCTGAGTGAGTTTGGCCGGATTTTGGGGTAGAAATTGAGAATGGGAAAGAGTGAGGTGTTCTCGATTAATGCAAGAGGGGAGGAGAGGAGGTAAGGGGAGTTGCCGTTCCAGGTGATGGGGGTGAGTTTTCGGTATTTAGAAATCCAGGCAGCGTGGAGCTGGGCCCAGCTACACAAATTGAACTTGGCATGGTTGGTGGAGGGAATTAAGGCAGATTTCAAGAGGTTGGATGTGTTGCCGTTGTCACTGGCCAGGCGCGCGCTTACAGTTAAAATGACGGTGCTGTCAAGGTTCTTGTTTGTATTCCAGAACTCCGCCATCTTTATCTCCAAGTCCTTTTTCGGAAGGCAAATGGGATGATTTTGGGGTTTGTTTGGACGTGGAAGACCCTGCGGGTGAGGAGGGTGTTCTTGGAGAGGGGCGGGGGTGGCTGGCATTGACTAATTTGATGAATTGTTACTGGGCGATGAACATGCAATGGTGTGGAAGTGGGCTGTGGAGGAGGGCTGGTATGGAGGCAGATGGAGGTGGCGTCGTGTAGGGGGATGAGTTTGAGGGGCACTGCTGTTTTGCCCCTTCCATTCTCGTTCGTCCGGTACTCCGTAAGCCCACCTGTGGTTTCAGCGTTATGGATGAGAAACCAGTGCAGGCAGCATTTCGGGTTGGATGGCATGTCGTTGTGCGTTTCGATATGTGACAATCATAGATTTGTGCAGGTGGGGCTAAATCCAAGGTCCTGGGTGGCGGCAGGTGGGGATAGCGTATTTTTGGGATTATCTGAATGGTTTCAGATACCTGCAGGTAAGGAATTTTGTTAGGAGAGAGGTGCCGTCCTTCCCGGGGCTTCCGCCTCCGGTGTTGCAGGGCATTTGTTATCGGAGGATGATATTGGGGAAGGGAGGGTGTCGGATATCTATAGTGAGTTGATGGAGAGGGAGGGTGCACTTGTACAGGAGGTTGTGTGCAAATGGGAAGAAGAATTGGGCGGGGAGGTGAAGGCCAGGACGTGGAAGGAAGGCCTGCGGAGGCTAAATGCGCCCTTATCGTGTGTGAGGTTAAGCCTCATCCAATTTAAGATGGTGCATAGGGCCCACATGACGGTTGCGCGGGTGAACCGATTCTTTGCAGGGGTGGAGGATAGTTGTGGATGGTGTGCGGGGGGGACCCACGAATCACGTCCACATGTTTTGGGTCTGTACAAAGCTGAGGGGGTTCTGGCAGAGGTTCTCGGACGTTATGTCTGAGATTCTGGATGTGGGGGTGGCCCATATCTGCGGTGTCGGAAGATCGGGAAGTCCAGGTGGGGAGAGAGGCCGACGTATTGGCCGTTGCCTCCCTGATAGCCCGGAGACGGATCTTGTGCTGGCAGGACTCTGAGCTGCCAAAGGTGGGGGTTTGGGTGAGTGACCTGGTAGAATTTCTGCGGTTGGAGAAGGTCAAGTTCGCTTTGAAGATGGGCGGAGGACGGGTTCACACAGAGGTGGAAGCAAAGCATTGATTTCTTTCAGGTGGATTGAGGAGTCGGGGGGGGTTGGGGGAGATAAGGGGTAAAACGTTAGGAAGGCAGGGTGCGATGTTGGCATCCGGGGAAGCTGAGGGCTTGTGGCTTCTGTTCATGTTGATGTTTTGGGTCTTCTGATATTTTTATGTACATATGTAAAAGTAAAAAGCCTTGAATAAAAATATTTTAATAAAAAGAATGCTCAATTGCTGTATGGCCTATTTGGAACATTTTCAAGGTCGCAAAAGATAAACAATGTGGATTAATGAATGCTTTGCTGCCCCATGCTTTAAATTGTTCCCTATCTGGGAAGTGATATTGCAGGAGCATAAGTCTTATCATTAAAAGTTCTGACTTTCTGTAGTGACTTAATGTGCAAATGTATCGGATTTTTTTTTAAACCCAGGAGGAGGTTGAAGCTGAATTGCTTATTTTCACGAGATTAAGGAGAGAACTGCGCAAATTGATCCAGCAACTTGTGGTGATGCAATTCAAAATGTCTCTTCCTTGCCACAAGTAGTTTGAGAATATACAAGTTAATGATGTGCACATTTTAATATTTGCTGCCACTGTATTGGCAGCAAACTTTAGGCCAATGTGTGGATGTGACTTTTCATCAAAACTAGAACTTCGTTTTAGTGACATGATTGTCATCGCCCTGACTGGAGGTACTTTAAAAAAAGCTCTTTTAAAATGGCAAAATCAGCATGTTTACAAATGCAGTTAATCTGTTGCCTGTCTCTTGGCAGTTGTGGGGCCTGCAATAGTGGAAGATCTGCTAGCAGGCCAGTTTCATATTCAATACAGGATGAACTAACGTTTGTGATTACTGTTAAAGTGTTTTGTTAAAAAAAAATTTCAGACCAAAATTAATGATTTATTTGCGAATAGATTCGCCATGAAAGGAATTGGATGTTTTGAAGTGGCATGGAAGTCTCTACAATTTTTTGTATTCATATTTTAAAAAAAAAACCTGTAACTGTTTCAAGAAAGAATATTGTTGACTTGTAATTCAGACTTAGACACAAAAGGGCCATGTCCCCCGAACCTACAGATAAGTAAATGTTGCAACTACCTTAGTAACCTAAATCCGTGATTGCTGGAAATCATACTTCTGTATACTTCAAGTTTTTAAATCTTTTGCCATAAAAGTAATTGGTTATAACTGCAGTTTCTTATGCAAACCTATGCCCCACTGCAATTTCAGTGCCATGTGTCATAAAGCTCAAATTCAGGGCTTCTATTTGTGCTGTGAAGCCTCTCATAATCAAATACATTGAGGCTCGCCATGCAATTTCAACATAAGAGAATAATTTAGGTCCGGTATCAAAGCATACATAACTACTAAAGAGCCCGATCCTAGAATGTGGTCGGAAGGCCTTTTAAGTAACAGGGCAGCTCTTGGGCGAGTACCCTAAGAATGCCATTCTTCAAAACCGACTAAGTGCTAAAATGAAAACATTTATGTCCTGACACTGCCAGCTCACCAGGAACAAATGAGAAGTGTGTGCATGGACTAGCTGTGGCATTTTGCCTGATATACATGCATGTAATATTTGACATCATGATCTCAGGAGATTATGCATGGTGACATATGACTCAACACCATGGTATTACCACTGAAATGTGCTGACACAGCAGTTGGCTGCATTGTGCATGCTTAGGGATTGCTGAATTAGTACCAGCCATGGCGAATTAATGAGAAGTTTTGTGAAGTCGTAATCCCATGGAACTTGATCAAGACAGCCTCAATACAGCTTAGAATCAGAGACTTGCCGACCATGCATCTGGGTTTGACTCCAGATTCCAGAGGTCAAATAGTGTGCACCTCTATCTGAAAGCTTTTTAAAATCTACATTGTGTTCTCCCCTTCCCCTGTACATTCTTCATTTTCAGATAATCCAATTCCCTTTTGAATGGCTTGATTGAACCTGCCTCTACCCCACTCTCAGACAGTGCATTCCAGACTCAAACCAGTCGCTGTGAAAAATTTCTTCCTCAAGTTGTCATTGTTTCTTTAGCCAATTACATTATTCTGTACCCTCTTGTTCTCGAACAATAAGAACAATTTTTCCCAAATCTCCTCTCAACTTTCTCTTCTGAGGAAAACCGTTCCAAATTTACAAATCCGTGGGCATAACTAGATTTCCCTATTTCCTATCACCATTCAGGTGAATCTTTTCTGAAACCTCTCTAATGCATTCACATCCTTCCTAAAAGTCCCAGAACTGGACTCAATACTCCAATTGAAACCAAACCAGTATTTGAAACAACTTGAAACAAATTTACATAACTTCCTTGATAACTTCTATTAATAAAACCTAGGATGCTGCATGATTTATATACACCTCTCTCCATCTGCCCTGCCACCTTCAATGATTTGTGCCTTCCTGCTTGTCCCCCTTAGAATTGTATCTTTTTTTTTTACTGTATCTACATTCTTCCTACCAAAATGAATCACTTCACACTTCTCTACATTTCACCTGCCACTTCTTTGCCGATTCCACCAACCTGTCAATGTCTTTTTGAAGTTTTACCCTAACCATCTCACAATTCACAATGCTTCTAGGTTTTGTATCTTCTGCAAATTGTGCAATTGTGCCCGGTACACCAAATCTAGGTCATTAATATACATCAGGAAGAGGAGGGGTCCTAACAATGGGTTTTGGGGTACTCCAATATAAACCTTACTCCAGTCTGAAAAGCATCGATTAACCACTACTTGTTTCCTTTCATTCAGCCAATTTTATATCCATGTTGCTACTGTTCTGTGAATTCTACTTTTTCAAACAAATTAAGTATTGAACACGGTTCTTCACAGCACCAGGGTCCCAGGTTTGATTCCTGGCTTGGGTCACTGCCTCTGCAGAGTCTGTAAGTTCTCCCCGTGTCTGCGTGGGTTTCCTCCGGGTGCTCCGGTTTCCTCCCACAAGTCCTGAAAGACGTGCTGTTGGGTGGTTTGGTTATTCGGAATTCTCCCTCCGTGTACCTGAACAGGCGGCGGAATGTGGCGACTAGGGGCTTTTCACAGTAACTCCATTGCAGTGTTAATGTAAGCCTACTTGTGACAATAAAGATTATTATTATTAAATCTGTTGTGTGACATTGTATCTATTCTGTGAGCTCTATTTTTCAAGCAAGTCTGTTGTGTGACATTGTATCAAATACCTTTGGCAGTCCATATGCACCACATCACAGCATTGCTCTTTGATCAACCCCCTCTGTTATCTCATCAAAAAAACTTCAAGTTAGTTTTTCCCTTATCAGATCCTTGCTGGATTCCCTTAATTAACCTGTATTTGCCCAAGTGACCATTAATTTTGTCCCCTCTTATTGTTACCAGAAGTTTCCCCTGCACTGAAATTAAACTGTGGTTTCTGGGCATCATCTTTACACCTTTTTTCTACAAGGGTATTACATTTGCAATTCTCCAGTCATTTGGCACCACCCCCTGAGTCTAAGGAAGATTGGAAAATTATGGCCAGTACCTATGCAATTTCCACTCTCTCTTCCCTCACTATCTTTAGATGCATTTCAGCCAGTTCAGGTTCCTTATCAACTGAAGTACCAAAACAGCACCTCCTTTTCTATTTTAAATCTTTTAAGTGTCTGAATTATCTCCTCTTGCACTTTGTCCTGGGAAGCATCTTCTTCCTTGGTAAAGACACATGCAAAGTATTCAGTTAATATCTCGGCCATGCCCCCCCCCCCGCCCCAATCCCATTTTTGCCCATAATCTGCCTCAATCCACCTTTGAACACCCTTTTATTATTTATATTCATCTCTGAACCTTCTATATTCAGCTTGATTCTCAGTTATATATTCCACCCGACATCTGTGGTTTGCACACTTTTTCTTCATCTTAATTCTTATCTCATTTGTCATTCAGGGAGCTCTGGATTTGTTTGCCTTACCTTTCGCCTTCCTTGACTGGGCCCAATTATCTCCTTTAAAGACAGCCTAGTGTTCTGTTGGAGTTTTGCCTGTCAACCTTGGATTCTAATTTATCTGTGTTAGAACCATTCTTTCCCATTGTAGTTGGCTTTCCTTGTCCTTTCCCATAGCTAACCTATGGGAACAGTAGTTCTGTTTCTTAAATGTTCCCGCCTGACACTTGATAACTTGCCTTACCTCATTCCCAAGACCAGGATCTAGCAGCAGTGCCTTCTTTCTTAATGGACTGGTAACATATTGCTGCAGAAACTTTTCCTGAACGCACACTATCCCAGTCTATATTTGGCTAATTAAAGTCCCCCATTATAACACATTTTGCACCTCTCTGCAATTTCTTTTCAAACTTGTTCCTCTACATCTTTTCCATTAGTTGGTGGCCAAAGACTACACTGAGCAATGTAATTCCGTCTTTTTGTTTCTTAACTCTAGCCAAATAGATTCTAGGGCACCGTCTCTCAACAGCACTTCAATGCTCTTTTCAATCAATACTATCTTTCCTGAACACCTTGGGCGGGATTCTCTAATCCCGCGGCAGAGTGTCCACGCCGTCGTAAACGCCGTCGTGTTTTGCAACGGCGTGAACGGGCTGCTGCCAGGACTAATTCTGGCCCATACAGGGGGCCAGCACGGTGCTGGAGCGTTTCGCTAACTGTGCGTTGTGGGATCCGCACATGCGCAATGGCGCCGGCGCCAACGCGTGCATGCGCAGTGGCCTCTTTCAACGGGCTGGCCCCGACGCAATATGGTGCAGGGCTACAGGGGCCGGCGCGGAGGAAACTAAGCCAGAGAGGCCGGCCCGCCGTTTGGTGGGCCCCGATCGCGGGTCAGGCCACATCGGAGGCCCCCCCCGGGCCGGGATCGGACCCCCCCCCCACGGCGCGGTCCCGCCGGCTCAGAGCAGGTTAGAACGGCGGCAGCGGGACTCGGTTTTTTTTATGGCTGCTCGGCACATCCGGGCCGGAAAATCGTGGGGGGGACCGCCTAGAATGGCCCACGCCCAACAGCGCGCCAACCACGCCGGCGCCAATGGTGCCGATTCGCCACTCTGCGGAGAATCACGTGCCGACGTCGGGGCGGCGTTGCCGGTCGTGGGGATTCTCCGACCCGGCCCAGGGCTGGGTGAATCCCGCCCCTTGTATCCAGGATTATTTAATACACAGCCCTTCCTTTCTTTCAGCCAGGTCTCTGATATAGCCACAACTTATTTCCTCGTGGCACTCTGTGCCTGTAGCTCACCAATTTAATTCACAGCACTCCGTGCATCCACATATATGCACAGTAACCCTAATTTAAACTTTATTACTCTCTCCCTTTGTCTAAACCTACCTAACAATTTACTATTTCCTACTCTAGTGATATTTAGGCACCTTGTTTCTCTCTGATATTACGTCCTAGTTCCTACACCCCTGCCAAGTTATCTTAAACCGTCCCCAATAGCACGAGCAAATCGCCCTGTAAGGAAATTCATCCTGTGGATATTGGAGCATGTTTCTAAATGTTAAGTAATGAAACACGTGGCAGGTTGGCACAGTGGTTAGCACTGCTGTCTCGCAGTGCCAGGGGTTCAATTCTGGCCTGTCTGTGGAGTTTGCACTTTCTCCCTGTGTCTGCGTGTGCATCCTCCAGGTGCTCGGTTTCCTCCCACGGTCCAAAGATGTGCAGGTTAGGTGGATTGGCCATGCTAAATTGCCCCGAGGAGGGATTATGGGGTTAAGGTGGCGAATTGGACCGGGGTAGGGTGATCTGTCAGAGGACCAGTGCAGACTCGATGGGCCGAATGGCTCCTTCTGCACTGTAGGGATTCTATGGTTCCATGGAAGTAATTAAACTTTTTATACAAAAATATTAGCCCTAAAACCAAAACTATAACCTTTCCATACTATGAATTCAGAAATGTTCCATGGTTTTGTACATTTCTCATTCTTCGAGGAATGTAAGAGTTTATAAAGTTGTTTATAGAACTGAATGTCTATTTTAGAAACAGAGTTTTCAGAACTCCAACAGTTGAGGTAACCTATTTCAGTTATTTTTACTCTTTTCCTCTTAGTTTGTATTTTAACTCAACCCTGAAAATGCAGGAGTTAATTTCTGATGTTTACTCCGTTCCTCTTGCTGTAATAGTTCCTAAAGGTCTAACACATTAAATAATTCTTTGCCCAGATTGTTCGTCAATAACTTTGGAATTGCCTTGACATTTCCCTAAGTGAGGGTAGACTCAATTGCCTTGGGAGGCTGCTACTAAAAGAATGAACACATGTTGCATTCATTAGATCTCCTTTGGCCCTTGCAGTTTGTTCTGAAGATAAAATCCTCTTGCACTGAGAAAGTTGTGGAGCGTTTGCAATTCCAAGAATATTGTCCCAGAGGATTGCTGACGTTGCAGAGGATTGCTGCATTTAGCCAAGGCAGAAATGTTCGCAAGTGGTTTGAGGCTTGCGACTGAAGCCTTTAGGTAGCTAGTGGAGCTGATTGCTATTTCGAACATTTTTGTTATTGGGGCCTCACCGCTTCCCGAAGTGATCTGGACATTGTCTGCTCCCTGCCCCCGAGCTCTTCAGTGCTTGATGTGCTCAGACAGGCAGAAGGAACGGGGGTGTCTTGTGGAGTTCTTATTTGTGCCAACACAGAAGTGCTTTGTCACCAGCCATCTGGACTGGGAGGATATCCTTAGAATTCGAAGTATGTTGGAGCTATGCTTGCTGTGAAATCATTGGAAAGGAAGAGGAAAAACAGACCAAACTAGTTTGTACTTTATAGGAAGGCAAACATGGAAGACGGTTTTCCCAATGTGCCCTCAATATATGATGCCTCAACTTTGCTCATCGTCTCCACTGGTAAGTTCGCCAAAGAAATCTGAAATAATAATTTTAGGCACTGACGATTTTTGTCTTCAAAATAATATTGTGCTTTGTGCATTGTATGCAATTTTGAAAGGAAAAGTCGGAAGTACTTTATGTAGAGCATTAATTAGAGATTGCATTGTTCCATTTAAGAAGCTACAGACAGAAATAGTAAAATAAAATTGAAATTTGCACGATGTGCGTATGGAGAATGTCTTAATTTATTATTGCTGTGTTACCCTCTATACAGAATTCTCACTTGCATTCGTTAACTTTTAAATAATTCCTCTCTTCTTCCCTACTCCCAAAATTGTTTGATAAATATATAAAACCTCTACCCATTTTCAAACTTGGCTTTCTTCTGATTATGTATAACAGTGTTACAGTAAATTTCAGTGTGGGGTGGCAGTCAAGTTTGTTATTAAACTTTGCTCCAGTTTTGTGTTCGTCACTGCAAGTATTTGGATACATGAAGAACTAATTCATATAATCAATAGGATTGATGGTGCCTTAAAATTAAGATGTTGCAAAGGGAACTTTTATTTGTAGTTGTATTTTAAGCTAATTCTTTTTGCCCTGAAAGCAATGTTATTTGTTTGAGAAGAATTGTTTTTTTACCTCTTTTGTGAGGGCCACGAAGAATCCAGCACGAGTTGAAGGATAGAAAGAAATAACATTTATTTACAATAACATATATATATATATATATATATATATATATATATATATACAGCAGCAACTCCCTTGCTGCTCACTTCTCTAGCTGGTTCCAAACTGGCCAGCTTTATTTATGCAGGGAATCTGCTAATGATTTCTCCGCCCCCCCTCATTGGGGAAGCTCATACTCCCAAAGGATTGTGGGATTGCCATTAGTCCCCAGCCAGTGGTAAGCAGGCAGGTTATAACAACCCCATACATAATCGCTATTTGGGTAAATGACACAAAGATGTTTAAAGCTGAAATGACATTGTTTGAGCATTAAACATACAACTATGTTTAGAAAATTGACGAGCATGTTGTAACACTGGTAATAGTATGCATTTATTCCTCTCAACTGTTGAGTTTAATTTGAAAGTGGAATTCAAATTTGTCCTTTTTGATGTTTTGAGAAATGTTACAAAAATCATTGCCCATTTCTGGAGTATTGATACTATTCTAAGGGGAGCAGCTATAAGCTTTTTGATTTATAAATACCATATTGCGATTCTGACTCTAAGGTGAGTGTCCAGATATGCAGTGATACTGGGAATTCACTGCTGCCTAACTATACCTTGAAGTAACTCTGAGGGGATTCACAACTCTAATTGAGTCAAAGCAGAGTATTAAAGCAATCACTGGGCTGATTTTAAAACTGGGCTTTGAATTTATTATACATCATACAATTTTGAAAGATAACCTATTTAAACCAATAACAACTTAGATTTATGTAGTGTATTTAAAAATGATCCAAGATGCTTCACTTCATAAATTGTGTGTTGAACCTATGAATAAAAATTTTACCGGGTGTATGGATAATATAGAATCTATTTGGGAATTTAAAACGTCGTGAATTTAGTTGTGGTATTATTTGGAATATAGTTAGATGCTGAGATTTTGGTTTAATAACCAAATGACCATCATAGCAAAAATCTTAAACAACTTGATAATTAAAGTCCACATTTTTAAATTGGTGCTCTTAGAACTTATAATAGTTTTGTGAGATTGACTGCTTCTGCTCTGTTGCTTGTCCTGACCCCAAAGCTCAAACTGACATCTATGGTAAAAAGTTTGAAATATTTAAATTTGGTCATTCTAAACCCTACTTGGGTGCAAATCAGCTGGCTGCTATAATTATGTTCAGTTCATTAAAGGAAATTTGGCAAGGTAATTCTCATTCACTAGTGTGTGGCTAAAGGTTGTGAGATGACTTGTTTAAATAGAAACTATGAACAAAAAGTGTATCACATGGTTTCCTACATACAGACCTATGATGTTTATATATCAGGAGTATTAATCAAGCCAACAATTATTCTAGCTTGATCCACACTTGATGGGAGAGTTAATTTGTTCCTGTTGCATAATATTTTATTGTTTTAATTTATTCTTTTAAAGTAATAAGCATGTTTATTCCTGAAATAAGGCCTCAAGGTTCTTTCCAAGTGTTTCATAGATTTTTTTTCAGGTAGTGTAAAAAATTATTTTTTTAATCAATGATGCTGATATTTGTCATTGTGCAAGGATAAAACTAGTTGCAGTGCTAGAAGAATTTTCTAACAGTAACTATGAACTTAGTATGTCATGTAAAAATTCAGTCACATCTCATTTAACAATGTTGTAACCTTGTCAAGTGTTTTTTGACAGCAATACTAAAAGTTGCTAGTTCAGTAATTTTTAATTGATTGTATTATGAGGGAAACTTCAAAAGCACACCCTCTGGAGAAGTGTAGATTTCCATGTTTAACTACAGGTTTACACATGCTAGACGTTGGTGTCAGATGCAGAGGTGTAATATCAATGGATGTTCACAGTTTTGTCATCTTTACTGCCACAAAATCCAGGCCAGTCTGTTTCACTTACAAAAAAGCAGAACTCGCTGATCAGAGGGATAATTTGCATTGTAAAATTGTTCCTCATCTGTTTCACATATCAAGAAGACATTACAGACAAGTTTCTGCTTTGGGCACAATTTTGGAAATTGGGTGAAAATTTCACTTGAAATTGTGCTAGTTAGGTTACAGTTCAAGCTCCATTAAAATGAATTTGCATAATCACAATTGCTAAACTGAAAGTGACTCGCAAAAATTATACTGAAATATTACAACTTTTAAAACATGCCTATTAGCGCATGTTCATCCAAGAAAACAAGTTCAATTTGAAGAGCCTCCCCAAATGGTTCAATCAAGAGAAACTTGCCATCATCTTTATTTTGAGTAGGGCCAACTTCGGCGGAACTAATTTTAAACTATCGGTAAATATCCTGAACTTTCTATCTGCGCTTGATGCAACTTAATTACACTGGAGTTTCCACAATCTTTTGCATGGACTCAGCTGATTGCTCTGATAAAACTCGTGCAAACGTGAGGCCTATTTTCAATAGCTTAGAGGGCCGAGGGAGGAAGCCACTTGTTTGTGATTTATGTTTTTAAATTCAATGCAATAACATTCCAAAGAAAGTTTGCACTCGCATGTACAGAGAGCACCCAGTCGTCATGGTGTTAGTACCTTGTGCTCACTGATCTATATTAGCTTGTGGCCTGGCAACATCCTAATTTTATAAAATCCTCATTCTTGCTTTCAAATTCCTCCTAGACCTTGACCCACTCTATACCTCTAACTTTCTCCGCTCTACAAACCCCTGAGATCCCTGTGCTTCTCCCGTTCCAACCTCTTACAAATTCCTGACTTTTATTGCTCCATCGTTGACAGCTTTGCCTTCAGTTGACTGAGTACTAAGCTTTGAAATTCTCTCCCAAAGATTCTCCAAATTTCAAATTCTGTAATCTTTAAGATACACCTTTAAAACCTACTTTTTGAACCCTCTTTGGTCATCTGTCCCAGTATCTCCTCACATGACTCAATGTCAAATTTATTTTGATAGCACATGAGCAGAGTGCCTTGAAACGTATTACCAAGTTGTTATTGTTTATAATACTGCAGGAGGAAATCGAAGATCAAATTCAATTATTGACTTTGGCTTGATCCTGCATGTTCCATTGTATATTTTAAATGTGCATTTTTCCTATGCTATGTTGATTTAGAAATGTTCACTTTAAATTTCCTTTAACCGTAATTTTTAAAACTATTTATACAGTGGAGTGTAAAACATGCATTTGTTATTAGCTAATAAATGTTTTTGGGGTGAAAAATTGGCAAAAGATTCAGTAATCGGTTTCCGGTCAATACCAGCTGTCATAAAGCAGCCATACTATTGCCTCAAGTATACTCAGCCATTTTGAAGGAACTGGAAATGATGGAGATGATTCTTGTATTGCACATTAATTGTGGAGGTGGGAAAGGGCAACTAAAGAAAGCAGAAATTTAACTCTACAGATTTGCAGCAGAACGGGGAGGGCAAAGGTTTCAGAAACTCGTTGGAGAAGCAGTTTCCAGAAATAGGCAAACTTTTTGAAGCACCTATCGCAACAAGACTTAATATGGTGATCTTTAACATTCAAAACTCAAACAATTCCAGTAAATGAGTTTCATAGTAACTTGCAGCTTTCCCTGACTGCCACTAAGGATCCCTTAATGACTACCTTTTGACTTCTGTCTCTGTTCAATGGATAGGATTAGGAATTTATGTAAACAATGCATGCAGAGACCAGAATAAGGCAAAAATTAATCTTATCCTTACTTATGTCTTGCCTGAAGCTTTGTATTTGTTGACCTATGATAAATCTTGGTCTTCTTGCATCTCCAGTCTCAAAGCAGGGTTGAAGCTCTTCAAGTCCTTTCCTAATTATTTTTTCTAGCTCCAACTAGTAGTTTAAGAGTCTCTCACCTCTGGGGAAATGTTTGAGTCATCCTGTCTAATGTTTTGAGTCATCGTCTCATATCTCCTCCTTGGCTCAAGAGTAAATTCTTTATTTGAATATGCTTCTGTAAAAATGACAATTTGTTTTTCAATGTTATTGTAGTTTTCCCCTTGGGTCAAATAGTTTGATAAACAGAAGACTGCTTTTTTTGTTCTGGTGATTTGAATTTAAGATTTTCTAATGTTAGAAAAGCCATAGTTTCACATGGAGAAAAGTCACAAAAATACATATTATAATATTGTGGGCAACCTTCTCTTACTTGTGTAACATACATTTTCTATAAACAGCTACTGTATTAAGTGTGTAATTTTTGTACTGCATTTTAAGTCATGAAGGAATGACTATTGTGTGATGGATACTGATATTAAGTGCCTCAACCGTGGCTATTGGACATAGTTATTGCAATGAAAGTCAACGTTAAAAGTGTCAATTGACCAGATATGTTCCCAGAGAATGTCAGGATACGAGGAAATTTTGTCGTGAATCTCCAGTTGGGGATTACCTAAAATATATTGAACATTTTTAAAAGAATCAAATTGATTCAATAGATTATTCTTCCTGTACTTTTTATGTTCTTGTACAGATTGATTTTGTGAAAATAAAGTTGACCACAATCTGTCATTGGTGTACAGCTGTGTAAATAAAACCCAGCCATTGAAAGACATTCCGTTCATATCAGGATGAAGTGGGTCAGTTATAATCCAAAATGTGGATGCTTTCCAGAAGTTCATGTATTGTGGGGCTTACTTTCATTGTGAAATTGCAGATTAGCAAACTGAACTGTTGAGATTGTGGAAAAGTGGCAGGACTGATTTACTCATAGCATAGATTTCTAATCTTTTTCTAGCATAGATTTCTAATCTTTTTCTTTGACAAAAGTTAATTTCTGAATATTTATGGCATACTGCACTGTCTTTAAAACCAGCAGGGGTATTTGCAATCCTGGTATCTTCTGTTCTACTGTGATAACGCACAAATATACCGTTAATCATTAGTGACATGGGGGTAGGTGCAAAATGGACTGACCTGGAATCATATCTGTTTGAAGTAACTAATGGAGGATGTTGGAATTATTATGCACAGCTATGGGAGGGATTTTATCCCAACACTGGATGGAATATTGCATTAGAGCATAGACTTGTTTGACAGTACAGAAAAGCTTTCCATGACTTGATCGAGTTGTTCCCAGCCTTTCCTGTTACAAGCGGTGTCAAGCAAGGATATGTCCTTGCATCATCACTCTTCGATATTTTATTTGTTGTTTTGTTCCATGTGAATTTCAATAACCTCAAAATAGGAGCCAGGGTAAAATTCAGGTCTGATGGCCAATACTTCAACTTTTTACAATCTTTGACCAGACCCCAGTTGTGGGGAAGATCCAGTTCGGAAGCAAGAACATTTTGTTTAACGGCGACAGAGTTTGAGATTCTGTGAATGCAGCTGCAAGATTCCACAGGTTTTAAGCGAACACAAATTAACTTTACCATACAAATTAAAAAAGATAATTACAATTTCTATCTTTTGTTACGATCACTATTGATATAACTTTTTTAATTAAACGTGTAGGAACAGAGTCACGGGACTGCTTTTAGTTTTGACAACCAGGAAATAACAGCAAAAAAAAAACATTTATTAAACATGAAAAAATTGGATTGTGATACAACATGCCTTTACCCCCCACCCCACCCATTTAACAATTACACACCGGTTTTAGGATTAACATGGGAATAAAATTGCATTTTTATTTACAATGATCTCATTGTCAAAAATCATAGTATTTACAGTGCAGAAGGAGGCCACTCGGTCCATCGAGTCTGCACCAGCTCTTGGAAAGAGCACCCACTTAAGGCCACACCTCCACCCTATCCCCGTAACCCAATAATCCCACCGAACCTAAGGGCAATTTAGCACGGCCAATCCATCTAACCTGAAAATCTTTGGACTGTGGGAGGAAACCGGAGCACCCGGAGGAAATCCATGCAGACTCCGCACAGACAGTGACCCAAGCCAGGAATTGAACCTGGGACCCTGGAGTGATATATCCAGTGAAGCTACTGTGCTACCGTGTCTCCCTTTTTAAGGATGTAAAATGAATTTGGGCAAATACACACACTACTCTGAACCCCAAGTGAATGTCTCCTCAGAATCCCCCGATGATTGTCACATAAGGGTTTCCTAACTCCACTCCCTAAAACACACTTGAAATTCTTCTTTCAGAATTATGCTTTCCCTTAGTGATTTGCATTCCGAAATTCAGTGTAGGTTTTCCAAATGACGCTTTTAAACAAAGCTTCCGCTCCACTTTTAATAGTGAATCTAGTCTAGGATTTTCACTGTGTCCTTTTGGGTTTTCTTTACCTTAACTGCTTTTACAGAAACTCGTTTGTTTTAAATTTAAGTGTGCCCAATTCATTTTTTCTAATTAAGGGGCAATTTAGTGCGGCCAATCCACCTACCCTGCACATCTTTGGGCTGTGGGGGCGAAACCCACGCAAACACTGGGAAAATGTGCAAACTCCACACGGTCAATGACCCAGGGCCGGGATCGAACTGGGACCTCGGCGCCGTGAGGCAGCAGTGCTAACCACTGCGCTACCATGCTGCCCCTTTTTACAGAAACTCTAGAGATCCAGCCACTGATTTCCATAGTTATTTCAACTCTCATTTCACAGGCTGTAGTAAAATTTCACAAATCTGAAAATTACTTCAGATAATTTTCTGGTGTCTCAGCCGCCTTCTCAGATCCATCTGTTGCTACTGAACAATGTTCTGTTCTACTACCTTTAACCTCAGACTTCTTGGAAACTTCTCTGCATTTCTTTGATATCCTTAACTAGCTGCCCTTCAGGATTATGTAATTGTTTTCACAACCATTACTCCATAGCATGGCTTTTTTTTCTAACAAAACTTGAGATGTACCCTCTCTAGCCTTCAAGCCAAGTGCTTTAAGGGCGGCACAGTGGTTAGTACTGATTCCTCACAACACCAGGGTCCCTGGTTCCATTCCCAACTTAGGTCACTGTCTGTGTGAAGTCTGCACGTTCTCCCTGTGTCTGCGTGGGTTTCCTCCAGGTGCTCCGATTTCCTCCCACAAGTCCTGAAAGACGTGCTTGGTAGGTGAATTGGACATTTTCAATTCTCCCTCTGTGTACCCGAACAGGCGCCACAGTGTGTCCTTTTCTGTGATGTAGACCTCTATAACTCTATGAAGCGTTCCTGCTGCTAGTTGAAACATGACCTTGGTCTTAGGGACTTTGATTTGGAGACCATTATTTTTGGCAAAATTGTAGAATTCTGGATTAAAATTTTTTTTTTTTATGGATCCAATTAATTTTTCCCAATTAAGGGGCAATTTAGTGTGGCCAATCCACCTATCCTGTACAACTTTGGGTTGTGGGGGTGAAACCCACGTAAACACGGGGAGAATGTGCAAACTCCCCACGGACAGTGGCCCAGAGCCGGGATCGAACCTGGGACCTCAGCGTCGTGAGGCTGCAGGGCTAACCCACTGTGCCACCGTGCTGCCCTCCGTTTGCTAGACTCTTGATGCCGTCTTTTTGTGGGCAGCTAGAGCACATCATGACGATCCGCCTTGCAGATCTCCGCCTTGTGCAGGCAGGCTGAGGGGATGCACATGGACCAGGAACAAAAACTGCCTAATGAAACCCTGGATGAAATCCATACTGGCTGCAAAAGCACTCCAGTCAAAGCATAAACCTGTTATTGCGATATGGACTTTGATTACCCACTGCAAGTCTATGAATATGTAACAAACTTCCAGACACAGGTGATCAACCTGTTATCAGCGCTAGGGGCTGGTTTAGCACAGTGGGCTAAATAGCTGGCTTGCAAAGCAGAACAATGCCAGCAGTGTGGGTTCAATTCCCGTACCGGCCTCCCCGAACAGGTGCCGGAATGTGGTGACTAGGGGCTTTTCACAGTAACTTCATTGAAGCCTACTTGTGACAAGCAATTATTATTATTATTATTATTATTATCAACTTTGCAGCAGGATGAGGAACAGACAAAAGAATCCATCAGACTCCTTAATGGGCTGATGGCTGTTTCAGAGGACAATGGACCTTGATTGAACCACCATCGTAAACAGGAGTATCCTGTATTTACCATTAACCAGTGGGGTCTGGCTAGGACAGTGGCCGGTGGTGGGCGTATACATATGACTCAATCCAAGATGCCCAGTATAAGAAAGCAGCATTGAACAGATCTTGGAAGAGAAGTTGGGAATTGCCCAGGCACAACCATCGCAGGAAGAAAGGGTTTCGAACCCAGAGAAGACATCAACATCGAGTGATCGAAGCCTGCCAGCCTCCTTTACTAAGTGTGGGTAAAACCCAAAGCTCAGCTGTGAGACTGAGTCATATTTTCTGGAGTAATAGAATTATGAATAAAATTGCGTTAAACTGTGAACCTGTTTGTCCTTATGTTCATCTTGTAAATAAAGACACCGAGGTAAAACTTTGAGTAAGTAAACTGGTCGAACACATCAGAGGTTTTGAAGGTACAACAGCCTTCTCAATCTTGCCCCTTGCCTGAGGTGTGGTGATCCTCAGGCTAATTCACCACCAGTCAGCTCTCCCCCTCAAATGGGAAAGCAGCCTATGGTCATCAAAGTAGCACAGTGGTTAGCACTGTTGATTAACAGCACCAGAGACCCGAGTGTGGCAACTAGGGAATTTTCACAGCAGGTTCATTACAGTGTTAATAACAGCCTACTTGTGACAGCAATACTGATTATTATTATTCTAATTATTATCTGGGACAAGGGCAACTTCACTTTATCTGCATACTGAAGCTCTGCGTACTGCTACTGTGACTTTGGTGGAGGATATCAAATTGAAGAGCTTCCCTAAACAGAACTTAATGTTGATGCTCACAGGCATTTTTCCTGGTGGTATTACAGCAACAAAGCAATTGAAGAGCTGGGGAGAAATGATGCACCTTGCTGGAGAGGTTTTTTTAGCTATGAAGAGAGATTGGATCGACTAGGTTTGGCTTCCTTGGTGCAGAGAATGCTACCACAGGCACAAACACATCCAACCGTGGCATCATGCAGTAGATGCAGGATTTTGACACACTTGCTCAGACATCCTAGCTTGGAGAGCAAGTGCCACAGACCAGGTCAACGTGCACTGTCAAAGCTTTAGTTTGGTCTATGAACAGCACAGATCCTGATATTGTTTTCTGTACTTTTCATGTATCTGGAATTGGTGGTTAGCCCTAAAATCATCTACAAGGCTGTCTAGTGGACAGTTCAATTGGATCTTTCCTGAAATTGAGAGAAGGCTTATTTCTTGTATTTACTGCATACATTTTTGGATCCTTTCTGCTTGTAGATGCTGACTATGTTGGCATTTTTCAGGTCCTATGGAACTTTTTCTTGATCCCAGATGTCCTTGAAAATGGCTGTAGGTCTCTTAACAAGCTATATCATTGAACTTCAAAATCTTCTGCTGGAATGCCACCTGGGCCAGGGGCTTTGCCTGGTTTGGCTAATTTGTTTGCCTTTTATTACATTCCTCTTCAATGGAAGGAGACAACTGTCCAGTCGGATGCAGATGTTCTGCTGAGATGTGAGAGTCTCTATTGAGCTTGGTGATGCCACCTTACTATTACAACTGCCTTATAAGTGGTTAGTATAATTTAATCAGTTGGTAGGACAGGAGTAAAGATTGTGATGGGTAGGCCATAAACAGTCTTCAGCTCATTGTAAATATACGGTCATGCTTCTCAATTAGATGTTGCCGTTCGTCAGCTTTTGCATTTCACCAATCATTCTGCGTTTCTATTAAAGCATACTGGAGTTTGTGTTTAACACTTTTAAAGGCTTGATGCATGATTGTTGACTGTGGGGCTGTTAGAAGACTTTCATGTGTGAGGATTTTTGCAAAGATGGAAATGTCAACAATCTCATCAAATCGGTCTAGTTTGTGCTTACTAGTTTGTGCTTACAATGTTCCAGAAGGTCTACTGGGATCTGCCTGATAAGGCCAAGGCAATGTCCAGCATAGATTGTGGGAGTTTCCAGGATGTCAGGTATTTCCTATTCAGGTAGAACATGATATTGGTTAAGGCAAGGTAATGCTTGGCACACAATAAAACTAGGAGACCTCCTTTTCCAAGTCCCATGTTGACCGAGGATGTCTGTCAATGTGATGTGGTCATGTCAAAGCTGGCGTTGAAATCACCCTTCAGGGTTTTCTGCTTTTTAGGGATTGTGATGAATATAGGACATTGTTTTATATATTATAATTAGATTTGTTTCTGCAGTGTTACTTAAAAACCCTTGTTTAAGATACAGGCAGTATGACTGTTAAGCTGGGATTAAGGGGTTGTAAAAGTATGGTAATCATTTTAACCATTTACTTGTTTACAGATAGATGGCTAATGGAATATTGTTTTGATTTTGAAAGATCCCTGGTGTAGACAATTTGAGAGTGCCTCGTCCTGAATAAACAGGGTCATGGAACATCTTGGTGGGAGGAGACAGAGGTTGGAGCCAGTTCTGTTGTTTTGCAGTTTGCCATAGAATTTTAGCCTGACAAGGCAGGGCTTCAGCTGGCTCATGGAAGGTTCCCTCCAGGGTCTTCCCACAGAAAAAAGCAAGTGAACCTGATTGTTAACTTAAGTGGTTTTCGAATTACATTGGTTTGCTTTATTAGAATGAATATATATATATATATATATATATGTGTGTTAACAGCTGTTGTTAATGTGATTGATTCTGTGTTTAAATTAAAGCTTGTTTTAACTTAAAATATACCTATTGGCCAATCTTATCTCTCCTGCGGTGAAGTATTCTTTCCTCTCAGTTTTACAAGTTGCAGATTGTTGTGTTTCTCATCTGGGATCCTAACAGTATTATTAGTAGGAGATGGTCCAGATCATCATAGAGCATTTTCTTTACAACTGCACTGTTAGTCATGGTGGGGGCATATGTTCATGTGAGTGTTGTGCATTTCCTGTGTTGTTGTATGGAAAGATATAGGATCATCAGGCACTTATTGATATCTTTAGGAAGGTTTTCCAGATCCTTTGCAATCTTCCTCCTGATGGAAAATCCAACCCCTACCTCTCCACATTCTGTCCGGAGTGGACTGCTCCAGAAAAATGTACCCTGCTTCTATTTCTTCAAGCCTATCTACTCCTGCTAGTCTTGTCACTCTAAGGGCATCCATCTCTACACCATACTTGCTAAGTTGCTAAGAGCTGAACAACATTCTGATCTGCCAGTTTGATATTCGGGCAGGTTGCAGACATTTCAGCATGCCACTGTCGGGGTTGGTGATTTTGTGTCTTTGCTTTCTTCTGCAGTGTCTTTTTTTTCTTTATTCTTTGATGGGATTTGGCTGTTGCCGACAAGGTCAACATTATTGTCCACCCCTAATTGTCCTTGAACCGAGTGGCTTGCTAGGCCATTGTAGAGGACCACATTTCTGTGGCTCTGGAGTCTCATGTAGGTTAGACCAGGTAAGGGTGGCAGATTTCTTTCCTGAATGGACAATAGTGAACCAGAAGTGTTTTCACAACAACCAATGTCATATTACCATCACTGATGACTAGCTTTAAATTCTAGATTTTTAAAAATTAATTGAATTTAATCCCACCATGACAGCTGGTAGAATTTTGAACTCTGTGTATTAGCCTGGATTACTAGACGAGTGACATTACCACTACACCACCATCTCTCTTGCTGCAAGGTTGAATTGTTCCCAGCTGTGGTATGTTGGCAGTAACATAAGAATCAGGCTTTGTTTAGGCCTCCTTTTATTGGTCCCTCGGGTGAAAACTGACCAGCTGTGCTAAATAGGGCAGCTGGGTTGTTAGATTGTGCTGCCTAATGCTGATGCTGCTTCAGGGTACATCTAATGACCAAACATCCAGCAACATGCAGGTGAAGGATTAGTCTGGTGTGTTTGCACCTGTCGCATCACCCACTTCCCATTACTGTATGTGACAAGACCTTTACCCAAAATTATTGAATACTATCTACTGAAAAAAATACCATTTACCCACATTCAAAAATGGATCTTTTTGCATTAGTTTTAAAAACATATTTTGACAGCTAAGTTGCTTAGGTCAGAGGGATATAGCTAATTGTTCAATGTCAATTTGTGCTGCTTTCGCATTGTTTAGTTGGCTCATTGCAAGCACTGACGTCCTTGTAGTGGTTGATGTCCTTCCCCACGTGTGGACTGTTTAGGAAGTGAAGTAAGGTTTCTTTTTCATATTGAAATCGGGGTATTGCATTGGTAACTTCAGTTTTAAGTTTTGAAACAATAGTGCATTCATTTTCTTAGTGCAGCATTTCAGTACTCCTTACCGACCTTTAAATTGAATTTGACTCAAATCTATCTTCAGTTGAAAACCCTAATAGTTAGATTCTCGGTTATCTATGCAATACTTAAAAATGATGCATTGTTCCAACACGAAATATTGTGCAGGAAAATGGTGCTGTGAGCATAATGTGACAAGACATGTTATGTCTGAATAGGGTCCGATTAATGTAAAATGAAACATCCTCTGTACTGATCCAATAGACTGTTGTGTCATCTGTGACTTCCTATCTTATTTTTTTTCTGATTACTGTACGTTCATCCAGCATTTCTTCCAAACAGCTGACTGTAAGGCAGATATTGGATTCATTCTCCTAGTCAAAAATGAAAGAAAGATTTGCAATTGCATAACGACATCCCACAATACCTTATGACCATTGATGCATTTCTGAAGTGTGGTCACTTATTGTAGGTGGCATGTCAGGAAGACATGAGTGAAATCATAAACTATGTAAATCAAAGTATTATTTTTGCTTATTTAAAAATGAACTTTGTTGAACAGAAGGACGGCTGCTGCAGGTCACATGATACCTGGAATTCGAAGGTGACTACTAAGCCAGTGTATAGATTGCATGCCCTGACATGTTGCTTATGGAATCTCACACCCAAGACTGTCAAGGTCATTTGAAAAAGAAAATATTGAAAGGAAATGGATGTTATTTGCATCTTTTTTAAGCTTGCCCCCCAGCAGAGTAAAGTCTGCCAAGGCAGTAGCTACCCAGAATCAGGTCATTAATATGGAAAATGACTCTTTCAGAGGCTAATGACTGAGACATTAGAAGCTGTAAAACAAAATCCAGGTCCAGACACCATATAAATATCCCTTTATTAAATTATTGTGGAGAAAGGACATTACCTGACTCGAGTGACCATTTTGAAATCTCTATATTGAGTTGAAAAATCAAATATGAGCAGCCTGCTGATTTACCTCCAACCTGCAAAACCAACAACTCCAGGTTGACTAAGCACCCTGCAACAGGTCTCAGTCCTTTGAAGCCTACTTATCTGGAAACCTCTAACCATCAACTGCCAAGCAGGTGAATTTCAGCTTGCAGCATCACCATCCACTTCAAAGACATTCTGCACTGCTGTCTTCCCACAGGAACACACTGGAACTTCTCCATGAAGGAACCCCACATCTGGACTTTGATTTCCAGAGTTCACAAAGTCATGTGAACTGATATCCATTTCTGTGGTTCTTTTACTGTTAGTTTATTCACATTTGTGTCAACCTCCTGACATCTGACTGCCCCTTAAACCTCCTCTACTAAAGTAAAACTCAATCTGATCTCACTGTTCTCTCATTTTTGTGCTTCTCATTTCAGTTTGAAAGAAGTATATAACCTCTGCCTGTCACAGGTTAATCACAATGTCATCATTCTCTCACAGGTGCCATTACTTCCACCCGAACAAACTTTTGAAGTCTGCCAGTGCCTGGCCCAACAGTGCTGTGTTGATCCACTATCTATTTTTCGGCCTATGGTTTCCGCTTCAAGCCACTCTATTTGGCTTAGCTACACTTATTTTTGGCCAGTTAATGACAACAGTCCCAGGTGGCATATTGGCGCAGTGGTTAGCACTGCTGCCTCATGGTGCTGAGGACCCGGGTTCGATCCTGGTCCCAAGTCACTGGGACATTCTCGTGTCTGCATGGGTCTCACCCCCTCAAGCCAGACATGTGCGAGGTAGGTGGATTGGCCATGCTAAAATGCCCCTCAATTGGGAAAAAAAAGATAACAGCCCTTTCTACATCCCCACCTCCCCCTCCCAAAAGTGGAGCGATGTGATCCACAATGGGTTTTGATTATGCAAGGCTTCTGTAACATGCCACAAATAGTAAAGCAAAATATTGCCCCTGCTGCAAGTGCTCAGGGGGTCTGGCAGCATTTGTGGAGGTAGGAACAAAGTTAACGGGCGCGATTCTCCGAGTCCCACGCTGGGCCGGAGAATCGCCGCAACCGCGCCACGACGCCCTGATGCCGGCGCGCGATTCTCTGAGGTGCGGAGAATCGGCGCCATCTTTGCCGGCACGTTTGACGCAGCGCCGGTCGCGGGCCGCTGGAATCGGCGGGGCGTGCCAATTCTCCGGCCCGGATGGGCCAAGCGGCTGCGCGGAAATGGCAGAGTCCTGCCGGCGCCGTTCACCCCTGGTCTCTGCTGGCGGGAACTCTGCGTGAAGGGCGGCATGTGGGGCAGGGAAAAGTGCTCCTTCACCGGGGGGGGGGGGGGGCCTCCGATGGGGTCTGGCCCGCGATCGGGGCCCCCCCCCCCCCCCGGCCTACTTTGTTGCTTGGCTGGCACCTGAACCCCTACGCCATGTTGTGTCGGGGCCGGTGCGCTGTGGAAGTCGCCCGTGCATGCGCAGGTTGGCGCGGCGCCCATTTGTGCTGGGAAGGGAGGCTAGAGCAGCGTGAACCGCTCCAGTGCTGTGCTGGACTGACGAATGTGATATAAAATAGTTACTTTAGAGATACTAGTTAATGTAATGTAGAAATAAGCCACTTTGATTCTGGCAGTTAGGGACAAAGGGGTTTGAGACCGCATGGAAAAAGCAGGAAGAGGTGTGTCTATGAGAGTGATGCTGCATTGATAGGGGCCAGAGAAAGGGATTGGAAGTGAGCCAATCAGAATAGATCAAACAGGTCAGGAGGGACATAGGCTGACCTATGTCCGTCGAGTATGTGAAACTTGATACCATTTGAATTGATTTTACAGAGATCCCTTTGTCTCTTTGTTCAGTCGTTTTTCTGGAGCTTAAGAGGCTGGATGTCTCTTATGTTTCTGTAAGATGAATTAAGCTTGCAAGCTAAATAAATAACTTCTTTTTACGTGCGAATCCATCTCAACTTTTATTGAGGCCAGACTGACACAGAAAGAAATTTGGGGATCAACAGGCCCCCTGTGGGGGACAGAATTGGTCGTCCCCATGCCCGTTTGGCGCCGTCGTGAAACGCGACGGCGTTCACGACGGCCGAACACGTCGTCTCCATTTTGGAGAATCGCCCCCAACATTTCAGGTTTGTGACCTTTCAGTAGAACTGGGAGAAGTTAGTGATATATTGAATTTAATTAAGCAAGTAGAAGGGGGAGCATGGGAAGGAAAGAGCTGTGATAGGATGGACATGACATAAGAAAATGTGCCAAGGTGCTTCATGAGAGTACAATGAGACAAAAATTGATGCTGATCCAAAGAAGGAGATATTAGAAAAGTTTGGATAACAAGTGTCTTAAATAACGAGAGATCACTAGGGTGGTAATTCAAAAGCTAATGCTTATAAAGCTAAAAGCAGAGTGGAGGGTGAAGGAAGTATGGGTAGAGGTATATAAGTGGCCAGAGTTTGAGGAATGCAGAGTTCTTAATGGTTGGAGAAAGTTGCAGAGATGCAGAAGTTTCGGGGCATTTTATAATCAAAATCATTTTTAAAAATATAAATTACTGGCATGGGAATGAATCGTAAAATATAAGTTGTACTTAAACTTCACAAAGTAAAATGTTGAAAGGGATGCTCTGTATGTGCAGACACAAAACTTATTTTATTTGGACAGGTTTCCAGTAGTGTCCTGTAGGTATGTGCCTCGATATGCTGGTTGAGATATCAAAATGATTTGTCTAGATATTGTTGTTTATGAAGCTGGGAAGAAGTTTAAGAGAGGCAGAATAAGATGCAATATAATATACACTTCAGCTTTCGGAATGTTGGATGAAATTCACCCATTGGCCCTTTGCCGCAAAGCACTCTACATTGTCTAAGATTTCCATCTCAAATTTCTCATCTTCTGTGTTTTATCATTCTGAACTTTTGCAGGCTAAAATGGCAGTTAAGGAATTTGGATCTGGATTTAAAGAGATGAAACTTATGCAGATTATAATCAACATGAAATTAGTATCAGTTCTGTTATAGCAAAGTAACAGGCTAGAATGGCTTTATTTTTAAATACAAATCTGTCTTGACGATCTTAACTCTTTGCAACAGCGGTACATGGTTTATTTCTAATATTTTCACAAGGCCAATTTGCTTGGAAAAGTATTTTAGGAGGTCTTGGATAATTTCACTTGGACCCTAAAAGGGCACACACTATTTTAGCTTTTCATAGAAATGTTTGTTTGTAGGAGCCTCAGCCTGGGTTCAAGTATTTTAAACTTGGAGGAGGAATGAAGGTATTTCTTTTCATGCAGTAAAAAGTTGCTAAAAGAACCTGCCCTAGTTTTCTTTGAATTTTAAGACCTGGGGCGAGATTCTCCGACCCCCCGCCGGGTCGGAGAATCGCCGGGGGCTGGCGTGAATCCCGCCCCCGCCGGTTGCCGAAGTCTCCGGCACCGGATATTCGGCAGGGGCGGGAATCGCGGCGCGCCGGTTGGCGGGCCCCCGGATGGGCCGAAGTCCCGCCGCTAAAATGCCTGTCCCGCCGGCGTAAATTAAACCACCTACCTTACCGGCGGGACAAGGCGGCGCGGGCGTTTTGGGCGCCAGTTGGCGGACATCGCGCCGTTTCCGGAGAATTTCGCCCCAGATGTTGAAAACCTAAAAAAAAATACTTAAAATACCATGTTCAGAAATCTGTCTTTTAGGAAAATATATTCCACTAAACACACTAGGCATGTAAATATCCAGTAGTGTCCCTAATCAGAGTATCAAAATTAACTTCCTTTATCCATATGGCCACAGTTATGTGATAGTTCAGAACTTCAAAGTCTTGTTTCAGTTATTAGAATTCCTCTTGATGAAGGCAGTGTGATGAGGGTGCTGACACGCAATAAATATATGATGCAATTCAGTTTAAACTTGACTTTTTATTTAAGTATTAAACCTATCCCAAAATGAATTAGTCAGGCAAGAGGTTGGAACTATAAAATATACAAATGGGCACAATTGAATCAGGTAAAAAGAAATATGCGAAATAAGTATTCACCCCCCTCCCCAAAGTTTTCAGCAAGAAATGCATGAGGAACATGCAGTTCCCAGGATTAATGGTCAAGATTAACAAATTTAATATAAATGGAATAGAAGCTCTGAACAAGCTAACAGAACTAAAAGCAAATTCATTCACAGGGTTAATTTGTTTAAATTCCCAAAATACTGGGACTAGGGAGGAAATGTGCGATGCATTCACCATCACGGAGAGGGTCACCAGACGTTGTAGAGGTACTTGGAGATATCATACAATTTTATACCCATTTCCAAAAAAAGTGACTTCAATAGTAAAATCAGATATTCAGAGTAAGTATTTGTACATCAATAATTGCTTTCAAATTCAGCATTATTCTAGTCTAAAGACAGAAAATAAATATTCTTCTCCTCCCTGGATATATTGCACTTTTGTGACGGCTGGAGAACAGTGACCACGATACAGTTAAATTAATTACTGAGCCAGCTGACATAATGTTCCCTGATCCCACCACAATTTAATGGTGGCCCATTATTTAATGGAGGCCATAGATGTTCCCGCACCCTCTGAAGGTTGCCCAACAAACAATTTGGGGTTTGCTGCTGCCTCATAGTTAGGGGAGAGGAGGCGGTCTCTTACTTGAGGGCATTGAGAGCCATGCCTCACCACCCTGTGACCCCCACTGTGGATCCTCAATCCACCTTCACTCACCTTTTCGCCTGGAATCCCATAATAATTCTGTTGCCATGTGCTGACACTGGTGGGCCTGTGATTAGCTAACAGCTCTCAGGCAGGACCTCTGCTGCTGGGAATTTAATGGTTTGTGAAAATCTGATTGTGGCCACCAGATTACGGCCGCTACGAGTAAAACCATTACTGTGTTCCCACAGAGTGCTCTTTTTCTCCTGATTTTTATATGGGATTTTCACAGTAACTTCATTGCAGTGTTAATGTAAGCCTATTTGGGACACTAATAAAGATTATTATTATATCCCCCAAGTTTTAAAACTCTCCCAGTTTGTCTACCTTCATGAGTTAATTACAAATGTTTCAAAATTTCAATTGGCTCACCCAGCTGCATTTTTCCTAATATTCACCCCAGCTTCTTTAATCTTCCTTCATTGGATAGTGGGTATTAATTTCTGAACTTGTTTCGTGCAATTCATTTTTGTAAATTTTCAGAAGATTTTAGCTTGGTTTTCTTTCCTTTTTTAGATGATAGCATCTCTGGTGCAAGTACATCTGATGTCCAAGACCGTCTTTCATCCCTTGAGTTAAGGGTCCAACAGCAGGAGGATGAGATCACAGTGCTGAAAGCAGCCTTGGCTGATGTACTGAGGCGCTTAGCCTTATCCGAAGATCAGACTGCCTCCATGAGGAAAACGTCACCTGGCAAAGGTGAGGCTCTGTAGAAAATACCCATACATAAATGCGTACAATTAATTTGTTCACTTGAAAAGCTGTTGCTGTGGATAAAGAATATGAAATTGAAAATGCTTATGTATTGATTTAGCGATGTCAAAATTAGTTAATTTAATAATTTTTTGAAGCACTGGACAATATTTTTACTTACTATGCTGATTTGGGATTTTGGCACCAAAACTTTGGTTGCATTTGTGACTTGAAGAGCATGACCACAAAGCATTATTTATGTATGACACACAAATGTTTGACAACTCTCCATCATTTGTCTTTAATCAGAAGTTTTAAAAAAATGTTTTATTCATTTACCGGATGTGGGCATCACTGGCTAGGCTGGCATTTATTGCCCATCCCTAATTGCTCTCGAGAAAGCCTTTTTGAACTACTGCAGTCCGTGTTGTGTAGGTGCATCCACAGTGCTGTTATGGAGGGAATTCCAAGATTTTAACCCAGAGACAGTGACGGGCAGCAATATATTTCCAAGTTAGGATGATGAGTAGCTTGGAAGGGAACTTCCAGGTGATTGCAGTGTGAAAAGTTGAGGCTTATTCTTTTAACTGTAAAGGCATTATCTTGCTTTTTTTAATGTGACTCAATGGGCTTTAAATATGCTGTGTTCATGTTAATTCTAAAGGACAAGGGGGAAACATCTGCTAAAACTCTACTCCAAAGTAAAAACAGAAATTACTAGAAATATGCATCAGATCAGTCAATAACTGACAATTTGGCCCATTGTCTTTTTGTGAATTGTATTGTTTATATATGCTTCTTTATTGGAGAGTTTAATTTTCTAAACAAGATACTAATGCTTCAATGGCGTTCCAATTTATAGTTGAAATAGCCATTTCTATACTTTTTATTCATTCATGGGATGTGGGCTGGCAAGACAGTATTTATTGGTCCTCCATAATTGTCATTGAGAACATGGCAATGAGCCACCGCCTTGAAAGTGGATTATAGTTTATTGCTGTAGCTTTGCTGTGCCAGGCCTTTTCAGAGGACAGTTAAGAGTCAATCATTTGCTGTGGATCTAAAGTAACATATAGTTCTGAAAGGGTAAGCACAGCAGTGAACTAGATGGAGTTTTACAACTGTCCAACAGTTTCATGGTCATCATTACTGATCGAGCTTATTGCAAATTGATTTAATTAGTTGAATCTAAATTATCCAACACAGATGGGCAGCACGGTAGCACAAGTGGCTAGTACTGTGGCTTCACAGCGCCAGGGTCCCAGGTTCAATTCCCCGCTGGGTCACTGTCTGTGCGGAGTCTGCACGTTCTCCCCGTGTCTGCGTGGGTTTCCTACGGGTGCTCCGGTTTCCTCCCATACTCCAAAGAGGTGCAGGTTAGGTGGATTGGCCATGATAAATTGCCCTTAGTGACCAAAAAGATTAGTGAGGGGTTATTGGGCTATGGGGATATAGTGGAAGTGAGGGCTTACGTGGGTCGGTGAAGACTCGATGGGCCGAATGGCCTCCTTCTGCACTGTATGTCCTATGTAGATGGTGGGATTTGAACTCCTGTTTCTGGATTATTTGGTCAAGGCCTTGTTGGTGGTGGAGTGCTGTTGGGAAAATCCCATAGCTTGGGAGAATCAAGTGGGAGGATGTGGGAGTTCGGTAGGGGAAGGGGGTTTGTGATCAATGTGGAACAGCTCAATTGTTGCCCGGAAGCTAGAATTGGTTTTAATTCTTCTGTTTTGGGGTAAGTATTGATCTAACATAATTGGAGTTATCCGGAATTCACAATTTAAATCGTCTTTTCAGATGCCTCCCAGTACAAAGTTTTCTTGGGAACTTCCCAGAGCATCTGGGGAACATCCCAGATATGACATCCTGGAGCTTGGAAGTTACCAATCATTAAATTGGTGTCTCGTACATGAACAAAGAACAACGAAAATTACAGCACAGGAACAGGCCCTTTGGCCCTCCCAGTCTGCGCCGATCCAGATCCTTTATCTAAACCTGCCTTCTATTTTCCAAGGATCTACTTCCCTCTGTTCCCCGCCCGTTCATGTATCTGTCTAGATGCATCTTAAATGATGCTATCCTGCCTGCCTCTACCACCTCCGCTAGCAAAGCGTTCAATGTCAACTAAACGTACTGCATTGTTTCCAATATTTGGATTCGCTTGAGTCAGAAAATGTATGCTGCAAGTTGCTTATGAAAAAAGGACCATTAGATTTCAGACTAGCATAAACATTGTCCTGCAAGATAATATTTATTATATTCTGAGTCATTGAGGGTCATTTCACTGCCCACATATCAATATTTTACATTATATAGAATAATAGCTAATTGTAGTACAGGGTGAGTTTGTTTGTAGAATTAATTTTGAAGACTTACAGTTTCATTTAAAATGCTTTGTCTGTGCATTGCTCATCAGCGAGAGGCACTGGTCAACAGCAAAAGGCCAGATAGTTCAAGACACTCGGGTTATCCCTCTCAAAAATAGGGCCACCAGATAATGAATTGTAACTCACCACCTGTCTCCATTGAAGGTAAAATATAAAGATCTGGTTTGCCCTCGTGGATGGGGGATGGCAATATGTCAGGTGTGTTTGCTGTCTGGAAACCATGTTTAGTTACATTGGAAAGTTTAAATACGTTTTCCCCATATGATCGCGTTTATCTTGAGGCAAAGTTTTGTCTTAGTTCTGCGAACTGGAATTAACCTTACTCGGGGTTGGATCAAAGAACGCCGCATGATGTTTATGAGGTATCCCACTATTTTTGATGTAATGTACAATGTTATGTTTATAGTTCCACCTCGTGATACATTACCATTACAATTTAAAGATTACTTACCACTGGATTCTAACCTTACTCCCCATGTAGGCATTTAAAATTGCCTTTGGGATTTACCTGCTGAACCTGTCACAACACTCTGGGCTAGTGCACGGTCAATTCCAGCCCCACTTGACCCGGAGTCGCAACACAGGTAAAATGAGATTTTATTTAAAATAACCAAGGTCCTTGGCTGAGCCCAATAAATTGCAGTTACCAAGTTTAACACAAGTCACTTTTTATTATGTACAGTATTATGATTAAACTAACAGAAAATGTAACTGGCTATCCAATACCCGTTTTCCAACCCACACTTCCTAACTACCCCCGCTATCTCTACCGCACGCACACACACATCACACACACGCATTCACACACACACTGGGATGATTTCCGGTGAATGCGACTATAAAGTGTTGCTCGTTAACTTTAGCCTTAGTTTAATTGCTCTGTTCTATCACCTTTGCTCTTGAGTCGCCAGGTATCTTTCTGATACCGCCACGTGGTTCAAGTCCGAGTAATGATCAATAATCCAACACACCGCTTAGTAAGAGTTAAATCAACGCACATTTATTATATACAGTAATCAATACTCATGCATAAATTCTATGTCTAAGCTACTTCCTACAACTAACAGGCTAATACTTAACTTGGAAATGGCCCACCAGGTCAGGGAAACGAATGGCCTTTCGTTTGGGTTCTGAGCCTGCGGGATTCGAAGCTGGTACAGATCGATAGCTAGGAGCGCCTATCCCGTAGCGAGCGTTGAAGTAAGACTTACAATTTGAGCGGCTGTTGCAGAGGGGTAGCAGAAGGGCGGTGGAAGAAGAAGGGGTGTCGAAGGGTCGATTTGAACTTGGACTCTATTCTTATAGTCCCCAGGGGCTTCCCGCCTTTCGGGACGGACCCTGTACCTGGTTCCAAGTGATTGGACTTTGTCCCAATCACTTGGTTTGATATTCTCTAATGCTGGAGCGATTCCTTGATCGATGGGCGGTCTTGGGGTGATTGTTCACCTCCCTTTGTGTAGGCTCCTGTTGGCGCCGAAAAGTCTGGGTTGGCTTTGTGTCTAAAATGTTGCACGTTGTTCCCGGGGATTGTTCATTAATATTCAGATGGCTGGTGTTTTGTTGTGCTGATGGATGCAGGTATCGATCTTGTCTGGCCTTCCTAGAGGCGAATACACAGTTTTACCTGCAGCTGCTTGTTTTAGTCCTGTTGGCTGATTTTCCCATCAGCCTTTTCCGTTTGCCATTTTAAATCGGGGTTAGCCATTCTAAATCGGGAGTTGGCCATTTTAACTGGCCACAAAAGTTCAGCTTTTATTTTGATCCTTCTTCCTTCTAGGCTTGAGATGTTTTCTCTGGCAAGGTTGTCTGTGTTCTCTGCAGACTCGGATTCATTCCAAGTTCACAGCAAAGGATGTGCTTTCAGAACAATAAATCAGTTTTTTCATTTCAGTATACTGTCGAGAGAAAGCGTTCCTTTCAATTCCAAAGCCTTCCAACTCTTTTCTGCCCAGTTCTCTCAGAAAACATCACGCAGGAACCAATCATTGATGGCTGTCAGGCAGAACACTGTCCCTGGCCAACCCACCGGTTACTAGCCAACCAATCGACCCGACTCCCGCCAAACCTGGTCCCTAAGAGCCACTCTGTGCCGAGGAGTCTGAACGCTGCTGCCTCAGAGCGCCAGGGACTTAGGTTCGATTCCGGCCTTGGATGACTGTGTGGAGTTTGCGTGTTCTCCCCGTGTCTGCGTGGGTTTCCTCCGGTGTTCCGGTTTCCTCTCACAGCCCAAAGATGTGCAGGTTTGGCCATGCTTAATTGCCCTTTAGTGTTCAAAGATGTGCAGGTTAGGTGGATTGATCAATGCGCATGGTTACAGGGATAGGGATGGGGAGTGGGCCGAGCGAGTGTGCTCTTTCAGTGTGTCGGTGTAGACTCGATGGGCTGAATAGCGTCATTCTGCACTGTGTAGGGATTCCATGGATTCTCTTTTCCAGAAACATAACCTGGGAACCAAGTGTCCCGACCAGCAGGTTGCTTCAATTTTGAGTTTTCTGCTTAAAAGTACATTTCGATTATGGATCCACGGAATCAAAATAATAAAGTAACATGAAAGAAATGGGAGCAAAGGAAATAAACAGGAAGGACTCTTATGTCTTCCCTCTTATTTCAATCATCGCATGTTCATCAAAATAAGCAAGAGAGAAAGAGCTTGTGGGATCCATCTTTAAATAAGCCGATCATATTCCAATTACATAATTGATCTAATTGTTATTTTAATTCAAAACCTGCTGGGGAAGCTGTCATGGTTTTCTTGTCAGGCCAATCCAATGAGAAACCAGGCTAGAAGAGGTTCCAAAGGTCTCTGATTTGCCTGTTTTATACTTTCCTTGTGAAGCCAGGAGAAGCAGAACCCCATCCCAACCAGTATTACAGAGACCGTTCCTTCAATTTCTGACACTGATATTCTGCTGTTTGACATTCTACTTATGTCTGCCTGCCAGGTGCTGTTTGCTACCAGTTCCAGCCAGTAGATTGAATGAGGCTTTGCTGTGAGGTTTAAATGTTAGAATTTCTCATGCCTTATGCTGGTCAAATTGGTTAACTGCCCACCTCGGCTCTTTTTGTTCGGTAAATTTAGAGTACCCAATTTTTTTTTCCAATTAAGAGGCAATTCTCCGTGGTCAATCCACATATCCTGCACATCTTTGGGTTGTGGGGGTGCAACTCACGCAGACACAGGGAATGTGCAAATTCCGCACGGACAGTGACCCGGGGCCAGGATCGAACCTTGGCGTCGTAAGGCAGAAGTGCTAACCATTGCGCCACCAAGCTGCCCCTCCTGCTTCAGCTCTTATCCATAGGACTGCTGCCTAGAGTTAAAATTGGGCCTCGTGTTTTATTGCATAATCAATAAAAGCGGACAATCACAATTTCAACCAAGTGCTATCATCAGAGCTTGGGGGAAGGAAAATAATCCACAATATTGACCGTTGCCAATGGCCGTATTTCCACTTTTTCCTTTTACAATCACTTGTAATAATAACAGCAGAAATTTTGCATCTAAAATTCATATTCTAGGTCTGGATGTGAACTTAGATATGTCACAAATTACATCCTTGTTTTAAGTTTTGCATGTTTCTCCTTAACAAAGCTTAAGAACAGTAAAAGTAATGTGATTTGTGGGCCTCTCTAATCAAGTATAAAGAACCACATAGTCCATGGCTTAAGAGCTGCACATTGCAATTAATTATATATTTTTTCATTATTCTACCGCTAAAAGCATAAGACAGACTTTTCAAATGGTTGCCAATTTATGGCAATATAACACAGTTTAATGGCCTAAGATAATCTTCCTTCATTTTAATAAATTAAATCTGCCTCCAATCCTCAAGGTGTTCATGCCTCATCAAGTTTCCGAAGAATCTGGCTTTCCTCTAATTCGAATAAGGCTCCTATGTGAATTTACAATTTCTACTGTTGGCTTATTATTTTTTTTAAATTATTGTATTACGGTTTGCAGCATGTATTGAACTAATTAACCTTGCTGCCTCTAGGCAGCTGCGTGTAGTAACTTAGTGCAAGGTAGGCGTACAGGATCTAAATCAAAAACAATACCAGAAAGGTATTCCCATGTCACTGAAAGCTCAGCACGTTTCATGCCAACTAGCTTGTGAGCACCGTATTCACTTTAAACTTCATGATTTAAAAAATATAAACCTCACAATCTTAAAACAGTTCCTTGCAGTACCCTAATGAAATAAGCTGCTTTAGATTTTTACACTCTATGAACACATATTTCATAAAATGGGGAGAGCTGCAACTTACTGTCTTTAAAACTTGTTAATGGAAAGCATTTTAGCAGCCCAAACTATTAACATCTTCTGGTTAGGCATGCTACAGCCTTCCGGTCTCACCATCGAATCCAAAACTTCAGATGATTAGCTCTACCCCACCTCGACCCATTTGTTTTCATTCCATTTTGTTTTAACTGTCTTTTACCATTTCTTTCTTTTTTGTCTTTCTTTATATATATATATATATATATATATATATATATATATGTACCCCCCCCCATCTTATCCACCTTTCCTTACCCTTTCTCCTCTTTGCCTCCCCCTTCCCTTCCCCCCACATCTGCATCTGTCACAATTTACCCTCTGATGTTAATTTCTCTGCTGTTTGGCCTTTCACACCTTTTGTTCTCTCTGGGGACTGCCATTAGCACTCTTTCCCCTTAGTTTCTGTGGCTATTAGCACCCTGTTTCCCTGGGTTTCTGTGGCTATGACTCATCTTTCATTCTCACTTCACAGTATAAATGTCTCCCACTTTCTCTGTCTTTTAGCTTTGACAAAGGGTCATCTGGACTCGAAACGTTAGGTCTTTTCTCTCCCTACAGATGGTGCCAGACCTGCTGAGATTTTCCAGCACTTTCTCTTTGGAAGTAAAAACAATGTTCCTCCAAGCTGCACGGGTGTAGGGCTGCATACATGCAGTTTGGCATTTTGAGTTTTTTGGGCTGAGGTCGGGCCCCAATGTGCCTGTGCATAGACGGAAATGGCACGAAAATATGGATCATGTGACTGGGAGTGGAACACCATTGAAGACAAGTGCCTCAGGCAGGGGAAGGGAGAGAGGATAGGGAGAAGACTCAAAGGAAATAGGGAAAGATCCCAAAAGACGTGTCTCAGACGGGGGGGGGGGGGGTGGGGGGGGGGGAAAGAGCAAAAAGAGTTCCATTAAGTTTAAAAATCAGCGAAAGGCTGTGGTGAGCAGACTTTGCGTGAAGTCACCTCAGAAGAAGTCTTAAAGATCCAAGGAATTGTTGGCGACTCCATGCTGCGGGGCACTGGAGTGAAGATACCTGTTTGGAGCATTAATGTTCTGCTCGGAATAGCCGAAAAACTAAAGTTGGTACTTGAGTGCAGATTCAGGATTCCAGTGGAATAGAACCTTGGGAGATGAGATTGAAACCCTGTGAGGCGGGTCATCGTTGAAGTCACCTGAGTTGCAGAGAATTCCACAATGAGATCTTCGAAGGTGAAGACGGGAATCCCTCGTGAGAAAGAGTTTCAAAGAGACTGGTTGGCTCACTGAAGTCTTGGTGGGTTGTTGAGAAAACCATGGACTCTCTTTTAGTCACTTCCACAATGTGGTGTATTCAACCACAGCTTATTAATTCACGTACCTCATATTTACACTGAACGTTGAGAATATAAGATAAATATTGTAAATTGTTTTAAGTTTCTGATCTTTGTGATGAATGTGGAAATTGAGATATATTGTATTTTATATCTGTTGCAGTAAGGTTTTTAAATACCTGGGTTAGGGTACATCTTTATTGCACTAATGTTATTAAAGAACCTGGGTTAAGCAGACTGTCTGCTAAAGCTGTAATGAAGAAGTCGTAAAAAGTGAGGAAACTATGGTTTCTAACCATTTACTTGTTTATATATGCAGGGCTAATGGAACATTGTTATGATTACTGGAGATTCCCTGGAGTGTAGATAATTTCACGAGCGATTGTATTTCCTAGCTAAGTGGTTCATGTGACATCTTAGTGGGATACTGCTGATGTGATTAATGGGAGGAGCCAGGCTTGTGTAGTTTTGCAGTTTGCATAAGATTTGAATCTGACAAGATAGAAGCATTTTAAGTTGAACAGCTGTTTTCCCAAATGTTGCTAGATTGAGCAGAGGTGTACTGGTTCTGCTCTTGAAAGGACCCACCTCTCTTTCCAAAAGTCTCTACGTCGCTAAGCAAGTAATCTGTCAGTTTTATTTATGTGACATTTGAACTGCTTGGGTTGCTTAGTTGGAGTTAGTAGCAGGTATATATAGTAATCTCAAGCTTTTCCTTTTATTTAAGAGCTATTTAACTGATAATTTTAAAGATATGTTTTATGTTAATGTGGTTAATTCTGTGTTAAATTAAAGTTTCTTTTAACATTGGTCAGAGTCTTCTGTACTGATTTTACAGTGACTTCTGTGATGAAGTATTCTTTACTCATTTTAAATTACAACTTACAAATTTTAAAAAAATTGTTTGGTGTTTTGTCCAGTATCATAACAAGTGTTTGGGTAATGTCAGGGATCTTAACACCTTGTATATTTTTATTTATTCAGAACCCATGGAATCTTGTAGCATTGTTTTCTGAGCAAATGCCTTGAATCTCAAACTTTGTCCACTTTTAACAGTCCCTAACCAGATCTTAACAATTTTGGGGTCTAGACTAGCACCATAAAATCATGGAAAACCAATAGGCTGCGCACAATCGTATATATTCCCATTAAGATGTGCATTGATTCCATCAATAGCAAAATCAAGATTAAGGCAGTAATATGTCCATTATTCTTTTTACATCAGTTGATTATTAATACTTTAATATTTCTGTCCGTGTAGTTGGAAGTGTTTTTATAGGGGACATAAGCAAATGCTGATCTAGGGTGTTTGTATAAAGAAAGCTATTGTGCTCAACAACCTATACTAAAACTGGAACAACGTAAAAAGAGTAGAACGAGTGATACATTCTATATTGGAAAAATTTCATTTTGCTAAATCTCCAAGTTGAATTACTTGAATAATAATTCTGGATACATTTAGCCATGCACAGGTGGAGAATCATTGAAAATTACAATTAAGATGTTGGGCATTTGGTCAATTAAGTTTGTGCAGACATTTATCTTCACGTGAAACACCTAGTCTAATTTCAGTCTTCAGTTTCCTCCTTATACAATTTTTATTCTCCTTTTTCAAACAACAATTTAATTCCCTTTTAAATAATTTCTGGACTCTTCTTCAATCGGGTTCTCTTTGGAATTCCACATTATACCCACCTTGTGTACAAATATATTTTTTAACCTCCTTTTCTTGCATTTATATTATACCCAGACAGAAGCAATCGATTAATACTTACCTGACCATAATCTTTCATAACCATAAGCTTTTATTGGGTCACTCAGATTTTCTCAGCTTTTGTAAAAAAAAAAGCCCCAAATTACCCAGACCTTATAACTGAAATCCCTTATTCTTGTCAATATTCTAGTTAATCTATATTGCATATTTTCAATTGTTTTTCTATCCTTACATGAATATCTCCAAATGCGGCCTAACTTAAAATCAGTACAAGTTCAACCTTTGTTTTTGTAGTCTTTCACAAAGCAAAGGATTTATGGCCTCATCTGCTTGCACATGCCGCTTTTAACTGACTTGTGTGTTGGCATACACTGACCCCTCTGCTGTTTTGCTCAATTTGAAATTTCTGCATCTGATGTTTATTTTCTTTCCATATTTTTAGTTCCGATCCTTAATATTCTTCTTATTGACATTTTTCCCCAGAGGGCTTTCATGTTTAGAAGGAAATATTTAAGGCAAAAAATATAGGTGATCATTTCTACTGCTAAGTCTGCCTTCCCAGAGTTATCGTCCTCAAAATGGCTGTCTGACATGCCAGTACGCTTCCCTGCCAAACTAATCATGGTAGTGGTACATTGGTACATCACTACTTGCCCATTCCAGCACAATATGGAGAGTGTAATAAAGTTAACAGTGCAAATTTATGCCACCTTTTTGATAAACTTTTAAAACTTTTGCCATTTTTTGAAATACGGAGTCTGGAACATTCCTGTGTTTGCTTTAAAAGTGATAAATGATACCAATAACTTTGGTTAAAACAGTAATTTTGCTGCATTTTAATGCTAACATACAGATCTTCTACAGTGCAGTGAGAGAAGTGAGTGAATATTACTGTTGCCAGATAATGTCATTTACATAAGACTCCTGGCCCCAGTACTAGACTCCAAGAGTATTAGTAAAAATGTTATGTCTTGAGACCATTTTTCACCCAGACTTGTTGAAATTTCAAAGCCAGATGTCTAGCACATTATTCAATACAATTTATAGTTTGGCTCACAAAGATATAATTTATATTAAACTCAAAAACGAATAAAAAAAACAACATTTTTTCTCCACTCTACTTTCTACGCTGGAATTTTTAGGCCTCACAATATTTTTCAATGTGTGATTAGGGAGATCATGTTTCACTGAAAATAAGCTGTCATAACTGCTGAAAATCATAAATATTGCCAATGTAAAGGGAAATTAGAATTCTGTACTAAATCTAAATCTTTCAACCAGGAACAACTGCAACCATTATGGTGGGTATGTTGAGTTTAATCAGAATTTAAGAAGGATATAATGCAATAGTTATATAGTAGGAGCATACAACTGTGACAAGTAATGCTGACCAGTCCAGATCAGGTAAGACGGCTGGGGTGGGCGAACCACTCTTTCTCCTTTTCGTTCTTTTATCAGTGCCTCACATTTTTTTGACCTCTCAAACCACTTAGGAGTATTGGATGGGGTCTGCATTAAGACTTCTTCGACACCACTTAACTACACTGTGGCCTCTCAAAGTCTCATACTTTGTACCATTTTTTCAGGGGTGGACACCTGGATAAATTACTGATGGGCCCTATGGTCCAATAAAAATTTACTTTATTTCAAAATACCCTATAAAACATCAAGTCCTTTGTCTTCTTTTTAATATATATTTTTAATAAAGTTTTTCCATTTTAACAAATAACACAACCAAACTTCAGGATTGGTACAGCACAACAAAAATGTCTCTGCATACATAAATAAAGAAGAGGACAGGAGAACAACAATACAGTTGGTTCTATGTAATCATTAACTCGGTGCCTCCATATGTATCAATGGATATACCACAGAATGAGGGAGAGGAGGTTAATGCCATGAAAACACCTTCCCACGCGGCAAATGCTCTCATTGCCCATGAGAGTCCGGGGATAAGATCTTCACTCTATATTAGGGCGCGCACTAGAACATAATTCCCTCCTCTCCAGTCATACCAGAGGCATCAATAACACATTGTGGCATCCTTTGCTCGGATACGAGACGTGCCTGGGCCTTTGCAGGAGCCAGTCCTGTTCTTTAGCCCCACAATAACTGAAATAAAAAATTGCAGGAAAAATTTGCAAGGGCACTAGTTCTAAAAGGATATTTCACATATACCCACCAGACGCAATAAAACCCAAAACTCCAGCACAGTACAGAATGATCATCTTTCCACACACTTCTACAGAGATCAGTAGATATTCATTCAGTAGATTCTGATTATAATCAATGCAGTCAGCGCCTCCCAACACACTAATCGTGACAGCATAAAAAAGGAAAGTGCCAGGAGCAGAGGGTCTCAGGGTAATAGAGACCAGAACACAGCCATGAGCTCATGAACCCCTGGCACAAGCCTCTCACAAAAAGATGGAAAAAAGGGGACTAGCTGCTCATTCAAAACCTCACTCAGCCTCTCAGGCCATCCCGGCCAAAAAGGAACATCCCAAGCATAAGGAGGCAACGTGATACCAGCCACTGGTCCGGCCCCATGTACTCTCGCACATCAGAGTCAGTAAACCAAGAATACCCACATCATGCCAAGACTCACTACACAACGAGCTTCACTCCTCTCTAAACACATTCAAGGCAGCGCACCAGCCCTGCTGTCCCTGGAGGATTCATGCCTCCTTCAACCCGAAGAATCATCAAGACACCCTTCAACTGGCCGTCACTTAATCCACCACCCAACAAACCCTCTGTCTGACCCAGGTACACAGTTACTCCTGCCCTAACCCACCCAATCATTGCCACTACCCTTGCAGCCAAGAGAATATTGAAGAAGAGAAGTCAAGACCATACTCAGGTGTGCGCCATCGTACATTTCCCCATACTCGAACAACTCTAGAGACACCAACCACAGATACGAATTCCAAGGAACCCAGTTCTCTCTAGGATACATGATCTGTCCTGACGTTTGTAGGAAGTAAGGCTCCGGGACAGGCTTGGAGGGCCGAAGGGCCTGTTCCTGTACTGTATTGTTCTTTGTAAGCATGTATCCCCTAAATCCAAAGTGACAAAAATACAAAATAAAAACCGGCACAGATAGCTCCATCTTGGGGGCTTCCATGAACCATAGTGAGGACTTACTTGGCCATACCACCCACCACCACATCAACCATCCACCCACCACCCTGCTGTGGCTCTTCACATGTTCTCTGAAATGCACTCCCTCTTTTTTTTTTTTAATAAATATTTTATTGAAAATTTTTGGTCAACCAACACAGTACATTGTGCATCCTTTACACAATATTATAACAACACAAATAACAATGACCTATTTTATAAACAAAAAATGAATAAATAATAAATAACAAAAATGAAAACTAACCCTAATTGGCAACTGCCTTATCATAGATTATCATAGATTATCATAGAATTTACAGTGCAGAAGGGGGCCATTCGGCCCATCGAGTCTGCACCGGCTCTTGGAAAGAGCACCCTAACCAAGGTCAACACCTCCACCCTATCCCCATAACCCAGTAACTCCACCCAACACTAAGGGCAATTTTGGACACTAAGGGCAATTTTTTTATCATGGCCAATCCACCTAACCTGCACATCTTTGGACTGTGGGAGGAAACCGGAGCACCCGGAGGAAACCCACGCACACACGAGGAGGATGTGCAGACTCCGCACAGACAGTGACCCAAGCCAGAATTGAACCTGGGACCCTGGAGCTGTGAAGCAATTGGGCTATCCACAATGCTACCGTGCTGCCCCCTTATCACAAGTAACACTCTCCAAAAATATTATTTAACAGTCCAATATATAATTATCTGTCGCAACGACCTATACATATTATACAGTATATATTAACAACCCTGAGAGTCCTTCTGGTTCCTCCTCCCCCCCCTCTCCACCCCCCCCTCCCCCCGATCCTGGGCTGCTGCTGCTGCCTTCTTTTTTCCATTCCATCTATCTTTCTGCGAGGTATTCGACGAACGGTTGCCACCGCCTGGTGAACCCTTGAGCCGACCCCCTTAGAACGAACTTAATCCGCTCTAGCGTTATAAACCCTGCCATGTCATTTATCCAGGTCTCCACCCCCGGGGGCTTGGCTTCTTTCCACATTAACAATATCCTGCGCCGGGCTACTAGGGACGCAAAGGCCAAAACTTCGGCCTCTCTCGCCTCCTGCACTCCCGGCTCTTGTGCAACCCCAAATATAGCCAACCCCCAGCTTGGTTCGACCCGGACCCCCACTACTTTTGAAAGCACCTTTGTCACCCCCATCCAAAAACCCTGTAGTGCCGGGCATGACCAAAACATATGGGTATGATTCGCTGGGCTTCTCGAGCACCTCGCACACCTATCCTCCACCCCAAAAAATTTACTGAGCCGTGCTCCAGTCATATGCGCCCTGTGTAATACCTTAAACTGAATCAGGCTTAGCCTGGCACATGAGGACGACGAGTTTACCCTGCTTAGGGCATCTGCCCACAGCCCCTCCTCGATCTCCTCCCCCAGCTCTTCTTCCCATTTCCCTTTTAGTTCATCTACCATAGTCTCCCCTTCGTCCCTCATTTCCCTATATATATCTGACACCTTACCATCCCCCACCCATGTCTTTGAGATCACTCTGTCCTGCACCTCTTGTGTCGGGAGCTGCGGGAATTCCCTCACCTGTTGCCTCGCAAAAGCCCTCAGTTGCATATACCTGAATGCATTCCCTTGGGGCAACCCATATTTCTCGGTCAGCGCTCCCAGACTCGCGAACTTCCCATCCACAAACAGATCTTTCAGTTGCGTTATTCCTGCTCTTTGCCACATTCCATATCCCCCATCCATTCCCCCCGGGGCAAACCTATGGTTGTTTCTTATCGGGGACCCCCCCAAGGCTCCAGTCTTTCCCCTATGCCGTCTCCACTGTCCCCAAATCTTCAGTGTAGCCACCACCACCGGGCTTGTGGTGTAGTTCCTCGGTGAGAACAGCAATGGGGCTGTCATCATAGCCTGTAGGCTAGTCCCCCTACAGGACGCCCTCTCTAATCTCTTCCACGCCGCTCCCTCCTCCTCTCCCATCCACTTACACATCATTGAAATATTAGCGGCCCAATAATACTCACTTAAGCTCGGTAGTGCCAGCCCCCCCCATCCCTGCTGCGCTGTAAGAATCCCTTCCTCACTCTCGGGGTCTTCCCGGCCCACACAAAACCCATGATGCTCTTTTCAATCCTTTTTAAAAAAAAAAAAAGCCTTCGTGATCACCACCGTGAGGCACTGAAACACAAAGAGGAATCTCGGGAGGACCACCATCTTAACCGCCTGCACCCTCCCTGCCAGTGACAGGGATACCATATCCCATCTCTTGAAATCCTCCTCCATTTGTTCCACCAACCGCGTTAAATTTAACCTATGCAATGTGCCCCAATTCTTGGCTATCTGGATCCCCAGGTAACGAAAGTCCCTTGTTACCTTCCTCAACGGTAGGTCCTCTATTTCTCTACTCTGCTCCCCTGGATGCACCACAAACAACTCACTTTTCCCCATGTTCAATTTATACCCTGAAAAATCCCCAAACTCCCCAAGTATCCGCATTATTTCTGGCATCCCCTCCGCCGGGTCTGCCACGTATAGTAGCAAATCGTCCGCATACAAAGATACCCGGTGTTCTTCTCCTCCTCTAAGTACTCCCCTCCACTTCTTGGAACCCCTCAACGCTATCGCCAGGGGCTCAATCGCCAGTGCAAACAATAATGGGGACAGAGGGCATCCCTGCCTTGTCCCTCTATGGAGCCGAAAATATGCAGATCCCCGTCCATTCGTGACCACGCTCGCCATCGGGGCCCGATACAACAGCTGCACCCATCTAACATACCCCTCTCCAAAACCAAATCTCCTCAACACCTCCCACAAATAATCCCACTCCACTCTGTCAAATGCTTTCTCGGCATCCATCGCCACTACTATCTCCGTTTCCCCCTCTGGTGGGGCCATCATCATTACCCCTAACAGCCTCCGTATATTCGTGTTCAGCTGTCTCCCCTTCACAAACCCAGTTTGGTCCTCGTGGACCACCCCCGGGACACATTCCTCTATTCTCATTGCCATTACCTTGGCCAGGATCTTGGCATCTACATTTAGGAGGGAAATACGTCTATAGGACCCGCATTGTAGCGGGTCCTTTTCCTTCTTTAAGAGAAGCGATATCGTTGCTTCAGACATAGTCGGGGGCAGTTGTCCCCTTTCCTTTGCCTCATTAAAGGTCCTCGTCAATACCGGGGCGAGCAAGTCCACATATTTTCTATAGAATTCGACTGGGAATCCATCCGGTCCCGGGGCCTTTCCCGCCTGCATGCTCCTAATTCCTTTCACCACTTCTTCTACCTCGATCTGTGCTCCCAGTCCCACCCTTTCCTGCTCTTCCACCTTGGGAAATTCCAGCCGATCCAAGAAGCCCATCATTCTCTCCCTCCCATCCGGGGGTTGAGCTTCATATAATTTTTTATAAAATGTCTTGAACACTCCATTCACTCTCTCCGCTCCCCGCTCCATCTCTCCTTCCTCATCCCTCACTCCCCCTATTTCCCTCGCTGCTCCCCTTTTCCTCAATTGGTGTGCCAGCAACCTGCTCGCCTTCTCCCCATATTCGTACTGTACACCCTGTGCCTTCCTCCATTGTGCCTCTGCAGTGCCCGTAGTCAGCAAGTCAAATTCTACATGTAGCCTTTGCCTTTCCCTGTACAGTCCCTCCTCCAGTGCTTCCGCATATTGTCTGTCCACCCTCAAAAGTTCTTGCAGCAACCGCTCCCGTTCCTTACTCTCCTGCTTCCCTTTATGTGCCCTTATTGATATCAGCTCCCCTCTAACCACCGCCTTCAGCGCCTCCCAGACCACTCCCACCTGGACCTCCCCATTATCATTGAGTTCCAAGTACTTTTCAATGCACCCCCTCACCCTTAGACACACCCCCTCATCTGCCATTAGTCCCATGTCCATTCTCCAGGGTGGGCGCCCTCCTGTTTCCTCCCCTATCTCCAAGTCTACCTAGTGTGGAGCGTGATCCGAAATGGCTATAGCCGTATACTCCGTTCCCCTCACCTTCGGGATCAACGCCCTTCCCAGCACAAAAAAGTCTATTCGCGAGGAGACTTTATGGACATAGGAGAAAAACGAGAACTCCTTACTCCTAGGTCTGCTAAATCTCCACGGGTCTAGAACATAGAACATAGAACAATACAGCGCAGTACAGGCCCTTCGGCCCATGATGTTGCACCGAAACAAAAGCCATCTAACCTACACTATGCCATTATCATCCATATGTTTATCCAATAAACTTTTAAATGCCCTCAATGTTGGCGAGTTCACTACTGTAGCAGGTAGGGCATTCCACGGCCTCACTACTCTTTGCGTCTACACCTCCCATCTGCTCCATAAAATCTTTAAGTACCTTGGCTGCTGCCGGCCTCCTTCCAGTCCTGGACTTCGACCTATCCAGCCCTGGTTCCAACACCGTATTAAAATCTCCCCCCATTATCAGCTTTCCCATCCCTAGGTCCGGAATGCGTCCTAGCATCCGCCTCATAAAATTGGCATCATCCCAGTTCGGGGCATATACGTTTACCAAAACCACCGTCTCCCCCTGTAGTTTGCCACTCACCATCACGTATCTGCCCCCGTTATCCGCCACTATAGTCTTTGCCTCGAACATTACCCGCTTCCCCACTAATATAGCCACCCCCCTGTTTTTCGCATCTAGCCCCGAATGGAACACCTGCCCCACCCATCCTTTGCGTCGCCTAACCTGGTCTATCAGTTTCAGGTGCGTTTCCTGTAACATAACCACATCTGCCTTAAGTTTCTTAAGGTGTGCGAGTACCCGTGCCCTCTTTATCGGCCCGTTCAGCCCTCTCACGTTCCACGTGATCAGCCGGGTTGGGGGGCTTCCTACCCCCCCCCTTGTCGATTAGCCATCACCTTTTTCCAGCTCCTCACCCGGTTCCCACGCAGCTGGATCTCCCCCAGGCGGTGCCCCCACGCCCATCCCCTCCCATACCAGCTCCCCCCTCTCCCCAGCAGCAGCAACCCAGTAATTCCCCCCTCCCACCCCCCCCCGCTAGATCCCCCGCTAGCGTAATTACTCCCCCCATGTTGCTCCCAGAATTCAGCAAACTCTGGCCGACCTCGGCTTCCCCCCGTGACCTCGGCTCGCACTGTGCGACGCCCCCTCCTTCCTGCTTCTCTATTCCCGCCATGATTATCATAGCGCCCCATCTCCTCCACCTCCCCTCCTCCCCCCATCAACACCTGTGGAAGAGAGAAAAGTTACCACATCGCAGGATTAGTACATAAAACTCCTCTTTCCCCCCTTTTTAACCCCCCTCTTCGCCCCCCACATTCGCCCCACCACTTTGTTCAAATGTTCTTTTTAATAACCCGCTCATCCAGTTTTTCTTCCACAATAAAAGTCCACGCTTCATCCGCCGTCTCAAAGTAGTGGTGCCTCCCTCGATATGTGACCCACAGTCTTGCCGGTTGCAGCATTCCAAATTTTATCATCTTTTTATGAAGCACCGCCTTGGCCCGATTAAAGCTCGCCCTCCTTCTCGCCACCTCCGCACTCCAGTCTTGATAAACGCGGATCACCGCGTTCTCCCATTTACTGCTCCGAGTTTTCTTTGCCCATCTAAGGACCATTTCTCTATCCTTAAAACGGAGGAATCTCACCACTATGGCTCTGGGAATTTCTCCTGCTCTCGGTCCTCGCGCCATCACTCGGTATGCTCCCTCCACCTCCAACGGACCCGCCGGGGCCTCCGCTCCCAATAACGAGTGCAGCATCGTGCTCACATATGCCCCGACGTCCGCTCCCTCCGCACCTTCAGGAAGACCAAGAATCCTCAGGTTGTTCCTCCTTGCGTTGTTCTCCAGTGCCTCCAACCTTTCCACACATCGTTTCTGATGTGCCTCATGCGTCTCCGTCTTCACCACCAGGCCCTGTATGTCGTCCTCATTCTCGGCTGCCTTTGCCTTCACGACCCGAAGCTCCCGCTCCTGGGTCTTTTGTTCCTCCTTTAGCCCTTCGATCGCCTGTAATATCGGGGCCAACAGCTCTTTCTTCATTTCCTTTTTGAGCTCTTCCACACAGCATTTCAAGAACTCTTGTTGTTCAGGGCCCCATGTTAAACTGCCACCTTCCGACGCCATCTTGGTTTTTGCTTGCCTTCCTTGCCGCTGTTCTAAAGGATCCACTGCAATCCGGCCACTTTCTCCTCCTTTTTCCATCCGTATCCAGGGGGGATTCCCTTCTGGTTTACCGCACAGTGTTTTTAGCCGTCAAAATTGCCGTTGGGGCTCCTATCAAGAGCCCAAAAGTCCGTTTCACCGGGAGCTGCCGAAACGTGCGACTCAGCTGGTCACCGCCGCACCCGGAAGTCCCAATGCACTCCCTCTTTTAACGAATATGCAAAAACCTCATGTCACGTTGCCAACTTAGTGTCGTTTTTGTCATAACAGGATAACAAGTGACCATCACCTCCGTGCTTTTATATCATACACCCTTGTCAGGAAAAAAGACAATAACAAAATCAATGGTAGAGTCACAAGATAATAAAATTAAGGATTTTGATGAACTGCGGGATAATAACACCATCAATGGAGTTTGGAAGGCCAAAGCCAAGACAGGATCGTCCAATAGCATTCAGGATTCCTCCAGTTCCATCTCCACCATGCCATCGTTCTGATACCCAGACAGCAAGAGGTCTAGGCCCGGCAGAAGACACGGCCCGACGTGTCCAGCCACCTCTAACCCTCCACAACGAGCATCGAGGACAAAACAACTAAGACCAGTGGCCGGGGCCTCCAACCGACCACGGGCCTCGAAGACCGGATACAGTGTGCTTCATCGAGCTTGAAATGTCCATCCTTGGAATCGTCATGGCAGCCAACTCTCAAATTCGGTTGTGAATTTGTCTCCCACTCCTTTCAAAACACTTTGTCTGGCCCCAACTCCCTGAGTCAGTCAGGATAAATGACATACCATGCACCAGGATTTCCAACTACTGAAGGCAAGTCCCCAGCAGGGAGACTACTCTTATCAATAGCAGGATCTTCTTCTCACTTCCACTATTCGTGCAAGGTTATTTCACAATTCATCAAAGTGAGCACCAGTGACCTGCACCACGGAGCTGAAATCATCGTCCAGAACGTCATATGCAAAAGCAGCCATTATCATGTTGCCGGCAGCACCACCGAGGCTTAGGCCCGGTCACCAGCTGCATCACCGAGGCTTAGGCCTGCTCACCAGCAGCATCACCGAGGCTTAGGCCCACTCACCAGCAACATCACCGAGGCTTAGGCCCGCTCACTAGCAGCATCATCGAGGCATAGGCCCGCGAGCAGCAGTATCACCGAGGCTTTAGCCCGCTCACCAGCAACATCACCGAGGCTTAGGCCCGCTCACCAGCAGCATCACCGAGGCTTAGGCCCACTCACCAGCAGCATCACCGAGTCTTAGGCCCGCTCACCAGCAGCATCACCGAGACTTAGGCCCGCTCACCAGCAGCCTCATCGAGGCTTAGGCCCACTCACTAGCAGTATCATCGAGGCTTAGGCCCGCTAGCAGCAGTATCATCAAGGCTTAGGCCCGCTCACCAGCAGCATCACCAAGGCTTAGGCCCGCTCACCAGCAGCATCACCAAGGCTTAGGCTCGCTCACCAGCAGCCTCACCGAGGTCGAGGCTTAGGCCTGCTAGCAGCAGTATCATCGAGGCTTAGGCCCGCTCACCAGCAGCATCACCGAGGCTTAGGCCTGCTCACCAGCAGCATCACCGAGGCTTAGGTCCACTCATCAGCAGCACCACCGAGGCTTAGGTCCACTCATCAGCAGCATCAGCGAGTCTTATGCCCGCTCACCAGCAGCATCACCGTTGCCAGCTGGGCCTCACTGCAGCTGGCTCTAACCATCTCAATCAAATAAAGATTTTTTCGGACTTGGCACCTCATCGCCAAAATCAAGCCAAGGTCTTCCAGGGACAAAGCTTATTCCCCAAAAGCAAATAATTATGGGTTGTGCATCAGAATGAAAAAAAGGATTAAAAGACGAATGGAGTCTCAGCTTGCGAAAAAGGAGCCACCCCCCTGGCAAGTTCTTTGTCTAAACAAGGAGTTGAAAAGCCTACCTTTAATGTTATTCACCAGCCATTAGTTTCTTGGATCTTCTTTCCAATGCCTTACAAACATTGTTTTATCATTTCATCTGAGGCAGTTCTCCCTGACCAGTTTTTTCCTCCTAAGGAACATTCCACCTCCAACTTTCAAAGCCAACTTGCAGAAGTTTCTTAATTCATATCTCTCACATCACCACATGACCAAAAGTAGTACAAGGTCTGTTAGTGAACTGTATATAATGTCTATCCAATCGATCTGTTCCAATTCCTCATCAAACAAATGAACCATGTTTTTCTCCCCAATAAACTAAGTTCTGTGTTCTTAAGTCTAAACTAAGTTTTATGTCCGCATACCAATTTGCATATTTCCGCAAGGTCAGGCAGGTTAAATGAAAAGACCTAACAAAGCATTGTAGTGTATTTGTTTTACTACCTACTAGTTGCACTATCATGATTTTTGAAGCCTTGCCTGACCATAACCTTTGGCTAGATAAGCTGTCACCTCCGAAGAATTAACAGACCACTGTTATGTTTCTAGAGAAATCTTTAACAACTTCCAGGAAAACAAAAGTTACAGCAGCAACCTAATTATTTATCCATTTTAAGCTAGTAATTCTAAATTCTAACATGGCACCTAGCCTGCTTTTTACAGGAGATCTTTGATCTGCTCCAAATCCAGACTAAAAATATACCTGAAATACTTGTCACAATATTTCTAGTAGCATTCATATCAACCATATAACACATTGCTTTGATTTGTTCCCATTTTAGTACAATCTAGCGATGCCTATCTCATTTATCCAATATTATCTTTGTTTTTTATCTGTCCTTCTCTCCCTACCTTCTCAGTTGCTTCCCCTTCCTTTTTATTTGCTCTACTTTTTGCCTGAATGTCTTTACTTCCTGTCTTTTTTTGTCTGCTCCTCTCTCCCTATGCTCTCTCTTTGCCCTCGCTCCCTCTCCTTTCTCATTGTTTCTCTTCCTACTCTCCCTCCCTTCTTCACATCTCCCTATCTTTCTCTTTTCCTCTCCCTCTCTCCTTTGTAATTCCTCCATCTTCCCTCATTCTCACGCACTCACACTGTCTCTCATTCTCTCTTAATGGTGTAAACACTAAGCAGACTAAGCAAAACAGAGAATGATCTTAGTAGACTTGAAGAAAAAGTGATCAACAAAAGGAAAAAAATTCTGAAATGATGGATTGAAATGAAGAATGCAGGAAAGAAAAATAAATTCCTGAATGCTAATACAGAAGCTGTATTTTTATCCCTGTTCTTGAATTTGTGGGGCATTTATTTTGCCTGAATGAATTGCATCCTACTTTTAAGATTTGCAACAAGAGAGGAGAATTTCCAATGGCATAATATTTGAGTTTTAGCTTTCTCGTTTCTGAAATGTCCTTTTTAAATCAGCATTTTTTGTCCATCATTCAATGTGAATAACATTTGGACAAACTTTGAAATCTGTTAATAGTGTTTTATGGTTGTATTTTTAGTTTTACATTTGAATCTCTGGATTTATTAACATCTGATTGATGGGACCAATTAATGGAAAATATTGTCTTACGATTGGCGCACATGATCTGATTTCAAAATCAGATCCACTCTTCTAAATGTTGAAATATTTAATAAAGCTTTAAGGATTTATGATTTCGTAATTTATTGGAATTCGTCATGTTGTGTCTAGCAAAGATGGGGTCAGGAACGGTGATTCCATTTTGTTGGGCATTGGCACTAGATCTGGGATAGAGGAGAGCTGTCCAGTAGCGGCGGCCAACTTCTGAACAAGCCGGGTATTAATGTACTGGCAAATTAGTTAACTAGGGAAGTTGGATGATTGTTATACTTAGAAGGAGGGATACTCGGAGATAACAAAAACAGCCAGTTGTTTACCATTCAAAAAATTCAACTAGGTTTGTTTGACATAAGTTGCCCTTTACCAATCCATCTATCTCTCATGGTTAGTCCATAAACCCTCTTTTGAAAGTTTCTGCCTATTTTGCATTTTAATAATTCTGCATTCGTCCTGGGGAAAAAACATTATACTTCAGTATTTTACAGTGTTTCCCAAACTTCTGTGAACAGTTGAATAATTTAACCACTTGGTTTCCTTTGTCCCATTACTCTAACATCCGCTTTATCCGCTATGGATAAGTGTGAGGTTATCCATTTTGGAAGCAAAGCCAGGAAGGCAGATTACTACCTGAATGGTTGTAAATTGGGAGAGGGGAGTGTGCAGCGGGACCTGGGTGTCCTTGTGCATCATTAGCTGAAGGTATGCATGCAGGCGCAGCAGGCGGTAAAGAAGGCCAATGGTATGTTGGCCTTCATTGCAAGAGGTTTTGAGTATAGAAGCAGGGATGTGTTGCTGCAATTGTACAGGGCCTTGGTGAGGCCACACCTGGAGTATTGTGTGCAGTTTTGGTCTCCTTCTCTGAGGAAGGATGTTCTTGCTCTCAAGGGAATGCAGCGAAGGTTTACCAGACTGATTCCAGGGATGGCGGGACTGTCATATGAGGAGAGATTGACTACGTTGGGATTGTTCTTGCTGGAATTCAGAAGAATGAGGGGGGATCACATAGAGATTTATAAAATTCTAACAGGACTAGACGGGGTAGATGTAGGGAAGATGTTCCCAATGATCGGTGTGTCCAGAACCAGGGGTCACAGCCTGAGGATTCAGGGTAAACCATTTCGGACAGAGGTGAGGAGACATTTCTTTACCCAAAGAGTGGTGAGCCTGTGGAATTCATTACCACAGGAAGTAGTTGATGCTAAAACTTTGAATATATTCAAGAGGCGGCTGGATATAGCACTTGGGGAGAATGGGATCATAAGAACATAAGAACGAGGAGCAGGAGTAGGCCATCTGGCCCCTCGAGCCTGCTCCACCATTCAATGAGATCATGGCTGATCTTTTGTGGACTCAGCTCCACTTTCCGGCCCGAACACCATAACCCTTAATCCTTCAAAAAACTATCTATCTTTATCTTAAAAACATTTAATGAAGGGGCCTCTACTGCTTCACTGGGCAAGGAATTCCATAGATTCACAACCCTTTGGGTGAAGAAAATCCTCCTAAACTCAGTCCTAAATCTACTTCACCTTATTTTGAGGCTATGCCCCCTGGTTCTGCTTTCACCCGCCAGTGGAAACAACCTGCCCGCATCTATCCTATCGATTCCCTTCATAATTTTATATGTTTCTATAAGATCCCCCCTCATCCTTCTAAATTCCAACGAGTACAGTCCCAGTCTACTCAACCTCTCCTCGTAATCCAACCCCTTCAGCTCTGGGATTAACCTAGTGAATCTCCTCTGCACACCCTCCAGTGCCAGTACGTCCTTTCTCAAGTAAGGAGACCAAAACTGAACACACTACTCCAGGTGTGGCCTCACTAACACCTTATACAATTGCAGCAGAACCTCCCTAGTCTGAAACTCCATCCCTCTAGCAATGAAGGCCAAAATTCCATTTGCCTTCTTAATCACCTGTTGCACCTGAAAACCAACTTTTTGGCGACTCATGCACTAGCACACCCAGGTCTCTCTGCACAGCAGCATGTTTTAATATTTTATCATTTAAATAATCCCTTTTGCTGTTATTCCTACCAAAATGGATAACCTCACATTTGTCAACATTGTATTCCATCTGCCAGACCCTAGCCCATTCACTTAGCCTATCCAAATCCCTCTGCAGACTTCCAGTATCCTCTGCACTTTTTGCTTTACCACTTATCTTAGTGTTGTCAGCAAACTTGGACACATTGCCCTTGGTCCCCAACTCCAAATCATCTATGTAAATTGATCGAAGGCTATGGGGAGAAAGTCTATTTAGTTGGATGATCAGCCATGATCGTGATGAATGGCGGAGCAGGCTCGAAGGGCCAAAAGGCTTCCTCCTGCTCCTATCTATCTATGTATCTGAGGAATCTATTTGAACCAGGGTTGTAACATTTTTTTCTGAGCTTAAACTTTATTTCAGCCTACACGTTTGACCTCCGTATTTATCGTTACACTTTAGAGTAATGATTTTCATTTGGGCATTGCAATCGCAGCTTTCACAATTACTAGGATATTGATGGAATCCAGGATTCACTTATGTTTTTACTTCTTTGTACTTTGACAACTTGGCTTGTGTCCTGGTCACCAATTACTGAAGTTTATTTTACTTTTATCTTTGCATGTGGCTGCTGGCTTTTCAGAAAAATAGAGCTAAGTGTTGGTTTGCCTGACATTTCTCTGGTGATTTGCTGTAGTGACGTGGTGTAGCTTGTTGGTTTGTATGAAAAATAAATATTTCTAGTACAAAGGTTTTCAACTAAGCATGTTATTTCACCAAAATGATTTCAACTTTCCAAACTTTGTCAGCATGTAATTTGACATCTTTCTTTCAGATATTTCATAATAGATCTTTTAAATTGTATTTTTTGTACTGGAAGCAGTAAGAAGCTTCAGCTTTTTAAAAATATAAAAAACAGAAAATTCTGGATGTACTCAGTAGGGTTGGCAGCATCTGTGGCCTTTCATGCCCATGACCTTTTGTGAGAACTTTTACTCTGATTAATTATTAAGTGGAGAAAGTGGTGAAGTTAGGAGCAAGGAATCTGGGGGGTTGGTTTGGGGTGTGTGGGGGGGGGGTCAATTTTAGGTTTTGATACCACACAGTTAACTACTGTACACTTCTCATACTTATGTTTTGAATTTAAACCAGCAGATAAATAGCAGTCTGAATCTTCATTACGCCTTAAAGTAAGCATAATTCTAATCAAATGCTGCATTGATGTAACAGAGGCTTGAGAATCTTGGGCCTCATCAAAATACATTAAGGAAACTAAAAACCAGGAGTGATGCAAAACAGGATGTTGACTCATTGTTACCCGTTCTATTACTCTTGCCAAGTCAGGGAATGAAATCCCTATTTGTCAGTAAGAGATTGCTCAAAGAAAGGTTTTCCTCTACTCCATTCTAGGTTCGTCCCACCCTGCACTATCCCAAAATATAAAAGAAGGTGTGGCCCAAAATTTCTCTGGGTGGGGATTGGGGGGAGGGAGGGGCAGGATTCCTGCTCAACTTTGGCAAAAAAAATCCATTGAAACACCAGAGAAACAACAGAAAGGGCTTTTACTATAAAGGGTCTTGTGAGAAAACTAATCTTATGACTTAAGTGCTTCAAAAAATAGCTTCTCTTGGGATTTGGCTGTCGCACACTTTTCTGTTTGCTGTTTTTTTTTATTAATTCATTTTCCCAATTAATTTCCATGTTTTGCATACCTCAAACTAAAATCACAATTTTAAAAAAAGTACTGTTTGCACATTTACTTACTTCAAATCTAATCAACATCATATAGAACCTGTGTATAGGTTACAAATTCACAGTGTACAATGCGATTTATGAAAGCAGGGCACCAGAGAGGTCAGAATGGTAAGGTTGTATTAGCTACAGAATTGAATTATAAATGTAGTGCGTTCTTTGTAGTCCCTTTCCTAACATTTGATTGTTCTATGATTAATTATCTTTAGAGACCTCCGCACTGGCCCTCCAATTTCACCATTGCTACAGTCACTGCCTACTGCATGCAGTTGTGCCAAAAGATTGACTAAACCTATATTTACACAGCATCTTTCACAATATCCCAAAACACTTTAGAGCTAATTAAGTAGATTTGACTTGTAGTCACTGGTATAATGTAGGTCATGTTATCAAATTGTGGAGCAATCTCAAGGGGCTGAATGGCCTACTCTCCTAATATGCATGTTCGAAAGGCAACATGGATGAGCTGGGATAGATGGCTTTTGTTATCCATAATGATTTTGTGAACAGAGGGTGGAATCATGGTGGCAGTTTTGTTGTAATGTTGCCAATGAAAGTTTTCTGTTAGCAGGCTTTGTGGGGTGAAATTGTCAGTGCATAATAGACTCAGTGCATCAATATCCTGTTTTTCACTGCACCTGGAGTCTTTTCCGTTGACTTCAATCTTTCCCTTTTGTCTACTTACCTATGCTTTTTGTGTTTTTTGAGTCATTAACATATTGTGATAAAGTTGTGTCACTTTTTTATTCATTCATGGGATGCTAGCTAGGCCAACATTTATTGCCCACTCCTAATTGTCCTTAAGTTGGTGTTGAGCTGCATTATTGAACTGCTGCAGTACATGTGGTATCGGCACACCCAGAGTGCTGTTATGGAAAGAGTTCCAGGAGTTCGACCTAGCGATCTTGAAGGAACAATTCTATATTTCCAAATCTGTGGCCACTCTGTTTACATGGCTAGTCCAGTTCAGTTTCTGGTAACCGCCAGGGCAGTGACAGTGGAGGATTCAGCAATGGTAATGCCGTTGAATGTCAGGGATGATGGTTAGATTCTCTCTTGTTGGGGATGGCCATTGCCTGGCACTTGAACATAGAACATAGAACATACAGTGCAGAATGAGGCCATTCAGCCCCCCATCGAGTCTGCACCGACCCACTTAAGCCCTCACTTCCATCCTATCCCCGTAACCCAATAACCCCTTCTAACCTTTTTTTGGTCACTAAGGGCAATTTTTCATGGCCAATCCACCTAACCTGCACATCTTTGGACTGTGGGAGGAAACCGGAGCACCCGGAGGAAACCCACGCAGACACTGGGAGAACGTGCAGACTCCGCGCGGACAGTGACCCAATGGGGAATCAAACCTGGGACCCTGGCGCTGTGAAGCCACAGTGTTATCCACTTGTGCTACCGCGCTGCCCAAGTGTGGCGTGAATGTTACTTGCCACTTGTCAACCCAAGCCTCCATTATCCAGATCTTGCTGCATTTGAACATGGACTGCATAGTAGACATTGAAAATATATTGTAGTGAGAAGCAACAATCAGCAGAGTATTTATACTTGCTGATCAAGTATTCACATGCAATTGTGAACCATTCAATCTTGTTCTCTGATTTATATTACACAGATACCTGAGGGCTTCAACACTTCTCCCTGAGCGTGAAGACCTATGTTGTTCAATCATTCCATTTTGTTGCTCAAGAGTCATTTTATCTTTCTTGCCTGTGAGATTACTGATGAAATAGAAACCATTTACATCCCTTGTATGAAATAATATTGAATTACATCTTCTCCTACAGAAAGGAAAAGATCTTGTGCAGTTGTTTATCTGGGTTGCAAGTATTCAGTCTTCCCCCTCCCCAAAATAAATTTACTGTCACCATGTTCATATGTGCAGAACATGTTGACGGGGGTTTGTATGTGCAGAACATGTTGATGGGGACTGAGGCATAGTCAGTATTAATATCTGCACAGTGTTATAAATAACTAATGGAATATTTTCTTGTCAAATTAACAGTATTGAACAATGCTGTTAAATGTGGGTCGTTCAATAATCCTGTAAGGCGCACACAAACTAATACTGCATAATATTGTTGCTGCTCGGCCATGCTGCATAAGTATCAGGCGATACTTGTAATCAGATGTCAACAACGGTTGTGCTTTCCTCCGAGTGCTCCGGATTTTCCTCTCAAGTATCGAAAGACGTGCTTGTTGGTGAATTGCACATTCTGAATTCTCCCTCGATGTACCTGAACGGGCACGGTAGTGTGGTGACTAGGGGAATTTTAGTCCACTTGTGACTGATAAAGATTATTATTATTATAATTTTACTAGGACCTTTCTATGATTTTCTTTTGAGAAATGATTGGTCAATCTTGAAAGAGAAAAAATATTATGCATTATTAAGGGTTAGGGTTGAAGTGCAGTGGGATGGAGGGAGTTGAGGGAGGAATAAGGGACCTGGAAACGGGGGACGCACCAGGGTGCATGATTTCTATCCCTGAGCTTGCAGGCACAGGGTGGTTCAGTACAGTCTGTAGAATCATAGAATTTACAGTGCAGAAGGAGGCCATTCGGCCCCTTGAGTCTGCACAGGCCCTTGGAAAGAGCACCCTACCCAAACCCACACCGCCATCCTTTCCCAGTAACCCCACCCAACCTTTTTGGACACTAAGGACAATTTAGTATGGCCAATCCACCTTACCTGCACATCTTTGGTCTGTGGGAGGAAAGCAGAGCACCTGGAGGAAGTCCAGGCAGACACAGGGAAAACGTGCAGACTCCACACAGACAGTGACCCAAGCCGGCAATCGAACATGGGACCCTGGAGCTGTGAAGCAACTGTCTACTGTGCCGTCCATATATTTAGTATATTCCTTTGGTTATTTGTAATAGGCAGTTGGATTCTTCATTTACTAGGACATATGGGCTACGTACCTAGCATAGCAGAGGCACTGAAATTCAAAATGCTATGTTGCATAATTGCGTTGTTGGCAGAATATTCTTTGAATTATATTATGGAGCTTGTGAAACCTATAGCTCCTCAGTGCTTTCTCCATGGCAACGCCTCAGCCAATGAGAGCCAATCTGCCAACTAATCTGCATCTGTGTTCCCTGTAGTATAAACTGTTGTGATTTAAAATTCGGCTTTCTTATATTTTTCCTGATGAGTGTTAAGACAACAAGCTTTGGCAACATCTCCCTCTTCTGCAGCTTAGTTCTATTTTACCAAGTGACTGACTATACATTGTGTTAGTTAATCTCAACTGTGCCATGATTGGACTTCATATCTCATAGCACTTGGGAAAGAAAAAAAGGTTAGAAGATTCTTGCTCTTCTCTCCTATCAACTGAAGCTGTGTGTGGGTCCATTAAGCGGGATATAGGCTGAATCTCAATTGTGATCTACACACAAGACAGAAAACCTTCCAGCAGTCACATCTGAAAAATAACCATATGAGAAATGGTGTAGAAGGTTACCTTTTCTCAAAAGAATGCACCCCAGTGTGAAACAGTACCACAAAGAGAGAAGAGAAGATTTTATTTAACTTTTCAGTCAGAGAACATAAGCACACTTGTTTGCGACAAGCATTTTCAAATTTAAACATGGAAAAAGCATTTCTAAATTGGCATAACTAGGTCAGGTTCTGGGATTCCAGTTGGCTGGAAATCTGAAAATATGAAGTGTACTTTTCAAAGTTATACTTGCATGAAAAACAGCGTTAATAAATAGAAGCTTGGAACATATTTTGTTTTAACTGGGAAAGGTTGGGAAAGTAAGGTTGGGAAAGTTAGGATAGTTGGATTAAGAAGGAAAGCATTGATGTAGCACCTTTCATAACTTCAGGATGACCATGGGATGTCACAAAGTGCTTTACACACAATGATTGTTTTGTTTTCAAAATGTCATCACATGTAATGTAAGAACATTAGGTAGAAGGAAGTCAAATTAAAGATGTCAAAAAAATTGGAAGAAAAAATGGGACAAAAAGGGTTAACAGCGCAATAATTGATTTGAAAAAGATGTAATGTTTTAGCATTTCATCGCTTCAAGTATGAAGATGCTGGGCAATGGCAAATTTATTCAGCATGTCCGTGCATGAGCCAAAATCTTACCACCTAATGGTTGGGACTGCTGGTTGTTTATGGGTTAGGTTATGACCCTACTACACTTTAGCACCTCAGCCTTGGAACCTCATTTGTTTGAGTTGCACAACTTGCGTTATTCATAATTAAAATGTGAAACTTTGCCAATTTTTAATTTCTACATTACATGACCCAACAGATTCATTTCAGAGTTTAACTGCTCTTTTTAAAAAATAAAATCAAACATCTCCTATTTATTGACATGGAATTCCATCTGCCACCTTTTTAGCTCGGCTCCCAACTTATTGATGTCCCTTTCCAGTTTCCTTTGATCTTCCACAGAATTCACTGTACTTTTTTATTTTGGCATCATCTGCAACTTTCTCCAGGCCTATATGAAAATCACTGATGTAAGCAGTGTGCAGAGTTGGCCCCAGATCTGACCTTGAATTTATTTATTATTATTTTTTAATTTTTCCAATTAAGGGACAATTTAGCGTGGCCAATCCATGTACCCTGCACATCATTGGGTTGTAGGGGTGAGACCCAAGCAGACACTGGGAGAATGTGCAAACTCCACATGGACAGTGACCCGGGGTCGGAATCGAGCCTGGGTCCTCTGCATTCTGAGGCAGCAGTGCTAACCACTGCGCCACCCTGCCACCCTCCACTACCCATTTATAGCCACACTGAAAATCTGTCCTTGGGTCTTAATCTGGTTTCTTCCTTCTAGCCAATTTAATATCTCGATTTCCAATCACCATACTGCCACGCCTACCTCCACCCCCCCAAATCCAAAGCCTTTAATCTTTGAGTAATGTCACATATGATACTACTTCCAAGATTTCCCTCAAGTCCATGCACATTACATCCACTGCACTGTAACAATTACCTTCTTAAAGCACTCTGAGGTTCTAACTATTTTTATCAATTTAGAGTACCCGCTTATTTTTTTCCAATTAAGAGGGCAATTTAGCGTGGCCAATCCACCTAACCTGCACATCTTTGGGTTCTGGGGGTGAATCCCACGCAGACATGGGGAGAATGTACAAACTCCACACGGACAGTGACCCAGGGCCAGGATTCAAACCCGGGTCCTCAGCGCTGCAGCCCCAGTGCACTGCGCCACATGCTGCCCTAGTTCTAACTATTAATTCAAGACTAAAAATTGTCCGTTACGCTAACTCACAGCCACTTCTTTTTATATTCCCCTTTCATGAAAAAAACTCCTTTAGCTTTTGTATGCATAAAGTATTTTGTTTTGACTGTTGAGCATCTCTGCTGGCTTTAATTTAAATTTCTTTGATTGTTTTTGCATCTCACTTGCAGTTGAAAACTCCACTCACCAACACAGTTGAGATGGGCAACTTTGTATGTGAGAAGTTGAATCAAATCCTCCTTTTTCTTTGTGTGCCACATTAATACATCAATATCTTGTGCTTCCCAATACACTGCATGAATTATTTAAAACTTGTTCGGAACAGAACATAGAATTTACAGTGCAGAAGGAGGCCATTCGGCCCATCGAGTCTGCACCCTACCCAAGGTACACACCTCCACCCTATCCCTATAACCCAGTAACCCCACCCAACACTAAGGGCAATTTTGGACACTTTGGGCAATTTATCATGGCCAATCCACTTAACCCACACATCTTTGGACTGTGGGAGGAAACCGGAGCACCCGGAGGAAACCCACGCGCACACGGGGAGGATGTGCAGACGCCGCACAGACAGTGACCCAAGCCGGGAATTGAACCTGGGACCCTGGAGCTGTGAAGCAATTGTGCTATCCACAATGCTACCGTGCTGCCCACTTTACAATAAAAATTAAGAGCAGGAATGGACCATACCTGCTCTGCCATTTAATACAATTATGGCTGATCCTCAGCCTTAACACCACTTAACTGCCTGCTCACATATCCCTTGATTTCCTGAGAGACCAAAAATCTATCTCAGATTTGGGTATAATCAACGATGGAATATCCAAAACTTTCTGGGGTAGGGAAGTTCCAAGTTTCATAGCTTTAAATGTGAAGAAATTTCCCCGCATCTCAGTTCTAAATGATCGACCCCTTATGTGGAGTCTGTGCCTCTGTGCTCTAGGTTCCCCAGTAAGAATTTTTACAACACCAGGTTAAAGTCCAACAGGTTTGGACTGTTGGACACTATAGTGTTCAATTCTGGTCGCCACACTACCAGAAGGATGTGGAGGCTTTAGAGAGGGTGCAGAAGAGATTTACCAGAATGTTGCCTGGTATGGAGGGCATTAGCTATGAGGAGCGATTGAATAAACTCTGTTTGTTCTCACTGGAACGAAGGAGGCTGAGGGGAGACCTGATAGAGGTATACAAAATTATGAGGGGCATAGACAGAGTGGATAGTCAGAGGCTTTTCCCCAGGGTAGAGGGGTCAATTACTAGGGGGCATAGGTTTAAGGTGAGAGGGGCAAGGTTTAGAGTAGATGTACGAGGCAAGTTTTTTACGCAGAGGGTAGTGGGTGCCTGGAACTCGCTACCGGAGGAGGTAGTGGAAGCAGGGACGATAGGGACATTTAAGGGGCATCTTGACAAATATATGAATAGGATGAGAATAGAAGGATACGGACCCAGGAAGTGTAGAAGATTGTAGTTTAGTCGGGCAGCATGGTCGGCACGGGCTTGGAGGGCCGAAGGGCCTGTTCCTGTGCTGTACATTTCTTTGTTCTTTGTTCTTGTTTGTTTCAAATCACTAGCTAATGATTTAAAACAAACCTGTTGGACTTTAACCTGGTGTTGTAAGACTTCTTACTGTGCTCACCCTAGTCCAACGCCGGCATCTTCAGATCTAGGTTCCCAGACAGAGGAAAAAACTCCTGTATCTACTATATCAAGCCCTTTCATAATATGGTATATTTCAATGATATCACCTCTCATTCTTATTAGTTCCAGAGAGTGTAGGCCAATTTACTCAACCTCTTGTCAGCAGGGCACCCCTCATCCCAGGAAGCAATACAGTGAACCTTCCATTTCCAGTACAAGTATGTCCTTCCTGAAATATGGAGACCAAAACTTCACACTCCAGTATTCCATGTGGTCTCACCAAAGCTCTATGATTGCAGCAAGACTTCCTATCCTTATCAGAAACTGCAAATAACTAAAGCTTTAGTACTGAGCCTTGTGGTATTCCATTAGTCGCAGCCTGAATATATGGAATACCACAAGGCTCAGTACCTTAGTTATTTGCAATTTAAGATGATGACTTAGAGATCAGAAGTCATGCTCAGTATACAAAGTTTGGTAAGAATGTTCGCTGTGGGGAGGTTAGATTGTCCCTGGTCATCTCTAATTACCCTTGAGAAGGTGGTGGTGTGCTGCCTTCTTGCAGTCCATGTGGTGTAGGAAGAACCACTGTGCCATTTGGAAGAGACTTCCAGGCTTTTGACCCAGTGACAGTGAAAGAACGGCACTGTAGTTCCAAATCAGGATTTGATTTGAATTTGATTTATTGTCACATGTTCCGAGGTACAGTGAAACGTATTGTTCTGCATACAGTCTAGACAGATCATTCCATAAATGAAAAAACATAGCATATGCATAAATACATATGTAAATACATAGACACAGTCATTGGGTGAGCACACAGGTGTGTAGTACTACTCAGTAGAGATGTCTGAAGAGATCAGTTCAGTCCATTAGAGAGTCATTCAGGAGTCTGATAACCTGTTTGCGTGTTCTCAGACTTTTGTATCTCCTGCCCGATAGAAGAAGTTGGAAGAGAGAATAATCTGGTTGGGGTCCTTGATTATGCTGCCTGCTTTCCCTAGGCAGCAGGAGGTGTAGACAGTCAATGTATGGGAGGCGGGTCCACGTGATGGACTGGGATGTGTTCACAACTATTTTCACATAGTCTTGGGCCGAGCAGTTGCCATACCAGACTGTGATGCAGCCAGATAGGATGCTTTCTAGGGTGCATCTGTAAAAGTTGATCAGAGTCAATCTGGGCATGCCAAATTTCCTTAGATTCCTGAAAAGTATAGGCACTGTTGTGCTTTCTTGGTCGTAGCGTTGCCATGGGTGGACCAGGACAGATTGTTGTTGGTGATGTGCAACCGAGGAATTTGAAGCTGTCAACCATCTCCCCTCGGCACCATTGATACAGACGGGGTGTATACGGTACTTTGCTTCCTGAAGTCAATGACCAGCTCTTTAGTTTTGCTGACGTTGAGGGAGAGATTGTTGTCATTACACCGTGGTGTATAGCTTGGAGGGGTCCCTGCAGGTTGTGGTGTCCCCATGTAGCTGCTGCTCTTGTCATAAATTCATAAGATATAGGAGCAGAATTAAGCCATTTGACCCATCGTGTCTGCTCCGCCATTCAACCATGGCTGATCTCATCCTGGCCTTAACTCCACCATCCTGCCTGTTCTCCATAGCCCTTCAACCCATTACCAATGAAAAATTTGTCTTAACTCCTCAAATTTACTCTCTGTCCCAGCATCCAAGTAATAAATGGTAGAGGTTGTAGGTTTGGAAGGTATTGTTGAAGGAGTCTTGGTGCGTTGCTACATTACATCTTGTAAGTGGCGCACACTGCTACCATTGTGTGTTGGTGTTACAGGGAGTGAATGTTGAAAGTGGCGGATGGGATGCTTATCAAGTGAACTGATTTGTCCTTGATGGTGCCAAGCTTCTTGAGTGTTTTAGCACTGCATTCATCACATTCCTGACTTGTTCATTGTAGATAGTGGACAGACTTTGCAGAGTCTAGAGACAAGTTACTTTCTGCAGGATTCTCAGCCTCTGACCTGGTCGTGTAGCCATGGCATTTATATGGCTGGTCCAGTTCAGTTTCTGGTTCGTGGTAACCCCAGCCCCAAGATGCTGTTAGTTTTGGAGTTTTACTGCAGCATTTGCCGAAACACTCATGCATAATTTTGAATCTTTGAAAGCCGTTTATAAAGATTTAAATAGGCCATGGTTTATTAATTCCAATAAAACAGCAAATGCTGGAAACAGCTACTTGGCAGGCAGCATCTTTGGAGAAAATAAACGAGTTAACATTTTATATGTAGACCTTTCTTCAAAACTGGAGGATATTACAGATGAAATGAGTTTAAAAGGCGTCTCAATGGCACAGTGGTTAGCACTGCTGCCTCACAATGCCAGGGAACCCGGTTCGATTCCGACGTCAGGCGACTGTGTGGAGTTTGCACATTCTCCCAGTGTCTGAGTGAGTTTCCCTCGGATGCTCTGGTTTCCTCCCACAGTCCAAAGATGTGCCGCTTAGGTGGATTGGCATGCTAAATTGCCCCTTCATGTCCAAAGGCTAGGTGGGGTTACGGGGATAGGATGGGGGATTGGGTCTGGATAGGGCGTTCTTTTGGAGGGTCGGTGCTGACTCGATGGTCGAATGGCCTTCTTCTGTACTGGAAGGATTCTATGATTCTATGAAATCGAGAAATGAAAGTAAGCACATGTACAATGTAAAAATGCTCAAGTGGAAAACAAGAACTGATTAAATGCCAAGAGTGAGACAAGAGGAGGCATTAAAAGAGAAATCAAATACATTAAAGACAGTCCTGAGAGAGAATGTGTGAGACTTGCGGTGAGCTGGTGCAGGAAGGTATAATGAAGGTGTGAGATGTTGAAGACCCAGAAGACGGGCACTGGAAAGAAGGGTTTGAGCAAAAGTCCGCCGTCGAGTGAGTTGGTGAGTCTGGCGAGAAGAAATATAGCGGAGGTTTAATCGCTGGGTGGGGCCTCTCCCCTTACAGTGGAAACTTTGATCGAGGTGATGGCCGGAGAATTTGAGAGGCAGTTCGGCAAACACATGGAGGTGTTGCGGGAGGAGATGATGGCTGCGATGAAGGAGTGGGTGGAGGAGGTGATTGCACCGATAAAGGCGGCAGTGTCAAAGATATCGGCCGAGGTATTGGAGCAAGGAGAGAAGCTGAAGGGGGTGGATCAGGCTATGCCGCAGCGCAGTGACCAGTTCACCTCGATGGATGAGGAGCTGCAGAGAGCGATGGAGGCTAACCAAGGGCTCAGAGCCAAGGTGGAGGACCTGGAGAACAGGTCAAGGCAGAAAAAGCTATGGATCACAGGGCTGCCTGAGGGGGTGGAGGGCCTGAGACTGACCGAGTACTTTGCAGAGATGCTGGCAGAGTTGTTGGGGGAGTGGGAAGAATCTTCCCGATACGAGCTGGACAAGGCACATTGGTCGCTCAGGCCGAAGCCGAAACCAAATGAGCCACCAAGGGCAGCTATAATTTGCTTCCATAAGTTTAATGTTAAGGAGAAGGTCCTGCGTTGGAAGCGAACGTAGGGGAGCTGGGAGAGAAGTATGGGTTGGCGAGAGGAAAGGGTTCAGGTACAAGCAGGTGCGGGACTTTGCAAGGAAGGTTTCTCCGACCTTCCCGATCGCCAGCCTCCTTGTCAGCAGGGGAGTTGGAGAGGGGGGATAGTTTCTGCGATCTACAAGAGGATCCTGGAGGAGGGTAGGGTATCCATGGAGGAGATTAAGGTGAAGCAGGAGGAAGAGCTGGGGGGGCGGGGGGGGCTGGACGTGAGACTGTGGTGTGAGTTGCTGCGGAGGGTGAAAGCCTCAACTTCATGTGCGATGTTGGGGCTGATGCAGCTGAAGATAGTGTACAGGGCGCACCTCACTAAATGGAGGAGGAGTCGGTTGTTCGAGAGGGTGGAGGATGTCTGCGAACGATATGGGAGGGGCCCCACGAACCATATTCATATGTTTTGGTCCTGTCTGTAGCTGCAAAGGTTTTGGAGGATGGTATTCAGTACAATCTTTGGGATCTTGCATGTGGATGTGGAGCTCTGTCCCCTAGAAGCCATATTCGGGGTTTCGGACCTGCCCGAGCTGCAGGTGGGTGGGGGGGTTGGGGGGGGGGGGGGGGGGGGGGGCAGATGTTTTTGTCTTCACCTCGATCGCTCGTAGGCGGATCTTGTTGGGGTGGAGGTCAGCCTCTCCACCCTGTGCCTCAGCGTGGCGGGAGAACCTGCTGGAGCTTTTGACCCTGGAGTAGGTGATGTTCCAGCTGAGGGGGGTGAAGGAGGGGCTCTACAATTGTTGGGGTTTGTTCATCATGCATGTTCAGGAGTTGGTTACCGTTGATTGGTGGTGGGGGGGGGGGGGGGGGGGGGGGGGGATGTTGTTGGAGTTGTTTTTGTATTGTGGAAATGATGAAAATCTGTCAAATAAAAATACTTTTTATAAAAAAAAAAAGAGAGAATGTGTGAATGATGTTGGGGAATAAGGTTGTAGAATTTGAAGCACAACACACTTCAAATTGAGAAAGTTGTAGTAGCCTAGTACAAGAAAACCTCAGGTTGACACCAAGGATGCCACAATTATAAAATAAAAACAGAAAGGCCAAAAATACTAAGCAGGCCAGGCAGCATGTGGGGAGAGAGATCTGATGAAAGGTCATCGAGCTGAAACTTGGGAGGGAGGTGTATTGGTAACTGTTGCCAATTTGCACCGGAGACGCCAATAATGTTGCTCTTTTTAACTGGTTACTGATAGTTGTTAATGATGATATTGCTTTTCAGAGTCGCCAGGTATCAAATGATACCACCACAAGGTTTAGCCGGATATCGATCAAAGACCCAACAACCAGTTAGTTAGTTCAAGTTCAATGATAGTTTATTTGAACACAAGAATTACTTCGACATGCAACATGAAACACTACAAGCTAAATTGCACCTAACACTACAACAACCTGTACTTAACTTCAGGCACCCGGCTTTATGCAGAGGAACAAGGCCTTTGTTCGGATCTGGAGTGGCTTAGTCTGGAGAAGTGAGTTCGTTTCTGCTGGGCTCATCCGTCTGGAAGCGATCGTTGGTCTTGAACTTGCTTCTGGTCGTGGTGCTGCAATTGGTTTTGGGCACAAGCTGGGGCCAAGAGAGTGCCGGTGCGCCGGGGCCAAAAGAGACTGAACACATGGCAGTGTCTCTTTTTATCCTTCGGGGGTTTCGCGCTCTTTTGGGCGGTCCTTAGCTTTGGACCCAATAATTTGGCAGGCTTCGATTACTGCCTTCGATTTTAGCCAATAAAGGGGAGGGTGCCTTGATGGCTGGGCGTGTCCTGAGCGGTCATTGACCTTGGCTGTTTGGGCTTCCTGGATGAAGGGAGTGGCGCCAATGAGTCTGTATCTGATACCTGAGTACAAGTCTTTTGTTCTGGGGAAATGGGCCATTAGAATGCAAATTGGCTGGGGGTTTCGATTGTGTCTGGTTATCTAGTGGCAAATATACACTTAAGCTCTGAGTTCGTCTGGATCCTGCATTGGCCATATTTCCTGTGATTCTTTGCAAGTGGCCATATTCCCCTTTGTAAGTGGCCATCCCAGATGGCCACATAACATCACTGAGCTAATAATCCCAAAGCTCAGGCTAATGCTCTGGGAACATGAGTTCAAATCCCACCACGGCAGCTGGTGAAATTTAAATTCAATTAATAAGGATGGAATTTTAAAAATAGCTAGTCTCAGTAATGGTGACCATGAAACTATTATCGATTGTCCTCAAAACCCAACTGGCTCACGAGTGTCCTTTAGGGCCTATGTGTGACTCCAGACACAGCAGTGTGGTTGACTCTTAACAGCCCTCTGAAATGAATCACACAAACCATTCAGTTCAAGGGCAATTAGGGATGGATAATAAACGTTGGCCTTGCCATCCCATGAACGCATTAAAATAAGCGGTCATTTGTTTTAACATGTAGAATTTACTGCTCAAGATTGGTGTCAACAGACCACCGGGAAACCTGTAACCTACAGAGTAAATAGGAACTACATGCTATTTTATGAGGTGGGCCGTGAAATGATAACCTTGTCTCATCTGATTTCAGGACAGCCAGCCTTGCGTGAAGCTTATTCCCTGTCATGCATAACTAATGGGAGTCCAATGACCAGGAAATCAATGCATAGCTCGGCTCTCTCCGTTGCCAGGAAGGAAACACTTTCTTCTGCTGCTAAGAGGTACAGGCTTCTTTATATATGAGGAAGTTGAAAAGAGAAGTGTACATAGAAATCTGTAATTTATTGTATAAGGCTCCATTGTTGAAGAATAACATCTTAGTAATTTTTAATTCACTGCAATGCGTTTCACACTATGTGAACCTTTTGTATGATACAGTGAGATATTAATAATGGCAATATTGGGAAGCGTATGCATCTAGACTAGATACAAATCTAATTCATGCTAGATGACAACAACCATACCTTGTATTGAAATGCAAGTTGCCTTTCATTGGTTGAGATGTGAGTTTCCTCCAAGTTCTTGCACTGAATCTATTTACTTGCAATTAACACCCAGTTATTACTCTGACTCTTTGAGACCAGCTCACAAATATTGCTTAATGCAGCCCCTCCAGGATCTGGTTAAAATTAATGCTAGGAATTTTGTAATTACTAGTTACAAATTGATCTTTGCACTGTGTGGGGCGGCACGGTGGCACAGTGGTTAGCACTGTTGCCTCACAGTTCTGAGGACCGGGGTTTGATTCCGGCTCCGGATCACTGCCGTGTGGAATTTGCATATTCTCCCCATGATTGTGTGGGTCTCACCCCCACAACCCAAAGATGTGCAGGGTAGGTGGATTGGCCACGCTAAATTGCCCCTTAATTGGGAAAAAATAATTGGGTATTCAAACATTTATTTTTAAAAATGAAAAAAAAAATCTTTGCATAGTGTATCGCAAATCCATAAAGAAAAAACATATATTCATACTGGTTATTTTGCCAGGCCTGGAGTATGTGGTCATCGGAAATTATATTACAATTTAATTTTATGGGTTTTGCTTTGCTTTGTTCTAAATTATTAAACATAAAGGTGTGCAAAATTTTCCTTCTTCGTTTAATTTTGATAGAATAGGACATTTCTAACCCTCTCTGGAACACTCAGATTTACCTCTGGAGACACCACATGGAATTTAATAGGGCCTGTACGAGCAGGAAATGTGTACGGGAGGACTTAATTAGGCAGGAGCTGAAATCACAGTTTCCTGATGGCAGATTGAGATGTAAAGGCATTATAGTGGTGGGTCAGGCCTCGCGTCATCTGGTTGGGTTCCTACTTTCAATTCATTTACATTACATGAATACTGATTATCCTATAACTTTTGCAAAATTAACTCCCTCCTTGAAGATTATGTTTGCAGCACATGAGAAACTTGTGCCACCTGATTCATGGTTATTTAATAGTGGCATGCATCAGTCAAGTTTGTCCATTTGGATCTGAGGGGAGCAGTGGTTTTTGTGGAAATCTGCAGCCCAAGTGAGGAGACCTGGAGACTGGCAACTTAGTTGGAGGGTCAGAAGGGGGCAAATGTGTTTCTGGCACGGGTTGGGGGTAAGGACCAGAGAACTTTGAGCAGAGGGCTGTGGGGTCTGACCGTGAAGTGGGGCAGGAGGTCTTTGATCAGTGGGGGGAGAGGGGGAGGTTTGGGTAGGGAGGGGAGAGTTGGGGATTTGGATCGGAACATGGAAGTGTGTAACCGGAAGAACCTTAGTATCTTGGTTGTGGGGGGGAGGGATGGAGAGTCAGCAAATGCAAAATGAAGGGTCTAATGTGTCGAATTCTGAGGTGTCCAATGTTGGGTCCTGGATATTGAAGTAAGAAAACTCAGTTATAGAGAATGTCCACAGCTACGGGGTGGGAGGTTGATGCAGCATGAGGGCAGGTCCATTCAGAGGTCGCGATATTGGAAAGTCACAGATAGCATCAAGAGATTGTAACGATATGCCAAGGATGATGGGAAAGATCCCTAATTCCAGGAGGATGTATGCAGAGGGTGTTAGTGTCATGGGGAGAAATGGCATGCCCACTCTAAGAGGGTCAAGGGTGATGGTGGGAGGTTTGTGAGTGACAGCAGAGGTGCACATAATGTTCAGAGGGTCACGGGCGATGGACTCAAGCTGGAAGGAAACCGGGAGGATGACCATTCCAGGTAGATGGTGATCCTGGCCATTTTCCCAATCTTCCAGTCAGCTGGCAGGTGTCCAGGTCCACTTGGGAGGAGGCCACAAGGGTAGTGGGAGCAGTTTAGATTCTGGGTGCATTGGAGGATTTTAAAATCGCAATGTTCAACAGCTGCACTCGTGAAAACCATGAACACAGAGGTGCTCAAATCTCTGACTGCCTTCTTCATATAGTTCTCTTGGCGAATTTGCCGTGGGTACACTCAATATTTTAGCAATCTTGGGATCAGGAGGGGAGGATATGACACTGGAGGCCGCAATGCAGTAGGTAGTACCACAGAAGGAGGCTGGCAAGAGATAGGTATCGAGGGAAGGCAACATAGGAGATGGGCATTACCTAGTTATCGTGTCTTCAGTATAAGAACTAATACCTGCAAATGTAGGAGAGGCAATTCCAGAGATGGCTGAGGCTGTCCCGTGAAGCAACAACAGTGATTTGTTGAATTATGCAATAAGACCTGCAGCCCCACGTATTTGACGGGGATCCCATGCCAGTGTCCCTCAAGGTTACCGCAGAGCTCAATTTCTTTTCCCCAGGATTGTTGTATCCAGGGTTCCATGATATATGTTGCATTTCCCATAGGTCTCCAGCACTGGTACAAGGACTTTCTCCTTGGTACTGGAGGCAATGGAGTCATTGAAGAGGGGATACCTAGAGGCCGCTCATCCTCGGGGCTGCCCTGACAGGAAGTCTCTGGGTAAGAGGCACTGGCTCCTTCCCGGCAAATGCGCAATGGCACCTTTTCTGTCTCCTCAAGGAAAAGGAGCTCCTGGCGCAAGACTCCCCTCTCACATAGACACGGCTATATAGAGTCCATGGCAAGAGTGATGGAATACAGGTGGGAGTGCACCTGGGTAATATGTTGGATGTGTCTCACCATGGTAGTTGCCAACTTCTCCACAGAGGAAGCCATGTGCTTTCATGCCTGACACATGGTAGAATTCATGATTTACATGGACAACTCCATCACCAATGCAGAGCTGCGCATGACTTCTGGCACCCCTGCCTGTGGCGCACCCGAAGACTCTCCTGCTCCAACAGCTCCTTTCTTCTCCACCCAGTCCTAGTTCGTGGATCCATCCACCAGCTACACCAGGGGAGTTTCATGTTCTCCTGGCACTCCTACTCCTATTTACATCCAAACCGTTGCCATTTTAGGGGAAAAGACCGAAAAATACCATCTTGAGCGGGAGCTACCAAATGTGCGACTGCTCACTCCATGGCCGTCAGCGGAAGTCCTCTTTTGGCACCCCTGCCATATGTTTGCCCACCTTATGCTGCATCTCCAGCGGGCTTCTTGCGACTGCGACCAGATGCCCATCATCAGCAAAGGGCTCAGCAGAGGTCTGGTCCCAGCAGTCCTAAGTGCCAGGGGCTTTGGTTGTCACAGCCTTCCCCAGATGCTGGGGCATATGTACAATGTGCTCACTAAATTGCGCTCCCAAATCTAAATGCAAACCCTCTGTGACGTGGATGGATGGAACTACAATGGTGGATATTGTGGAAGAGGCTGATAACATTGCATCCTCTGGGTCAGTGCTGTCATTGTCTGCAAAGGTGGAGTCTTCAGGCTCTTGCTATTACTGTGGCCTAAGCTAGGGGCTGCAAGGACTGATGGTGGAGATCAGCACAGTGTGAACACATCATATTTCCTCATGTTCCTTCTGTGCTCATAAGACTGCACCAGGTTGGATGCATTCTTACTCTAATATCTGGCCATTACAGCCTTCCTGTGAGCACTCCACTTCCTCTTCTGAGATCTGCTGTCCCTCTACCTGGGTGAACATCTTCCGATTAGGCATTCCATCTTCGGCCTCCCTCCAATTATGGGAGCGGATCCGGGCTCAACGGGTGAATTGGGCGAGAACCCCAAATCGGGCCCCGGGCCGGGCCGCTTACGAGTCACTCACCTCGCTCTGCTAGCGGTAATCTGGATCTCTCCCTCACTGGGGAAGATCTAGACCTGCATATTTAAATCATGGACGTTGGATTCCCCTGCACCCAGGTCTCAATGAATGTGCTTGAGCCACCTCGCCAGGGCGACATTTAGTACCTGTCCACACCAGGCTTAATGGGACCTCAGGGAGAGGGGGGGGAGTCTCGCCATCAGAGTCCAGAAACCAGGAAGCGGGAGGGGGAGGGGGGGGGGGGGGGGGGGGGGTGCGCGTGGTGAGAGAGAAGATCAGGGCTGCCGACCAAAATGGTGGCCCGATCTGCGAACAGTCAATCCTACTCGTGAGAAATCTCTCTAAGTGTGGCCTCATCGGTGAGAAATTTGCTGAGGCCACAAAAACAGTGAAGTGCCATTGAATAGAGGGATGATTCTTGGCGCAGCAGCCACTGAGAATCACACCGCCAAATGCGCCTAAAAGTGGACTTGGTTACGTCTGCTGAAACGTGCCCCTTGTCTGTAGTCGTTGTCTTTCTTATTTGGTTGTTAATATCTCATCTTGGCTCAGCCAACCTTGCATAAATTTTGCCTCTGCCTTCTTGCATGTTACCTTCTATCACTGTTTTCAGAGATCTAACTTGCCTAAAAGTGTGATATCCTTGTCAAACTTGTTTCTTTCCAGGAGATTGAATGCTTACCATTGCAACTTACATTCTTAACTTTCCTTGGCTTAGTAAACTTAGAACTGACATTTGTAAGTTTTTGCAAGACTTCGAAAACATCCAGCTTTCTGCTACCTTCTAGTTTGGGTGTCAAAAACATGATCTTTTGTGAAAAGTATTTTTTTTAAACTTATTTTCTTATTAAGTGACCAAGGTGACTCATTTTCCTAGGTTCACATATCGGTGTTGTTCATTTTAAACAGACAAATAATCAGATATTAACTAATTAGTGAAGACAAGCCAGCTTGTGTGTATAAAGTGTGCATTCTTTCTCCAGCCTTAATTGACAAGACACTTTTGACTCTTCCTAAGGGTATTGTGAGTTTTCTCACTAGTTATAGAAACCTATCCCTGCAACATCACTTTGCGTTTCCATCCTCCCCAACACCCACATGGGGTCGAACGTGGGGCAGCACGGTAGCAGAATGGTTAGCACTGTTGCTTCACAGCTCCAGGGTCCCAGATTTGATTCCCGGCTTGGGTCACTGTCTGTGTGGAGTCTGCATGTTCTCCCTTTGTCTGCATAGGTTTCCTCTGGGTGAATGAAATTAAAATCGCTTATTGTCACAAGTAGTCTTCAAATGAAGTTACTGTGAAAAGCCCCTAGTCGCCACATTCCGGTGCCTGTTCGGGGAGGCTGGTATGGGAATTGACCGTGCTGCTGGCCTGCCTTGGTCTGCTTTCAAAGCCAGCGATTTAGCCCTGTGCTAAACGGTTTCCTCCCAGACGTCCCGAAAGACATGCTGTTAGGTAATTTGGATATTCTGAATTCTCCCTCTGTGTACCCGAGCAGGCACCGGAATGTGGCGACTAGTGGTTTTTCACAGTAACTTCATTGCAGTGTAAATGTAAGCCTACTTATGACAATAAAGAGTATTATAACTTCATGGGCCACCTGCTGGTGGGAAAACGGGCACCTGAGCTGTAAATCAGGGCACCGTGCCATCGGTGGCATACCCACAGCCAACAGCCCCAGCACAATTTTATCGAGAGCAAAGAGACTTTGGCTGGCCCTTAAGTAGGTAATTAATGCTTAATTAAGGGCTTCACCCTGCCTCTGCCCTGATTTAATGGGTGGCGGGAGGGGCCTGTGCCCAATATGTAACCCAGAGGTCCACCCCTGAGGGCTGCTAGTCAGTGAAAGTAGCATTGCATCCTTTCCATGCCCCTCTTGCCAATCGGAGGCAACCCCAGCAGTTTTGCCTCCCCGTGTCCACCCTCTCCCTGTGCCTCCCACCCCCTCTTGTTCGGGACTGCCAACCTGGGCCTGGCAAAGTCTTGGACTTATCGGGTTTTGGGACATCCATAGTTCCTCTTTTTCCTGGACCTCCCACAATACCAGCAGTAGCCACTGAACCTGCTATGATGCAGAACTACTGACCTCTGATTGGCAGCTCTTTAAGTCGGGATTTCAGGACTTCCTCCTGGAGACAGACTGAATCCCATCTCATACTAATAATAGGGCCATCGCAGAACAAGGCGGCCAAGTAGAGGGTGGGCTCGCCCTGGAATTTACAATGAGATGCAGAGAGCCCACCCATGTTTCCTACATGTCTGGATTGTCTATTGCACATCACTTCTCATAGTATCTACCAATTTGCTTTTACATGTTTTAGCCAATCTAGCCATCAACTTGAAAGTTAATTTAGAAATAAAAGTCTTGATAAAAGTACAGGAGACTGTACAAATTGCTTTTTGAAGGTTTTTTTCTGAGTTTTCTTTCTGTACACGCATACTGAGACTAGAATGGGCTCACCCAACACTACTCAGAATTCAGTAGTTATCCTTTTGACAATGCCAGAATAAGGCAAAAGACTACTTTTTGGAAAAAAGTACTATTTGGCCAGTAATTAATTAATACAGTTAATATAAGTGCAAGAACTTGCGGTGGAGTTCCCATTCCTCAGGCAAATTTAAGGCAGTTTGACATTTAGCACACTCTATGGTGGTGTTCTTTGAAACCATGTTTAAGGCTCAAGCAACATGATTTAGCATAAATTGAAATATAGGTTGGTGAATGGAGAGCTGATACATAAGTGATTATGTAGTCACTGGCACCTTACAGTTTTTAAAGTTCCATGATTTTGGGATTCTGATCATGTATCAAGCCAGTTGAACTTTGTCCTTTGGTGTATGATGTTGATAAAACCTATGAAATGTGTCCTTTGCACTCGATATTCTGCATGTCAATATTCTCACGGCAAAGTTGCTCTCTAATTGATGTTTTAAAAAATCATAAAAGGATCCTAAAGCAATTATTTTTGTTGAATTCAATCAAATCCCACTCCAGGTGTTAATGATGAGGGCCACAGTATTTGCTATTAAGTTCCCAATCGGGCCTTTATCCTGTTGCGGTTTTTAGCTTTTAGTGGTTTGGTTAACTTCAATGAACAGCAACCAAAAACAAACACCTATTGTCTGGAGACTCTCAGGAATTGAATGTTTGCCTTCTTAAAATGAATACTAAAAATCAGACTAATTTGTAATTTTGACACATGGATAAGTTGAAAAAAAAATCAAAAAATGAAATCCAATTATTTTGATTGATTCTCTTAAATTCCTTTAAATCCCTTTGCTCAAGTTTCCTTTTTGGTTGTTTTCATTAAAAATGCCTGAAGCAAAACAAGTGTTTTTATTTCAATGCTGGAATCTGAAAGACTTTGCAGTCCGATTGGTTTCACAACTTATCAAATCATGATTGTGCGTTGTAATTTTGCATGAATTTTACTTTTGAGAGAAGGTTCCATATAATTTCATAGAGCACAGAGTATCCATTAGAAATTTTTGAATGTCAACTCTAACCGTTTACTTCCAGAATGTTTAAACTTCTAAATGCATGACATTGATAAATTAAATGTATTTGCACGATCACAGAATGGCTTTATTTTTTTATTCACAGTTATGGTCTGAAAGAGCAAAAAAAGTAAGTTGTGTTTTATGTCTTTTTAATTTCGGAAAATTGGCTTGCATATGCTTTCCATTGAGTCTAAAGCTGCACAGGGATATCGGGTAGAAATTGGTTATTGGTGTAGAAAACGGTCAAATTTAAAAATAATTGAATTGATGCGTCTGTGATTCTGGAGCTATATTATTTTGAATTCCAACATTTCAAAAGAATGTACTTAACTCTTTGAGCACTGAGTTATCTGTAGTTTGAATTTACTATTTTTTTAAGGGAGCAAATGTTGAATTATTTTCTATAATTTTATAGCTATTTCCTAGAACTTGAGTAATGTGATTCCTGGTAATTACGTCGAATAAATTGAGCTATTGTATTCTGGTTTGGTTGAAAAGCCACGTCCATTGCCAAAGGGTTCACATTACCAGTGTAGCTGGTTTTGTAAATTACAAATATATTGCTGCACACCAATACATATGAATTACTTTTACAACAGACAACTTTAAATATAACCGAACTGGAAGCTGCATTCTTTGTTCAGTCATTTATTTTTCCCTTTATAGTATCTCAATACAGTGCACCTTGACTGGGGATCTGCTCCCAAGCCTCCAGCAGTGGCGGTGTATAATCAGCAGCTAGTATATGCAGAATTGATGCTCAGAGTGACTAACCCCCGCCCCCTTCCCATGGTGACACAAATCCGAATTACACTCTGCCTCGACTTGGTTGAGATCAGGAACATTTTGCAACTCAAATTTTGCGACCAAATATTGAAGAGATGGTTCAGCTTTCTGAATGTTTTAATGATCTCTAATTTATAAAACCAGTTTGTTCATGCTATATCTGAAATACAAGGCATTAAAAACAATTATAGATTTCACTTAAAGGTTATATTTGGAAATAAACTATTATCCTTTGAATTTGTTCTGTCAATAAACCAATTTGAAGTTTTTTTTTGAGTAAAAGTGCATCAATGGGTTGGTCTGGCATTCTTATCATGGGTGTCTGATCAACTTGGACCTTGAACCGCTCTACATTGGTTATTACAATTGGTTTTACTTGTTTACTTTCTTGGACTCTGACAAGAGATTTCTTTCATTTTTGCATCATAAAACATAAAACATTTTTCTTTGAAGCTCCTGTTTTGGCATGCTTTTACTTCATCCTGCCCAGAATGTACATCCCTTGAGTGTAATTTCAATTCCCCATTGCCTCCCTTTCCCCCAGTATTCCCAGCTCACCAGCCAGTATTTTGGATGGAAGTGGTGGCCAAAACAGCTGAAATTTTGAAGTTTAAAGAAATGTTCCAGCTTTTTTGGAACTCCCACATCCTTCCCTTGACATTTTGTTAACAACAGTTTCTCTGCAGGAAGCTGGAGATTTGAATTTCATTCAATGTTAGCTGGAAAATGAAAAACAAGTTTATCTTCGGAATATCAAAACATATTTGCTTTCATATTATTAAGAGCATTTAATGACCTCTTACTGCTTGTGTAGTGTGTAATCATGCTAAAACTTTATAACCCACTGTCTGAATATCTTCTGCATTTAAGTTTACAAATCCAAGAGTGGAAGAATTACGATTTTGTGCTGAAAGTGATACCTTTTGCATTTCTTGCTTATTTTGTTTTTCGCAAAATATCCTGCCTCAGAAGAAAATACTTTTTAAAATTAAAATTAAATATTCATCTGTCCTGCCAGCATTTGGCAATTATTTAACTGCAATACATGTTTACATAATTTTTCTTTTAGTGCATTTATGCTGACCAATCAATATGATTTTTCTTCGTGCTTTTGTCATCTGATGCATTTTTCCAGCAATCCGGAGAAAATTGAAAAGCCCCAGGAAAAAGAGACTGATGGCGAAACTCAATCTAATCATCAAACTTCTCAATCCTCACAATCTCCCCAACCGCAAAGACACACTCCAGAGAACAAGAACCCTACTTCAGCCAAAAGGTTTCCAGGATACAGTAATACCAAGTGCAATAGGGTTGTAACGATATTAGAATTATCATTATTAGTAGAACAAAATCCTACAGAAATTAAAATTCACTTAATTTTGTCAAAGGCTTTTTTATGTTTAAGAAAGGACTAAGTCTAGTGATGAAGTTGCAGTATTCCTTCTGTTGCATTACTGTTCTCTCTCTTTAGAACTCAATTAGATCAGCAGGGATTTAACATTTATTCAGTTTCCCTGTTATTTATTATGGGTAATATATTTGAAGGTTGCTAGTTTCAATGATTCAAACTCTGAAGAACACTGGAGCAGCACTCCTCAGTTTAGAATTATTTTACACCACTTCCGTTTGACACTACGTGGAGTGTATATCCAGTGGGTGTTAAGGTGATGTAAAAAGATCAGTTTCTTGAAAGTACATCTAACTTTAGTTGAAATATTTGGAGAGCATCGATTTCCACTCTGCCCCACTTTCTAAGCATTCACGTTCTTAATTATCAGGAGAAAACACTGTTAATGCCTGCATGCAGGCATGTGCACAGATCTGTCAGGCAAGATTGACAGTTCTAACCAGATAAGTGGCAGACATATGAGTGCACTTCTTTGATTGGAACATGAGCTGCAGCTACTGGCCCCAAACCAGCAACAATAGTGTCAGTGCACCCTAAATGAGCACATAATGACAGGAGGAAGAGGCATGTCTGAAAATACATGTACCATATTTATATGAAGACAAAAGTAAGGAAGATGTGATCACTTAGTTCTTCATTCCGTTTAAATGAACATTTCACATAAAATATCAAAATGCTTCAATCTTTAAAAAGATTGCAAGGCAATCTGTGCATTTTTGCATGGCAGTGATTACTTTCTCATTGAATCTTGGGAAATTTGTTAAAATTTGAGTTTGGGTTGGTGGATTTGAGCACTTCCAGTATTTGGAAAATTGAAGCATTTGAAATAACACCATGCAGGTTGCAATTCAGTTTGAGATGGGAGCTTTGATGAGAGATAAGAATTCTGATGTACTGTATCATGCAGTGACAAATCTAGAGTTCTCTGCATCGTAAATTTCTGAATTCCGCTTTATCATCCATTATGGAATGCACTAGATAGAGCCAAAGTCTTGCATGCAGGAACAGAAAGTTGGGAGAGGGGGGTCGCTTGCACTATTTGGGTTCTTCTTTACAACTGGCTGTGTAGCAACTTTGCCAAAGGTCCTGGAGTAGGTTTTCTGCTTTTTCATTCGGGACTGGCAAGTTGTAGGGAGGTGAAAGAGAAAATTAATCAGGGTGGTTATACAGAAATAGTGCTTTGGATTTTTGTATCTCTTTCAAGTTAATTCACTAATAAAACACATACACTGTGGTCACAAATTTATATGTATTTATGATTTTATGAAACACAGATTTGCATTACTACATGCATGGGGCATTTAATTATAGGGGAGAGAAAAAACTCACCAATTTCGTCTGCCAACTTTCTGTAAAGTTGAGGAAGCCCAACTGGGTTGCTTTGTTTTTCTGGTTAACCACAAACTTAGGTGGTAACATGTCTTGCAGTTTTGTAAGTTTTCGATAACAAAACTGAAAATCCTTTACTAGTGCATAGACGTAGTGCTCATATCTTTGTATGAAGTTGGTGTTTTACCTATGTCCTGTCTGACGAGGTAGATTTAGATTTAGCAGTCTTTTGTTGCTCAATGGTCATTTAATGCAAAATATTTATGGTGCATGATTATCGTTACAACCCTACGTTCTTAAGTTCTTTACTGTACCGAACTACAAAGAACTGACTTTAGTCCAGTGGTCTTGATCATCTCCTAACAAATAGTTTTTACAAACATTATTTGGTAGCAAAACTGTGTGCTCTGTAACCTTGAATTGTAGATTCTATTTGGTTGATAAGAGTTAGTACTTTAAATCTGTAAAGATTCAAAATAAATTAGGCCCCATTATTTGGAAACTGGGTCCGTTTAGTATGATATGAAAAGTTTTAAAAGTTGAAAACTATTATATAAAACCTTTTTAATATGGTGGAGGTTTTTAGTCCACAAATTATGTTCACTGAATGAACTATAAATGTATTTGTATTATATTTGTCTGCTATTTTGACAGAAATAAATAGGCTAGCTATCCATCAGTCTAACAGTAAGAGGAATTTTATTCTATGCTTTCATTATTTGCATAATACCATGCAGCATAATTTATTTTGTTTTGAATCATGCTTTTCAGTATCTGAGATATTTTCAGCATTACTAGTTAATGCTCTGTACTGATGGTAGGTGTGAAAGCAAAATTAACTGCTTTCCACAGGTAAATTTATAGGATTGATCAATAAATAATTGCTCGCTACTATTTTTTTCCCCTTGCAACCAAAGACTCTGTCAAAACAATTGAAAATTCTTAAACTAAAGGACCTCAAAATGCCAATGTCCATTAAGTCCAGGATTTGAACTAGGAAGTTTCGTCATCAAGACTTTGGCATTGCAGTAATGATGATATTCAATTGGTAATATTAATTTATAATATGAGATTAAAATCTTACTATATATAATAAAACTATTATGATTGTAAAATTGTTAAGAGTTGATCTAAACTATTGGCAGTTTTTAAGTTCTTGTTGGACCATTAACATACGACTCAGGGCCTTGTTTGCATACAGCATGAATTTACTTCTGCTGGGCTTCTGTTATAAAATAGGCTCTGCATGTTGCTATATTTTCAGACTCGTAGTTTGTTGCTGTTTTTGTTTGCCATGACTTCAAATATGTGCTTGGAAATGGTGGAGCACAGTTCAGGTTATGCTTTCCAGGCATTTTCTTTTTTTTGACTTGATTAACTTTGCATGACTCTACCTTTTTGCAGTATCTTTGTGACGTTAACAGAAACTACATGGGATGGGGTTGAAGCTTCTTTTTCTCTACCTCTGTATCCAGTTATTTTCATAATAATGCTTTTAGAATGGTTGAGTCCAAGGTAAAATCACAGCAGGAAATGCAACCAACCTAAAACTCATTCAACAAATTGGGCCTGCTCCTTTTATTCACTACAAAGCTAATGCCACCTTTTATTGTGAAAGAAGAGAGAAACTGGAATCAATATCCAATATTTTTTTTAAATCAAGGTACAGGACAAGTGAAGCTGATATATTGGGGAAAAGCTTAATTCTAATGGCTGTTTCCTGAAAAAGATTATTTATTGATACGGGGGCTTCATTGTCTATGCACCTATGACCTGTGCTTTTCTCGTTAACTGGAAAAGTTGAGTATCGTGCGAAAAAGCAGTTTTAATTCTAAGCAGATGTGTTTCAAATATTTTACAAGGTTTTTCATGCATATTCATTAGTTTATTTGGTGCAACCAGTGATGCATGTAATGTGAGCTACTTTGGATATGTTAAGTTGCTTAAAGAGCCTACAAATTATGGGGGAGTTCACACATTCAAAAATTGCTTCAGCCATATTCAAGTATAAACTAAAATCTTCAAAAATATAGTAATGCTTCATGATGTTAGTTAAAGGTTTGCTATAACACTTCAATCTTTCTCTGGACATTCCCGAATAGCCAGAACAAACAAGGTGATCTCAACTTAAACTTTGACTGTCCTTGGTCTTAAATCAATTCGTCAGATTATCAGCTTAATTTGTAGTTTTTAGTTACATGTTTATAAATCCAGTTGGAATTTTCCTTCAGAATTCCCCTCTATTTAAAATATTGCCAATTCTCTGCCTTCTTTTCAAATTTCCCTATTTCTCATTATATGATAAATAGTCTAATGCTAAATATTACACAGATAGGAATAGGATGGCATTAGCTTTCTACTGTAGTGTTCAAAAGTGTTGCCTACAAAAACGTTACATAAAGTACCATGTGATGGACTATCAGAATCTTGCCATACTCAAATTGAAGATGCTAAATCCTGTGCAAATTATTTTTATCACTTCGAAGTGTAGTCAATACTGCTTGAAACCATACGTCTTCAAGTTTTGATCAAAGTCTATAAATTGAATAAAAGTTACAATTTACTTCAGCCATCCTTGGTTAATACTTCCTGCTGCATAACTATTGTGACTTGCACTGCTTTTTTTCCACGCTTAATTCCAAATGAGATGCTAGATTAATCTATTTTTTCCCTTTGTCCAGCTTTGAAGATTTGCTTCCACTGCTTTCCATCTGGTGCTTGGTATTTCAGTGACTTGAGGTGCAATGTAATCGTTCTTCATGCACTCTGATAATTTTACTTTGGTTTTTGCAGTGTAAAACGAGGTTCAACAATTGAAAGGTCACACAGCAGCGGCTGGGAAGGTTCTGATGAGCACCGTAACAAAATGTTAAAAGCGCATTCAACATCGAAGTTATTATCAAAGCACAAGAGTTCAGATAAGTAAGCCCTAAATTTTACGTAAAATCAATTGTTGGCTTTTACTTATTTCATATCATACCGTGGAAATACAAGATCTGTATTTCAGGATGACTTGGTGGTCTTGGGGTATGGTAGGGTTAGAGGCAGGATGTGTAGGAAACCGTCCCGTGTAAGAATGTTGGGTGAAAAATGCCACTCAGTCAGTCATCCATGACCTCTTTAAAGATCAAAATGATTACTTTTTCAGGAATCTTTTTACTATTTACCTATGCGTTATTAAATGAAGGATTGGACGGTGATCAAGGCTGAGAAATAAATATTTCAGGGTGCACATTTTGGAAAGGCAGACAGAATGGCACAGGGGAAGGAGTAGTCCTGATAGAAAAGGATGCCACAAGGACATTAGTGAGATAGGATGTGACCTCAGAAGATCATGAAGTAAAATCAGTATGGGTGGAAATTGAAAATACCAGGAGTCAAAGTGCTATAGGGAGTAGTTCATGGGCCCCTAAAGATAGAAGTTGGACAGATGATTGGAGGTTGCAATAAGGCAAAGTAATGAGGCAAGGTTCATTAGTAATGTCATAGAATCACGAAATTGTTACAGTGCAGGAAGAGGCCATTTGCCCTATCTTTTCTGCAACAAATCTCCGAATGAGTAACTCACCTAGTGCCTTTTTCCCACCTCCCTATAAATGTAGCTTATTCACAGCTTCTCCAAACTGAAAAAGCTCCTGGTAATAATTCCCTGGTGCTATGCCTTCCCCATTTGTCATTATGGTGTTTCAGAACGTTTCTCCTATTTTATAGATTCACCTCATACCTATTCATGCTTCCACCTATTAGACCTCTTGCCCTGGTCCAGAAACTGCTCATCTAAAAACTCTGCTGCAACTGCAGAACTCTTGGAATCACTTTTATTGTAAAAATGGAAAGGTAACCATAACCCAGTATACCACATTGGATTGAACATATATGTACCTGTTCCACATCTCAACCTTAAATGGGCTTTGCAATTATCAACGACAAAATTAAACCAACAGTCCATTCTTCTTCAAAAGTTAAATACCACACATGCTGAAAATCTGGGGGGAGAAACAGAAAATGCTGGAAATACTCAGCAGGTCAGGGAGCATCAGGGTGGCACAGTGGTTAGCACTGCTGTCTCACAACTGCAGGAACCCGGGTTCGATTCTGACCTCGGGTGACTGTCTGTCTGGAGTCTGCACATTCTCTCCGTGTGTGGTGGGATTCCTCTGGGTGCTCCAGTTTCCTCCCGCAGTCCAAAGATGTGCAGGTTAGGTGGATTGGCCACGCTAAATTGCACCTAAATCCAAAGGTTAGGTGGGGTTATGGGGAGGGCAGAGGATTGAGCCAAGATGGGGCGCTTTTTCACAAGGTCGGTGCAGACTTGATGGGCGAATGCCCTCCTTGTGGAGAGAAGAACACAAATTAATGTTCAGGTCAATAACCTTTTGGTAAAGCTGGAAAAAAATTAGAGTTGCACCAAGTGAAGGAAAAGGGGATAGGTGAAAGAGAAGGGAAGCCTTGCAATAGGGTGGAAGGCAGGAGAGATTAAGTTTTCTTTCTTTGTTCTTTCATGAGATGTGGGCATCATTGGCAAGGCCAGCATTTGTTGTCCATTCCTTATTATTGTTGAACTGAGTGGCTTGATAGGCTATTTCAGAGGGCAGTTACGGGCCAACCACATTGCTGTAAATCTGGAGTAACATGTAGGCCAGACCAGTTAAGGACAGCAGAGTTCCTTCCTGAGCCAGGTCGTTTTTTATAAAGATTGATGATAACGGTCATGGTCACCATTCCTGAGAAACTTTATATTCCATATTTATTAATTAAATTTAAATTCCATGAGCTGCAGTGGTGGGATTTGAACCTGTATCCCAGAATATTAGCGCTGGGTTTCAGAGCTCGAGCAGCAGCTGGAGACTATGTGGTGCTGAGAGTTAGGTGGAAAGAATGTTTCAGAGGGGTAGTCACAGCACAGCTCATGGGACTGAAGGAAAGAAGGGTAACTAGCAGATAGTCCAAGAGAAGCAGGTAGGTAGTGCAGGGGTCCCCTGCGGTCCTGCTCTCAAATCAGTTTTCCATTTTCGAAGTTGGTTCCTCAAGGGGATGTAGTCAGAGCCAAGCTTATGGCCCCACAAGCAGCCTGAATGTACAAGAAAGGAGGAAGAAGGAAAGAAGAGCAATCGCGATTGGGGCTTCATTATTTATGGGACAGGCAGGCATTTCTGCTGCCGTTGCTGTGACTCCAGGATGGTGTGTTGCCTCCTTGGGCCAGGGTCTAGGATGTCACTGAATGGCTAATAATAATAATCTTTATTGTCACAAGTAGGTTTGCATTAACATTGCAATGAAGTTACTGTGAAAATTGTCACAAGTAGGATTACATTAACACTGCAATGGAGTTACTGTGAAAAGCCCCTAGTCGCCACATTCCGGCGCCTGTTCGGGTACACAGAGAAAGAATTCAGAATAGCCAATTCACCGAACAGCACGCCTTTCAGGACTTGTGGGAGGAAACTGGAGCACCCAGAGGAAACCCATGCAGACAGGGAGAACGTGCAGCCACCACACTGGCAGTGACCCAAGCCGGGAATCGAACGTGGGACCCTGGAGCTGGGAAGCAACAGTGTTACCCACTGTGCTACCGTGCAGAGTATCCTAAAGGGGGGGGGATGCACAATCAGAGGTCATGGTGCACACTGGTACCAATGATATAGGTAGAATGAAGGGTGAGATCTTGCATCAAAATTTAGGGAGCAGATTAAAAAGCAGGATCTCAAAGGTTGTAATCTCTGGATTACTCCCGGTGCCACGTGCTAGAGAGCATAGAAATAGCAGAATAGGGCAGATGAGTGTGTGGTGCAGGAGGGAGGGTTTTAGATTCCTGGATCACTGGGACAGGTTCTGGGAAAGGTGGGACATGTACAAGTGGGACGGTCTGCATCTGAAACAGATTGGGACCAACATCCTTACTGGTAGGTTTGCTGTTGGGAGTATAAACCAGTTCAACCAGGGGAGGGGAAACCGAGCATTAGTACAATAAGGACACAGCATAAAGGAACCAAGACAGAGGGAGTTCAGCATGTTCCAAGGGAATAAGGCAAGGCAGGATGGTTTTGGATTGGGGAAGGAAAGATTTTATTAGAATAAGGCAGGATTTGGCCAAAGTAGACTGGAAACAGCATCTTGTGAGAAAATCTACAGCAGGGCAGTGGGGGGGCGGGGGGGGGGTCAAAAAGGAAATGGAGCAAGTCCAGGCCTTTCATGTTCCCTTTAGAGTGAAATGTAGGAGCAACAAGCCCAGAGAACCCTGAATGTCTGTCGGTACAGAATTCAGGGAGATGGACTGAGGTTCTTGAACAGTTTGACATAGGAAGTTAAGAAGTATTGGCGGGGTTAAAAGTGGACAAATCCCCATGTCCCGATGAGTTGTATCCGAGGCTGCTGTGTAAAGCAAGGGAGGAAATTACAAGGCCGCCCACCAAATTTTTAAATTCCTCTTTAGCCACAGGGGAGGTACCAGAGGATTGGAGGACAGCTAATGTGGGTCCACTTTTCAAGAGGGTGGTAGAGATAAACCAGGGAATTACAGACCAGTGAGTCCCATATTAACGGTAGGGATCAATTGGAGAAAATTCTGAAAGAGAAAATTGATTTCCACTTGGAGAGGCAAGGTTTGATCATGGATAGTCAGCATGGATTTGTTAGAGGGAAGTCATATTTTGAGGAGGTGATCAGGTCTCTAGATGAGGGTAGTGCAGTTGATGTGGATTCAGCAAAGCCTTTGACAAGATTCCACATGGGACACTGATAAAGAAGGTAAAAGTACATGGAATCCAGTGTAACTTGGCAAGTTGAATCCAAAACTGGTTTAATGGTAGGAGACAGGGTGATGGTAAAAGGCTGTGTGACCGGAGCAGGGTGTCCAGTAGCCTACCACATGGATCAGTGGTAGGTCCCTTATTGTTGATGATGTATGTAAACTATATAGAAAAAAATCTGGGGGATGATAAGTAAGTTTGTGGTTGACATGAAGATTGGGAGGGTGGTTAACAGTGGGGAAGAAGGTCTTGGGTTGCAGGAAGATATAGACGAGTTGCTCAGATGGGCAGATTGAATTTTACCCTGAAAAGTGCGAGGTGGTACATTTTGGAAGGAGGAACAAGACAAGGGAATACTCGATGAATGGCAGGACACTAGGAAGGTCAGAGGGAATCTGGGGCATTTGTCCACAGATGCTGAAGTCAGCAGGACAGGTTAGTAGGTTAGTTAAGAAGATATATGGATACCTGCCTTTATCAGTCGTGGTATACATTATAAGAACAGGGGAGGTTATGTTGGACCTGAAAGGAAATGCTGGAAAATCTGAGCAGGTCTGGCCGCATCTGTAGGGAGAGAAAAGAGCTAACGTTTCGAGTCCAGATGACCCTTTGTCAAAGCTTAGATTATGTTGGAGCTGTACAAAACTTTGGTTGGGCTACAGCTGGAGCACTGTGGGCATTTCTGGTTGTCTCACGATAGGAAGGATGTCATATGCATTGGAGAGGGTGCAGAGGAGATTCACCAAGTTGTTGCCTGGGATGGAGCATCTGAATTATGAAGAGAGGCTGGAAGGCTTGGATTATTTTCATGAAGAGCATAGAATGCTGATGGGGAACCAGAGGTGTATAAGATTATGAGGGGTATGGAAAGAATGGATAGGAAGGTGTTCCCTTTGGTTAAAAGGTCAATTACAAGAGGGCATAATTTTGAGTTGAGGCACAAGAAGTTTAAAGGAGATTTGAGGAAACATTTTTTCACCCAGAGTGCAGAATGCACTGCACCTGAGGATAGTAAAGGCGGGAAACCTCACAACCTTTAAAAAGTACGTGGATGTGCACTTGAATTGCCAATCAAGGCTATGGGCCAAGTGCTGGAAAGTCGATTAGTGTAGATTTAGTCTAGTTTTGATGGGCCAAAGGGCCTCTTCTGTTCTGTATGACTCTATAAATTAGCCAGAGATCTAAAAACTCAACGTATAAAAAGGAATTAGAAAATAGACAACATAAATATTGGTCCCTTCGAAGCCGAGACAGGAGAAATTATCATAGAAATGAGGAAATTGCAGAGGCTTTGAACAATTTATTTTTGTCTTCACAAGTTACATACCAGAAATAAAAACCATGGGATTAAAAAGAGTGACAAAATAAGGTGATTAATATCAGCAGAGAAAATGTATTAGAGAAACTTAAGGAACTAAAATCTGACACATCCCAGGGGTCTGATGGCCTACATCTTGGGGTTCTAAAAGAGATAACTGCAGATGCTGCCAGACCTGCTGAATCGTTCAAGCATTTTCTGCTTTTATTTCCGATTTCCAGCATCCGCAGTATTTTGCTTTTATTTCAGATGGAAAGGTAAACTGTTAAATGGTGGCCCCAAGTGGCCTACTCCTCCTGTATCAGTTGTGTCAGAAATTGTTGAACTTATTTAGCTGTCTTTTCAATTTGATACGTGTACATTTTCCTTTTCCTCGTGTATCTTCATTTTAGTTTGCTTCCTTCTATTTTTAAAAAGGAAAAGTTGGTGGGGAGAGCTATTTGCGTTATTGTTAAGGGGTATTTCTACAACTTCTCCAGCACCTTTTAATGTGGCATGGTGGCAGGAGTAGGCCACTTGGGACCCCTCAAGCCTGCTCCTCCATTCATAAGATTTTCATTTTCATTTCAAGATCATGGCTAATCTGATTGTAACCTCCATTCCACATTCCTGCCCATCTCCAATAACCTTTCACCTCCTTGTTAACCAAGAATGTATCTAGCTCTGGTTTAAAAATATTTTTGAGGAAGGGAGTTCCAAAGATTCACTACCTTCCGAGAGAAAAAGTTTCTCCTCGTTTCTGTCTTAAATGAGGATCCCATACTTATTTTTCAACCATGACCTCTAGTTCAAAATTCTGCAACAAGAACAAAGACCAATACAGCACAGGGACAGGCCCTTCGGCCCTCTATGCCTGCACCGAGCACGTGTCCTATCTGGACCAACCACCTATATCCTTCTATACCCTGTCTGTTCATGTGCCTATCCAGATAAGTCTTAAAGATCACTAATGTATCTGCCTCAACCATCTCACTTGGCAATGCATTCCAGGCCACCACCACCACCCTCTGTGTGAAAAAACTTCCCCCGCACATCTCTACGGAACCTTCCCCCCTCACTTTGAACTTGTGCCCCCTTGTAATTGTTATTTCCGCCTGGGAAAGAGCCTCCAACTGTTCATGTGCTCGTCTGTTCATGTCCCTATCCAGATAAGTCTTAAAGATTGCTAACGTATCTGCCTCAACCACCTCACTTGGCAGTGCATTCCAGGCCACCACCACCCTCTGTGTGAAAACATATTTTCCACATCCGCCCTGTCAAGACCCTCAGGATGTTGTCTGTTTCAATCAAGTCACCTCTTACTCTTCTAAACTCCAGTGGATACAAAACTATCCTGTCTAACGTTCCCTCATAAAACAACCCGCCTACTCCTGGTAGTAGTCTAGTAAACACACTCTGAACTGCTTCTAGCACATTTACATATTTCTTTAAATAGGGAGACCAATGCTGTACACAGTACCCCAGATGTGGTCCCACCTGTGCCCTGTTCAATTGAATCATAACATCCCTACTCTAATTTCCCCTCGCAATAAATTATAACATCCTAGTAGCTTTCCCAATTACTTGCTATACCTGCATACCAGCTTTTTGTGATGCATGGATATCTAGATCCTTCTGAACTTTAGAGCTCATCAATCTCTCACCATTTGGATAAAATGCGTATTTTTCATTCTTCCTGCCAAAATTGACAACTTCACATTTGTCCACATTATACTCCATTTCCCAGTTCTTTCCCACTCATTTAACCTATCTATGTCACTTTATAGCCTCCTTGTCTATCCCTCAATGCCAGCAAAACTAAAGAGCTGGTCATTGAATTCAGGAAGCAAAGTACTGTACACACCCCTGTCTGCATCAACAGGGCCGAGGTGGAGATGGTTGACAGCTTCAAATTCCTAGGTGTGCACATCACAAAAATCTGTCCTGGTCCACCCATGTTGACACTACCACCAAGAAAGCACAACAGCGCCTATACATCCTCAGGAAACTAAGGATATTTGGCATGTCCAAACTGACTCTGACCAACTTTTACAGATGCACCCATAGAAAGCATCCTCACTGGCTGCATCACAGCCTGGTATGGTAATTGCTCAGCCATAGACCACAAGAACATCCAGAGAGTCGTGAACACCATTCAATCCATCACTCGAACCTGTCTCCCACCATTGACTCCATCTATACCTCCCACTGCCTTGGGAAAGCGGGCAGCATAATCAAAGACCCCTCCCACCCGGCATACTCACTCCTCCAACTTCTTCCATCGGGCAGGAGATACAAAAGTCTGAGAACACACATGAACAGATTCAAAAACAGCTTCTTCCACGCTGTTACCAGACTCCTAAATGGTAGCACAGTGGTTAGCACTGTTGCTTCACAGCGCCAGGGTCCCAGGTTCGATTCCCGGCTTGGATCACTGTCTGTGTGGAGTCTGCACGTTCTCCCTGTGTCTGCATGGGTTTCCTCCGGGTGCTCCGGTTTCCTCCCACAAGTCCCGAAAGATGTGCTGTTGGGTGACTTGGACATTCTGAATTCTCCCTCTGTGTACCCGAACAGGTGCCGGAATGTGGCGACTAGGGGCTTTTCACAGTAACTTCATTGCAGTGTTAATGTAAGCCTGCTTGTGACAATAAAGATTACTATTCAATTAAATGACCCTCTTATGGACTGATCTGACTAATACTACACTCATGTATGCTTCACCCGATGCCGGTGTCTATGTATTTACATTGTGGATCTTGTGTTGCCCCATTATGTATTTTCTTTTCTTTTCATGTACTAAATGATCTGTTCGAGCTGCTCGCAGAAAACTACTTTTCACTGTACCTCGGTACATTTGACAATAAACAAATCCAATCCTTGTGTCCTCTTCACAACTTACTTTCCCACCTATCTTCGTGTCATCAGCAAATTTGACATCTATATGATCTGTCCCTTCCTCCAAGTCATTTATATAAATTGTAAAATGTTGAGGATCTAGTACAGATCCTTGTGACACACCACTCGTTACATCCCAGCAATTTATGCCCACCCTCTGTTTCCTGTTAGCTAAGCAATCTTCTATCAGTAACAATATGTAACCCCTCTACACCATGAGCTTTTATTTTCCATAATGCCCTTTGATGTGGCACCTAATCAAATCCCTTCTGGAAATTTAAGCACCGTACATTTACCAGTTCTCCTTATCCACAGCACACATGGATAAGAACTTCAATAAATTGGTTGAACATATGATTTCCCTTTCACAAAACCATGGTGACTCTGACTGATTGGTATAAACTTTTTCTAGATGCCCTGCTCTAACATTTTTATCAATAGTTTGTAACATATTCTCTAGATGTTAACAGCCTACTTGTGACAATAAGCAATTTTCATTTCATTTCATTTCAACAATGTAGTTTCCTGCATCTGTGTGTCTCGCTTTTTGAATTGCTATTATCCAATCTAAAATCCAGGGAATTTTGGAAAGTTAAAATCAATACATCCACTATTTCATTTGCGACTACTTTCAAGAATTGAGGATGAAGTCCATCAGAACATCTGCTAGTTCCGTTGGCACCTTGTTGGCAATTCCTGGTCCTTTCGGCAGATACGTTTCCTCTTTATTTTTTGCTGGAAAATTAGAGGGAAAGGCATTAAATGACCAATTAAATCCCACAGGCATTCAGGGTTTAAAAGAAAGAAATGCGAAGAAGAAGAAAAAAGAAATGCATTAATGTCAGTTCATTTGTAGTTCTCATTGCTGTGAAGTTGGGGCCTACCCAATGTTGTTATAATTTTACATTGTCACTGCCTTGCAGGACCACAATCCGGGGTTTGAGATTAACAAGTTGTCAGGCATGGCATGAGAATATTCATTCTTGGAAAGAAACCAGCAGTTTAGTCCCACTAACATCTTGGTGATATTGAATTGACACCAGCCCAATGTGAATGTGAGCCACACCTGGCCAAATTCTGAGCTTCAAATACACCTATGATATATTGTATGTAAATGTGAAACGGATGTTACTGAACTCCTGTGTCACATGGTTAGCTTCAATTAACCAACCAGTTCTGTAAACTTAAGGTCACCAAATGTGAGCTTTTCAGGTTATATTTGAAACAAGTTGTTTTGTTTGTTCAATGTTAATTCTTGCAGACAACTCTTGCAGTTCAAATTCACCATTGAAAATCTGGCACGTTGAACATTTTGGAAAACAAAACAACTATCAAATAGATTGAACTATTAATTTGGACAAGACTAAACATTGTTTTGTTACTACTTTTGAAAGAATCTCTGGGGCATTCACGGTTTCAAGTGAAGTTCATGTAATGCTCTCTTTTTTTTGTTTACTCTTTCCTCAAGGGCCAGGAGGAGCATGAGTGGCACCTCCTCCCACCCAAAACTTTGTTCCTGCAAAAGTAGTTTAACTACTGAAACTGCGTATGGCCTGAACAAATGCAGCCTCTGCCCTCTTCATGACAATAGCGGATGTGGGTGAACCTCTGAAAGTGTTGGTTAACCCCATGTGTTTAGTTTGGCTGTGGCTTCTGTTATAGACAGGAGAGCAATGGTAAAGTGGTTCCCCCTTTTTTGACCTCTTGATTAGTCCTAACAATGTGTTGTAACCCCTTGTGTGCTCTACTCAAGAATAGGCACAAGGCAGGCTTTCTAGAAAGATTTTTTTAAAAAGAAAGAATAAAAGTTTACTTCTCAACACCCGAAGTGTAACCACATCAACACCCACTCACTCATTCACACAAGACAAACAAAAGAAAAATTGGTTAAGGAAGATGTAGGGTGCGATCTAATGGGCTCGTCGGTCCAACTCTGGATGCGACGAGGTCGGTAAATCTCGCAAGAGGCTCTCGCTAGATATACGACACTTGTTATACCTCACGAGATCTAATGCAGTCTTGCAAGGTGCGTGACCTGGACCCCGCCTTCAATGGCCTTGATCCAGATTTGTATATTCAATGAGTAGTTAGTCTCATTTGAATCTGTCTGCTCCGGAGTTACCAAGGCGTGGGACCTAAGGTCTCGCCTCGGAGATCCCCAACCGGGCGCTGTTTAACATTGGTTTCCACAAGGGCTGACCAGGCCTACGGAACTGGGGAGGTGGGGGGGGGGGGGGTCTCTCAGGCGATCAGGGGCCCCTGGGTGGTCAGACTCTGGGCAGGGTGGTACCCTGGCACCCCAATGGCACTGGGACACCGCCACCTGGCCACCCTGGCAGTACCACCTGGGCAGCCTGGCAGTGCTACCTGGGTGCCACCATGGCAATGCCAAGGTGCTCAAGTGGCACTGCCAGGCTGGCTGGGGCAATGCCAGGGTGCCAGGCTGAATTGCCAAGGTGCCTAGGTGGCATTTTGCCCGTGCCGGAGATCGGGCCCAGGGTGACCTGCACTTACGAGATGGGGTGCGGGAGGCTCAAACCAATTTCTTACATTCATCACACTGACGCTTGTGTATTCCTGACCATCGTTTGATTAGGTACCTGAAGCTAGATATTATTCATATTGATTTTACGGTAGCGTTAGTAGCAGACAGTGAACTTATTTACTTTTGCTTACTTTTTTATCAGTAGTTGCAGGAAAACGTCAAGATCTTGGGCGAAATTCTCCGTTATCGGCGGAAAGTCCGCCGATCGGCGCAAAAAACGGCGCAAATCCGACTTACGTCACGTCGGAAAAATGGGGCGATAGTCTCCGGCCCGAAATGGGCTAGCAGCGACGTAATGGGATCCGCGCTTGCGCAGTGGTTCACGCCGTGCAGCGTCATACGCGCTGCACGGCGTGACGGCTCATAAGGCCGCGCTGCTCCCCCCCACCCGACCGCAACACCCGACTGGATGGCTGGCCGTCGCTCAGCCCCGAGGTTCGAGTCACGCGATGTGGAGGCGCTCCTGGACGCGGTGGAGCAGAGGAGGGACGCCCTGTATCCCGGGCACGGCCGCAGAGATGCCCCACGCCACAGCCGGCGTCTGTGGAGGGAAGTGGCAGAGGCCGTCACCGCTGTGGCCCAGGCACCACGGACAGGCACCCAGTGCCACAAGAAGGTGAACAACCTCGTCAGAGCAGGCAGGGTGAGCCTTCCCCATATCCCCCCCTTCCCCATATCCCCCCCTTCCCCCTATCCCCCCCTTCCCCATATCCCCCCCTTCCCCATATCCCCCCTCCCCCATATCCCCCCTCCCCCATATCCCCCCCTCCCCCATATCCCCCCCTCCCCCATATCCCCCCTCCCCCATATCCCCCCCTCCCCCATATCCCCCCTCCCCCATATCCCCCCCTCCCCCATATCCCCCCCTCCCCCATATCCCCCCCTCCCCCATATCCCCCCTCCCCCATATCCCCCCCTCCCCCATATCCCCCCCTCCCCCATATCCCCCCTCCCCCATATCCCCCCCTCCCCCATATCCCCCCTCCCCCATATCCCCCCTCCCCCATATCCCCCCTCCCCCATATCCCCCCTCCCCCATATCCCCCCTCCCCCATATCCCCCCTCCCCATATCCTCCCTCCCCCATATCCCCCTCCCCCATATCCCCCCTCCCCATATCCCCCCTCCCCCATATCCCCCCTCCCCCATATCCCTATATCCCCCCTCCCCCATATCCCCCCTTCCCCCATATCCCCCCTCCCCCATATCCCCCCTCCCCCATATCCCCCTCCCCCATATCCCCCTCCCCCATATCCCCCCTCCCCCATATCCCCCCTCCCCCATATCCCCCCTCCCCCATATCCCCCCTCCCCCATATCCCCCCTCCCCCATATCCCCCCTCCCCCATATCCCCCCTCCCCCATATCCCCCCTCCCCCATATCCCCCCTCCCCCATATCCCCATATCCCCCCTCCCCCATATCCCCATATCCCCCCCTCCCCCATATCCCCCTCCCCCATATCCCCCTCCCCATATCCCCCTCCCCATATCCCCCCTCCCCCATATCCCCCCTCCCCCATATCCCCCCTCCCCCATATCCCCCCTCCCCCATATCCCCCCTCCCCCATATCCCCCTTCCCCCATATGCCCCCTCCCCCATATCCCCCATATCCCCCCTCCCCCATATCCCCCCTCCCCCATATCCCCCCTCCCCCATATCCCCCCTCCCCCATATCCCCAAGTGAATATAGCCCTAACCTTAACCTCTGCAATGCACGCGCAACCGATGGCGTGCATTCATATACCTGCCTAACAGTGTTGCCTTTTACCCCTGCCACCCCCCCCCCCACCCACAGGAGAAGCGCGCACACAACAATAGGGAGCATGTGAGGACTGGAGGAGGCCCCGCTGATGAGAGGCCACTGACCGTACATGAGGAAAGGGCCCTGGAACTGGCTGGTGGACCTGAGGACCGGGAGGTTGCTGATGCAGAGGTCGGGGGCGTAGTAGCAAGTGAGCCACCGACAGCCCGTCCCCATATCCCCCCTCCCCTATATCCCCCTCCCCGTATCACCTGATCACTGCCTGATGTCTAACCATGCATGCTTCATTGTGTATCGCAGGACCAAACGTCCAGGCACCCATCCCCGCAGATGCAGACTGCCCGCAGGATGCCCCTCGGAGACCACGGGAGACGGAGAGACCCGGACCCTCCAGCATGCAACGCCCGCAGGATGCCCCTCGGAGACCACAGGAGACGGAGAGACCTGGAGCAACAGGGAGACGACACCCCCGTCACGTGTGGGAGCGACCACCCAGCGATGAGGGGGGCAGCCACAGGCCCCCGTCACATCCGAGCCAGGACACCACTACCCAGGACACCACTACCCAGGACAGCACTACCCAGGACACCCCTACCCGGGACAGCACTACCCGGGACAGCACTACCCAGGAAGACGAAATACCGGACAGTGAGTCAGAGTGGATGGGTGGAGACGAACCCCCACCCCAAAGTGCCATGGACTCAGAGTGGGACGAAGAGCACGACACAACGCCACTGCTGTCACCAAAACCCTCCACCATCGCAGAAACACTCACCACGGTTGGGCACTTTTGTGATGAGGCGTCTGGTACACTCACTGGTGCGCACAACACAGCCGTCCCGGTACAGCAGGTGGAGGTAGGAGCAGCAGAGGAGCCGGGCGGTCGGAGGGCAGCCCAGCCCAAGCGAACATCTGCCGCCCAGATGGATCCCGGGTTCCTGCAGTTACCACACCCACACATAGATCCGATGCAACCACCGACCCGGAGACGAGCGAAGAGGGTGACGGGCGGCTTGCGGCGGCTGCGGTCGCAGGTGGAGGAGTCCACCCGCGTCCAGGAGCTGGGAGTGGTGCCGGTCATGCGTGCCACCCAGGCTGACACCGCACGGGTGGCGTCCGCGGTGGAGGCAATGGGTGTGACGGTGTCAGACATGGGGAACGGTTTGCGAGGCCTGGGGCCTTCCGTGCAGGCGGCGTCTGTGGCCCAGGAAATGGCTGCCCTCTCACAGGAGGCCATGAGCCAGTGCCAGCGCCAGGTGGCAGAGGCGCTCAATGCCATAGCCCAGTCTCTGCAGGCCATGGCCCAGTCTCAGCAGGCCATGGCCCAGTCTCAGCAGGCCATGGCCCAGTCTCAGCAGGCCATGGCCCAGTCTCAGCAGGCCATGGCCCAGTCTCAGCAGGCCATGGCCCAGTCTCAGCAGGCCATGGCCCAGTCTCAGCAGGCCATGGCCCAGTCTCAGCAGGCCATGGCCCAGTCTCTGCAGGCCATGGCCCAGTCTCTGCAGGCCATGGCCCAGTCTCTGCAGGCCATGGCCCAGTCTCTGCAGGCCATGGCCCAGTCTCTGCAGGCCATGGCCCAGTCTCTGCAGGCCATGGCCCAGTCTCTGCAGGCCATGGCCCAGTCTCTGCAGGCCATGGCCCAGTCTCTGCAGGCCATGGCCCAGTCTCTGCAGGCCATGGCCCAGTCTCTGCAGGCCATGGCCCAGTCTCTGCAGGCCATGGCCCAGTCTCAGCAGGCCATGGCCCAGTCTCAGCAGGCCATGGCCCAGTCTCTGCAGGCCATCGCTGAGGGCATCGGCGCCAGTGGCCATGTGCGAGCCGGCGTCGCACTGTCACAGACAGGGTTTGCCAAACCCCTGGGCTCCATGGCTGCAAACCTGCAGACCCCTGTCGATACCAGCACGGGCCTCCAGGACTGGCAGCGCCAGATGTCGGGGGGGGCGTCGGATGGCCAGTCCGTTCGCATCCCCCACCCATGTAGAGGCCTGGGGGCCATCGGGCACCCCGAGGGAGGAGGAAGTGGTGTGTTCCGTCCCGGCTCCCTCTGTAGGGGAGGTCCCGGTACACCGCGACATCTCGGACCCCCCCCCTTCCGTCCCAGGTGCATCGGGTGGGCAACGGGTAGGACAGGCTGGCAGCTCGCCATCCCAGTCGCCCGGGCCGCAGCCTGGCCCATCTAGGCCAGGACGCCCCAGGAAACGGCCGCCAAAGGGATCCAGTGTCAGAGGGCAGGAATCACAGGAGTCCACCTCCAATTCTGCTGTACCATCTGGGGAACCACGTAGACGTAGTCAAAGGGCCCGTAAGGCCAAACAATTAGACAGTGAGTAAGTTGGCACGGGTGCAGGGCACAGATAAGTTTTAGGGGCTAGGGCACGTGCATGAACTCCTTTGGTTATTAAAGTCAATGTTACACCTACTGAAGCTGCCTTTGTGCTCTGTCCAAAGTGTGCGGGGGTGTCATGTACATTGAGCGCAAGTGTGTGTGTGAGGGGTGGTCTTACCTCAGCCCCAGGTGAGTCTGCCCCCTTCCCCCTGGGCCGCCATCAACATCCCCCGGGCAGAGGACGGGACCGTGCGCTGCAGTGTCACAGCCGCATGCAGGGTTGGTCCGGATGGATGGTGGTACTGTGGCCATGGGTCAGACATAGTCCAACGATGTAGAGCCAGGAGCTCATCGCAGGGCTGGTTGTCATCATCCTCCATGGCCTGCAATAGACACGCGTCCACCCACAACTGTGTGAGCCCGGCCAGTTGTGCCGCAGGTGGATCAGCAATGGGGGGGGGGGGTGGTGGTGTGCATGCGGGTGGGGTGGGTGGGGTTGGGGAGGGGGGTGAGGGTGCTGGGTGGGTGGATGGGTGGGGGGTGTGGGTGGTCGGCTGTTGCCATGGTGTGCGGTCTGTGGCCATACTACCCGATTCCCACGCCCATCTAGTCAGTGAAGCGGGCGTCTATCAGTCTGTCCCGTGCCCGCTGGGCCAGCGGTGGACAGCCACCCGCCTGTGTCTACCCCGTCTGCCCTGACCATTGCCCCCATCCCCCTCATCTGGGGAGGACTGCGCCTCTTCCTGCTGCTCCTCCACTCCGCCCTCCTCTGCCTGCGGCACATCGCCCCTCTGCTGGGCTATGTTGTGCAGGACGCAGCACACCACAATGATGCGGCCGACCCTATCTGACCGATACTGGAGGGCGCCCCCAGAGACGTCCAGGCACCTGAAACGCATCTTCAGCACGCCAAAGCACCTCTCGATCACTCCCCTTGTCGCTACATGGGCATCATTGTAGCGGTTCTCCGCCTCATTGCGTGGCCTCCGTATAGGCGTCATCAGCCACGATCGCAATGGGTAGCCCCTGTCGCCCAGCAACCAGCCCCTCAGCCGGGGATGGCGTCCCTCGTACATGCCGGGGATGGATGACCGCGACAACACGAATGAGTCGTGTACACTGCCTGGATGACGGGCGCAGACGTGCAGGATCATCATGCGGTGGTCGCAGACCACCTGTACGTTCATCGAATAGGTCCCCTTCCTATTAGTGAACACGGCCCTGTTATCTGCAGGTGGCCGCACGGCGACGTGCATCCCATCGATCGCGCCCTGGACCATGGGGAACCCGGCCACGGCAGAGAAGCCCACGGCCCGGGCATCTTGGCTGGCCCGGTCCACGGGGAAGCGGATGTAGCGGTGCGCCATGGCATATAGGGCATCTGTCACTGCCCGGATGCACCGATGCACCGATGTCTGCGATATGCCGGACAGGTCCCCACTCGGTGCCTGGAATGACCCTGTTGCATAAAAGTTCAGGGCCACCGTAACCTTGACGGACACGGGGAGAGGGTGTCCCCCGCCAGTGCCACGCGGTGACAGGTGTGCCAGCAGGTGGCAGATGTGTGCCACGGTTTCCCGGCTGATCCGGAGTCTCCTCCTGCATTCCCGGTCCGTGAGGTCCTGGTATGACTGCCGGGGCCGGTACACACGGGGCGCCCTCGGGTGCCTCCGTTGCCGTGGGGCCGCGACGTCCTCCTCCCCCTCCTCGTCCAGGGCAACATAGACATGAGCGGCTGCCACCACGGCGGCCAACATCGCTGGATGATCTGAAAACATGACGGCCTGGTGGGGGGGAGGGGAACGACGACATGTCGTCATTGCCCATATCCCCTCCTCCCCCCAGCCAGGTGGCATGGACCGCATGGGTCCAACTGTTGGAGGCTGGCACCTGGCCAGGTGGACCAACTCACTTGCCCTCCCATCCCCCTCCTCGGCACGGACCCCCCCCCCCCCCCCAACCTCCACCTCAGCACGGACCCCCCCCCCCAACCTCCACCCCAGCACGGACCCCCCCCAACCTCCACCCCGGCACGGACCCCCCCCCCCAACCTCCACCCCTGCACGGACCCCCCCCCAACCTCCACCCCAGCACGGACCAACCCCCAACCTCCACCCTGGCACGGACCCCCCCAATCTCCACCCCGGCACGGACCCCGCCCCCCAACCTCCACCCCAGCACGGACCCCCCCCCCAACCTCCACCCCGGCACGGACCCCCCCCAACCTCCACCCCAGCACGGACCCCCCCCAACCTCCACCCCGGCACGGACCCCCCCCAACCTCCGCCCCAGCACGGACCCCCCCCCCAACCTCCACCCCGGCACGGACCCCCCCCCCAACCTCCACCCCAGCACGGACCCCCCCCCCCTAACCTCCACCCCAGCACGGACCCCCCACAACCTCCACCCCAGCACGGACCCAACCCCCAACCTCCACCCCAGCACGGACCCAACCCCCAACCTCCACCCCAGCACGGACCCCCCCCAACCTCCACCCCGGCATGGACCCCCCCCCCAACCTCCACCCCAGCACGGACCCCCCCCCCCCCCCAACCTCCACCCCGGCACGGACCCCCCCCCAACCTCCACCCCGGCACGGACCTCCACCCCAGCACGGACCCCCCCCAACCTCCACCCCAGCACGGACCCCCCCCCCCAACCTCCACCCCAGCACGGACCCCCTCCACCCCGGCACGGACCCCCCCCCCCATCCCCCCATCCCCCTCCCCGGCACGGACCCCCCTCCCGGCACTCCCCCGGAGCCCAGCCTACTCTAACCCCCCCCCCCCCCCCCCCCCGCCGCACACACACACACAACCCGAGACACACCTCTCCTCACGCAATCATACTGCGGCCACGCCATTTCCTGCCCAGAGCCAACCCCCCAGGCCGTTACTCACCTCCACGCTGGTCGGCGTGAGCCTGGAGCACCGGGTCACGCCGATGAAAAGGAGGTTTGATTCACGTCGACGTGAACGGTCATCACGTCGACGGGACTTCGGCCCATCCGGAAGGGAGAATATCGGCAGGCCGAAAATCGGCTGCCTTGCGCAGACCCGTGACATTCTCCGCGGCAGCGGCGCCATTAACGCCCCGCCGACTTTTGTCCCTTCGGAGACTTCGGCGGGGGCGGGATTCACGGCGGCCAACGGCCATTCTCCGACCCTCTGGGGGGTCGGAGAATGACGCCCCTTGTGTCAATCATTTTGTGTTCTCGTTTGTATTATTGTTAGATTGCTGCTACATTCTAGCAATTATTGATCAGGATAGACCCCCCGAGTGTAGGGCTCTGAGTGTTGCTTTTCCCTTTGCGTATTTCTATGTGCATCTTACCATAGCCTAAACTTTTGGGATGGCAACACCCATTGTCCTGAGAGTCAGTGGGGAACGCATCCCTGCCGAATCCGACAAGGAGCTTTGATTGTTAGCAGGCAGAACTTCTGTCTTCACTTGGACAAAATCCCGCCTTGGAGATCTGCCTTCCAATCAGATTGGTCAACAACTCTTCACCCCACCAGGCACTGCGCTGCAATGACTTGAAAAGGTATTGCAGTGCTACGCCTGAGACTAAGACCCAGGACCACACTTTGGGTAAGTGCCAGAGTTGCTGGAGAGGGTAAGAGTAGAGGTGAGGGGAGGGATAGAGAGAGAGAGGTCACGAGAGAGGTGATCTCTGTGTTAGGGTCAGACCTGGATGTGGGAAGAAGGGGCCAACTCCCAGCCCCCTGAGGGGAAGGTGCCCACAGTCTGAAAGTGTCTTCAGATTGAGGTGCCCCCTCATTTCCCGTTCGAGATTGAGGGTGAAAACATTTTCAGTTTCCCACCCTCAGTTATCGGGTGCCTGGCAGCCTAAACATTGAGGCTGAGCTGGCCAGTCCATGTTATTTGAAGCTCCACCCCTGAACCTGAGGTGGGGGGGGCATAACATTCTGGCCCATGTGTGTGTGGGTGATTTAATTATGACATAGCAATGTGTGTAATGATTAATCTCCATTTATACTGCAGTCTATTTACATCATTACATAAAGTGACAGACAGCTTTACTCAAACGCCATAATGGCAGAAAGACTATGTGAGCTATTTTCTACATCCGGTTGTACCTGTGGCGAGCTTGCTTCGTTCTAATATTGCATGTCAAAAGTGGAATTTCTCAGCTATGTTGATTTCGACTTGATGAGAACATAAGATCCTGCAAATCCTCTCACCCCATATACTTGTAAATTCATGCTTGATGTAGTATGCAGAATATATTGCTTGATATAAATAGTCTGTGAATCCTGAATAGATTGTTGGAGGATAACGCAAATGCATTTGACATTCAGTTTCACATTAAGATTATTCCAGCTCCAATTCCTAGATACATTGTGGTAGAATAGGGAGGCTGTTTGACCTGTCCGTTTCTGCAATAAACTATCATATCATCTAACAACCTCTTCAATGATTATCCAGCATTTTCCCCTCCTGATCTACCCAGAAGATTATTCCATATATTGGTAGCTCTTTGCAACAAAATAGTGCCTCCATCCACTAACCCTGATGTTGCCTTTCATCAGTTGATCCTGCACTTGTGGTAAATTTGAAATAGTGTTCCCTATTGATTTTTTTCTATTGAATTTTCTACTCATTGAATTCTTCAAAGGCTGAGTTTTTTCTAGCATTTCTAATATCTCTGGTTATTTTCCATTGGAATCAGCCTACTATTTTATATATACCATATACATTTGTGTGTGAAGGTCGCGTTTCTGAGACCTCTGTTTTAGGCAAAAAGTTAGGGGGTCGACTTTTACACTGGTAATGGGGGAAGCCATTATTGAAACAAATGGTAATACACGATCACTTTCATCATTTGGGTAACTTGTCTGTGAACAGACCTAAACTGTCAAACTATCTTTGCTTCCAAACATGGTGCCACGGCTTAATCAATCCATGGCGATTATTTTTTCCAGTCCCGTGACCATTGAACTCAACATGGAGCTCCCAGTCTTTCAGGTATCATGACACTCTGTTCCAGATTGATCCGTTTTTAGTCACTCACCCGGTGTTCGGTGAATATAATGACCCGTCAACGTGGTGCACCCTTCGAAATCCCACCGAGGCATCAAACTCGAACCACTCCCTGATATTTTTCATCAGACTCTGCTCCTGCTTCAGGGACCGTCCCAATCCCCCATAGCCTGTGAGAGGAAGCGGTGGCATTAGCTGAACCTGCAGATTCAATGCTGATCAGGCAAAGGAAAAGAAAGGCCATACTATTATAAAAATGGCATGCAAGTACTGTTGTAATGAACACTCTGCAAGTACTGTTTTAATATGAATTGAGATACATGAAAAATTAAGGATATTTTGACCAAATATAAGGAGTCGACTTTTACACGTCATGGACTATTACTTGCGTATATATAGTATGCTTAATACTTCATCTTTATTTTTGAATTTTTGGTTGAAAGTTCAATAGCTGGTTATTTGAATTTCAATTAATATACTTTATTTTCTTTTGTTGCCAGATCTAAGGAACCAGCTATCAGTCAAGGTAAATAGAAATTTTTTAACTTATTTAATGCTTGCAACTTCCCTTTCTTGAATAATATATATTTATTTTATTTGTTTAATTCAGCCTGTTAAAAAATAAATAATTTATGAGTTAAGATCATGGAAAATTTTAGTACAGCATTTTGCTAAAATATGTGAAGACACAAGAGCCCGACTGTTGAAATAAAGCGCAAAGCGAAGACTATAATTTAAGGCTTAACGCAGGTCTGCTTATGTCAATCAGTTGTTACTCATCAGGTATGTACACTTTAATGTTTCAAAGATGTTTGTAGCTTGATTATATTTATAACATAAGTAGCTGATGTGGATTTTGTCCTGTGATGATCAATAAAGTGACCCATCTATTCAATAAGTAAGTATATTGCTCGTTTTGGAATATTGCAATGTGATTAAAGGTGAACAATATTTTGCAGGGTGAGATTGGTGAAGCCAGGTACTTGGTGTTATTAAAGCCCATGTGACAAAACATTTGATAAATTCAGAAGGACTTAATACTCAAATGCCCTGGGTCTGGTAGCATATATCTTGAAATATTGCAGGACAATTATGGGGCTGTAACTATTGACAGAGACAAATTAGTATGCACTGATATTGCTTAGGTCTGAATGCAAAATATTTGCAAAAGGTAACAAAATTAACTCAAAAACTACAGGGCCATTAGCTAAAAGGTAGCATGGGCAGCACGGTAGCATAGTGGTTAGCACTATGGCTTCACAGTGCCAGGGTCCCAGGTCCGATTCCCGGCTTGGGTCACTGTCTGTGTGGAGTCTGCAAGTTCTCCCTGTGTCTGCGTGGGTTTCCTTCGGGTGCTCCGTTTCCCCTCAAACAAGTCCCGAAAGACGTGCTGTTAGGTAATTTGGACATTCTGAATTCTCCCTCTGTGTACTCGAACAGGTGTGGAATGTGATGACTCGGGGCTCTTCACAGTAACTTCATTGCAGTGTTAATGTAAACCTACTTGTGACAATAAAGATTATAAACATCAGTAATTTTATAGAAAGCAGCCTTAAGTGTTTAAATGGGAGGATCCTACCCGAAGAACATTCAGGGTATCTTTAATGATAAGAGCTAGGTAATAACACCAGCTAAGATATGATGTAAGAAAAATTTTCATGGAAGGCTGCTGCTCAGAGTTAAAATCTATTGGAATCTGAGGTAGAAACTGGGATTGGTTATTAAAATAGAACCAGACTGCTTGTGAGATGTACAATATCAGATGCAGAGGGGTAAGTGGCTAGACTCCTTTTCTTTCTAATCTACATGAAAACCTGATGAGGTTATGTTGAGAGAGAAAATAGTAACAGCATTACTGAAAGATTTAGATTGGTGATACAATTGGATAAATAGTAAGTTAAATTTTTCACTGGTAGATGCAAAGTACTGCACCTAGTTCAAAAACATATCACATAATTTGCAGTTAATCACATTCAATTATTACATAAGGCTTTAGCAACTGACCTAATCACTTTCTATGTCTAGACATTGTGCTGAAAGAGTTTAATAAAGCAAATTTTTCAAAAATTAATTTACGGGATATGGGCGTCACTTGTTAGGCCAGCATTTATTGCCCATCCCTAGTTGCTCTTTAGAAGGTGGCGGTGAGTTACCTTCTTGAACCGCTGCAGTCCCTGAGGCGTAGGTACACCCACACTGCCATTAGGGAAGAAGTTCCAGAATTTTGACGGAGCGACAGTGAAGAACAGTGATATATTTCCAAGTCGGGGTGGTGAGTGACTTGGAGGAGAACATCCTGGTGATGGGATTCCCAGGTGTCTGCTGCTCTTGTCCTTCTAGATCGTAGTGGTCATGGGTTTGCAAGGTGCTGCCTTAGGAACCTTTGCGAATTCCTGTAGTGCATCTTTTACAGCTGCCACGGTTCATTGGTGATGGAGGAATCAAATGTTTGTGGAAGGGGTAGCAATCAAGCGGGCTGCTTTGTCCTGGATGCTTTGAGCTTCTTGAGTGTTGTTGGAGCTGCACTCATCCAGGCAAGTGGAGAGTATTGCATTACACTCCTGATTTGTGCCTTGTGAATGGTGGACAGGCTTTAGGGGGGGCAGAGGGTGAGTTACTCACCATATAATTCCTAGCCTTTGTCCTGCTCTGGTAGGCACAGTATTACTATGGCTAGTCCAGATCAGTTTCTGATCAATGGTGACCCCAGGATCTTGATTGTGGAGGATTCAGTGATGGTAATGCTATTGAATGTCAATGGGCGATGGTTAGCTCCTCTCATGCAGGAGATGGCTATTGCCTGACACCTGTGTGGCACAAATGGAATGCCACCTGTCAGCCCAAAACTGGATATTGTCCAGACCTTGCTGCATTTTGACATGGACGGTTTCATTATCTGAGGAGTTACGAATGGTGCTGAACATTGTGCAGTCATCTGCAAACATCCCCATTTCTGACCTTGTAATTGAAGGGAGGTCATTGATGAAGCAGCTGAAGATGGTTGGGCCTAGGACATCACTGCTGGAGTTCCTTAGGGTAATGTCCTGGAGCTGAGATGATTGACCTCCAACCACCACAATCATCTTCCTTTGTGCCAGGTATGACTCCAACCAGCAGAGAGTTTGCCCCCGATTCCTATTGACTCCAGTTTAGCTGGGGCTCCTAGATGCCATACTCGGTCAGATGCTGCCTTGATGTCAAGGGCAGTCACTCTCACCTCACCTCTGGCATTCAGCTCTTTTGTCCATGTTTGAACCAAGGCTGTAATGAGGTCGGGATCTGAGTGACCCTGGCAGAAGGCAAACAGCGTTCGTGAGCAGGTTATTGCTGAGTAAGTGGCACTTGATAGCACCGTTGATGACTCCTTCCATCATTTTGCTATGATTGAGAATAGACTAATAGAGCAGTAATTGGCTGGGTTGGACTTGTCCTGTTTCTTGTGCACAGGACACCTGGGCAATTTTCCACGTTCCCTTGTAGATGCCAGTGGTGTAGCTGTACTGGAACAGCTTGGCTAGGGTTTGGCAAGTTCTGTAGCACAAGCCTTCAGAACTATTGCTGTAAAATGGGCCCATACCCTTGCAGTATCCTGTGTCTTCAGCCGTGTCTTCATATCACGTGGAATGATTGGTATTGGCAGAAGACTGACATCTGTGATGCTGGAGACCTCCGGGGAGACTGAGATGGATCATCCACTCGACACTTCTGGCTGAAGATTGTTGCGACTGCCTCAGCCTTGTCTTTTGCACAAATGTGCTGGGCTCCTCCATCATTGAGGATGGGGATAATTGTGGAACCTCCTTCTCCCGTGAGTTGTTCAATTGTCCACCACCATTCACGACTGGATGTGGCAGGACTGCAGAGCTTCAATTTGATGCATTTGTTCTGGAATCGCTTAGCTCTGATTATTACTTGCTGCTTATGCTGTTTGGTATGCACATAGTCCTGTGTTATAGCATCACCAGGTTGATACCTCATTTTTCAGTATGCCTGGTGTTGCTCCTGGCATGCTCTCTTGCATTCTTCAATGAATCAGGGTTGATCACCTGGCTTGTTGGTAATGGTAGAATGGGGGTTATGCAAAGCCATGAAGTTGCAGATTGTGGTCAAATACAATTTTGTTCCTGCTGATGACCCACAGCGCCTCATGGATGCCCAGTCTTAAAACGCCTGATCTGTTCAAAGTCTATCCCATTTAGCAAGGTGGTAGTGCCACACAACACATGCTAAATGGGATAGACTTTGAACAGATCGAGCAACTCAAGACTGGGCATCCATGAGGTTCTGTGGTCCTTTAGCAGCAGCAGAATTGTACTGAACCACAATCTGCAACCTCAGTGGTGGGGGATATAATCAGAACAGTAAAATAAAAGTGATCAGAAATCAGACTAAATCTTGACAGTCTACGGATTGGTTTTCTAGTCACAAAAAATATGTTTACATTTGAAAGGGTGCAGAAAAGAGCAACTGGAATAATTTCAAATCTAAAACTGACAAGCTATCAGAACATATCAGAAAGAGTATCAGCTTTACATTTTAAAATGAAGAAGGTTAGACCTCATCAAATATATAAAGTATTAAATTGTATAGATCAGATAAATAAATTCAGGATATTATTATTGTTAGGATCCAGCAATAGAAATCCATATGATTGCACGATCATTTCAGAAGCTATCAAGGAAGAACATCTTTAGTCAAATAATAAATATTGGAGAAATATGTGCAGTCGGGTTTAATAAAGTCAAATACATTGGGTCGTTCGAAGTGCAGTTGGGCAGTGTGATGGGAGAGTATTGGAAAATGAGCATAATGAGATAAATAAGCTTTATGGCCTCTCTTTTTCTAATGTTCTATCCATTTATTAGTATGTTTTCTGTATTTTCATCATTTTATGTTTTAAGTTTAATTTGATGTTTCAGTTTGATGGTAAGTGTTGATTTTGCATACATTATGATTTGTTTTAAGTTTTTTTTTATCTCTGTCTTATGGTCAGCCCAAAGTTCACGGCGTGGAGCGTACAGCCAAGGTAAGTACCAGCCAAACATCATCCTATGCACTTCTTGCTAACTATAGCTTCCGCAGCCTATTTTTGTGTTCTGGTTTGCTGGGACCATTCCTGGATAGGAATTAACTCCTGGATTGAAGTTCATTATTCCCACATGCATGTATATGTACTTGTTTTCATATAGAATCTGAATGAATAAACATACTGTGTTGCAGCATTAATATTGGAATTCAGGAATCAATGCTCCCAAGGATAAATCAGTGATATTTTTCTTGTCCAACAAATTATATAATTGGGTCTTCTGCACCTCTGGAACTCTCAGTCTTAAATGTGCTAATTAATATTAAGATTCTGTGAAGACGTATTTAGGTGCATTTTGTTGACTTTAGGATTTTATGTTGAAAGTGACTTTTTGAGCTTGTTTAGTGCGTCACTGTTTGGTTCAGTACTGTCTGAATTTAGCTGATGTCAATACCACTTAAATCACAACTAGTATTTCCAACCACTTCAGATTTTTTGATCGATATTTTATTGAGTATTCTCTGTTATTGAATAGCTTCATCATTTCAGCTTATTTAGTTATATATTTAGTGTGTGCATAATCACAAGCCAAGGGATAGCCTTGTCAGTGACTAACTGGAGTTCTTTAAACTTGCTTAGATGTTTAGTGAGTCGATACACCTCAACAATGTGAGTCATTGTTTGGACTGCACCACAGCTACAGCCTGGATGGTTTGGTCTTGTTTTTTTCACAGTATTTGATTCAGGAATAGGCATAAACAAACAACAAATGAAAGCAGAAGTAAAATTATACAACGTAATAATTAGCCAACACCCACTCTTTCTCCCCCCGCCCCCTCACACCGGCCAACCCCCTCCTCCCATCCTACCTTACCCATATCAATCCCCTTAACCCCCCCCCACCCTGCTGACACCTCAATCCTCCTTAAAGAAGTCAATGAATGGCTACCACCTCCGAGCGAACCCATCATCAGACCTCCCCAGGACGAACTTGACCTTTTCCAGCCTCAGAAATTACGGCAGGTCACTCACCCATACCACTGCCTTTGGCTGCTCCAAGTCCCTCCCCCCAAGCAAAATCCATCTCCGAGCTATCAGGAAGGCAAAGGCCAAAACATTGGCCTCTCTCGCCCCCTGAACCCCCGAGTCTTCCGGCACCCCAAATATCACTACCTCTGGACTCGTGGCCACCTTTACTCCCAACACCTCAGACATTACGTCCGCAAATCCCTGTCAGAATCCCTTTAGCTTTGGACACGCCAAAAACATGTGAGCATGATTCGCGGGTCTCCCTGCACACCTGTCCTCTACTCCCTCAAAGAACCTACTCATCCTCGCCACCGTCATATGAGTCCTGTGGACTACTTTAAACTGAATAAGACGGAGCCTCGCACATGACGAGGACGCATTTGCCCTCTGCAGCTCCTCTTCCCATGTCCTGGCCTCCACTCCCTCCCCCCTGCTCCTCCTCCCATGTCTGCTTCATGTCCCCCACCACAGCCCCCTCCCAATCCATCTGGATGGGATGGTCTTGGCAACCTCGCTGATGTTGGGCGTCTGCACAGAGGCTTTGGCCAGTCTGGAAACTGTTTAAAAGGGCCACTGTCATGATGGAATGTCAAAGCTGGGTGGATGACCATGTGGGATCCATGATTAGAAAGTAATTTCTGGTGGATGTTTTCTCCTGCCAATTCTCCTGTTACTCCCTGACGTGTGTTTGACCCTATGGGGGTGGTATGAAGGAAGGTCCACTGCTGGTGCATTGAGAGGTCATTGAATAAGAGCAGGCTTGTGTTGGAGTAGACCTTCTCTGTAGCTTGACGGTTGCAATCCTCTCCTGATGTGGGCGGGAGGCAATGCTATTTTGTACTAGGAGCCAGGGGAGGTAAGTTTATTGGAAGAGTACCTGTGATGCATGTTGTTGAATTGCACATCAGTAAGTTTAGCATGGGGGGATTCATACCAAACTGGCGCCTAGCATTCTGCAGTTAATGGCAAAAGCAGAGGTCCCCATGAGATACCAGGCAATTTACTGAGAAGGTGGATACGGATTTTACCTTTTTCCTGCAGCATTGATGCGATGCTGTGTGAGGATTCTGTGAAGGGTGATGCATAGATAAACAGGGAGAAGATTGTGCTTCAGTCCCTGGCCATCCAGGGTGATGTTCAGATGAAACAAATTTACTTCATTTTAGAGGCAAAGAGGCACGATTCAGCCGAACAGATTCTTAAGATCACCAATAATAGAAGCAGCTTTTTTCAAACCTCTCCTATAAATCTGTAGCACCACAGACTGCTGGATGTAATGTATGGCAATACGTAGCATACTAGCCCACTTGCTGCAGAATATATAATATTTTTTGATTTCCAAGGTTCCAATAGCCAACTTGATTCTGGTTAACTGAAAATATAAATGTGACAAGTAGTGGATTAATCTATTATATTTGGATGAACTATTGCAGTTGGGTTTGAGTAAACTGTTTTGTTTTTTTAAATGCAAAAACATTGAGTGTTAACTTGACAAACATAAACTTGGCAGCATTTCATTTTGAGTGCATTATTGTTACTGGCCCTCTACGGGACGTGGCATCAAGAAATACCATAAATCTGAGTACTAGGTTACAATTTGTATTACAGCCATCTACAGAACAGGGATAAGAATTTCAGTTCTTTAAAGGGAAATCAGATATTTTTCTTAATGTATTTTGGAAGGTGATCACAACATTCTTGCTTTTAGTTGAGTTGATTATCAGTTGTTTGTGTAAAGGGTCAAACCACGTATGAACAATGCTCTTCGGATTCTGATTTATACACTTGATAAGGAATAGCTTTTTGGAGCTGATTTGCCCCCTAATGGGGCACCTCCCTTGCTGTGGTTAGTTTAATCTTTTTGCCAAAGTTTCTTTTGGCTAGAATAAACATGTTTTCAGATAAATAAATTAAATAACTTAATGGAAATATCAGAATAAGTGTTTGTTTATATCTTTATTGCTCTCTTTACTCTTGTCTTGAACTCGGGAAAATGATTAGTGTCCCATGACGATCAGTGTACGGTGGAATGTCACAGTGGAAGGTGCCATTGAAGGAGCCCTGGGGAGTAGCTGCAGTACATCTTCTAGATGGTACTGTCTGCCAGTGGTGAAGGGAATGAATATTTAAGGTGCTAGATAGGGCACTGATCAAATGGGCTGCTTTGTCCTAGATGGTGCTGAACGCCTTGTGTTGTTGGAGCTGCCCTCATTTGAGGAAGAGTTTCTTCTCTCAAAGAGTGGTGAATCTTAGGAATTCTTCACCTCAGGAAGCTGTGGAAATGGAGTCCTTGAACATTTTCAAAGCTGAGAGCAATAGATTTTTAATCAGTTGGAGAATTAAGGGTTACGGAGATAAGGCAGGAAAGTAGGCTTAGTGAGTGTTCGATCAGCCATGCTTATTAAATGGCGAAGCAGACTCGGAAGGGCTGAATGGTCTAGATTATCACAGAATTTACAGTGACTCCTCCATAGAATCCCCACAGTGCAGAAGGAGGCCATTTGGCCCACCAGGTCTGCACCAACCCTCCAAAATAGCACTCTACTTAGACCCACTCTCCCACCCTACCCCGTAACTCCACACTTTGATCATGGTCAGTCCACCTAACCTCACATCTTTGGGCTGTATGAGGAAACCCATGTAGATGCGAAGAGAACACGTAAACTCCACAATCACCCAAGGCCGGAATGGAACCCGGTCCCTGGCTGTGAGGCACAGTGCTAACCACTATGCCACCCATTACTTATGGTCGCATCCAGGCAAGTGGGGAGGGTATTACTTCTCACTCCTGACTTATGCTTTGTAGTTGGTTGGCATATTTTGGGGAGTCAGGAGGTGAGTTACTCACTGCAGAATTTCCAGCCTTTGATCTGCTCTTTAATAGCACAGTGGTCAGCACTCTTGCCTCACAGCGCCAGGGACCCAGGTTCGATTCCCATCTTGTCTCTGTCTGTGCAGAGTCTGTACATTGTCCCAGTGTCTGCGTGGGTTCCCTCCGGGTGCTCCGGTTTCCTCCCACAAGTCCTGAAAGAAGTGTTTGTTAGGTGAATTGGACATTCTGAATTCTTCCTCTGTGTACCCGAACTGGCGCCAGAGTGTGCCATTTCCCACAGCTTTGCTCATTCAGTTAATCGAGCAGTATCTCTTTGTAATGTTACACTTCCATCCGCACTGCTTATAATGCGATTTTTGTGTTCTTTAGTGTACACGATAACAGTATTAACTGTCTGCCATTTGATTTAATGCACATAAATGCATTATATGTCATAAAGATCTTTCCTCTGACAATGCATTTAGTTATTTATCATATGGGAATTTTAGATGAGAACCCATGACTTTTTCTTGAGATGCATGGTGTGACTGCATGACTACACTACCCCACTTTGTGCCCTCACAGAGCTACAGGAAATTACACATTGACAGTTTGTCACATGCATTTAATGAACTTTCCAAATTCTATTTTCTATTATATCTAGAAATTAGCATACATTTTGTATATGCTATGCTCTTTTAGGATTTTCAATACTTATGTCAACATTTACAATGTCAAAATTTGAGTAATCAGTTATACTGCAAATTGCAGCCTAAATAAAAGCAAAATACTTCAATTGCTGTAAATCTGGGGAAAAAAGCAAAATGCTGAATAAACTCCCGTGGCTGGGATTCTCTGATCCCGCAGCCAAGTTCTGATGCCAGCGTCAAAAGCGGCACGAGCCACTCCGACGTCAGCTGGCCGCCAGGCCCAGGTATTCACCCCTTCCTAGGGGGCTAGTACGGCGCCGGAGTGGTGTCCGCTGCTCCGGCGCTCGAAAGGCTGGTGCGCCACGACCGGCGCGAGTCCGTGCATGCGCGTGGGTTCCTGTCTCCGTGCTAACCCCCGGGCAATATGACGCAGCCCTACAGGGGCCCGGCGCGGAGGAACATAGGCCATCCACGGAATTAGTCCGCCACCGATCGGTAGGCCCCGATCGCGGGCCAGGCCACTGTGGAGGCACCCTCCGGAGTCTGATCCCCCCGCCCCCCCACCAGGATGGCCCCTGCAGCCAGAAATCCAAGGTCCCACCGGTTGGGACCATACGTAACCCACGCCAGCGGGCTCGAGGCCCGGAGAATCAGGAATTCCGGCCCATATTTCTGGCAGTATCTGTGGAGAGAGAAACAGAGTTAATATTTCGAGTCCTTATTACTCGTCTTTCGGAGGCTTCTTCTACAGTGAAGAGTCATACGGTAACACTAACTTTGTTTCTCACCTCACAGATGCTGCCAGACTTGCTGAGTTTATCCAGGTTTTTCTGTTTTTAATATTGGAAATTGCTATGCATTACACTGTGCTGTGTCATGTATATTCCAGCACAGCCACCATTTTTTTCAATACATTCTCTACAGCAAAGCTTGTAAGTTTTTAATGTTACCATTTCATTTTTGTATGTAATCTTTCCTGGTCTGCTCCCCTACTCCGCTAGTGTGGCAACTGTGATCCACTGCCCTCCATTCCACCTTGTTGCTGTTACTTTGGCTCTACCCAGTTCCAGTCAGGTGTCCTGTGCTCTCTGTGATAGCTTTGGGTTTCCTGCAGGCCTCCCCCACTGTTGCACCTACCGTGGACACTTTCTTCAGCCATTTCCATCACTACATTCTCTCAACCCCCCGCATACATCTCTGCCTTTACTCCTTTTTTTTGCAACAAGACTCTCCTGCTCTCCCCTGTTGCTCCTGAACCTCCTCCGGTGTCCATTGACCATTTTGGTTTTCCTGTTCCAGGAAAATTGCCATACCATTTTCTGAAGTCTTGTTTGGCCTTCCCCAGCATCTCTTGCTGGGTCTTTTAAGCAATTGCTGCAAGACTTCAGTGTTAGACAGAGGGATATATGGTAACCTATCAATTGCAGCAGAATACTACTGTTAACAGTCATTGCTGCAGGACTTCATTTTTATACCAAAGCAATTACAGATACCTGGCAAACCCAGAGGTGCAAAGGTACACAAATAGAAATGTGGAGGGAAGCACAGATGGGATATGATGAGGGAGAGGGAAAAGACAGAAATGGATCAGCAATCTAAGGTAAGGGAGATAAATTGATAGAGATTGCACCCAGAGAGAAAATAACACGGGTGAGCTATCAACTAAAAGGAAATTATTGCTGATTAAACAATTTATGTAGCACCTGCAATGTAGCAAAACACCCCAAAAATACTTAACATGTACATTACCAATCAAAATTAACATCGAGCCATAGAAGGTGATAATCAGGACAAATAGCCAAAAGCCTGGTGTCGGTTTTAAGGAGCAATTTAAAGGCGAGAAGGTGGAAAGAGAGAGGGAGGAAATCCCAGAGCTTAAGAGCCCAGGCAGCAGAAAACCAAGAGTGAATTTTTTTTTTAAAGGGGGATGTGCAAGATGGCAGAATTGGAGAAATGTAGATATCTCCAAGAGTTGAAACAAGTTATCAAGCAAGGGAAGGTCGAGGCCAAGAAAGGTTAAAAACAAGGATGGGAATGTTAGAATTGAGGCATCACCTGTGACTGGAAACCAAGCAAGCGCAAGGGTGTTGCAGTCTGAAACACGAGAGCCAATTTGAACCCAGCCCAATAGCAAGAGGATAGGTGAGGTGCTATGTTCCTGCACCCACTATTTTTACTTGTCTGAATTCAGACACTAGAAGGCTATCTGTCCCAGGAGGCTACCTGTTTTAAGAGCAGAGGAGGTCTAATTTAAATGGCATTGTTATTTCCCATTGTAGCTTTGGGCCTATCAACAGGGGCTGGTTTAGCACAGGGCTAAAGAGCTGGCTTTTAAAGCAGACCAAGGCAGGCCAGCAGCACGGTTCAATTCCCGTACCAGCCTCCCCTAACAGGCGTTGGAATGTGGCAACTAGGGGCTTTTCACAGTAACTTCATTTGAAGCCTACTTGTGACAATTTTCATTTCATTTCATTTCATGTGTCCTCTGGTTTTGCCAGCAAAAGCCAGAAACAATCCAGACTCCATCTGCATGTTCTGTCTCTGGCTGCCATTCAAAGCTGACAGAAATTATGTCACTGCCAGTGGGTGCGAGTCAAAAATGTTTTAAGCGCTCTTTCAGGAAAAAGTGTTCTTCCTGGCATTGAGGCCTCCACTACCCCAGGCTTCTCTTTCTCCATTTCCTTCCAGCACACACTTACCTTACCAATTCCATGAGTCTCCCAACCTCCGACCATGATGGCATTCCTGCTGTTTTGAGTGGGAGTCAGTGTCATAACAAGCAGATAAGACCTGGGAATTGAAATATTCTCGGCCATGCATTCTGTGAGGACAGATGATTTGCTGCCGCTTTGGCACCCACGTAGTTAATTCCTGCTCAGTTCAAATTGACCCTATTGATTCAAGCGGATAGGTTCCAAGAAGTTGAGACATAAAACAGAGAAATACTGCAGCTATGTTACACAGTCCGACACTCTGTGATTGATAGAGATTATGGGGGAAACAAGACATCACACATGTGTCTATTGATGCACAAATGAAAAAGAGTGGAACTAATAAAAGACCACATGCACAGATATGAGATAGGGTGACAAATTGCACTGAGATCAGCAAGCAATCCAATACAATGTTTACAAAGAAACCACAAAAGAGCTTTGTATCAAACTGATAGAGACAGATATGTCAAAGCAAAAGAATGGCAGTCCCACCAAAGATCAAAAACGTAAATGTTGTGAACAATACTATAGAAGAGTTAAATAATTTGTTGGTTAATTTTAACTAGTGGAACACCCATTCATCATAATACTAGGCATCATAATACCATTCCTCTTTCATAATGCTAAATTTGCATTTAATTTTAAAATATGTTTTGTGAAGATTGCAACTTTCAGACAATATGTTTAGCTTTAGGAATCTTTAGTCAAACAATAAGTAGACATTTGCCCTTCATCCTGGTGCATATTTTGCTGCTTCCTTATCACAGCAGATCCGAAACATAAACATACTTCATTGTTCTGAATCTGCCTTGTTTATACTGCAGGATCAATTTGGTAACCATGAATCATTGCTTATACATGATTTTAGAGTGACTGCCAGGCCCAAATCTCATTGATATTTAGTTACCGGAAGCTTGCATTTTGACCTTGCCAGTTTAACTGACTCTCTCCTCAATGTTGTGGATGGCACATTGTCACGAAATGCACTGATGTTATCTGCGAGGGTATCCAAACTTGGAACACCGGTTCATGAGGCTGTACAGTTTTGTTTTGTTTTGGTGTGAGGAAAAGAGTTAAACCCCAGTGAGAGTAAGCAGCCCACTCGTCGTGTAACAAATATCAAAGAGTCCCTACAGTGCAGAAGGAGGTCGTTCGACCCATTGAGTCTGCACCGACCCTCTGAAAGAGTACCCTACCTACGCCCACTTCCTCACCCTACCCCTGTAATCTAATAACCCCACCTAACCTTTTGGACAGCACGGGGAAATTTTACCATGGTCAATCCATCTAACCTGCACATCTTTGGACTATAGGAGGAAATCAGAGCACCCGGAAGAAGCTCAACCAGTCACAGGGAGAACGTACAAACGCCACACAGACAGTTGCTGAAGGCTGGAATTGACCAGGCCCCTGGCGCTGTGAGACAGCAGTGCTAAACCACTGTGCTACTGCACTGCCCTATTATTATTGAAGACCATTTGTTAAAGTGAAGAAAAGGCAAATACACATGAACAGGACTACTCTACTCTCATGCAATTAAAATGTATGAATTACTAAACGCACATACTGTTAAAATGGAACATAGCCCTTATTCCAAAATATATCTGAACGCAGTAAGGCTTTCTCGTTTCCACAATCAACATCCAAATTAAATTACCAGATTATAGTTGTCGCACAATACAAGAATGATTTGGCGGTACAGCAGGATTCGGGTTTGATCCTGGCCTTGGGTGACTGTCTAAGTGGAGTTTGCACATTCCGTGTCTGCGTGGTTTTTCTCCGGGTGCTCCAGTTTGGGTTTGTGGAACCCACCTCTTCACTCACCTGAGGAAGAAGCTGTTCTCCGAAAGCTAGTGATTCGAAACAAACTTGTTGGACTTTAGCCTGGTGTTGTAAGGCTTCTTACTGTGCCCACCCCAATCCAATGTCAGCATCTTCACATCATATAATCTTGACCTCTAGGCTGCTAGCTGAAAAACTTTGGCCTTCAGGTTGGGTGCCTGGAACAGGCTTGTCTGCATTCTGAGACTGGTGGGTCTGGTCAATTATACCTTTGTTGCTCTTTGAATATGCCTTCTGTGTACTCAGCTGTGTGACCAGACTCAATGGCAGACCAAACTCTGGTGGTAATAGCTTTTTATATTTACTGGTGCTTCCAAAAAGCAAAGTTGTAAAAAGTATTTTTATGCTCCTGTCATCTGAAAGCAAGAATTCTATTTAAAGAGTCAAAAGTGGCTCCAATAAATGAAGTACCAAAATATTTCATTATATAAATGGAGTCTAATATGCATAGGGTAACTATTTTCATTTCAACCCATAGGATGACTCATATTAGAAACATTCCTCTTGCTACTTGGGCCTAGAAATTTGATTGTGTCCAAAATCTGGCACAGTGGGAGCTGGCACATGGGCAAAGGGTACCCACACACAATTACCACCAATCAGGCAATCAACCAGCACTGTGCGCACTATTTGTTGGCTGAGAGATTGGGGAGGTGAGAAATGAAGGAAGTACCATCTCAAAAACTAGCACTCTGTAGAAACAACTGAGAAGCATCATGGAAAAAATCTATTTACAGCTGGGGCCGTACTGAGGTCTAAGTTGGGCAGAGGGCAAGGAGAAATTAGGTGGATCAAACAGATGGCATTAATTTTGTAAGCAAAGTGTGCCATTTTGCAAGGTCTATGATAGTGGCAAAGAGGATTGATTGAATGTGTAGATTGTATATTTGAAGTTAAACTTGTAAAGTTAATTTAAAGTGTTGTTTCACCATTTGTTTTAAACCTGATTAAAACTACTTTCAATTATTCTTGGTGGGAATTTTGAAGATGAAAAACAGGTGTGAAGCATTTGATTGCATAAGATGCAGGCATTACCAACACTATCAACTATCGAGGAAACTGAATCTTCTTTGTTTTGGATTGTCAGAACGCTTAGCACAAATTTGAAGTATTTAGGAAGCAAACATTTTTAAACACTATGTTCACTGCTTCAAACAAAAAAGACAAATTCTGCAGAGCAGGGCGTTGCTGGAGCTGTCCAGCAGGATATTATTTTTCAGCTAAAGTTTCTCCGTTTCCTCTTGTGCCAAGTCCGTTTTTGTTTAGTTGATTTCAATGAGGGTACTCGTGCTTTGAACCATATTGTTGTACTGGTGGACCATCATGTTTTTCAAGGATTATACTTCCGAGAGCTGAATTTCCTCAGGAAGCAAACACGCACACACAAACGGACAGGCTCATGCACACTTAATAAAACAGATAATAAAGGATATTAATGGTTGGTCTGTACGATTTTATATCTTTTTTTAATAAAGTTAGAGTATCCAGTTATTTTTTTTTCCAATTAAGGGGGCAATTTAGCATGGCCAATGCACCTACCCTGCACTGCACATCTTTGGGTTGTGGGGATGAGACCCATGCAGACACGGGGAGAATGTGCAAACTCCATGCGGACAGTGACCCGGGGCCGGCATGGAACCCGGGTCCTTGGCGCTGTGGGGCAGCAGTGCTAACCACTGCATCACCGTGCTGCCCACACCATATTATATCTGTGTCTCCAACGGGTTAAGCAGCTTCATGATTGCAATAGAAAGTCTAGATCCCCGTCAACCACTCATTTAATTTTTCTGTAAGAAGTTTTACAATGCCAGGTTAAAGTCCAACAGGTTTGTTTCGATGGCTTGATTAATTTTTCTGGCTTGACTTATAATGTTGGAACTGTACATTGGCATAAATTGAATCAAGAAAATTGCCATGGTGCCATTGCTTATTCTTTGGTTATGGATCAGTCTTTTTAGAGTGGAACTGCTTTCTGTTCATGAGGTGAAAGCATTGCTGGTCGAGTTCTGTATAACCTTTAAAGCAGCTAATACTCTGACAGCTACTGATGAGCCATCTTGTTTACTAGGCATAGGCACAAGAGTGTGTACTGTTTTGTGATAGTCTCCTTTGGAAATAATACACCTTCATTTTAACCTCTCTCCCCACAAGGAAACCTTCCCTCTCCTACTGCAATAGTCTGTCCTTGCCTCTCCCTCACACTTAATTGACTGCTGCGGGCCTTTCCTATAGGTCTCCATTTGTGGCCTTTTTCTTTTTTTTCTTTTGTCAGTTTAATGATGGGACATTGTAGTATAAATTTTAGATTCTTGGAGACCTGAAGGCCATTCGTACCAAAGTCTGTGCGGCCTGCAGATTGGACAAGCTGCCAAAGTCCAGCAGCTTCAGCATCTCCTTGGTATCTGGGTCAACCTCAATCATATCCTGATCCAGAGCAGGAATCTCTGGAACATAGTTATCTCTTCTCTCCCCCTCTTCTTCCTGCAGTTTGATGGAGGTGCCTCTTGGCCCATACATTCAACCTCCAGATAATGACTTGATGTCATTGATACTAGGTGCAGGCAAGAATGATTGGTCTATTTGGGGATCAGTAACATGTTAGCCTTACCTGTGAATGCTTTTTAAAAATTCAATGAGGCCCAGAAGTTAGCCTTAGCTTGACGTTGACAAGCCAGGGCAAGCTTGACTCTCATAATTATAGCCTCACATTAAAATCAAGCTGTATTGTTTGCATAAAGGTATCTGGGCATGTATAACGATGACTCAGCACAATAACCAAAGGTGGAACAAGGATGAGCCCTAATTATGCATCTGAATGCAAACTTGTATGCCGCCCCCTCCTCCAAAACCTGCAAATTCATAGGGGTGCCAAGCGACAGGTGTCTGGAGGCAACTCTGTATGAAATATCCCTGAGGAAATCATCTGACCTAACAGAGGGAACACAAACTTAAAATGTTGACTGTAGTTTTCTTTCTGACAAAGTAGCTACACAATTTAATAGGAACACGTATGGATGGAAAAATAAGCAACAAATAGTCACCATAACTGCTAATGGATGAACCCCTTTAAGAACAAAAAGCATTTGTATTGCCAGTTTATGTAGGCACTGAATAGTGTGCGGTTCTCAGCTTGACACTTACTTAAAATATTTTGGGTGCCTAAGCTTGTGTACCGGCTCTGAATGCTTTGAGAGCTTCAAGTATAGTGTGCATTCAGTACTTGTTAGACCTTGGTTCTCCTTATTGTAGGCTGATGATGCCCAAGTACAGCCAACCAGTACAGCAGCAAGTAAATCTACATTGCCATCTCCATTGATTATATTGTGCGTTGTTGTCATTTGGAGATGAGAATGAAGGGAATCGTATTGCAATTATTAATACAATGTTATTGTCTAAATAAAACAGAAACTTATAATTAACCACAGTGCTGAAGTAACTGCCAAATTATATCACAATTTCCTCTTAAATCTTTGAGTGGGGTTTTTACTTGTTGAGTTAATAGAAGTCCTTTATCGTGCCCAGTATTATTCAGAACGCCTATGTGATATGTAGGCAAAAAGAAAATACGGATGCTGGGAATCTGAAATTAAACCAGAAAATGCTAAAAATAGTCGCTTGGAAGTGCAGAACCTGTATCTCTTTTCGGCAATATTTTTGATTTGCACTCATCAGGACAAAATGGGGAAGCAGAGATTATGGAATGAAAATGTTGAACTCATTGTTGAGCAGAGAAGACAGTAAAGTGCTGAATTGAATGAGGACAGAGATGCCATCTTGAGAGCAAATTGGAGAATTAAAATGGCAGGCAACCAAAATTGGGGTCCATCTTGCAGACTGAGCAAAGTCTGCAAAACCGTCACCCAGTTTGTGTTTGATCTCTCCGTCCTTAGTGTGAAGATTAGACTTTATCTCGGCAAGGACTTGTGGTGGTTACTACTAAATGGACAAATGTATCTGCAACAGGTGTATTAGTGTGGGAGGGGTTATTTCATTTTTTTCTCCTCTTGTTGGTTTTCTCACAACCTGCTGCAGGCCCAGTCAGGCATGTAAGACTGTCAGGAATTTTTTTTTAAAAATAAATAATTCACAGGATGCGGGCAACACTGGTTAAGCATTGTTGCCCATCGCTAATTCTCTTTGAGAAGGTGGTAGTGATGATAGCAGTTGTAGGTTCGGAGGATGCTGTCCAAGGAGACTTTTGAGTTCCTACAGCGCATCTTGTAGATGGTACACACTGAAATCGACCAGCTTGGTTAGTGCTTCAATATGGCAGAGTGCTGATTCATCAGTTGAGGGAAGGCGATTGGTCATAATCAACAGGATGTTTCTTTCCTCATGGTGTCCAGAATAAATATTGAGGACTCCCAGGTTCACTTCCTCCTGACTCTGTACTACTGTGGCGCCACTTCTAGTGGGTTAAGCCTGTTGATAGGAAGGGCCAAACCCAGGGATATTAATGGAGAAGTCTGGGATGTTGGCTGTACGTTTGGTGATTATGATTGTCAAGCTATGGGACAACTCTCCCAGTTTTGCACAAGTCCCCAGATATTAGTGAAGAGGACTTTACAGAGTCACCTGGGCAGGTTGTGCCTTTGGCGTTTTATTGTATGGTTGGATGCTGGGTGGTCCAGCTTGTTTTGTGATCATTTTCTTTCTGTAGCAGTTTCATGCAAATCTGTGTTGAGTCCTCGCTTGAAATCAGGAGAAGCTGCTTGCATATGTAAATAGGAATCCTATTGCCAATTGTTGGATCTCTTTTGCAATTTTCAAGTACAAATAACAGTACATGTTGAATCTTTATACTGGGTCATGAACAGCTAAATAATGGACCTGAAAAGAACCTGCTTGAAAAACAGCTGGAACATTTATTGTGGGAATTTTTGTTGAACGGACAATAATACTGCAGCCTGTTGCTGACTTCAGGTAGAACCCCAGTGATTGACTTCTAATCTTGATTGCTCGTAGTCATTGAATATTCAGCCTGGTGAAGTTTGTTTTGTAAAATAACCTGTATTTTTATTTTCTAATGCCATGTCTGTAGAATTTTAAATTTAAAGTGCATAGTTGGCCTGAATATCACCAGCATTTAAAGGTTGATTTTGACACATTGTAAAAAGGCATACAATAACAAATCATGATATTTAAAATTATTCTAGATGCTACTTATTTCTTATATCCTAAAATTCCAAAATTTACCTGTAATAAAATTAGGTTGAGATCTCCACGTTTCATACAAGTTAACTAGCACAATTATAAATGGCAGTGTTTGAAGTCAGTGAAACTAGGTTTGTTGCCCTGTTTCTTTACATAATCTGTAAGTCAGTCTAAATTGTGATTTGATGAGCTCCAAAGGACTCCTCTTAAAGTAATAATCAAATTAGTTTTAACAATATCCTATTTAAATAATATAATGAAATGCTGTAGAGTGACTTGTGGAGTCACATGAACACCCTTTGAATACTCAGGACTTCTGAACTATTAAGAAATTACCTTTCTTACAATATTGAAATTACACTTGTGTATAAATATATTTTATATAATATATATATTAGAATTTCCAAACCAGTTAATCATCCAGAACACATTAAAAGGTGAACTGTTTTTTAAATTAATTTTTTTTGATCGTTCTGAATTTTAAGCATTTTTTTGTTCAGTTAAATAACAGGATTTTTTAAAAAATCAACACACAAATTTAATTACTGTTCAAATTCAACAGTTTGCAACTCAGTCTCTGCTTGGTGTTTATAAATTAAATTAATATTGACATTTAAAACAATGTTCCTATGCAATTTGATATGATATACCAACTTTTTATTTTCTATAAATGGTATTCTCTTTCCCCTCTAATTCTGTCTCTGTAGCCTATCAGCATAGGTTAACAAGTGTACAAGTGTGCTAAATCTATTAAATGAGCAGTATTTGAATTGGAAGAAAAAGATGGGTTTTGTATTTCTGATTGTGATACCCTCACTTTACTTTCTACTTGCATGGTGCTTGCTTAATTTAATGTTGGCATTAATATCCAAATGGCTTGGCTGATTACATGCATATTACGTGTGAAATCGAGATCTCCTTGGGTCATGACAGGATAAAGGGTAGGTTTATATAATCCAAATTAAATTAATAAATGTACAGTAAAGCTTGAAAGCTCATTCTTAGCTCAAACCCCCAAGTATGCCCTGCTTTTCGCATTCTTGGAGATTTATTTTTTATTCATATATTCTGGAGCTAGATTTCTGTGATTTCAGTAAGGACGATTACTCTTGATTTGGTGCCAGTGCAGGGGGTAGATGACATAGTCAGAACAGGGTCAGTACATAGATTTAAAGAGCAAATAAAATATGCTTAATAGTTCATTTCTGTTTTTTTATTAAATCCTTGTTCCATTCTTGCATCTCCAATCAAAGCAGATAAATCTCTTGTAATGGTTTCCTCCCTACGCCATTACCTTTAGAGTGCCAGAAAGCAGAAGAATGTAGTCTAGCTGCTGCCACCCAGCCACCAAACCCCACCCCCCTCCAGCCTCAGCTCAATTTCCTAACTACTAGGGGAGATGTTTCGTAATCCAGAGGCCCAGGGACATGAGTTCAAATCCCAGCACTGTGGAATTTAAATTCAGTTAATAAATCTGGAATATAAAGCTAGTCGCAGTGATGATGATCATTTCAACTATTATTCATTGTTGCCCTTTAGGAAAGGAAATCTGTCACTCTTTGCCAATCTGGCCTACGTGTGACTCCAAACCCATAGATATGTATTTGACTTTTAACTGCCCTCTGAAATGGCCTAGTAAACCACTGATTCCAAGGGCAATTAAGGATTGGTAACAAATGCTGGCCTTGCCAGTGACACTATGAAGTAATTTGTTAGAACTACATGCTGTCCCTCACAACGCACAATATCAGGTTTCACATAATGACATGTCACACTACTTCACCGCTGCCTTTCTCAGATGTTTTGCTGCTCCCATTTTCTCAGACAGCTTGTGTGGCATTCAGTTCTGGTTGAGCTGAAATTTTGTCCATTTATTCAATATTTAGAAGATGGAAGATCAAAGTCATTGTCTTTGAGCCCCATCTCAAACTCTATTCCCTGGCTCAGGCTGAACAATAATGTTTG